>NC_090220.1:1895000-4295000 GCF_033026475.1 Channa argus | reverse complement strand
TGTGCAATGGAGCAGCGTGGACCTAGTAGGGATGCGAGGAGCATTAACTTTGTTTCCTGTGAAGTGGCCTACAAATTAGCAAGGAAATAAGTCTAAAATAGAGACGTGCACGCATGGGTGAGGTGCTCACAGGTTGATACACGGAAATAAGCTCATTCTAAACCTGTTGAGTGCTGAGCTAAAATCACAACTCTTATAGAGATTGTTTTATACACACTTTAATTTACAGTATATTTTACAAAGGTGTGCGTTGGCAGGTGATGTCCTGCTGTTATAATGTGCTTTAAAACAACAACCCTTCTCCAACACTGCACTACTTATTTCATGGATAATCCATAAGAGAAATGTATTCTTTTAATGTTTAATGTTCAGCATGCAGCCGTCCTGTTATGGTGCATGGACTCATGTTTCGTAAAGAGCACATGTTACTGAAGATAATACAGTAACAGTAAAGTGGTAACATTGAACTTTCACTTAATCTGTGGTCAGGATCGTAAAGCCCAACTACTTTTTTTGTTTTACTATAAAACAACTCTGTTAAACTATAAGCGTTTATTTTGTGGCCTAAGTGTTATTTTCCAAAAGGGATCACAGTATGAGAAGGGGTCTACTTTTATTTTTTCTAAACTTAAAGCCAAATTGACCAAATTGACCCTATATTATTTTAATAGAGTCGGAACGGTGTCAAAAACTTCTTCTGGTGGTGGTGGTATCGTAGCCGATGTGTGCGTTTCTCCCAAACTGTTCTTTTGCCTTATTGTCTTAACCATGTCCTTCATGACTATGCATTATTTTTACAATGAAAGCTTTGGTTTGATCAATGTTAATTGATTTACTGTGAACTCTTCCTTAATATTGTTATGGTTTGGTTTTATGCTGAGTTATATTCAGTGCACAAATCTGCACAAATTCTTCCAGGTTACGTTTAGTAAAAAATAAGAACACAGGAGTAGACATAACAGTATTGTCATATTGCAAAACAGTTACAAATCTTCCTTCCATGTGTGGCTCATAAGTTAGGTAAAAGGTACAAAGTCAGTGCCGACTGCCTGGTGTTTTGCAGCAATTTCCTAAATTTGGGGCTATGAGTGGTGTACAAATATGTGACTGCAGCTTATGAATCCAGCCTCCACGAGCAGGATTTTAATAGCATCTCATTAAAACTCTGTGATATTTTTATCAGTTGACTCATTTTATGGGAAGAATTGCTGATTAGTGGAGAACTAATGTTTTCTAATAATTATTTTGCACATTTTATAAACTGATGCCATAAGCATTTTTTGATAACATGTTGCATTTAATAAATTAAGACTTAAACACTTGAGAATATAGTAATTTTTTGCTAGCATCTATCGTGAAACAGTGCCAGAATTGACATACATCCAATTGTTTGGGAAGCATGCTCTTATAAGAGCATATTGCATTTTCTGGGTCCTTGTAATGAGGAAATCAATGCTCATGCAGACAGACAGGGACACGATGGCACTATAAAAGTCCAGAGATTTGGCACATCAAGACTAATTTTGTGTTAATTATAGAATATTTGAGAACACATCATGTTGAATATGGGTGGTACTGTGTAGCATTTTACACCTGAATTTGTATGATGATGATGATGATGATGATGATGGATATTATATTTGGGGTATTTAAACCAAATTCTTTCTGAGTTAAGTGGAGATAAACAAAAACCCTGCTACAATTTTCTAAAACCAAAATGCCTTGTGTAATTTGGTCCTCCTTTGTAAAATGATTCTGGATTTAGCTTGTTGGATTTATTTTCTGGCTAAATGACTTTGATATACTGTAGGCTATATATTTTTCTACAGTCATACCTTCTCATCATGTTGAGCATACACATATATCTGTGTATTTACTATTTTTTACACTTTGTTTTATACTGTATGAGAGGCTTGCACAGAGTGACATCTTCCAGCTCTGAATTCACAGAATGGATCATTCCGAGTGCTTTGCATTGCAGTATTCCACCTTCACCATTATCAGACCTCAGTAATCGTGGGTCAACAACCATAAACCCCCGTGTTCCTGTTTTTACCTCCCAGCTTTATTTCAGCTGGAGAGATTTCAACTAAACCTGCCATTCATTCCTCCAGACTCTCCAGCTCAGCTTAGGTGTAGTGTTAACCTTTGAAGGGGGGCTTCTTGCTATCACTACTTCATTTTTATACAGACTTTATATGCAAAATAGCTGTTGAAGCAATGTCTTCAATTCCACACTGTATGGACTTGTTGTGCAGTTGAGTCAATGCTGACCTCAGATGTACTCGAGAGACACATTGAAGGAAATTGAACATTTTGTCTTTACTCGTATGAACTGAAGGGCCAGTGTCTCTGCGAGTGCCAGTGTGTGTAAAAAAAAAAAAAGATCTCTTTGTGTTTTGCACTTGAAATGTCCTTATTTCAAGTTGTTATTGGATGTGTGAGGACTTTTTGAGGACATTGTGTATCTGTGCATTGCTAATTTGTTGGAACTTAATTATTCCTGTTTGTATTTTACTGTTCATTTTTAAACATTGTCTTATTTCCTCTACCAAATATTGAATTTAGAGATGTGGATTTATGGGAGTGATGATGAAAAATGCAGATCACCTCCTTCCTGTCTAAAGGGGGTAAGAACTCTTCAGGTATGACTATCATTGTAATGCTGTGCTGTTTCACCCGGCTGTCCCGCCTCTTCTAGAGACCCAAAACTCATGTTAGCCAAGCTGTGATGCTCTTCTGTCAGTGCTCTTACTTTTCATATTGTTTTAAGCAAATGTAATATTTTCATATTGTAGTTACTGGTCCTTGTGTTTAGACAATGTTTTTACCTTCATGTTCTAACTATACTCTTCATAATTCTTTGAAGTGCACTGTGACTAATTCAATGCTGCTAAATATCACAAGAACTTTTATTGTTTAAGTCACACTTTGTTGATGCAAAGTAGTATCACTAAAGATGGCTGATACAAGTGGGCTTACACAGAAGCCCAGCTTTCTATATATATATTTTTTTTCAATTTAATCAAGGCTTCATTGCACTGCTACAAGGCAGTGTTTAAATCTCACACTGTGTGCACAATAGTAATTTCTGTAGCTGTTCCTGTCAGTCTTCCTTATGAGCATGATAGAGAGAAAAGAGAGGGTAAAATGTAGCGGTAAAGCCCTGTCTTTTTGATCACTGTGGTTAAATGAAACTCTGTTGTTGTTGTTGTTTTTTTTCTTATTAGGCAGAAATCTTGTTTAGGTTCAGTCATATTGAATGATCAGAAGATACAGTATTTACTATTCATCTAGATTCCATCTGAAAACCAGTAAAATTCAGGTGATTTAGAATCCGTTGACTTAATTGCAACTTAAACTGTGAACGGATACATAATTGTTACCATGTATATCAAATGTGCATGTGGATATGCTACATTGTTGACATGTGCAGTACTATATTAAGACGAACGTACCGATTTTAAAATGAAATGTCACCTGGTTGATGAACCAACTCGGTTCCGAATGAAATGGCTTAAGAACTAATGAATAAATTATAATTCTACTTTGTGAACATTCATTGTCCCCAGAGGGTTAACACCTCTATGGAGCACAACAATAAGATTAACTTTTTCAGATTTTATTTAGAAGTCTTGACAACTATTGGACATATTTCATCACATATATAGTGATGAAACTTGATTCAGATATTCTTGGTCCCTAGATGACCATGACATCACAGTTTTTGCTTAATCGATCGCCCACATTGGTTTGTGACCAAATACCTGCAAATTTAAGAACGTGTCTTCAAGCCTTAGCAGTAATTTGTGTTTAGTGTTAGCAGGCTAAGGAGTTAAACAAATACATTTTAAACATTGACACGCTAGTGTTATCACTGTGTGCATGTCAGCTCCCTGTAGCATTTAGCTTGCTCAAGTCACCAGCAGGGCTAGTAGCTTGGTTTAGACGTATTATTGTGATACAAAGCTACAGTTTTTAACACAATGTGCATCTGTTTTTTTTTATATATATATATATATATATATATATATATATATATATATATATATATATATATATATATATATATATATATATATATATATTTATTTATTTTTTTTTTTTTATTATTATTTATTTATTTTTTTATTTTTTTATTTATTTTTATTTTTTTTAAGTTTCACTTGATTTTACCTTGATGCTATAACTGCTTGTCAGGATGTTTTTAATGAGTTGAGCTAAAACAACCTGCCAATATGTATTGGGTGTGAAATGACAAATGTTTTCTGTTTACTTTCAGTAACCTCTATACATGTATTGGATATCATGTCATGTCCAGTACTATTGAAATAGAATTGGTTGACAAAACTAATACTGATCAACAATAATTTCTAGTACAATATTTGTAATACCAAATTATAAGCCCACTGCCATACGCTAGAGAAAGATGAACTTTTGCAATTTGCATTTGGAATTTAGCATTTCATATTTTTGCTATAGGCTATTGTAAAAGCTTATAAATTCTGGCTTTAGAATATTTTTTTTTCTCCTTATAAAACAATATAACTTCCCAGCAAACATGGGCTTTGGCAGGTATAAAGCTTGAGAATCTTGATTAAATCTCAGACATAAAAGTCCCAAACAATGCTTCTATGAAACATCTTGTAGCACAAAATAATATGCAAAATGTTAAATTAATTTCTAATGAAGTACATTTAAGAGTATCTGTAGCAAGCAAGTCAGCCAATGTAGGTTTATTGTAAACATGTACAGGCCTTCCATATATTCAGGACTGTCCAGAGGGGAAATCTGACGTTTGGAAAATAATCAGTACTAAAGGTGTTGACTGCAGGGTCATTTCCAAGTTCAAAGGATAAAAAGAAATGTGTGTATTGATCATTGGTTTAGATGTGACTCTCATCCAGGCCCAGCAGTTGTGTGCAATCCATAGGGACAGAAAAGCATTTTTGTTTAAAAAGTCCTTTAAGGGCACTGTGGACAGTGGCTGCTCTGCATTATGACAAACTCAGTTTGCACATGTACGTCTTCTTCCATTTCTTACCTGTTTGATTAGCAGCAGTACAGATCAATCTGGTTCCTGTGTAGGTGAAATGACTGAAGATATCAAGTGAATAAATTACTGTCTTGTCCTCTCTTTTGTTTGTTATAGCTGAATATGATAATGTTACCATAATAGCATCCTAAAGTGTGCAGTACAAAACCTGATGGCTGGATTGTGAAGTTGTTCTCCATGTTACTTTCTGGTAAACACGCTGGAACAGGCTCTTTTAATAAAACAAAAAAAGAAGGGAAATAATGATTAATGGGAGTATGTTTTGTTTTCATTTGTGTTTGTGTGTGTGTGATTGGCCCAAAGCTGTGGTAAACTCAAACTTCCACTGTTTCAGGCTGGACTTGATTCTGTCACCGACTCACAATTGCTCTCTGAATGACATCAGTAGTGTCTATTTGGAAAGTATTGAGCAGTTACATTACCATCAATACAAACAGACAGTTGCTGCTGATGACTCAGATAATCACCCCACCCACTTCTGCTTCGCTCATCATTGCACAAAAGCTGGTTTGGGATTCACAGCCATGTGGTCAAGCACCCGGGGATGGATCAATCAAACTCCAGGCTGCCGGGCTTTACTGTATAACTACTGCAAACAAGAAAGTGAGCAGTTATGGGGCAGTATTGTACTGACTGTGTTTAAATGAGGACCAACTTTACATTTCATGACTCCTGTTGTCTGCAAGCAGTTATCTCACTTTTAAACTAAATGGAATGACGTCACCACGTTAGTCCAGACTGAATTTTAAGCAACTATAGTGGATAATAAGTCGGAAGCATTTGTACCAGTTTTCATGGTTCACAAAGAATGAATCACATGAGCTTGGTCTATATATGTGTGGTTTTGAGTGAATAGTCCTAATAATTATTGATGTTTTTCCATGACATTTTGTAGGGTTAAATCATGTTTTCCTGAAGAGGGATTGTGTTAACTAGCAGCAATTAGTTTCTTGCTAGTGTGATCATCAGGGCAAAAGCTCAGGTGCAGATGAAGGTTTAGGACTGAAACCCTCTAAATTACTAAATATTGCAGCCCCATTGGGAAAGTATGCAATAGTTAATTCATTCTTTAATGGACCTATTGTACTTTGAAAAGTGCAGAGACCTTATTCACCAATGACCTACTAAAATCTACCAATCTACCAAGTAAAAACCCACCAATTCTGGTTTGTGGCCAAACATAAAATAACTAACACAAAACAAACAGCTTTATCATCAGCTGGAGCTGTGGTTAGTTAGTTAGAGCTAAATGTCATTGTGTGCTGTTATGACCCTGTCTTGGCCGGCCTGTGTCTGCAGCAGCCTGGTGGGTGGAGTTGGGGTTAGTAGTTGGATTCGGTTCACCTGACCTGGCAGGGTTTAAACGCTGGGGAATGTCAAGCTTCCACCCTGGTTAGTTGTGTTGTTTGGGTTGTCTGTGTGTTACTCTGTTCTTTTAGTTATGTAAAATAAAAACATTTTTAGCTTCATTTGACATGAACATTTTACATGAATCACAAATTTGTTCAAACGCAGTAATGACACTGATGTCTCCACAAAACCATGTAGGCTTCATGAGAAATATGTGGGTCAGTTCATGCATAAATAAAAACATAAGGAGGATTTTAAAAATAATGGCATCACTTAGCTTCACACAAAGTAGAGTAAGAAATTACATAAAGTGCTTATAAAAAGCTTTGGGTTAAAAGTCAAACAGTTTAATGGGGGCCACTGTGAATGTATTTAATGGGATTGCCTTGTAAATACATCTGTATCTACACCATGAAGACCAAGAACACTCCAAGCACTTCTGCAAAACGGTTGTTGAAAAGCACTGACTATCCCCTTGGAGTAATCCATCATTAGGAAATAGAAGAAGTGGGGCACATGTGTAAATCTGCCTAGAGCAGGTCATTGACCGTACAAGAAGCGGACTAGTGAGCGAGGTCATAGGGCACCTGTGACTCTTCTGAAAGAGTTACAAGCATCAGGTTTGTCACCTGTTTCATAGGAGAGCGGCAAAGAGAGAAATATGCATAGTTAAACTCAGCTAGAGTTTGATAGAAGTCATGGGGGAGACACTGAAGTCCACTTGTAGAAGGTTCTATGTTGTTTTAACTTGTGGAGTTGTGTGTGTGTGTGTGTGTGTGTTTGAGGGAGTGCACTGAAATCTGAGGAAAAGTCAAACTTCCCCTGTGATAGGCTGCAGTTTGTTCTGTCAGCAGATCACTTGTGTAAGTATATGCATTTGCATGAGAGGGCAATAATACGATGTGTTAAACGTCTTTCAGGTCTCACTCTCTTTGATCACACTGCAGTCAAATTTATCTACAAGTTCTTTGGTTTGTGCATCTCAGGCTGAAACGTGTGTTTAGAATCAAGTCAGTGAGAAATCAGGTGAGAAGTCCCACAGCTCACAGGGAGACATGAAGGTCCCAGTGTGCCACTGTAATTAAGCTAAGATTAATTAAGGTTTATTAAATTACTTAAAATAAATGTAATAAGAGTTCAATTTTAATATCATATTTGTAATTTTTAGAGCACGATCGATAATTAAAACTTAATGGACTCAAAACATTGTTGGATTTATACAGTGTTTTACACTCCTATTCTGAAAAGACCCAAAAATCCCTTTGTTATATCTATATATTAAACAATTTTCCACATTTGACTTGTACATTGCCTTACCTTTTAGACTTTAAACTGCAACGTTATAATAATTATGGCAGGCAATTATGAAGTGATTAATTACAACAGAACACAAGCTGTGGGGATGAAAGAGGGACGCTCGTGGACCATCTGGTGAGTATTTGACACACAGCTCTTGCACTCATGTACTTCTTTGTACCTGCTGTCACTGTTGTTAAGAGTTTGTGCCAGGACAAAAAAATCGCAAGACAAATTATTGAAATGAATGAGACATATTATGTTCGACAATGAATTTAGAGTTCCTCTAGAAAGAAGGAGATTTCGAAGAAATAAAGAGAGATGTCTCATTTTTTACTCAGAAGAATCTGTGACGCAGTCAAACCTGCCAGCATCATCCAGCAGATGGAGTCCTTAAAATGCTGTTACAGTTGTTAATTCATTGGGACAATAATACAATGCTATCTGCCTGTTTTCCTCAATGTGCGGCGCTTTTAAACTTAAAACAAGATACAGATAGAATTTCTAATCAAACCCTTTTTCATCTAACAAATACTATATAAAATGTGCATAAAAAACCCTTTTCCATGTATGACCCTCACTAATCAACTTAAAACCTTGACAGGTTCCATTCACATTAGCCAATTACCAATGAGAATACAGACGCACGATAGCATTATTAAAATAGGAGGCTAAGGTATCAACGTTAAAATTAATAAGCTCAGTACTCAAGTAAAAGTGCAAAAGTACTCAAAGTCCAGAAGTAAAAAACCTATTTTAAACAACACTGATTAGGGTAATAATGGCCAAACATGTACAGTAATTAATAAATATAGCAGTCAAAGGTCACTGTTGGTAAAGGTGGATCTCGCTACCGGGGACAATTTAAGAAAAAGAAAAGTTGCTGCCTAAAGAGACGTGAGTGACAGCAGCACAGCGCAATTAAAGCTAAAAAAAAAAACTAGCTTTGTGTCACAACCTGGCTCAACAGTATGCGACAAAGAAGGGAGGCCACGCAAGGTTCTCAAGTAACTCAACATATTTTAATTGAGTATATAAAGAGTCATGTTGTCTTTGTGAGCAATTCAGTGTTGTATGCAATGTTGGATGGAAAGTGTAAAAGACATGTAGACAAAACAAAAGAGAACTCAGCAAGCGGGTCCAGGGGAAGAGGGGCATCCTAAATAGGAACCTCAACCTAAGTGACACAGGTGTACGGCAAGTCTAAATCTCAGCTCCATCCACTGGCTTCCTGGAAAACAAGGAAAAACACAGCCACGCACACGGAGAAAGACAGAACCCAGATCTGGCTTAGGCCATCACACTTAACAAAAAAAAAGACATCTGGCAATTTTCAAGTTTAGTCAAGTTTCCTACTGTAAGTCTACAATGTTGAGTATTTCCAATTTTTAATAACATATTTGAATATATACAAGTGGATGATCCTCATTTAAAAAAATATTATGACATTATTAAAGATTTTGTGCTAATGTAGCTCTTTCCTCCACAGGGTCTTTGGTTTGAGAGGGTCAGTGGTTACTGACAAAAATACATCCCCTCTGCTTTTCAGACCCAGACATGTCCTTTTCTCTTTGATATATGCGAGATGCCAGTCATTACATGTGTAGCACAAACACAGACACATTTGAACACCAGCAGCACTAAACCAGACTACAGCAGTCCCCATAGCAACAGAGGAGAGGATGGGCATCACCACATTGATAAATAAAGATTTAGGATGCTGGAGATTACATCCCAAGCTGTATATAATCATTTAGCATTAAAAAGCCAAACCACAGAGCACACCAACAATTCTGATTCATGTCAGAGCTGGAAACCTATATTCCAGTTGCCCCCAATTTTCCAACATCAGATATGGTACAGTCCACCCTCATACGAAAACCTTCTTCTATGGCCTCCCCCTCCCTCACTCTGGCAGGTACCACTCACTGCCAAAGGGGTGATCTTATCCATCCACCACAAATCTAGTGCTCATTGTGGAAGAATTGCAGTGCAGTGGACTGTACAGAGCAGGGTACCATCCAGGCTGTTGTCTGTAAGGGGTGGGGTCCGGCTACGCTAATACCACCAAACATAAGCTCACAGAGTGACACAGACAGGAGATAAAAGGGAGAAAAAAAGAGAGAGAAGAGGGGGGAAGATTGCACCTGAAGAGGAATATAATACGGGTAAGGAGATAAGGGGGTGGATGGAAGGGGGTGGGAGTGTGGGGGGGGGGGGGGGGGGGGGCAATGTGGAAAGGTCCAGAATGGTTCAAACAGATTCGCTCCTTTGCTGCTCTGCTTTTTTTCCTGTTCACAATCCATCTGGCTTGATTCCTTAGCAATCTGTGACTGGTATTGTTAATAATTTCATGAATACTGTTATTTCTTTCTTTGATATTTCTGTGTGTATATTCTTGGCTATGGGAGAATCTGCAGGCCATGGTGAATAAAATCTGATCCCTTGGCCCATTTTACATGCTTCTGTGAAGACTGTTCTGTTTTTTTCCCCATTTACATTATGGGGCAAATGGGCCAATTCTATGACATAATATTGACCAATATTTAAAATTCTTTGCAGACAAAGCTGGATAATGAGATAAATAGGTGATGATAGCTTTTGTCATGCGTTACGGTGCTATTAACTGTAACGTGTGTAAAGTTCACTAAAATACACATGTGTAGCTCCCTTATTAATCTAAGAATGATGGGGTGTGTAAATAAGCCCTCACAACATTTTCTGAATGTTTTTTATAAAAACAAAGGGCAAAGAGCAGTAGATCAAATATTCCTGGCGAGTAGAGCTTTAAGGAGTTTGGCTACTAATACAAAAAAAAAGTCCAAAATCTACTGATGTACCTGTGTTTCAATCTTGTCACAATCCACAAAATGTTGCTGTGTTTGCATCCAGGATGAAAGGAGACACCCCAGTGAACAGCACCATGAGTGTCGGCCAAGCCAGAAAACTGGTGGAGCAACTGAAGATAGAGGCGAGTTTCTGTAGGATAAAGGTAAGACAAGCTTGACACCTCAGTTTCACATAGGACCCTTAGTAGTGCATCACTCTAAAGCATGAATGAAAATAGAATGATCACAGACGAACACAGGGGACGTTTTTAAAGTCCCGTTGTTGTTGTGTTGCCGAATGGTACAGCTTCTATCATATTCCCATGTCACCTTGCCTCTTTAAAAAGAAGACCAATGCTCATAATATTATGTTTGTAGAGACAGTTTATGTCTTCAGAGTTGTGAGCTACAAGCTTAAAACCATTTATGATACTGTATTCAGAAAATGATTTGCCTATGCACCAAACAAGGTCCATTTACCTTTCAGGTTCAGTAAATTCATATTTATGATTCTTCTGCTTCCCACTCAGTTTTTCTTCTGTTGTTGGCTGCATTGACTGTTCTTGTCTTCATTTCCTGTTACTCTTGTGTTCATGTGATAGGTCAGCAGACACACACACACACATCCAGTTACCTTTAAGTAGATCAGTAAGTTTTGTCCTCTCATCCTGTTAGAAATATTTATAAAACCATGTCAATTGAGTAACATTAAAAATTCTCATTTTATGTTTATCTAAGTAAAGGCTTAAAACCGGCAAACATGAACTGACGAAGGGCTTTTGCATGGAGACGTTTAATATTAGGACCAGGGTGTTTGGAATGACTTGCAACACAGAGACAAAGAATTGAAAACATACTGGGAAAAATATATTTAAAAAGCGGACTTCAAAATGATTTCTGAGGAAATTAAATGGAAATCAATTATCATATATCCTCAGCTGTAAAACCAGTACTAATAGTTCAGAAGGATCATACTAACAGAGCATGTACAGCACTATATTACCAAAAACATGTCACAGGAAAAGACATGCCAGATTTACTTTGTATACAAGTTGATATCTTTTTTAAAGAATTTTTCAGGTGTCCCTAAATAGCCAGGTGCCCATAAACACTGAGCACTGCAGGTCTTGCTTGTTGTAATAATTCTCCCTGATTGCAGTGGCCTTTTAAAGATACGTTTTCAGGTGACAAAATGTTTTCAGGGAATTATCTGAACCTAATCAACAGTCTACATTAATCAAACCCAGTAGGTTCCTCCAAATGTTCCCCCTTTGTGTCTTCCAGGACAAAGGTTTTATGGTGAGCTGCCCTGGAAAGACAATAGCAAAAAGGGAATTTTGTCGCTAATCTCTTACACTGAAAGTGCTTAAAGAAATAATCATGAATATTCCTCCTGTACATTATGCATTTGGAAAACCCTCAAATCAGAGGATAAACATTGATTTTGATTCTGTGCATTACTCATGGTTGAACAGCAGAACAACAGAACTAAATGTGATCATCCTCGCCTCCAGGTGTCAAAAGCAGCAGCCGACCTGATGGCGTACTGCGACGCACACGCCTGTGATGATCCCCTGATCACCCCTGTGCCCACCTCAGAGAACCCTTTCAGGGAGAAGAAGTTCTTCTGCGCTCTGCTTTAAGACAAATCAGGGATTGTTGTGATTATAAGTACAGCTGTACATGATGTACATGTATGTACAGTGTGTACGTGTACTTCCAATCAAAATAAGACATCAATGTACTATAGTAACCTTGCATAAAAGCTGCCGATGTAAATTACAGAATCAAGTACAAAATGTCTTGATCTAAGTTCTTTAACATTTATCAAGAGGAAGACAGACAATATCTAACATGGGAATTTCAAAATTTAAATGTTAAAGCAGTAGTTATTACTGTCAAGACCTAAAAAGAGAAGATTATATATATCTAAAGATAGGAAATAAACAAAAAAAAAATCATTTCATGCTCATATTTATATTACAGGTAACTGCCAAAAGAGGACAACATGACGACATGCTCCACTAGTCACAGGTTCACATTCGCATGCAGCATTTGAAACACTTTAACTGGGACACTAAAGTCCCACATTAGGTCAATGAATTGTGCTGGTGCTACATGTATCAGATGCTGCTCTGATAGGTCAGAGCTGTCACTTCATCCAAAACACGGTGAACTTCCTATACATCTGAGATCCAGCAAGTCAATTTCACATATGGTGAAAATGATAAACTATCTTATGTAATTAACATTTTCTTTGGATGACACCGTTTTCATTTGGTAACGACGTGTAGCTGAAGTAATACTTCAGTACTTTAAATGGACGTCTTCATACGTAACACATTTGTAGACTGTCCTGCAGAGCTGCATCTAATGTATTAATATATTTTGTATTCATTGGTCACAGGTGTTTCCTCTGTTTTGGCACTTACTTGTACTGACAACAGTTGTTTCAGTGATTATTATCACAGAATCAATTCCCTCAAGGTTTTACTAAGATTTCAGCATTTTTCTCATTTCTATAGTGTTGCTGTAGTGTGTATGTGGATGTGTGTGTGTGTGTATGCATAGGTGCTACTGGGAAATTTAAGCAACAATTCTGAGCATCTCATCACTGTCATATCAAGATTTTGTAGTTCAATAGCACATAGACCCAAACAACATTCCAGGGGTATTGGACATTAGGAATACTACAATGTTAGCCATTCGAACTACATTAAATCTGTGATTTGGTTTGGAAGCTGTGACATTAAGAATTTATTTCTTTGATGCAAAAAATACAGTTAAAATATAGTTTACAGACAGGTGTACACCATCATTTGAACTGATCAGGTCTGCAAGGTTCTTCAGAGCAGAGGGGTTCTTCCAAAGTCAGAAAACTGGCCTAACACTTCTGCTTATTTGTGCCAGTTGGACACTTTCAAGAGAAAAGGTTTCACTTTCTTCACTGTTATTTCTGAGTTTCTATCAGTAGGGGCCATTGTTTAGTTCGGTTCATTCATTCCTACAGTCCTAAACAGAACAATATGCTTCTTGGTAAGATGAATCTTGGGAGCCCCTGCTCTGAACCATTTCAACAATTAAGCAATGTCATTTCAAAGTCTCACAAATATAACATTTTGAAGCTTCGGCAAACTAACAAAGAAGGCAACCATGGAATTTGAAGCACTGAAATAAAACTTTCTGTAATCAAAAGTTTTCTCTCATATGTGGTTTTGGTAAAGATTTCATCTGAAATGAACATGAGAAAAAAAAAAAAAAAGGACAAATTTGCTACTTGCCTTTAATTTTTTAATAACAATATAAAAACGGAAGTTTTCACAGTCAAATGCAGACAGTGTTTTACAATGAGCCACTACACAATGACTACATCTTCATATAGCTGGTGACAGCAAAAATGAATTAGTACTATGAGGTTCTGTGATTTTTAAAATACACTATTTGAAAGTTAATCTGATTAAAAGAAATGTTTTCGTTTGCATGAATTAAGGCAACGTTTAAAATCGTAAATGAAAAGTTGAGACATTAAGACCTGACCTACGGCAGGTTGTTACAAAATGCCTAGTGTGGTGTTTTGTCTTAATTTTAAAAAAGCGGAAAATCCGATCTGTTATTTAGCCTTTTTCCCATTGGAGGCAATTAAAATACTTATTCCAAGTCAAGTAATAGGTTTGATGGATTGGATTTGCCTCATCTGTTGGTATTTTTATTTGCAGAATGAGAAACACTGGTAATCAATGATGTTGTTTGCCAGGATTGCTTCCATGTGGTTTTGCTCAGTTAAAACAGAATTTGGGTTTTCCTTTACAGGGCAGCCATTAAAGTATTTAAAGAGTTGTTAAACACAAGTCTGAGACTATTGACCATGGAAGAGTGAAAGAGAAGACACCTACACACTAACTCAAACCAGAAATCTATTCAAACGTGAGGTTTCAATAAAATTTGCATCTTTGTCAGGTCATGCATTTGCCATTTTTGTCGAAAACTTTTAGTCCACTCCTCAGCAAGACACGTTTTTGTCAGCATCTTTATTTATACATTTCCATCTTCAGGGTCAAACAAATTTAGTTCAAAGCTCACGTCTAACCATTTGCTTTGCTATATGCAGAATCAAACATTTTGTTACATTAAAACACCTTTGCAAAGACCGCTGTTAGAGTTAACATTTCTGTCTGCAAGACATTTTAAAATTGACAACCCACCTTTAGCAGAAATCATTTAAACATTTTGGTGCACTTGGAGCACATGACTAAATTGTAATGATGTGCTATATAAAAAACAATACATCTTACATTAACCTTTCAATGGCATTAAAAATAGGCCAACTGTGTAAAAAGCCCAAATATTGCATGTAGGCACAAATATTTTTCTACATTAAACACAAGGAAAATTTCACCTTGAAATGGAAGATATCACAGCTATTCTGCAGAACAAACAGGAAATATTAAGCTTAAAACGGCGAATTGAATGAGCTGTTAGTTTAAAATTCAGCCTGAACAAAATTACATACTGTATTGCAAGGATCTTGGGCAGAAACAATAATATGAATATGGGCACATTTTATTCTAACAGATTCTTTAAGTTATCGCAGATTTTTGACTTGCCAAACACAAATAATAATATTTTTAATGACTGTGAGAAAATGTCTTAGTGTCGCAGCCAGGCTCAGGTGCATGGCTGGCTCGGTAACATCACCCAATGTTAAACCCAAATAGAAAGTTGTCTTTAATAGTATTAGTTATGCCTATATATTTACTACTATGACTAGTCAAAATATGTCCAGCAAAAATTAGCCACTGACAGTGGGGAGATGTTACAGGGATTTAGAAATGTCACGTTGTAAATATCCACCAAATATTTATTTAATGGCAATTTTTAAAAAATGACAGAATTGCTGATTATTACTGTAAACCTGCTTGTCAAAGGTCTCGAGAATGTCGTGTTAATTCACATTTTGAGGAGGGTTGCAGGATTTTAGATAAACAGCTTTCGGTATAAATTAAAAACAAGCTGACGCAAATAAACCTCAGTGTGTATGGTGTCAGTTCTTGTATATGATGTAGCTGAATTGAATCAAGATCACTGACGAGGTAATGTACAGTTTGAACTTGAAAAGTAGAAAAAGATTGACTGCTTTATAGGAAGGCGTCACACCATTCTTTAAGACAGCCATAGCAGTCACCTTGTTGTTTTACATTTGCACCACAAGTGTCCTTCAGCCAGTCCCGGAAAAGTTCCTCGTCTTTCTTTAGCACAAGAAACTGCCCGAGGACAACATATGCCTGAGGAGGTAGAGACAAACACGCAATTGAAAACCTAGGTGAGACAGTAATAAAAGTGTTACACTTTACTGACATCAATGTTGAGCAGACATCATTTCGATATCACAGCTTAAAAAGCTGCACAGACAAGTTATTACTAATACAATTACAAATGATAAGGCAGAGGTGTGAAATTGAATGCTGCAACTATTCCTTAGGTATTCTTCTCTCATTTATGTGCCTATAATAAACAACCTCTACTCAAAATGTTTTTTTTTTAATGTGCAGCAAATGCCAGAGGTATTTTTACTGCATCAAAAAAAAAAAATAATCAAATCGATCACCTTGTCAAAACCCTTCTCCTCCAGCCTTTTGCCCAGGACTTCTCCAATCCCTGCAAGAGCCATCACAGGCTTCTCCCCCATTGGCTCGGCCACAAATTCTTTATGTTTTTGCGATGTTGATGACATGGTTGCTTAGTAGGCTGCCACAGATCACGAAGTAAGCTACAACACAAATATATCAAATTACTACAACAAAACATTTTAAATGTTCTGACTGCTTCAAACATTGTTTGCCGTTTTCTTTTTTTATTTGACCAGACAGATAAATTCAATAGAGTGAAGTCCAAGGCATTGTCTTTCAGATCTTATAAACATGAGAGCGATACGACGAAGAGTCCTGGTGATCAGTCACTCAATAACAACTATTGATCTGGATCTAACTTGAAGCCTTGACGTGCTTCTTTTCCAACAGAACAATCAACTTTAAAACATACCCACCACGCTGACTGCTTTGTAGCTTTAATGCTAAAGTTGTAACATTACATCAATGCGTAAGCCAAGCTAAAACTGAATACAAAAATTAGTTATTACCTATTAGAAGTATTTATTAGTTTATAACGTTGCGCCCATGTTTAACCATTATAGTAACGCTAAACTTACAATTGTAGCTAAAAAAAAACATCTAAAGCAAATAGTTAACGTTACTGCTCGTTACAGTTGCAAATGAGTGGGCAACGCCAAATGTTTCACGAATAGTTGAACGAATATTGCCACACCTAGACATTCTACAGAAGACACCCATGTCTGGGTTCACTGAGTCAGGGTCAGGACGCTACTAACTAGCGCTAGGTTAGCATTAGCACGAGTGGCGAATCGCGCGCGCAGTCCAACCAGTGAAACTGCATGAACTAGCACAAGGTTCGCTAACGTTCACTAGCCACACACTACGTTAGTATTTCCACAGAGGTTGCTGCTGCATGTTAGCATGGGATGTCGCTACTGGATTCACGATCCTTCATTAATAATGACAAGATTATTAAGTAAACAAAATTAGCGCAGTTAAGACGGAAGGTCTGCTTAAATTTTAGGTGCATTCAAGTGAACTTATTTAGCCTAGCGTTAATGCTAATGTAGCTTTAATGCCTTTAGCATGCTAACTAGCGCAAAACTTTGCTGCTAATTACTATTTAACGTCGTTTTAATCACGACATATTTTTCGGACTACAGCTATAACTTGTACATTCATTTTAACATACCTCTGAATATCTCCTCTGGTCTGAATACTACCGCAGTCAACAACAGACGACTGTATGGATTCGGTTTCTGTCCAGCCCAGCCACTGGCAACGACCACAATGCAATGCGTCCCTACGTCACGACTTGCGCCCTAAAGCAGCTTTCCCTCATTGTGGACTCGCAGGATAGACAAATCAATCTCTGTCGAACCTGATTCTGGTTTATAGTTTAAACGCAGCTGGTACCCGGTGCAGCATTACTGCCATCTGTTATCTTTATCACTGCCCCATTAACATTCACAGCTTTATGACCTTGATCAGTGGCATTAAATACAATCAGCCAAGTTGTCTTGAAAATTACACTTATAACAATATTATAAAGATTAGCCTACTTACTTTAAAAAGTACATATGCGTCAAAGTACAATGGCCCTTAATAGTTTGTGAACCTTTCAAATTTTCTTGATTTCTGCACAAGCCAAGAAGTCAAGTCCTAAAGCTAAGTAAAGAAAAGCCTGTTAAATAAATGATCCACAAATTTACCAATTTTCATTCCTTGCAATGAAAAATAATCTACAATCTACAATACAATCTGACATACAGTGCATCCAGAAAGCATTCACATTCAATAAAGGTGCTTCAACAAACTATTAAGCAAAGGTGGTGAATAGTACATGTGATTTTTTTTATATTTTTTTATTTTTGATAAATTTGCAGAGATTTCAAACAAACTTCTTTCACATTGTCACTACTGGGTATTGTTTGTAGAATTGTGAGGAAAATAATGAATTTAACCCATTTTGGAATAAGGCTGTAACATAACAAAACATGGAAAAAGTTAAGCGAATAAGTGAATACTTGGCTTGATTTCTAAAGACCTTAGAAGAAAACGTTAATGCTTACTAGCTTGGAAAGTTTAAAAAAACAACTTTGGACTCCACCAGCAGACTGTCAGGCAGATTGTGTGCAAATGGAAAACATTTAACCCCATTGTTACCCTCCTTGTCAAGCAACAAAGATCACACCTAGATTGAGGTATGTCAATCTCACACTACTCTCCTTTCAGCTTATCCTGTGAGTTCAGGGTCACCACAGCGGATCATTGTCCACATGTTGATTTGGCACAGTTTTTACGCCGGATGCCCTTCCTGACGCAACCCTCCCCAATATCTGCCGGGCTTGGACCGGCACTGCACAGCTATTTGGGAAACATGGTGGTGGACTGATCACAATTTAGACCTAATTTGCTGCCTCTGGATCAAAACAATTTGTCATTATAGACAATGGTATATTTTGAGTTGTACAAACATATTCTCTAGGAAAATGTCAGGAAATTCCATCCATAAACTGAAGCGGACTATAAAGTGGATCATGCTTGCAGTGTATGCAAATGTTCCAACCAACATTCCTGAGCTGACGCTGTTTGGTAAGGGGGGTATGTAAATGTATTTACTTTTTTTATTGGGGTTCACTTGTCTAGCTTTAGAACTCATGCAAAAATTGGATTATATTTAAACTGCAGTTAATAATAAATATAAACAATTCTAAAGGGTTCAGAAACTTTCAAGTGCCACTTTATATTGCAGCATGTTTGGTACCCCAGCCTCAAAGGTTCTCTGATGCATTGAGTGTTTAGTACATATTGAAATAATTTATATCTTATGAAAAACACTTTGCATTACCTTGAATCAAAATGTCTTGTGGTAGTGTGGACATGACATGAAAAAAGAATGACACTGGGCTTTAAGCCTCTTTAATCTTTCTTCGTATTAAGCTAAAAGCTGCAGAGTAATGAGATAAAAACTGTAGATTATGTTAACACATACTAAATAGGTTGCATTATGAACAATACAGAAACATTTGATTATGGGTCATTTTTATTTGCATATCCAGTAGAATGCTGTTCGTGTCATCTGTGCACATAAATTTCTTACAGATATTTTCTGACATTAGCATCCACATGACATTTGCATCCATCTCTGGTAAAAGGAGAACTCTGCTTTTGTACTGTTTTGGTTTATTTATTGCAATTATATCAGTGACTCAAAATGTGCAGTGTGGTTAAGTTAGCTCTGAATGAACCTACAGCTCAGACAGAATACTGGAAGCCAGGCTGCAGGTCAGCCCAGTGCCATCAGGCTCCACATTGATCTTCTTAACAACTCCATCTTCCACCAACATAGAATACCTGAAACAGGGCGGAACATTAAAAGAACAAATGAATTTGCAAATAAATTCTGAAAACCACATGATATTATTAATTATTATTATTATTATTATTATTGCAAAACTCATATAGGTGAAGCTGGGATTACCTCTTAGATCGCTTGTTCCCAAGTACCTGCACAATTTGATCACTGTCAAGTAACAGGTCAACTGCCTTCAAAGCAGAGAGAAAAAGACTGATGAGGCTCATAAATCACACAAAAAACAACACACAAACACATCTCGATGTGCTGTGTTAAACTATTTAGTGTTACCTTTGTAAATGCTCCAGTTGGATCAGCCAGCATTCGAACCTGCAGAAGAAACTACTGTAAGTCTGGCTCACCCAGCAATCACCCAGCAACAGTGCAGAGATATTACCTTCTATAACCCAAATTCCAAAAAAGTTGGGAAGATGTCTAAAACTTAATAAAAACAGAAAACAATGATTTGCAAATGTCAGCAATCCACATTTTATTAAAACATAAACAACATATCAGATGTTGAAGCTGAGAAATGTTACCATTTCATGGAAAATATTAGCTCATTTTTAATTTGATGGCAGAAACACATCTCAAAAAAAGTTAGACTAGAGGCAACAAAAGGCTGGAAAAGTAATTGCCTCAAATCAAAAACAAATGGAGAAGCATTTAAAAAATAATAAGGTAATTGGCAACAGGCCAGTAACATGACTGGGTATAAAAGGAGCATATCAGGGAGGCAAAGCCTCTCGAATGTAAAGATGGGCAGAGGTTCACCACTCTGCAAGAAACTGCATCTAAAAATGTTCTAACACTTTCAGAAAAATATTCCTCAACATAAAATTGCGAAGATTTTATATATTCCACTACACTACATAAAATAATCAAACGATTCATAGAATCAGGAGGAATCTCTTTGCGCAAGGGACAAGGTCAAAGGTGATCTCTGGGCGTGTTATTTGGGCCCCTAGGCGGGACTGGCGATTCTCAACTGGACATCACTGCATGGGCCCAGAAACACTGCCAGAAATCACTGTCAGTGAACACGGTTTGCTGTGAAATCCACAAATGTAAGTTGAAGCTATATCAGGCAAAGAAAAAAAACATATGTGAACACGATCCAGAAATGCTGCTATGTTCTTTGGGTTAAACCTTATTTTTAATGGCCTGAGACAAAACGGAAAACTGTTCTGTGGTCAGATAAATCAAAATTTGAAATTTTTTTGGTAATGTTGAAAATGTTTGAAAATGTTTTTGGAAGCCATGGGGAGGAAAGAGGAGAGGGACCATCCAGCTTGTTATCCGCCGACAATTCAAAACCCTGCATCTCTAAAGGTATAGGGGAGCATTAGTGCCTATTGGCATTGGAAGCTTAGATATCTGGATGCTGAAAAGTACATATTGGTTTCATAGCAACATATGCTCCTGATCATAGGAACATAAGATTCCTGATCGAATGCCCCAATACACATTATCAGTAATCATTCACAGCTTCTTATTATAATCATCCACAGAACATGAGGTTGAAACTTTTGCCCAAATTTGAGTCGACACGCACTGTCACAGAAGTTGTTCACACACAAACATCATAGTTCAAACCTTGCCAACTGCTCCATGCTCCTTCCCCCATGCAGCCATAACAAATACGTCATTGACAGAAATGCATGCAATCTCCTGTATGCCTTTACTCTTCAAATCATCAGCCTGCTGCACAAAACCTGGGAGGTGAGTCTGAAAGGAAAAAAAAAAAACCAGTTCAACTAGTGCACAGATACGTTTGCACAAGACATGGAAAGCAGAAGTATAAGCGTGGAGTCACCTTTGAGCAACCAGGGGTAAAAGCACCAGGTACAGCAAAGAGGACTCCCTTCTTTCCGCTAAAGACCTGATCCATAGCCACCTTATTTCCAGGCTCCCCCTCCTGGACTTCCACTGCTGGGAGATGTTCACCAATCTGAGGAATGTAGACAAAGTTTATTACAAGGATCCAAGGAAAGATTACTTCAAAAAAAATAACAGCCATTGTTCTGGAAACTGAAAACATTGCCTCTTAGATCATCCTCAGAGATATGACAGTGCACCACTGGAGGCGACATGTCACCACATGCAGATGCAAGGCTCTGCTTAAAATGGCCCGTTTTGCTTTTTTAATAGATTCATTATTTTGCTGACTATTTTGCTGTGTGGAAGCCTCCACAACAAGGGCTAATGATTTTACAGAAATCTGGGAAATAACGCTAGAGCCATATTTTCAACTAATGAATAATTATTTTTGTTGTAACTCCTCGGACTAAAGTAGTTTAAACATAATTTGGACTAAAGCTAAAAGAGGACATCACAGATTTGAATTAAACACAGGCTTTGTACAGTATGTTAACTATCCGTTTGCTTCATGTTACGTTCAAATGAAGAGTAGAGATGTTGAGGAGGCTGCTGGTGAAGCTGTAAAAGCTCGTGTGTGTGTAAACAAACTAATGTATTCGCCGCTTGCAACTGTCAACATGGCGACGAGTCGAAGACAGGACGGTGAACCGCAGACGAACCATATAATCATGCAGTTAGCTTAGTGTCGAGACGCTGCTCCCTTATAAGCCGCGCAGTTAGCGCCGGCAGCTAACGTTAGCCAAACACATGCAAATCTTACCTGTATTGGCATTTTGGTGGTGGGAGAAGTGTGCAGGAGCCTGGCGGACGGGCGGAGACGGACGCCGCTGCTGATGACGCTTCTGATGGATAACATCCTAGCTGGCTATGTCACTAGCTACCGTTGCGGGGTTTGTGGGATGTGGCGGCTGTTGCGTTTATACGCACATGCACAACTCAACCACACTTACTCAAGACTTAACGCCAGTCACCTCCCACATTTAGTTTGGCTATTGGTCCTTAGCCCAGCTTCCAAATCTGGGGCTGCTAAATCTTAATTACTGCGCCATCTGCTAACGTTAGCAAGAAGCCATATGTGTAATGTAGGATTTGTTACAGTGATCTACAACACTGCTGAAAAAAGCTAAAGCATTAAAGACTATTTGTAAAAGCCCTGGCGGACTGGTTAGAGAAAATGTACTAACCTAAAAGTAAAATATTTGACAAGGTAAATCTGCATTGTGCTGGGCACTGTCATAATATTGTATGTTACTGTTAGACCTAGTTTTTTCTTCTGTGTTGACATATTTCACACCCTATCAAAAGCAGACTCAATCCTTATGAGACTAAATTGAGGGACACTTCCCTTGAGTATGTGCTGTTTCACTTGACTGACACCTGCAGTCAAAGGTGATGGCAACAGATAAACATATAAATTGTAATTGTACTTGTTTAAAGGGTCTATCATGGTTTGACTCACAGGATCAGTTTCTCTATTCGGAAATTGCATGTGACGTCCATTCAATACTTCTGTTGTCATCAACCTTTGAAGGCCTGTCTGCATCATAAACAAAGATTGTGTCCAAACGTGATAACGCGCGTAGACAATTTTAACACTAGGACTTCATCACTCTACCCCCATTTAATACATAAAAACAAACACACACACATAAACATCCACAGGAAGAGATAACACCAATGATATGCGGTAGAAATGGTGGTGGTGTGTCCGTTTATTACACAACACAAAGCACCTACAATTATCCCCTCCCTGTTTTGTCAGACAGTGGAAATATAACTTTTTTAACTTTTTTTCACAGTGATTTTTATGTGGACATGTTTAGACAAGGACATTAAATTGTTTCATTTAAATGGAAAAAAAGCCTACACACAGAAATTCACAGCCAATATCACACACAAAAATAAAGCAGTGTCAACAAACAGTAAATTGAGTAAAAAATAGAATTTAATCATTTAAATAGTCTTTCAAAATACAAACATTGATTTGAACTTCTAAATAATATAATGCTTAGTAGCTATTTTTCATTATACCCGGTAATGTTTAATGTACACTGTGGCTATACAAGGAAACGTGAGGTTTGGTAATTTATTGTATTGCTCATTTATGTTAATGCGCACGTTTAATAGAATCTACAAATGACTGTATCATTTCAACAGTGACACTACAAATGACCCTGGTTTTACCCTAGTCCAACGTACCCAAAACATGTGTTAATGAAAATTATGTACCCTTACATAAATCACTGAGGCCTCTGTATTATTTGTTTGCTTTAGAAATCTGATTTACTATTTGAAAAATGAGTAAACACCTCACATAACAAAAAATGTGTTTGATGACAGAAACATAAGCTGTAACATCTGAAAACAAAACCAAACGGGCGAGTCAGAGTCCCATTTTGCCAACCCCTATTCCACAGTGCTGTATCTAAAACAACACCTGTGTGTTACAAGTGCTGCAAATGACCACTGTTTTCAAGCTGCACCAATAAACCTTTGAAACCACATGAACTGTAGGATTTCCCTCCAGTGTGAGAGGCTTTGGACCAAGGGGACATCTAATGAGCCACATATGCCTTATGACGATACAGAAAAATGTTATAAGGTGTTTGCATAACTGCAGGACATTCGATATATCTAATATTTACCTTGATCAAAAAAAATGACATTTGTCTCCACAGTTATTTGGCCATGTGGCTTCCTTTGCCTCCTGAGGTAGCCCTCTGTAGCCTCGCTAATTAGCTCCGTAGAGCTGTGTAAATTGATCCCCAAATAACAATGAGCTTCCGAAAACACACACTTACATAAACTTACATAAAAAAAGCATTTAAAATATTATAAATGGAAAACATCATTCCAACCCCACAAGTGTCACAATGTCAATAAAATACCATAAATCCTAAAAAGGAAAATGTATGAAAAAGCAATTTTCAAGTCTTTACAAATTCCAATACACTGTGAGCTGCACAAATATAATTGTAATGGGCAATTTGTATCACATTTGCTGGCTTTATTATGTTCTACTATAAATTGCATGTTTGTTGATTTAAATACAACTGTACATGGCTAAAATAACAGTGGCCACTCAGCCACTACTATCATTTCTAGGGATCTGATTTTGACATCAGTTACTGTAGCTTTGCAGTGCATGTGAAGCTTACTATAATGATCATATATAGTTAAGTATACAAACCCGCTGAACAATGAGTAGGACTTTCAGGATGTTTTCAGACAAGGTTTCAACATCTAAAAGGAAGATGTTGAGAAAGTTGCATTTCTTGTTGCCCTGAGCCCTTTTACGGGCAAGTTCAAATGTTAACACATATACAGGAAAAGAAATCTCAAAATGTGTGATATTTTATGCAGCGTTCTTCACTACTGCAGAAAATGCAGCAAAAATTCATAAATCAATCATACACATATGGATTAGTGTTAGAGATTATAGCCCACAAGTAAAACGGGTCAGAAAATAGTGGTTAGAGCTAGTTGAGGATAGTATAAAAAAAAAAGCAGATGAGGCATATGCATTTTTTTTCTAACCACGGATGTTTCCACACTGGCTTTAATGTCAGATTTGTTGCCTTCCCTGATCTCGGTGTAGCTCACTGCAGATGTACGCATGCGCCTGCTTGTATGGAAGTCAGTCTGTGTGCGCCAATAGGATTTATATACTACACCAAATCTTTTCCTTTCCAAGTAGAGCATTTTATGAGCAGACAATCTTTATAATGCACATCTCCTGGACTACAAGTCAATTGCACAACCTTTTATAAAGAATCCTGCACCTACTATGTACATCACTAGTTCCCAACTACCTCTGTAAGTGCTGTTGGTTCTCTCAAGAATTACACTGGTTTCTAAACCACTCTGTACTAGATGAGTGGTTTTTTTAGTTGTTGTTATTGTTTTTTTAAAATCAGCACTTGGGGTCCTAAGATTGGAGAACTACTGATATACACACACACATTAGATGTCTCACCATTTAATGCACATTTAAAATGTGACAATAATCATTATATTGCTTTTAACATATTGCAAGTAATTCCTATGAATTTGCCTACAACGGCACAGTGAACTACAGTGTATACAAGCACTCCATGAGCATATTAATCTGACCCTAAACTCGACCCCCAAATCCTTTGCCAGGTGTGTCATTATGGCTTTCATGAGTAGATGTTGCATTATCTTAAAAAGGTCAATAGCCACATGATTGCGGTCTGTTCTTGGGTTTTGAAACATTGTTCTTTAGTGGTTACGCAACTAGATTGATGCTGTGATGGAACATACCTCGAAAACTGCTGAAACTGAAGTATTCTGGGATTAATGGTAATGGTGTTTTAACACTTGGATCTTGGAGCTTCTATTGATGTTTGGCAGTTGCATCTTAGTTTAAATAACCAAATCCCACTTTTGGACAATGCATGAGGTTTTTCTTTTTCTTTCTACATGTAGCTTAAAGAGTAAAAGGACTATTTTTCTCATTATCAGTTCTCTAATAAAATCTTTCCTTTTTCATAAACCACTCATCCACTGTTAAAGACCAGACCTCTGGTGGGTCTTTTTCTGCATCCTCTTTTTTTTCCCCTTCCACACTAAGGAGAGTCCATCATGGCTTCCAGCATCTCAAGGAATAGTTTGTGCATGGGTACACCTCCACGCGTCTTAATGCTGTAGAAGGTGGTAAGAGCTCGACCAGCAGTCTGTCGGAGAAGAGGCAATGTTAAAAGGAGGCGCCCTGCTCGCTGTGGGTCATCTGGGCGCCGCTGACATTCCAGCTCCAGCAGGGCCTGGTGGAGAAGGTCCCGCAGCTTCTGCACAGCGTCCATGTCCTCGATGTAAACAGAGTCTGACAGGACAGCAAGGGGCACATGGTAAAGACAGTGTATAGGGTGGTTACATTTTCTCAGCTTCTGTAACATCAAGATTACTTATGTTGCTCAGTAGTTTTGCACAAATAAATATAAAATCAGTTTAAATGACTAAAACTAATAAAAATCTTTATTTAAAAAACAAACAATGGATCTGTAGTGTAAACAGGACATGCTACATTATCTCCTGTTGACAGTAATCTCGAGTAGACCTTTATGACCTTTAAGAGTTGTGAGCGGGGTAAATCTGCCACAGCCAGATTGTCATTAGAGTCTAATTGTGTACGCTCTCATTAGAAGCTACAGCCGCCCCTACCACTAGGAGAGAAAATAAATACATAAATAAATAAAACATAAAATATGTGTATATTTATATGTGTGTATATGTCTATATATCTCTCAGGGTAATGACAACTGCCAAAAATCTTCATGAGCCATAATGTAATGCTGGTAGTATGCAGTCTTTTACCTGTGGTCATGGATCTTTGTGTGCTGACAGAATTACTTATATAGCTACTATCATACAACATAGCATTAAATCCCACAATTTTATGAAGGTTATAATTTTCGATTTGGGCAATTTTTTTAGTTTTTAATACACATTGACTATTAGAAGTGTATTTAGAAATGTGCAGGATTTTCTAATTTGTTAGCCAACTTTAGTGGACGCTTAGATGAGATTAGATGAGATAAAATGACTCCGCTATAAAAGGGCTGCAGGAAGCCCTGATTTATTAATTAATAAGACTTGGGAACACTAGTCTAGAACGCCTAGCATATAATAAAATGTATCACCGATAACCAGTCAAGAAGGTGAAAATACATTTAGATTTGTTCAAATGCTAAATATAATCTATATGCTAAACAGTTCATCTACACATTTATAACTACCTGAGTTTGTGAGTGCGATGGCTTTTAGCATGACAAATTCTTCCCGGTCCACATTTAATGCTCGGAAACGGCGAGCAAGTTGACTAATTGCTGCATTTAACTCCGTCAGTCCTGCAACACGTGACATCTCTTCATCAAGGACAAAATCCTCTGCAAACACCACCTCATCCTCACAACCCAGTGAGCGGTACGCTACACCCAGCACCAGCACCTCCAGCCACACTGACTGAAGCACAGACATCTGGTCTGCTAGGGACAGCGACAGAAAGCCTATGGGGTAACAGAAACAATGATAGAAGGTTAGGGGGGAGAAATTAAATCAAAGGAGAACAACTGGAAATAGGTTCACATTGTTGGTGTCAACTGAAAAGGCAAACACAGGTTCCATAAGTCTGGGGACAGCTAGTGACCCAAGTCCAGCTGGACCCCAACTAAACTGACAGAAGTTCTCCTCTCCTAATACACAATTCACCCCACTCAATTTTATTTGTTCTGACTATACAGTCTGTTGCAGAAATTCTGTTTACCAATTCATTTTGTTGATTTCAACTACGCAGTCCATTTAAAGAGAAAAAACAAATCTTCGTTTAAAAATAGTGATATTTCTTTTATAGTATCAGTATCCTACAAGGTGTATTTAAACAACCCAGGAATATGATGTAAATTCAAGTAGCTAAGGAAGTGAACACAGCTGTAGCAGAGTACATGCATGGATCAAGTCCCTGTGTCAACTGTGTTTTCCCGGTATAATCGGAAATGGAATTCAATATCGATATTTATAAAAGGTATTGTATGTAAGAAATTCCAGTATTATGGACATCCTTACACTGCAGCATGAAAAGGTCCAAGCAAACCAGGGTAAATGGTCTGCACTTTTCTATCTATTGGCACTCAAACCACTTGACACTGCTTCTTATTCACCCATTCACACTCACAATCACACACACACACTCATACACTGATGGCCAATGCTCACTGGGAGCAACTAAGTTGGGGTTCAGAGTTCAGAGTTGCTCAAGGACACTTTGATATGTGAGCGGAAGAGCCAGGGATTTAACAGACAACTCAAGATTGGGGGACAACTGCTCTACCTTCCTGTGCCCCATAAATAGTACAGAAAACTGAAGAAAGAGCAGAAGAGTAAATATAACACTGAGTGCAATATATTGTGTGTAATGTGTTCTATGGGAATCAGTATTTTCTAACTTTTATACTACTATTAATAATAGCTTTTATTTTAATGAAACAAGCAAAACGGTTTTGGTTCTATGTTGAAGTTAGATAAACAATCCTGATTACAGTGAGTTGGTACTTATTTTCTAGAACCTGTTCATTTTAAATAGAGTTGCCGAAACATTACAATCAGCTCTTCCTATATAACGCACTCTAGGAAACTCAATCAATCCCTCACCTGGAATGTGTTTGGCCCAGCCAATGATCACAACCAGCTCACGATCAGCAAGGTCACAAAGGGTGGTGAGCGTCCGTTGGGCTGTATCAGGCTGCAAAGGGTCGGGCATGGCAAATAGCTTTTCTGGCTCTGCCACTAGGAGGTGTGACACAATGATGTTGGAGGAACCTATGTCACAAAACCAACATGAAACAATTCATTAATATAACACAGAAATAAAACCTACCATGCATATTCATGGAAGCACTGATACCCCAAATTTTAACTCATTCTCATTACTAGTGTCATTACCTAAATGAACACATTAAAGGTTAGTTTAGAGGACACACTAATCACACCGATGTTAACTATGTGATACAGTGCATTTATTCATTTCTTTTATTCAAGTTTCCATATCTAATTTTTTTTAATAATGCTGAAAATTCTGCTTTAAATTTGCTCGACTGGATTTTTGAGAAAAGCCTTCAAAGATTGTCTACATTTGTACCAATAAGCACAGGTACATTACTTCTATTTTGGCAACCCTGAACTAGCAGAATAAGCCAAAAGGACCAAAAAAAACCATTATTTCTATTTTGCTCTGCTGACTGAAAAGTAAGGAACTGCAGCCTACTATTTTTTGGCAGTAGAGGGTGCTGTTTCCTAATAGTTTCCCATAGGTTTGACATATTTTCTGTGTTCCTTGTATGGTCTGGGCACCAGAACCACCAGTTTTCGAATACACACATCTTGGATTTATCTGCTATTACTATGTTTTATTTACTGGACAGTTACCAGATGCACAACAAAAGACTGTGTTACTAAAAAACTTTATTTTATCTGCACAATGTGCGTATTGTAAGAGCATAAAAATATATATCAAACCTTTTTCAGTCTCCTTTGTCAGCGGTAGAGGGGCACTCTGGTATGTTGCATTCTCTACTTCTGGACGCCTTTTGTACTTCTGTCTTCCACCTCGAACCCTGTCAAGGCGGACTCCTACATCATGGAATTAAGTAATTATGATTTTTGCTGGAAAAATGCAAAATACAACACAAATTCCAAAAAAGTTGGGAGGATGTGTAAGGATTAATAAAAACAGAATGCAATGATTTGCAAGGGTCAGCAACCCACATTTTACTCATAATAGAACATAAATAACATATCAGATATTGAAACTGAGGCATTTTACCATTTCATGGAAAATATTTGCTCATTTTGAATTTGATGGCAGCAACACATCTATGCCAAGTTACAATAGGGGCAACACAAGGCTGGAAAAGTAATTGCCGCAAACCAAAAACAAATTGAGGAGCATTTGACAACTAATTAGGTTCACTGGCAACAGGTCAGTAACATGACTGGGTATAAAAGGAGCATGTCAGAGATGCAGAGCCTCTTGAATGTAAAGAAGGGCAGAGGTTCACCAATCTGTGACAAACTCACCATCTACAGTATATAATATCATCAAAAGATTCAGAGAATCAGGAGGAATCTATGTGCGCAAGGAACAAGGTCAAAACTGGATGCATGTGATCTTCAGGTCCTCAGGCAGCACTGCATTAAAAACAGGCATGATTCTCAACTGGAGATCACTGCATGGACTCAGAAACACTTCCATAAAACACTTTCTGTAAATACGCTGTATTGTATGTTCGCTGTGCAATCCATAAGTTAAGTAAGTTAAAGCTGTATCATGCAAAGAAGAAGCCATATATGCCCGCTATTTAGAAATGCTGCTGTGTTCTCTGGGCCAAAGCTCATTTAAAAAGGTTTGAGGCTAAATGGAAAATTATTCTGTGGTCAGATAAATCAAAATTTGAAATTGTTTTTGGAAACCATGGATACGGTGTCCTGCTGACTAAAGAGGAGTGGGACCATCCAGCTTGTTATCAGCAGTCAATTCAAATCCCTGCATCTCTGTATGAGATGAGTGCCTATGGTGTGGGCAGCTTGCTGGAAGGACACAATCAATGCTAAAAGTAAGAGGTTTTAGAGCAACATATGCTCCCATCCAGACAACGTCTCTTTCAGGGAGACCTTGCATATTTCAGCAAGACAATGCTACACCACATACTGCTTCCATCACTACATCGTGGCTTCCCAGGAGAAGTGTCTGGGTGCTGAACTGGCCTGCCTGCAGTCCAGAGCTTTCACTAATAGAAAACATTAGGCACATTATAAAACGAAAAACCATGCAAAAAAAAGCACGGAATGGGACAACATTCCTCTCCTAAAACTCAGGCAACTGGTCTCCTCACTTTCCAGATGTTTACATACAGTTTTTAAAAAAAGAAGGCATGCTGCACAATCATATCATCGCCCTCTTTGAACTTTTTTGAGATGTGTTGCTGCCATCAAATTCTAAATGAGCAAATATTTTCCATGAAACGGTAAAATGCCTCAGTTTCAATATCTGATGTTGTTTATGTTCTATTGTGAATACAATATGGGTTGATGAGATTTGCAAATCATTGCATTCTGTTTTTATTTAGGTTTTACACATCGTCCACTTTTTCTGAATTAGGGTTGTAAACAAACTTGCAAGATCAGAACAATGCCCTCATAAGAGAGATATATAGATATAGAGAGACAGATAGATATCCATCTATATCAAAGACTTCCTATTCAGTGTCTGCAAAAGATAAACACTCACCCTCTTTCAGCATGCCTACTTTGAGGCACTTGGTGAAGCGGCATGCCTGGCAAGCCTTTCTGCGCCTTTTGGTGATCTCACACTCATTTGATGCTGGACAGCTGTATTCAATGTTACCTTCATGGGATAACACAAAAGGTGTATTTAGTGTGTGGAAAATTTCAATAAGGATTCAAATGAAGCATTTGAATGATCATTTTCTGAATCTGATCTGTGCTCTTGTGTTTAAAAAGTAAATGAAAAGAATTTACAGATTTGAAATTTGGCTCTCAAAGGGATGGAAGATATTCAAAGTATAAAAATGTTTCATTACAAAAAGTGTCAGGAGAAAACATCAACTTTATACTGGTAGTTCTGCTATGCAAACACCTTTTATCATAACACACACCTTGGATGGTTCTCTTGAAGAATGCCTTGCAGGCCTCACATGATGCCACACCATAGTGGTAGCCTGAAGCTACATCCCCACATACTAAACACAGCCTCTTGGGTAGCGTGCTCAGGGCATATTTGCAGCGCCCTGCTCCATTTCCAGTGGAGCTCTCCTCCGCTCCATCGCCACCCTCATCTTTGAAGTGGCAACGAAGAGCTGGTGTGTAGAGTGGTGGGGAGTAACGTTTAGTGCTGTCTCCTCTGGTCCCTCCACCTCCACTTTGAGAGGAGTCTGAAGAGGCCCCACCAGGGCTGGTCCGACCTCCCCCGCCTCCTTCTGGACTGCTTGGCTCTGCTTTTATATAGACATCTGACCGACGCTCCCTGGAAGACATGATGTCTAGAAGGACAAAAACAAAGTAATGTCAAGTAAATAAAAGGTATACAACCTGTATTTAACATGTTTCTCTTTTAACCTAACCTTAATCACCATCAGCTAAAAATGACCGAAATCCAACTGATTCTTTGCTCAGATGAGGCACAGGTCCAATATGTATTAACAGTGCAAAAAATATTTTCTGTTTTTGAGTTACAAATACAAAAAGGTAAAGGGAGTCTGACCTATACTATACTACCAACAGTGACTACTACCCAAAAGTCAACATGGTTATCTAACTTTGAAACCAGGGTCCTTTTTCTCAGCTGGAAGTATTGAAAGTGATAGCCATTTTGTATTATACGCCTGCTAATATCACAATAGACCTGCATGTTCTTTTTCTATGTTGCGTTTGTACATTTTATTTTTTGCTTTAACTGGCCTTTCTAGGTCATCAAAAAAAGCTAATGCTATCAAAACTAAAACTAAAACTAAAATAAAACTAAACAGTTCCCTCCCCTTCCCTATTCAGACACATGAAGTATATTTAAGGGAAGTGCTAGAGCAGCCTGGTTGACTGCTGAAGGCCTTCTGTAGTTCTACATTTCATTGCAAGAATGCGTATTATTTCAAACTGGGCAAAATCTAATAATTATTTTCATTACCATTTAATCAAATGCTTTAAATGAAATTGATGGAGCTGAAGGGGACATCTACAAGTAGTATTGTTTTATTTAATCAAATAATTTGTTTAAAATGAGAGGTGAAGTAGGAAATCCTGAAAAGTGAGTAAAAACAAATATATACCACAAGTTCATCCGTGCCTAGGAAAGAAGTCTGCCACTTTTCCATCAAACATCAAGATATACGATGGTTGTAGACTGTAGTGAATACTCAGTGAGAATCCTGCTGTCTTAACTTAAGACAGATTTTTAGAGAGATGACCTTTTTGATATGTCACCACTTCATTTTATCCTAGAAGACATTTGGGTGAAATGTGGTCATTAATATGTGAATTCTTGAGTTATGGCCCCAAAGAGTTTGTGAGCTCATAGTGACCTTTGACCCAGCAAATTTAATTCACGGTGAGTGTTTTTGATAAATAAGAAGAAATAACCTCAAGGCATTTCTGAAATATTGCCAGAACAGGATGTACATTAGGTTACAATGACCTTGGCCTTTGACCACCAAAATGTAACCCGTTCATCCTAGAGTCCATTTGGACATTTGTGACCCAGGTGTCTGTGCCATGCCGACCTTTAGTTTTCAATTTATCAGTGGCTACATTAATATAGGGCCTTACTTAAATGATTGTGCTTTTGTTCTAATTTAATATGGGATAATATGGGATCTCTGCAGTCTGAATAGCCTCAATTAATTTGAGAACAGAAAGTGATTTGCCATTTTCTCATACATAGATAAATTGAGTTGATCATCCTGTTGCAGCCTATATATAGGAGTTGCAATGTTAAAAACATAGTTCATTGATTGTTGTCGGATCCTTCACCTGTTGACAGCAAAATTACATGCATTTATGTTCTGTATGGGTGACTCCCCTAACTTAAAGAAATCTGTGTGTGAAACCTAATTAACACAAAGTTCTTATAATGGCACTTACCTAATGTGAAATGGAGAAAAGACAAAATGCAATGTTTTCCTGGATTAACATAGCAAGATAAATTTTAATTACCTAAAAATGTTTTATGCTATAAAGTTTGCTAACTAAACATAAACAATAACATTCATTCTCTAAACATATAGCATAAATAAGTAGATCCTCAGCCGTTACCTGTGCTGTACGTCATTGGTTTCATTCTGAACACTAACATAGACAAAAATTTGTATGTAATATATTGTATACAGTGGCTTCATAAAGTATTTAGATCCTCTATATTTTTGCACAATCTACTGTTCTGCAAAATTAATGAACTGATTCAACTAATATAACCCACGGTGACAAAATAAAAACAAGTTTTTGAAGCTGAACTTTGTCTAGTTAAATTCAGGATCTCCCAGTACTCGGGCAAGTTGGACTCTGTAACAGTACACATCTAGTGTGATAACAGTGCCCAAGCATGGAAATCCAATGTTATGACTATAGAAGAATGCTTCATTTCAAAATAAGAAATTATTTAAGCATGTTTGGGCACAGGTCACTAAATGCATTGTGAACCCACATCGGTCTGAGGCCAGCAGGGGAATATTATGCCTGGGCATAGTACAAAGCAACTGTGCCTTGTGCAAGTACAACCTTAAATCTGATACTTCAAATTGAAGTCATGTGAATCCTGTTTGCCCTTATTTTGCGAGTGATATGTCCAGATGTGGCAATTCAACTGATTTGATGTTCTAAACTGATTGTTTAGAACAGTGTCCAAATCTGTGTATAAAGTCTAACAAACTCTTTGAAGAATGGGTTGAACTGCATAAATCCAGGCATCCAAAGCTTAGCGATTTAGGAAGAAAAGAAACTTTCATTGTTGGCAAATTGGCAACTACACAGTACTAAATTTAAGTTCTTATTACTCTGCAAATTTAAATTTTTTGATTTTTATCATATTTTTAAGAGTTTCTAAAAGCATGTTTTCAATATTGTGGGTTATTAATTGAGAACTCATTGGGAAAAGTTTGTATCCATTTGAAATAAAATTGACAACACAAACCTGTGCAACAAGTGAAGGGGTCTGAATCTAAACATAATTTCCCTATGGGTTTAATAAAGTTCTTTGAATGTTTGAATGAATTTTGATGTAACCATTTGCTAAGAAACAGGAATTGGGCCTCTACAAATTTACATCCAGTTACACTCAATCCCAACAATGCGCAGTTACTTCACATATCTCACGACTGTCTTTACTTCATTTCAAAAATATTGTACTGTTAAGACATCACCTTTTGTCACAAAGAATTATTAATTATCGCTTTTCTCAATGAGTCCCACTGAGGAAAAAAAGAACAGATGTGGGTCTCATCACCTTGGCCCTGTGAAAAAAATAAGTGAATTCCCAGATGCCAATTTGCAAACAAAGAGGTATGCGCTTCACATTTACACAACACCTATAACAGTACATTATAAGTAAGACTTTGACCAAGCATCCAGAGTTCAAAACAAAGAGTGGGGAAATTAATACTAAACTGTCCAAATCCTGGTATTAGTAAAACAAGTAAACCTGACATATTTATTGCTACAGCAATAATCAAATGCTATAGTAGCTGGTAGTCCTAAAACGTTACTTCCTTTACAGTTTGGACTGTGCTCTGGACTTGACTACGGCCCTTTTTGGCAAGCACCAAGGGGGTCACAGTAACCAAGCTCAGTGAATGGCTCTGCCAATATTTCGGAACTAGTACATGTTATGAGATAGTCGACAACGTTATTGAGTGTGCTCAGAGTTCAAAACAAACACCAATCCTTGTACCATGTGCTGTGCAGCTCGACTGCTTTAGCAAATTTGAAACACCGTTTTATTTTTTATCTCCAAGTATAAGCTAATCTAACGTTATATGGTTGTTATTAGTTTGATTAAATCGGGTTAAACACTGTGTACATCCAGACTGGCTGAAATGCTTTCGTTTTCTTAAACGTGCCGCACGTAACCCAATGTTTGGGTGTAGCATTAGCATTAGCTCCCACCACAGCGAACACATGATAACTGTGGATTAGCTACCACTTCGCTAACTAAGATAGCACCAGCTAGTGTTAATCTTGAGTGACCAGCTCTCTCCTCCTTGCGCCAAGGATTTTTTTTCCCACCTTAACCCGTACTAGACTGCATCTTACCTGTAAACGGTGGCTAATATAGCACTTAACTGTCTCCACGGAGTGATAACATGGCATGGGTTTACCAGAAAATCAGTTTTCAGGCTGCCAGCGCCTGTTAGCTCGTGTTGGCTGTGTTGAGATGGGCCGGGCTACAATCGGCTTTCTGTAACAGCTGGTAGATGATAAAGGATCAAAATACTTGCTCAAACACATTAGTGTCAGGAGCACTCTGTAGGCAGGTTGACACTGTAATCTGACAGGACCAATATTACTATTAACTGTAAATTAACTAGTTGCTGGCAGACAATATTTTTTTGCAGACTATACTTTACAATGTCTCACACAGAAACAATTCTTTGTTTTTGATGGAGAGTTACTGGAAAAACGTGTTCAGTTCTAATTCTAACCTTGATATAGGACTATAATAAGATCACTGGCACAGTCAGACATTAAAGTAGTATCATGACATACCTGACATACTACAAGAATATCTGGTGTTTGGTATAAATATATATGCTGTTTGTCTGCTTTAGGCATCACAGTTCCGAAACAAGAATTTTAGCTTTACATCAAAAGACAAATTTTGATTTCACTTCAATTGGAATTGCACCAAGGAGTTGTTGTTTTTTTCTTCAAATGTTAATACAGCATCGCCAACATAAAGAAGCTCAAAGTATTTATAGCACTATATACTGGAGACTCTGATAGCTTCGTTTTCCTGACACTGGGTTTTGGACATTCTCATATTTATTTGTACTTTTTAAAGTGATAACCCCTCCGTCCCACGTCCCCTGTCTATTTACTGCTTGTTCTTTTTTAATTATTTCAGGGTTTGCCAGACAATTACTGCTAACCCCTTTAAACTTTTCATGTGTCTATTGTCCATGTGTCATTTCAGAACAATAGAAATATCTGTTTTGCATCTGGGTAAAGGTCCTGCTTTTCTCCAACAGGAGCATTTCCTTTGAATTCCATTATTAAAACAGAATCATGTGTTATTTTCTTCTAAAAGCCTACATCTTTAAGTGTCTTCTTTCTACGACCACCTTCTTTCTAAGAATATCTTCTTAAAAAAACATTAGCACTGCAGGCTAAAAGTCCTTCTCAGCCTTACAAGAACTTTGGCGCAGATGGAGGCATCTGGCTACAAAACACGAATAACAGACACAACCCTATCTAAAGCACAGCATTATGTTTCATCAGCATAAAAGGTAATGTGAGAACAGATTACCTGTTTGGTGAGCGGGGGATTGATGCCTATATATCCTTCACTCCTAGAGGTAGGTACTGACGCGCTACTAGTTTGGGCTGAAGTCTGCAGTTATCAGGACACCTGCAAAGTAAGCAAAGTTTTCTGAGTGCTCATAGACCTTAAAGCCAAGTCATGCCAACCCCCCAACACCAACAACATTTTCAATTGGTGATTTTAAGGATCAAACCCCCACACATACATAGAGTCCAGTCTTATAACTGACATGTTTTAGATATAGTTTCGCATATTAAATACATATTTATTAACTGTTCGGAACAGTGGCGGTGGCAAACTCCAGGTATTCCAAAAAAAAAAACTCCATATTAGCAATTGTTTTGTTTGTTGTTTATACTTGTAACACTGACATTTCCTTCCTAAAATACATAAGCCACTGTATCTACCCGGATTTCTCCACATTGCTCGAGTACCCTCCCCCTTGCACTGCATGACACACTCCAAAGGTCACAGCCACAGGAATGCTTGAAGGACAGAGTAAAGCCAACACCTTGTCTCTCACTCATACAAAGTCATAAGCTGAACTTTACAGTGATAAGTACCTGTAAATAATTAAAGAGTTTTAAGTTAGTAAAAGACATAACAATAAACATTGTAGTAACTCTCTAAAAGTGTAACTGTGAATCCGTGTTTAGATATTTTCTTTAAAGATAAACATAACTGCAAAAATTGAATGCAAAAAGTGTGACCTCAGTGTTTTAAAGCAACTTCAATCTTAAAGAAAATGAAAGCATGAAGTGGAAACAAACAGAGTCGTGTTTAATAATATTCACTGCAAGTGATGAGATTTGACAAACTTCTTTTTAAAAGGCAGACAATGAGGGTCAAAATATAGATTTTATAAACATCATAATAGACAGTTAAACAAACTACTAGTTTAAATTACTGTTTGTACAAAATGTAACCTGTGATCACACTTTATGCTATGAATGAAAAGTCAACTATCCGCACTTAAACCAGTCCATATCTGTCGTAAATGGTTATGAAGCTTTCTTTTTGTTGTTAGGAGGCACCGGTCGTTCTTGTTAATGGCAATACATAAAACTAAAAACTGCATTAAAAGCAATATTCTGTTTAAAGGTTTTAAATGCGGCGCACTGAAGAGACGACGAGCACCGAGGGGTGACCTTGTCTACTGATCTGGGCCGGTGAAAGGTTAATTACCAAAGTGGATTATGCCTTAAGATCAGTGATCTCAATCCCGCTCCAGCAGGCTCGGTGACTTGCGTAGTTCAGTGTGTTAAGACCTAAGAAATATTTGCAGACATATTCAACCATGGTCCAGATTTCAGTGGCTATACATTACATTTGTTAAGACACATTTTGTGGGTTTTGCCAATTACAGTGTCAAAGCACGTGTAGACGTATAATCAGGAGATGCTTTATAATGGGGTTGTAAGCAGGACACGTCGCTTATACTGCAAATTATTACACAATGTACTAAATATTTATTTAGCAGCTCGTGCCCCTACCCCCAATAACATGGCCACGCGAACTTAGCTCTGCTGGGGAGTCGTACATGCACGAGGGAGCTGACACCTCCACACAAACATAAATGAGAACCCAAACCCACTATAAATTCGGTCTCTGTCGTGCAGGCTAAAAAATGCTACTTACTATGAACTGTAAAACCATCGCACTAGTGTGGGGTTTTTTTTTTGTCCGAAGTCAGTCAATTCTTTTCTGCTGGCAAGTTCACTGTTGATTTAGCAGCGACGTCCGAGCCTCTCACGTCGTCTCATATCCACCGTGTCACCGTATGTTAAGATGGTAACAACGAGCGGCGACAGTCCGACTGCTCGGTTCCGTACCCCGGTGTTATAATTTCTCTTCTTCGGGTCCCACAACTGCGGTTGTAGTTGTATATTACTGTAAAATGAGACTGAATATCCGGTAGGAACAGAAATGTCACAATAAAACTATGACGACTCAAATAATATCTTAACTTTTCTCCAGTCACGCAACGTTTCCAAAAGAAATGTAACTACTTCTACATGGATGTGCCAATCACTCCCCTAGACTTATATTCATGCTAATATTACTTCATTTAACACAAACTGGGATTTTATTTTTATAAACTCCAAGTGGATAACTTCCGGCTCCGCCCCAGCGTCCACTCGCTAACTTGACGCTAGCTCAGTGACGTAGCCTCTATCCCGTGCCTTTTCTCCTCCCGCTGCCCAATTTGCGTCCGCTGTCTCCGTTACGTCCGTATGCACCGTGCGCCGGCGTCATCAGCGTTATAATAATGACCTAAAAATCGTGGAAAAAAATGACCCAGTCTACTCTGATGCTTTAGTGATTAAGGTATATTCATTAATGTGCATTTAAAAGAGCGCTGACGTCAGACCAAATGTCTACAAATTTCGTGCCAGTCCGAAAAATCTGGAGCTGTTCTTGCAACAGACAACCATCCCCCACAGAATCTGAGAAATAATGACATTTCCAGATTGACTTAAGTCATTTTCCTTGACTTTATTGCCAATTTTGTCAATTTATAGTAGGTTCAGTTTTGTTGTGGCAGTTTTTGTCTTAAATTATCATACATCGGTGGGTAATAAGACATTTTTATTTAAATTATGCCAAAAGCTTTAGGGACAAAAGGCATGTCGCTTGCAACACACTATGGAACATGTTGTCATGCTGTCCGTCTTGTGACAGTGGCCGGGCTTCACTCTTCCAAAGAGCAGATCAGGAGATCATTGCAATGGCATGAAAGTGGGAAATGAGTGTTTATAAAAAAAGATGCTTTCGTTTTCACAGTAACCATGTTAATGAGTGTTAATTAAAAAAAAAACAATAACAAAAAAAACAACAATGGTAAACCAATTGCTTTATCGAGAGGAGTCCCATCAAACATAACCAGATGTCTATCTGCTGGTATATTCTATACATGTTTAATATGCTGCCTCTCGAAATAGGCTGCTCTGTAACATGTCTGGTAACAGCTGACAGAGACAGGAGAGAAGTTGTGGACAACCGTGTCCACTGCTTTATATGATACAAAGGGGGGATGGTGGATAAAACGCAAACGCTGGAAGCCGCAGTCTGCTTTGGATAAGCCCCAGTGTATTGCTCCAAAGAGCAGTATAAAAGCCAGTACATTAACTACTGCATGATACTCCCGTCTGTTCCCTACGAGCTAAAATTTCACTTGGACAACAGTGTGTTTACGTCTTCATGTGGTGATTTGCTGCGGGCTCGAGACAGGATTTCCGTGGGGCGCGCATGAGAAGAAAAACTGACGGCAGTGTCATTACGACCTTGAAGCAAGGTCATCCAGTCTTTGCTGCAGACACTGCGATTCTGCGGGGCTGCATTATACTGGTGCAGAGTCCGCATTATCATCCTGTTAGAGGCGAAACCCGTCATGTCTGTTCATTAGATACACTTAGAAAGCAGAAAATTAGATTTTTGTTCCAAACTCTTAATGTTTGGATATTTGCTGCATTATTAATATTTTTTAACAGCTGTCGAAGAGTAGGTGTTGAACATATATGTTTAAAGTATGAAGCATGGAAAAGTGGAAACACAGTGTGAATGCCAGATGGAGTCTCTGGGTTCTCCTTGCAGGTTGTGACCTCAAACAGGTGTCAGCTGATAGGGTACATAAATATCAAGAAGCCACTGTGCTTGTTGGGACCTTGGAGAATAAAGGACTGAGCACTCTGATCATGCAGTTCATGAAATAACAAAATATAAAATACAACAAAAAAATGTAAACATCACAAGAAGGCTATTGTCACATAGAGCAGTGTTTTTAATGATTTAAACTGGACAAGATGGACACGGATAAGGCTCGACACATGGATGAACAGGTGACAGAGGTAAACAATATGTTTTTTAAAAGTTTTTATATCTGTTTTTCTATACACAAGCTTATATATATATATATATATAAATACATGTATATTAAATTTAAAATGTGATATATTAAAATGAACAAGGATAGATCTATACATATGTAACATTGTTTTGTATACTGAATATTTGAACGTTGGAAGATTAGATGTTGTTGGAGAATCACTCCATTAGCTTACAGAGCTTTTAGTTTAATATAAGTTTGATTTGATTAGAAAACACCCAAATATCTCCCTATTTTGGAGGGGAGCTCCAGAACTTCGACCAAAAAAGTTCAACTGCCATTCAGCTAAAGACTTCAAACCTGCAATACAATACTGTTAAAATCCCACATTGTCTATTTTTATTTTCATTTCTTTAATACTCTAACTCTTTGATCAGCACTAACACTGGCTGCTATTCGCCCTCTAGTGGAAGCAAAATGGTGCAGATGACGTTAGAGCAGCTGAGGAGTGAGTGTCCTCTAGAAAAGGTCACCCACTGCCACTGCACATCATCACTACCCACTGACTTCCTGATCACAGTGCCAAAACACTGACATAGGAGGAGGTTAAAAAGCGGAGTCCAGTTTTTCAAATCAATTCCACTCCAGGAAGAGATCTCAGGTGTATTGAACTATACTGTAGAGTTATGTCTTGGAATGTTGTGGGCAGGAAAAAAGGTAAAAGTGTCACTGTGTGCCATCTCCTGGTTGTGTATGAAGAGGGGGGGAAAAATTACCTTAATTTATATAGAAAAGGGAGGAGTTATTATAGAACAGCTTTGTCATAAAATGTCACATCTTTTACTTTAAAACATTTTAAAAGTACTGTGTCTGACTAAAATTTACATTCACTTGATCTGCAACATAAAAATATACTTTAGTTTATGACTCCAACCATGATATATGCATTTATGTATGCCAATATGTACAGCTTTCCAAAGCTGTTAGTATAACTTAGTTTTGTTGTTCATATCTGATTACTCTTGATCTGAATACCATTAACTAAAAGGACTTTTAAAATAGCTTCCAAAATTAGAAAGCCATTCTCAAAATACTTTTCACCCATTTACATAGCACGTTGTGGTTCAGTAATGTTAATGTATCCAGCATGTACATGTGGAATTTATGATCAATACAATCTGATATACTGTTCCAGCTTGTAGATGGTCTTTATAAAGTGGAACTGTGTACTGTGTAGACTACAGATGGGTAGGATCTTAAATACAATGAATGCCGCTTCCACACAAGTACACTGCAGGGTACGAGTAGGTAGTTGTTGCTGCACAAATGAAGAGCTTCAGTCTCAAAGGCTGCTTAGCTGGCTGGGGTTTCATTCGGAACAGTATCTAAGTAACACCAGTAAATACAGTTGGAAAATGTAGTCAAAAGTGCCCGTTCAGTGACGCGGCTGCTTGTATGTTGTCGACAAAAAAACACTCTAATAGCTGTTACATAGAGAGGGATGTTGCAGTAGGATTGACATTTGAGAGTTCAGTGGTGCAGAAATGCTTGTCTTCAGAGATGTGGAAAAAGGTGATATAGTCAAATGAGTCAACCTTCAACATCCTCAACAAGTGGGTGAGTGCATGTTTGGCATACACCGAGAGAATGGTACAGATCTAAATGCTTGAATCCTATCTGGTGTCAGATTTTGGACTGACATGTTAGACTCTCCACCACCATCCTAAAAACATCAAATGAGGGAATACTTTTTGAACAGTGGTGATCCACACAATTGCAAGGTGCATTGTAGCTGCTTGCAGTGACTTTACTAAGGCATTTTATTTAGTTTGTTTTTTTAATTTGTCAGTCATCTGTACATGTCAATTGAGGTTCAGCTCTGCATTATGTTTTTTGTAAGTTGGATGTTTTCATTGGACAATTAAAAGTAGAGTAAAGTAAATTAGGGGGGAGAGATGAGGAATGACATGTAACAAAAGCTCAAGGATATTTCTGGTTCATGGCCTGTGCCTTAACCCCTGGTCTCACAGCATTGTCACCTTATTACTGTCAAATGTTTCAGTGAAGGAACATTTGTTGTGAGTGCTAATCATATTAGAATGACAAGGGTTTGTCGATCCTATTAAAACTGCGCATTAACGTGTAATCTTGATAGTTAATAAAAAATGGGCTCGAACATTATCCTCAGATCAACACCAAGTTAAGTATAGTAATACTTGTATTAATACTCTTAACATTCCTGTAGACACAGAGCTGCTTTCATTAAAAATCTTTATTACATATAAGCCATACAGTAGGATGAAAGCATTCAGTCATCAAAAGTCAGCAAATATTATGCTTGCACACCGTATTTAAAAAGTTTTGTTCCATACCTAAAAATGTACAAGAGCCTGTTTAATGCCCGTTTAACTGGTGGAAGGACTCAAGAGTAACTATCTCAGACCAAAGCAGCTTCATGAGCACCACACACTGCTGTGGCAGGAAACCAGGTCCAAATGGATTCTGATTGCTCTCGCTCTTGTTTTGCATTATTTGGTTTAGATAAATGCAGGGACCCTTTATGTTAAAAGAGCAGTAGTGCATTTCTGTCTTGGCCCAGTAGAGAGCAGTAACGCCACAGAAAATAATGGGAACTTGACAGAGGCATACACACTTGCATGCTAAGAGCAATAAATGCAAATCACAAGAGGTTAAGGCAACATTTTCTCATCTTAACTGTTTGTAAGTTAGCAGGGGATATACACAAACAAATTGCCACACTAAAAACTCATCTGACTCTCTCAGTTTGTGTATTCAGCTCAAGTCTTAGGTCTTCAGTGGCAGATCTGGAACTGGTTTGATGTTTCCATTGGGCTCCTTCTTCTCAGGATCAGAGGCCATGATTTTGGTGCGGCGTGGTGGAACAGGCCTTCTGTGGCGTCTTCTTTTTGGCTGACGAGAGCTTGCGGAGGTTGGTTGTGTTGGATCCAGCAAAGGATCTAAATGCAGTTTAGCACTTTGAGCATCTGACGACTCATCAATAAATGCAAGGTTCTCCCCAAAGTAATCAAGAGGCTGAGATAGGTGGGGATCTGGAGGAGTCTTCTCCTTTTCAGGCTCTGCAGTTTTTTCTTCGGGCACCCGCTCTGTCTGAGTGGCCTGAGAGTTTGTTTCTGATTCAGACCCTGATTCATTAGAGGAGGAAGTGGAAGAGCAGGAAGACCCAGACTCTGTTTGACCCTCTTCATGCTCTTCTTTCCCCTCAGCGGCCCCTGTAGCTGACCCACTGTGGCCATGGCTGCGAGAGCCATGGTGGCGCTTTCGTCTGCGCCGTTTGAAGGGGTCCTCAATTTTTCCTGGAATGCGAAAATCCACCGACATATTCTGGATGTTCTGAGTCCAGTCAGTGGCATGGGCCCGCAGTTCTTCCATCTGAAAGAAGATAAGAAAACCAGAAATGATGGGTATGAAGTGATAGAAACAAGCTGTGATAATACCAATAGAAAAGAAGAAGCACCTCAGCTCTGGTCTTCTTAGAAAGGACCCGAAGCCAGTTACCAATCATTGTCAGGATGGATGCAAAGTAGGCAAGACCCAGCAAGATCCAGAACCACACTAAAGGCTTGTACCAGTGGTCACTCCCTGCATTTCCGGAGTCCCCTTTGAGAAAACCCAAAGATACAGGTGTTTACAGCAGCCGTCAGTTAAGGCACCACCATCACACATCAATCCATCCATTTCAATGAAGTAAATAAACATTAAAGATAGGAGATTCTATAGCAGATTAGAAAATCAATAATTCATCTCGTACAAGAAAATAGTCCTGAATACTTTATGAGCTAAATGAAAATTGTCTCTACTAAGTGAACTTAAAGCTTTACAACTGATAGCTATATTTATGGATGTCTAATTAAGTTTTACCAGGAGCTTATGTATGTAAGATCAATACAAAAAAGTGCAAAAAAACAAAATAATTTACATATATGTATTTTCCACCAGGTAGAAAAAACAATAAAAATTTTGCAATGCTTGCTTTACACACACACACACACACACACACACACACACACATATATATTTAAATAAATATTATTTATTTTTGTGTGTGTGTGATTGTGAGTGTGTAAAGCAAGCATTGTAAAATCCTTATTGTTTTTTCCTTTAGCTGCCTTGAAAAGGCAAATGTCCCGAGTAAAATTTCATTGATTTGTCCATTAAAGCATGTCCATTGATGACAAGCTGTGCTAACTGTGCTACTATCAGTGTACTGGTGGGACATTTGACTGCTGTCTGGTTAGGTTTAATCTCTTAACAACATACACACTAAATACATTAAATCTTGTACTATATTAATTACTTTTGAGGTATTCTATAGTTTTTTTGACTTTCCATTATGTGTTTCTACCCTCTTCACTATTGCTATTTTACAGCATATGTCCTTGTGGATTATAGTTTAATTTAGAAAATATATACGTTTATATGATGCGATGTCCTTCAATAAATACCAGCAACATATAAAATAGTTACAATAAGGTCTTCCATAATAATAATTCAGTAGCATAATAATTGTCTTGTACCACTTTAAAAGGAAGTAAGTGATTTATTAATACATTGACTTTTGATACTCATACGACATTGTACTAATTGTTCTCTCTCTGCTTCTATCTTTCTCTTCCTTTTAACAAATTACTTGAATTTTTATAGATATCTTTGTGACATATTCATAAGATTCAGATTTAAAAATGGGGCATTAAGTCAGTGTTGCAGCAGGACACTGTGTTGCTAATGGCTGCATAGGTTTAACAATTAAAGCTTTACTTTTGTGTGAGATGAGCAGATATGATCACTGTGATTCATGTTTTGTGAAATAGCTTAAAGCAGCTACAGCTTTGAACACTATCCACATATGTTTAGATATACAGTGGTGCCCATTAGTAGTGCTTGTGTTATCGGAGCTAATGGAAAGTGTGAAAATGTGTACACAAATACTGTAAATGATATGTTTTATATCTATATCTATAATAATTATGGCACTACAATTTTGGGGCCGAGGGAAGATAAATTCCCTCAAAAGAAACTATGATAAAAAACCTTGCCCACCACTTTAACCTATTTAAAAAAAAAAAAAAACATGCTGGTGGTTGATTGATTATTGCATACCTGCAACATAGTCTCCAAAACCCACTGTTGTTAGGGTGATAACAACAAAGTAGGCAGATTCAAGAAGGGTCCACCCCTCCACCTTTTGGAAAACAAAGATAGGCACTGCAACAAAGAGCAGGCAACCCAGCAGGATGGACAGGATGGCTGAGATCACTCGCACAATAGTGGGACTAACATGCCATTTCTGTCAACAGGGTGAAACAGTACAGTGAGATGAGACAAATAAAGCCAATATCTGTACAGTTCAACCAATGAAGACATGGATGGGTCTGTTTAAGAGTCTTACCAGGAAGAGAGTCTCTATTTTGGCAACAGTTTTCCTCAGTCCAGTACCCAGATGGTCTCCAACCCCAGCCAGTAAGATACCGAACAACGGGATTCCCACCAGGGCATAAAAAATACAGAAGAGCTGCCCTCCTTCAGTTTTGGGAGAGATGTTTCCGAAACCTGACGTGAGTGATCAAGGGCAGAAGACATAACATTTGAACAAATTCCAGTCCACAATAACGTATTGAAATTAATTTTTGTGGTTCTACTGAAACCCCACCGATGGTTGTGATGATTGTCCCTGAGAAAAAAAAGGCACTGGCCAGATTCCACTGGCTGACAAAAGAGGTGTTGCTGATGGGATCCACACCTGCACCGATGGCCTCCACCACCCCCTACGAGGGAGAAGACAGCAGTTACGAAACAGTTCACTTATTGGAAATAAACTAGACAATAGAAAGAGGGAGTAGCACACGACACCCAAATACATAAACCCATCAGAGAATTCAAACTGTAGACAAGTGTTTACATGATTCATTTCCAAAAAGCTTCTAATGAGTTTCTTTTCCCCGTCCCATTTAAAATCAATTAATGTATTACTTTGTCGCCAGTCGGATGCCATTAGATCATCCACAGAAATGTTGGAAATGCTGTAGAAAATGCACTGTCACAATCAGCAGACCGTTGGAGCTCACAGCTGGATGAACTCCATGCTGTCCCAAGTCCATCGAACCGCTGCAAGCACAGGTAATCTAATTCCCTGATCTAATTATCCTGTTTGTGTCTGTTTGTACTCGAAGACATTTGTTAACTGTTCATTTTGAGCAGAAAATGATGTGGTTCCTTTGGATGTGGTCTCTTCAGACATACTTAGTCCTAATAAAGCTTATGATTACAGAGACAGGACTATGTTGTCCTGTCTGTTGGTATGATGCCACTGTGAACGTCTCTCCCAGCAGATTTAGAACAAACTGGTTTCATTCCTATTGTTTTCCCAATATATGGTTGCGTTATTTTTATTCACTGAAGCTGTCATAGACCTGATGCTGGACTCTGCCCACCTTTTCCTTTTGGCCCTCCTTGCACCAGTGCAGCAGGGGGTAGGGTGTTTGAGTAGGAAGACCCACGCAGCCTGCCCGGTGTTTGTTCATAGACTTGCACTCTCCCTCTCTGCCTCTGCTCTTCTGTCTCCTTCCCCCTTTCCATCAGTCCTTGCCCTTCGTTCTTCCTCTCTCTGGCTCATGCTCTGCTTTCCTCTTTCAGCCTGTTTTCCCCAGCCCTGCTTCCTGTTTCCCTACTTCCTAGTTCACTTCACTCGGGTGTATGTTTAGTCTCTAGTTCATTCTGCCTAGTTCACGTTTAGATTATGTCATTATTCAATTCAATTAATTTCTGCGTTTTTGTTTCAGTTAGTGTAGCTATTGAATTCCAATCATTACGTTTTTACGTCTTTGTTTTAAGTTCACGTTGATTCTTTCCTCCCTTTTGGAGTGAATGTTTTTTTTGTTGTTGTTGTTGTTAACTTAGATTCTGTTGTAAATCTCAATTGTCCTTGCTACTACTGGTCCATACATATAAACTGAAATTGTGACAGAAGCTATGAAATAGTGTGAGCATGTCTTTAAACAGTCTGTTTTCAAATCAGGAAATCAGCCACATCAACAGCCAAGGGTAGAAAACATCTTTCAACTGGTGGCATTTCACTTTGGTCAAGGTGGGAATAGATTTTGAAGATCCGATGAAACATCATCTGATACTGGTTCACTGAAACCTGACTCACAATTCAGCATATTGTACAGAACAAGGTCAGAAGCATGACTTCTAACAGCTGTCTGTATCACTCATTAATATCACCATGGCAAGCTGTCAGTGAATCCACGTGTTCACGTTTTTATAAGTGTGCTATGGTGACACTCACCTAAACAAATCTGATGATCCCTACATAAGGGATCATAAGGGATTTTTTTTCTCTGACACTACCTAACAAATACAAATACTATCAAAATAGTGGATGCCAGCTATATGAGTGTATTAATATAACAGTGTGAACATTTGTATTGGAAGCTTGTTTTTATGTTATAGAAAATTACAAAATGTCCCTTTTCCCCAGAGATAGCATTCACATGGATACTTTTTCCAATAATAACTATTTTGAGGCATTTTTAAATTTCATGTCAACTTCCAGGAAAACGATACTACTGCCATTTTACTACAGTCATTTTCACTCTATTTTTGTGTAGTTTAGTTTATTACATTTTTCTTTGTCATCTTTTTACTGTGGTTATTTTGCATTTTATAAAAAATGTCTTCCTTTTTATCTTTTTGTGTCATTTTTTTTGTGATCATGTCTTTTTTTTCTTTGAGATTATTTTACTTCCTTTCTGTTGTCCTTAATTTAAGTTTGACATCAAAACTGTCAAGCTCCTTCAGGTGATTTAATACAGCAACCTTGTTTTCAGCTAGAAGCAGAAATATTTTAATATTTAAAAGGTAGAGGGTAGTTTAATGCTATTCATATACATTTGCTGCTCAAACTAAAACACAGTGACGAAGTTGAAAATCAGCAAAGGCTTCTGGTATCAGTGAAAAGATCAGTCATGAAAAGTGGCCTAATGAAACATGAAATATAAATTATTTTAGTGAGAAAACAAACAATAAAGTCAGACTTTTGAAAAAGACAGTTTGTGAAATTTAAAATTCTAACAAACCAAAACAATTAAAATATTGATAAAACAATGGTCATTTTACACAATTAAGATTATTTCACTTTGTCTCTTGCTTACATTAATAAAATTATTTTTCGTCTTTTCATTTGATCAGAGAACAGGATGCGCTAAAACAAAAAACGTGGGCTGCTTGAGTGAAGAAGCACAACATTTACTTCTGTTATGTCCTTCAGTCCCTTTAACCTTTTTGGAAATGTCAGCCCGTGTATCTATGGATCACTTTGCAGGCTAAAACTGTAATTTACAACGTTCATTCTGGAGCAGGGACAAACATCTAGAGATCATAGCATGGTTGCCAAGCCAGCTCGCAATGCTTAACCTGTCCGTGGCTCAACTTTCACACACACACACACACACACACACGCACACACACACACACAAGTGACCCCCCCAATTACAGCTGCTCTATCAACTCTACCAGTTTTTTGACTAACAGAAGATTCACTAAAACCACCATTGGCTACACAAATCCAAAGCTAAGTTCCCCGTGACTATTAAATATGAAGCAAAGCCAGTTATCTGTCAGAAACCCAGCCAAACTGTATTTAAAGTGATCAGTCTCCAAGTTTCAGATGCTCTTTGGCCTTTGTTTACATATAATTCACAACAAGCTGTCATTCTGACACTTCATACACAAATTGTAGATTTGGTAACCTAGACCCTGTTGTGTGTTGGACAGAAGTATGAAAATAATTGTGAAAAAAGTTGTGAATTTACAATTTTAGTCGACGAGAATTTTAAAAACAATTTTCATTAAAAGTATTTCTCAATGTCAAGACTTATACACTTTTTTGACCACATGAATATAGTATAAAATAAGTTTTGTGTTGAGGGTGAACAGGTTTATAAATCAACAAAATCATTAAATGAAATTTCCACAATCAAAGAAAAGAAGTGGGGAGGGGTTGTTGTTCACATTACTTTTTTAGTGGGGTAACACACATGTCTAAAAACGCACAAAATATATAATATATATATAATATGTACATCCATCAAATGCAACAATCTGACAAGGAAAATAACTGTGTGGTTAAACTGCTCCCAATGTAATCACAAGGAGATCCTGATCGGGTCCTAGGCCAAGCACTTGGAAAACTCTGCTTTACGTGATTCTAAATCGACATAAAAGTGATGCCACTGACATGTTCAAGTATATTTTTTCCAAAGACTCAGACTCCTCTGAAAACTGTAGAAACTAGGAGGACTAGTTTAGCTGTCCTGAGAGAGTGTGTCTTTGATAGGTGGCTATGAAACACTTTCAACGCTTTATAAAATGAAAGCCAGAGGATGAGTGGCCAAGGCCATCTTCTGTACCTCTATAAGGTTCTGTAGGTTGTCTGGGCCGACACAGGTGAAGTTCAACAGGAAGTCCCGACGTGTGTCCTGCAGTTGCATATGCTTGCCCTCCTCTCGTGGCGCCTCCAGGGAGTTGAACACCACAGCGCCCAGCACCAGGTAGAGAAGCACCCCCGTCAAAATGGCAAGAAGAGTGGAGCAGCGCATGGTTACACCGCCACTCAGTCCAAATGTAGACTGTTGTTTCTTTCTGCCAGCTTCGGTGCTGGTGTGGCCTGGATCCCAGCTGCTGCAGCTGAAACATCAGCAACCACACAGTCACAAGGGTTTCACATTGACCACGGTGCCTGACTGTAGCCCATGCTGTCCACATGCCTGCAGCAGCTGGCCTATAAGCTACACACAACACTTTAAATGGACTCAACCCTCACCACACTGATGAGACAGTAAATGCAACACACCTGCCTTACCATTTTCACAGACTTGACTTTATGAGGACCCATAAAACATAAATCATCAATGTTACGAACACACGGAATGATGCGTTCATAAGGTTTTACCTGTTACTCCGCCTTATATGCCCACGCCTTCGCCTTTTCCAGTCCCTCTTAGCACCAGGTCTGAGTATGGAGTCCCTAGAGCCGTAGCCACTGGGAAGGCGGTCCACCTCACACTCTGAAGGAGGCGACACTGGATACAACCACAGAAACATATGTTCATAGGCAACTCAGCAACTCGTAAACAGCATTTAGGTGAGTGATCTAAAATAAGACGACCAAATTGTTCAGTTTCTCTAAAGCTGTCAGTACTGATGATATTTCTCAATGGCAGACATCAATTACCATGGTGGGGCTCTCAGATATGGCAATGCCTTTCACAGACATACAAACAAAAGCCATATGTTCTTTTTTTCTTGACCATCACACAGTATTAGCTTTGTTGTGTCACCCAATACTTTATAATTTGGATGAAGAAAAAGGGAATTTCTGGTTCTGCGTGGAAAAAAATGCCTCATCATAGATGACGTTGATTTCTTTAGGTGCTACTGATAATAGCGAAAAAATATAGTAAAGCAAACATGAACTCAGCATAAAATAAACAGAAATCTTGGATGAGCGACGAGCAGCGGCGAAAATTGGTTGGTTGTGATGATGACTTGTTGGCTCAAACCAAGCAGGTGTTTTCATGTAAAATTGAATCCGGAGCTGAGGTTCTGCACTCTGATGCATCTTTGCCTCGTTAAAGCACAAGAGTTGAGGAACTAATACATGTGTGAGTCGCTCCCTTTCTCGAGGAGATTATTTAGGAAGGCAGGATTTTAACGTTTGAACCAGTGGATCTGCTGCTTTAAATAATTGTCTATCACTGGAATTGCAAGGCACAATGAAAGAGCAAGCTCCCATCTTCTAAACTTTGGTGATTGCACTTGTTTAGTCAGCAGATCTGCTGGTCCTATTCCAACATTACAGCAATAAACTGTCACACAGTGACAGCAAAATATGCACTTGCCTCCCAAAGAAGTGCTTTTAGCAGCTGCTGGGAAGAAACAAAGGCACTGGCCACTTACAAAATTGAACACCCCGAAGATAGCAGTAGTCAGAGGTACTTTAAACAAATATAAGTTACACTAGATTATTTAGTTAATATCGCACATGTCATAAACATTCATAAAAATGAGACTAACACGGAATGTGCGTTGATCAAATGTAATGTGTAAATACAATTCAGCACAATGATCTATGGTTTTCTTTAACATCATTGTTCCAGTCTCAGTTACACAGGTAAAAAAAAGAAATCCCATGTGCAAAAAGCGTATCCAACATCTATCAGCATGGATCAAACAAGATACATCACAATAAAGTAGCTAATATGTGTTTATCTACTGTATACCTACCTCAGACAGACCTAACACTGAATGCCAGACAGATTATGCACCACTACAAGAAAGCAAATTGTAATATGGCTTGCATTAAGAGCCAGTAGTGCTGCTGCTGCAGTCGAGCCATAGTGCTCCCTTTTTATTACCATTTACACTCCCTCCGTGTCTGGAAGATGCACGATACTGACCAATGCTGCAGACAGTCCAGGCCGTGTGTGCTTACCTCAATATGAAGGATCATTGGAAACCAGCGTACCAGACGCCTCATGTGGAGTGTTCAGAGTTCAGGCAGCTGCATGCACAGAGCGCATGTGAGCATGTGTGTGTGTGTGTGTGTGTGTGTGTGTGTGTGTGTAAGTGTGTGTAAGGATGGAGGTTGTTGCTGAGCCCATGAGAGAGAAAAGATACTCAATCAAACTGACTTTAAATAGAGAGAGAGAGAGGGAGAGAGAGAGAGAGAGAGAGAGAGAGAGGGAGGTGGAGATGATGAAGAAAGCTACTGTAGACTCCAGTCTGATGAGATTTTAGATGGAAATAATCAGGTAAGCTGCAGTGAAATTTTCCAGCAAAAACAAAACACACCCCATAATTTGCTTCAGTCCTTCATTATAATTTTTTATATTCTGTCATTTTATCATGGGAATTATTGTTGAGCTTAGGCTACATGCAGCGTACGGTAGTTACCGGATTCATATGTTTGAACTATCAATATCTCTGTGGGATCAATTATTCTGATTTATTGAGGTCTGACTGGTATTACACTGCTGACTCTGCAGAGGGAAGCCGTCTCAGCCACCCTTCACCCCACCTCACTATCCTATCTTACTCACAAGCTGCTTGACAGAACTGCTGCTGCTCCTGCACTGTACGTGTGTGTGTGTGTGTGTGCTTGTGTGGCTATTTATTGTGGGGTCCAGTTTGAGGCCTTGAAAGTGAGAACACACAACGATTTTGATTCAAGATTTAAATTAGGTTAGGGGTGGGGTTGGAATTACACTTTGGGTTAGGTGTTTATCTGTAGCGGTTGATGTCTCGGGTAAGGGTAAGGGAGAACGTACTATGTCTGAGGTCCTCACAGACATAGCAGTACAAATAGTCTGTGTGTTTACATGGGCAGGGATAAGGTTTCCCTGGCAGATCCAGTAGACTGAGGTGAACTCTCAGATGCTTCATCTCACACATCATGAGTACCAGCCGGGTCAGGATCATTTCTACTGCACATTTCCGAATCAGGGTTTCAAAGTTTAATAGTTTTATTGCTCTACTTACATCCATATCAGTAACGTGATTATCATCAGGTTACAGAGTGATTCTTGAGGAAAGTTTGATGTGTCTAGAATGAGATCAGCTCGCCATACCAGCACCTTCAGCGCGGCACATCAGCATAGTGATTTTGCACTACATGCTAACATTAGCGTGATAATGGGCTTATGATACACTGTAATTTCTAATTACTGAATCATAATTTAAAAAAAGCCTGCTAACTGATTACCCCCCCCACACACACACACACACACACTAAAAAAGTAATCTAGAACAGGATTTTTATTTTGTACTAACAAATGCTTATCAAGTGTAGTACACTTCCAATTTAGTTTACAGAACTAAAAAAAAACTTTATAGGTGTACTCCTGAATCAGTATGGAGTACTCAGTATTAAAAACAACAAAATCCTTTCATGGTAAATGTACTGTGTATGGTCTTCCAAACACTTATTTAAACACTTACTTATTTAACTTTGGCCAATGTGACATTTCCTGCAACGTTGCTGCTGGGTTTGTTGTTACTTGCTCAAGAATCTGACTTATTGCTAAAACCATGCAAATCAATTACCTTGAAAAAAGTTAATAGTTAATGTGTACTTAGTATTACAAACATCTTATATGCATGACTTTCTACTATGTTTACATTGTTGCAATCTTAGTTTTGTAGGTCAGAATGTAAACATTTGCAAATGTTGCTGAGATTAAAAAAAGTGAAATGGCAGACGAGTTAACAACATCAGTACCAGGGCTGTAAGGGCTAAAGAGATGTACTCAGCCTCCCAGGTTCAGCCCTGGGCAATGAGTCAATTTTAAAATAGTGGCCAACAGTGGTATTGCAAGTTGAAATGCATGCTCAGTCCAGTGTGTATGGTTTAATGCAAACTCCCCAGGAAAGGCATATGAGTAAAGAATAAACGAGGAATCCTGGGGGAAACTTGTTTTGTGGAATGCACACACATTTCAGGCTGTAGCCCATTTTAACGAGCGCACTGAAGAAGGGCTACGGCCCAAAACGTCCACATGACATAGACATGTTTGCCGTAGAGGATCCCTGCAAAAGGAGTTGCTATACATTGTTCTGAGCATCACAAATAACAGAATTGGAATGTGTTTCACTTGGTCCAAAATCTTTTGGATAGTCCAGAAAAACAGAGGAATTTTCTTTTGTTGTTTCACGTGCGGGGAGCCGAGGCACAGCTGAAGGAGGGTCATGTTCTATGCACCAAAAAAATGCGCAGAAGCTTGAGGACCTTCCAGGTAACTTTAAAGACTGCAATAAGAAAGATTTTTCCCGTGTGCAACTTTTACAGGAATGAATGGGCACCGGGTTTTGATCTGGCATCCAACTCCAATAATACACCCATGGAAGTATGAAATACAAAAATGAAAACCAATGTCCTTCAAATACAAGAGAAGAAAATAATACCAATGCTATCAGAGGTCTAGGTCAGTTAAACAAGTAGACTACTTGCAAACACAAAACTAAAACTGAACAATATATCACATTTTATGAGATTTTAATGAAACGATCGGCCTAATTAACCAGAAAAGTAACTTGATCTAACATCACAGATTATATTTTAAATCAATGCTTTTGTAGATAAGGCTTTTGTCTGTATTACTGTACGGAGAAAACCACAGCTGAGCTGATGATATCAATATCAGCCAGTAATCCAGTAAACTCTACACATCTATATTTAGTAAAGTTTATTTTGACCAGGAGTGGAAAGTAACTAATTATAAAAGTCACAGATTTATGTGTTGGCTGGTCACGGTCTGAATACCACTGTTTAATCCTTTTAGGTCGACCTTGTACAGTTACTTGCACATCTTCCAATTACAAGTCCAAGTTCCTTTCTAAACAATAACTCAGTTCATCATGCTGAGCCTGATATATTGCCTTGGCACACTGTCTGATTTCTGGAGACTCTGCTGGTAACCTGCCGAAGTCCCTGACGGACACAACTGAGAGAAACTGAACAGAAGTAAGTGAGATTAACCTGGATTTGTGAGTTTAGCAACAAGAGAAATTTGAAGACAGCTAAAGAACCTCTGCTAGTGGTGCCACTGAGGAAAATGTAAAGAAAGTGGCCTGAATGAGCTTGGTGTTATTTGTCTGTTTTCTATACAGTGACGTGTTTCTGGGGAAAATCTTGATAGGTCACGATAGAGGAGCAGGTTCAAGCAAACTGAGTGATCAGCTTAATGCTGCTGTGCTCGATGGTGAGGTTGAAGACTACTGTGTGTGCAGCTGTTCTGCTGTGTCGCCACAACTCTCTGCTGAGTCTTTCGCAGTTGTCAACAAAATACACTTATTGGCAGACTGGTCACTTGTGGAAAATCTCCTCCTGACTTTGACGAGCACATAAACTTCAAATAAAGTGAAACTAAACTCACATTCAGTCATACATTTTGGCAGTGCGTTTGTTGAATGCAAAATAAGAAGTACGTGTATGACCAGATACACAAATATTATTTAGCTTCCATGACAGAAAAATGTACAAGTTAAAAATGTGTATGACATGTATTTTGAAGCAAATGTTGAAACTGTAAGACACAAATTAATTACGGTCTTAAAAGTGCATGGACGACTGAGCGAGCAGTTAAGTTTAAAGTAAAACTGACAAGCAGGTACAGTCAAGTATCATAGTATTATAGCAATAAATTAGAAAAGTACTGTACATTGTGTTGTAATGTATTTAGATATAGTTGTCAGATAAGTACGTGAGATAGAATTTGACACATCTTTTTCCTGCAAATACTTGATCCGTACTTGCCGAGAAGCAGAATTTGATTTATTTTATGCACTCAGCAAATAAACTGTTAAATACACTTAGCCCTTTGCATTCAATCTGTTTGAGAGCTGCTGTCTCTCCGTTCTTATGAAAACTGAACACAGTCCAACTCCAGTGAAACAGGTGTCTTATTTCTCTGGCAACATAATTCATGACACAATGCAGCAAGAGAAATGATCATGTATTGTGAGGAAAAATAAAAGCCGCGTTGAACAGAAAGCGCCGTGGAACAAACACGTCACGTATTGAAGGAAAAGCGTAACCGTTGGCATTCACACGCGCTTACATTCCTACTGCATAAATCCTACTAATACATAGTTAAAATATGTAAATAGAAACAAGAGCAGACCTTATTTTGGAGTTTGAATGTTAATAATTATCATCATAAGTACATTTTTGCTTGCACTGTATATCATCTTACCTACTATAAAGTCACACAACCACTCATCCATGCAAAGTTAAACATTTTTTAGAAATCCTTACTTCTCGTTGAAAGATTAAACGCCAGGTGCCCTTTTAATTGTTGTTAGGTTTCGGTTGCAGTATGTAGATACAGCAATTGAAGTTCATCCAGTGGAAAAAGCAGATTTTAGAAGTAGATCTTATGAAACATGAACAGAAAGAGAAAAAGCTGCACTCAACTAAAAAACTCTGACTGATTGACCTGATAATAATGTGCTCATAATTACGAGTAAAAGAACGGGTAGTAAAACAAAAGAGAGGGAGGGAGGACAGGCAGTAGGAGGGGGGGGGGGCTACACTGCTATTATGAGCACTTTATTTTCAATTAAGCCTTCTTGCATCTGCTGTGAAGCTCACTTTCTGCCATTTTTGATGATGCAGGGAATTCTTGAACTGGAAATTGACTAGTTAGCAAACGTCTGCAACTTTGCTCATTTAGGGGAAGCTGCACTTTCTACCTAAAGTAGTAGAAAAAAATGTCAGGAAAAAAAATTATTTGATCAGAGCAGCACAAAAACAATTGTCTGGTTATGAGTGAAATGAATGAAGAGGTAACCAAGGAAACTTCTGGCATTAATAATTCAAAAGCACACTCAATCAATTGAAACAAACCTTCCTATGCTAATAACTGGCAAATCTATAAATGTACTGATCGTGTTAGCACCAGTGAGATATCTGTAAATGTTTAGGTGAATAGTTTTCCTTGTTCATCATGTGAGTGTGCTAATTAGCAACTATTTGCACATTTGCGAAGAATGTAACTAAACTTAATAGAGTAGGATACCACTGCTACTAAAGTTCATCACAATGTATCCCATAGTAAATGAGATGTTTTACCCACAACCACATACTGTACCCAATAAGGAAATATGCTACATGGAAGGTCAGTCATCCCACAGCACCTGGATGCTTAATGAACATTTGGCATAGTGTCATATTTCTTATAAAATGACATGCAGACTCTGATTTCTTTGTTTTTTTCTGTCTTTTTACACATTCAACCACATCTTAATTCTGAACTTATGGAGTCCAGAGCAGCTGAAAACACCTGTGGTGTGTGTGTGTGTGTAATGGAATTTAACACCTTAGAAAGACTGAATATCTGAGAAGCTCCAGTACACAGTTTCACCTCTAATCGATTTGCCAAGGAATCCACTCTACACTTAAATCTGATCCCTCCAGGGCCTGAAAGGCTTTTAAACTAGAGAGGAGTCAACATGACTAAGGAGGGTATACAGTAAGAAAGAGGTCTCACAGAACAAGACTGAAATGTGTATCTGAAGATGATGGTGAGAAGGCAGCAACCGATTGTCCGTGAAAAAGCATTATTTTTCTCCAAGATGAAAATTTCCCGTGGTTCCTTCTAAACAGGCCTACTGGGCGGAGGAAAAACGTAACGGAAACGTGAGAACTACAGCCACACAGTCACTCACTGGTTTTTATGAAGGTGAAAATGTGTGAGCATCTATTCAATATTACAGCAAAGAGCAGAAATGTGGAAATGTACCCTATGAAACTGCGACAACTAAAAAGGAGCAGGACAATGTAATGGCTTTGTAAGACATTTACCCCAACATCACAACTGTTAAATAACCTTCTCAAAACCATATTATCGCAAGTATTAAAAGGCCCATATGAATGAATAAATAAAAATGACAATCATAAATGCTAAAGGTTATAACTTTCCCTTTATTTATAATAGCAAGCTCCGTAAGTATTAATTGTTGTCAAAATGAACCAAAAAAATAAAATAAAAATACATACCGAGTTATTTTTTTCAACGCATTTTGCTTTTACATCTACACAAAAACCAATGTCTCCCTGTGGACACATACCTACTTGCTCTTCCTCAATTTATATGAAAAAAAGGCTAAGCTCAAGCTCCTTAATGTTGATTTTGTCTTCAGGAGTATTTAAAAATGTTCATTCCCACAGTCACTGGTACAACTTTATTAATTGAGATGCATTTATGTTTTAAAGTGGTTTAAAACTGTTCAATAGAAAAGTTCACAATCATACCGATCACATGATGGCTTTTAATTATTTTTACAGAGCCTGAAAATAATCTTGTTTTATAAGGATGCTCTTTAATAAAAAGATTTCTATCTGTCCATCTAAAATCAAACCAACACAGTGAACAAATGTCAATTAGGGGTCATTTGCTTCAAATGTGAAAAAAACAAACAAACAAAAAAAACGTGCTTTACTGTGGAAGGCAATTAAAAAAAAAAAAAAAAAAAGAAAGACCAATCCATTTACAGCAGGTTTTAAAAATGAACATCCTAATAAAAAAGAAAACATGTGGAATGCATAAATTAGATTTATAAAGAATTATTGTATATGTGATGCACAAGCAGCAACTAGACTTTTCACAAACGGCCTTGCTGGTGAAGTATTTCTTTAAAGGTAAAGTCAGCATTTTTCACTTCTCTGATGACTCCATCAAATCCTGACGTTATCCTCAAACTTTGCATGTGTTGAAATGGCCGAGGGATCAAAACAGCTTGATCATGCTCTCTCTGGACTTGCCGACTCCAACCCACTTCACTAAAATAAAGAGGGGAAATAAAATTATTACTGGCAGGTTTGGCAAAGTAAAGGACAATTTGGCTGGTGTTTGTCCACTAATGAGAAGCGTCTCCTTATGAACCTGGAACTTGCAAGAAGTCCTCGATGAACCGAATGTAATTTTGTGCTTGCGACGGCAGCTCCTCGAAGCTCCGAGCTGCCTCAGTACTGCAGCACCAGCCAGGCAATGTCTCATACTCGACTGACACCCGCGTCAAGACATCCATGTTTGCTGCAACAGAAGCAGATAAGCAACACTGAGAAAGTAAAAAAAATTATGTTTTTGTTCACTTACTAATTTATCATGAGTAGTCATGATAAACATGTTGACAGCTCTCCTTTACCATTTATTTAGGCTCTATATGGAAGGATGACATATTTTAATGTCTGATATGCTATGACCAGGAAAACCAGGAAACACTTTAGACGACAAGATCCACTACACTGACTATAAAAATAATAAATCAGAGTGAACAGGCTGATCGAGTGCCACTGCAGTGTCATATTGAGCAGAGACAAAAAAGTTGTTTTATCACCCTCTGGTTTATTTGCTTAATTCAATCTGCTCCATTTAGCAACACAAGCAGAGAGTTAAAGATAATGAGCCTTCAGAGCTGCTGCAAAATAGATTTTCAAAAACCTCCGATGTTGCAATTCCTGCTGGTAAAGCTGACCCATGTAAACCCAGACATTAAAGACCAGTTAAGTTACGTTCGCTATAGCTCATTTTTAATTAGTAATTAAAAAATAATAAACTCTTTAAGGAGCTCATGTAAATAAGTAACTTGTGTTTAAGGCATTAGATTTTATGTCATCTACTGCAGAGCTAACAAGCACTTATTCCAGCTTTGCTGCTTCAATTTCACTGTTGGATAGGAGATTTATAATCAATGAAAATTTGAATGCAATAATGTAAAGAGTATTTTCCTCTATTTCCAGGTGTTAAAATCAGAAAAGTAGAAATGGCACATAATATAAATAATTATTAGCAGGATGACCTACCTGGGAAACTTGGTAGAGATTGTCCGTCAACCTTGTAGGCCACACTAACTTTAATCTCAGGCAGCGTGTCCAAAATGTCCAACTTTGTCAGGGCAATTCTACAAAGGCAAAAAGTCACTTTGTTCAAATGATAACGATGGACAATCACAGCACACGATAGAGGCCCTTTCTACACAGTAACAGCCTTAACTGTAATTACACCAGCGAATGATGTTAATAATCTGAAATGGTGTGAAAGTTCCTTACGCAGAGAAGCCGTTGACCATGTGGGCATATCTGACCAAAATCAGGTCCAGCCAACCACAACGCCTCTTCCTTCCTGTCGTCACACCAAACTCTTTCCCTCTGGACTGTAACAGTGCCCCAGTCTCCTAAAATTTAACGATCAAGAAGTGCACAAAAAACAAAACAAAAACAAAGCTTAAAGACAAAAAAAAAAGAGTTTGGCAAATAATACATTACAAAATACACACATTCTAAAGTGCACATATTATGGAGTTTATATTTCTTTTTAGTCTAGGGCCTTACTAAAGTGGTGTTCTTTACACAGTATCTGACCAGAAGTCCATCTTTTAAACCTTACATAATGCAAGGAATTTCAGTACTTGAATTACTGAGGATCTATTAATTTGTTTAGACAATGGGAAAATCTGTATTACTGGAATTTATGTCTCTTTACATAATCTGTTCGCATGTTTACTATTACCATTCGCTGAGAAAATACTCAAATCTGGTTGTAACAATTTAATTTCAAAGCTCACAAAGCCTCCATTTCAGTTCCTGAATAAGGATACTATTTTAAATGCACTGCAGTAATTTTATCCATTTAATTTTATTTTAGTAATTTTTGTTCACAATGTTGAGGTGACCCTGGTAATTTTTATACATAATTCCTATTCACATTTGCTTACTCAAATTATGAATATACAAATTATAAACCACGTGCATAAAATCAACTCATGTGTTGGGAAGTTTTGTCACCATCAATAGTGCAGTTTTCCCAAATGCTATTGCTTTTGATTATTATTTTAAGAGAAACTACCAATTTTCAACGGGCTTTATATCGCTTTAGTTTAGAGTATAAATTCAAAATTTTGTGCAAATTACAGCTGAAAAAAAATCCTCCAGATGACATCACTCTGGAAAACTAGGTTGACCGTGATTACAGCCTCCAAAGTGAGAGCAACAAAATAACATAATCTGAATGGTTTCTCTAAATGAAGTTTTGTGAAGCCATTTTTCAGATAGAAGTAGAGAGATGGTTCAATATAGGGAAGTCAATGCACTTACCACATACCGTTGTAGGCAGAGACGAACAGACCATTTAACTGACCACAATTCACATTCTCTACAATCACTCTTCCTGCTTCTGGTGTTTTAACTTTCCTCCTAATATTGGTTTTATGTCTGAAATATTTCCATTACCACTGCGGCCAATTTAAAAATCCTTTGCTGAGTTTAACAATCCAACAGTAACAACAGATACTGTATCTTTAACATAGTATAGCATGTTGGCTATTTTACAAGATGCTGCTGAACACTTCAAAAGCTGGTGTGATAAATGTGATACTTTAATCACAATGGCAATTTGTTTTCTATTTGTCAACATTTGTCTCCAATTAAAAAAAAAACATCACATTTTACTCACATTGTCTTGCTCTGTTGGGAAAGCACCAACACCAACCCTAGTGGTGTACGCTTTGACAACACCATATACTCGGCCTACATATGATGGAGGCACGCCAAGGCCGGTGCACACTCCTCCCACAGTGCAGTTAGAAGACGTTACGAAAGGATAGGTTCCTGAGCACACACAAAAAAAAACACGTGGTAAATAAAGGAGGAAAAAAAAACCCATTCATCATCATTAGTTCAAGAAATTTCTTGTTGCTCACCAAAGTCAATATCCAAGAGAGCTGCATTGGCCCCTTCCACCAGGATTTTCTTACTTGGTCCAGTAAGAGCTTTGTGCATGAAGTACACACCATCAGTCACAAGAGGACGCAGTCTCTCAGCATATCCCTTAGAAAACAGTCACACCAACAAATTCATAGGCCATCTCAGAATGTGCAGTTTGAGGTGCTAAGTAACATTTTCACACACTGAGTAAATCAATGTTATATAAAATATAGACCTATTTACATTTGACTTTAAATTGTTATAGCAGGAAAAGCAAAGGTGTTACTAAAGACATCAGCAATTACACTGCTGTTTAATTATGGAACAGAAACAAAAAGGAAACTAAAACTAAAGAAACTAAATGAAGTTAAATAATTTACTTTATCATTTATGGCTGTGATTTTTCTACTGTGATGTCTCATAATGTCCTCTGTGTTTTCCTCTGCGAGTAAAGACATTAGCCCCGAGTCTAACTTCATAACATGTCCTCACCTTCAGCTGCTCGAGTTCTCCATCAATGTCAACATTAAGGTTTGGATACATGGTCAGGAAGTGTTCTGCCAACATACGGAACCTGCAAATAGGAAGGACCCGTGTCAGACAAGCTCACTGAAGTCTATGTGTTTGCTCCCCTTTATACCAATTAGCTACACATCAAAATCAAACTATAATGTTCAGGACATTCCAGCTATATCAATGCTTCCATGAAAGCAGCAGGGTGGCAGCAAATTTTAAATGTACAACAGCTGGATGTTGACGCCTGCTGGCTGGAGAAGGTACAGAGTCTACAAAACAAAACAAAAATAAAAATCTGTGATTGTGAAAATAAATAAATAAAAACCCCACAACTGATCAATGTGATACATTATGGCGATACTGTACCAGCACACCATAAGAACCATAAACATGACAAAACAAAAGCAGATTTAATGGCTTAAGTATTTGGAGGAAAAACAAACACACTAAAGTCCATACAACCATCACCACAAGAACCCAGGGGTTTCCTTACACGTCTAATGTCCCAAAAATGTTTAACAACTGATATTATAACTTCATTTCTTGTATCTGACAATTACACTTCAACACAACTGTGGCTTTTGTACAGTGACAATTACTGTTACATAAATGTTTCAGAAGCTAAAATTAAATTATAAACAAATTATCCAAAGTAGATTGTATTTAAAGAAAATGTTGCTTTGGATCATTTTCCTTAATACAAGATATTTATGAATTTATTGAATTACAGTGAGACCCCATCTGTAAGCGGCATAAGCACTCTGAAGTAAACACACTGCAATGTCAGATAAAATGTGCATTTCAAATTTCCTTATCAGACAAACAGGCAGGAACACATGCTGTAGCGTCCTGTGAGAAATGTGTGTATCAGGAAACCCACATGTATATGAAAGTTAGTCTAGTGCAGTTGTTTTCAAATGGAGTTGTGAAGTCCAGGTGTGTCATGGGATTTTTGACAACCATATATTGATAATGCAATAGCGTTAAAAAGATGCAGGGTCTAAATTTTAATTTACTATATTAGGGCTTTGTTTGCACTAATTTCCCACTACATAGGCAATTTCAATGTTACCACTGTTGTTGCAAAGAGGAAGATTGAGTAATGCAGTGATAGAAATATTAGAATCTCTCGCTTTCTCTCTCGTGTTGAAAGACCTACTTTGGACTTGCCAAGTCTAGTTTTATTTTTCTCATCTAACTAAAAAGAGATTTAAAAGTTAAAAATAACAAAACAAAAAAACAACAGGATTCGGGAAGAAAAGTAATTTACCAAAATGTACCAATCTACTTGGTACTTGGCCCAGCTTGCCTGCACTTCTGTCAGGGAAACACTAATATAAAATAAAAGGTAAATAAAGTAGCTTGGAAAACATTAGTTGACTTAAAAAAAAAAAAAAAAAAAAAACACACCTTTAAAATCTAAGGTCACAGAGTTGGTTTAGTCGTATTTGTAATATAAAATGCAGATAAATGAAAAGTGTATATACACACACACACACACACACACAAAAAAAAAGACAACACTTACTTGTCTTCAAAAACCTTGAAATCTGACACAAGGTCACAGATTCGCAGACCATTCCGAGCAGCTTTGGAGGAGTATGCAGGGCCGATACCCTTTTTAGTCGTTCCCAAACTAAACAACAATCAAAACCACAGTTAACTATTTAATAGAATATTGTCTCCACACGGTAACATCATTTTAGTACACATTACACTGTAATACACCACTGCATGGCAATACACAAATAAGATGTAGGCATTGAACTAATTAGAGATTTACTTTTTTCCTTCTTGTTGCTGCCGCTGCTGCTCCTGGATTCCATCAACAGCTTGATGGAAGTTAAACACTAGTGGCGGATAGAGGGGGACAATAACTAACGTGACATTTCCAATTAAGAACACAGAATAAGGAAATGTTTACTCACCAATGTGGGCACGATCAGAAATCTTCAATCTTTCTTCCCATCCTTGTAACCCTGTATAAAACACAAACCATGTTTCTTTTCAATCTGATCTACTTAGCAGATATTACATCCTTGCTGTAGGTTTCCAGTACGTTGTGAATAATGATACTTGTTTCTGTTCATATCTTCTAATAATGATGTGCATTTTGTAAAAGCATGACAGCTATGTGTTGGCTGTACTCAAACTTGAATCACTTTTACTAAATCACCAAGGTTACATATGCTGCACAGCTAACTTGCACCAGCGCACGTTAACTTCAGATGATCAGATCAAAACCCGTCAAAAGCCCTGACCAATAAAATAATTTACTGACAGTGACAAAAGTGATTGAAACTATGTCTTACTACAGTTTACCAACATTTTCCAAAAAAAATAAAAAATAAAAAATAAAGGAGAGAAAAACAGCCTAATGATGATGAGTATTGGGCTTGTTACTTCTAATTGTAGTATATTACCCCTTATTATTACCCCTCTGTTGACAATTATTACTACTTCTCACTCCTAGTAATAAGTAACTTCTTGTATTATAATATTTTTTCATAAGGTTGGACACCAAAAGACAGATGGAGAGTCAACAGTAGAAATGGGCAACATTTCATTCATTACTTATGAAGCCACAAGCTTTGTTAATTCTTTGTTGCTTGTTGTAGTTACTGTCAACAATTAAAATACAGTTGTAATTGTTTAGTCATTGAATGGCTACAGCCATCCTCCACAGCCACAGCCGTCTTTGTTGGGCGTATCCAAATATCAATCAATATCACGTTTCATCCAAACAAAATTAAAGTAATGAAAATATTTCACTGTCATAATCATCACTAGCTTACTGCCTATGGTGCTGCTAGTAGTCACATGTGCAAATAACAATGACTATGAATTTTACATTTTGCATTTCAACTCAATCTTTGAAATGGTGACAACACAACTACAGTAACAAGTTAATGTTTGGATGGTTTAATTGTGAAATTATTAATGAAATATTTTTGTAACTTTTGTAAGTACTAGAAAAATTATTTTACAGTAAAGCATTGCAGCTCAACACTGATCATGATTAACACTGTATTTTAATTGCACAAAGAATTTATGCTCAAAAGAAATCCTGATAATATTTATGCTTTAACACTTATCACTGGAACTCAGAATAACATGGAGAGCGTATACAATGAGAACATGAAACATCTGTCCAGTTAGTAATCCTCTCTATGCTGCTCTTTGGTTCTGGCTACAGTGAATCTAATGAACATCTCCTCTTTCACATGAATGCACTCATAGCCAAACAGGCAAACACAGGCTTCACAGAGCCAGTTAATAACTTTCTTCGTGGTACCAGCTGTCCAGGGTGGCCCATGTCCGGTTCAGTGAAACCAGCTAACCCTGCAAGTGCTGGGCAGAGTTAAATCTCCTTTAAGTGTCCCAGTAAACCCTGAGAGTGTGACACTGAACGAATAAAGACCATGTCAGCCATCATTCATTAAAATATTCTCACTTGTGCCTTTCCTGCTCTGACATGTCAAAGGGGGGCAGACTGCCAGAGAACATTCTGATACCTCTGCTTGGTGTAGAAAACAATACCTTTGCCTTTCTGCAGGTTCTTTGAAGCCTCCTCAAAAAGACCTGGTAAATGTATCACCACTCCGTTGCCTGTAATGGAAAACATGTTCAACAATCCCTATTAGAAACTGCGGTATACACATATAACATGTAAGTAACAAGCCATTAATGATTTGTGTTTATATAACAAAACCAATTTTATTGCTAATCACTTAAAAACTTATAAAAAAAAGTTATAAAGAGTAATAAAGAAATGCAGCAAACCTCATATTTAGACATTAAGCATATTCATGGCCAAATTAACTTTATTTACTGTCACTTTCATGAGGACAAGGTGAGACAACAGCTGATAAAGTTGGTTGTGGTGGCTTTGATGTATGCCCTGGTAACAGGCTGTGAACTAATATTTTATTGTTTTATTATGACCTTTATCTTTACACCAACTTAAAAATATTTCAAATGAAGCAAAAAGTGGCGGATGGTCCCCTACCGATGAAGGAGACAGCCTTCTTGTTCAGTACCCCACTGGGTAGCAGGTGGAAGTCGTACTCCACTGAATCCACCACCACTGTGTGACCTGCATTGTTTCCTCCCTGAAACAGTGCAAAACGTTACCCTTGTATTAAGCTGTTTGCTAGCGAAGAGAAAGAAAGAAGCCAAATAAAGTGCGTTGAACAGAGGGAGATTTCACATGTGGATTTGGCTACAACATCAACATTTTCGGCTCAGTGTCAGTGCGTTAACTGCAAACAGCGGGTGGTTGGTGACTTACATAACGTCAGCTACCTTTACTGGAAACGTTTATCGGCCCGTGTAGGTCATTTGCTACGTTCAGTACACATTTCGCTGCGGCAAAGCAGATAAAAGTCGCCACAAACTGATTGGAAGCCCTTGCTAGCATCACGTTCATGTTAGCACTTCCACATCCGGGAGGTCAGACACGGTGGTTGACGTCGGAACCCAATCATGAATATTTAAACTCAGCCGACGGCCAGTACTTTTTACCGAACGTTACAAATAGAGTACATTTTATTTTACCAACAAAGACATTGTGTCACAGGGTTAGCCTGAAATCAAAATGCGAAGTTAATGCGACGGAGGTGTTGTTAGGTACCTGACACCGGCATACGATGTCCGCATCCATCGCGAGCAAATCCACAACTTTTCCTTTGCCCTCGTCGCCCCACTGCGCTCCCAGCACCACGGTCACTTTGTTCTGCGGCTCCTGCGGGGTGCCAAACGAGGACTCCTGGACGACACTCTCCCGCGGCCGTTTAACGACCGGCTCCCCGTTCAAAGAGACGGGTTCTCGTCCGTTAACGTTAGCCATGTTGCTGTCGGATGCCATGCTGCTTCCCTCCTTCCACAACCCGGAATATCGTTTTACCGCGTTCGGCTGCGTCACAGGAAGTGCTCGTCTGCTGTTTGGCCACTACACGGCAACGTTTCCGCTTTTATCGGTTTATATATGTTTCTTTCTTTCCACTTATTCTCACCATAAATCTGTTTGGGCTGATATATATATGCGCTGACCACAGCAATGGGAGAGAAGCCACATTTAGCAATGTAGAAGCGTATCGATGGCGTAATCAATTACGTCACATAATTGACTTTGAAATTGTTGCCTTTAAAGTGTTAAGAGGCTGACTGGCTTTGAACGTTGCCTAACCAGTATTTAAGGGAGTTTTTTTTGTTTCAGTCACGGCAGCGAACGGAAGGACGTGGGCAAAAAGATCAAATCAACGGCTTTCAGGGGTCGCCACAGCCTCCGCGCGTTGATTTAGCCCAGGGTTCTGTTTTACGCCGGACGCCCTTCCTGCCGCAACCCTCCCGTTTTTTTTCCAGGCCCCTGAACGTGTGCAAAAGGGTAATAGTGAAAAATCGGTGTGTAACCGTGGGGGCACACGGTTTCTCACCGTGTTCTGTGGAATTATTTTGTTATAAACTCATTTGTGGAACGTAAAATTCAACAAATGTTCTGATTTGTTGTGTACTGTACCTCACGATCCGTGTTTGAAACGTAGGTCTTTAAAACGCTTTGCACCAGCTGATGGCTCACAGGGAAATGAAACACTGACAGAAGTTTGTGACCATCTCCAAAGTGCAGGCAGCTCGGCCAACAGGGTCACTAAAGTTTTTTTCATGACACAAGAATTTCCCCCTTTCTTTGTGTTGTTTTCTAAATATTTCAAACCAACCTTGTAATCATTTCAGTCTACTCATTACAAACAATTTGGTTTTGGAATAAAATCATGCAACATGGAGTTATAAGGTGTTGCACCTTTTTTTGCCAATAGCTCAAAGTCCACTTTTATTGACATCTAAGCATCCTCCCATTACATGCACAATCCTTACATTTTGAATAAAAACATGCATTTTGGTCAAATAAGCTATTATTACCTGTTTTCTCTTAATAGTTTTGACACTTTTTGTCTAAGATATGTAAAAACAGTTTTTTCATAAGGGCCTCCTCCTACTACATTCACAATCTTCAGATTTCAGATAAATAGCACACAAAAGGACCCAGTGGCTTGTTAAACTTCAAGATATTCCAGATCAACTTTATACTTATCCACTCAGTACATGTACATGCCCTGTTTTTTGGATAAAACATGCAATGTGTACTGATAAGGTGTTGAAGATTTTTATTACAATAGCGTCCTCAAATTGTGTCAGACACCCTTCAAACCGCTTTTATTGACATCCGGGCCTCCTCCTGCTGCATGCACAAGCTGTAGATTTTGATTAGGAGTTTGACAACATTTCATTTTATAATAAGATTAACTCTTACTCAGTCTAGCCTGTTTTTTCTTTTGCTAATATATTCTTTATTTATAATACATATAATTATAATGCATGCATGGGAGGAGGCAAGCAACAAATTAATCTCTACGCACTTTACATAATAAAGTCAAGAATATAAAGATAGATATAGATAGAGAAATAGACATATAGAAAACCCAACAACCCCCTAGAGCAATCACCAGGCAACAGTGGAGAGGAAAAACTCCCTTTCATGGAAGAAATCCCTCCAGCAGAGCCAGACTCAGGGTAGGCAATCATCTACCCTGACCGGTAGGACCAAGGGCACCACTTGTGCCTTCACCTTCCACATTTTTTCTAACTCTTCTTTCAGCCCTTGGTATTTCTCAAGCGTCTTGACTTCCTTCTTACCATGTGTGGTTGGTTGGCCAGTTTGATTTGAATCTGGAAGTCCCACATGATCTTAGCTTGGGCTTTCTCAACCACGTCTCAACTTCCTCCAGTCACAATCTTGTCATTTTATTGTCAGAGTAAATATAAAATACCTTACATCAAATCACAGACCTTTGTGCCTTTTAAGACTCTGTCGGAATTTAGATCTAATGGACTAATAGTCTAATGGACAAACACACCAATGGAAAATTTCATTTAATTAAATGATCACTTCATTTATTTCAAATAAAAAGCCATCTTCAACCATCTTCCATGACAGCAATTCATAGAACAACACATAAGAAGAAAATCATTGAATAAACAATAAGGCCAAAAGGATAAGCAAAAAGTAATTTCTGTGCATGCATACAAACTTAGAATAGACACTGTTTGACTCTAAATAACTTCAGCTTATTATGTTTAATATTGTTGGGTTGGGTTTGACTGGCTCAAGTTCAAAAGGGTATTTTTACATACCAGACTAGGGAAGGAGCTGCGTGATGGTGTTAGTCGGTTTGATGAAATGCAAATTTGATCAGAAAAGTGCACAATGTAAACTCATCAAGACATCCTTTGGGCCCTATGAGGGTAACCTGACCTCATTGTCCTGTGTGTATAATGGTGCTTATCTGACTACACCTACACAAACACTGCACTGATTTAAAGCTGCAAGGTGTAAATCAAGTGGATCATTTTAGCTGCTAGGTGGTAGCAAAGGCAGCATTTTCGAGCTGTGTTCATACTTGAAGGCCTCCCATTGCTCCAGGTTAGGGCTGCTTGTTTCTTTCTTTGTTCCTAGTGTTTATTTTAGTGAGATTTGCATTTATTTAAAACGCAGGAAACAAAGGTACACAGCCTAATAACATCCTAGCTCATTGCAGTTGGTGTTTTTAGGAACATGAACTTCTTAGACCTGTTTCATTGCACAGTTATGTGATAAATAGACAATTGTAGTGATTTTGTGTTAACATACAGTCTAACTAACTTATATGAATCTATAATGCGCTAAAAAGAATGAACTGCATATTTTTTAATGTCAGGTTAAAATAATATGCAGTTGATTTAAGCCCCAAATAAATTACATGACAAAGTGGTGAAGTCTGAATTTGTGATGAAAATATGTACCTAGTCAAACTCAATATTTTCTGGCCATTACATATTTTTAACAAATTTTAAAGTATGTATTAACTGTCCCTCCACTGTAAAGGAAGACAAGGGAAATACCCCACCAATATAATGGCTTATGCTGTATAAATTAAATAAATCCACTTCAAACTTGCAGTGAAACTTGAACTTGTATCATCAGTGTCAGTTTTATTTATTTTCAGATAAACATGTGACACATATATGACCTATTTATAGTAAGTGTGGGGGGTCTAAAATGTCAGATAGATGGTGTAAACCTGTCTCTGTGAGCTAATAAGTTAACTTCAGCTTTGAAGATCCTATAAATAGTTGTATATCATAATTATGCTTCTATGTGCTATCAATGTGGTTATTTATTCACATAGGTTAATTATTAAATGTATTGGTTCCCAAGCCCTTTGAGGCAAATGTATTATTTATAATTGTACATCATATTACTTTTTTTGGCAACACATTTATCTTCCAAATGATAGACTCATCCATAAACAGAGCGAGACAGCCAGACTTTATTCACAAAAACCACAAATTTCACATTTGAGAACTTGATGCATCAGATCCATGAAACCAAAATGCTCTTCTCTTGTGTTTCCGTGTTTATAGGGACAAACGCAGCAGTGGCCTACAGAACTGACAGGCAGATGTTCCAGTCACTGGCTGTCAATTCATAGGTCATCACCTTGTGCCCCAAATAAAAAAACACTTTGCTCATATAGCATTGAGCTTTGTTATTTATCAGTAAGACAAGAGTGTGAAATGGACTGTGTTTGTGTGTGTGTGTGTGTGTGGTGGCTCTCTGCAAGTAACAACATCTCCACTGGAACAAGCAAAGATTCCACATGGAGTTGCTGTTACATCCAGCAAGCACCAGAAAAAACATCGCTGACAACAAACTACAGTGTCTTCGGTTGTTCTCCCAGTCCGGTGGACAAAACGAGATGAGGTGATGATCTCTGTAATGAAATCACAGTTCCAGTTTCTTTGAAGCCGGTCAGGTGCTGGTGTGGAAGTACACCTGAGAAAAAAGCAGGAAAAAGAAAGGGGAGAAAAGGAGCAACGTAAGCACCAATGTTAACTTGGACTTTAGGCAGTTGCTTTACACAAGGAGTCTATAGTTAAATGTGACTTTGACCCATCAATTTCCTCCTTCCAGTTTTATTGCCTAAAGAGATGGCATCATTGCTCATGCTAGTCCAACACCACAGTCAAAGGGCCGAGGCCTGTGCAGATAACATAGATTTTATGGTGGCTGTCAACATGAGGGCGCTTTTCAATATGTGAATACTGTATATGGGTGTGTCTGACCTGTGTGCTGCCAGGCCCTGCATTTCCTGCTTACTCTGACAATTGTCCTCATAATTACTAAAAAAGTGGCTTCATAATTTGTCAATAATTCTATTGGTTTAAACACAATTAAGTTATTTCTCAAATTTTATATCCCTTTTATTTCTTTCCTGGTTTATTCAGTTGCAGAGTAATAAATGTAGACTTTGCCTTGCAGTAAAACTCAGAAACAAACAGAACAATAAAGCAATGAAAGGATTAGCAGCTCAGTGAGACCTTGTACTTGGCTGGTTTCTGTTCTGTTGGATCCACCAATCAGACTGCATCCATCACTTTCTGCCTCTTCACAAAAAGGAACGTTATATATTATTTAAAAAATTAATGGTTTGTCTAGTTTGTCTTATTAAACTGCATCTCCAAAATCTCCAGTAATACCACTTACCGCCACGCTCGTACATTATACAATTAGTTCGGGATTTTTTTGACTATTAAAGTAAGAAAGATTTCGTCTCATGAAATGTAATAAAGTGCTTTCCTATGTAGTTGATCAAATGTAAAATGAAAATAGGTTTTTTCTTTTCTTGCTTTTTTTGTGTTTTGTGTTTTATTTTAATACACCTTTGAATATTAATTTTAATGCTGTACAATTCACATAGGATCTATTGTTGAATTATTAGGAGCTACTCACCTTTAGAAGCATGACCCAATGGTTTTCCCAAGACGAGGCCAAAGGTTTGACGAGCTGCAGGGTGTCATGACTCAGGCTGCCTGACTGGAGCAACAGAGGCGAAGTGCATTTGGGGGGGGGGGGGGGGATATGTAGAAACACGACAGGCGAGACCAAGATAGACGAAGACAAGGAGAGTGATACGGACGACAAAAAAAAGAGACGCATTTCTGATGCCAATGTTACCGAAGACAGTGAAGCACTGGCAGCAAGGCTGAGCAGCCAGTTTAAGAGATCAGGAGTTGGTGGAAGGTTAATTATTACACTTGCAGTCAATATTTAACAGGCCCAACGCCCTGCCCCTCAGTTCAACATCCTGATTCCACACTGACTGACACTGAAGGTAGGGCCAACGTAAAGCACATCTCTTTGTCCCGTGAACAAAATATGTATCCAATGCTTCACGTGGCCTATGGAGAATAATCTAGTGAAGCCTCTGACTGATTCAGGTTTCTTATGAATCATTTTATATTTAAGGAATATTTACCTCAATTACTGCACCAAATTAAAATTCACATGACCTATCAAGACTTATTTATGCAGTATCAGGATAACATTTGACCAAACTATTTCATTCAATAGTTTTCATTGTTTTTACATTGTAGATTAATCCCAAAGACATCAACCCTATGACATCAAATCTATGAAAGATGTAGTAAAATATTTAGATGTTTAAACAACTAATTACTCACTGTGGCCACTGTCTATCATGATGACATCTTACTACTGCCAATAACTTAACCAACTTCATGAGGTGGTCAGCTTGAATGATTTTCACTTAACAACTGTGCCTTGTTAATAGCTAACTAAGCTAATTTCTTGTGCCCTAATACATCAGGAGATAATGTTGTTATAATATAAATGAAGGCTCTTGTCTGTGACACTGTTGCTGATTTTAAAAGCATGGCCAACAAATGCCACCCTGTATGGTTTTCAAATGACCCCAAACCCACCTCCAAACTATGTAAGGGAGATCAGACCAAGAAGGACAGTGATGGAGTGCTGCTGCACCAGATGGCCAAGACACCCCAACAAACTGATCCTAAACCCAAAGGAGAAGTTTGGGATGACTTGAAGTGCTCAGCATGGGAACTCCTTCAAGTCTGAGGTGACCGTATTGTGAAGCTGGCTTAGAGAATACCAACTCGACCAAATCAATTAACATCTGGATCACCATGCTACAGATGTTCTCTGTATCTTTGATGGGCAGTGCCACGTTCTGTGCTGTGGTCCACGGAGGTAGCAACCCGAAAACACTAACAGACTGGACAGATTAATCGGGAGGGCTGGCTCTGTTCTAGGGGTGGAGCTGGACCCTCTGTGTTGTGGCTGAGAGCAGGATGTTGTCCAAACTCCTCTCAGTCCCGGACAGTTGCTCCCATGCACTGCACCATGTGCTGGCTGGACAGGAGCACTTTTAGCCAGAGACTTAACACTGACAAGTGCTACACAGAACACCACAGGAGCTCTTTTCTCTCAGTGGTCAATAAACGTTACGTGCGAACCTGTGCGTATATGTGGGGGGGTGTGCATGCGTGCATGCATGCGTGCGTGTGTGTGTGTTTGATAGGGGGTGTGGTGGGAGGGAGCTAAAACTGGACAATCATACTTTCCTATGTTACTATCCATTCATCAAATATTTTAAGTCGTTTCAATATCAATGTGCAATAGACTGGTATCAAATGAATGCTGTGTGTTCTTCCTCCTTATTATATAATAACTTCACTTCAACATAACTTGTTATTTTTATCATCATCATATCCTTTAATGTAACTTTTGACCAGCATCATAATCATTATTCATCCTGTTTTTTTATTTCCTTTTTTGTATTTGTAATATTGTGATTCTTTCATTTTTCTTTTTGAGCAGAGGGCAGCTTATAAAAGGCAAAGCAATTAACCTGTGTGATGAATAAATTTTCTTAAATCTTGATAAGCACACGTGGAGCAACAGCGCAGCAGGAAGTAAACGGCCGAGGGAAGTGAAGCACATTAAAAGGTTGATTGAAGGGTGTGTTAAAGAGGTGCACATTGCACTTTGATGTGTAAAATGATTAATAATGGGACAAACAGTGATCATGGTAAATACACTAAGAGCAAAAGAACTCAGTAAGTGGCAAATGACCCTAAAAGATAAACTCTATCGGAAGCGTAATTCTTTAACTTTAAATGGACTGTAAAACTGCACATGACATAATACACACTGCTACTTGTACCCTGTCGTACAGTACATGATGTTTACCATTTTGCACTGCTTTAAAGCAGCTCCTATCTCTTCTTCCCAGTTTATATTTCACACTTACGTATGTGCCCTTCCTCTCTGCATCTGATTGTTCTCTGCCATGGATGTTAAATTATTAACATCCTTCTTCTGTGATTTGGTAGAAGGAGAGCAATGCTATCTGGGAATCTAACGGGGACAAAAGTCTTTTGAGTCATATTAACAGATTCATAATGAAACAGAATGTATGTGAGTGAAATAAGCTGCTGTCATCCTCACGTTAACATTTTGTCACTATTTTTTTGTCGACAGTATATAACTACCGCACAAACCACTTCGACTCAGTAAAAAATTCTATAATATAGTGAATCATATACATTTATCTTTATAAGTAATAGCATTTTATATGTTCTGCTTCCTCTATTATTCATATACTTGGGCTATCTTATCTCAGAAGTTCAGGGTTGGTTCGCCCGAGTGCAGAGTCCAGTGTCTCCAAGAGAGACAATATGTGCACAGTATTAATCTGCCACACAGATAAAGTTGTTTCTCGTTCCTTTTAGCTGACAGTGTGTAAGGTCATGATCATTTCAGCTGCAATTTAGATTCGATAACAACATCAATCTGCTGAGAATTAAATTATCTGGTGCACAAGGTCACATGCAACCATCAAATCTTGGCTGAGGTTGATCTTGTCACACGATTACCTCATTTCAGAAATGAGGTAATAAACAAACTGGAGTAGTTTCTGAGTTTGTGATTCAACTTTAGCACCTGTTTAGCATCTGCTTGTCTTAATTTTGTTTTGTGGAAACATATTATATTTGTTTTCTTGCCATGCCAAACATTGAAACACATTTCTAGAGTTACACAGAAATCATGAAATACTGTTACATTTGCGTAATTTACTTGCATAATTTAAATTGCCATCATGAGGAAACTGTATTTGAAAACCCAACTTTATGTGAGCTACAGTGGCTATAGCAATAAAAACAATGTATCAAAAGGCCCTGTAAATGTATTCTTTTAACAGGATGCTATATGAAAAATGAACTTTCAGCCAATGTTGGAAGACTTTTGATTATATTAATTGAGAGCTTTCTGCATTTCTGTACTTTCCTTCATTGCATTCTTCATTCTGGGTGGCCTTGGGTGGGGCTCAGCTGAAAAACGTAATCTCAGATACATCCACACCAATCAGGATTTAGCAACATTTGAATGACAATCTGATGACAAACCAACACCCAACACCAAGTAGTGTTTAGCCCATAAACCACTAATGTAATTTGGTATCCATCAAACATTGACTTGTGCCTATTTAGTAATTTATATTTAGATGAAATCCTGCAGCTTTGTTGTTTATAAGACCTGTAACATGGACCTACTGGACATTCATTGTGCCCTCCCTCACTGTTATTATTGGGTTCTTCATCAGTAAAGGCAAAACTTTTGTGCAAAGACCTGAAACTAACATATAATATCTGGTTATTAAATAAAAGTAGGGAAGTAGTTTCATTGTACACTCCATATAATTTAATAAACATTACACAGTAGTGTATATGTATATATAGATATACTGTTCATGTGTTTGACAGTTTGAGGGCCTGACCTTTTTACTTTTCAAACACAACGGCAGAGTCCAAAGTGATGTTGACACAAAAAAATATATATATGTAATATAAATTTTAATGTGACCATTTTTTTTTAATAAAAGCTGCATTTGTGTTTTTAGTGCACAGTCAATTCTAAGCTACATGTTAGCACAAAACTCCAAACACCTGAAAATACTATACAATAAATGTTACTTTATCGTATTGTATACGCATACACAATCTTTCTAAATCTCCTACATGCAGTTATGTTACAAAAAAGTCTATTCAACTCAGTATAGGAGATCAGAAGTGGGTATTTATTTAGAGAAAAACTTAAATTTCATCTGCATTCATTTATTGCAATGGACTCAAATGAAACAAATGTATGTGTGTATTAAAAAAACAAAACGCTAATCCTCTCTTCATAGCATAAAATCAGAAAGGATCAAGCCTTCATATCTGTTCGTCTCTAAAATACCCTCATTAAGATGGATAGGAGATGGCTTCAGAATTATTTGGCTGGAGTTATGATTTCTTTATCTGGACATTCGAAAGAAAATCGAAATTTCGGTATTTCGGCATTTCTGTAACTACTGAGAATTCACACCAGTTAGTCTGGAGTGGACAGTGTTTGCTACAGAGAAGCTGACACACACACACACACACAAATACACATATACACACACACCAGCACAAGCCAGCTTTTGTTGGGACAACACCCACTGATAAATAACATGGACTTTCAACAAGCCTGCAAATAAAAAATGTATTCTGACCTCTAGCACCCACCACTGGGGACAATTGTGCTTTACAACAACAAGAGGCAACAAACAAAGCTTTAATATGTTGCAGTATACTTTAATATGTTGCAGTATAAGTATTCCATTTAACATTTCTTTACCTCAAATCCAATATCGTTATCTGATTCAGGGAAGGCCCCTGTCTTTAGGCCTGTCCTCCTTTCTCGAACAGTTTCTAAAATCCCAAACAAAGCCTTTGCGTCCTCAGCTCTCTTGGCTGAAAGAACGATTCTCATCAAACAGAATTGACATTTCATTTCCCCTTTATCCCACTGTCAGATGTCTGATGCTGTTGTTTTGACAAAAGTTCAGCCTTTACAACCATTTCCTCTCATGCCTGTTTCTCTTTGCTCTTTGAGTTGCACCCATTCTGTGGATTTATTTTCTCTGGCATTAATCTGTAATGTTACTCAGTTATCGTTTTTTTAAAATACTTAAAAATGTGAAGAATCAATCATCAATACTGCCATACTTTTTGTTGGCTTGGGACAAACAAACCATGTAGCTTTGTTTGGTGGTAATCAGTTAAATTTTTCAAGAGAATTGGAGAATATGTTGTTATAAGAGTCTATAACAATAGTCTGCAGCTGAGGACTGAAGAACAACTTCATGTTTGTATCAGAGCAGACAAAGAACAAACATGAAGAGTTCCTCTTATCACCATTTGCCCTGAGATACTAAATATGAGGTACAGAACAAAATCATATGTATTTTAATTTCACTTAAAATTGTCAATAAGTTCCTAAAAACAATGAAATATATAAAGGTAATACTTGTTCCCTCCCTTTGCAATTTTGGGAAAAACCTTTAGAACAATACTTAAAACTAGTAGGTTTAGACTTTGGTTAATTTAAAGAACCACTTGATGTGCTTTACAAAACACACAAAACAGATTTTGCTCTCGGGTTGTAAGAAATGCACAAAATTGTTATTGATACCAGTTTAAGCTCCTAGACAAGACTGGTGTGTGGGCACCAAAGAAAAGAAAAATAAAAGGAAAACAATCTATTTCTTTAAAGCAGCAAAACAAGAAAACCTGCATTATGTCAAAATATCAGACATAATTAGAGTTGACTGTTTATTTTTCCTCTAAGCATTTGGGGATTGATATATTCAGCATTTGTGAATTCCACTGGCAAGTACATATTAAGATTAGCCTTTAAAAACACACACATACAGCTCTGCAGTCTGAAGTTTAGTTTGAAGAAAACGTTTTCACAAAGGATCATTTGCTGTCAAAATTAAATTACAAGAACATCAAAACAGATAAATAACATTAATTAGTTTCCATTGTCTTAAAATGCTCAGACATTAAATGCTGGTACACATGAAGACAAAAAACCAAAACAGTTTTGCTTTTACAAAACAAATTTGACTAAGATTTTATTGAGCTCCGATACTAAAATCACAGTGAACAATGCGACAAATTGCTCCAAAGACATTTTAGAATGAAGTGTTGAAAAGCTGTTGTAGAGTCATGACTGTAAATCGATGCTGTGCTAAGAAATATTATACAACACATTACACTAAACTATGTACAGGGCTGTTGGTCATCTCGATGGAAACTCCAGTAAAGGACTTTGTTACGTCTAAAGAAAACAAAGGGGTTTTGCAGGAAACTACTTTCAAGTTACAGTACACAACAGTTAGTCACATAAAACGAAAAACAGACAGAACACACACTAAAAAGGACGTTTAACCAGACAAATAGACAGCTAACCAGTCTTTCCTCTTTAAGATTCTTCTCTGATTGGTGTGCAGCCAGAGAAAAAGCTGTTCTGAAAACTTGTCAAAATTCTTTTTTTCTTCTTGAGTAACAGGACTGTTGTTTTGTCGTCCTCTTCATCATCATCATCCTCCTCCTCCTCCTCCTCCTCTTCCTCCTCCTCCGGTAGAATGGGTTTCCTGACAAACTTCAGCTCTGCGGTGGAGTGCCCCATGTCTCGGATTTCTTTTAGCACCTAGAATGGTACATAAAATAGGATATGTGAGATAGTTCTTCATTACAGAACTCAAAAAAAGGTCATGTTCATTGTGCCAATACACATTACTATTTTTACATTTCACTGTCAGGTCACAGCTTAAAATGTTGAAGAAGGGGGGTTTGCTTGTTTGCCTAAATAACCAGGAAGAATAAAGTAGGGAAAGATTATAAAGATTATTTTCTAAATCCATTCTACGTTCACCAATTATCATACAGACAGTAAAACCAACAATGAATTTCTTTCACTTACAGGTAATGTCGATCAGTCTGTAACCTGGATAAGTTTGTACATCTGTGCCTTAGACCTCATTTTGCCCAAAAATGCTTAAAAACACGGTGGACACACCCAGACACAACCACACACACACACACACGTCCACTTGGTGACATGGTTCCACGCATTCTGCAGGAACGTTTACTTTTAAATGTTTTTGGACAACAAATAAACTAAACAAGGTTGTAGACTGAGGAACATTACCTGTCATAAAGGGAATTAATTGTCTTCCTGACTATAAAGATTGGTGTAAATACGATTCATTCTGAAACCAAAGTGACCAAAGTTATCCTTTAACAAAAACAAATTTAATAAATCATTGTTCAATTTTACTGATATGACATAATCATATCCTCTGCCTGTCCAACGATCATTCTCAATGTCACTGTACAGCATAGATAATTATTCTTTATACTGCCGAGTGTGGAGAAAGAAGCAGCCTACCTTCTTGGTGGGTGTACAAGATAGAGGTTTGAAGAATGTGGTGTTGTCCGGACTGAGGGATGAGGGGTCCTGAACAGAGTCTCTAGAAGCAGTTTCTGTCTGATCCTGAAGTGAATTTACAACTGTGAACATCGTTTCCTGCTTGTATTTTTAAATCTTTTTAAAAAAGCAAGTCAGGGTATTGTTGTCAAGTTTGATCTGGCCTGGCAACTGTGGTTAATGTTAACACCTACAATAACAAGTCACATAACCACGTGTTAAAGCAACAACAGATTATTATGGTATATTAGCAATTACTTTGTAAGAAGCAACATTAGGACTAAAGATTTCCTTTGATCAAGATATTAAGTGTGTGTGTGTGTGTGTGTGTGTGTGTGTGTGTGTGTGTGTGCAAAGAATACTCATTCAAATGCTGCGAAACCAAGCAAACTCTTTTCATGCTTAATTACAGGCAGACAGGAAAACTTTAATGAAGATTTACCTCAGCAGGCACCTGATTATCCATATTTCGACACTTCTCATGATCACACTGGCAGTTCTCCCCACACGTCATCTTTCCTTTGCGACATCTGCACTGCTTGTTGCTGCAGCGACCTTTGCATGCACACTAATGGAACAGAAGAAATTTCAAAGATTTTCTGAGTCACAACTAATCCAACTATCATAATTCCTAAACAATTACAGTTTGCGCCACACAAAGCACATGCAGGCAATGTGTACTTTAATTATATCATATTTAAAAAGATTACATCCTGGATAACATTCAGTAAACATGTACACAGCCAGGGGCTATGAGTTTATTGGTTTAATACACATATAACCAGTTTGAGGATGACCCGATTTCTGATCCCAGTCTTACCCCAGTTGCTTTTGGTTTCTTTGAGATTCTGCTTCCCTTCTCTGGTTTCTCAGGACGCCACTCGTCCTCTTCCTCCTCATTCTCGTCATCTTCACTAGGAGACATCAGCTCTTCAATATTGATGGTCATGTTCTGTGGTGCTCTAGCTGTGGTGTAACGCCTCCCTTTAGGCTTTCATTTAGACAAAGCAAAAGGACAAAAAAATAAAACTTAAAATAAAATAAACGTCAACATAATTTGACTGTTGGTGCTGTGCTTTTTTTTCCAGTTTATACAATGGTCTGGGCTACAATATTTTAAATATCTGCAGGAAAACAATTGGACATTAAAAGCTAAAATAACATACAGCAAACAGAAAAGTTGAATATGTTCATATCTAACCTTTGGAGGCACATAGTCAAATGAGTCATCTAGGTCCTTTTCATTGTTTGTTGCAGGTACAAGCACTTTCTTTGCACTTGCGAGGTGAAGCAATGAAAGTTTCTATGGAGGAAAGAACGATATATGAATAGGATTGAAGTAGCCACACTGCGTGGGTAAAGCTAAATGCAGAACTTATGCTCCCACAACAAATGAAATTATTAGTCATGTGAATATTAGTTATGTTAAAAGGCATTTTCAAAAGTTCACATCAGTGAAATAGTTATTTATAAACGCAACTCTAAACTAAGATGAGAACTTACCTGTCTGTACTGTTCATTCTGCTCCATGAGTTTCTGGTTCTGCTCACTCAATTCTCGCAGCTTTTCAAGCTCTCCTTCCTAAAATGATGTCATCAATAACCCCATGATTAACTTGACATGATTATTTTCCCAAACAAGGAGTAAAGCAGAGTCACGTGCTGGTTAAACATGCTGGTGTGGAGACTGTGGAGACAAACCTGAACTTTGAGGCGTTGCAGGAGCTCCTTCTCCTTTGAACTCTCTTCAACCACCTGTTTCGTTTCGCTGGACTCGTCATATATGGGTTTGTTCTGTAGCTGGTTAAGGAGGTAAAGAACCTGTACAACAAAAAGCAAAAAGAGTACATGAATATCCATGTCTGTAACGAGAGACAAATTAGCATGTAAATGATATGAGAACCTTTTCTTGATGTCTCTGCTCTAGTTCCACCAACTGCTGCTGGTGCTCCATGTCCATGGTTGACATTACATTTCTCTCATCAGCCAGCAACTTCCTTAAATCTTGTGCATTTCCCTTCTCTTGCTTGAGTTCACTCTCCAGTTTAGCACTGGCTGTTTTAGCAGACACCAGCTATTAAAATAAATAAATAATAATAATCCGAGTGGATTTCAAACACACAAATGTCCAGTTAACTAATTTAAGACAGATCTGGATAGAAAAATTAAACTTAAAAAACAAACAAACAAACAAACACGATATGCCACCTCAGACATCAGGACTTTAATGGCACACTTGGCGTCCACTATGCTTGTGATGCCATCTATGCGCTGTTTCAAACGACTCTCGCTGTCTGCGACAAGAAGTTTCTGCTGCAGGTCAGCTATCTGGGCATTCCTGGTGAAATACAAATCTCAATAATCCCTTTTCTGAACCACAACTTAAAAAAAAAGAAAAAAAAAAGATAGATTTAGTTATTCCTGTAGACAGTTTTGTAAAGGGCATATTGTAGTTTAGGAGTTAAAAGATATTATGTGATGACCTAAAGAGAGGACAATAATGTCTTCACACTGGTACAACATTCTCCACATTCTATTTTCCAAATGTGTCTGTGACACAACTGGCAGATGTGGAAAGACATTTTTAACAAGCTTGAAGCCATTTTGTTTATCATCAACATGTACAAGAGAAACCTAATTGCTAAAAACACAACAAAAGGTAATTAAACCTGAGGTGTATGGAAGTTTGATGACTCCCTGGTTAAATATAAACATTAAATCAAAATAAAAATTGCTCCTTAGTGGTTGTATGCAGCCTTCTACAAGTTGTGTTGCACTTGTTTTATCAGTCCAAACTCTAATCAGTTCATGCATGAGGCCAAGTCGACATCTGGGCCAAATGTTAGAAAATCCCCTGCAGGTGTTCCTGAGATACTGCGTTCAAGAGAATGGGACAGACAGGCAACTCACGGCAGGTGCCAGCACAGAGGCATTAAAACAGAGCTGAGCTGACTCACCTGAGGCCCATTTCTGTCTCCAGGTTCTCAACCTGCTTGGTCAGTGGTGTTTCCATCGCCCCGTGGCTCTCCAACTCAGAGATAATTAGTGTCCGTCGCTGCATGAAAGGACAAAGATTTGAAACACTGACTCTGCTAAAGCACTAGAGGTCTACTTGTGCTTCTTTTCGATCATGTTCTCATCACTGAGCACGGGGAAAAGTACTAATTTCTCAGCTCACCCGGATTTTGGCAGCAGGTCTTTCCCCTGCCTCCAGCTGCTGTTTGAGGCGGTTGACCTCCTGAGCCAAGACCTTTCTGTCCTCCAGCAGATCACTGAGGTGTCGCCGGGCCTCTTCTGTACTGACCATCACCTCCACTTCATTTAGAAACCAGGTCTGAATACATATACACAGAATACCAGTTAACAGAACAATTCTGAATAATAACTATAAAGTAAATAATAAAAAAGTGCACATAGGTGCTAATATAATAAAAGGTAACACTGCAAAGTATTTTGTTACATTTTATAATCATAAGTCTTTTAAGTATAGATAAAAAATAAAAATAAAAAAGTCTGAGAACCAGAACAACATTTTACTACCTTAACTCTAGCAGCAGCTCCTTCCATTCCTCTGTTGTGAGCATCTTTGCGTTTCTCTGATACCTCACTTCTCTTTTGTAAGGCATCTTTCAACCTCTTGTTTGCAGCAGCAGCCTGACAAGAGAACATTTTTAAAGAAGATAAATTAAATGGTTTTCAAACTTAGTTAACTTACAAAATTTGGGTTTAATTGTTCTGTGTAGCACAATTTATTGACACTTTTTTTGTGCATTTGGATGTGTTACAAATTGTGACAAGTGCTCAAGAATAAAACAGTAAGGAGGTGCACTCACCTCTTCAGTTTTACGACGTAAGACATTGGCCTGTTTCTGGAAGTCACGTTCAAGTTTGAGCAACTCATACTGACGCTTACGATCCTGTAAAAAGAGAACAAAATGTTTAGTCAAACAATCTTAATCATTTAGTGGGACACATTCTTTGCAGATCTGGACATGCTCTATGATGCCGTAGGTAGAATTTCTCCTTTACATACCTTTTCCTTTAGCTGTAGCACCTCTCTGTCTTTCTTGCTCTTCCACTGTCTGAATTTCTCAGAGTCGTCCCTCATCTGTCTCATCAGCTGTGTACGCTGGGTCTTCATTGCCTGTGGGAACGCAGTGTTAATGTGCTTGGATTTGGCATCTGTGGCCCCAATTTGTAAGAAAAACAAAAGCATACCTGTATTTCCTGCATGAGCTTGGTAACTTTCTGAACTGAGGACTCTTTGAGTTTCAGCAATTTGGATTGTTCAAGAAGCTTCTTCTTCATTTCCACAAGCTGACCTTCAAGCTCCTGTAGCCTCTTCCTGCGCTGCTCACTAAGCCTAAAGACAAAAATAAATAAATAAATAAAAGACAGAGGGTTTTTTGAATATACCTTAGAACTAGGCAGAAATATTCCATCAGAACACAGCAAAAAAAGAGTTAACATTTTCCTACTTGGCCTGGTTGGTATCTTTCTTTGCTGACTGAAGTGCCAAAACAAGTTCTTCTTTCTCCTTTTGCAGAGAATCCACAGCGGACTGCAGACATTGTACATTTTTCTGTGTGACAAATGTGCAGAAGTTTAAAACTTGTCCAACAATTCCCACCAATAAAAACTGGGCATAAATAATACAATTACACAGTAACGCTTTGCATTAAACTTTGCACATTTACACTCTTATGAGAAAATATTGCCATGTCACTTAGCATCTGATTAACAAATGGATGGTACAGCATCAAACTACAGTATGCACTTGTACACTCACACCTTGCAAAATTACTACATTCCAAAAAAGGTTATATAGACAATATGAATGACAATGTAGACTGATAGAAATCTACCAAATAGCCACACAAAATCAAGTGTCTCTCATCCATTTGAAGAAAGGTCAGTCTTTAAAAGGATGTGAGATCCAAAAGGTAGGAACATGTACACATTTACTAACAAAGTGAGTAATTTTTTTCTAAACATACTTAGAGTCTACTATCTTAGCTTTAGCACAATTGTGTTCTTTTAGCGGAGTAACAGACAGAAAACTAAATACAAAAACCTCTCACCTGGTGTTCTGATTGCATCGGCTCCAAATGGCTATCATTCTGGCACATTTTCTTTACAAAAGCTTCCTTCAAACTCAACACTTTATTCAGCTCAATCAGTTCCTTGGAGAGTTGGGCCTGCCGCAATGCATGATGGGTAGTAAAGGCCTCTTGAGAGTCCTTACCAACAATGGCAGTGGCATCCTGGTCAATGTGTTCAAGGTGGGAAACATCTTAATTTACATTTCAGAAGTATCACTGAGATGAACTGTAGATGTGATAACTAAGTAATAAGTAAATTGCCAACGTACGGAAGGGGACTCATCTGCTGCATTTTGACTGCCATTTCCAGAAACCTCAGGGACATCCTCTCCTGCAGCCATAGCATCAATGCACGCAGCAATACCTGCACTCTCATTCTAAATAAATTAATAGAACAAGGATAAAAACTCTTACCATTATAAACATTCAAATTAAAAGTTTGATTTGTGTGGAGAAACTAACAACTGTCTTCACCAGAATTTAAATGATACATTTTTACATAAGCTGATTTTGTACCTTGAGCTCTAAGATTACATCTTGCAGGTTTTTCATCACTTCAACGTTCTCCTTCAATTCTTGGTCCTCAAGCATCTCCAACAATTTCTCAAGATCAACGGTACATCTGAAGGTAAATAAACAGTGTGTTTTAATATCATTACTGCCTAATATGGATTTATTTCTAGAAATATATATCAGTACGTGACTCATTTGTTACCTTCTACTCAGTGGCTAACTTCCAACTGTAAAACATGTTGAACTTACAAAGGTTCTTAATAAAAATCACTAAAGTAGTTAAGGACAAAATAACTAGTTTAAGGAACAAACACCACATTTAACAAGATTCAGTTTTGTGTCCCATTTAAGCACTGTCAGTCCCCCTCCCACCCAAAGCTCTCCTGGCTTCATGTCTTTGTAAACGTACGCTGCATGGTGCCGTAGTTCTTCCAGTTTGCTTTGTAGCTTCTCGTTTTCTTGTTCGGTCTATGAAATAAGACACAATTGGGGGTCATGATAAAACACAGCGATAACCATGATGGCTTTAATTGTTTTGGCCTTTTTCTTCATTATAATATAAAGGAACACATTTTCTCCAGGGGCAGCGGTCCCATCAAATTTCAACTATGACTTAAGAGGAGGGACTAGTAAATATTGAGATATGGCTCACCATAATAATTTTTTCAAACATGAGGGCGGTCTGGCCAGCTGCCTCACTCAGCTCCCTGCTTAGCTTATTGTTCTCATCCTGCAGAGCACGGTTGCTTTCCAAAAGCTTAGTCACTTTCTCCGTTGACTCTAGCCTGTAACAAAAGGGACTTAATAACTGTCACTGTAACTGAGTTAATATGTGCCATGAATGCCTTCGTCCACATACTGGTGGGAGGGCTTACCCAGAGAGGACTGGAGCTACTCCTCCACGGGCATGAAGTAGCATCACCTGCAGTTCCTGAACCTAAGTATGAATCAAATTTTACTTCCAATATTCATTTTAAAAACAGAAAAAAGATTTATATCCTACAATAAGGAATCATGCTGCCAAAAGCAGTTTAAAATTTGATTATCAATTTACCACGAGAGACCCCCCCCCCCCCAGTTACTTTACCTGCTGTTTCAGTCGGCTCATTTCTGCAGTTCTGGGATCAACATTGACTATAGGCTTATTTTTAATTTTGCGAGCTCTGTCAGCATATCGCAGGGTGTTGATGGTCTCTTCCATGTTTGAGTCTGCAGGACTGATGCATGCAATCATCAAAGTGTGACTATTTCCTCCCAGTGAATCTTAATTAAACATAAGAGAGAGAAATTCTCATAAAAGCCCTAAAAAAAAAAAACTTTCAACAAAACAACCAAAGTAACAAAAGGCAAGATGCATTCTGTCTACTTTGTCTAAAAATCGGACCTAATGACAAATGTGTAACTGTTGAACAATTAGCTAAAGTCATACCTTGCAGCAGGCGGGTGAGCTTAGAGTCTCTGTAAGGAACAAAGGTGTTTTTCTTGCTTTCATCCCCTAAAGCACTGATCACATTACCCAGAGACAAAAGGCCACGGTTGATGCTGATCCCTGAGGATGGAAATAAATAGCATCAAAACAGAAGACAATAACAAATACAAAGAAAAAAAAACACAAATAAAATCATAAGTTGAGGTCTGACAACTTTTAAAAGTTAATAAAAATAACTAAATAATTTAAAAATTGATTTAGGTTACCTTCCTTTAAACGATCTCCTTCTGCTTTGGTTTTCTTTTGTCTTTCTGAACCAGCCAGATCCACGAGGTGCAACTTTGAAACAACAGAGTCAATTCTGCAAAAAAATATAATACAAATATTCAAGTTGTAGATTATATTGACTTTCCCACATAAAGTAACGAAGGCTAGAACTGTATACAGAAGCAGTATCGTATGGTATACAAATTAAAAATAGCAGCATAAACACAAATAGATCGCGACAAATGGTCAATTCAATATTTATTTTATCTTTAAAAATAACCCTTTTAACTCAATTTTTTTTTAATATCTCTCTGGCCTTCAGAGGCATGACATCTAATTTCAGGTAAGATTGATTTATTGTAGTTTTCCTTTAGAAAGTTCCCAACCGTTCCTCTGGGCCTCACTATCAATTAAGAATGAGGATAATTTATTTCATAGCTATAACTAAGCATACATACACAAAAAATTAAGACACATAAAACAACTTTATGACAATTTCAAGTCACATTATAGAGCTTCAAACCTGTTAGATCATAAAAGTTGTGTACAGAAAGTGGCCTAATGAAAACCAAAAATATTAGTATCATAGTGACACAAAACACGTCCCAACTGACTTGTCTGCCCCTTTGCGTTGCTCCAGTGTGATTGTAAAGATAGCATGCGACCGCGAAGATGCTGCGTTCATTGCTGTAGAACCCACAGTGCGAGCTGAGTTTCCAAGCTCCAGACATCCCACCATTTCACGGGCAGAGAACACCTGCCTTTCAGTTAGTCCCACAATCTGTAAAAGAGGATATTATCAATTTAAAAAGAATATCAATCAAAATACATAAAAGAAAAATACAATAAAAAGGAGACACCATGTAAAAGACATGGATGCACTTTCCTGAAGTTTATATATCTATTCATTATAACTCCCAAGACATTGAACAATGTGTGTCAAGCACTCACCTTAATACCCTCCTTGGGATCTTCACGAATGCTGATGGCAGGTTTATCTTTAGACGCACACAGCAAATCCAGTATATCTTCATTATAGATCTAAATAAATAAATAATTTTAAAAGGTCATTATCCAATAACATGACAAAAATCTGATCAAATATTAAATACAGTGTAGATATACTGTGTAACAACCTCTAGGTAAGACACTGCCAGACAAAATTCACAGTCTGTCCTCTTCTCCCTTTGCTCAAAGATCCTTCTGATGACACGTGGAATAACTCCAACTGAAGGATCATTTTCCTGAGCTGATGTGTATGTTCCTCCCATAGAGAAGGTCTTTCCTGACCCAGTCTGTCCATATGCAAGAACAGTGGCATGGTAGCCTACAGAAATAAGGAGAAACCATGGTTTTACACTTATATAACATGTTAGCTTATAGCATTCCAATGGATCTAATGTGAATTTCATTTTTGGTGAAACCAATGACAAGCCCAGTTTCAAATAACTCATGTGGCAGAAGGTGCAGGGTTACCTCCTAAGAGAACAATAGCAGCAGCAACATCAACATTCTTAAAGATTTTAAATAAATCATCATGCTCATGTCAAGTGACAGAGCTACCTTTGAAAAGCCCATTCAATAAGGGGGACACAGCAGAAGTGAAAACTTCTTCTTGTTCAGCAGTAGGATCGAATACATAATCGTAGGTGAACGCCTTCTCTGTACCAACAATCACCTGAAACAAAACAATGCAGCAAAGTTTTAACATTTTGTGTCGAACAAGAGCAGAAAACAAAAATGTTTGAATTTATAAAAACAACTTTCTACATAAATTGTTTTTGTGATCTACTGAGCACAGACCTGAGGCTCCCCTGGCACAAATGTCAGACAGCACTGACATCCTTCATTGATTTCTTTAGGGACCAATGGACGACATCGCAATGCAACTCGGACTGGGATAACTTTTGCATCCTCATTTGTCATGATGCAGGATTACAGTGAATCTGGATTTTTTTTTAAATAAAGAGAGAACAACGTAACCAAATTTAGGCAGTGTAACGTAAATTCTATGAAGTAGCCAAATAAAAATACATATTTATGACTTCAACAAAACTTCATTGTAGCACTAAAACTAAAAATAGTGTTGACATGGCTGCAAAGGCAGATATGGTGAACATCATCATTATAAAAGAAAAAGATTTTGCCTTCAGGGGTGACATGAATAACAAAACGTTGGAGGGATTAGTAATGAATTGCAAAAATATCTAATCAGTAGTTTGTGGAAAGAGAAATGCAAACCAAAGCAAAACCTAAAATAATTCACATTGACAAGGTTTTTATTATTTGAAATTTAAAAATTCAAATAATAATATTATATTATATCATGACATAATACTACTTTCTAGTATATTGAATCATACGGAATTTTGTTAGGGGATTATGGCTGATATGGATGAATGTCATATGCACTGACTTAGAAAATAGGGTGCTGTCATGTTATTGACAGCGTGACTGGTTTAACGTTAACTTAATATTTGTGGATCATTGTCTCCAGTAGACAGTAGTCAGCTAGTTAGCTAGCGTAACTATAACAATAGCCGAAGTTACCAGAAAGACACAAAACAAGCCAACATCACCAAATACATAATTTCCGTTTATTGACATGACGTTTTTATATAATGGAAAATAACACAAATGGGCAAACAACCCCAGGTTTTTGATGACACGCAGGCGTCAGCTTAATGAAAACAAGTTCACTTTAGCATGGTTAGCTGCAGCAAAACGCTGGAATTAACGTTACCTTTTCAAGTTTCCCCCGGTGCCAGCGTTAAATATCAGGAAAACTGTATTCAGCGGGCGTGGTTGATAATGAAAAGCACTTATCCGACAACTTTAATCCAACGGTAATTTTTCAATGTTTCTTGTTGCGGCTTCATAAACTCTCGTTCTGAATTAATACTGTCACTGCCCGCCACTTTCAAACACCAGCTCCTCCTCTTTATCCTTCTTCTTCTACTAATACTTTTACGGTAGTGTCAACGCAACTCGGATGTGTCACTGACCTCTACAGGTTCAAGACAAAAAGACAGCTACAATACCTCAACTATGATTTGCAAAATGTATTAATCAACATAAAGTCAGTTGTTGCTGTGTAAGACTGTTGTAATATAAGAAAAATATATTTTAAAAAATTCTTCTCTTTATTTAGTTATTAGTTATTTCTCCAAACGAAACTTGCATAATTGATTCGACATCTAAACTTACACTCCCCTTTAACAGCATTGGAACAGTGAGGCCAATTCCTTTATTTTTGCTATAGACTAAAAACATTTGGGTTTGACATCAAAACAAGAATATGAGACAAGAGATTAACATTTCAGCTAGTATTTCCAGGTGGATTTCCATGAATCTGATACACAACGTAGAAGATAGGACCTTTGGTTTGTACCCACCCATTGTTCATGTAAGCAGAAATATTGGAACAGATAGGCTTAAAATAGATTAAAATGAATACAACGTAGTGTGTGTGTAGGTGTTTAGTCATTGTGTGGAGATATAGTGGTTGAGCATTAGTTTTGTCCAGTGTGTACAGTCCAGCATGGATTGCAGCAATGTAGCAGTAAGTATGAAGTCATCTTATAATGAGTGTGTAGCCTGAGGAAAGAAAGTGTTCTGGTTTCTGCTAATTTTCCCGGACAGGGCTCGGTACCACCGGCCAGATAGAAGAAGCTGGAAGAGTCTGTGTTCAGGGTGAAAGAGGTCAGTGGTAATTTTCTTTGCCCACTTCCTGGCATCCTGGAGAGTGGGTGGGGGAGCACCAGTGATTCTTTCTGCAGCTCTCAATCCATCTGCTACAGTCTGTTCTTGTTCTGTTGGCTGTGATAGAGAAGCACAGGAGAGACTCACAAACAACAGAACACAACTGGATCAGCAGCTCCTGTGGTAGCCTGAACTACATCCTCTGCTGAGCCTTTTTGATTATGAAGTTCATGTCATTGTCCGATATGAATATGGTGAGGGGGAAATAGTGGCAGGGGGGTGGGTCCTGGGTGGGTCCTAATGAAATCCACAGTCTTGACACAGTTCTGTTGATCTGTTGAAGATTGGGGCCAGTTGGTTTACACAGGCTTTCAGAGAGGAGAGGCTGACTGGAGGTGCATGTAGGGGTGTGCACAGGGGGTTGCTGGTTATGACAGATATGACATGTTAAGAAATAAGGTCAGGAGATTTTATTTTTATTTCAAGAAGTGCAAATAAAAGAGGCTGATATTACAGAAGGGAAACTGAATAGGTGACTTGATGAGATGAGTTTTTCTTCTCTTCTGTTCTGGCTTGAAGAAGAAGGTCATTATGTCCCAGCATAATGACCTTTTTCTTTGCCAGAGAGTAAAAGAGCTGAATATAGAGCGTGTAACTACAGGGTTTATGTAAGGAAGAGACAGCAGTTAACAGTTAATCAATTAGCCAAAATTAGAGCATGAACTGATATTGCATTCTTATGCCAGAATAAAAATCATTAATATTTATGCATTTCCCTAGTTTTACAACTGAAAATGGAAGATGAGTCGCCTTTGCCGAAATGTATCCTATTAATGCAATAGGGGATATACAGGACAAATGAGCACAACCCTGTTAAAATGGGTCCAATGCAATCTATGACCTTTACCAATCTTGTGACCACTGGGAACTGCAACAATATTGATGGAGCTTATCCAGTCTAACACAGATGGCTGGCTCACCCTCTACCTCCTCTGTGACAGCTGCTGCTGACCTCACACAAAGAAGTCACATTTTCAAAATATAAATCTGGGAGCTCTGGGAGAAGGCATCCATAGAGGCATTAAATGGACATGTCTGATATCATGTTAACAATCCTAAGCGTCCTACTAAGAATTTATCACCCACTATGGGCCATTTGAAATCATTAAGCTAATAACTAATAAAAAAATGAAAAAACACTAGAGCAAGCTAGAGGGGACACAGAGTGCTATGAACCTCTAGTGGGCAGCTGTGCCCAAACAATAAGCCATTGTTTTGATATCCAGAAATCTCAGCAGAAGATCTAAGAAATCTGAGTCACTGAGCTCCATAGCCATTATATGCCACATGGAAGTAAAAATATCAGTTATTTTTCCTTTTCTCCAGTTCTAATATGTTTTCTTTTCAACAACAAACACAAATGGATTGGTAAGGACATTTGAATTGTCAGCAGGTATTGCTTCACCTTGTCACATAAGGGTGTAGATCACGCCTCTCTCAATGCTGATACATCTGGAAAAATACATATAACCAAATGCTGTTATGTCTGCAGTCATTGAGAATAAGCTTTAAAGGGACTTAAACTCAGTAGATGTTAAAAAGAAATTAGATGTGATTTTGCTTTTTTGTCAGGGACGACTAATAGCAAAGGAGAGAAGGTCATAGTCCCCAAGGGAACAGCTACTACTAATCTTTGATCAGATTTCATTTTATGTTCAGAAGCACAGTGGGTTGTGTATTTTGTAAAGCTGGCAAAATCATGGGAGAACGCAGTGGATATGGAGAGTAAAAGGCTTTGATAGCTTCTGAGTTTGTAGCAGAAGCACAAGCAGTGTCAGCTTTAGCTTAGCAGACACAAAAATAGACTTATATAGGGTGAGTCAAGCTGCAGAGAGTTTAGTATTAGCTTGGATAGGAATGAAGAGAAGCTGAAGTATGTTTGAAGTACAGAATGGCAGATTTATAGTGGCACAGCGTGAGGATTGTACTGAAGCTTGTGGACCAAAGTGTAGTTTAACATAAATACTAAGCTTCAGCTGGAATGTTCACTAAGCTGTTTATTGATAACAGTACTTAACCCCACATGAAGTACAAATAAACACTGGGCTAGTTTATATTTCTTGATTTTTTTTGAGCACCTGTGTCTTCAGTCAGCTGCTGCACAAGTTATCTCATAGATGAATGAGTCCTGCCACTGTGGGACACACAGCCTAATAACAACACATCAGATTGTCCTTGCTCCCAAGAATAGAACAGACAGTGGATGAATGGCACAAGCTAGTCTATTCTCTCCATACATATTCATTAGATGATGATTGGCTGCTTTCTGCTCCTGCCTAGATAATATACAGTAGCTCTGGATTCGATAGCATGCATGGAATGTATGTTAACATTAACATACGTTTGTCAGTTTTGATCTTGAATAGGAAGGTTGTGAATGAAAATGTTCCACCCTATGGTATGTAAAGTCACCTTCATGATTCAGCCTGCTTCCCCTTTTCTGTTGTAGTTTTAAAAGATATTCTGGTTGGGATTGCAGTGCATTGACATCGCCCATGTCTAAAATCAATTGGTCTGCCTTAAAAGGGTTCTGATAAGAGAAAACACTCTACTCAGCTGCACTAAGCCATCTGTACATTTGAACTTCATGCTCTACTAAATATTATTTAATGTAGCATCACATTAACTGTGGATAATGTAATATATGATCAAAATAATTTGAATCTAAGTAATGTACCATAACATAATAGTTTAGTCAGCTGAACAGTATAGTTAATTTTTAATTAAGCTAATATGCAAATCCACAACAGAGCCAGTTAAGCTAGACAACGTTACAATGAAGTTCAATAAATTCTTCATACAATACATTACAACTATGGCTGTAAGTATTTTCCACACTCTGACTTAAGAAGTGTGATTGCAAAGCTTAGCTGTTGTCATAAAATAAATAAATTTAGTATTTCTATATTGCTGTTAGTCTACATGATAAAGGAACAATCTTTTTAGTATTAATCTGAAAACAACCTGTACTCACAGGGAAAATAAGGAGCATTTAGCCAACTGCTAGTGTCTTACATTTATTTTACTGGGCAGTAAACGGGTTGCGGGTGCAGGAAGTAATGCGACTGCATTACGAAGGACAATGCTGTCACTGCTGCTTGTCATTTGTTAGGAATGTTATGATGAGCAATTGTTTTAATTAGAATAAAAATCCAATTAGACCCAAAATGTGTGTAAATCACACATCTGTCAATCAGTTACCATATCAGCATTTGTAAGACTTATGTGTTTTTCATCATTGATTTTCTAAGTTCAATGAACAAAAAACATGCTGTTGGAAAGTCCAGAGAATTGGGGTTTAAGGCTACACACACTTTGCCTAAACTCAAGTTACATAGCCCTGTAGTTTGCCCAAGGAGATCTGGTGCCAAGCAAATACTCAACCAGTTTACACTTAACAGGCTTGAAGCCCCGTGCTGAGTTAGACATGAGACCTTTCAAGGGAGTGATGTCAGTAGGTTACAGCTTCCTGCTATGGAAGCACCAATTTCTAAATTTGAAAACAAATATGGGTAAAGACAGAGTAAATGCACACTGAATGTGCATTACCAATACGAAACTTGAAACACAAACCCTTTTTGGCGGTATCATATTGCAGACCGGCATCAGTTCCACTGGTACCAGTACTATGATGAGAATTAACACAGCGTCAAAAGCAAACAGCACAGATAATCTTACTGTCTTTACAAAATGTGACACATATGTTTTTTCAAATTGAGTTGTATGATTAAGTATGATTAAGGAAATTTCTGGATTTAGTGAGACAGGACATGAAGCTAGTTGGTGTGAGAGAAGAGGATGCAGATTATAGGGTTAGATGGAGGCACATGATTCGCTGTGGCGACCCCTAAAAGGGAACAGTCAAAAGGAAAAGAAGGAGACAATAGTATGATTACATAACAGTTTATGTAAACTCAACTTGTCTGGGTTAACCATATTAAAGACTGATCATTGCTAATGTAATATATTCTTTTAAAAAGTCACCATAAATGAAATAGTCAAAACAAAAGTCATTTGTTAAAACGGTCTCTAGGCTGACTTTACAAATCAGGCTAACACATGTAACAGTTTCAGATTAAGCTGCATTTCCCATAGACTAACAGGTCCGGTTGAATAGGTCATGCCCATGTGCCACCCACCTGTGGGTAATATTTCACTTTGTCATACAAAGCTTCCACTTTCAAGCACACCCCATCCAGCATCATGACTCAGGGAATGTTCACCATGAGCCATCAGCTGATTCTTTGCAGCCACTGGCATGTCAAATCGCTTCACAGCATTCATTTAGACTCAAGTGGGATATCTAAAAAAAAATAAGCTCAGAGAAAGGCCACACTGGTCGTATGCCTTTAACAACTTAGGGTTACCAAGACTTGTCCATGCACGAGCGCACGCACACGCGTATGGGCGTACCGAGCGCGCATGCTTCCATCACTATCGCGTACACTTCTATTGAATTGCACACATGATACCCCCAGAAACTACGCAGAATGTGCAGCAACTGGGCGTAACACATTTTGTGAATCCGGATCCGCCGTGCCGACGACACCGATGCCTGTGCCCACAGACTGATCACTGGGCTTTTACCCGAACAGCACTGAATGGTAGCAGCTGAAAGACGGGTGCGGAACGAGAGTTGCCAAACCCCGAGGATTTTTCACGGCTCACGGACTAGAATGCTCTTATGTATGTATCCTCATAAACGGATGACAACCTCCAAACACATCTATACTGAAAACTTTCAGCTGTGCATTTGACGCGGGGGTGTTATTCAGTTTTTTTTTTAAACCCAGGTCCAAGAACAGAGATGCAGGTGCAAACTGTGGGCTAACGTTACTGAAATGACCTGCTTGGCGTTGACGCGTTTCGTTGTGCCATGCCAACCCCGCATTGTCAGATGCCATTTTACTCTGCGTTATCCCAGTGTCTGGAATTCCAACATACTGGGCCTGTTGTGTAATTAGAAGTTCGTGAGGCTGTAGCAAACAAGCTGGTGCAATGAGAAGCTACGCTGGCCAAGACGTTGTGCGCAATTTGTGTTGAAGCTTATGGGTCCTGCGTACTCAAGTACCCGGCTTCCACTTGGAGAGGTGTGCTGCGGGGCTACAGCGCACTGGCTGTCGGCTTCACATCTGGACCGCCTGGCTACTGTCATCTGCGGCCTGTTTGGATCGTGTACTCCCTGAATTTGTACGTTTAAAGGGAATCGATTGTGATCGCCTCGAATGGTGTTGTGTTAGGGAGAAAGGGTGAATATTTGGCCGGGACTTGACGTTATCGGTGATCCCTTGGAACACCATAGTCTGAAGCTGGACTGGCTGACTACTCAAGGCAAAAATGCTTATCCAGTTATGGATTTTGCGTAGTGAAGTCACGCATTTTTAAAGGCAACGCTAGGGTGACATTGCAGTCTTCTCACCATACCGGTTATTTCGTCGTCCGACAAAAAAATAAAAGAGTGAAAGTGGAGTATTGTCCGTCATACGTATCAACGCAGTGGGATTTCTACGTCTGGTCGGCGTGCCCCCCCACCCTTCCCGCGGTGACGGTTATGGGTCGGAAGCGGTGTGTCGGTGCAGATTGTTCCAAGATGGCGGCCGGGTGCTGCGGGGTGAAGAAGCAGAAACTGTCGGGATCGCCCGGGTCGGGGGGTCCCGGCGGGGTGGGGGCGGGAAGCGGGGTGGCAGGAACCGGACATTGTGGCTCGGAGTTGGGGATTGGCTCCTCCGCGACCGTTGCAGCAGCAGCGAACGTGAGCAGAGCCAACGGCCTGGGGGGACCCGGGGGTAACGTTAGCGGCAGCAGCAGTAGTAGTAGTGGTAGCAGCGGCACAAACTCTCTGTCCGCAGCCCCGGCCGGTTACACTTCATCCGGCCTGTCCCCGAATCTCAGCCCGGGACCTGGTTCGGGAAGTGGAGGCAGGAAAATGGTCGTGTCAGCGGAGATGTGCTGCTTCTGTTTTGACGTGCTGTATTGCCATCTGTACGGATACCAACCTCCGAGAACACCCAGGTTTACAAACGATCCCTAGTGAGTATTTTGTCTTTTGTTGTTGTGCTGCATGTCAAAGCTCATTGGTGTATTCGCTCAACAAATGTCTGCTGCGGTAAACTTGATGGGTTTATCTCTGGGTTCGGCTTCAGTTTTAAGGGCACACGCTGTCACATCAAAACAGCCTTTCGCTTCAAATGAATTTAAAGCGAAAAGCTGGCCAACACGGGTTAATTTGGCCAAGTTGGAATTTGGGCCTTGTCGAAGAGACTGCACCGGCCCGGAGCCACACAAGCATAACATTAACACCGCGGTAAATGATTGAATGTGGTGTTATCAGATTATGTGTTGTTTAAATACGTACAATGTTATTTTTTAATTCCCATTGGTACGTGGCGAAAAAATCAATTAAAATACTCTTTGTTCAACTCGACAAATACCGGCTAACGTTAGCTAAACCCGTTAGCTTCTCGATAATGCTAGCTAACCACTAGCTAGCACTTAGAAAAAAAGAGGGTGGGACGAGCGAGATAATATCTCTTAATTTTCGGTTTAACAGCAGGAGGGTTGTTGTCTGGGGTAGACCATTTATTGTACTGAATATGAAACAACTGTCATTAATGTTACTATTATTGTTAATCTGTACATTACCCTCAACGAACTCTGGATTGCCACATACTGGGCTTAACGTTAGCTTAGTCAGCTGCGAGCTACAGTAGTTTTGAAAGAGCGCTATTGGGCTCTTGGTAATTAATTTAATGGCAGATGTATTAAAAGTCTCTGATATCACGATCAGATGACTGTTCAGATTAGTGTGACTGACTCGTTTTACACCAGATTTTGTTGGTTAAGCGTGAACATATTGTCAAATCCAGGAAAACCTAACATAGTTTAGCATCAGCCAACAAAGAAAAGGAGTTTAATGCTAAGTACTTAGCAGCTTTATGACCAAACATTACTAAAACAATCACAGTGCTAATCAAACGAAACAAAGGCTTGTAAAAGGTTTGTTGTATTCACCGAACATGAAATTGTCATTAGAAAATTAATCTAAAGGTTAATAAACCTAGACATTTTCTCAGTCTTTGAAGTCGTTAGAGACCCACTTTCACACTTTTCTTACAAGCTCTTGAATATAATATCACGCGGTTGTGCAGACGTTTTGCTCACACACGGAGGCTGTTAACATTTCCAGCCACAGCTGACTGTTCCAGTGTTTTGACCAGAAATGGATGAAGAAACCTTGGAGTGATATATTGACCAGGGCCACGTTTACATAAATGAGGGTGGTAATCAGTTGCTGTGCTGCCTTTTTAATCTGGGTCTCTATACTGTTGTGACAAATTAGTTAGAAGTGTAAAAGTCAGACTGTCCTGCAGTTCACGGTGCTGACAATTAATTATAAGATTGTATGTGCTTCCAGTACATATCACATGTTGGAAATAAACTAATTATGGTAATTAGTAATTGGTAATCCTTAACTAATATGAGAAACACTCCATGATAAGCATTTCAAATGTTGTTTCTCATACACTGTTCTCTTGCATTTAAATTTGTTTTCATTCATATCTGTCTCTGTTAAAGAATGTTGAACTGTTAAAATGCTGCTTTCGGCATGTTGACCTTTGGCACACTGCTAGGGTCATTGTGTTAAAAAAAAAGGACTGAGTTGTCTCGATGCTTAGGGTGTCCTTTTGATAATCTATCCCCAGTGCTCATTCCTACTGTCCTTGCTAAGCATTAAACCTTCATTATCTTCTACAACAATTGGTGTCACCTGTGTAATCAGGATTAGGTGCCTCTTTGCAAGAGTGTGTGACGGGAATGTGACAACTTTTAACATGCTAAATCAAATCCTATGTTACCAAGGTAAAGAAACGTGTGACCTGTGATGTATTATGCTCATATTCATGTGTTAATACACATTATTACATTTTGTTTGCGAATTTTATTCAGCAAAGACTGCACATTTACCCAGGGAGCTGTATTTCAACGACCTGAAAAAGTCACTGCGTTTTATATACAGGGAGCTGCTGTTTTCCACATTCAGTTAGCCCCTGTCAGGTTCACTGGGTCTACATGGTAATGAAATCACTGGTCTGAGCATGCAATTTTTAAATTTACTAGCTCCCCCAGTAATTCATTACATTTATATTGAGCATAGATCTGTTTGATCTGAAAAGTGAACACTGGGATTGTACTGAACTCTCAACACTTGAAAGCTCTTATTCCAACCAACCTTTCTGTTCTAGGAATATAGCAGACTAATGCCCAACAGTGCAGATCTACCACAAGTTTGGGAAATTCATGGTTTTGGTCTTTAGGGTTCTAGAATGACCTTTACTTGAGGGTACTGTCAGATTAAATTAATGAAACAGTCAAAACAACAATATTTGACAAAGACACAGTACAGTGCCTGCAAAGTTTGCTTGTAAACAGTGCAGGGCCTCAGATTACATTTTTTAAAAATGTATTCACATAGTTGTGTACAGATTTAGCATCAGCAACATCATCACGTATATAAAACCATCACGGTATGGTTGTTGTGGTGCTGTATACCTATTTGAACTTTGAATCACTGGAGATTTTCTCCAGGTCAGTGGTTCTCTGTCCTGGTCATCAATGACTCCTGCCCTGCTCGTTTTTCAATTATCACTGCAGAGCGTCCTTGACAACCATGATTTTGAACCAGCTGTGCAAAGCATCTATTGTTAAAAATTTGTGCTTCATTTTTACTGCACAACCACTGGACCACACAGCAAGTACTGCTGCAGGTATGTTAATATAACAAATAGGATAAGTTGACTAGCTAACCTAAACTAGCTAAGTTTAGGTTTGAAAAGCAGAGCAGGGGTCATTAAGGACCAGGATCGAAAACCACTGCTGTATAAGCTGAAATCTGTAATGTGTTAGATTTTACATAATGTTAGCTACAGTAAATTAAATCTTAAATTAATTAATATGGTTTTAAAATAATTAGTTGGCAACATTTTTTGCTTCATATGTACTTGTACCAAAATGGTAAACGCCCATCATTTTTTGATCTACCTTTACTCCTGTTGATCTCTGGTTTGATGATGGCCAAAGACAGCAGCTTTTTTCCAGAGACAGAAAAAGGGAAATCCAGCCAAGATGAAATGCAACTGCAATGTGTTTATTGTGCAGCATTTTTCTAGTCACTTTCTAGATAAAATTTCTCGATTGGTGTCTACAGCTGCAACTATTGGGCAGCATTTTGTTTTTCATTCAACCTTTGGCCTCTGTTTGCTGTAGCTGTTATGTTAGTAATTTATATTTGCTTTTTGGATTTAGACTTTCATGATCCTTTTGTAATGTGAAAAAGCTAAAAATAAAAAAAGTAACACTAAAATGCCTCATGTCTCATTCTTTCTGAAATTTGGGAGTCTTTTTCTGTGCCTTCTATTCAGACCTTTTGCATTAAACTGTCTTTTTAAACCTTTGTCAAAGTTAAAGTGCTAGTTTTGAACATTCTCTGATTATTTTCCCATTTCTCTTTACATTGATTAATTCCTGTATTTCTTGTAAAGGAGAAAACCTTTTGCTTATGTCTTGGTGCATCATCACCATGACAAAGGTGATGAAGGCTTTATATTAAAGACAAAATGAGAAGAGCTAGGAAGATGTGATGAAGCTTATTTCTGTGAGATAGACTTGTAAATCTATTTTCGTCACCACATTAATCAGCTACACAAGTAGTTGTGATGCTGAATGTAAATTAAATTGTGCTTAAACTGTACTTATGTTTACATGAAAAGGGGCCATAAAGTTTTAATTCTTATAATGGTATCTGAGTTGGCATGTGAGAATGGATTTTGACGTGCGAGTGACAAATCGGTAAAATGTATTTATACAGTAAAAATGTAAATTACATGTGTCATTTACTGTTGAGCCCCCAGGGCAGAAGCAGCCCTGTCAGTGTGCTGCTGTATCTGTTTGTCCTGCACCCAAAGGTGTGTTCATGTTGCTCAAACAGACATCACAAGTATTTAGATAATACACTAAGCATAAAAAGTAAAGTTTCTTGGTCCTTAATAAAATAAAACTGCATGGTAGTCATGCCGTGCTTGGCATGTTTTTGGTTTAGATCCACTATGGTGCCAATAGTATTTTCAGAAGGGTTTTACTTCAAACCTAAAATAAGATGCCTTTTAAACTGCTATGAGCACATTGAGTCCATTTTATGTAGTATTCAACTGGGTATTAAATTGACATTCACACTTTCAATCAGAAAAGTGATGAACTTTTAAAAGGCATTCTTTGTGTGATCAATCTGTTTTTCCCTCAGCACATCTGCACGCTAATGTTCTTACAGAGAAACTGTAAAAACTTTGACCACATGAAGGGTAGAAGACTGGTTTCAAAAAAAGAGCTGTTTATCAACTCATGGGTCCATAGATGACCAGCACTGTAAACAAAAACCTTGTAGTATGGAAACTTATTTATTATATAAAAGATAATAAAAAATTTACACAATATGTATGTGTTTAACATTTAATGGTCTCTTGTCCTTTTTTGTTTTTCAGCCCGCTGTTTGTCACATGGAAAATAGGCAGAGACAAGCGGTTGAGGGGTTGTATAGGTACATTTTCTGCCATGAATCTGCACTCAGGACTCAGGGAGTACACCCTTACCAGGTAAGCATAAGTATATAGGAGATTCTTGGTTCTGTGTGGTCAAACTGTAACAACATGACAGTGGAGAAGTAGTCACACTGTAGTAAGTACGTGAACAATGAGCAAATCGGAATCAAGTAAGAAAAGTGCCTTAGCAAAACTATTAAACTCTGTCTGCTATGAAAATAGTGGGTTGAACATGGGTTGGAGGCTACTTGTCTTAGCTATTAAGAATCTAAAGTCTATAGTTATGCTACTGTCTCTTAACAATCTTGTAACTTGTGACTCGTCTAGCAAAGTAAACAGGGCGTGAGTGGGCAGATGTAGGGATGATTGGAACAAAATGTAATTTGGTACTTGGAAATTTCTGAGTTCACAGACTTTTGCACTGCTAATGTTGAAGAACAATCTGTTTTGAGAATAGTTGGTTTTACCATGTACAAACCCAATTCTAAAAAAAAAAAAGTTGGGAAGGTGTGTAAAACCAGAATGCAATGCTTTGCAAATCACATCAACTCATATTTTATTTACAGTAAAACATAAACAATATATCAGATGTTGAAACTGAGAAAAAAATGTACATTTCATGAAAAATGGCTCATTTTGAATTTGATGGCAGCAACACATCTCAAAAAAGTTGGAAGTTGGTGATGATACCATTGTGTAGCATCCCCTCTTCTTTTAACAACTATCTTTAAATGTCTGGGAAGTGAGTAGACCAGTTGGTAGAGTTTGGGAGACTGATGTTGTCCCGTTCTTGTTTGATGCAGGATTGTAGCTGCTCGACAGTCCTGGGTCTTTGTTGGTGGATTTTCTGTTTTATGATGCACCAAATGTTTCCTATTAGTGAAAGGTCTGGAGTGCAGGCAGACTAGTTCAGCACCCAGACTGTTCTCCTGCGAAGCCATGCTGTTGTGAAGGATGTAGCGTGTGGTTTAGCGTTCTAGTGCTGAAATATACAAGGCCTTCCCTGAAACAGACATTGTCTGCATGGGGGCATATGTTGCTCTAAATCCAATATGTACCTTTCAGCACCCACGTCATAGGCATAAATGCACACTGATACCATCAGAGACCAGACCTTTGAAGTGTCTGCTAAGACGGTAGGTGGTCCCTCTCCTCTTCAGTCCGTAGAACAGTACGTCCATGGTTTCGAAAAAGAATTTCCAATTTTTATTAATTTGACCACAGAACAGTTTTCTACTTTGCCTCTGACCTTTTTAAATGAGCTTTAATTTCTAACTTACGTTTGTGGATTGCACGGACTGTGATCACAGACAGTGATTCAAGTGTTCATCATGCCTGTTTTTAAGAGTGCTGCCCGAGAGATTCCTCCTTATTTCTGAGTCATTTTATGATGCTATATATTGCATATTGTGGAATCTTCAATGTCTTAGCAATTAAACATTGAAGAACATGTTCTTCTGAATTTCTGAAATGTTGATTAGTTGGTGGATTGGTGAACCTCTGCCCAATCTTACATTTGGGAGGCTCTGCCTCTGCTCCTTTTATACCCAGTCATGTTACTGGCCTGTTGCCAATTAACCTAATTAGTTGTCAAATGCTCCTTCATTTGTTTTTGATTTGCAGAAATTACTTTTGTTGTCCCTCTTTCAACTTTTTTGAGATGTATTGCTGCCATCAAATTCGAAATGAGCTAATATTTAACATCCGGTATGTTGTTTGTTTTCTATTGTGAATATAATTTGGTTTGATTAGATTTGTAAATAATTTAATTCTGTTTTTATTTAGGTTTTACACAACTTCCCAACGTTTTTGGGAATTGGGGTTGTAGAAAGAGCCCTCTGCACCTGATCTAGAATGTGCTAAGCAGTAGTTCTTGACCTGAGGGCAGACACACCTGCCATGTAATATGCAAACACACAAAAGCTCCTTGCTGGTAATGTGTACAGGTTCATACATTCTAAATAACACTGTGCCTCCATTATTAGAGCTTGTGCTGCAGCAGTGATGCTTTCTAAATGCCTGTGTCAGCTGTTATAGATAACAGTCATGGCTGGTTTCTCATCATGTTGTAATTGTGATTTAAATTCTCCCTAAACTAAACAAAGACTTATTAGTGTGTTTCCCATTTTCAGATCCTACCCATAGTAAACAATCTTTTAATACTTGACTGTGACAACTGCTTCCTGAATCCCCTCTTTTCTTGTTTGTGTTTTGTATGTCTGCAGTGCCCTTAAAGACAGCCGCTTCCCCCCTATGACAAGGGATGAGCTGCCTCGCCTCTTCTGCTCAGTGTCTCTTCTCACCAACTTTGAAGATGTCGGTGATTACCTTGACTGGGAGGTAAGAGAAATGCTTTTCTACTACAAGGCTGAGTGCTGGATTTTACCTCAGTTGAAGAACAATATTTGCATTGAGAATTGTGGTCCCTCAAAGTTGATACACATTCTCTTACACAGCTGTCACACTCTTTCTGGTATTAATACACAAACAGCTCCTCCACATTTGTTTAATGTTAATTGTTTCCTGAATGTGTAACCTCTTGAAAGACCACCAATAAGTACATGACCCAAAATATCTAAATTTAATTGGACATGGAAACATATTTAATACTATGAGCTTCATATCTCAAAAATAGTTCCTTCCAATAAATCATCAAACTTAGGACTTTTCTGCAAAAAAGCTCTTTCTGTGTCCAAACAGGTCAGCCACATAAATCAAGTAAATCTGCAAAATAAGTTATTTTTGTTAGAGTGGGGTGGTCTACTTCTCATACAAATCATCTGCAAGTCACTGTATTTTTCAGTCTTTGGTGACTGTCACCCTGTGTAAAGTCATTTTTAAAGCTACAATATGTGAAATCGAACCTTTCTCAACTTTCTTCTGTTGTACAGCTGGGCGGTAACTTGGTAGGACATCTGCAAAAAAGAGCAACTAAATGTAAAATATAACTCTTCTCCATGTTGCATTAAAGAAGTTAAAATTGAATGGCTTTTTCTTTTCATGACATTGACATTGTTGGATTAAAGATTGATTTATGTGCTTAAACATGTTCTTTGTTTGTTGCGTCTGACTTTTGTAGGTGGGTGTTCATGGTATTAGGATAGAGTTTTTCAATGAGAAAGGATCAAAGCGCACCGCCACCTACCTACCAGAGGTTGCAAAGGAGCAAGGTGAGATCTTTGTCTGCTCCTAACAATTTTGCTTTATCTGCTTTTCTTAACGAATGTGTATAGTGAACTAGATCTAAATCATAAGTATTTAAAGAGATTTCACTGCTTTTTTAAGGTTGGGACCACATTCAAACCATTGATTCCTTACTAAGAAAGGGAGGTTACAAAGCTCCCATCACAAATGACTTCAGGAAGACCATTAAGTTAACCAGGTGAGGTTACTCATATGGTGTTAAATTTGCTGAAAGACAATATGCCAATATGTGCATTTTGAAAAGATGACTGTTTGATATTTTATTCATGGGGCTCCTCCATCCTCTACCAACACACATTTTGTCATTCCTAGGTACCGTAGCGAGAAGATGACAATGGGTTATGCAGAGTACATCGCTCACCGCCAGCACCATCACTACCAGAATGGCATTGGGCACCCTCTACCACCCTACAACCATTATTCCTGACAGCGAGCCGCATGACCAATCATTGGACCTCTCCGCGGACCTTTTCCCAGGAGAGCCTGCCCCCTCCTGGTCTAGCTATTTCTACTACTGTACCATTTTATGATGATAGTTTCCGTTGCCATGCTGGCCGTCTCCCAGACGTTGACATGGCAACGGGTGGCAACAAAGCATCATTTGATTATGGCAAGAAATCCACGTTTCTTTCTTTTTTGCCTGTGGTTAAGTTTTTGCAGCATATGTATACCTATATCTATAACCCCCTCAATCATATTTTTGAAAACTAACAAACAATAGATTTTATTAATCTTAACGTCTTTTCAGCAAACCTAATCAGGTGTTTGATTCTGTGGATGGAAGGAAGTCTCTTACAGTGGATTAATCTTGCGCTTATATTGTGTAGGCTTTGCTATAATTTTACATTTACTAAAAAAAAAAAATTCCTATTTTTTCTTTCTAATCTTTATTTTAATATCCAGACATACATACCATGTAGCAAAGCAGCTGCAGTTCTCAAAGGCTGTGTCGTCTCAATTCTGATTCCTCTCAAAAAAAAAAAAAAGGACTGAATGTTGAGGGTGTCTGAGCCTTGTAGACTCTGTAGTGTTGTAGTTGAAAACATATATATATATATATAGGGATCATTATTCTCCAAAGTATAGCTAGTTGGATTGTGATGCCCTTTGACCAGCTTTCGCTGGTGGTGTTTATTGTTTGAGCTCACAATCGTGTGTATTTCTGTGTGTGGATATAGATACTGCTTTGCCAGAGTAAATCAGAAATTGGATTTTACCTAGATTTACCTAAAGATTCCTAGCAGCAAACCTCTTCCCCCTTGCCCCTGAATATTTGTAGTGTTTTGTGGTGGTACTAGTAAACCTTCATTTAAGTTTCTTTAGCTAAAGCTTTCAGCTGTGTTCCCTAGTTTTATGAATAGTTTTTTTATTTTGCCTTTTATTTTAATGTCTTCAAATGTAAGGCGGTTGTGAAGAAAGCCATTTTGTATGAGGATAAGCATGTCCAATCAGGTGATTTATTCGTTTTCCGTGTGAAATTGGTTGCAAGGGGGTCTGTTCCCAGAAGGGGATTAGGGGCAGCAGGCACTACTACAGGTCCCTAAAGAAAAAAGAAATGGTGTGTACAAGAACAATGCTTTCATTTAAAATTGAGAGTCTCTTGAGTGTTTATGAGTTTACTTGCAGGGAGTCACTTGACAGGGACATGCTATAACTACAAGCCATATTTTCCTTTTATTCCACACTCTGTAGGAGTAGTCTGTTGCTTAGCTTGAAATGTTTGCATTCAGTCATTAAAATTATAGTCCTTGATCTCTGAATGCAAACTTACACTAGCTGGCTTCACGCTAGCCTGCAATCTTGAATATTTGTCTCCACTGGTGGTTTGAGTAATTTGTTGGATGTCTTGTGTAGGAACGTGTCATCGTGAAAACATTGTCTTATGATGTACTAAAATTGTCATTTTGAATGAAGACGCACCACTTGATGCACAAAGGGAGTGATCTGATAACATCATTGTCTCATTTAGAAGTGCATGTCATTGTTCTCTTTAGCATCTGAAGCAGTTGCAATTATGCAGCCAGTTGATTTCATTGTTAAAACCGCACAGAAACCGTTCTCCTCTCTTGCTCCTCTGTTGAGTGAGATCCCGTTGATCTGTGCGTCCACAGCACAGGAAATGTTTTGGTTTGTGGTCTGTTTAGTCAGCTGTTTGGCAGTAGGTTAGAGCAAACACAGTTAGATTAGTTGGAGCAGAATGTCTGCGTGGGGCAGGATGGCTCTTTGTTGAAGTCTACAAATAAAAAAAAACCAGGGCTTTGTAAGGACTTAAAAAGCCATTTCCCATTACTTGTGAGCCACATCCACATACCAGGCTAAGTTACATTTACCTTTCAGAATGTTTGAAGTGTTGATCTGTCTGTTTTTTGGTTCGGTTTTAGTTTTACTAACTGGAATTTTTGAGAGAATCTTGTTACTTGACCAACACCTTTTTCGTAACAGCCTTTACTAACTGACAGGTTATTTTAATTTATGCAAAATGTCAAGGGCTTTTGGCGCTCCATCCACAGTAAACCGAAATGACCCAGATTTCAGTTGTGTTGCCTTAAATGAATGATTTAATAAATGATGGACCAGTAGATGATGCTGTGAGTGTCTCTCTTGCCCATGGTTTACTCTTCCCCCCCAGCCCCAGTCATCACATCAGCATCGGGACTGGCCATGTGTTCATCTCTTGAATAGTACTATTTTCTTAGACATACGAGGGCACCTCTGTGCCCGCAAGTCTTCTGTTTACTCGCCTCCTACCCAGCTGCTGGTCTTCTATTCTTTCATTTTTGTAACTCACACTTTGTAAACGCATTCTTTCAAAGTAGTGCTGGGTACTGTGGTGTTATTACCTTAAAGGTTTAAACCTTGGGAAGACAGTTTCATGCTTCTACAAAAATGTATGCTTGTCTGAAAAATGCACTACACACTACGTAGAGGAACAGTCATGCACTCATTTCCTGGTCCATTTAATACAGCACAACCTGAATTTTTCTGCTGCAAAACCAAATTGACCATTCTCTTTTACATATGTCTTTGTATTAACATGCAATGTAGTTTGTTGCATGTATGTCTGAGTATGAGACCTATGGTTTTATCCATGATATGCTTGATCTATGGCTTAGACACTCTTATTAACCATTAAGAGATTTAAAAGACAAATATGGTGCTATCGGACCTCATATTGGGGTGGTCACAGCTCGTGACTGGTCATGCGGACTCATTGATCATATCATACATAAAGATGTTGCATGTAAGATTTTCTCCTTAGTACATTGCTGTGAAATGAGTCATGGCGGCACATTTTAATACCGAAGGATGACTATACCACTGATACATACAGTAGCCCCAAGAAGCTCTCCTTTCATTAAGTCCCGTATGGGTGATTTTTTGGCATCAATTCCCTATGGGAAAAGCTTATTCTTACATAGGAAGATATTCTTACATAGGATAAAGAAGGAAAAGTCCCAGCAGCAACACATCATAGGGGCTATAGAATGTACTGTTAATGGTCGTTATCTCATTTTAACAGTGATTTTATGAGAAAATCCTACATGTTACCTTTTACTATCCTTGATATATGCAGATCTGTTCAACAGGTTTTTGTTTTTTTTTGTTTTTTTCCTACCAGTGCAAGTCAACACCCCTGCAGGTTTGAAAGGACAAGAAGTCACACATTAACCTCCTTTCCCTCAATTTACTCCCTACACTGTGGCCCAACCTCATGGCCTAGTTTGTCAAGGTGTGATGTGTGTCGTTCGGTAGATGATGGCAGTAAGTAGTATTAGCAATCGTTGCCTCTCCTGGAATATTGGATGCTGCTTTCTTTCAGAGCACATCCTTTATTTTCCATCTAGCTGCTGAATCGTTTGACCTCCTCGGTAAATGCAAAGTTTGACTTGTTCACAAGTGAAAGTCTCTTGTTGTGGAGGCTTTCACTGTCTCACTCAAACTATGTTGAAGGTAAGCATCTCCTGTAATGGGACACAGAGTTAATGTTTTATGTAGAACATGCAGAATCTAGTCTTGCTTTTGTACTGATGAACTGTTTAAAGCATTGATACCTCATTGGATATTATGGAACGGCATTCATAGTTTGTTGTAGCAGATTGTGTTTTGGTTCCATACCAGGGTTAGAGTTCAGCCTCAGCATTCCTTGCATGGTCATTCTCATATTTTGTGGAATGCTCAAGCTCGTGTTACCTTCGTATGTTTGACTGAACCAAAGACGCCAGCGGCCATGCCCAAATGCTGCTCTTCAGGCCTGGCTTCCTGTCCTTCCAAAAAACAACCCTGCAATGGCAATTTTTTATTTTATTTTAATTTTTTTTAGATTTTTTTTTTTTTGTGTGTGTGTGTGACAATTCTCAAATGTCTTGACTTAATAAGCAACCCAGTTTTTCAATGAAATTTCATTGTCTATCTCTGAAGCGTACATGGCCTCATGGATGGGTGAAAATGGTTGCATATTGTTGTTACTTGTTTTGTTTATTTTATTATTATTATTATTATTATTATTGCTATAATTTACAAAAATGAAAATCCCATGGTGTGCCTCCTAGCTTTATGGGTTTATAATTTTTTTTTTTTCCCTGAAGACCAGCAGTTATACTTTGTATAAAAGATGGATTTTCCTTTTTTATGCCATTAAAGAAGAAAAAGCCTGTTTTCTTTACTCTGGACCCAGTAGCTGCACTGGTATACAATCGCACTGATAGATGAATAATTAAAAAAAAAAAAAAGGAAAAAAAAAAGAATAAATGAATCAATAATAATAATGATAATGACAAATGAAATAAGAACTACAATACACTTGTGTTTGAAACTTTTATTAAAAAATATTTTAAAAAAAGCCAATAAAAAAAGAAAATGACTGTTTTTGTACATCAAAATAAATTCTTTTCAAAAGAATATTTTGGATCTAGTTTGAAAATTATTTTAGTGGTTTTCTATGTTCTGAATTTTTGAGACACTGACTTCTAAGAAGTGTCACTGTACAAAATGACTATTCTGTTGCAGTGGCCTGATGGGCTGGGAGGGTTACCTGGTGTAACTCCTCATACCAACTTTAATTTCTTTTACTTTCAATTTTTTAAATCTTTTTTTTCTGCTTTAGTAACTTAAAATGTTGATGGAATAATATGAACTGGGAACTTCAAATCCATCCCCTTGTAGAGCTAGTCCCTTCCCCCTTTCCTATTGAATTGGTGTTAGTGTGAAAAGACTTGAAACGGGCATTTATTGTGATAGTATGACTCAAATACCGAAAAAACTAAAACAAAAAGAAAACACAAAAACAATAAAATATTGCAAAAGAAAAGTATGGGGAGGGTATATATACATATATATATTGATGGGTTATCTGAGTATGTAAGCAATGGCTGTGAAGATGATGTAGTTTTAAACATTGTTATTAACTTTTAAATCATTTATTCAATAAAAAATACAAAATCAATTGTAAAGCAAATGTGTCGTTCTATTTCTTCAAGCACATATTACACCCACTGAGTGTTTTTGAAAAGAACATTTTAACATCTCAAACTATATTGGTTCACGTTGACATCGAGCCATTACATTACAGCAATAAATCAGTATGTGCTGTTGTAAAATGTTGTAATTTTTCTTTAATTTTTTTATAGAATTCCTTGATTAATACATAACTTGGTAACATTGTAGCCATGTCCAACTTGACCAATGCCGATGACTCTGCTTCAAAGCGTCAGGCTGCAGTAGAATTCAATTCAATTCAACTTTATTTATATAGCCCCAATTCCCAACAAAGTCATCTCAGGGCACTTAACAGAATAAAGTCAAGGCTATAAAGGTGTTGAGAGAACCCAACAATTCCCCCTCTGAACAAGCCCTAGGCCACAGTGGAGAGCAAAAACTCCCTTTAATGGAAGAAACCTCCAGCAGAACCACGCTCAGGGTGGGTGGCCATCTGCCTGACCAGTTGGGGTAATTGGAAAGTTGAGACAGAAAAGAAAAGAGCAACAAAACATCGGGCAGGTTCGTAGGACCAGTAGCTGTACAATGGAAGACACACAGAGTTAATGTCATACAGTGGTGACAATTGTGGGGTGAGAGGAGAAGAGAGAAGGACAAGAGGAGGAAAGGAACTCAGCTGTCTAAGCCTATAGCACCATAACTATAACTAAGTATAAGTTTTATCAAAGAGGAAGGTTTTAAGCCTGGACTTAAAAGTAGAGAGGGTGTCTGCTTCCCAAATCTGAACTGGGAGCTGGTTCCACAGGAGAGGAGCTTGATAGCTAAAGGCTCTGCCTGCTATTCTACCTTTGGAAAATCTGGGCAGCACAAGTAGGCCTACATTCTGAGATTGAAGTGGTCTACTGGGATGATATGGTGCTATGAGGCCTTCTATATATGATGGAGCCTGACCGTTCAGAGCTTTATATGTAAGAAGCAGGGTTTTAAATTCTATTCTAAATTTAATGGGAAGCCAATGGAGAGAAGGTGATTGGTGAAGGTGAGTCTCGCTAATTCCAGTCAGCACTCTCGCTGCAGCATTTTGGATTAATTGCAGGCTCTTTAAGGAGTTACTGGGGGCATTGTTATGCTCAGTGGCCAAAATGTCAGCGTGAGTAAATGGTCTAGTATTTAATGTAATTGCATTAGTGGAAAGATTTCACCCCTGCATGTCTACCTGCCTTGCCTACATTTATGTAAACTCACTATTAACAGTTTTCCTTTTTCTTCGGAAAAACTGTCCACATTGAGGTCCTTTAATTATTTTGACCTTGTCTCTGCAACAAATTCAGAACAGAGACATGCAGGCAGATTTTTGTGTGCAGGGGCTAAAAATACAAACAAAGGATTTTTTCAGTACTGAGACTATTTGCACTAGATTCCAATATTTCAATTAATACAAAAGTACATTGCTATCAATATCTAACTGGCAGACATTGTAAAAAGACCATTTCATATTCACAGTTATATATGGAAGTACTTATAAAACCTTCGGCTATTTTGTTTTACTCTTTATAGAAATAGTTACAACAAAAATGGGTTAATGCTGCAAAAAAAGTAGTTTGAGCATCCAGAATCCTCCGGAAGGTTAATTAAAGTTCATAGGGACACTTGAACGTTTTTGGGGAAAAGAGCACTTTGCTGAAATCGGATGTACATTACTGTATCAGTGCCTCTCTATAATTATGTGAAGTGACTTCCAGCCTTGGACACTATTATGATGATTATGAACTATGTGGTGAGATTTTCTTGTCCAATAGGAAAATTACATGATGGCACATTTTATCCAGTCACTGAAGATGGTTGTGCAGTAGTGCAAGGTTCAGATTACTACTGGGATGCTAAATGCAACAGATAACACGTCTGACCAATGAATGATGGCCGCGGACAAACCTGCAACCAACCCAAATCAATGCTACAATGAAAAATTGGTGGGTTGATGGATTAAAGTGAAATTGAAGTGTTTATCAAGATCTCATTAACTGTTGTATTGTCTACCTCATGTAAGACCAACACTGGACTGATGTCAATAAGGATGATTGTTAAATGAAACACCAACATTTTGGAACTGTCTTAAACTTGCATCAGATGAGAGGTATCACATATGATTGTGAAATACTGTTACTACAATTGCTAGACTGAATTCCATCAACTATCACTGTTGTTTTTTCCATATTTAGACGCAGTAGTGGTGCCAATATAGAGTAAAAAACTGTTTATATATCCATAGGCCTCAGCTGTACTTTGTGTATGATACTAATTAACAAATTGCTAACATGCTAAACTAAGCTGAACATCCGAATGTTTGAACATGGTCACAGCCTGCTGACTTATCCCTTAATGAATTACAAGGGCACATTCATCTAGAAGTGATGCTGCTGTCTGGTAGTAAATATACAATATATTTTGAATACAGTGTGCTGAATTTATATTGTGGGGCAATACTTATATAGATTTTAGATTTAGATTGATTTTATTTTAAATCACTAATTTTATTTTAAGAAAGCCAGAAACTGTGGCCACAATGAGGTGGACACTTGCAAAACTCTGACAGTAACAATGTCCCGCACATGCTTGACCAAGTCAGGAGGGATCTGGGCAGGTGTATTTTTAATTATTTTTTTTTTATCTGCGTGTTACATGATATTTATCACTAAGTGCTCAGAAGGAGTTGACTGGTCCAGTATGCTGAGTGTATATAACCACACATGAACTCAGTGGTGGCCTGAGTTCAATTCCAACCAGCACTTTATTTTCTCTCCCAAGCCTGCCTCTGGGCTCCCATCTGTCTGAATAAATTATACTGATGACGGAATGACGTTAAAACTAGTGGAGTCCATATTTACTTCCATTTATTTCACCTGTGGCTGTATCTCATCATGTCCCCTTTATGCTATACACTTTGTCAATCGTCCCCTTTTACTAAGGACTCTTCATCTACTTTCAGCTGTAATTATTCCTGTGCTGACACAGAGAACCGACTGTACACCAAGAGAAAAGATGCATGTCTGCTGCTCATTTCACGCTGTAATAATAATGAACCCTAGTCAACTGTCCCTTGTAATAATGCCCAGTTATTCCTGTAGTCACTGTATTGTGTAACTCTGCATCTACAAGCAGCTGAGGAGAAGAGCAGCAGAGTTTCCCCCTGTTAATCCACACTAATGTTGAGGTTTCATTGCAGGCTCTCAGGTGGTTTTAGATCAACCTCTCCAGTCTCTACTGAGGAGGCCTGCGAAAAGACTCTGCACTTAAAGCTTTACACCAAATCTGGCCTTAAACTAGTGACCGCAAACATATAGCACAAAAGCACGAGTCACAAAGTGACTTAAGTGTAGTACTGTTGTGTGATTAGAAACAATAGGTTAAAGCAGTAGCTCAACGTATGGTTGAAAATGTGATTATTTGCAGAGTAATGAAAGGTAAATAAATGCCAGATACACACAGAGAACTGAACATTATTTTAATGTCATTGCAGCACATACACTCAAATTGAGAAATACAAAAGTTTATTCCCTTTTTTTTTTTTACAGTGAAGTAGAGAATATGCTACAGTAAAACACACTTGAAATGATTTATACCATAACTGACATACTCCAATTAACTTTCTTTCACTTGGACAATCAGCAAAATGACATAAATTGACTGCTTGCAGAATATCAGATGCATTTCTATAAACACACACATTGCAGCTGCAGCACTGGAGTGAATTCAGGATGCCGTGTATGATTGGTTTGTTGCTTGTCGTTACAGTATGCTTAAATCCAGCCCAGTGTCATATTTTCTGTCAAGATCTATAGTATCCCACATCACAGCCACTCATTCAAACAATGCACTAAAGTTTATACCTCACTGAACATGGTCCAACACCACAATAAAACATTGATTAAAAAAAGCTAACCTCCTTGGCATAGGTAACATTAACATCCCATTGTAAATCCTCGTTTATCACGTTATACTACAGCACATCCTTATGTCCCCTGATTATCACAGCTGGAATGATTGGAATGGGCTGGAGACAGAAGCACTAAAGAGGCCACTTAAAAGAAAGTTTTTATATACTGTACATGTGTGTAAGGTGGAGTTTCTATATTCAGTCATGACAACACTGACACAGTTGGTCATAAATGACAAACAAATTCCATAAACGAGCAAAGGTCACATTCAAAATTTGTTTTGAGACAAATAAAATGGCAGCTTCACGCACTAACACAGATCTAGCAAAACTACCACATAAAAAAATGAAGTGTAACAATGCTGATCATTAGTGACATTTGGGTGAATTTATAGTTTTAAGACACCTTTAAAAAGGCAGCTTGAGAGATCGCTCACAAATTTAATTTCTAAAAGCTGTATTAAAAAAAAAAAGTAATAAAAAAAGGCCAGATTTTGCCAACGACACAACGCTAATTTTCAGCTTTAAAATGCCTTTATGTTTCTGCATGCAAGTATTTATGTGAGCCAACCACAACACTGAAAGAATGACACCATGGATCACTGGCCTTAAAATGCTGACTTGTTTCAGTAAAACAGAAGTAAGTTCTTATAAGATGCATAAAAATGTTGCTTTAAAAATAAGAACTGGCATTTAGAGTGAAAGGCTAGGTCTGTGTTAGTCTTCATGGACATTCAGTCCACTTTCTTGCTGCGCAGGCGGGGCATGTCCAACAGGTATCTGCAGAAGGAGCCAGTGTATTGTGAGAGCAGTGTGAGAACCTTCCCATGAATGAGGGTCAGCAGAGTCTGGTGGCCTGTCGCCCAAATCCGGTACCAAGGCCCGTAGAATGGGTCAGACACAGCCGGGCACAGCATGTTGTTCAGGTTGACCTCAGTTACCTGGATTAGTAAAGAAAGTAAGCACAAGAGTCCTAATATGCTGCTGATACCATCCCAGATATATTTATTTGACAGCAAATATTGGTTGGATAATTCACATAATTTTTCCCTATGGTCTGTATTTGGGACTAAACCTTAATTATACATATAGATTTGCAGTGTTTTAGGCCACAAATATTTAAAACTCAACCCTAGTAACCTCAGAAACTTTTAGCAAGCCTGTCACAAAACTGTCTGACTAAATGCAAACGTATGGTGGGCAAAACATTAGAACCACCTTTTCTTATAATGCACTCCAGTATGACATCACTACCTACTTTGAACTTAATAATAAACAGTACTAGAAATATCAACTTTCTGACAGTTTCAACCTAAAACAGAGAAATTGTAACCTTGTAAAAGCAGCATGCACTGTAATTGATTGCATTAAATTGCACAGATGGTCATACGGTTATGCCTGACCAGTGTATGTACTGTATGTTTGAGTGGGGACATATCATGTAATGCCCAGCAGAGGGCTCCATCTTACCAAGCCAAGGACCTGCAAGAAAAGGAAGTGATAGAGGAACAGTATGCCAGTGGAGAGCAGTGCCCACCATATGTCCCCCAGAGGCTCAGGCTTGTACACACCTGCAAAACAAACCAACCATAAAACATTTGAAGGGAGCAGGTACAGAGTATGTATCCTATGCCAAATCTCACCTCCTGTTGTGACCTTATATAGACAAAAGGCTGACAAAAAAATACTGTTTGATTGTCGTAAAAATGCTTGTCAACAGTCAAATGGTAAATGGTCTGCACTTATATAGCGCTTTTCGACCTATTAGCACTTGCTAAGTGCTTTTCTTTCACCCATTCGCACTCAAAATCACAATCACTAACCGGGAGCAACTAACTTAGGTTTCAGTGTCTTGCTCATGGACACTTCGACGTGTGACCGAAGGAGCCGGGGATTGAACCATATTCGCTGTCAAACCAACAACTACCTTCCTGAGCCACAGTCGCCCCAGACTTCCCATGACCACAGCAAAACCATTAACAGGATTCATGTCCAACAGGTTTTTCCACTTTCCTCACCTCACTGGTATTTTGTAGAGTAATTAGATCAGTTTGACTCCTACTTTGCTGTGTAGTAGTAGTTAAACTAGTAGTAGTTTGAAACTGTAAAGAACAAGTGCAATGAACTCTGCCTCCCTCCTTTACAAAGTCATGTTCTAACCTTTGGAATATAGCAACATGACATTATACTGCATAGGGCTCTTGCCCCAGTTTGTGCATTTTATTATTGAGTAGCAAGTAGAAGTTTGTAGGAGAGCATGCAAAGGAATGTAAGCTTTATCTATCCATCCATCCATCCAGAATAAGCACATACCTGTGCAACGAACATAATAGACATAAAAAGAGAAAGAATACCATTTATTGTATTAAAGGCTTGGTTGCAAGGTCCTGCATGATGTAATTACAGAATATTAATGCTTACCTCCTTTCCTGAAAAGGTAAAGAGGCACCAGATACAGCATGGAGTGTTGGATGTAGTAGATCTCCTTTTCAAACGGTAGCTGTAGAAAGATGAGCTTTTTCACACACATCAAACATAACAGAGTAACCTCTGATTAAGAGGACACAACACAATTCCCACTAACACAGATGTCATGCACACAGACTCCTGTATTGAAGAGGCAGCTGAACATTATGGTGTATAAAACACAACAGGGTTTTCTTGACCCATTTTTTGCTGTTAAACATGTCATGACTGGGTGTGGCTACATGATATCAAAGCCCAATCTGATCTAAGATCAGCAAATACTTTAGCCTTTAAGGAATGTGAATAAAATTAAAAACAATAATAGAATAAAGATTAATAAAAAATAAATTACATTTTGTACTAAGAACATACAATTTCAGGTAGATTTTAAACCATTAAAGTTAGCGACTAAACCCCAGATTTCCTTCACAACAACAGAATTACCATCAACCTTGGACCTTTCTGCCACCTAAGTCCAACATTTTGTCTTCTGCGTCTTAGTTTAGTCATCAGATTCATGCTCTGGTAGAAAACTCCAATTCATTCAACATCACATTCATATAACTGTCACATTTTTGACAAGGAGTCGTCTTCTTTTATACAACAAAGCTACAAGATAGACTTGTTAACTTGTTGAGCTTTCATAAAAAGGGAAATATATAGATCATGAACAAGAAATATTTTCCTTGTTAATATCAGAGAAACAACAAAGACAGGTGTGTCAGTGACTTTGCTCAAGATTCTTCAAACACTGGTTACTTACCAGTCTAGTGTTGACTACGGGAAACATTAAAGCCAGTAATGCACCGTTCAACATGTGGACCTGCAGCCTGAAAACACATAGGGGATTATCCATTAATAACAACAATAATAGCAATAATAATAAAATAAGATTTTAAATTCCCCCCAAATGACATTAGCTTGAATCGGTTAGTGTAACCAAACAGGTGGAGAACAAGTGTAGGACGGGGAAGATTAAATTCTATGTTGCAGAAAATTTCATCAAAGTCCTAAATGATGCCGTTAGCAGCAGCTGTCTTACATTCTCTGGCAGGGTCAGTTCCTCCTTCGAGTATTGATTTTGAGAAGTCGGGTCACTGATGGTTCGGGCAATTATAATTTTAATTCCTGTGTTTACGTTGTTGGCACTTGACATTTCTACTATTCTTGAAAATATCACAAAGTTGATTTCATGATTTTCAGAAATTAGTATTTTTCCGCTATTTATTCAGAATTAGTGCAATTTAGACACCTCTCTTTAGTTAGCCCATATTCTGCAGTTGCTTTCATGTCACTCACCATTCAGTACACACACAGCCCGTCTGCTCCTGCAGACAGAGGGAGTGTGATGCTTGTTCAGTTAATAACAGCATGTGTTGTTTAAATAAGAATTATTCTAAGAGCAACCTTATCTAAACCCAAGAGCTTACTGTATGTATCAAAGTTCAGACCTACATCTATCAACTCTGACTGCCCTTTTTGTCAAATGAACCAAAATAAATGCTGTGGCAGCTAAGGTCACTGTGAAAACAGCAGTGTCAGAGCAATGTCAGTTCAAATAAGCCCAGCTGTCATTCTGGTGGCATCTGGACCTTTTCTGATCAACATTCTGCTTCATTCAAATTCACCACATTTACTGATTATTAACAACCTTTGCCCTGTATTTTCCTCTTTACTGAATATGTTTAAAAATATGACTTTCAATTAAGCTCTTAAAAACACCTTTTGTTATGGTTAAGCACAACGTTTTTGCATTTGCAATACTGTTGTGCTTTTGGAGAAATACAGTAGCGAGACCCCATCACCATTAGTTTAATGCTTAATGGGTGTGTTCAATAATGACATGAAAGATCATGACTGTGTTTTATCAGATTAGAATTACTGTGATCACATTTTATGACCAATTACTGCAGAAAACTATATAAAAAACAAAACAAAACATTGTGACCGCAGATACTTTCACTTTATTGTATGAAAGTATCTGCGGTCACAATGTTTCAGTATATACTAACAATTAACAGATTGCCTCTCCTTCATACATAAATCCAGCCAAAGAGTATGAACTATAAATTTGCATCTTTTCCTACGAATCCTTCAAAACTCTGTCCTTTAAGTTAAATGAAATTCTTATGAAATGAAGGGCAACGACTTTTGGTTTTTCCTTTCAGGGGTCACCACAGCGAAACATGTTTTCCACGTTGATTTGACATGATGCCCTTCCTGCTGCGGGCTTAGGACTGGCACCAGGCTCGCCCTTGGTGGATGGGTGTGGTCATGCCTGGTGGGGTGGGATTCAAACCCAATGCCTTCTGGATTCCTACCCAATGGTCTACCACTGATCCACCAGTACAGGTACACAAACTGCAAGTGACATTTAGCAGACCGATATAAACATTTTTCATGGAAAGTTCCCTTGAAATGTCTGCTAGTAAACTATTCATCTACCTGAATGAGCATTTTGATCTGATGGATAGAAGTTATTTTTCTGAGCTGGTTTACCTTTTATTTTCCAAAGATGAGAAACTTGCTAAAAAGTGTTTCATAAAGCTTTATAAACTCACTTTCATTTTAGCTGGCTACATTCTGACCATTTCAAGAAAAACAAAGCTACAGTCCTTTTAGAAAACTGCTACAACTCACTGCAGCCGTCTTCTTTGTGACTCGGATGAGCCAAACTTTGTACTTACCACTCACAAATAAGTCAGTGTGACGACAACATTCAAATTCACTGAATATAAACAGGCATCAAAAATAAGTCAATAAAGCGCAACTGATCACAACCACAGTAATTCTAATCTGATAAAACACAGTCACAATCTATCATGTCTTTATTAAACACACCCATAAAACTAATGATGATGAGTTCTTGCAACTGTATTTCTCCAAAAGCACAACAGTATTGGAAATTCACTTCAATTCGAAGTATTGATTGTGATAACGTTGTGCTTCACCATAACAAAAGTTGTTTTTAAGAGCTTAATTGAAAATCATATTTTTAAACATCTTTAGTATTTTGTCAGTATAACAACCAAATACAATGTTCAAATGAAAAACAAGTTAATAAACCGCACCTAAACACAACCATTGCTGTTTTACACGGTGGGCAGGCGAGCAGGAAGATCTGTTGAGGAAAGCACAGAAAGAAATGAGAAACCACATTATTACAATAAAAGTTCTAGTTTATGATGAACATCCTGCTTCCACAGCTTCTGGTGCTTAGAGTAATGAAGAAGATGAACAAATTACTTTAAGCAATTTATATTATACAATGGGAGCAGAAACATTGAACACAGCATCTTGCTGGCAACTGTAAAGACTTTCTTGCTTCAAAACGAAAAACAAAAAACAGAACACAGAAAGATGGTTACAAACAAAATCCAGTGTATCTTAGAGAAGACAGACTTGACATCTGACTGAAGCAACAAAAACATAAGCAACTTACCAAAAGCCAACAGATACACATCAGCTCTAGGCTGCTGACATTAAGTTTAAACCCTACTGTCAACGAAAAGCCACGTGTAAAATCAGTTCCTACTAGGTGCTACTAGAGCCTGGAGGATACTGCAAATATGGATTTGCTTCAAAACATCATCTGACAAAATGTTGGCTTGCCCGGAAGCCAAAAACTGCAAAGAGAATTACAGGAAATCAATTTACTTGCGATTAGCTGTACAACTACACACTGGCCAGAGATTTCTGACATACATCATAATGATTGATCTGCTGTACGCCCATCAACTGCACTGTGAACAGAAGTGATGGGTTAATGTGTGTGTTATACTTTGCCAAGACAGAGTCATTGGCAAAATATAATGCTCAACATTTTTGATAAATGCACACATTTCTTCAGACTTTTATTTTCTCATTCAGCCTTTGCATTGCTTTGCAGTTGTGTGTCACAACTAACACTGGCTCTTCACTTTGCAGATCAGGAATAATTTCAGCCTAGAATCCTAAGTAGACCGGTAGCTTGAACAGCTTCGCTGAGCTCTGGCTTGGGGAGGCTCCATACTGTGTTTATTTACAGTTGCAACCTCTGGTGGGATGATTCGAAATACAAATGTTTTTGCTTTAGCTAACAGGAACCAATTAGCTAAATTTGCTAGCAGCCGTTGAGCTCGCTTCTTTAAGAGGCAGGGACCATGTGATTGGCTGATAGCTGAGGGTGAAACAAGGAACATTAATAATACGATAATAATAATTGTTTCATTTTACATTTCTATACCGATAACAGACATTTCCCAGATAATTTAACATGCTGGGAAATGGTGACGAGAATGTAGGTATTATAGGCAAGTTTCTGTTTGGTACACTGTGCTAAATCTAAGGCTAAATGTCAAGGAAAGCCAGTAGGAGTTAATCAAATTCAAAAGGCCACTTCAGTCTCCATCTGGGATTAATCTCTATCTGGGATGTTTGCCCATGAAGTCAAGATCTTATAAATAGGTGACAAACTCTATTTAAGTATAATCCATTGGGTTTTATATCAGATAGATAACACACTTATCCAGTGTTTTTAGAAACTCCTGATACATTAAATGTGCAGAGTAGTGTTTAACACAAGTGTCAGCTAAACAGGTTAATCAATTTTAAGACTATACTAAGTCTATTGGGGCAACTGTGGCGAAGGTGGTAGAGCGGTCGTCCATAAATCCCACCGTTGTTGGTTCGATCCTCCGGTCACATGTCGAAGTGTCCTTGAGCAAAACACCGAACCCTAACTTAATCGCTCCCAGTGAGTGTAGGCCAGCTGCCTAGCAGCTCCCCCATGGGTGTGTTCGTGTGTGTGTGTGTGTGTGTGTGTGTGTGTGTGTGTGTGTGTGTGTGTGTGTGTGTGTGTGTAAATGGGTGAATGAGAAGCAGTATAAAGTGCTTTGAGTACCAATAGGTAGAAAAGCGCTAAATAAGAGCAGACCATTAACCATGTATTGTTTAGTTTTCTTTCAAATGTTGGGATTACAAACAGAAAGATAACAGCAGATTTTCAGATGCTTTCTTCAAAATGGCAACAGATAATGTTATATCTTCTGGTTCAGAGGCTGAGTTTTTTATATTAAAAGGGAAAATAGGAGCCGATAGGAAACACTGTTGCCACCTGTGCAATGTCTGCCATGTGTCTATAAAAGTCATTAATGTGAAAAGTGCTGCAGTGTGAAGTTGATCACATCTAAAACATGATTTTTTTTTCAATGAAAAACTTTCATACAAATTATTTCAAGTCATATAGACAAGAGATATTGATTATATTATACAAAGTGAATTTCAGTCAGAAGCAGATCCACAACAATCTAAATTAATGTATTGTTAGGACCTTTGTGAAGGTCAGCAACAGCAATGTTTTCATATTTATTGTAAGTGTTTTTAACAAACTGGAGTTTTCTTTCATATATTGACAGTGTTTTCACCAAAAACATTCATTTCTTTTCTCATTGGGTTAAATTCTGAAACTATTACAGTCTGGCCATTTATTCATAGCAACCAAAAACAAAGGCTTGTGTTTTTGTTGCTGCATTTAACTCTGTACTGTACCTTTAACACCACATGACATGGATTTCAGAAAGCACAGTGGCTTTAGAATGTACAGCCCTTCACTTTTTTTATGAAAAAAACAAAAACAAAAAAGAAGCAGCAATTTTTCCCTATTGGTCTATACCCAATGATGTATAATTAAAGGGGAAAAATGATTCTGTTATTTTTTGCAATAAATTAAAAAGCATAGATGAGGACAAGAGTGCAAACTTATTTCTGAAGGTTTTAGTTTACTGGATACAAAATCATGTGGAAAATTACAATTTTATATATGAAAAATTAGACCTGCGACAAGCACATGGGTCTGAAATCTGTCTGAAGCTACTACAGAAGTAACGCAATTCAAATTGAGCCTGTATTAATTTAATCTCATATGTGTTTGAGGGTTCTGGACAATTTATTATTTTTTATTGATTTTTTTCTGTCTACATGAACTCAAAACAAAACATGATTTAAAAACAGATGTAGTTAAACTATATGTTGTTCCCCGGTAACTAGGGCCGCATATTCCATATTGATAAAGAAAAACACAACTAGAAAAGATGTTCTTTTTATCCTACTGTAAACATAAAGAATAATACCAGTAGCCGCTGTGCAACAGTAACTGAAAAAGTAATACACATCCAAGGTAACTGCACCCTGGGTTTCGAACACTTCTAAAACACAGTGGTTGCAGGTGGATAGTGCTATGACTTATATGGAGACAAAGTGTTTTACTTTCTTTTCTCCGAAGAAGAGAGCGAGCAAGAAATGAACTGAGATACCTGTTATTTCAATAGGAGTTAACATTACTACTTTTCTTTGATATTATTTAGTCTTCACCTGCAGTGGCTGCAGTTACATCAGCTTAGTGACAAGCAAAGCCAACGTGTGCAGGCATCGCCAAGGAAACAGACAGTAAATGGTCTGCACAGCTCTTTTATAATGCGTTTCTTCCTATTGGCACTCAAAGCGCTTTACACTGCTTCTCATTCACCCATTCACACTCAGAATCTCACACACATTGCAGCCAGCCAACACTCACCGGGAACAACTAAGTTGGGGTTCAGTGTCTTGCTTAAGGACACTTTAACACATGACCGGAGGAACCGGGGATTGAACCAGTGGACGACTGCTCTACTGTCCTGTGCCACAGTTGCCCCTCTCCAAAGAGTAACTCATGCTACCAATGCTGCTGATGTTGAAGTGACAACAGAGGAAGTAATAAGCTCAAATTTTCAATTTTCAAAAAGTACAATTGTAATTAATTCCATATAAATCCCAAGCCTTAGTTCAAAATAAGTTGGTAAAGACTATAACAAAGACGTTTTTACCATTTTGAATTGTAATAAATTATTGTTCTATTGCACAAAAATATACATAAGATATATAAGAACAAAACAAACAAGAAACTAAAAGAAATTCTGAGCTCTTTAATTAAGTAACTCCGGTGTTTTTGGGACAAGTAACTTGATCTATTGCTTGATTTTGAAGTTTTTAGGCAATAGATCAAGTTACTTGTCCCAAAAACACTGGAGTTACTTAACCCACAGACATCCTTTCATGAGTGCCTGTAGGTATCCACTGAAACAGGTGTATGAAGTCATCTGCAGTATCTGGATTGTGATTTTTAAAGCATGCAGGGCTGAAAATGCAACTATTCAAATATGCAGCAGGGTGAAACACGTTGCACACTTAAAGAGACAATAACTGGAATACCCTTCAGAGAAATAAAGAAATATAAAGCATACAAAGACTGCAATGGATAGAAACTAAACATGTCGAGGGTCACTTGGTTTGATATGGTGGGTAATGTAGACATTCTTTCTAGTAAATGCACTTGTATAATGCAAATTCAGCTCAGTTATAATGGAACCAAATATGTTTACCAAATAATTGCAGAGGAATTTCAAAGTAAAACCACAGCTGTAACTGCGTAATGATTTTTCAAAGAAACTGCTGAAAAACAAATACAAATGGCATATGTATAGATTAACAGAGCTCATTCCTGATAAACCACACTTACATTCACAAATAAAGTCATAAAGTAATACAGTAAAGGCCTTTGTGTCATCTCAACGATGGAGTAATCAGTCTGCTCTACTGGATATTATTTCTAAAGCTAATAAATGGGTCTTTTTTTTTAGTGACAATAGTGAAACAGTGGTCTATTATACTGATATTGAATGTTTGTTGTACACAGCTTGTTAACAGCGTGGTACTTCAGTTTACAGATTTAAGCTCTGAACTTATGGAGCAAAGACCAGCACAAGTCTTTAAGCTAATGTCTTTCAAAACTGCTGCAGAAATGCCCAAGGCATATTTTAAACAGGGCTGACTCATCATTTCCTGGAACTTATAACAATATTCATCATCATCATCAACCTACCAAGAAATGAGTATCTATCATTGGTTTAAATGACCAGAATGTCCAGTCACACTTGACAAAATAGAAGACAGTTCACAGGGACATTGTGTGTCTAGGCTTGCTATACTTCTGTTACATTTTGCTATGAGAGATTAAAATTTCTTAACCCTATATTATAATCCTTGAACATCTGATATATTAGATAGCAAGTCTATTGTAATGGCAATACAGCAACCAACACATCTAACATGCGAACACCATGGGGATTCTACAAGGCCTTCAGTATTTGTCAGCCTGTAAAATGTAACCATAATTTTTGACTTCTTAAGTTTAAGTTCTAGACGCACTATTTGTATGTATTGTTGCTGGGTTAAGAAGCTGAAGGAGACGGCAAGAAAACAGTCAGGTAGCCAGTTAGGAATCATAGTGGTTATTAGGGCCGGAACGCACCAAGCACACTGTCAACCCACATCAGGATGATGTAGAGCGTCTGCTGGCCTTATCTTTCAGAGGTGTGTCCAGCACTGTTGATGTGAGTCAGGCTGTTTTTAGCCGATTCAACATGTTGAATCAGCTTCAATTGGTACCTCGTCCTAGATGAGGGAGGCTGCTTTCACTGGCTGTTCAGCTTCGCAAATCCGTGCACGTGAAACAACCACAGTATAATTAATGCCATTATAACAGTTGCTAGAACTTATCAGACATTTCCTCGATTAAAAGCCGTTAAACCTGTCTAGGGTTTGCCATTGTGGTGTAGAAATGGTGAGCTCATACTGCTTTGTTTAAAGTTTGTAGATGAGTAGTTCTAACTTCCCTATATGAAAGATCTTCTCTTCTTCCAGCTAAAAAACTCCTCCAGATGACATCCACGGATGACTTTTTCATCAGTAGGAGTTCAGATGATGTCATCTGGGAGGGCTTACATACGCTACTTAAACTGGAACCAAAAGAAGCAGGTTCAATATCATTGAATGCGTCTTGTACAATCTCAGCCAAGCTCTCTCACAGAGGAGCCCTTATAATGAACTCCTGAATGCACAAACATTACTTTCAGAAAAAGAATGCACTGCTCACTTCCTGGTCCACCCGCTTTCCTGATACTATACAGTCAAGCTGCAGCAATCTCTGGCTTTATTCTCGGCAGTAAATTAACTCCTGGAGGCAATTTCTGCAGAGCCACATGGTCCATAAAAACAACACCTTCCTGTTAAGTAGTTTCAAATGTGAGACAAAAATTACACCGCAAACTGGCAACGTCAATCTCCTCAGAGTGAACGTCTTCCTTTTTTTAAACCACACAAGATAATTTCCTCTTCTGATCACATCAAGTGTCAATGTTCAAGGATATTTTGCAACTGTCAGTCAGTTCTTCTTCACTGGAAGTAGTTCATTAATGCCCACAGACTAAAACAATATCTCCATTTAGTCCTAAATCAGAAGAATACATCAATATTATTAGTTCACCATATTTCATGTGTATTACACATACATGAAATGAGGTGTGGCAGTTATGTACCAGGAAGGTCAGTCAACCAAATGGCCAGGATGAAAATATTCACCCACAGTACAGTCATGTGACAGCAGTGCAAACTGATAACACCTGTGTTGTTCCGAAGTGTAAACTCTGATTTAAACTCTCTTCCACTCACAATCATATGTGTTAAAATGCGATGACGCCCAGCTCTTGTTGCACAGCTCAAGGGCTAAACCTAACACAACAGGTCTTATTTCATCACAGGGCGTTGCTTGCAATTCTGAGTTCATTTATAGGTGCCATTTCTGCAACATCCTTTCTTTTCCTTATGGTCTCACTCTTATTATTAGATATAATTTTATGTAAGTCGCGTTTAGATTGGACTTATGACTGAGGATTCACATACATACATACATACATACATACATACATACATACATACATACAGAGAGAGAGAGAGAGAGAGAGAGAGAGAGAGAGAGAGAGAGAGAGAGAGAGAGAGAGAGACCATAAGAAGTGAAGCAGAGTGAAGTCAGGCCTATCACACACCTAGTGTCATCAAAGTCAACCAACATATTACAGAATAAATTATACACCATCAATCAACTCTGGGCTTGTTTGGAAGAAAATGGAATAAATACAAGTATGTCTTCAAATACACTTTATGGGTGTTGCTGTAAGGTTAGCAACTCATCCTGGGAGTGCACACAGTAAATGAGCATCAGCTCGGCAGTGTCATCCTTACCTGCACCATAGTCACGACATGGCACGGATTCAGCAGATATATCACAGTCTTGGTTGCAAATTTGAACCCGACCTCAACTCCAAAAGTCATACAGAGGCCAACCAGCAACAGGTTCTTGCCAAGACTGTCTTCTTTTGCCTTTATGCAATCTTTCCCCACTACTTTCAGCTCTTTGGAGAGGTTTATTTTCTTCAGTGCCACGCCAATCTCCACTAAAGAGATGAGGATGATGACCAGGCTCTCACTGATGCGCTGCTGGGGGGCGATGAAGGCGGCACACTCGGGCCCCCCGTTGCCCTCAAACTTCGGGTCCACCCCACCGTACACCCAGTCTAAGAGGCTGTATATATTATATCTGGACATATTCCTCTTCTCGTGTTGGAAAAGATACGAACAAGATGGAATAAAAGACGTCACACCGACTTCTTGTCGCAACATGAACTGCAAGATTTCCCTTTCGTAGGTCGTGCCGCGGTTGAGAGGTAGACATGTATGTGGCGCCTCGGTGTGTCGGCTAAGCTAACGAAAAAGCTGAACTACCTCATTCAGAGACGGAGGAGGGACTTTAGCTAGGAACTGCTGCGGCGGCGGCTGCTGCTGCTGGTGGTGGTGGTGGTGGAGGTTAAGCCTCTCCCTTCGTTTCCTGGCACAGCTAACAACTAAGCGAGCATGTTAGCTGGGTACTCCGCTCATATCAGCATGTAAAGCCATTAGCTGGTTTAGTTAACCTATGTTAGCAATAGCGCCAACACCGGATTGGTAGCTTAAGAGCTGGACTGAGGCAGTTCCGTGCTGTTTTAGTACCCCGAGTTTAGTCTTTCAGGCTGGGCGAAATTTGCGATGGTACGCAGCGAAGGCGTAGGTCTTTGATAACTTTACATTTAGGTAAAGGAAGGTCGTTAACCCCGCTCATTGACAAGCCTAGATACTTGAATGGAGATTATTTAGAACATAAACACACACAATTGAAGAGTGTACAATTACATCTCGTTAATCTCAGTTAGTAAATGCAAACATAATAGGGACAGCGATATTAACAGGATATATTTACAGGTTTTCCAATTCGACATATTCGCCTTATACTCCTTTTTTTTAACTTTATGGATGACCTTAACTAATTTACTCCCAGACAGACAAAACCGAGGGCATACCAAAATCATTGGCCAATGAGGACATTAACACGCGATGCGTAGGAATGGTGCGTTCACGAGTAATCTGGAAACTTAAAGGACGCAGAAGACAACAGCCGGTTCTGCTGTTCCAACAAGTTTTAGTGTTACAATTCCAATCAAATGGACTTTTTTTGAAATCCTTTTTTAACCCAAGACTTTCATATAGTGACCTCAAATTATTTTTGAGGTGAACAGAATTAAGTCACTGTTTACATATTGTTTTAATCAGCTCAATCATTGATTCTCACTGACAGTTTAATTAAGATTGTTTATCTTGAAGACTGATAACAGGGTTGATATGAAGAATTATACTAATAGAAATAACTAATAGATAAACTGGTAGCTGTGGGCTGCTCTCATTACGGTCGGAAGACAACAGCTGTCCCTATGGCTATTGATTGACACTCCGCCCATACAGTTGTATTTTCAATAGTCTTTACAAATGCGTGACAAAAAAAAATTAAGACAGTGTCAGCTTTCATGTATCCTTTAAACTACAGATCAAAATGATTCAGAACCACAGTAAGTCAAAGGTTGCATGGTTTAGATTATGATGGGGCCCAAATATTTCCTTTGGAATCACTTCATTACAGGAAATGTTAAAGGATTGAAGTGACAGATTATATACTTGCTAATGTAAAAAAAAACAAAGAGGACTCATTCGTGAGCTTGTTTTCCTCCTGCTGATTTGTCACTGTGTTTTAATCTTAGTACAGACTAGTAGGTACTCCCTCTTCATGCTAATTGGTTTGGGAAGCCCTTCAAGTATGGCAAATATTTTTCACAGACACGCAAGCGGAGCTGGAGTGGACTGAACAAGGTGCAGAGAACAGATTGAGATAGACTTGTAAGGAAAGAGACAAGAGGAGAAGTGAAAAAGCATTGGGATGTATCAAATGTTCTTCCCACTGTGCCTGTTTTGGTTGGCCAATCCTCAGTTTTTGAAATAACCACACGCTGACATAATTCCATTAGTGTACGGGTGTGTGTTCACTGTAGGTGCAGGCCCTGTTGGAAAGCAGTTCCATCATTCTAAATGCAAGCGACACCTTGTTGAAGTTTTGCAATTGTGGCCAAAACAGCTTTTAAAATGCACAGTAAGGATTCTGTGCATTCTTGGCTGCCCTAATTGTATAACCTGAACCTGAGGCTGTAATCAGCTTAGAAATGAGCAAAATTAGTAGAAATAGATTTATATGTAACGTCTTAATTACATAATCCACCAGGTGTGGCCCGACTAAGCCACCAAGGGCCAGCTTGGTAACGATCTCGAGCCCGGACTAAAATGGGAGAGTTGTGGCAGCAAGGGCATCAAGCGAAAAGACTTATTCCGAACACGTTCTGCTTTGGAGACGTGCCGAAAGCCGTTGATCTTTGACTGATAAACATCCACTAATTCACTAATGAAATACAATCAAGCTGGAAGACTCCAAACAAGTTGCTGAGCTAAATCAGGCCTCCACTGAAAAAAGACATCGCTGCTAACATTTGATAAGGAATCAAAGCGAAAAATAAAATTGGCCCAATTTCTAGCATTCTTAAAAAAGGCTGATGTGTAATGCATTCACTCCCCATGAGGAAAATATTCTGTCTCTCTGTACAAGCCAGTGTGAGGTATAGCCATTGGCTATAAAGTCTAGGCCTTGCTGTAGGAAGATGAGAGGAGCAGCAAGAATGCTAAAGATGAACTTGCCCCACAGTACTTGGTTTTGTGGGACAGAAAGTGAGCTGATCTCTTGGATCAAAATGTGTAACTTTTTCCAATTTAAGGAGCATTAAATAGGAAAAAGCTGGTGAAATCAAAACTCTTTAGATGTAGTGGAAAGAAGACAATTAGCTGAATATTGTGAATAGCTCCAGCTATTCTTGAATGTCTTATAATATTTAACTATTTAAGATAATATTTGAATGAATTAAAGTTTACATCCATAATAAAGACAACTTGAAAGAGTGGCCGCACTAAAGCTCGTACAGAGCTGTGAGTCATTTTTTAGGCTCTTAGTCAACCTAAAGCATTAAGATTCAAAGCTGGTTTGACTCTGCAGCTCTCCATACTGCAAAAATTATGAGCCAAGTGTTGTCACAACTGAATCGCCCACTTGTTCAAATACAAAATGGATTATGTCTGACACAAACACAGAAAGATGCACAAAATCCTCTATCACACTTGTCAGTGCTGTTTGTAATGTCTGCACTTTGCTGCTCTGTAAACTGTAAGCTTATGCCTGCACCCAGGGGTGAAATCTAACACACATCATTTTCTCGATAAAACGGTTTTGCATTTTGAATTTGAATTTAACTGCAGAACAGTTATGAGCTTCTTTCCAAGGGACAAACGTTTACTCCGTGTTTTCAGCAGGGGGCGATATTACCTTTTTCCTCAGCATTCATATCACATGAGGATTTTGGGGGATGCATCACTACTCAGCAAATCCAAGTCTAGTAGCTCTTTAGCAGTTTCATGTGGAGCAAAGAATTTTTAATTGTTGTAGTTGTAGAATCATTTTTTACATTAGAAATAAAACGGTTCTTTCAGCCAAATCAACAGCAACTGTCAAGAAAAATTTCAAACTCCTTTCATTTAAAAATCAATGCAAGTCGTTAAGTTTCAACATAAATATCCACACTGATTTTGTTGGCTTTGATTTTGTTTGAAATTATGCTATTAAAGTTTTTATTATTACTTTGATTTAATTCTGACCTGTTAATGTATACAATTGTGTTTATTAAATATTGATTCAATCATTATATTACATGGCCAAACATCAAGTCTTCTACAGCCCTAATGATGCTCCAAATTAGAAAACAAAATAAATCAAAATTTGAAGCCGTCAGACTTGAATTTGTGTTTTCCTTGTTTACATATCTAATACATTTGAACAATAAGGGATCTACATAACCCCCCTGTAGCAGGCTTAGTTTTGCAAACACAAACAAGAACAAATAGAGGTATTTTATAAAAGCGGCTAGCCTTGAGGAGATGGCATCTAAATGGACAACAAATAAAGTATTCCTCGGTCTAGGAGGTTTATGTTTGTCAGAATGGCGCGAAAATCAATGGACTCCTGAGGGGGCAGCTGTGCTCTGATAGGCCTACCCCTGTGTTCACCGCAGAGAAGGAATCAGTCAAGGATATTAATCTAAACATCAGTCATGCATGGGGAACACCCCACAAGGAGAATAAGCCTGCTCATCCATGCATCTCCTTTGGGAACCAGGGAAGCTTTGAGGAAGGGAGCTGAATGGGTAAGTATGTCAGGGTATCATCTCAGGAGATGTTATGTGGGCTGACTTTAGGCACACAGACAGTAAGACCCAAAAGGAAGGTTGGCACCATCAAAACTAAAAATTGTGCATAGCTCACTCAACCACATCACAATCTGATAAAAAAAAAAAAAAAAAAAAACACTGAGAGAGAGCAGAAAAAGCTACAGTACAGTCGGTCACCAGCCATGAACAACATGAGTCTCCTCTGTGGGGAAAGAAGAAAGCTATATATCTGAGTATACTGTATGTTAATGTAATTCATCATATTGCTTTTTAATCTTCCAGCCATACTAATAAGCCACATTCTGTAAGTAGCTGGAAATATTAAAATTCAGGATCAGTCCATTTTTCTCATTACCTACTATATGATGTATTTCATTTTCTCTCACAACCTTTCTAAAAAGTCTCCTCTGCCTCCCCGTTTCTGCTGCTAGAATGTCTTCCTAAGGCCAAGTACAGCTGTTGAAGTCATTTTCTGCATGAAGATACACCATACTGACTGCAGGTCATCTGAGCTTTCCACTCCACAGATAATCTAATGTATCGTGATTGTCCTAACAGCTATAGAAACATATCAGCATAGTCTGTCTTAACTTGCTAATCAATGGAATAACCTAGCCCGAAAATCACGGCTGGACTTTAAACTCTGGGAGACGTAGTGAAGCTGATTAGAGGAAGATTTTTAAAATCAATGCGTAGTCATCTTTAATGATAGGAGTGGATTGAAAGTTATGGCATTGATACCAAACTAAGCGTATTTGTTGAGAAAGATCTCCCAGTCTTGTTAAGCCTGGACTACATTTCAGAAATTTAGAAGTTATGTTTTATTGATACTACAATGTAATTTTACTGTGATGCCCCATGTAATGTTTATTCATTCAAACATACATCTGTGTGCTCTGTGCCCAGTGTCCCCTACTAAAGACTATGTAAGTCTTTTTTTTCCAAGTAAAGTTTTCTTTGAGTCATAACAAATTTATTTCCACACCCATTTGTTAGCCAATCATAGTCCGAAGCCATGGGGTCTTTGTTTGTCCCAGCAGCAGCAGCAGCAGCAGCAGCAGCAGCAGCAGCAGCAGCAGCAGCAGCAGCAGCAGCAGCACATTGCTGTGTCAGAACTCGGAGGCAGTTGAATAGCCTCATCGTAATGTTTAGACCAGTCGGTCTGCTAATGTATGCTTGAAAAGTCATTAGAGATTATGAGGCGATCTCTTCCCAGGCAGATAAATCATCAAACACTCATGTGGGAGTTGGGCCTCTTACAAAGGCAATTAGAACAATTGTATTCCTATATTTTCGAGATGGCCATGACTTAACAAAAATCTGGTTTGAATCCAGCTGAAGCTCTGAACTACCAGGTCACTCCATTAGCCTGGTTTGTACAATTCTGGTCTAATTTGCAGAGAGAAGACTTTTTCTGATTTGTGTGGTTAGGTTTTGACTTAAAAATGTAATGTTTACCAAACTATATTCACAGTACCACATTTCTGCTATCAATAACTACTTCTAAAACATCAAGTACATACAAGTAATTTCTGATGTGTAAAACACACTATATTGTATGTTTAATAGAGATCATATAATTGGGAAATGAATACAAGTGACACTTTAATCAACAGACATTTCCTCCCCTAATGCTCTTGGAGAAGTAAAAGGTTACTTCACTTGTCCAAAGTGACAACTGGCTAAATTAATAATGACAAGCTGTGTCAGGCATTGTGCTAATAGTGTACACCTAGAAGAGTCTAAATTGCTGAAAAGGATCATGCACATGTATATTTGTACTATGGGTTACAGTTAGGTACTACAAATACAGCTACATGAGCAGGCTAAAGAAGCATTTTGTAGTCAATCACAGTTGACAGGAGAAGGTCCAGGGTGTTGCACTTGCTCACAACATGACCAATAAAGATAATAACACTGCTCAACATGTGGTTGTCAGAGACATCAGTGGACAGCCTTTAAAAATTAAAAACATTAAAAGAAGACTGAGTCTTATGCCAGTCAACAGTGAAGCAACTCCACACGCTTTTCTAAACCTATGTTTATGTCCAACATGCCTGACTACTGTAAAAATTTCTAATCCATAAACAATTCAAATGTTTTTCTTCCAGAAAGATTAGTACGTTAATTAGTTAGTCATGTTTAAATCGCTTCCTATGTGCAAATATTTGCAGTATGGTAAAGTTTGGCACAGTTTTTGGTCAGGTCTCAGTGATGAAGTAAACACACTGACACACACTGTTAAATTGTGTTCTTAACAGAACTGTTTTCATTTAAAATCCTTGTGGACACTTCTGCAAACAAAAGACAGCCTACAGTGGCACATACAACCAGAGAAGCTAACATCGCCATTTCAAAACAAGCACAAATACGCAGCCCTGGCCCCAATGCAAATCTCATCTGGTGGACTTTGACGACCACTACTCGCCTCACCATCCAAAACAACTCCTCCTCCTAAGGAAGGACAAAAGAAGTCTCCAAGGATGGATACCATCATTGGCAAGGTGCATTAGATCGGAACAAAACAAGAGGGTAAAAAGGGGCAGATTATCATACAATTTGTGATGAGGCAATGCAAGGACGCTGTCTGGAACGGCAAAGATTCACCAATCTGCAAGGAACTGGGCAGGATCTGATCAAAGGAGGCAAGCAACGTGCCGTGGCCATGGATTAAACAAGTGAGAGTGAAAGGTAAATTGGGTTCTTCAGAGGAAACGCCCCCGTTTTAAATGGTCAGGCAATCTGAAAAAAGAAGACATTATCATGCCGGTCCTTGAGCTGCACTGGGCCAGTCTGACCACATAATGGTGCACCTGATTCCAGCATACAAGCAGAAATGAAAACTCTGCAAATCTGCTGTGAAGATATAAAAGAAGTGGATGAGTGAGCCTGTGGGGAACTTCAGGAGTGTTTGGACTGTACGAACTGGGATGTTTTTAGGTCGCCACTAAGATTCTGGGTCAGTACATGGACACTGTGATGTCCTACATTAACTTCTCTGAGGACAGTGTCAGTCCATCATGCACATGCACCAGGGTGAGTTATAACAACGACAAACTCCGGTTCACAGCTAATCTCAAATGGCTGAGGTCAGAGAAAGAGGCACCATTTAGAAGTGGAGACAAAGACAAATACAGCGAGGCTAAGTACAGATTTAGCAAGGAGGTGAGCAGAGCTAAATCAGCGCATGGTGAGAGGATGGAACAGCAATTCTCAGCCAGCGACTCTGCCTCTGTCTGGAAAGGGCTGGAGGCAATAACTAACTAGAAGCCTAGAGCCCCCCACTCTGTGAATGTCCAGCATCGGAATTAGTTTTACCTGAGACCTAATACCCCCTGCCAACCACTGATCAGCCCCCTCTCCACTGCCACAAATGGATAACCCCCACAGCTTCACACCTCAGTGTCCCCCTCCCCCTCCACACCTCACATCTCTCACCATCAAAGAGGGAGATGTGAATAGATTATTTGGGCCAGGGTGGAACAAAGGCCTACTCAAGAGCATATAACTGGTTTCCTAGCCACTTTATTCCGATTTAAGAAGATTTCTAATCAAGATTTCCAAATTCTAACCAAGAAAAAGAAGTCTAGTTGACATGATTTAATCTTCGGATAACCAAACCTGGATGAATATACTGTTTAAACCGCTGAACCCTTGGAAAGCTACGGCCCCGGACTTTGTCTCCCCCACATCCTGAAAGCACTGTGCCAATAAGTTGTCTCTGATGTTCACAGACATTTTTAACACCTCCCCAGAGATCTGCCATGTGCCAGTCTGCTTTAAGACTTCAGCCATTGTACCAGCCCCTAAAAAGTCGTGGATCATGGGACTTAATGATTACAGCCCCATTGGCCTGACTTCTGTGGTCACAAAGTCTTTTGAGCGCCTCACCTTGTCCCACCTCAAGGACATTACAGAACCCCTGCAGTTCGCCCACAGAGCCAACAGATCTGTAGTAAATATGGCCCTCCACTTCATCCTCTAGCATCTGGACTCCACGGGATCCTATGCCAGGATGCTCTTTGTGGACTTCAGCTTTGAATACAATTGTTCCAGCTCTGCTCCGAGACAAGCTCTCCCAGCTGAACGTGCCTGACTCCATGTGCAGTGGAATTACGGACTTCCTGACAGACAGAGGGCAGTTCATGAGGCTGGGGACTTGTGTCTCTGGCTCGATGACCATCAGCACTGGATCCTCCCAAGGCTGCATTCTTTCTCCTCTGTTATTCTCCCTGTATACCAACAGCTGCACATCTGTCAAACTCCTAAAGTTTGCAGGTGACACCATCCTCATCGGGCTCACACACACACATACAGTATATAAACACTTCTGACACTTAATAAGAGATATTTTATTACAAGTCTTTGTAGAGTCTATTAATAACCAAATTCTTCTGGTGACTATTAGACAAGGTTCTATGATTCTTATTCTCAAACAAGGCAAAGAATGTAAACTTATAGTTAATCGTCATCCTATTTCACTATTAAACAATGATTATAAAATATTTGGATTTATAAACGGTCAATCAATTCATAACAGCATTTGTTTAATACTGGATTTTAATTATTATAGTGACTTCAGAGATGATGATGATGTAATTATATTTCTAGACTTTTACAAAGCATTTGATTCCGTAGAACAACCCTTTATCTTCTGCACCTTAGAACTCTATGGTTTTGGCAAAAAAATCCTCCAACATTATCCAAACTTTATATAAACATAAAAATAGCTCAGCCTGCTTATCAAATGGCCCATCACCCAGATTTGAAGATAAACAAGGCGTAAAGCAAGGCTTTCCCATCTCCCCTCTCTCCTTATGATAGCAGCAGAATTACCTGCAAAACATTTTAAAAACTCAGATCTGAATAAGCATACAAAAGACAACTGCAGCTGCAGACATCTCATTCATTTTTCTACAAAATTCCCAAAAGCCTTAGATTACATGAACCTATTTTCTAAAGCATCTGGGTTAAAACTAAATCTTAATAAGTGTGAATTGGTGACCCTTCAGCATATAACATTTCCATTAAACTGTCTATCGAATATTTGGGCATCTATATCACCAAAAACACGACTATAAGTGAAAACCTAAATGTATGGAATAAGATTGAAAAATGCAAGGCTAAGCATAACATGTGGACACAAAGAGATTTATCAATCCTTGGAAGAATCAATTTAACCAAAATGGAAAGTCTGGCGAGGTGTATTTACCCTGCATCCTCTTTACCCATTTCTACAAAAGCCACAGCTCTTTGGAGAAAAGAGCCACACTATGTCAAAAAAGTAGTGCTTATCAAAAATTACAGTGATGCAGGATTACATGCAACAGAATTTGAATGCATTAATGGAACTCTTAAAATCAATTGGCTTAAGCACTTTATAGAAGAGAGCGACGGCAGCTAGTTTCACATTCTCAGAGCTTAATTTTAAAAACTTGGGGGTATTGAAAGTGTGAATTCCAAATTCCTAAAATGTCACTCAAACTGTCCTTATTCCACCAGCAGGTACTTTTATTTTGGAAAATGTTATACAATCATAACTTCACACCACACAGCTCACCAATATGGAACAATAGATGTATTTGACATAGTAGAAAATCAATATATGTTGATGAGTGGATGAAAAAAGACAGCTGGTTAGTGGCTCATTTGATGGATTATTATGGTTCTCTTTTAAAATATGAAGATTCCTGCATTAAATATAACCTGAATTGCACGAAATTCCAATTCAATTCTATTATAAAAGCCTAGTTCAGTGGTGCTCATGGTGCAAAACATCCTCCCACCTGACTAACATTTCACTAACAAATCCCTACGTTATCACATCACCAATATTATTTATCCAGCTGTTACTAATAGGAATAACAGCCTCATTTTTTCTAAACAGGCCATAAAAAAATTTGAACAAACATCTAAAATTCCCAGTATCATTATTGATATTATTATCAATAAAATATATTCATCAAATGACCCTCAAAGGTTCGCCATTAATCATAACAATTGTATTTTCTGTGATGTTAACATTGAGACAATGGATTAATTAGTCTTCTGTGACCTGTCATCAACCTTCTGGGACGACATGCATGATTAGGATTTGAATTGATAATATATTGGGTATGTCACTACCTGAAGATTGCTCTGAATTCCTTATAAATGTCCTGCTATTACTTGGGAAGATTTTATTCACAAATGTACATTATACACGACCCATAACTGTGTCCTCTAGCACCCCATCCCATTTACTTACTTTTAAATTTTATTTATCATTTATTTATTTTATAGTATTCTTACATGTTATTCTCTGGTATATGTACTATACTGCCAAATCTTAAAATGGCAAAAAAGATGCCAATTGCCAATAAACCCCAGAGAAAAGGAAGAAAATGAAGCAGAAGAGCCATTTCAGTATATGTTCTTCTTTGTACTTCCATTCTCGTGGATTTGTGAAATGTCATCAGTCAAAGCCCAAGTACTGTTCCAATTCAAAGGTCGCATCTATCCAAGTACAGGTCAAATACCTGGAAGTGTTCTTGCTCTGCCACCTAATTGAGGATGCTTTGGGAGCAGACTTGTGTGGGCTTGGAGTAGCTAGGTATCCCAGAGTGCCTTGCGCACCAACCAGCGGTCTTGATTGATTGAAATTATTACATATTCATCATAGTACAGCTATTGCAACACTTTATCCAGGTTTAATATTATTCATCTGAGAAAATACCCCTTTAGATTTATAATATGTGGTCCGTTCGTCCAAATCGTTTGTGTTTGTAAATTTTATCGAACATTTTCGGCACCATGAGAACTGTTGATTCGGATGAGACAGTGGACATATCAGCAGACTGCAGCCCAGCTTCTGAGAGGATCTGACTAAAACATTTGGGGTCATCCCAGGGGACAACAGACGTATCTGTGGTAGTTTTACCACTCGCTCTGTTGTCAGTAGCATTTTATATATGTAATTGTTTGCTTTGGAAGAAATATGTTGCTGCCAGTTTGAAGGTGATTTTACATATTTTATTGGATATTAGAAATGATCTTGGATTCACACAAATCAACATAGAAATGCCTGCATATAAAATATTATATCAATAAAAACTTTCTGATATCCAGGCCTACATACATCACACAAGTTTATTCATCACTGTCACCATTACTTTTTGTGAAAATGTCAGTTTTTTAACACTTGGAATTATTTTGTCACTGTACATCAACTACTGTACAGTTGTGTTTCAGTGAAATTATCAGTACTGAGCTAAGCTGCTGCTGTCACCAAGAACACTGCTGCCCCAATTGTAAATAGTTCTCCCGTCCTTGAAGTCCGGACTCCCAAAGTTAAAATTCCCAAGTCAGAACTCCTGGGTTCTGAAGTCTGGCATTGGCCTACTCTGTGTTGAGAAATGGCCAAGAAGAAGAAGACCCCTGGTGAAGTTGTGGTGACCACTGTTGGTAACCCCAGGATGCGAATCAGTTGGTGCTACAAATAACACCCACTGTTTGCTGCAGCCACTGAAAAAAAGGTGCTACTTTTACAGTAAACCTTAACTTTTCTTGACTACAGTTAGTGTTGTGGACTAATGCGTTAACTGCTGATACAGTAGCAAAGGGGAGTTAGCTTTCTCACCTTTTACCTTATCTCCAGGATGTGGAGGAATAACTGTCTCTGGCTGCACTCTCAGGTAATGCTTCATGTTGTCTCTGACACCTGTCTGCCCCACACAACACAAACTTTAAGCTCAAAGAGAAGTTTTCTTTTACTGTCTGCAGCCTGTTACCACAATGAGACAGTGACTACAGTGACTTTTCTCAGACAAATTACTTTCTGTGACACAGTCAAGTTTAACAGCTTTGCTTCCACAGTCATTTTTTCTGGCATCTGCTGCCAAAATGTTTCTATAGTGAGTAATGTTATTAGCTTTTTATTGTGGTCGCTTTCCTGATGCTTTCATGATATAATACGTAGAAAGACGTGAATACTAACGCTACATTTTGACCCCATCATAAATCAAATGTGTTGGAGCAGAGTTGGATTTTTTTGCTCTTAGCATATAATGTTCATATAATGTTGTGTTTGTGATGCTGCATGTGCAGCCAGGTAGATAAGAACAACAGTGGTGCAGCACACAAATGCAAAGTACTAGATGGAACAATAGCACTAAATGAATAATGGATTGGTACGCATTTATCATAGCAGGCTGAAGCAAACAATCCTCCGTGTCCTTGTGGAGGCCTTTTCCCAGCAAACTAAGGAAAAATTAAGTGTTTTGGGTTCGAACATAATAGTGTTGCTATACAGTTTTAAGACCCTACAGGGCATTTTGGACTAGACTGTAGACAGACACCTACAGAAACCTTTAAATATACTGCAGCACAGCCTCATTCATTCCGAATACGCAGCAATGTCTTTAGTTCTGCTTCATTCATTGCTCTATACAGTCTTTGTAAGATTTTTCGATCCTCATTTGTTTTTTCTGTTGCTCTTAAGTCCCGGGTAATTAGGGAATTCATTGCAATGCCCTACTTTGAAATCTATAGGGAGGTGGACGTGGGGTATGCGATTTTCCCATTTACATATGAGATGAGTCTCCATGTACATGTTTTAGTGTCTACAGCCATAGGCCATAATTTGTCTGTCCCCTGTGAATAATATAGATGGTTAACCTACATTAAACAACACAAAATTACTGTTAAGAAGCAAATGCAGTGTTATGGATGTTTGTTGCTGGATTCTCGCAAGAAAACTATAGCAGTCAAGTATTGGTGTCCAGTTAAAAAGTTTCTCCTTTTATTATTAGTCATGTCCAACATACAGTGCATCCAGAAACTTTTTTTTTTTGTTACAGCCTCATTCCAAAATGGATTACATTTATTATTTTCCTCAAATGTCTACAAACTATACCCCATATTGACAATGTGAAATAAGTTTGTTTGAAATCTTTGCAAATTTATAAAAAATACAAAACGAACAAATCCCATGTACATAAGTATTCATGGCCTTTGCCATGAGACTCAAAACTGAGCCCTGGTACACACTGTTTCCACTGATCATCCTTGAGATGTTTCTACAACTTGATTGGAGTGCACCTTTGGGAAAGTCAGTTGATTGACATGATATGAAAAAGCATACACATGTCTATATAAGGTTAACATACCATAACAGCATGTATGAGCTCAAACCAAGCCATGAAGTCCAAAGAATTGTCTATAGATCTCTGAGACAGGTCACAGATCTGGAGAACGGTGTAGAAAGATTTCTGCAGCATTTAAGGTCCCAATGAGCACATCAACCTCCATCATCCATAAATGGAGGAAGTTTGGAACCACCAGGACTCTTCTCAGACTGGGCTGCCAGGAGAAACTGAGCGATCGCGAGAGAAAGGCCTTAGTCAGTGGAATGAGGAGAACCTTCCAGAAGAACAACCACCTCTGCAGCACTCCACCAATCAGGCCTGTATGGTAGACCGGCTAGACCGAAACCATTTCTCAGTAAAAGGCACATGAACTCAGACCACGAGAAACAAAATTCTCTAAACTGATGAAACAAAGGTTGAACTCTTTGGACTGAATGACAAGTGTCGTGTCTAAATAAACCAGGCACTGCTCACCACCTGGCTAATACCATCCCTACAGCAATGTACAGAGACATCCTGTTCCAGAGCACTCTGGACCTCAGACTGTGGGAATGGTTCATCTTTCAACAGGACAATGACCCTAAGCACACAGCCAAGATAACAAAGGAGTCGCTATGGGCCAAGTCTGTGAATGTCATTGAGTGGTCCGGCCAGAGCTCAGACTTGAACCTTTTGAACATCTTTGGAAAGAGCTGAAAATGGCTGTTTATGGACGCTCCCCATCCAACCTGATGGCGCTTGAGAGGTACTGCAAAGAAGAATAGGTGTGCCAAGCTTTTAGCATCATACTCAAAAAGACTTGGTGCTAAGGGGCTTTAACAAAGTAGTGAGCAAAGGCTGTGAATACTTACAGTACATCTGAGTTTTTCATGTTTTTATTTTTAAGACACTTGCAAACACTCAAGCTAATGTCTTTCAAGTTGTTATCAGGGAATAAATTAATTGAATCCATTTTAGAGTGAGGCTGTAACATAACAAAATGAGGAAAAAAAATACTTTCTGGATGCACTGTAATGTGATTTTTGTGTTTAAACCTTTGTCTCATATATCATCCAAACCATCACACTACAGGCTTTGCTCCATCTTGTTCGTTAAGCTTTTTATTTCCTGTGTCCCATCTGTGTTTCATGCAGTAAGGCTGAAATCCAAAAGTAGACACAGCCTCTGTAGTCATTTCTTAGTACTTCATTATCGCAGTAACGAAAAATAGAAAACAAATAATGCACATACTTTTTGTATTTCATAGCAAAACATAAAGATTATGATTGTAAGATGGCTATGCATGACTTTATGATGTAAACTACTCTAAAGGCCTTAATTAAACTGCAAAGATAACGGTGAGTTAATAGTATTTTGACCCTACTTTTGCATAAAATAAGTCAATGGTTATAATGAGTCGACACTGATCTTCATGAGCTGATAAACACTAGATGATCACTTGAGTAAAGTGGTTGTAGCACTATTTGTTGAGCACGTCTGTGTTTTTGAGTAACACAGAGAAAAGCGCATTAAATGTTAATTATTTCATTGAACAGGCCACCATCATGTTTAGAAGAATTATTAAAATTAGAATTATTTCTGTTTTTTTTTCAATATCTTGTATTTGGATTCCCACAGTCAGCAGCATTTCAAATCATAGTCTTTCTCTGGCCCTGACTATGGCTACAGCTGCTGCAACAGCTACAGACGTGCCCACTGGAACTGTGATCATAGAAAGTGGCTGTGGCTGCTGTTTTTGGCCTCTCTCAAAAAAATCCCAATTGTAAACAAGCTTTTCTAGCATCTACAGTGATGTAGATTAACTTCATTTTCACAGCAAATCATGGTACATCATGGTTGGATTGTTTTAGTTGTGGTGTTTCTTAAACTGTCTTTTGCAGACTTAGGTTGGTCAGCTTGACAAATTATTTTGGTGCTTCCATTTCTCTTGTTAGCAAAGCCTCATGTAGGTTCCCAGCTTAATTTATTAATGTGAGGCCAAATTGAAACTTTTTCTTGTACACGTTTAAGCCGCCTTAAAGTCATAAGGGAAACAGACTTCAGCACAACACCTCTGTTTCCAAGCTGTGGATTGGTAAGAGATGGAAAATCCGAGTGGACTGAGACCTTCTTTATTTACAACTTAAAGTGAGACATCTTCTCTAGTAAAACTATCAGCCAATGTAATTTTTGTTCCACAGTTGTCCAGTTAAATTTTAATTTATACCACTAAAATTAATCAATTAGATCAGCTTTTACTTCTATTCAGGACCTTCAGTATTTACAGCAATAAGCTATTGAAAAATAAGATTATTGCTTTAAGTTCATGTTCAAAATGTGGAAACCTATATGCTATATATATATGAATTTTATACTGTGGATGCTGAATATCTTTGGCACAAAGATTTCCTTAAGGATTTATCACCTTCAGTCTTGTCACATTTTCAGACTGTACAGTAGCTTCAGGTTGTGAACATCCATTAGGCTGCCACTCAAATCTTCTCAACCTCCAAATTTTTTGGTTTCAATTAACCAAGTGCATTGTAGTGTGAGAGATGAAATGTTTTCCACAAATTGTTTCAGTTGCTCCTATCTACCAAGGATTGAGAGGTGCAGAATTTGATGCAGTAGTTCTGGATATTGTAAAGTAAGATTGGTATTAGGGTGGATGTGCTTTCACATGGTAATACTTAACCCCCCCAAGCAGAACTATTACACTAATAATCAGACTAACTTTTAATTAATTTTTTAATTAAGCAACTGATGAGTCAAAGTTATTATAAATATGCACATTTGATCCTTAAATGTGACCAAGAAAGACCCTCTCACGCTGAGACAAAATACAACGTTCTTTTAATCCCCATTTCCATTTGCTACATCTCATACAGTAAGCACATGAACAAGAGAGGGCAACATATAGAGTCCAGTCATTGAGCATTATAGATATCAACTTCCCAGCAAAAATGCAAAGTCCATTGTGGTCCTGAAGAGGTCTTTGTAGAGGAAGTCTTTGATTGCTCAACGTGAAGGGACATGCAGTGAAGTTGCTGTGGAGATAACACAGTGTGTACAATTCTGCTTGCAGACAGCTGCTAATTCACAGTTAAGTTTTATAAAGTGCACACAGGGTATTGATCTTGTAAGCATCTCAATGAAAATGATTTCTACTGTACGTCTTTAAAATTACCATAACTTATGTTACAGAGCTCAGAGTAAGACAGCAGTACTTATCAGATGTAAAAATAAATGACATGACATATTAGTATTCACAAAAAACTATTGGAATTGATCTCACAATATCCACAAATTCACAACTTGGTAACACTATTCTGAGTAGCTAATTTGTATTGTTACTATTACTTTTATAATTTGTTAAGTTTATCTGTTTCTCTACTGCATTCTATGCATCAGGATATTTAATGCTGTAGAGGTTATGTCATATAAAACATATTTAGTGCTTTACTGAGTAGCATAAATATATTCACATAGTAATATACTCTGAGTATCTTATAGGATGACATGTTTCTGCTGAGGTTAACTCTGGCCCCTGTGAGGAAAAGACTGAGCACATCAATAACATAATCATAACCAAATTTAAATGCAAAAAAAAAAAAAAAAAAAATTAAACTTTTTGAATACTGTATATATTTCTAGTTTCTTTGTTTAAGTCTATTTAAGTTGATTTCCACTATTGCATGTTACCTTTGCTGTGAACATTCAGTCTGAGCAGATTAGGACAGACGTTCTATTGCAGAGAACTGCAGAGGTTGTAGTTCTGTGGCTCAGGAGATATTTTCCCGTTTTGCTACACACAGACATACAAGACTAATGTATAAAAATCCTGCTTACTCTACTCTGCAAAAATGAAAGGAAAAAGGGAAAAAAAAAGATTGGCACAAACATATGGGTCAAAGTGGTCATCAGGTTCCCAGACATAATGAAGAAAGCACTAACAAGAGTAGTAAACAGTGTCATGTCAGAAATGGAACTGAAATTTAAATAAATCTCCTTCTAATATTGTTACAGATGGTAAAACAACCCAACGTTTTATGCATCTGCTACAATCTATATTAAATGGCTAGTGGACATCTTTGTGATATTTATGAATAAAAGGATTTTATGATTTTATGTATTTGAGTGTGTCCACATCTCATCGGATGGAGACTGACAAGTTTTGAGTGGATGTTGTGATTCAGGGAACATTTTATCCTCTACAGATAATATAACATCATGGTAAAAGTAGATTCAGTGAGGACGATAGCACTTGCCACTACTTTTGCCATACTAAAATAAATAAATGCTATGCACATGATCTATCGTTCATAATTGTTTTTTTAGTTTTAACAGGACACTTAACACTGGTAGAGAAAACTGCTGCCTAAATTATAGCTTTGTGACTAAGGAAACTGATGTTTCTTTTCTTCATGTACTATGTAAAACGGAGATTGAAATCAAGGCCAAAACATGTTCAAGACAATATGTACAAACAATTTGGAGTTAAGTGTAATGTGTAAGTACAGAAATGTTTATAATAAGCCCTGTTTAAGTGTGACAAAAACAATTACTGGAGGTTGCAGACACACATGTACAGATCATCATGCATTAACCTATGACATTGATTACATGGTTTGGTGTTAACATTTCTTTCCACTTGTTCTCCTGCAATGACCTTTGAAGATACAGTTTAAATACTGTAGGTCTGATGGAAAAATCTTGTAAATGAAGAAAAAAAAAATATGTGCATCTAGCAACAGAAATTCCTTTGTCATATCTTTTCAAATGTACCAGATTCAACTCATAACAAAAATACAGACATCAATTATTAAACACAAATCAAAACTTGGAGACATAGCTGGAGACAAATTGTTTTTTTAACTTTAAAAACCATCACTTTGAAAAATCAGGCCGACTATTGGTTTGCTCTTCAGCATGATCACAGAAAAAGGTTTTTCTAATGATTACTTTGACAGCATTTCGCATGATAATGGTCCTCAGTGATAATATTGTCTCCAAAATTTGTTTGGACATACTCTAGGACTGTAACATACAGTATTGTCCTCTGATGTCTACTACAAACCACGTAAACAGTACAACATACAGTATGTAGACAAATCGAATCAACATCACTATAAACAATCAAGTATAAAAGGGCAAAAGTACAATATGAATCAATGCCTGCAGTAAAATCAGGATGGAGCCAAGAAGAGTGACTGATGCCGAGAATGGGTGCCTGTCCGTTATATTGTTAAAGAGTGTGTTGTGTGACTTAATGTATCAAAGATAATGTTATATGCACTTCCATGGAAAACATAGAAACTGTGATTCATAATTCAGCTTCAGTCTGAGGTAATGATGTTAGTTTGTGACTGCGGGGGTCATGGTGACTCTGCACCAAAATTGTTCGTAATAATTGTTCTAAACTACATTGGATTTTTTAATCTCTTGCATCATCTTTTCACAGGCAGAGGTCTGTTGACCTTCCACACTAATGGATGGACATGAATGCGTGGGTGGGGCACGGCCACATACTGAGTCTACAGAGCCTTTGGACACCAGTATATATGTGCATATATATATATATATATATATATATATATATATATATAGATTGTGTGTAGCGTAAATGAGTGTGAGGATGTCAAAGCCATTTTTCCTTATAATGTGTGTAGTCACCAAGGCACATAACTTCTCCGTCATTTAACATAGTCAGCCAGTTAAAACAATAAGAGCCACTGGACTAGAAAATATACAAACAGCCCCATGGGATGGGAAAGCAATTCCAGATGATACTGCATTGGGTCTGTTGAGATTCAGTGCAAGCTGAAGGCCAGACACTGACAATTATTAATGATGTTCCTATAGAACTATAGAGACTACCTCCGGCTAACAGAACATAGTAAAGCGACCCACGTTTCTTCGAACGTGCTTTCGTTGTCTGATGCATCGCCGTGTCTGTGTGCGCATCCATGCATGTTAACTCGAAGAATGTGTTGAAACCTTATCATTTCTAACGAGTTACAATGAAAACTTCAAACGCATGCTCGCTCTAACTTATTACAAGCAAAGCGCAAACATGTCAAAACATAGTGAAAACACAATTTGACTACTCTACAAAGCAGCAAGCAATCAAGATACAGTAAAGAAACACTTGGTTAGTCACAACAGGGAACAGGGCCAGAGCTAAGTGTGGAGGGGAGAAAAGAAATGCTACAGAAACATAGTCTGATGTGAGAATGTGCTCCCTCCAGGGTCCATGACTATATTGGAATCTACTGTTAAAATTTGGCTTCCATCTATACAGACGTGCAAAATTACAAACTCTTAAGAAAAAACAGACACACAAAACACACGCACGCAGGCATACACACAACCACACACACACACACACACACACACACACGCACAATAAGATGTAATGGGCTTGGCCTCTTACAAACCTGTCTACCCTCTGACCCAAACCAGATCAAGCCTAGCGTTTGGTCAAATTCAGTTTAGATTGTTTGCCTTCATGATTGCAGGCTTTCTGTTGACATACGTGGCCCAGTAGCCTAAGTTAAAGATGAAGAACAGAATGGGGAAAATAATGCGTGATATCTTGTCCACTTTGCTGACGCGGTTGTAGGACTTTTTGGCCTCCGTGTAGGGATCGTCCATTTTATGCAGATAGGGGTGTTTTGCTGATGCTCCAGGGGCACTCTTGGAAATGGTTGTTAAACCTTGGTCTTTAGCCACGTTGATGGCATAGGTGGTTCCAACAATGTTGAAGGTGTTGTTTGCCTTCTTGGATAAAGTCGCAGATTCTCTTCTCTGAAACGGAAGAAGGCAATAAAGTAAAGGCTGTCAGGAGTGAAGCACCAGACTTAACAATACTTCCATTTGAACTCATAAAGAGGAAATAGAAGCAACACCACGAGACACGACACACACAAGAACAAAACAAAAGCCTAACCATATCTTTAATCCTGGCCATGTTAGCCTGAAACGGTTCCTGAAAAGAAAAGTAGAAAAGAAAAAAAGTTTACCAATTATATTAAAATTACCCAACTTACATACTCTATTCATCACTATGTTGCTGGAACTACTTTTGAACATTTTACACTATAAATATTGTCAATTTAAGTCTGCATCATACAAATCTGGATTGCAGAAGAAAGTCATGATCAAAATTCATGACAAAATTTTCAGGCTTGTAAAATTGAGAGAAATAGGGATGTACTGTTGCACCATTGCAGGACCAGGCTGGACTGGCATCTGATACTGCCAACAGTAGCAGTAGCAGCATGGAGCAGGATTAGAAACAAAGCAAAATAACTGCCTGAATACATGTCTGACAAACCGTATCAATGAGAGCAGCCAGGCCTCTTCAGGCAAACAGCTTGCGATAAAACAAACACGACAAAGGCTGTGTGCGATGTAGCTGGCTATAGAAAACGGTCTCCTTCTTTACTGTCCCCCATATTAAAATTGCAGAAGGAGGCAGGCTTTCATTTGCTGAATTGGTACACACACATAGTAAAACTTACATCACCAGACAAGATCATGTCAACTTTACAGTACAATACACACGGTAAATATAAGATAACAAGACGGGCATGAAGATTTATCAGCAGGCCCAGTTTTAATTTCTTGTGGCATGTAGGGTTGGGGTCGGTCCTGGGGTGATCACTCATCACCACCGTGGTCATTTTTAAGATCTTCAACAAAGCTAAAATGTCGTTTGCCCCATTACGGCAAGTTTCACTTTCAGTGTTCTCTGTTTTCAGTCTGGCTTCAATTTTTGCTCTACTTTTTCAGCTTCATTTAGTTTTCCTTTCTTTTTCCTCTCACTCCATCTTTTTAATTAGCATAACTAATGTCCCCTCTTCCACTCCTCTTTAATGCTTCATGGTGGATCTTTTTTGCACACAGCTCTGTACCAAATGTTTTGTTGGATCCGTATCCTCAATATTCACCTACACGTACAACTGGAGGCAGAAAGATGGTTTTGCATGCAGCCAAACTCGTGCTATAGGTTTATCCAGTGACTAAGTGAATAAGACCAGTGTGTCACTGCTATGCATACATTCACTGAATAGCCACTTGTCAATCTAGAATGTGAAAACAGTGAAATATTAGCATTAGGTGCTGCAATTATAAGTGGTTGTTAAGCTTCAGACTATCTGTTCAAGGTGATAGTGGAAGCAGGAGTGATGATGAAATACAATCAGTGTGATCAGCGTTTCCTCCTTGAGCGAGCAGGACAACAGAAGGAGGATGATCCTTGATACTCCTCTGCAAAAATTGCAACACTTGTGGAGAGCTGACAGAGCTTGCAGACGGTTGATTGCATTAAACAGAGAAATGCTGAGCCATTGCCTGAAGGGCTCTATCTCAAGTCAATTACTACAGAGTGAGAGAGTCGCACCGATGCCCCCCAGATACTATCCCATGTTTCTGACTCCTCCACATCTAACACCATCACAAGCCCCTTCTATCATAGCAACGGCCTGCATCAGCAGGAAAAGCAAATGACTACTATAGCATGTCATACGACCTTAATCGTAGCATCCTAAACTCTAAAGTCCCTGGCATTAGGCATGTGATTTGCACAGAAACCCGACAAATGAGCCAAGCAAAGTCATTTTCCGTCACCATTTAATGGGCTGTCCTCTGCAGTAATTTTATCTGCTCTAATTATTGGGGAAACCATATGTGACATTGGGCCGTGTGTTTGTGTTTTTTTTTTATCAGCCTAATGTGACACAGCACATAATTTACTTCCGGGCGAAGATGCTTGCTCACTATTCAAAGTCGTTTGGCTACGCGTAGACACAAATACCCACAAATACAATGCATGTATCGACCTTGTCTTTGTAACTTCTGTAATCTGTGCATCAGGATTTCTTTATGAGCATGATTAAGGACACTCAGTTTTATTGTGCCTCACTGTGTCCTGTTGTTTGGAGATTAGTGTGTGAACCTTGTGACAATCTGTCGTGAGATTGGAAGATGAGATGTTGGCATATTTAATAGCTTTACGTACCTGTGGGCAGATAGTTGTGCAGACTGTGTTTAGACAACAGTGGTGTGTGTGTGTGCGTGTGAAGATTCAAACCATCTGCTAGTTATAGATGTGTCTTATGCGTGATCTAGTCACTTCAGGTTGTGTTAGATTATCTAGCAGTCAGTGTCAATTATACATTCTATGTAATCCCTCTTTAGAGCAAATGTTTATTTTGAGCTTCTGCTGCACTAGTTGATATTTTCAGTTTCTGTTTCCTAAAATAGTGCATAACTTAAATATGTACAGTGTCTTCTTTTCACTATAGACAAACTAACTTGTAATACAGTAAAACCCTACACACCATAATGATGATGCTAATGTGCAGTAATAGCAAAGTTTAGGATGGTTAGTGAGATTTCACAATTTAATCTTGCCTAGTATATCAAAAGGCTTATTCCTGGCTATAATAGTCAGAGGAAGCCAAATAACCATGTGTAACAACACCTTCAGCTCAGACAAAGGTGTGGAAATGTTTCATTCAAGCTTTTAATAAGATGCCTCCAGAAATAGTTTTTTTCCACTTGAACCCCCTCATCAAAAGTTGTTTTGTTAGCAAACCAGTTCTAGCAACTCACCCTTTTGTTGCTGCAACAGTAAATTGCAAAGCAGTGCCATGTTTTGATCTATTGAAATGTGACTGTCAGTACTGTAGTGTCCTTTTTCTAACAAACTGTCGGGTTAACATATCTGTAGATGCGGAGATTTGTGTGGCAGATTATGAGGAATACATGTTAAACCATGATCATTCTTTGCCTCCAGCAGTGGAGTCTACTGCACACTGAGCCAGTGCCTCGTTCCTCAGCTGATGAAACAGGCATATAAAAGCTAACACAGTAGTGTCTCATCATGTGTCATGGAGTGCCAAGAATATGCAGGCTTTCATTCCAACCAAATTCCCCGTCGGCTAATTTCTGTAATAAAGCACACCTTCAGTTGGTGAGGGGAGAGCTAATTATGTGGAAAGCTTGTCAAACAGAATGTTAGGTGACACAAAAAATGAAGAAAAATGTCATTGAAGCTCCATAACCAGCAACACAAATTAGTGCACATTGACTGCTCACTATTTTAGATCTAAAAAGGCAGAGCTGATGAAGTCATCAATTCATGAGAAACCCTCCATCAGATGGCTGAGGACTGTATTAGCACTTACCGAGCTACGTCTCTCTTTCCTAAAAGTTCTCTAAATAAAACCTTATTTAAAATAACATGTATATGTGGTAAAAAAATGAAAACGTATGTGCACTTTGATCACTTTTCCAGTAGCTTATTGTAACAGGGAGTGTGATTGGAGTGCCATGTCTCCTTCTGTGACCCCATTCTTTTTTTTATCTATCATGACAACTGCATGCTCAGCACAGCCCCCAAGAAAGCAGCCCAGGCTGTGCCATTAGGATGAGGCATCAAAAGGGGGAAAAAAATGTAAAGGGGGGGGGGGGGGGGGGGGAGAAAAAAAAACTCCACTCTGCTCCAGTATAACGCTACAAATTATCCCCACCGACTGAAAAGTTCTGTGGCAGCAATATGCATTTGTGTCAATCACTCAGAGGACCAAATGTCAAGTTATAAAAAAACTGGAGAGGCTGTGCTGATTGTGTCAAACATTAGAAGCAGAAAATAGATTTATGGCACAGTCTGTTGCAGTGAAAAAATAGGTTTTACGTGTCATGTCTGTGGGTCATAGAAGTGTTCCAGCACTGGCTATGTGGTAAGAGCAACCGAACAACATTGGCTACTATTCACTACTAGTTTCATCTAAGGTTCAAAGTTCCCAAACAAAAAAAACCGAAGCCAGGACACCATGTCGTTTTCCTTAGTTTTTGGACATTGTCACACTTCACATAAAATTGCACCAGCAATAGATTTATTTGTTTAGCTCTACATTAAGTCATTTAATTCACAGTACACAATAAAAATGTGATATTACGTGCCGAAAGCACAAATTCTCTAGTTGCATTGTAATTTCTTACACCCGAAATATCAATGCACGTTGGTGTTTCCCATCTGTCTTTCTAAACACCACACGTTCTGCAAATCGAATCAAAGCTGTCCTTAAATAATCTCTAAAAGCACCGGTTTAATAATCTAAAAGTACACGTTTAAAGCAAATCAATTTCATATTTAGCAGCATCTCAAAGCACAGTACAGTAACATATGGGAATAAGAAATCAGTGCATTTGCTTCCTTCAGCGCAGGATTGAGCGAGATTTTTTGAAGCCCGTGCGGCAGCTATATTATTCAACAGCAACACTTACATACATCCAGCCCGCTACAACATGCTTTAACTTTCCTCTTTGCTCCTGTGTTTCTGTTCCGCTGCCATCTTGCCCCTCTAATTGTTTCCGCTTCCGTTATAAATCATAGAAATCACGGTAAATTTAAGTGCAGAGGGTGTGTTAAGAAACTAACACCTTTTTGTTTATGTGACTTTACCATAGCTTCATATAAAAGCAGCTTGTTTATACCTCTGCCAATAAAACCACAATGCTTAAATGGAGTGAAGCACCAGAGCTACATTGTGCTGAAATGCTCAGTACCCACGGGGATTTCTACTTTCCTCCCTTGAAGTAAATTTACTCACCATCTTATATCTTCCATACAACACACAGTCAGCCCAGATTATTGATAAATTACAACCTGTGAGCTCTGATTTATCAGATTTTATTCCTAATATAAAAAATGTCAGCCTTAGGCAAATCCATTTTAAATAATGCACACTCACTTTTTAATCAGTGCGCCTCTAATGTGCAGAGTAGGTGTACTGATGCCATCTTTTCTGGAGAGAATGAGCCAACGCTGACTTTAGGATAAGACTTGAACATATGCTGCCATCATAAATCAGGGCCAGTGTCTTTGGGAGTTTACCTGTGTTTCTCCTCTTACCGTTCCGCCGCACTGTCCTTGTTCCATTTGGCTGTTAATGAATAATAAAAGCTCTCTTTATAGTCTTTATAGAGTACTGCAGGCTGCGTGAACGAAGGAACTTTCTATCTTTGTTTCCAAAGTGCAATCTGCCCCCATCGCTCCTCCAGTGTAAAATAGGGAATTTCTGGGGAACATTTGTAACAAGGTTTTCTAATCAAAAGACAGAACAATTTCACGAGCCAAGAAAAGAATTACCAAAGAGTCGACAAGCTCCTTTTTGAAAAACGACGTGTCCGTAATTGATTTGGTTGTACAGTGACAAACCCAAAGTGCAGGTGTGGCGTGTCCGTGGTTTTTTTTTTTTTTTATAGTACGAAACAGTTTCAAATAGGAATCACTCACCCTTATTTCCATGCCCTCTCTTTTCCCATCCCATGCCCAGCTGCGCTTGGTGAAGTAGTTGACTGTGGCAAACTCAATCAAGGCAGAGAAGACAAAGGCATAGCACACGGCCATGAACCAATCCATAGCAGTGGCATAGGCCACCTTAGGAAGGGAGTTTCTAGCACTGATGCTCAGAGTGGTCATGGTTAGGACAGTGGTGACCCCTGAAGATGAAATAAACAAACAAACAAAAAAATCAATTTATATATTTTTAAAATTTATTTTCTTACAATGAAGTTGTAGCAATTCTGATGACATTTAGAGCCCCCTTCAAAAGTATTGGAACGGCAAAGTAAATGAATTTAAATTTGGATTTAAAAGGCTTAAAAGTGATGTACAACGTAGGCAAAAATCTCAGTCGGGGAGCAAACATTAAATTCATTTGTGTTTTTCGTACACTGAAGTCATTTGAGTTTGAGATCAAAAGATCGATATCAGTTATAAATATCTATAACAGGTCATATACACTATAACACATTTATCTAGTATTGGAACACAGTTTTATAATAAACAATACGTAACATTTAGTTGTAAATCCACTGTTTGCAGTAACTGCATCTTGCCTAAATAAAATTGTTGTTTTTTTCGTTCGATGTGCTTTTTCAGGCTTTCTTGCCTCCTCTAGTTGTTTTTAGTTTCAGAGTGGTCCTTTCTTTAATCTCTTTTTTAGCAGTTAAATGCTTGTTTAAATGGTTCAAGGCCTCTTGTGTGACATGACCACAAAACCCTTAACTTCTATTCCTCTCACGAAGTCCTTTGTTGAGTTGGCAGCAAGCTTGGATCTTTTTCTTGGTACACAATGAAGCTCGGACAAATTCATTTTGATGAAGTTCTCAGTAAATTTGCAGACAAAATGTTTGTGCACAGCCCTGAATTTATTCTGCTGCTACCATCACGAGTGATATCATTGATAACAAGACATGACACTACTTCTACTATGCTTCGCAGATGAGCTCCTATGTTTGGATCGTGAGCAGATTCCTTCTGCCTCCAAACTTCTTGGCCTTTCCATCACTTTGGTACAGGTTAATGTTGGTCTTATTAGTCCATAAACTTTGTTTCAGAACTTTTGTGACCTATCTTTGTAATTCCATTGCAAATCCCAACATGGATTCACGAATCTTACTGCTGATGATGTGTTTGCATCTTGTAGTATGGTCTTTGTATTACTGCTCAAAAGGATTTATATTAAGGTGACTCCTTCACCTCTGCTCTGTTTAGGTTGTTCGTGATTTTGCTTGTTTTGTTTCGAGGTTTTTCCTCACAGCTCCCACAATGGTTTAGTCATTACCTGTTGTTTCCTATGCTGATGTGTCGTGTGTATGTGTACAAATACAGGCTAAATCCAGGAGTCATTTAGAACTATTTAGTGTTGGAAAATCAATCTCACATCACCCCCCCAAAGGTAACGAGAAACACTTTTACTTTTGGAAATGAGCCAACATGAGGGATCTGATAATGGTGTTTTGCTGTTTCATTTAGCTTAACTGGCAACAAATGCGGCTCAGACAATGGTGCCCAGGCAGCCACATTCAAGCAATCATTAGAGCTGTTCCAGCCTCTTCCAACTACACTTCAGACTGTAAAATAAATGTGTACTGAAGATTATGGCTGAGGAATTAAAATGACTGATAAAAAGATAAGTAGCTATTCACTTCAAGGATATCACTTAATTGCTTTCAGGTATTGAATTTTACATTACTTGACCATATTGAAATGTTTAAACTGTGTTACATTGTTATGCTATTTTAGGGTAGTAGTATTCTCAGTGGAAAAATATTTCTATTAAAATTGTTGTTGAATAACTTGTAATTTCCAATGAGAACATTCCTAATTCCAGGTATAAATCAGTTATAGGAGGCTGTTAAAGCCGATAACTCTTCATAAGCTATTTAGTTGAGTCTACGGGGAGCAGAAATAATAAATACAACATAAAATGCAAAGTTAGTATAAATAGCCTTATTTCAGATAATTGATGTGATGATAAGAACAAAAAATACAAGTTGTGAACACATCTTAGAACAGTGTCCTTCACAGTAAACCTTTCAATAGCTCCACTGAGAAAATGACACTGATTACAGCCTCACTCCTCGTGTGGGGAAAATTGGTCTCTACAGATGATTTCTTGTGTGACTGAAGTGACTTTCAGAGGATTCATATTTGCTCAACAACTCTTCGTGTTACATGTGATTCAAAGTCTGTTGAGCAGTGTCTGCTACCTCATGTACATCAGTATCAAATCAAAATGCTAATTAGCACAGGTTAGAGGCTCCTTTCATAGATCACGCAGCGCAACAGTTAAAAGAATCAAGAGAAGGGCAAACTGCATCTAATCTTTGAGTTTAGGGAGATCTAAGAAGACAATGTTTAGAACATGAGTGCTGGATGAACTAATTGGATCTATTCTTTTTCAGAGTACAAAGGGTTGGTAATATGTTCTGTCAGTGAGGCTAAGGAGAAAATGAAAAATATGAAATCAAATAAATATTGCTCTGCTTACTTAGAAAACATTATTTCTATTCATATAATATAGAAAAATAAAAATAAAATATTAAATGTTGTGTCTCCCTCTTTATTTTATTTATTTAAAGCTAATTTGTTTATTTGCTCTACTACTGTAATGGTGTGATCTGACCGTTGTTATAAATAAAGTATGCTAACATATTCCACAATGTAACAGAAAGATGTTCCCAAAACCGCAATGTAGTCGAGGCCTCCTGTAATACGGACACACTGGAAGCAGGACTGGAAGCAGTGCAGTAATATATATTTTTCTAAAACTCTTTAGACGCTCGCCTTTCTAACCAACAGTAATTGTATAATAACGACCTAATGCTCAGAGTGAGTGCAGCAGAGTGCAGGAACGTAGCAGAGCAGGAGGACGGAGCGGCAAGTGTGGCAGGGCGGCCTGCTTTGAAATGTCACGCTTTACAGGTTACATATTGTAGTTTAGACAGTCTTTAGTAACGTCAGTAGGATTGTACTTGTTTGGTGTGTCTGGTTTTATGGAAATTACATAGCACCTCAGACACGTGTGGCTCCTAAAGTTGATAAAGCAGAATACTATCCTCTTTCCGAGATGCAACATGTCATCATCTATCACCTGCCACGAATTTTCTGTTCTGTATTTTTTCCACTTTTACTTCTCCCTGATTTATTAGAAAAATAAATAAAAATAAAATACACATTCGTCCCCATGTGCACCTAAAATGTACCAAGCTATCTTTTGTACTCGACAGCATCGTGTTAATTAAGATTTGTCAAAGGGGAAACTTTATAAAAGTCTCCACTTGCTTTGCAGCCTGGCGAATCCTGTGAAGATGTAACAGATGTTGTTCTGCACATGCTCCAGTAAATTACCCAAACTGTTCAGTAAATACCTTTGTGCATGGTTTCTGGCACTCACCAAATACAGTGCGAGCTGGAACCGATTCTCTGTTTAGCCAGAAGGAGACCTGAGACAGTATGACAGTCATGATGCACGGCAGGTAGGTTTGAATCACAAAATAGCCAATTTTCCTTTTCAAATGGAAATATGTTGTCATCACTACATATTCTCCTGAGGGGGAGGACAGAAACACAGAGAGAGGAACACACAGGGTTATAATTATTGATACAGCTGAGCCTTGTTAGAAGCAACACAAGATAAATTATTCAAAGTTAGATTTATTAAAGTTAAAGAATGAACAAGTATGCTACATACTGTCAAAGTAGCTCATAGGCTTGTGTAATTAAGGGACATTAGAGCATTAACCTAACACCAAACACATCACGAGACTTTGCACTTTGTATAAAATAGTCATAGCTCCATGTCACTTATGTCTTTTTTGCCATGACAAAGGAACATTTAATCTATTCCTAAAGTACTAGAAGACTATTAATAATACAGTAAGCGTAAACCTTGAGTTAAGGTGGAAAGGCTGATGTAAAAGGAGGTGGGGCTCTGGATAATATGGCTGTATGACGCTCCCGTCAAAATGTCAACAACAAATGTTTGCTTAATGAGCTTAATATTAAATCTTCAATTAGTATAGTGTACTTAAAGGATTACTTCACCAAATTTTTAAATACCTTTTTATTTAGTCATGTTTGCTGAACAGTTTGCTGTGAAGGGCTTTTTTGCTTGATCCTCTGTGGAGGAGCAGTGGTACGGCCTTTTCAAAGCCACCATTCAGGGAAAGCCAAGCCTTCAATTCTCAAACTCTAGATTTAATGAGTAGTGTTTTTAAATACATACTTGAAATTTCCCTGCCTACATTCTTGATATGGAACATTTTCTTCAGCTCAGATTTTGTCACTGATTGCAGCAGTTATTTAGCTTTTGTGCCCTGCTGTAATCTGTGTTGCAACAGCATGAGAAAAACTGCTTTTCATTTCCTGAGCACATTATAACAAGAGCTGAATTGTCTGTATCCCTCAGTTCACTGTACTCCATTCAGTTTAATGTTTAAGAAAATAGATTCTCTATGATTCACAAGGTGAAATGCTTCAAGAAAGGAATAATTTTGACTCCACCTTGAATTTTGGGACTTGAAAACAGACTTCTGTTGGCCTACTTTCTTAAAATAACCTACGACTATACTTTATCCAACTAAAGCTGGTAACTGTTAGCTTCAAGTCTGACATTGGCGGAATTAAGATGTGATGTGATTGAGTGACGCAGGTTAAAATGTTCATCAACATGTTTTGATAAGGAGAACCTGAAATTAAATTAAACAAATACATAAACTGGCTCATTTATACGATTCTACCTCTGGTACATCTCTTCATATTATGCCTGTAAATATGTTGGGTAGTTTCCTGTAAATGGAGCCCAACAAATTCAGGCTGAATTCAAAATGACACTAGAGAAAAGTGCAGACTCTTACTTTATAAAAACCCACAGAGTGGGTGCTATGTAACATGTCAACAGAGCAGGAAGCAGGAAGCCAGTTGCATTTTACTACTCAGTTTATGCAGAAAAGCTAATAGGAGCTTACATTTCCAAAGGTAGGCCTTTGGTCTCATCACATGCTATCCTCAATCAAAACAAAGTCCGGTGTGTAGTTTGTTCTGACCATTATAACAAGACTAAATATGGCATAAAGTGTACCTGTGCTTGAGCTGATGGTTTCTTTACCAATAACATGTCCCAATAAGTCATACTGGTTCAGCCTAGAGCCATCCTCTGCCACAGCAACAGATCTCTCGTCTCCCTGGGTCCACAGGTAGATCACCTCATTGTTAGTGTAAGCATCTAAAATCAGAAATGCACATTTTGATTATGATTTCTACATGCTGTATATCTGATATATGGTAGGTTGTGATTTTTATATAGTTATATATGTTATAGTGCATTTTAGGTGCATTCTGAAATTTCAGCTGAAGATCGAATATGCCTAAGTTTTTGTGAGTAGTGTATCTCTAACTATGGAATAGATGGTCATAACTTGTTTTTAACATAAAATGAAAATTAATTCCATGTGAATTTGATAATTCTCAGACCAGCAGGTTAGTAATTTATTAGAGAGTCTGTGTAATTCGGCTCGACTTTATCAGGGAGAATCGTACTTCAAATGGATGATTGGCTACTTTTTTGCTAGTGGAAACACAGCATGATCGTTATTTCCCAGTATCATAATCCTGTGAGTGCAGTTTGAATCCTCGTAGGTTTATTCAGTACAGAAAAGGTGTTAACACATGCACAGATCCATCACTGGTGTTTGTCAGTGCAATTTTATCTTAAACAGTGTTTTGTTGTGACCATCTGGACTAACTTACAACTTCCGAACTTCAGAGGGCAGGCATGTGCATCCATTGGGAAATCTTCCAGGTGCATGGGGCACTCAGCATGAATGGTCAACCTGAGGGGACAGAAGGAAAGACAGTACTTACCAGTCAGACCACAGTACGGTTGAGGTAGACGTTATGAACACATTAAAAAATATGTCAGAAAAACATAACACGAAGTGCATTTTCATAGACTACCCGTGGTCTCAGGTGCTATGATAGTGTTCATCATACATGATGTAAGTGCTAAATGCATTGTTACACCTAATACAAAGGTTTGAAGAAATTATGTAGGGTTGTCCTCTATCTTGTCCCCTCCATACTTGCCCTGCTATGGTAACGAGTACCGCAGCTGACTGATAAAATCTCAGTAGAGCACCAGAGCATATTGCAGTAAATGGCCTAGCCACATAATCCACTCTGTAGGCAAATATAGAAATGGCATCTAATTGGTGAAATTAATCTAATTTGTAAACTCTGCTGACGTACTGACAGAAACAGACAGAAGAGATTGTGGATCAAATTTCTTTGATCAAAGACAACAAAGCGGTATTTGTTTTTGCAGTGACAAAATTTCACATAAAGTAAAAATGAAAGGCAAAGTCTTCAGCAGTGCTGATGGCACTGTGAGGCTGTCAGGCTGTTTCATGGCAGCCCATTGAAGAATTCAGTCTGGATCAAAGTGGTGGTATTGGCCACAAGCATTGCTATGAACCACACTATTTACACAGTAGAGAGTGTGGTAGTCCATGTTTGGTTGTCTTTTTTTTTTTTATATAACATATGTTCAAAAATCATTTCATTACTCTGCTTTAAAGCAATACTCCACCAATGTACAGCAATAAGGGTTAATTTGTGCATCACGGGGTCCAAATGTTGCAGTGCAGTTGCATTTGTGATTGGTAGTTCATAAGCTGTTCAGTCCACTTTGGGCATTTAATAAATAGAATCTTGCAAAATGTTTTGATCAACAATATATACCACTGGCTTTGAATGAGCTTTTAACTTTCCACAATTTAATACTCTTTCTATCAGGAAAACAGAATTTATCCAGTAACCACTCAGAGTTTAGGTTAAATCGAGGTGAACTGAGAGCGAGTGATAACACAGGGCTGCAGCGGCACAGGCAGATAATTCCAACTCTCCCAATTCAATATAATGAAGGCAGTCCTGCACAGCGGATGCCTTCACAGCACCTGTCAGTTCAGGTGCTGTAGATGTGCTGATTAGATGGATTTAAGCTGTTGTTTAGTGAGGAGCACCAATCCGGGCAGGTGCTATGGTAATGCACTTCCCTATTAAGTTACTATTAGGGATTTATATTCCAAATAGATTTTATCTGAGCTGAGAATAATTTAACTGTCCTTCCTTTACAGTTTACCTGACAATTACCTCTTACAATACAAGCGAATTTTCATTTAAAGCCCATCAACTAAACAGCTAATGCTTTATTATATAGGTATGGAAACCAATGGAATAAAATATATAAATAAACACATTCCACACTAGCCTTAAGACTTTTTTTATGGCACAACTGCAACAGTAAATAAATAATTTGTAGTTTTTATACCATGAATAAACCAACTTTAATTAGCATCTGTGCAATACAACATAAAAGATATTGTAGTGACTCCATAAAATTTGTTGTATTTGGAAGCAGCAAATGAGATAGAAATGCAGCCCTAACCTTTATCATCTAATCTGTTTGTCACCTTCTAAAACATATCTCTGTTTGTTTAGTCCAATATACTTTGTAATACTGTGTCACTATTTTATTTTTACTGCTGAAAAACAATACCGACGCTTGTGGATGAGCATAAAAAAACATGATTATAAAAAAAACAAGATAAAGTATTTATTTACTCCGGTCCTGTAGATAATAGTTTTCACTGACTTGACTGTTTATGTTCTACTTAAGGCACGACACACAATTCCTTGATCAAAAGAATCTCATACTGTCTGCCTGTCTGTGTGAAACTACAGACACAAAGTCTACAGTTACAAGAGATTCAGACATGATTTCAGAAATGATCCAGGTAGCTCCTGCTTCAGCTCCCTTCAACTTTCATTTGAATGCCTTAAGGTTCTGACATTGACCTTTGTGGTGTATATAAAAAGTCGACAACCTGTTAAAATTCGGTACTGACAATTATGTGCTGCTCAGGATAATTTGTAATAATTGTGGTGAGCCCTTTTCATGCAGCGCTATCATGAGGTCTAAATTTCAGTTTGTCCATTTATTGATTACAGTCCATTTTCCAAATTACTAATGACATTTGTAGAGGTTGAAATTATGTTTCAATTGCGAACTGTTTGCAACAGGTGATTGCTTTGACGTTTTTGAAAAAATTATTTAACCAGGCATTTATTTACTTTTTATAAGAACTGAGTTGATAGTCAACAGTGAGGACAACACCCCCATAACTAAAAGCTACTGATTTAATTAGACCATTTGCAAGCGTCGCACGGCAACTAATAAGGTGGTGAAAGTTGAAAACCTTATACGCACTTAAAACATCAGCATGTTAGTGCTGTTTTTTCTTTTTTTTCCTTTAGAAAGTGGCTCACCTCATCGTGTAAAGAAGCGTGCCGTTGTCGACAAGTCTGAGCAGTTTGTTAGGAGTCGTCATGTTGTGGGCCACAGATTTTTTTCCATTGTGAAAAAACGTATCAGGAGTCCAGATCTTGCTGGCCAGGAGATTGTTAAGGGGTAAAACTTGCATGGGCCCGTCAAACTTGAGCCTTTCGTCCCTCCAACTCTGACGGAAGAAGACATCAATGGTGTACTCCTAAAGGAGAAGAGATTGGGAAGGATTAGTTGGCAAGATAACGGTTTACGGTGTTGGGACATGGCAGAGGTTACATACAGGTAATCAATCTGACTGTAAGTTTACCCTTTAACAGACCCTTTTCATGGCAGACATGTTGACTTGTCAATGCAGGAAAAGGATACTCAATGTATCAAAGCTTGTTCTCTGTAAGACATAGTAAATAACTATATTGCGAACATTCAGTAAAAATTGTCACTTGAGGTTAGATTTGTTCTTTAGGTCCTCTACTTCTCCCAGACTCCTGCTCTCTGTCTGCTCCACAAATTCTGGGAGTGCTTACTTTTACAACCCCATATCAGGACCTATCCCGTTAACACAGTGCCACTATCAATCCTCCCCCCATTCGTGTTACATAAGATTTAGAACAAACAAAGCCTAAAAAAATGAAACACTAAATTGTAAGTAGTTAGATACAGTATAAGCCCTTAGGTGAGACCGAAGTCATTGCTGACAGCACTGTGTATGGTTCTCTGACAGCATTTGATTTGGAACCGACTTTCGATTCCCATCCCCTAGCTGTCATCACATAAAGTGCTTACAAAAATAAATAAATCAGCTCTACCTTTACTAACAGCGATAGTTAAAATGTATTTTTACTATTTACTCTGCGTGGTTCGACCTAATTACCACAATCAGTATTGTTTCAAAAACACTCTGTTGTTAATAGAGTACTACTTTTGTACTTTAATAAAAATGAAGATAACCTGCTTAGTAGGTTTACATGAGTAACAGATTTTAAGTGGTACTTTTACTGGAGATTTTTTTTAAAGGAGTATTAAACTTGTGTTCCTCCACCACCTCTGCACACAGTCATGTTTTGCTGTGTAGATGCAGACTGAGTGGCCATGCTGACGTTATTGCTGTGGCTGATCAATGTATGTGGCAGGGACTATTAGAATTATCATAGTGGTGTGATTGTATCCATTAAAGGGGTATACACTGAGAATTTGGGAAATTCTTTACAACAGATTACAAAATATTAAGATGTATATTGTGTGTTGTGATAAAAAGTGTCTAAAAAATATTGCTAAATTATTCTCCCGGCCCCAGTTCACTCTGTCATTGCTTTCATTTAGTGTGTGTCATAAAAAAAAAACCACCTGTCCAATGTAAACTGGCCAGCATATATATCCTTTATTCAACAGCATACATGTGCAGACAGATAAAACACGTCCACTATACCAGTTATTATAGAAAATTCTTTGTAAAGTGATCTGTTCCTGCTTCGTGTACTTTAGTTTCTACTCAATTAACAATGTTCTGCTTGTTGTTCAAACGTGAACAGTAAGCACACGTTCAAGCCTTGGACTCAGTAAGAAGCCTTTGTAATCTGTTTCATGTTTTATTGATATGCAAAAAAGCCTTTCTGTGTTGTCACCAACATGTAAAAAAAAAAAAAAAAATAATAAAATTAATGCAGGAAGAAGCAAGTCAAAAGGAATTTATTTTACATGATCCATTCAATAGGATGTGGTGTCCTAGCAACAGCCTTCCCTTTCTCCTCTGTGTCAGAGTTAGATGGAAGTAAGCTGTCTATATCTCATGCAACAGCACACATTATTGGGAATCAATAGAAGCACTGCATATGTGTTTCTGCCTGATTCTCTACGTGCATTTGCTCACGCGGTTTAAGGGCTTACGAACTGTGCTCGCCAGTCAACTGTAACTGGCTGCTTCATGAATGAAAAACTGATGAAGTTATTTGTCAGCAGCTTTAACAACTGGAAGTCATTGGCCTCAGCAGGAGTGTTGGAAAGGTGTGCAGGACTCAGCTAAACAGCGCAGGTTGGGCATCTGTTAATTGATGTGATTCGACCTCTAAACCATTGCACGGCATCTGTCCTCACAGTACTGCTCTCGATAAAGCCCACCGAGAGCTTCACAGGGCCTTAAAAACAGGTGTGACAAACAGGTGTCCCTCAAGTATGTTTTGTTTTTTGTGGATAGATTTACACATCTAATAAACAACTGGAATTAACATGTAATTTATCTACTTTAATGCTAATTTTATCAGACTAAGTTTAGTTATAAATTGATGCCCAGTGCAGATGACAGACATCTTCCCACATATAGACACTAGCGGAGACTAGAAAACACACTATACTTTGGCGGCTTTTTATTACCGTCTATCATCAGATGAAATATTTTGGCAGCACTCCCAAGACATTTTGCTCTACCCAGGCACAAAAGGACCAGTGGCACAGTTACACTCATGCACTTTTCTTTATGAGATGACAAACCGCAATCAACGTAAAAATATTATGATGAATGTATAAAAAAAAGACATTTAAGACCCAGCTGGGTGACCCATCATTTGTTTGTTTCCTTTTTGACATGTATTCTTCTGTTAAAATAGGGAAGTCATTTGAAGATTGAAATTCAGGGATGTGGAAAAGCATGGTTAATCTCAACACAAGGCCAAGTGGAACAATCAGTTCAAACACCAGCTGGTGTTCCCTTCAGGGACTGAGTGATTGATTTCTCCTAGACAGAGGAGACAGAGCGGAGCTGCTGGCCAACAGTAGACTTCAAATGTCTTTGTTTTTTATAGCTGTGGGGATCACGAATGGCTTCACTGTAGCAAACAACTGTGATTTAATGGCGTTTTAAAGCCCATACTTGGCTCCTGAATGACAGTGTTATAAAATGATTCATGAATACACAATTACTCTATATCTATTGCAGTATAAATGCAACCAAGATTATAGAGACACAGTATAAGTTGGAGTAAGACAACCAAGTCATGTGTGCAGCAGATATTTCTCTGTGCCATTGTGAAAACCACACCACAGTTAAAGGACAGTCAGTGCTGGATTTACATTCATCAGGTGCACACAAACACAACTTTACATGAATGCTAATGCTGCTCTGTGACTCCTGGATGCGTAAATAAGCAACTGTTTGCGAACGTGTTTTCCATATGAAATTTATGAGTCATTTTCACCATTCACTGTATCACAGCTAAAGAAGTTTAATGAGGCAAATGTTGTTTTTTAATGCATGTAAATAACCAAAACCAAAAAAAAATATATATATATATAAAGACTAATAAAGAACAAGCATGTCAGGCATTCAAAGTCATATCCTTTTCTTATCCTGTATGTCAGTTTCTGTCTCAGTGGGAGAGAAATAGAGAACCAGCCATTAGCAGAACTGAAGTTGTCCAAAAATGATAAGAATAAAAGTAAATGAGGACGATGGTAGCAACGGCTGATAAAGTGGCAGTTAAGGTAGGATGTACAGTAGACTCAGCTAAATGAGTCTAGACGGTAAAAATGACAGTGTCTAGTTCTCTGATAATGGCAGGAAGGCCATGTCTTAATACCTGATAGAATATTAATGGAACTTGTTATCTTCTGTTAATGAGTTCATTAAATTCTAAACATCTCGTTATATCACATTTTAGGTTTCGGTCATTTGACTTTATTTAACAGAGGTGGATCGGATTTTGTGCTTTTACAGGACGTTTTACTATGTAATTTGTGGAATTGTCTGGTTAATGCAAGTACAAAGTTGATATTTTAAAACAATGACTTCTCTTTTTACCGATACTGTATATTACAAAAAAAATGCTTTATCTCTAAAGGCACTGGTCCAGAGAAGTTAATAATTCCAATGTAAACATTTTCACATGCAGTAGTAAACAATTGTCCAATGCTTGTACTTGGCTAAAATCTGACATACACAGTTTGTTTATCTACATTCGCTGACTGATTTGACAGGTTTGATTTAGTGCCCCTCACAAGATCTTATAATATGCAAGAGCTGTTTCCCCAATTTACTGTGCAGAAATGTGTGTGATATATTTTAGGACGCCTTGCTTTTGACAGTACACAGCAGACCAGATATAACATTCTGATTAGCTGGTGTGATAATGATACATACCAGTTCCTGGAGGCAGCGTATCAATTTGACCGGCCTCTTGTGAACCTCAGTCTGGGCATCGTAATGATTGGATTGATTAATGCCTTAATTACTGGTCTTTCTTGCTCTCCTGCTGTCAATTATTCTCTCTCGCTTTGCTTCTTGTGTGCTGTTCACCTTTCCCTGCCTGGAGTGTAACCTGTGTGAGACTTGCAATGGGTTGTGAATCCCATACCAACTCCAATTATCTTCAGCATGCACCGGCTTCTGCAGCTCCGAGGCATAAACATGTTTTAGCACTTCATTGTGCCACACTTCAGGCATTTATATTTTGTTCCACAAATTGAATCATCCTAGAATGCAGGACTAAACAAATAAATGTTATGTCATAGTGAATATGTTTACGTAATAAATTAAGTAAGTAAAAAGTAAAAACATCTTTCAAATATAAGTCAAATCAAAAAATGATGAAATGGGGAACTGAGAGAGAAAATACATTTTGAGCAAAAATAGAGGAAAACTGTCCATGTGCAACATATCTCCAAAAAATCTTTATATATACACATATATAATTTCTAAACTAAATGTACTGAGTTCTATGTTTCTGCACTGCACTGAAGTTAAAGGAGGTGGTCAGTGTGGATAGTAGCTGTAAAAAGCAAAGAACTTAATACCAAAGATCGAGGTCAAGCTTTCACTACCACTGAAACAATCGTTAGCGAACATTTGTGATTGGGTTAACTGAAAAATAAATAAAAATCTTGCGTCCTGGTTTAACCATACATAACCATACATTTGCACACTTAACTATCCAGTTTTTATACAACTGAATGAAAAGAGGCCCATCATAAATAATTTACTGGAATCAAGTAAATGTTTTGTTGTTAACTTAAAGTAAATATTAAATTTTAACCTAAAATGATAAGTGGAATCAATGAACTGCAGTAGTTCATTCAACTCATTAAATGATAAACAAAAACAAAATTAGCATATCTTGCCTTGTTCATATGCTGAAGGCAACAATCATGATAAGCTTTGAATCTCTTTACTTTATATTAACCTTAAAGTTGCTTCTTTTCATTATAAAAAGAATTAAACCAACCATACTAGTACTGAACTCAGACCTGAAAATCTGTCGGTAGTGACTGTCTTAGGGTTAAACAGTGGCATCTACCTAATATCCTGGGATATTTCCAGATAAGAGAATATATTTTCAAATAAATAAATAAATGAATAACATTGAATAGAACAGTGGTTTTGTTGAGGATATAAAACAGTGAAAAACAGTACTGAAAATGCAAACAGCAGTACTGAATAAAAATATTAGAGAGTGATATCTTGAGAATAGACAGCTGTTTCACACACAATCAACTTATGATTTTCTTAACTATTCTGTACATGTGTACTGTATTAAAATAACTGAAACAGGATTTTGCAGCTAGGAACACCCTACAACAATATCTATATGTAGGTTGAAGAAGACTGATCTTTGGGCCCCTATGTCTGTGACCAGAAGGCCTGTTCAATAATCCATCCATGCTCATACTGTGGAAGTAGTGTTAAGTAAAATAAATGTAACAGTCTTTAAAGGATACTGTTCTTATCTGACAGGAATCAAAGACATATAAAATCCAGTTTCTTCTCATGAAAGGTGCTTAACTGGGTTGTAAGTCTTTGAACAATGGCATTGTGATTTATGCAGAATCCAGGGGCTCACCTATAAACTTAAGTAATGCCGACCTCAATCTGTTCTGTGAGGAAGACCTTAAGCCCATTTTTGTGTTTGAATTTTCAGAATTTCAAGCATACAATAGTGTGTTGAAAATCTCAGATGTTTTAGAAATATTTACCCCCAGAGAATTTTCAACTGTGGAGAGATCACAGTGTCACACACATTTTTGTCAGAGCAAGCTTCAGCACAGTACCTGTGACAACCTAAATCGCTTCCCATTCCATCAGGACAGACCTGTCAAGCCATGAAACGGGTAAATGTGCCGTGACACTACATACATGTGAATAGCAGACTTTCGAGGAGGGAGGCTGGGAGGAAGACAGAAACAGAAAAATCAGCAAGAGCTTTCGAGAATGGGGTGGCTTGACAGAGAGAAACACATCCTATATTACAAGTTGGCATCAAGATTGCAAGCCACATTCATGGTCTGGCAGAAATTTGCAGTGATCTGACAGAGTGCTGAACAACATGTCTTCTTGACTTAACATTCATGTTTTGCTCCTATTATGCCTCACTTTTGTCCTGTTGTGATGGCAGGACACTAGAGGTTAAAAAAAAGGTCCTACAATTACTGAAAAAAAAAAAAACTTAATTTTTACAGTAGTTTTTTTAAATTATATTAAAAAACTCTGTAAAATTACAGATGTTTTTTGTAAATTAACAAACCAACTTTTAATTGAAGTATTATATAATACCAACATTTACAAATTACATTTATTTTATTTTTTGTACAGAAACATTACTGTATTATTTACACAGCATTTGTCCACTTTCTTAGAATAAAGTCTAAATAATGTTAAATTACAATCTTTATCTGTATTTTATTCAAAAGTTTATGTCCATACAATCAAGTTATATTTGTCTGTGTAATTTTACGGTAAATTTTACCTCCCGAAATATACATTTTCAGTATATATTTTAAAATGTATAATTTTAAAAAATATTTATCATTTCAAATTCTGGATGTAAAACATTAATATATATGTAACGTGACCTCGATGTCAAACCATCCATTCTCTTCTAGGCCTAAAAAAAAATATCCCAAAAGGATCCATATCAAGAGTTTGCTCCACGTCTGTTTTGTAGCAGTGATGGCTGTTGGAGATTCTAGTTGATTGATTGGTCCATCTTCACTGCTGCTCCGTGCTGAAACAAATGCTATTGGTTGTCTCACCATGTTGATTTGAGCATGATTGGTTACGCCATTAGCTTAATCGTTATTGCTACCCAGTCAGCTAGCATTAGCTTAAAGCTCAAACAAACATAAAATGAGAAGTAAGAGAGCTTTTTAATGAGTGTTTGACTGGGAAAACTGTCATTTGTACTTATTAGTAAGAGACAACTGGCTCAATTCGTGGCAGCAGCAGCAGCAGCAGTAGAAAAAGTGCCGTGCTACACGAGGTAGCTACAGAACTAGTGACCTGGTGCTTTTGTGTGTTGTGTTTGTTTCCTGTTTCCTAACACTTTTAAGTATCAACTGCAGTATAAATGATAACATTTTAGTCAATTGACTACTGTGTAAACTTTAAATCTTACTGCAGTATTAGTTATGACTCCTTTTAGTCTTTTATTGATAATTGGTATATTTGTAAGAGCTCTTCCCCTGTAGCAAGATGCCAAAATGTTTCCTAATGGCAAAAATAACAAAATACAAAAGCCTTTAAAAGCGACATTCTCTGCAGCAATCATTCACTTTTTTCATATATTCAAGTTTTCATGTTTTACTCTTATAGGGGAAACACTGTACATCCGAATACATTAAACAGCCCCCTCAAACCAATGAAACGGCAAGACATTGTTGGGTTTAAGATCAAAATACAAATATGAGAAGAAATTTCAGATGGTTCTTTGGTGGTATTAACAACTCAACACGTTTAACACAATTAAGGATAGCACCTTTTATTATCAAATTAATTACATTATACATGCGTATAACTATTAGAACTCTAAATAAAACATCTGTTTGCAAATCAGATATATATTTGTCTCTATAAGTGCAGGCAATCTTTCAATATTAAACCTAAATGTCTTCATTTTACAGCAAATACAAATGAATTGGCTTTGCAGTACCAGAACTTTTGGAGGTAACTATGTGTTTAACACTGTATCTACACCAAAAACGTTTCAACTGTGTGACATGTGTATCTCACACAACCAAACATACTTACACAAAACCTGCAGCTTATTTGCCTGTGTTTATTCATGTCACCACAGTGATTGTGTATTGAGCACTGAGCAAAATAAGCTTCCTCCTCTTCCACCATCCGACCACTTGCTCTATGGATCTCATCCCTTCCACCCGCACTAACGGCAGCTATTAAACGAATCATCAACACATCTTTCACAACAGGGACCTTTCCAACCTCATTCAATCAGGCCCAGATTACCCCACTACTTAAGAAGCCTTCTCATGAACCCTCCCTTGTGGAGAATTACGGACCCGTCTCTCTACTTCCATTTCTGGCAAAGACCATGGAACGAGCAGTCTTCGATCGACTCTCAGACTTTCTTTCCAAGAACAAACCGCTCGATGTCAACCAGTCTGGCTTCAAGAGTGGTCATTCCACCGAAACGGCACTCCTGATGGTCGTGGAATCCCTTCCAGCTGCAAAAAAATAAAATGCTCCTTCTTGCACTTGCATCTCATGAACTGTTAACACTTTTCTGATAGGACTTTGCTTTGTTGATTTCTCTTTGACTTAGATTTTTGCTTGCCTTGTACCTCGCTTGTAAGTCACTTTGGATAAAAGCGTCTGCTAAATGACTAAATGTGAAATGTAAATGTAAATTAACAGTGTTTCTCCATAAATTCTTTGAGGAAAATTTTCTGTAATTTCATGGATTTTGTTTATCTTGTCTTAATTACATTTGTTCTTTGGTTTGGATTTTACTTTTTATTTATAACTGGGTTTTTTTTCTGTTGAGGTCCATTTGAAGGCTGAACTACTTGCCTTCGTGATGCGGGAGAAGCTGACATTTCTGGGACATTTGATCGTACAGAGATGGATAATTGGACCACTGGACATTCATATCATAATGTATGAGATGCCTAGGGTATTTAGTGTGCTCTGTATAGGAATGTTTAATCACCTCATAGCAGTGTTGGTTGGTTTGATTGTGATATTCACTCTCCCCAGAGGATGAATCCTATTGACTTTTGGTGATGATGATAAACATCTGCAGTGCCACCACATTAAATACAGCTGTATCAGAGCAGGGAGAGGGAGGACTGGGCAGAGCAGAGAGGAGCGATTCAGAGTTGCACAATGTAAGTTTACCTTAGTAATTCAAAAAGGTTCAAACAGATACTGAATTAAGGTCACCTGCAGGTAACATAATGAATGTTCTCCAATTATTTTAGTTAATAACTTCTTTGCAAACAATAGTATGCAACAAGAGCCTTTACAGAAAATGTCACACTCACTGGCATTTTGTATTTAATGCCATGCAAAATCCTGTGAAATTAGGGTCCATGCACTTCCCTTAGCCCTTATCAAAGAAAAGTGCTTGCGCCCTAACAGTGTTGCCATATCCATAAGGCAGCTTGTCCGATCCCTAAATGTGTCCCATTTATTGTAAAGCAAAAGCCTTAAATCTCTTGTTATAGCTTCAAACTGAAGACTCAATGCTGGCCTGTATGAGGTGTTTTTGAGTCCTTTACCTTCTTCATTTCACATCCATGTTGGCAAAAAAGTCAATGTTTCTACCGGTTAGTGCAGTTGCCCACAGATGGTGAATCACTAAGACTAATTTAAGGTTCAGTTTCCAGCAATCCATCCAAAGCAGTATTTATAGAGTGGCGTATTAACATGTGTGATGGAGCGCTTTTCAGTCTAAAGCATAAAAGCTTGACAAGGGGTTATTAAATATCTTATTCAAGGGATCTACAAGAAACAAGTTTAGACAAATTAATGAAACAGAAATGACATTAGGAAGCAGAGGAAGTTGAAGTAGATAAAGCTGATTTCCTTCACTTTATTTTAAAGGGTAGATTGTTGTCTCAAATTAATTTGCTAAACTCTGCCGAATTGTCTCCAGAACCCAACTTTCCTTTGAACACATCAAGGAAATATCTTAAAAAGCTTCTTTCCACCTCTGAAATACCTCAAGGATTAGTTATTTTCTCTCCTTTAACTGACCTAGAAAACGGCTCCTTGCTTTTGTTTCCCAGAACGGTTTACTGCAATGCTCAATACTCCAAGGCTGTCTTGCTCCACACTCAAATAATACATCAGATTCATTCTGAACTCAGTAGCCTGGAAACTCATGAACCAGAAAACACAATTGCATGACCCTGACCTAGTGTACATTTGCCTTCATTGGTGCTGACTACCAGAATTCAACAGTGTCCAAGCTAAGCTATGCTTTTCAAAAATTATGAAAATAACTTCCACCCCAGCACATTACACAATTACCAGATCTATACACCTGGCCAAGCTGTGTGCTTGCTGAATGCATAACTGCAAAACTGAGACACCCTCTCAGCCACTTGCCCTCAGAGGATGGCCTCCTTTTGAGAACCAGGCAACAATGTCAACAACTCAGAATGTTCATTATTAAAAGTGCAGGCTACTATCCACATTTGTTCGCTGCAGTGAATAATCGTCAGTCTTGTTCTCTCATTCCCTTCTCTACTTAAAGGACCCCAGAGTTCCTAGTGCTCATCTGTGATCCACATTGTATTCATGCAGTCCTATAGCTCTATAATGAATTCGACTTTATTGAATGTACAGTTTAGTAAGAGGAAAATGAGCAGAGAATCTCCAGTTCATCTGAACTGCACATATACATTTTCCCACTTGTGTAATGTTGAAAAAAAAAACAAAAATTCAGAGGACATGGTTGATATCACTGCAGTGTCCACAACAGTGTAAACATATGTTAACGTGTTAAAGGTTTTCCTTTTTAAACTACACACATTTCACACGTAAAAAGATAAAAACAAGTACAGTATGTGATCCAGATATTGCAATGCATATATTACAGATCTACAAAGTGTTTCATAAGATGATAATATACCATGATCTTTACCTTACTTTCATCAAAGTGCTTTTGTTGTCTAAACCTAACCACAGACAAAACTGTGGACAGTGCCTTTATGAAGGCACTGTAATTGTAATTGAACGGTAAACGTCCACGAGGTTCTTGTGCAATGTTAGACTATATGTTGGACTATAGAGTTTGAGTCAGACATTCTGAACATAGTCTGTCCCAGAGAAATGTGTATAATTTTTTCTAATCCACAAGATCATTAATTCAGTTTCTTATTGTTCAACCAAAAAGATCAACGGCTTTTGGCCTCTTTCTTCAGGGGCCACTACAGCCAAACATGCTTTGCATGTTAATTCGGCATTTGTTTTTACACTGGATGCCCCTCCTGATGCAAGGGCCACCTTGGTGGCTGGGCAGGACCACACCTGGTGGGGTGGGATTTGAACACACAGCCTTCTGCATCCCAACCCAATGCTCTACCACTGAGCCATTTTCTTTCAATAGCTGTTAATATTTTTTCATAATCTGATCTGCATTCTTGTCATGTAGTGTAAAATAATTTAATATTGAAGTATTTTCTTCTCAAAACATCTGATATCATGCAGAATTACAAAATGCATCTACTGATTTTCAGAGTGTTTACAATATAAACAAGCTGTAACATCTAAACAAATTATATGAATCAGAAATTAAATACCGATGTGGAGGAAACACAACATTAGAAACAGCAGATATGCGTTTCAGCTACAGTTAAATTCTTTTAATCGGCAAAGTAGGTTCACACAGTTGCATTAACCACCATTTCTCTAAAATAAACAAAAGTACAACATACTCAGATTTGATGACTCACAGTGCTGATTTACTGTAAGTGAGGAGAAAAGAAAAGAAAATCATACTCACCATATCTGTATCTGACACTGGCCCAAAACTTGTCACATAGATGTTTGTCCTCACTTCTGTCACACTCTCTGAAGAAAAAGACAAAAAGGAACAGAAAAAATATAAAAGCTTTGCAGCAGCTCTGCCTTTGTTATGCTGATCATTTGTGTATATGATGGTGAAGTCTGTCTGCAGGCACTTAGTGATGCAGTTTCCACACAAAATCAACTCTAAACATGGGTTAGAGCAAAACATCATGCTTACTGAAGAATCTGCATCCGATTAGACAGCTTAATACCTGGATTCTCACGTTCTTTGTACATCCTTTTTTCAAATCTGTCATTTTTGTTGCAGATTTAAAAACACAGTACTGCTCCAACAGTATTAGACATTTCCTAAAATGTAGACTTAAGCATTTACTAGACAGCACTGGCGATAGCACTCCAAACTATTTGGCCCAGGAGAGTTTTCTTTTCCCCAACATTAATTCACATGGGCAAAATGTTTCTATGAGAAACATCACAGATGCTTTTGAAAGTCTTTTGTTCACTGAAACTACTTTTTCTTGGCTCAGGCTAGTTGTGTCCACTACAGCATAAAATATGCTTTGGGCCAGGCCCAAGTTTGCATCTTTGAAGAGAAGACATCGCTTTTGACCCAAAATAATTTTAGTTACCCTGCCCAAAAACATTTAACAGTCCCTAAGGGACTACTGGCTTGGGAATAAAATGTAGCAGCTCAGCAGTAAGGATTGTTTTTTTTTTTTAACTGAATAATGGGAGCACTTTGTTGCCAATACCCAGTTTTTAACACACACGTTCTAATCACATTAGATGTGATGCAGTCTATTGTAGTATGAATATGGCATGAATGTTACAGGGATTTCCTATTGTGTACATTTCTTTTTGTTATAATTACATGTATCATCACACATTATGTTACACTGCCAACCCCATAATTGATTTGTCATGGTAATTTATAGATTATTTGTGACCCTGCAAAAAATAATACATTTGATCATTATAATGTAAGTAAAGCCTTATGAACATGGTATTAATTGACATAGAACATTGTGTTAAATAAATGTTATTAAATAAAATGGGATATAAAAGTTGTGACAGATCAAAATTGTCTGTGGGCTGAATCCACTCCTCTGGGGCAAATGTATAAAGCAGTGTTTTGGGCCAGCGGCGAGACAAATGCTCGGAGGAGTGTAACAACTAGAGAGTGATGAGGTTTTTCCCCAAAAGTGAATAGATCCCTGGCTCTTAACTGTGTCCCAGAACTAAGCGACCACCCACAGGTGAAGTCTGCAACCCTCTGGCAAAGGGCCCCCATGAGAGAGAAGACCCACATTAATCATTCCTGTGACACAAATAGCTCTCACAAATATGTAATTATCACAACCACACGTCAGCAGTTTGCACGGCAGACATAGGTGAACGGAATGAGTTGCCCCATTTCTGTTTATACCAATGCACCAGAGCATAGATGCAGTTAAAAATGAAATGAAATGCTTTTCTCCAGCTTCTACCCAATCTATTTGTCTGAGATGGTCTTACATGGCTTTGTCTCTCTGGGACTGTGGGTGGTGGCCAACAGGAAGAAGATTGGTAGTCTTGTTCATGTGCAGGCAGAAGCCTTTGATGTTGACTGAGTATGCTGGCTGTACTAAAGAGGGACCAACTGGTGTTCTTAGCCTATTTATCCCTGTAAGTTCTTAATAGATTTTGACAGTTAAACTTAATTTAGCTCCATCTGCAAAACAAGATGACCTGATATACCAGAAAACAACACTTATAACATCAGCTAGATTTACACTAGAACTCACAGTATCACAGCACAATAGTTTTTCTCTTTGTTGCAAATAGCAGATCACCTGAAAAGCATCTTGCCTCAACTTGCCGCTTAATTAAACTAACACAATCAATACAAACTGTACATAAATTCAACTAACACACAACAAAGAGCCTGTCTAACCATGTTTACCTTTGAAGTAATGGTACTGTGTTGACCTATTAAAGGGTGACTTCACCAAATTTCAACTTGCTCTCTATGCATTAAGTTTAGGTTGTAAATGTATGTTAATGCTTTTAAACTTTGCTCTGACTTCCCTATATTAAATATTTATTCAATTCTAGGTCAAATACTCCTCCAGATGGCATCACCCATAAGAGTTTTTCATTATTAGGAGTTCAGATGATGTCATCTGGGGGAACTCTGGAAAAGCAGGTTGACCCTGATTATAAAGTCCATAGTGTGAGGGAAGTCAATGGGAAGTTCAATCAATGGAAGTCAATGGCATTTATGTACATGTAGTACCCAAACTAGAACCATCCTTTAAGTGTAATATTTCAGACATAATCATTGTACTTACTGCGCCAGTTCTTGTAGGTGAAAATTTAGTGAGAATTTCCTAATGTCCTTTCAGAAAACACCACTTCAGACTTACCCATTTCTCCTACAAACAGCCCTCTCCTGTCAGTCTAGCCTGTGCAGCCACTGGGGCCTGGTAGAACAGCCTTCTGTGTTTCACTGCACCATGGAGGAGTCATTCAATCACTGCTCTACATGAGGAAATCATGACTGTGAGCTCTAACTGGTGGAGGCCTTACCATCTCCTAGCCCTGTGAACCTCTGTACAGAGGCAGAATATGACATGAACACGTTGTGGTTCAGCCTCGTTGGTCTGCAGCCTTGTAGCCATGCTTGTGGCTTTAGCAGTCAAGCAGTAGAGCATAAATGACTGTTCTAACTGGCTGGCTGATAAATGGCAAAGCCTGCTTGAGCATGTGGGCTTGCTGTCATGCTGTCCTTGGGGGATGAATATTTGGATGAAATGGCAGCAGTTAGAAGAATTTCCACTGACATATGTGCTTATTGGCCATTTGGGCATAATTGAAAAAAGACTTCTACCCAAGGGAAGGCAAATATTCATAACAGTGCAGCACAAATTGAACTGAGTTCAGTATGATCTTGCTTTCAGTGTATTGTCTGTTTGAATTGCCTCTACGCCTCCACTAGAGCCAGTTACATATACTGTAGAATTAATACAAGTCGGTCTCATTTTCCTCTATACAGCACTTTTATCTTATTTTGTCTTCTTTATTGGGGGGGGGGGGGGGGAGGGGACGAAGAGTACTCCAGTTGCCAGCCACAGTTTAAAGACATGTAGGTGTAGGTGTGAATGTGATTGTGCATGGTTGTCTGTCTGTGGGTGTATATGTCTATCCGTGTTTCCCCTGAGGTAGACTGGGTACCCGCCCAGGGTGTACCCTGCCTCTTGCCCAGTGATAGCTTGGCTCCAGCCCCCTGTGACCCTGAACAAGATAAGCATTTAAGATAATGCATGCATGTATTGATGGATATTGTTTAAAGCAGTTTGATAAAATAGTTACATAATTAGTGGCATAATACTCTCTTTATAATGTATTGGGATGTTTGTGTGTACAAAAACTTGTAATGCCTGTGATACATTTGTTTACATCAGGTACCTGTATCCTGGTTTTTAAAGTGCTAAAACAGTGATACAATGAAAGTATAAAATCCTTTTTTTCCCCTGTGGAATTCTTTAATTTATCTAACACATAGTCTTGCTTACCTCCCAGCCCAGGACGTAGCCTGTTGTCATATCCATCCAACAGCCTGTCTAAAATTCGGGTAAAAATGGTGATATTGTCTTTACTATCATCCGGTAACGGCTCTCGGTGTCCAACTACTGTCCTGCAGGAAGAAATGGAGAGAGGAGAGAGAGAAGTTTAGAGTCAGAAGCTAGAAAACACATAAAAACGCTGATGTATTGTTCCATAACAGAAGCACTGAGAGTGTGTGAGTGCCTTCGGTGTGCAGTAGTGTAAAAGCTTGCTGTGTGCTCGGATCGGAATTCATAAAGATAATCTCACAGTAAATGTACAGCTTCATGTTTGGACATATATTAATGAGGATTTAATTAAAACACACCGGCTTCCTGTACTAATAATGTGAGAATCAACCGATCATGTTTGGTCATGATCCAAGTAGAACTTTATTTATTTATAGATCATTTTTAGCATTTACACTCAGTATCATTAAGTAATCTAAACTTGATAAGCAGTTTATTGGAGAATTTTGATAGATTTTCACTTGATTATGAATCCTCTCTCTAACAGGAAATACTCATTGCATTTTGTTAGCGAATTCATCATATGCTATCAGCCACCAAATATTATTTCACATGTCCCACAATCCCCTGCAGAACAATGCAGTGGTGAGATGAGAAAAACCACAATACTGTAGGTGGAAAACGGATGAGTTAATGAGTGCTGTCTTTAATTAAACAAAAATCCTCTGTGGAGCTGCCCTATAATAACTTCATAATCCCCATCAACCACCACTCCACGTCCTCATGGAGTATCACACATACATCATTGTACTGCTTGGTACGGATGCAGCTTAACGGACTTTAGAAGAACCTGAAATTTCCCTTGAATGCTGCTTAAATTGAGGCAGATACTCTCGACGGTAAATCTTTTTTTTTTTTGCTGGGCCTCTTGAAAGGGTTTTTTGCAGTGTACTACGTATTGTACAACCCATCCATTAAAATACTTACTGGACTGGGTAAAGGTCATTACTTCGAATGTCTGCTATTGTAATTATTATCAGTCGGGATTGTTTGGGAGTTCCAAATGACATTTCTGCAAAGCCCTTAACAGGAAACACATAATTTTGAAGCATTTGGGCAAATGACGTCTGCTTAGCCTAAGCGGCTATTACATGGGAAAATGTGGGCAATAAATGAATATGAATTTGAATTAAGCACCAGAGCTCCCTCATTTTCAACTCTACCTTTCTCTATCTTGTAATTGTTCCCATGGTTTACAGTATAATAAATCAGCACATGAAGAGTGGATTGAGTGGATAGAGTGGGTTGCGCTGATGTCTCATTAGCTAGAAGGTCTCTGGGTCGAGTTTGCACGTTCTCCCCATGCGTCTGTAGGCATTCTTCAAGTACTCCGTTTTTTCCCCACAGTCCAGAGGCATGTAGTTGTTTTAGCTCAGTTGGTAAGCTAGTCGTCAGTGGTTTGATCCCCAGTCCTGGTTAAATGTCTCTGGGCAAGACACTGAACCCCAACATTCCCCTCCCCAGCTGTGCGGTGCCAGTCAAGGCCCGGTAGAAATTGGGGAGGGTTGCGGTAGGAAGGGCAGCCAGCTTACAAACTGTGCCAAATCAACATGCGGACAATGATCCGCTGATGCAACCCTGAACTCACGAGATAAGCCAAAAGGACAAAAAAAAAAAAAAAAATGAAATAGACTGGTAACCCAAGTTTTATTCATTCTCAGTGCAGATGCCATTCAGTGTATTTACATTTAGTAGCTGCCACTCTGTACAGCTGTTTTTATTGTCAGTGTCCTCCGTTTAATTCAGTACAGGAAATGAAGAATGTACACAGTATTGAACTTGGGAACCACTGTGTTAATTGTGCGGAAGTCGCACGAAATCTAAGCACTAATTAAAAAAACGTGTGATTTCTGACATGTTTTGACAGCAGATCAGTTTAAAAAGCATTTACAGCAGCATTAGACAGAACTTGCTGTTACCACGGGGACTTCAGGTGTTGCCAAATAAACCTGTGTGAATTCTGAAGATTGAAATGTTGAGAAGAATATGCTAAGGATTAGGAAGATTATATCAGGTTTTTAGTTTCTCCTAAGTGTCAGAACCTTTGAAACACCAAGTTCATAATTTGCACATTGAAGACAGTGCTGTTACCTACATACTCCGTATAACTGGGCACTTTTTACCATGTCAAAAAAAAAATGGTAAAATATTTTCATTTAACACATAATTCAAAGAAATATGGTAAAGAAATCTGGCTTTTCACTCATACAGCACGCCTTTTCAAACATTGACAGTCATGCCTGTTTAAGGCACCTCAAACACACCAAAACACAAAATATACAGTAGAAAAGCTTTCGCAAACCTTGAAGCTAACTGCAGTGTGTCAGATCCCACTTAACATGAATCATATATTAAACAAAAAGCCTCTGTGGCTTCTGTGACAGCATGGGTAGAAACTCAAATATTAATGAGAAAACTTTCTAGTCCCTGAGAAACCATTTTAACAATGTCTGCTTCATATTGAAATATCTACTTCAGAAAAACAAAGTACTTGTGTGGTGTGTCACATCTGTGTGTTTTACTAAAGCATTTGCACACTCTTGCTCTGTCTCTTTCTCCCTCTCTCACACACACAGACACACATATGCTCTTCCAGGTTTAGCCAGCTGTTCAAATTCCCTGATGAGGACCAAGAAATGGAACAATCCCTCTAAATTTGAAATCATTTTTGTTTCAACACATAGATGTTATAATCATGCCGGCTGCTTGTTTTACGTTCTCAGTCCCCTTCATTATTCAGCATCTCCATCCAAGCTCACAAATAATAAAAGAAAGGAGGAGTTGTGTTGTTTGCCTGAAGTCACAGATGAAGAAAGAAAATCTTGAAAAACAGACATTGTTTGATGTTTGTGTGATTTTTGTTTTAAAGGAAAAGAAGTATATACAAAGTTTTACAAAACGCTATTGTCGATTTCATTATGATGCTAAATTAATAACTATTGTGCTGCCTGATTGAATGTAGCATCTGAAGCTTGATGGTTAAAAGTAAATTTTGACAACATTACTCAAAATCTTCTTACTGAAAATTTTCACCAGTGGTTTGAAGAGGATTGGTAATTGCATTTCACCAAATTACTTATTCAGCGAGATAATCTTCACAAATAAACACTGCTTTTATTGTGAATCTTATAAATATAATTGCAAGAAGTTAAAGGCTATTGTTAGGCTGTAAATGAGCTACACCACAGTCGTACTTGTAATTTGATTCAGCATTCTTGTATACGTAGTTTACGTTCAGATGCTTTAGTTTGAACCCTGGATCTGTTACGTTGATTTTTCTAGTGGCACTTTTTCACCTGAGCAGTTTGGCATCAAAATCGAGTCAAGTTTGAGCCATAATTGCAGAAATTCTTTCAACTGTGATTAAAAAATGACCACAATAAACCCAACAGCTACAGTCAGATTTGATGTGATGGTATCATCAGATTGCAATAACACATACACTTAGTCAGGGATACAATATATATATCCTGGAGCATATACAATTAAATCCTAACAGACCATTAACGTTTCATGAAGTGAATGCTCTGTGAAAAAGTGACAATCTGCAAGTTAAATAGCAAAAGTTTCTTAATTGGTTATGTTCTGTTGAAGTCATCTCTTTAATTAATTATTGCTTAGTCCCATTTCTCAAAAGGCACATTATTTGAGATGTTCTTCAACAGAAAGAAATTGTAGACTCTCTCTCTTCTCTCTCAAAGAAAGATAAAGAAAGATAAGACTGAGAAAAGCAACAGTAAATATGCGTGTTTGTGTGCATTCAATATATTTATGCTCCTGTTGTTCACTTTTACTACAAAGATATTCATTGATGTTGTAGTCCAGCCTTTACAGGAAATGTCCTACATGACTGCTGACTGGCAACTTAAAGAAGGAGAAGTGGGTGAAGACTTGTGGGCTGGTGGGAACAAATGTGTGTGGGCCCAGCAGGTTGAGTTAGCGGAACAGGCATGTACTGAGTTGAGTGGGCCGGCTCCCATCCAAGGTTAGTGCGCTGAACTAGTCTGACAGGTGAAGGATTGTAAGCTTGGCCACAGAAGAGATGTAATGGTGCTCTCTGCGGGCGCACGAATGCCAGCTGCTAGACAGGAAATGTGTGTTAAGTGTGTGAGTGGAGAAGCCAAAGAAAAGTAAGCAGTAATGGGAGCCGCTGCTGTGGCACCGTGAGATGAAGCTGCTTCATGGTCTGATAGAGTGACGGCTAATAGACTCGAGTAAGGACAAGTTAACAAATTACAGTTCATGTGTGTGACTAATTTTACAGATTTCATGAGGTAAGTTATTTTATCTTACAGCACCTGGATGTTGAATATTTGAGTAAATCCACTGTGTACATATGGTAAGGCAAACATTTCGTAGTCAGCCAATGTCTCTGGGGGCAGAAGAGTCAACCAATTACAACCTGAGGGAAAATAAAACTACTGTTAAGCTGGTGAATATCTTGCCTCTCTGTCACCTACACAGCACAGGTACAACCGACTCAAGTTGTATTCCCATTTGAATGAGACAAAGGATGGAAATGGCTTGCACTGATTTAATTAATAGATGGGTCAGTATGGTAAGACTGAGGGTTTCAAGCCAGAGGCAAGTCAGAAAGTTTGTGCAACAACAAAGTAGAACATGGCTCAAACTTTGAAATACAATAACAAGTCATCTGGAAAAGAGCTGTTTTTGTGCAGCTTCTTAATCAGAAAAGTGCTCGTGACCTTGTGAAGTTGAATACTGTGATTAAAAAGTATAAGAGAAACACACAGCCTCTTTGATTTCCTACCATCCCAACATACCCTTCATCTTAAACCTCTTTTTTTCCTGCTGCTGCCTCTCAATGCATCTTGAATTTAAAGTGAACACCTCAGAAAATACCTGAACATCCTCACCTAAATTCCTCATCTCCCCCCCCCCCCCCAGTGACATCTTTGACAGATAAGGACCCCGATATCCATCCACCAATAAAGTGCCCAAATGCATTTACTGAACTTTCTTGCTGCAGAGAGTCTCTGGCAATCAAAACCGAATGGAGGGGATTAGCGACATTGCTCGCAGCTTTGGGGAAAAGATATATTGGAAGCTAGGGACTTTTCTTAACTGCGGTTAGAGGGACCTTATTTATCTTATGTGGGAACAAATATTAAATTCAGTCTGTTTTCTAATCCTACAATGGGTGGAAAAGGTGCAGGAGAGGACATGTCTAATTAGCACATTCATGATTAATAAACACTAAATTCCAAGCTTGAATTCACTTATGAGTTAACCTTTACAACATAACTAATCATCCCTACCACATCCTCCCACTCATTGTCTCCATGTCTACCAACAATATATTGCTAATGTTGTGCAGTAGTGCATTATGCAGCATATTGTCTCATACCAGTGGATGTCTTGTATCATTCAAAGCCGTTACAATATGGCTGATATTTCTTGGTTTGCTTTATTCTTCTGTCTTCCACTTGCCTGTTTTGGAGAGATAATAAGCACAGGAGAGAAGCTGAAGGAGGGATGTAATAGCTGCTAACAGAGTGCTTTAGCTTTGGCAGACTCCAGGGACAACTGCCTCATCTACAATCGTTTATTTAGGACAAAACTTCTCATGTTACTTCTTTCATCCACTTTGGTTTTTCAGAGGAGCTGCCCTGAATACTTATTTTAGAATCTGTGGAAAGTGGAAGTTATGTAATGAATGGTGAATGCATTTTAAACTTTAAAAATGTATATAAACAGAGTGGTTTTAACATATCCTAACTACAGAAGACTGGAGTTTTATCCAAAAGATTAGTGATTTTAGTCTTGCTAGCAGTGTGGCTCTAGGGATACAAGTGTCTGCCTGTGTCTCGTCCTGGTTGAAATCTCTCTGCAGCTACTGGATGGATTGCCAAAAAATATACATGCGTTCATGGCATTCATATTTTTAGGGTTTTTGTTTTAACCTTTGGGTGCTTTGCTTTAAAAATCTGGCATTTTCATTTTTCGCTTTACATGACAAGATGAATTTAATAATTTAGTGCTGTGTGAAAAGATTTTTATTGAGTGAAAAAAAAAAAAAATCAATCAAATTTTCCCCATTGTCTGATTAACACATCTTCTTAAGATTTGCATTTTCGAAATATCATTGAGAGCATGTTAAAAAGTTCATACAGTAGTTACAGACTCCTTGTCTAATCTAAATGATATTTTCACAAAGTTTTTACTTAAAACCTACTGTAGAGCTGCAACTATCCATCCATCCATCCATCTTTTGCAAAAAACGTCCTCCTGCTCTCCCTGCAGGATCCCCAGGCACTCCCTTGCCAGCTGGGTTGGACTCCCCCCAGCATGTTCTAGGTTGGACCCCCAGGGTTTTTTCCCAGTTGGCCATGCTTGGCACACTTTCTAAAGCAGGCACCCATGGGATATTTTAAGCAAATGCCTAAACCATCTCCTGGACACATTTTGTAATGTGTGTTTGCACTTGATGGCAAGTTACCTTGTGCATCCACTGGGAACATTACACTACCGCTTGACTTAATTTTCCCACTGTATTGACTTGAGAGAACAAACCGTTACAAATATCAGGCAGTACCAAGAGATTTACATTGACTTTCATGCTCAGAGAAGACAGCTACTAAAACAGTTTCAGCTTGGGAAAAGGTTTTCAATAGTTGTTCAGCAGTAATGACATGTATGGCCGAGTACTTCCTCCCCAGCATCTGTTAAAACACTTCCAACTAAAGCAAGAGGTGGAGGCCAATTTGGAGCTTTCTTGGCCCATTGATCACCATTAGAAGCCAAAACTTGGAGATCGTGTTTATCAGGCACAATCTGTTCAGACAGTACAACAAGAAAAGGAAACGAAAATCAATTGGGAGATGTTAATTTCCAGCTGGTACCACCAACAAATTGTCCAACACTGATGTTCTTTACACTGTACTTGATGGTGTTGGGAGAAGTGATGCTATCTTTGTGGAAGCTGGCTCAGTAATTACTTGGAGCCCTTTGCAGTCTCAGCTCTGTATAGTTTTTTTTTTGGTAGTTACAGAATGTGTGTTAACAGTGAGTGTGTATGACATTTCTTTCATCCACTGAGAAATCACACAAGTAAGATAAATAGTAAAACAAATCCACTTAAATGTCAAGCTCTTAAACTTTGATGGATATTCTTGTCCATCATTCAGCTGCACTGATCCATTCCCTTCCTAGCACTACGTGCGTGTCTTCACTCAGTACACATTAACCCCCTTCAATTCTTGTGTACAATTGTTCAAATCTTCTCACACATTCCCTGTAAAAGCATTTGCCTTACTTAATGTTGTATTTTAACAGTTTCCAGTCCTCTTGTTGTGTTTCACCTGACTTTAATTATCAACCAAGGTCAGAGAGATGTCATTCTCATGTGCATTCACGATACAAATCAAAAGATCACCTGTCATGGTCAGACACAAAGACAAGCTGTGTTATTTCAAAATAGTAACTGAGTCGACTATGTTCTGCATTCCCAATCCAAATGTTTTAAGCAAATTATTCAGTGTTGTCAGACTCAATGTGAATACCCACAGCACAAAGCTTCTGCAATTTATTCTAAAGAAATCTTTTTCTATCTCATTTTGAATAGCAAATCAACACCACATTTCAAAAATCAGGTATTTGTGACACAGGCCAATTCCCTGATTTGAGCATCAAGGTATTTTTTTTTTAACATAAATAAAATGTGTGATATCCGTTTTTGGCACCAAACTAATATCTGAGGTGTTTCTAAGGGACACTGCGCACCTCTGTCACATGCAGCACTGACATCCAGAGTACAGACATTACAAAAGCGCAATCACCAGCATCTGCAGCAGTGAAGAGATCATTTATAACTATAAGCATGCTCAATAACACGTAGTGCTATGAAGAGCTGTAAAATACTGACTCCTGAGAAGATATGGTTATTTTTTTAAGAGAGATGATGACAGGAGTGGTAAACAAGTTCATATGACAAATAATTTTCTATAAAGGCCTATGGAGGCTAAGCTAAAACAAATCAAAAGCTGATGAACTTAAGGTCAACATCCGTCCATTTGTAATTCAAAACCCCATCACACTTTTCCCAGAATGCAGAGTTATTATAGCTATAGGTCTGGGGTTGGGGGGGGATTATTGGAACATGTGGACACATAAATCCTGTCTATGCAGGCCACACCAGGGAATGCTGGTGGATGTCTTTTTATATGGCCTAAGGTACTTTGATTTAGTGATGTTAAGGTCACAGGTAGAGGGCACTTAAAACAGCAATTCACAGGTTTTACAGCTAACATATGTATCACCATCTGGCTTGGCTGTGGCGAAGAAGCTGGAAATACTGAAGCTTCTCTTTCTCATTCCTTGCATCCTTGACAGCAGTGTTATGCTTTCATGGTTTTTCATCTCAGTAACAAATGTTCTCTCTTCACATCTGTGATCGCTATGCACCCTTCAATTTTTATGATTTCCTTTTTTTTTTTCCCCCCCCACTATTGCACATTACTCACTGGAATAGTGTTACTGAGTGTATTAGAATAAATCTATGGAAGTGGTATTGTCATTGTATAAATAGGATGGTAAACATTTCATAGTTAACATTTACAATAAATTATTCATTATTCATTCAGTATAAGGTGTGGTCAGAATCATATCTGCAGTAAAAGCATTTCTTTGGCAATCTGTGTCAGTCACAACAGTTTGTTCAGCATGCAACCACACTGCAGCTCTGAGGACACACAGATGACCTTCCATAGTTGTACAGTACAGCTACAGTACTCAAACTTACTTAGCGAAAACATTTAACACAATCGAATCTTCATGTAATAGGATTGTCAAAACATGATGTGTAAACCTGAAAATATTATAAGATTTAATGAGAAGATGATTATTAATTTCTTATGATTGGAATGTAGTGTATAGTAATTGCAGCTGATTGTTCTAGTTATATAAAATATGAAAATATAGAAGAGTGTGGCGCAGGAAGGTAGAGCGGTCATCCACCAATCCTGCCGTTGTTGGTTCAATCATCTACTCCTCCGGCCACATGTCAAAGTGTCCTTGAGCAGGACGCTGAACGTCATGTTAGTTGCTCTCGGTGAGTGTTGACCAGCTGCATAGCAGCCCCCCCATCGGTGTGTGTGTGTGATTGAGAGAGTGAATGGGTGAATGAGAAGCAGTGTCAAGTGCTTTGATTGGCAATAGGTAGAAAAGCACTATATAAAAGCAGACCATTTATCTTTACATGACACCAACGTCAGCCATTTATTCTGAAGTCACCAATGTAACACAATTTTTATCTCCCCACTGGTGCAGATGTTTTATTAGATGTTCAAGTCACATGTATTATTTATGCCTCTTAAGAGAATGTCAACTTAATGTCATGCTGTGTTAGCTGTTGGGGGTAGATTCCCCTGCCTTTTTGTTCGAGACTTAGAGGCTCTAGTCTGACATTCTGAAATGATTCTGAAATGTGTCACAATGTTGCCATAGTAAGGAAGTAGAGGAGAGCTGCCATACATTTGGAGTACGTCTACATTTAAATCACAGAGCCACTGACAAACTGTAAATTTAAATATTGTTGCTTGCTATTGCCATTTCTCTAGTAGGGGTCCCATTTCTTACTTTATCTCTCGTCCCATCTCCTTTATATTTGAGGGATTTGAACAACTCTTCAAGAGAAGCAAGTAACCTAATCTAGCCACTGTAGCAGGCCCAGGTCAACAGACCACATAGTTAACCATGACATAACTTCTTGTTCTCTATTGCAATTTGTTCTAGTTTGCTTATATGAATACATAAAGGTTTAAAGGCAAGTGTGGAAAACCTTTTTTTTTTTTTTATGCAGTATTTTGTTCTTCTCAGAATTACAGCGTTTTTGCTGAAAGTTTTCATCATTCTTTTATGTGCATGGAAACAAGTGGGTGGAAACTGTCACATCTAAAAGTAACAGGTACCAAAAGTGTATTAATGAAGCAGGAAAAATCCAGGAATGTGCCCAGTGAACTGTAAACCAACTGTAGTAATATTACTCTACCACATGTAACAATCCCACATACGAATTGCTGTCAGAAGCTTCCAGGCAACATTGTAATCACTGGTTTCCCCTTTCCAGAATTGCAATACAACCATTGAGGCTTATGACACACTTTGACTTGTGGGGAGGCTGGTAGAGAAACAGGTGCAACACTGACTGAAGAAAGGATGAAAGGATGCCATCACAGTCAAAGCCTGAGATTTCACTAGTACTCATGGTACCGATCAGTCAAAAGTTCCTGCTGCACTGCTTCAATGCAAAGGTCAACACATTACAGCTAAGTATAAATTAACACAATCAGCCAAACTGAATTGCCCATTATAAATGGTGGGCCCATTATGAAGATATAAAACCGTTCTAAGTTGTAAGTCATTTTAAAAGTTATCCATAAGCAGTCATTCATACATAATTATTGGACGGCATCCAACTCTAAAACAAAAATGACAGAGGCTCCTAGATTTTACAACCACTGCATTGTCTTTTGTCCTTGATCGATGGGTTTAAGTGTCCAATTGTCCTTGTGTTTATGATCCTTGTGTTTGTCAAATTAAAAATTGTATGTCCATGCTTGCCTTTGCAATAAATAGTAGGTTTGCTACAGAGAATCAACATTAGATTCATAGAACACTTAATTTAATTTCCCAAAATGTTGGGCATGTAAGTATTTAAAAAATGAGTAATGTCACCACAGTAGACTGGACTGCAGACTTGCTGGTATACATGTGGTATTTTGTACTTCAAATTCACCTCACAGAACAAACAGAGAATCATTTTGTATTAATGTATACACAGATGCTTTAACTAGGGCTGTTAGATGATGCATAAATGTGTACTATAAGTCCAACTATCTGGCAAACCAAGTTCTCCAATGACCGAAATGTTAGCATGATACAAGGCTCTGATGTCATCCGATTGCTTGGACTTATTTTTGCAGTTTTTTCCGGACTACACAGTCTTGAGCTGATTTGGGCAACAAGGGCTACAAGCTGAAGTTTGCTAGCTATTCGTGCAAAGACCCTTACTTCTATTTGCTAATGTATTGCGACATGGCAAAATCTCAAATTAGCTTAAAGCTCACAAAGCCTCTTCTCACGTTGCACAGATTAGAGAACCTGTTATCTACTGCTGCTTTTACCAGCTACAGTAATACTTTGGATTATGAGCCACAAACCAACAACTTGAGCGTAGGTAAAAGAAAGAACCAGATTAACTATCTGATAATCTGAAACATTTGTCAGGTGTTAAAATAGCCACTTAAAGTCAGTCTTTGAAACCTATTGAAATACACGGTTACTGTATCCAATGGCCATTTACCACAGCATTGCTCTACACACTCTGAATCCACTTAAGGACGAGTTGGGGGAGGAGGTTGCTGGTGGCAAAGAATATGGGATGTACAGAACTATGTTTCATTAAAAAATGCTGCATGGAAAGTGAGCCAGAGCCATTTCCTTGAAAATAAATGAGAACACAGGTAGTACTTGATGTATGTTAAAACAACAACAACAACACTGTTTAATCTAATAATTTAACATAAATGAAGAATTTCCATGACTGAGTGCTCTGTGTTCAGACACCTCCTGCAAAATCCATTCCTGTTTCATCTTGATTCACGCTTGCTGGGGTTGTCCACAAATTGGTTGCTGTGGAAATCATTGGCCAGATGCTCAAATATGTCAATAGGAAAGTGACTGAGCCTCAAAAGTGATTAACAAACAGGTCAATAAACCTTTTAAAGAACTGGAGATGGGGGAGGACAATGCCTTTACATGACACCACAGCTGCCAATAGCAAGAGGATGTTATATAGGATGTAATAGGATGTTCAAAATAAAATTCCAAAGGATTAAAAACATGGGAAGAAAGGAGAGACATTAAACTGCTTTTACCCTTTTTAAGCAAACCACTTATTTAGACGGGAAAACCAAGGTAAAAGTTGAATTGATTACCCTGACCATCCGTTTTAAGCATCCATTAGATGTCTGCGTTTCCACTTTGACCTCTGTAACTACACTAATTGTGTGTGAGCAGTTTTCCACTGCTGAAGATGAATCTTCCAGATCCCTGAGCTGTCATGATGTTCTATGCCTGACTTGATTGTAAAGCTAATTTGGGTCCACTGTAACCTTCATCGGTTTAGCTGGTGAGTAACGTGGTACAATGTTTCGACTGTTGTAAATTCACACAGGACGTCTCAGTAACAACCAGTGAATCGTTCACTTTATTTTCTTTTGACTCCCCAGAGAAACTATTTGCCTGGTCATTCAATCAGCAAAGTGCTTCACCCATGAATACATTACCCTTGTCTAGATGTGTGACAACAGGTCAACACTACCGAAACAGTATGCTATCTGTTGACCAGGTCACATCTCAAAGCGATGGCCCTCTCTGCTATGCTTGAATAATTCATGTGAAAGGGGGTGAGAAAGCGACTAAAGTCTGGCCAACTCGAGAGCCAATCCCTTGGCAAAGTGTACATATAGCACTCTCTTCCTTATAGCTATTGATTATGTGCCACATTAGCCAGAAGCTTGGCAACAGATTACAAACAAAACAGACAACAGAGCGGCCTGACTGTCCACCTTTGTTAAGTGTTGACTCTGGAATGAGAAGGTGGGGAGACTGGGAGTATGGCGAGCTTGGCAAATGAAGAACCTGGGTGGAAATTAACACAGCATCCTCATACATATGTCATACACAGATTCTGGGGAATATTTGTTTAATCATGCCCTGGCTTTCAATGCATGGGAAATAAGGAAATATGGTTATGTGCAGAATGACAAACCCTTATGTAGAGGATTTGTCTGTTACACCTTAATCCATTAGGAAAGTCTCCTGCCTCAACTGTAGTAAAGCCGATTTAGAGCTCGCCGATAGCATCAGTGGGCATCAGAGAGGTGGCAGCTCTCAGAGAGAAACTGCTTTGCTGATATGCCGATAATCTGAGAGCATGTGCATGCTGACGTTCTGAGGATTACTTCTAAACTTCAGCAATATATGTACAGTAAAACAGGATATATATATAGAAAGAGATATAGAAATATAGATAGATCTCTATCTATCTATCTAAAGAAGTTGAAGTGGATAAAATCTGTTAGGTAAAGACTGCTGTGTAAGGACTTTGCATATATGCACTACATTATGTCTCAAGTAATTGCAAAAAGATTGACATTTGTGAAAATCCTTGTCATGTGCTCTATTAGGTCCATACATAATGAGTCACATTGACTGCTTGGGCGCTGCTGGAAAAGAGGCGATAACAATTTTCTGTCCATGAATATGTCAAAACTTGACATATTTCCATTATTCACCTGGTGCTTTTAATCACATTTCATGATTTTCCATATTTTTAATCATTAATATCTTGAATACTAATGCCAATAATTATAACTTCATTCCCCCTTTTCTCTTTTTCGTCATGCTGAATAATTAAACCAAAGTCAGATTTCCAAATATTTCTTTCTAATTGTCTATAAATATTTAAATATTTATAGACAATTTGATCTTTATTAGAAATATTTAATTGTCTGGCAGCATTTCAGAAGTTTTTGGTTCTAAAACTCTTTTGAGGGGAGGCTCGCCCTTCTAACCAATCAAAGAATTTAAATTATTTACACTTGATTAAGAGGCTTAGGAACCTTCTCATTCATTGTAATTGTACAACAACTACCTGAAGAACTGGGCAAAGCATAGCAGAGTACAGCAGAGCAGGGAGAGGAGGACTGGGCAGAGTAGATTGGATTGGTTTGAGATCTATGCCGGTGCTAGCCTTAAGTTGCATATTTATCTTTAAAGGAGGGTTTATAACATTTGGCAAGATCGAAATTAGCTCTTTTTACAGAATTGCATATTAATGTACACTGTCACTTTGTAGATAAAGTATTTAAAAATATTACCGGCACACTTTGCTCTTAAAAAGTAAGGAACTGAAGTAAGGAATGACAAAGTAGACCGGGCTAATCCCAGCCACACGGTTCTGATTTCCATCCTGGCGTGCTTCCTTTCAGATTCATTGAGCCTTTCCTAGCGTGCAAAATCTTAAAGTGATTTACACTCCACTGCGTCTTCCTGCCGTAACATACAATCTTATCAACAATGCTAACATGGCAACTTGAGCAATATCTTGGTTTGAAGGTACAAGGAGAATGATTGGAATGACTCCTAGACATGCTGCAGCTTCTTTTTTTTTGCTGACTCTAACACATGGAAAAATGTGCACAAATTGCTGGAGTCAAAATGCTGCGAATGGAAAATTATAGATAGTGTTGTGCTGCAGAATGCAAATTAATTCACCAGTCAGTGAAATTTAACCATTGCAGAGATCAGTAGTTGTGTTACAATGCTTTATGTTTGCTTTATTTGGTCAACATTGGGACAAGGTTGCATAGATTCTAATTAATTGCTCTTTGCCCCAAAATGTTGAAGTTCTTGAGTACAAGAAAAGAACATTTAGGAGAAAAAAAAAAAATCATTCGAAACATCAAGTTTTCCTAGGCGGCTTACCATTTTTTTTTCGTGAAACCCATAATAGAAGTCTGGCTATTTTGTTTGACAAACTGAATGCTGGGACCATCTAACTGTATAATAACAAAAAAATATGTTTAGCTTTTTCTCTGCCTTCAAAATAGATGAACTTTAGCTTCCTATAGTGCTGGTTAGATTACAGTGTCAGCTTCAGCAGGAAGCCTGATTAATATAAGTATTATACCAAACACACCAAAGTAACAGCAGACACAAAATTGAGGGAATAAAATAACTTGGGAGGACTGAAGGTTGCATTGCAGAAGTGGAGAGAAACTGGGATGTGGTGAGGTTCTTTACGTTGTCGTACCTGGCTTGAGGAACAAAGTTGAGGAGCAAGAAGAATATCCACAAGCCCAAGTTCAATGATTTTGGCTTCCAAAGCGCGGCAGCCATATCCATTCAAACAGAAGACCCCTGTAAAAGAGTGAGAAGGAGATGATTTTTCGTTGAATACTCAAAAGTGACATGACACAGTGATCTTAAAATGTTTACAGCAATTAAATGCAGAACATTTGGGGATGAAATGATCAAAAAAAGACCTGATAAATCAGGAGAAAAAAGTAACGTTGAAATGGGAAAAGCGAATAATAGTACTGTAATTTAGCAGAAATTTATTTTTCACTATGGAGAGATTTGACAGACTTTGAGCTTGAGGGATTTATTAAACAAGTCAAATGCTGCTATCCACAATGCTTCCTTCTCTACCATTAGTCATACAAAGGTGTAGTTTACCTCATGCAAAGGACAACAGATTTGTTGTATGATCTGTATGAAGGTTTTATTTTCGTCATTATGACGTCAATCTTAAAACACAGTACTGTATATGAAATGATTAAGAAATTATCGGACCCTTTAGTTGTGAGGCAACCATGCCAACCACTCCACCACCCTGCTGCCATCTGCATTAAAACTAACGAGACTTTCAGTACAGTTAAAAGTGTATTTTCCCGTTTCTAGAAACATATTGATTGTGTCAGCTGGTTACTGAAATCTGTTGTAGTGGGCACATGCTTTATTCAGTCCACAGGTGTTGTGAACATTTCAACAGTTAACCGCTTAAAACCTAATTTACATGTATCACTTTGCACTTTGTACATAAAATGAGACTTTACCGCCAGCACAGCACTAAAAGCAGCTGTCTCCTCCTGTAGCTTTGACCTTAATCTCATTTTCAAATGGCAATTGGCTTAGATGATAATACAGTAGTTTCCTCTCCAGATGCTGATCCAAAACAGCAGCTGGAGTTAACATGCCTGGTCATGCAAAACAAATGCAACATTTCCACTCTATTGTACATATTTTATTTTCTGTTAAAGGGATGACTTTGGTAATTTTTTTAATTAATTGAAGTGTCCATGTGACTGACATACTTTTAACAAACCCCATCCCACATACACAGAATATGCATTTCCTTGCACTGTAGGTGGTCAACTGCACATGTGCCAGTTCTCCTGTGAAATAAGGGAAATTCATATCGGTTTGGACAACATTTAGGTTGACCAAACATTTTAGAGTGAAGAAATTTATGGGGTCAAGAAAAGTCTGCATGAATTGCATGCTCGTAGCCTAGATTTGTGTGAGGATCTTGATCCTGTGCAACTGGCTGATGTGTTTTTAATACTTAGTGGACATTAGAGGTCTATTGCACAAACAAGGTCATTTACAATCTGACTATTTCCACTGTTACATTCATTGTATGTGTAGGTCTATGCTCTTACCCACAGTATGCTTAGTAATCATAATCAATCTAAGATTTTGAGCAGGACAATGAACAGAATTTGACCAAACAATGGCAGATTAATTTTTGTTAAAGCTGCGGAATAAACACATTTTACAGCAGTGCACAGTTTCTTTAGAGAGTAAGTATACCTTCACTCTCTAGATGTTGCATAGCAACTGCATTTGTAAAACTGTAATTATTGGTAATTAGTACAAGGAGGTTGCGGTCTGGCAATTTAGAGAAAGATTAAATGACCTCTCATTAAAAATACATGGGCTCAGAAATTGGCGTGCCCACTTTTGAATGCAGCCTAAAAATATCAGGAAGATGATTGAAGAGAAGGCAAATGTCTGCAAATAACGGAGGTTCAGCAGTTGTGTGGCCATTCAAGCACACACACCTTGCAGCTGTGTCATACTTAAAAGGCTTTCATCATGCTTTTGTGAAATTCAGCCCTCCTTTATTGTCACCATACACAGAGAAGATCAAACAGTATCTTGGGAGGAATCAGTGTTCTGTGTTACTTTAGAGCATTGATCACTACAGGAGGAGTAAACAAATAATTGCATGTAAAGACACACTTCAGGTTAGAAGCTGCACTAATAATGCTCAACCTTCTTCTACACTACATTTGTGATGAAGAGAAACTACTTGAATACTGATTGTAGCTTAGAGCTATGTCAAGAACTGCATTTAATAAGTCTTTGTACTGGCAGTGTGGCTCATGCGCCAAAGAATTCCAAGCCATTTTTTTTTTTCAATGTCTTAAGTGTAATGAAGTAAGGCTGCAGATCTGCTGCAGGTTTGAGATTTTGAGGTAAAGAAACTTGATATGGAACTCTTGGTTTCAACAAATAAACTGATGCTTTGACAACACTATTTGTGGCACTTAGCATCAACAGAAGTCTCACCTTCCCTGCCTGCTCTATAAAACCAACAAAGATTTGACGTGGAGGAAGAAATTAGGCTTAAATCTCAAGTCAGGCTGTTGATGGGTCCATAAAAGATGCAGTGAACAAAGGTTTGATAGGGAATCAAGCTAAGAAAGAATAAAGCTCTTAATGGTAAGATTCTTTTGACAATAATGTTATATTAAGAAAAAATAATTTAGAAAAACGTTCATGAAATGCTTTATTACCTGTAGTTACTGTTCAGTTTTATAGGAATTATAATTCAGCAGTAAATTATCTAAGCACTACAGTGTAGCACTTTAAATTATGTATGAAACATTTTCAGTAATTCAGCACTTACAGGTGATTTGACAAGAATCAATATGCATTGTCAATCTGGTTGTAAATCGTTATCAACCTCTGACTAAGTCTTTATTGCCATAAATAAAGCATCCATTCTTCCACTCATCAATGATTTATGCCATCAGTCCTTTATCTGAGAAATACAACAGCAGGTTGCTTCAGTTGCAGGAATCATGATGGTCCCAGTTAGAAAAACATGTGTCAGTATCCACACAATTGTTTTCCCAACTATCAGCTAACTGAAAATGCTAACTAGAACATGAGAACATGCATTTATGCAAGACTATTTTCAAAATGAAGTTTTATACAGCTGATAAATATTTTTAGCTCTCATCTCCTTTTGAAAAGACGTCAAGTTCAAGAGCAGGCCAAAGCCCAGACTATGTCAAACTAAACCAGTCTTGCGTTACTTGTTTAATGCTGGTAAACAGAATATTGTACATAGCATTTTTTTTTTTTTTTTGCTCTAAATGTATTAGGCATCAGTGTTTCAACCTTTCTGTTCTTTTCTCTCTCTTTAAATTTTCCACAATAGGTTTTTGTTAATAATAATTCTGGATCATTATCCATTAAAGATTTTATGTCCCTCATAAGGATGCCCTCTGGAGTAAGAGGTATCATTTCCTTGTCTCATAATGTCCGTCTGAAAATTGCATTGCTAATTTCCTGACATATATCGCCAGCTATTCAAGTCACTTCCACTCACAGGAGGATCATCACTGCATCTCTGTCATTTTTAAGGCTCTTATTGCCCTGGATGAATAAATCGTTTGAAAATCAATGTCTTGGGGGTTAACAGTGTGGTCACTGTACTGTCCGTTTGCAGTAGTTGAACGAGAGGACAAGTTCTCATGAAGGAGACTCTGATAGACTCTGATAACATGCTCAGAAAAAAAAACAAAAAACAAAACTAAAGAAACAAAGCGAAGATTTACTTATTTCCATAACTGTCAATAAACTCTTTCATCTGCCACATTTTCAATAGGTTCTCTGTTCGGTTCATTCAGTTCATGATTCCTCAACCCAATCACCAGTTACAGTGAAAAAGTACCCAGAGCACTCACTAGACAGCACTCTGGAGTGTCGAAAAACCTTTTCCAAAATAATAAAATAAACAGGCATCAAAAGACTGGCTACTGTCCATAGTCCACACTTCTGCACCTGATTTACCAATACCGGTCATACAAATGAGGGGCTCAACAGTCCCTCGGTCATAGATGCTCAAAAAGAGAATATGAAGCAAAGGGAAAAAACAAAAGTTGGTGCTTATGTTGGCAAATTGTAAATAACTTGTGTAAAGGTGACACTAGACCTAAGCACTCTTCAGTTCCTCTATTTTGTTTTCAATCCCGCTGCTAATGTATTCTTTTCTGAAACAAACGGCACATGCAATAAGTAATGTAATAACATTTGACAGAATTAAAAGGCTGTAAATGCCTTGGATGCAAATTAGCTGAATAATCTGACTGGATGACTGTGTTGAGTGATCTTTTCAACAATATTGCACAATAAGTGGTAAAATAACCTGTGGCAGGCTCTTACTTAAAATTTGTCAAGTGCATGTCACTGAGAGGCTATTTTGTTTTTCATTTATCATGGTTTCCTGACCATGTCCTGACTAAAATTCAAACTGTAATACTGGTGCAGTTACCGCACCGTTTAAAACAAAGAACCCCTTTGCATATAGACATTGTTTAGTGCAGTAATTGTTAAATTTAGGACACAGCTCCATAGTCCAAAGGGCTCTAAATATAGCCTCAAATCCTGTCATTTGGTGTGATGTGACAGTCATGCACTGAGCATCCACCAGTGATCTTTGTGGTCTATTATTTAACCACATCAATAAATAAGATTTCAAAGTGTTAAATAATGTTTGTTATTCCAAATATTGGCAGGAAATACTTTATTATGTTGAATGTAACAGTAGGTCCATCAATTCTGCACTAACAAGAAGTAGTAAAGCAAAACTGCTGATGTCAAGTTTAAGCACAAAGAGAAGCTCTGCTGTTTCTTATAAGGAAGCTTGAGGTTTTAATTTAGTCAACAACATACATATAAAAACACAAAAAGAGGAAAAACCGAAGGCTAGTATCCTCCTCCAGATAAATAATTTGTCAAAGCCAATGCTTTATTGAAACACATCAGTTAACCGACAATCTTTGGACTACATTAGTAATTCCCAAGTGAGAAAAAAAGCAATGGATAGACAGATGATCTAAGTAACAGATCCAGTATTGAAGTGGTTTTCCATCCATTAGCTATATTGGTGAACCTGTTACGAGTCACTGAATTAGCTTCTATTAATTTGAGCTGGGCAGAAATAATCAAAACCCAAGATGTGACACACAAGGTGACCCTTGAAAGGAGGATCCTAAATAAGCCACAGTGATTCAGACATTTGCAGCAGTTTGTCTTTCCTTAAGTTAATAATATCATGGGGTCACATAAATCTGGAAGGGAGGACCCTCCACAACCACAGATACGTGGTGGCTATCCCCCCAAGCCGGCTCACCATGCCAGTGTGGCAAGGTCATCGAGGGGAGCTAAAGACTGGTCTGAGTAGCACAAGGGCAGGTCAACTTTAATAAATAATAATTAATAGTTTCTTTATCCTTCTTTATAAATGCTGAACACAGGAATAAGAGTATTGATTCTGCTGTACAGACTCGACTAGATGTCTTTTTCTTTTTTTGTCCTTTTGAGTTCAAGGTCGCCAACAATGGATCGTTTGCCCGCATGTTGATTGCCACCGTTTTTTTTTAACGCCGGATGCCCTTCCTGATGCAACCCTCCCCAGTTTCTACCGGGATTGGGACCAGCACTGCACGGCTGAAGATGGGGATGGACTTCGACATGTGGTCGGGAAGAGCGGGGCGCGAACCTCAGACCCTATGGTCAGTAGGTGGCCACTCTACCAACTGAGAATTGGTAGATATCACGAGTAAAAATAAAAATAAATAAATTGAGCTAAAAAGAGCTGAAATAGAAGATAATTGGATAAACAATGAATAATATTTGAAACAGTCAGCTAAAAGGGATAAATGGTGAAATAGCTTAAAGTTCAGTTTAAAGGTTTAGCGGTAACTAGCAGATAAAGAAGTAGAAATTGTAAAGTAATGGAAAAAGTTAAAATACTGTGATTAGCTAAAAGGTAATGAATGCTTATACATCCAGCGTCTGTCACATCCGTATCAACCATCTAAACACTGACCGTGTATAATTGAAGAAAAGCAGTAGCAATATCCACTTTGATAAAATTAATAGCGTTAAGTAAAATTCAATTTAAATCCCATTAAAATTAGCATTGAATCCATAAGTGGATTTGAGTTCATCTGACAAATGTGCTGCACAAAGAGCACGGGTGACCTACTGAATGAGGGCGAGCTCTCTCTATTTTAGGCTTGTGTGTGTTCTCGTGGTCATTAGGCTATATCACTACCATATGATCAATGCATTCAGCTGCTGTGCAAAACCATTTCCACTGGGGTCGATCAAGATTATATTACACCGGTGATAATTTGTCAAAATTTTGGTTTGCTCTTCACAGACGTGTAATGAGATCACCGTGGATCTTTTATGAACACAGCACCACATGACAATAAGCTTCTGTTGCTGAAAAAAAGATAAATTTTATGCTGTCACTTTCATCATGCTGTGCCAAGGCTTGGCTGACTAATGCTCAGGGTAAATATGCTGTTCACAGGTGCTGAAAGAAACTATAAAACTGCCAAATAAAACACCTCAAGTAGCCCTGATGGTCCAGTTTAATCAATGATAAGTAAATGTATTATTCTCTGAATTTAAGGTCAAATGACTTGATAAATTTCTTTATTAGTGCCAACTATGGCACTAAGTGATAATGTCTCCAACTTAAATTCACAAAGAAGTATTCCTAACCTTACTCTCCTTTGACTGCTCGTTCTCACGGATGAAAAACTGTACAGTGTGGCAAAATGCACTGGAGTTGTTTATTAGCATAAAGAAATAATAAAAAAAAAATCTTCCAGATGGAGTTATTTTTAAAGAGACAGATTTGGACTTCTCATGCTGCATGCGTAAATTTACGTGACAGTAGAGAGGGAATAAGGGAAATCTGGCTTCCAAAATGAGGCCAAAGTGGTTGAGAGCAAAACACTGTCACAGCCCTTAAACATTTGTATTTGGATGCTCAGGAGGAGCTAAACTTTTACCGAAATAAAACTTAAACTGAAAGCATGAGAATGTGGTCTAATGTAGGTGCAGTGACAACGGACCGTGCATGTCATTGAATATGACTTGATAGTTGACAAGGCAAACCTTTCAGCGGCTTAAGCTCTCGTCAAGGCTTTGCTAGAGCAGAGACACGTTATAAAACAATAACAGAAACAGCACAGAAGTGCAAATTCCTGTAGGTTCATGCTGGTACAGTAAACCCATCAACATGTCACCCTAGCTTCCATAAAATTGTGGTGGCTTGCTGCTGAGGGAATGACCTCATATAAGACTATATGAACCATTTTACCTTCTCCTTTCACGAGTAAAAGTGAGGGAGCAGAATCCTGTCACTGTTAGACAGATCTAACAGTACCTCTGTGTCTGGATAGAGCAGATTTGGCCAACACCTCAATTCAGTGTTTCAATAAGGCATCAACACCTGTCAAGCAGCAAATGTGTAAGGTCTTACCCAGTTGAGCATGCTTGCACACAGAGTCCAGCTGAGTAATTCCCTATAGATACTGCTTAATGTACAGTATTTAATATCCATTTATCAAATCTGCAAAGTATACGACACTGACAATAAAGAAAGCTCATATTTTACAAGGAGGAAAACATTAATCGCAGAGTATTTTCCAGTAATAATCGACAAGTTATAGCCTTAGTTGCCAATTGGAAGACTATAACTGAGTAAAGGCCACTAGGCAAATGTCCATACTGAATTCCTACATAATTATAAATGAACTGTAATAGGGCAATTGTCCCAGTAATAACATGCATTGTGCTGCTGGGAGGTAGAGATTTAATCAGATAGAATAATCATTTAAATCAGTGTGACTTTTACAATTAGAGACACAGAACACTAAACTACTGCATGTCTGCACACACTGCCATGGTATTTAAAAAAAAACAAAAAAAAAAAAAACTGGAAAGCAGCTGCTTACCCAGGGACAATGTGCCTCTCTCATAGGTGAAATCTGTCAGAGTTTATCAAGGATTCCTGGTGAAGAGCAATACCTTCTCTGGCACTCACCACCTGTGCACATGTATTACCTCAGGCCATGCTGCTACAACTCAAAACCTCAATGCAGACTGCCAGCCTACACTGCATATACTTTACATCCTGTTAGTTCTCTTCATTACTACTATATGTTTATAAATCTCAGAAAGCAGCACTGTTTTTGACAAAAGCAAAGAAAATAGGCCACATACTGGCAATGAGTCTAAGAAATAATTGCCTCTTTTATACTATACATGTAGTTGAGGGGGAAAATGCCATACATGTGAGAATCAGAGAAACGTACATGATTAGAGGAAACTGCCATGTCAAGCTCAAGTAATTCTCAGCTAATGCAGCTTCACCATCATCATTAAATAGAATGAACAATAACATCGTTAGCCGTAGTTCTAAGGCCAAAATACTTTGCAAAGTTTAGGGCTGAGAGCAAGAGTATGAAGTGTCTCTTTGTTCAAGACAAGAGGATGAGAAGGAAAAAACAAGTTAAATAATAAAATCTCAGTACGATCCATGTTAAGAGCCCGGTGGAATGTAGTGAAAAGGCAGCATTCACGTGCTGGGGGTTTAAACTGAACTGAACACACAAAAGAATTGCTGCTTCATTCACTATCCTTGGGAAATTTTATTTATCAACCATGTAAATACTTGAGTCATGGATTTGTCTGTATTTAATTTCAAATTGGGTCTTGTACTCTCATTTCCTCGGGATATTCTTATACAAAAATTGTAATTACATTATCATCTTACATTGTTTGGTACAGTTAGGCCAAAAAAAACCCCAGCAAATTTCCCACAGTAACAGGGAACAGATACGAGCTCTTGACTGGTTTTATTTGGAAAAGGAAAGTCTCCTGTGCACGGTACAATTGAATTCTACTCAAGAAAACTGATGTAAAACAGAACATTTGTCTAAGGCTTAACCAGACAAGACTCATTCAAAGCTGATAGCATTACATGGCCAGCAGAGCGAGGCCCCACATGGAGGCAAAATTAATATCTCAGTTTACAGTGTGACAAGTTCTGCATCTCCTCAATGGATTATGATTACAACTGGAACAAAGTCTTTGCCCATTAGGAGGGGCAACCAAGCTGGCTTACAGGGAGAAAAAGTGAGCACGAGAAGGAAGGAAATGGGAATTGAGATGTACAACTTACAGTCCAGTCTGATTTGGTATGTTGGCCCAGCACTAATAGTCGATTTCCATTCAGCTGGAGACCTGTGTTGTGACAACAAACAACACTGTAACCTGTAACTGTATATACTGTATCACCATACAGAGGGAAAAAAGCAGTGCTGATTAGTGGTATTAGGTTTGCAAAAACTGCAATAAGCCCATGTTACCTGCAACTGAGAGTTCACGTGTCTGCAGCTGTTTCTGTACAAGCATCCTTGAAGTAGAAGGCATTAAGTTTGCATTAGACAGTGCAGAGAAATAAAGAACGAATCAGAAAAAAAAAAATCGCAGGATTCCTGTTATAAATCAACGTAGGAACAAGGATGTTGGATTAAACTTTATATGACAGTGACTGAGTTATACAGAAGCTACAGCATAATAACTACCGAACACACAGAGGCCTTAAAATGCTTCTTCTCTCTAGCTGCCTGCATGATTACATATCATTAGTCAATTTCTTTATAGTGATGTTGACACAACTTGGATGTGCGCAGGCAAAGACAGCACAGTAACCTACTGCTGTGAGAAACACAAATGCGTGTGGCATGGAAACGCAATACTTGGCCAAAAAGTAAGAACTGAGATACATCTAAAGAAAGTAGCTCACGTGTATGAGATATCTTAGTACTTGGAGGGGTTGGACTAGCCAGTGAAATGAACCATTATACCATGTGGAGCCAGGCCACACTGGGCCCAGCATTTGTCAATGTCAGGCTGTTGGAAAACCAAGAAATTACATCTGAAGTGATGATACACCCCGCTAATTGGCACTGAGGGCGCCGGCATTATTCATTGGTAAAAGCATCTTCCACTTGTTTGCATGGTGGTAATTGTTTTATGATTTCCCTGCTGATTGCTCACTCAATTTATTTACTATGCGATCTGACCAGGGCCACATTGTTGGAACACTTTGGTTTCCGAGGTGGGCAGCTTTAAAGCCAAGACGTTGTGCTGGCCCCATTAGCCGTCATTTTGTTTAGTTGGACTTTGAGTAAAGGAAGTTACAGCAGGAGCTTGAATCACTTATCATAAAATCAGTAAAACACAAAACACAAACCACAGTTTGCTTTAAATAGGCCTAGGAGGACTCTGAATGAGCTGAAGGGCGATTACAATGCAAAAGGCTTTATTTCACACTAATTTTAACACTCAACACCTGGAGCAACAAGCTTTCTGATCAGCAAATGTTAGTGAAATTCCTTCTGGTGAAAGTTTCACCATGAAAGAGACACATAAATTACAATCCATCTTCGAGAGACTTATTAGCCCATTCTATTTTTATTTTGTGATCTAAAGATAGATTTAAATAATAAATGTTCTCAGACTAATTATCTTTAAAGTCCTTTATCATGAGAAAATATAGCCCCCGATTGACTCTGAGCAAACTGTTGTCCACTATGTGAGACACTGAGTCACTGCTCCATCAAGTTTGTCTCCCAAAGGGCAGCTGGATTTAAGCCAGGAACTAATGAATTATGAAGAAGGATTCACTTTGCAAAGATGGCTTACATTCTTCTTCATTTTTTTTTTTTTTTTTTTTTTTTTTTTTTTTATATTTAGTGTCCGATGAAGTATATTGCTAACATGACATTTAAGGACAAGGCCAGAAGCAACAGCAGCTCTGCGGTTTAAACTTTCACACGGTCTAGTGTTGTGAATAAGCTGAACCCTTCATGTCGAACTCGAGTTTTCAGGTGCTCTGCAAAATACTATTTCTAAATGTTTCACCAAACTCTGAATTCCTCATCTTATTCTCGTGAACCGTTGGTCTAATGTATTGAATGGGACTTGTTTTTAAAACAGAGATCTCAGATTGTCAATTCGTGTGTAGGCAATATCTGGGCTTCAGTTGTTATGTTGTCCCTCACAGGAAAAATGAAATACATCCTCAGCACAATTAAATTGTTGGTCCATTAACCTAGTCCAGCCTTGAGTTGTAGTTTTCTAGGTCATGTATTGAGTCTGAAAATGTAACAGTATAAATATTTCAAAACAGCAGTCTACAAAACTGGCAGATAGTCACATGAGAGAGAAACGGGGTGAGAAACAAGAAGAGGGCACAGGGCAAACGTCTTTCCATCTTCCTCTTGTTCTTTGAGTGTTGTGGCTTCACTCTGATTAAAGGCACACCAGTGTAAGAACAGGAGATGGGCTGTTTATTCTCCAGTGGGACTTCCATGTCATTGCCAGCAATCACTCTCACCGTAACAAAGATGGTCAGGAAGATGTGCAGGAGCACATTTACTCCCTGTCCTCTTATGGCTGTGGAGATAGCGTGGTCTTTGGGATGGCGATATTCGTGGGTCCATTACTTGATCCAAACTGCAAATATGTGATTAACAGTTGCAATGGAAATTTTTTACTAAAGCGTCCACAACAGGATTTGGACGCCATTTATTTATGTCAGAATTCCCTAACTCAGTGTAATATCTCAACACGTCTTTGATGGACTGACAACAGATTCCTATAGAAATGCCGTGTTCCTAAACAATAACTCTAAATGACAATAACTCTACATTACCTACAGAGTCAGCCACGCGTTCCCTCTCAAGATGACCTGTCGTCCCTTTGCTTGTCCCATTAAGTTTTCCCTCATCTTAAGCAAGGTTGGAAAGTCTGATCATGTTGATGCCAAATGTAAACTACAAGGGAGGTGAACCATCTTGTCGGGTCCTCAAAGCTAGACCTCTTTCCTTTAGGTCAATCACTATTAATTCATAGCTCTGGATAAATGTTGATTAAAAACTGGTATTTACTGTACATTACAATTCCATTTAGGACATGCCCACCAGTGACATATTGCATTCTGCTTGTTTTTTTCTAAGAATCAAGAGGATTTTTATGCACCGTCACTGAATCTATGCAGCTTATAGAAGTGGCTTGGTCACAGCCTATCACACTAACAGAATTGATGGCAATGAGTGTAAATAGAAATCATGGTCATTACTCACATGAATGAACAGCTATACCTAATTGTATTTGGAATGCAAAGTTTCCCTCTGTTAAAAGCCATACAAAGCGGTTCAACACACACTAGAATGGCTCAACAGAATAACTTAAACCATGAATCAAACACCCACACAGTTCACCTTGAAGCTTCATAAAGCCTATAGAGCTTGTCTTTGCCATTTATTGTATTAAAGAATTGGATTAAATATATATTTCTTCTCTATTCCAAACAGGGATATGCTGTAGGGATTTAAGGCTTTGTAACAAAACTATACAGTATACAAGGTCCAGCTTTATGATGAGTGGAGTCAGTTTCAAAAGCAAAAAGCTTGTTTCATTTCTGGAAATAAATGTAATCTAATATGTAGCTATAATATTCAGTTATATTCAGTTTTGCATGAAACCGGCATTGCCAACATTATTGAAAGTATAATATACTGTTTATATCAGGCTAATTTTAATGACTCACCTGCCCAAGCGAATGTGTGACATCGTTGGGCAGTGTAATAAAAACACTAAAAATTATCCAAGATTTAAATGCAAAAAATCCACAGCAAATAGTATTTTCACTCCATATATATTTTTCATTCCTGATAGCTACTTCATAAGTGTTTGTAACAGTCTGCAATCTAATTGAAACTTGGAATGCAATAAATACATTTTAACATTTTGAACTGATGATTTAGTTTATTTATGTTATTATAGAAGTTCATTTTGGTCAAATACTGAATTATAAATAGGAAATTTACATCATAACTTATTTAGCCTTCTTACTCATTCAACCAGATATGTAGGCCTGTATGCCAAAGGCAAGATTTGGCCACGTGTGTTCCAATATGACACAGAAGGATATTACTGATGGTGCCCTTTACCCATGAATATTTAATCTTATATCAAAAACTGATACTGTGGTTAAAAACAAAACAAAACCTCACACTGCAAATGTGAATAGCACAATCCAGACACCAATCACATCTCATCTTTTTATTAAATCCTAGAGATTGATAGAGAACCTATTTACTTATGTACATCGATCAAATCATAGCTTTTCCAACAATCTTTGCTGCTGTAAAGTTCTTGTTTCCAATCTAGATGGTAATCATCTTTCCTTTCAGTAGGATGAGGTGACTGTGGCTCTGAACAAGGCTGTGATCAGCCCTGGGTCCTGCTGTGTGTCTCTGTGGATGCAAGGTTTATTGGGGTTTTTTTGAGTGGCCAGTAGGATCCCACTTAGTATGAATGATGGCAGCTGTGAAGGTGCCTCTGGCTAGTGTGATTCCAACTATGGCTGCTTGGTCTCATGTAGGATACAGCACCAGCAATTCAGGCTGCCTAGCGTTCCTGTGAGCATGACTGACTGGGGCTGAGGTAAGCATGTCTCTGGCAAAAATGATGCTGAACACAACAAAGGTGAGCGTAACACTGGCTTCACTTATGGCAGATAATGACAAAAAGTAGCTCGGTGCAGCTGGCTACTTGGACTGTGGCTTCATCAGCCCAAGTGTGGCAAGTGTGACTGAGTATCTGTGACGGGCATAATTCTGGATGCCCTGTGTGGGCTGCTTCTGCTGCACAGGCTGACAGACTTTGGTCAGACTGATTCTAGTGATCAAAGAGGCTCTGTCTGCTGGTGCAGCAAGTTATCACTCTGGTGGAGTTTGCTGGTTTGGCAGAGAAAGTAATAAACACTACAACAAGTGTGACTGATTACACCTGGGGTGAGGAGCCTCAGGAAAGCATTGTTCATGGTGCTTCTTTAAAGCACGAATTGCGGTGCACAATATAGTGCAATATGTACTCACGTTTCTCACACACACACACACAGGTGCAAATCATAGGTAAATTTGATCATAGCACACTTCAAGAATAATTGCCAATACATGTACTGATAATGAATGAATGAAATTAATGAAATAAAATGGAGCTTCACTACTGTATTTGTAGAAACCTGGTTGGGATTTAACAAGGAAAGATCTTTTATCAGCTACAGTAAATTAAAGTGAAGAATGAATTCAGGCCTAAGACTGACATCTGCAGAAGCCTCAGTATTACATAACAGATAATGGACACCCATTAGAGCTACTTCACTCAACATTAAACTACCGGCACTACAATTTTACCGTACATCATGTCATCCAGATATCCTCAACGAGCATCTCACTAATTACACAAAAATACACAACTTAAAACATGCCTGACACTTAGTTGCTTGAAGATGAGCCGGATAATCCAAAATGATATATGTGCATATGTAAAGTTGAGCTATCTTTTGTATTGATTATTGATTGATTGTTATGATCATCCCACTGTTAGTCAAACAGGTCTGTGACTCCCAATATTAGTATTTTTAAGAATTAAAAAAAAAAAAGCACATATTATACGTAGCTCTTAATATAAAACGTATTAAAACGTCAACATTATTAAAAACAAAGCGCCTTGCCTCTGTCAAATAACCTTTAACACTTCACTTAGCGCACATGTGCGGTGAAATAGATAATGAATCGTCATTAATCAGGAAAATTACAGGGCAGAGTCTGTGAAATTAAAGTCTTTTGAGCAAAATAGTTACTTCGTGTAACTTACTTTCCAATGTTATTCTTAAAGTAAAAAAATTGCTAAGTTTAAAAGAGCACCATAATAACTATTTGTTTTAAATGTGGCCCATTGTGATGACCTGATCATCACAGTGTGCAGTTGTTTTTCCACCAGCCTCTGAAAGGCTTTTACATGGTAAAATGACCAATATCTGAATTACTACTAGTCCTGTTACAACGTAACATACTACAGCAATGTCTAGCATTCTGACTGAATACAAATGCACTGGAGTTTGTAATTCTTAATGTACTAAATAGTAAAAACCATGGCAGTGCTACAGAGGAACTGTATTATAACCAAAGCGTACTTTTGTACTTTGAAGTTTATTATCGATTCATTACAACTGGTCAATCAAAGGTGTTTAGCCACTGACCAGAAATCAGTACATTTTTTGTCAAACTTCTCATGTTCCATCCAGCTATGTGTGAGCTCAGGAATACATGTATGTATATGGTCCTGGCCAAGTAAATGGCAAACACAGTGGCTTGTACCAGGTCACAAAGGCAAGTGAGACAGAGAGGTGGTGGGATATCTGGCATTTTCACCACATCACTGAGATAACACGACCTTTCTTTGGTTTTATTTTATTGTCTTTACCTGCTGCGGCTGCCATTACTTCAGCTTGTTGACTAGCAAAGCCAAAAAGCAAGTGTTTCCAATGGAACAAAGACAGCTGTCAATACTGTCGCATCTCCACAGAACTTCTGCTTCTGCTGCCGTCTGAGTAACAGCAGAGGAAGTTATAATCTTAAGTTTTCAACGAAAGCATTTTCGCATTGTTTAGAAACAAAAATTTGAAATAATTTGACATATTGCCGAGCAATACTTTATATTCTGCTGTGTTTATGCTTGTTTGTTTTATCTGCTTCTGTGGTTACAGTTGGTTTAGTTTGATAATGACCACCTTTTGGATCAGCTCTTGCCCCAGTAGCTAGTATCGTTGCTACGGTAATGCGTGTGCATGGAATGTAGGGGATGTACTGTAGTTATGTAAGGAGCACTGAAGGTGAGGGTTTGTTCAGCTATAGACAATCTTTTGCCCAGCATTTAAGACTATACCTTTAATGACAAACCACAATGTTTTCACAGAAAATAATCCAATACTCAGTTACTAGGAAAACTGTCGAATCAAACAAACAAACTCACACATGTAATCATTGCCCATCCAACAGAAACATCTGAGTCTGATGAGACTTGAGAAATAAAGGATTGATTAATTAATTGGTCAATTGACAGAACAGACAACTGACGGCAATTAAGTGATTTACAGTCTTTCACCATTTTGGCCAACATTACCTGAGAAATTGGATTTTGATATGATGTTTCACTTGCACTATTCTCATGCACTCTCTTTGATAAGAATTCAAGGCCAGCAAGACACTTACAATAGCTTCCATGGGTCCCCCCCCCCCACCTTTCTTTCCTTACCCATAATTGAAAACTCGTGAACTTCGTTCTTAAAAACCCCGACCAAGACTCTGTACACAGCACTTAACTGGTTGACTTTGTACATTTTGTACAGCTGTGTAAAAACGGTACCAAACACATAGGCGATAGGAACAGTATTAAGACAGAAAATAGCCAATTCAAATACCACATTTGAATTGGCTTTTATATAATAATTTAGCTTATTTTACTTGGTCATGAATGTTGATTAAGTCATAACATTTTACTAGAAATGTGAAAGACTTGTGACCCTAAACGACAGCATTAAAAGTATTTTTGGAGACATTAATGACTGACTTTATGGTTTCATAATAGGAAATGGTCAAACAACAACAACAACAAAAATAAACACTAACAGGCTGAGAGCATTTTAAAAGCATAAACAGACAACCACAAAATAGAAAAACCTTCCACTTCCTACTACCTACAAACCCAGGAAAGCATGTCTGAAGACCTTCCTACGATGCTTCAACAACATCAATTAAGACAACAGAAACATCATCGATATAATGCCACAGAAAGATAATGTATCATTATTGAATTACTTTCTGGTCCTCGTATTGTATGTTCATAGGAGAATTAGAAAAGGCCATGTTCTGCAAGGTAACCTTTGACAGGTTTTACAGGGGGAGTCATCCTATCCTCACTGGGGACTCTGACACCCACCTTGAAGGAGTTTGACTTCATGCCAAGAATGTGAACAGAGCCCGACAGACCTGTCCCTTTTCCTGTTCGTGATGTTCATGGAAATGCATCAAGGCAAAGCCAAGGTCTTACTGTCCAGCTCAGTGACATTACGATGGCATCGCTGCTGATTACAAATAAAGTCTTTTCTTCTGCCTTTTTGTGCGAATGGTATTTAAGATCAGTGTTTTTTTTGTTTTGTTTTTTTTACATTTGTACCTCACAAACTACTAATGATGCAGTTACCGTTGCTGTACAAGCATCAGCCTCCAATCCTCTGCTTTGAGCACACACAATCTTGAACGGGTATTAGGACAAATTGATTCTGAAATGCCAGATATACGTAATATTTGTTTGTAGAATACATTTCTGTTCATTTTAGCTCATGAGAAAGTCTTGTGTGTATGGCTGCAGGTTTCAGGATTAAATCAGGATTCGTGTCCCATTGATGCTGTAAATGTCTTTGTAGTGCAATAGAAACTGCAGTTTGTGTGTATTTTCATGCAGTATGCATTATGATAATTTCTAGAAAAGCTGTCCAGGCAGACTGGCACTAACCAGGTAAAACCACAGGTAAATGAATATTTTATTTAGGTATATTGCACCTACAATGGACTTTTACTGTCTATCAAATGTAATAAAACAGCACTGTCTCTTGATAAAAGTGCTTGTAAGTTCCGAATATGTGGGAAAACCACATTAGTCCTATTATTGCCTCTCAGTTAGTTGTGAATATTTTATAGCTGAGATCAAAACACGATCTATAAATGATAACTTTCTAGCATTGTAAGTGCTCACAATGACTATAGCGTGCGTCAGTACCTGCAAAGCTGCTACAATGTGCTCAAAAATGCTGCAGCAAGGCTTTTTGAAGCAAAAAACTCAGGATCACAAGTTTTCCAATTTTCTCTAATTTCTTCTCATTTCTCATTGTTTTACCATTGATTTTTAGGGCAACCAATGATTTCGAGTCTAAATGAGCTGGTTGGACCTGGGCTTGTCACTGAACTTAGGATTGTTTATGACTTGCCTAAAATCCTTACACAGGTGCCTCCTGAGAGTCAAGGTTAAAGACTAAAGGTGACTGTGCTGCTGATGTCAGAGCTCCTACGATCACAAACAAGCTTCCAGCATAGCAACATCGCCATTAAGGCCTATTTCATCATCTATGTTGTTTATTCTTCTCGCATCCCTGCTGCCTTGTCTGAGGTCTGAATTTTGCATTTGTCATCCCCACGACTCTTCGTGCTTATTGAGGTATTTAGGTTGCTCAGTTATAATCTTGACTAACAGATTTCATGTGGCAAATGCTGGTAATCTGATGCTCATTGTTCCTGGCAGGAAGGGTGTATGCTGTAATTTAAACTGTAAAATCCCCTTGTGCATTTAAAAGATATATTTTAATAGCTACCATCACACCTACTGCATGTTTGAGAAAGGGAATGCAACAGTGACAACTATTCTCTATACTATACCTGGTGCAATAAAGAGTAGGCTGAAGCAGCACGAGGATGCCCAAACGCTAAAATGCCTACGATCATTTGACGAATTACAATAAACATGTTAGTTCTTTGGACAGGCCCTGCCTCAGAACAGGGAACTGCTCTGGCTCAAACAATAAACCTGCTGGAAAGGTAGGAACTCACTTTACTGTCCCTTGCTATCATGGATGTATCTGCTGATTATTTTCCAAGTTAATTGTTTCAGTTAAAAATAAAAAAAATGCCTGTCATAGTTTCCTAAACACAAGCTGATCACTTCAAATTGTTTGTTTTGTCTGACTAACAGTCCAAACCCTGAAGACAATCAGTTTATTATCATATAAACAGGCAAACTCCATAAATCCTCAAAAGTGAGAAACTGTTTGGCTCATTGCTGTGGGAAAGAAAAAAAAGACTCAAATTAGCTGCAGATCAATTTTCTCCCTTTCTGTAATGTGTAACCTTAGGCCAGTTACATAAACTTCTGCACACTTGACTGCAATTTGTTCAATGCACCTTGAGTCACAAAATAATAACCTTCAAGCAATGTCTGGATCAGGGACAAAATCTGACCTCTCCCTGTCTTTGCCTCACAAAGCCCTGAGTACCTCTACTTCCTCTGCCAGCTTTAATCAAGAGTCTAATACAGTATTTATTGCTTTAAATCCTTTTAGTGCCAGTTGATAAAATTAATGCATGACTGGATCAGTTCTTTACTGGGCAAACATTATAAAGGTTTCATGGTTCTAAATGCAACATTCATCTTTCTTCAGGACCAATTCTGTGTGTACAGTCCCAGATATTTTAGGACTTTCTCAGGACTGGCAGACATTCTGCCTCTCCAGTAGAGCTGGACCTGTTATGAAGCTTCAGGCTCTTGAAAGATTCTGACATTTGATAGATTCAGACTGTCAACCCTTAAAAGGTCACAGTAAACCCTGATAGTAGATGAATATGGTTTACCAGAGTAGATGAAAAGAAAGGGGAGCAAGTTGGCATTATATTATGTTCAACTTTTTGTTTCCTACTCACTATGTAGGATATAATATAGAAATTATTTTATTCCTACAACAGAAATGGTTAAAAAAAAAAAAAAAAGGCACAGACTCCAATCTGGAAAAGCTCAATTTAAATCTTTTCTTGTTTCCATCTATGTCTTTCGTGTTTTTCGAACATGCATCTGTGATGCTAGTTTCCGCCTCCCTTCCTTCCTACGTACCGTAAACAGAGCAAGTGAAACAAAGGTGAACATCTGTGGTGACAATGGCACCAGTTTTTTTAAGAGCATGAATGTTCATGAATTCATTTGGAGGCAAGTCTCCACTTGAGCTAAATTGTGCAAAATGTCGCACCAATTACAATTTTCTCTGTTGATCTGTCACGGTTATTATATCCTGACTAAAAGAATGCTCTTGGCATGTAGCCAAAAGATACTTTAAAGAGACAAATCTCAGTGATCATCTAACGAGAACAGTTTAAAAAGGGTAACAGCACAAGTGGCACAGGCGCCAGTGTTTCATCAGACAGTCAATTATTCGCTGTGCTCATAATGGACACGCTGAGAATGTTTTATGCAGTTTTAGTGTACATTTACACAAGATCCTTCTTGTGAGGCCTGCCTGAATCATTCATACAAGTCATCGGTTTGTGGAGGTTTTTACGTAACAAATTACAGATGTAGCAGAAAATTTCTAAAGGATTAACATCAGCGTCAATCACGGAAATTACCATAAATCTGTGGGCGTCCGGGTTAATCTTGCTCCTCTCCTGCACATAAATGGGGAAATGATGGGAGCTCACGATAGCAGAGAATGGAAGCAGTGTCTATATCAGGAGATTCTAAGTAATGAAAAAGCCCTTCACAACCCTAAAATATTCACTTCATCTTACAAATTATGTTTGCTTGTGCTGAAGTAGTGAAGTACTGTATTTCACCCTGTCACAGCCTTCTCGCTGCCCTGCTTTGCTGCACTTCTCCTTATCTCTGCCCCCGTGGAGTCAAGCTGTATATTTTCCCTCCAAGCTTCTCCGTCATGACTGGCATGATCATTGTGGAGGCTTCAGTATACTTAGAGGGCTCTCGTGATTACCTCCTGTCAGCTGTTATCATTATCATCATCAACCAGTAGTTTCATGCCTTAGTGCCATCTCCACTTGAGCTGTTTGATCTCCAAGTATATTGATATCTCCAAAACAAGCTTCTGTTCTCGGGCAATGTGTGTCTGCTTTTTTTTTTTTTTTTAAACTGCAAACATCAAACGCCAGTGGAGAGTTATTTAGCACGCAGTCCTTTACACAACATTGTAAACATTAACATTAATTTTCTGGCCAGAATATTTGCCTAGAAAAAAAAAAAAAAAGTGCCTTCCCCTCAACACTCTGGGAGACATTACCCTCATTTATTTTGTAATCATTCGAGATACTTTCCATTTTACTGCATCACGCCTCATGTGCCTCGAGGAACAATGTGGAAATGCTAATCCCTGCAACAATTTGCCTCTATATTTTTGCATTTGCATGCAGAATCCAAAGAACAGCTATTTCGAACAGATCCTATAATAATGCCACTTCAGATGTAGTAGGTTCACGAAGTCACGGGAGCACAAAATATCCATCTGTAACTCTTGGAAAAGATAACACCCCCTCACTCAACAAAATCTGCTCTCCTTGACACATTCCCTGCTGGACAATAAATCTGAGTTTGCTTCCCTTCATGCCATGCAGCCATTTACTGTGAAAACGGAGGCTCTCTGCTCCTTATGTCTCGACAGATGAAGAAAACTGGCTGAGAAAAGTCATTTACTTGTGGTCACACTCATGAGTCCAGGGAGTCATCGCATTATGAGCCCGGCAGCGTGCAGACTGAGCAATGGCAGGGAAAAGGCTGCAAGGAGCTACAGATGACTGTGCATTACATCAAATGTGGTGTGGTTAAAAAAGATGAATATGTGATGTGCAGAGGCGGGATTCCTTCAAATGTGGTGACTGTGGCAAAGCCTTAGCAGAAGCTGTAAAATAATCCTCAGAGTTAGTGTTTTCTCATAACCTTGACTTGGATCATATCCAGTAATTAAAAGCAAAAAGTGGCCCCTGACTCCGGTTGAAAAGCATGAAAACATGACGCTAAAATTATTGCAACATCATAGTGTCTGCATGCCAAGCCTGCTTTCTCACACACACACACACACACACACACACACACACACACACACCTTACCAATATGCAGAACCAACAAGTTGGTTTGTTATCTACATCTTGCCTAAGAAAGTGCCTCTAACCAACAACCACAATGTGGACTCACGTGCGTCACAACAATCATTTCTAAGCGAAGGGGTCGTCAGTTAATGCAGATCCATTTGTTACCTGTCACCCTGATTCTTCTCGGAGCAACAAGGAAAAAGAATCCAATCAGTATTGCAGCTGTAATTTGTAAGCATGTGTCCTCTTTTGTTTTTTTTTATTTTTGTTTTGTTTTTTTTGGGGGGGGGGGGCGGGGGGTATGCATCTCTGTGTTTATGCAACCACTCAGATTCTTCTGGAAGGTTTGAATCATAAGCTGTTGAATCTGATCTTATAGAAACATGGCTCCAAGGGGACACTTTGTAGCATACATGGACAGAGAGGAGGGATTGGGGTGGGGGGGGGGGGGGGGGGGGGGGGTGACAGAGAGAGAGAGAGAGAGAGAGAGAGAGACAGAGAGAGAGAGAGAGAGAGAGAGAGAGAGAGAGAGAGAGAGAGAGAGAGAGAGAGAGAGACTTTAACGAGGATCTGGGATTTTTAATGACGCTCCCTCATGTCTAAACTGTACCGTGTAATGAGTTGAAAATGATTCATATTTTGTGAGAATACAATCAACGTGTGTTCAAAACACGAATTTGTCGTCGTCCTTCTGTCGTCATCAATTTCTCTGTTCTGGTGTCAGTTAAACTTCCAGATGACGTAACACACGCGGCGCTGGTTATTAATTTTACTGGCAGTGTTGTTGTGGTGGGGAAACGCAGACAGCTCGCAGACTCGTGGCTCTAAACAGGGCTGTTCTTCCAAGGTTAACTTATCGCCTCTGCTCAACAGACTTGTCACTGGTTGCGGTAGTTTGCGTGTGACAGGATTTCGCGCGAGGCTGGAGTTTAAGAGAACAGGTGCGGGTTTTCTGAACAGAAACGTCGCGCGCGCCGTCGTTTAATTAGCCATTAAGGGAAAGTAACAATTACCACTGGAGCCCTAATGTCGCATTGTGTTGCGTTCAAGTCGAGCTGAAGGAAACAGTTCACCACGGCCATTGTTTGAATTGCAAAAATCACATTTGTTGCGTACAGACTGACTGAACAGTACTTAATTCCCAGGTAAAACCTTGATGATAACCGGGATGCTGTCAGCGCCGCATCCTCAGAAACAGCATCGCTTCCAACATACCAGAGAGACCTGTTAAACCGTCAATTATACTGCGGTAGCTCCACACACACACACACACACACACACACAGCAGTTGTTGCATGTGAATGAAACATTGCAGCTGAGCATGTTTGCAACAATTTCCAGCCATTATTCTGACAGCGACACGTGTGAAACCCGAACAAATCGCGTTGCATTAAAATCCACCAAAGCTCCTGACAAGCATTAAAACAAAAAGCCTCACCGGCAGCAGTAAGGTTGTTTTTCAGCTGTTTCTTCTCTCTCCCCGACTGCTTTTCCTTGGAGTTAATGAGGGTCTGACGTTGGGTCCGAGTGATTTCTCCCTCAGCTCTTATTGTCCACTGGGTTTAGGTTTTTTTTTTTTTTTTTCTCTCTCCAGCGGTGAAATAAGAAGGAAATCGGCGTCCTCTCGCAAAGCTCTGCCCTCTTCAAACTAACCTTCCCGCCCCCTCCTTCTACCCATCTCAGATTGGCGCTGGCCAGGAGGGGCAAACCCTGAACCCCAGGGTAGGTTTACAGGCTGCGATCTGTTACGCGGATCAAAGCTCACAGAGACACGAGGTGGACGTCTCAGTTAACCGAGCAGTTTGTCAGTGATGCTCTCGACAGCTGTGAGGGAGTCTCTTCGGCCCCCCCGTCCACCCCCCTCTTTACTCGTGCGTTATTGCACAGCAACCTCCCAGGCGAGGAACAGCAGTGAGTGGGCCCACTTATTCAGCGGGCTCCGCGGTTTGAGCACTGACGCAGGTGCCCAAGGTCCAACCACGACTGACAGAGGAGCCGCTCCAGACAGTGATACAGCCGTGTCATCTGACTCATTGCAGAAGGAAATGGGAGCAGATCATTCCCCACTTTGTGACCTTGGGTGTTTTGTTCTAATCAGCGAGACAAGCTTGAAAAAAAAAAAAGAAAAAATCTGGGCTGGGGAGGAGAGAAATGAGACATCCCCTGTTTCATTTCAAAGTGTGCTCAAGGTGCCCTTCAGCAAGGCATTTAATGCAGTGTAGCTTCTAACCCCTGCTCATGCAGCTGCGAATGGTACAAGGCTGCGCTCTTAGTGTGTCAACTCCCGGGTGTGTTGGTGTGAGCAGCAAGCAGTGTCTGACCTGATTTTTAATGCTGCTCTTTAATGTTTGTTAACGTTCTTATACATTAAAACCAGCAAAAATGCACCAAAGTCATTAAATGTCCTGTGGCTTAGTTTAAATGACATTTAAATTACAGCTATATGGATTTGATTTGCAATGATGTCTGTCAGATTTATTGTAAAGCCTAATTGTGAATCTTCCCTGACTCCTGTTTTGCTCACCATTGCAAATGGCCACTTGCATGTGAACAATAGTTACCCACCTGTTGCTTACAGGTGTATTGGAAGGCAAATGAGCAACTTTTGCATCCAACCACCCCGATCAGCTTATACGTAATGCAAAATGCAAGAAAGAATGACTGTAAAGTAGTAAGACAGACAATGGAAGACTTCATGTTCCAATGTATGCTAGGCTTGAATACATCTTCTGAATTCACGATTCAGAAGTGATTTCTTTTTTTAACTTTCTCGCCCTTTCCTTCACATTGCACATGTGATCAGGAAGGTAAATGGGAAGGCAGGATTCCTCTCTGTGTGGTCCACCTGAAGGTTCCTTACATCATGCCCCTAATTAAGTTTCTGTGGAGGGGTTTCCCCTTGTTTTCGCTGAAGGTTGTGGGGGGGAATACAATTTTCATTTATCATTTTCATTTATTGTTTCTTTGCAAAGCCCTTTGAGACTAACTGTAATTAGAAGCAGTAATAAACTTGATTTGCTGTGATCTCCTGTGGGCGAGCAGAGGGAGCGAGATGCTGGCCAGTGCTGCCAAGGAGACTGTGAGCCAGAGTAGAGACAGAGTTTGGGTGTCTGGCGGCAGTTTTTCATTTTAGGGGACAAATCATTCTACCTATCTATCATCAATACCAGCTGCTGTGCTGTCTGGCATAACACTTTAATCTCTTCTTTTATTTGTTTTACATCTAAGCTCAACATGTAATAACACCATCTTCAGATATCTGGATGATAGTGGACGTGAAATGCCATTTTACATCCTTGTCAGATTTTATTCACTTATTTTACCTTTAAAATATCTTTCTGGTAAGAGGTTGTAAAATGATTCAAGCACAATATGACATTTCCACACTTTCACCAGTTACTATAAAATGTGCCTCGCACTTGCACTAGCATCCTTTCAACAATTCCTTGAGCTGCATTTACATGTCCTCTGGCTAATAGTTATTAGCTCTGGAAAAAGGGACACTGAGATATGTGTATGTCTCGCCTGCTTTTTTTTAATTAGTCCCAGCTTGTGGATAAGGATGTGTTGACTTTGGGAAAAAGTTTATGCTGCAACAATTTATTTGAAAATGCACTTGACAAATACAGTTTAATTAAAAGAAAAACACAAGGAAGCTTTGTCAGGTTTGTCACCATTTTATAATAAAAAAATGTTATAAAATGGCTTTGAATTTTTACTTAGTAATGCGTTTCCACTATCATCTCAAGACTGAGCATTACTTCCTTCATAAATTTGTCATTTATAGCACATTCTAGTCACATTGTCAGAGAAGAAGAACTGACACTCAGAGATTGTCTTAAGAAATTCCTAGAACTAGATAACAACTTCTTCTGGGGGTTACTCTGAGTGACACCCTTAACCCTTCTGGTCACAAGGTTGTACAGGGTGACTTTGAAGTGTGAACACATCTATCTGAATCTGTCTCACTGTTACATCCAACCTTTTCTTTTTATTTTTTTTCTTAACTTTTTTCCACATCTAATGAGGGTAACCTTTGCTACATTTTCTATTTCTGAAAACGAGTCTCTCGGCTGCAGTTTTTCCTACATTCATTATCATTCACCGTTCTGCTCTGGTTGTTTTGGTGTGTGTGCCCGGCTCAGAGCCACAGGTGTAAGGCTTATCAGGGCAAAATGAGTTGAAGACTTCATGCTTTTTTTTCCTATCATGAAGATGGAACAGTGTGTTAAGTTCTTGCAGGTGTGTGCAGTCTGCTGTCGGATGTGACCAACCAATGAATCACAACTCTCTGTGAAGCCCCCTTGTGGCAGTTCCAAGCGGCTGCATAAATAAATCATCACTGGAATCAAATAAAGGGGAAAAATTGTATTTCTTTACGGATGAAGCATTGCACAAGCTCAGACAGGAAACACCAGTTATTCCTGTTTCATTAGCCAGCCATCAGCCAATCCCAATTAGCACTGATTGCATTCTGCATCTAATGTTCACTGAAGCTGTGGGCCCTTCTTTTAGGGCACCAGCTCCTCCATCATTCGGCCACGCTGCTCATTGTGTGACCTTGACACAACAGCCTCTTCTTGTTCTGATTTCCTAGTAATGAAATACACTTGCTGTGGTATGTTTCTGCAGGCTTGTCTCCCTTAATGACGTACATTCCACATCTCAGCGAAATGTGTTTGCACGGCTCTGTGCACCACCGGGCCCATTTGATCCTGAGCTGTGAGGACACTGACAGGGAGAACTATGGAGAGAGAATCTACTGTATATTGCAAAGTACAACTGAGTAAACAATTTTACAATAACAATTTTTCACTTCATGACATGAATAATTCTGACTGAATTTACCACGGAGCAAAACGTTGCATTTAAATATTTGCTTCTTTAAAAGGAGTTACACTTTTGAGAAGAAGTGCTGTGATCATCACATAAAAATAAAGCAGCACACATCATTTTCAAGCCTAGAATTAATCACTAAATGCTTTGGTATTCAGCATATAAACACTGTCTGTCATAGTCCAAAAACAAAACAGGAAGCTTGATGCTAATTGGTTTTGAAAAATATTGTTGTGTGTTAACAAGTCCACACACCATCCATCAATCTGTCCATTTTTCTCTGACTCCTACCCTGTCTCCTGCCATCTTTTTACAGGCCACACAATAACAAATAGGTTGTAGGTGTATTCCAAAATTATTTAAGGTTGTTATATTCTTATAATATAATCAGAGGTACAATAATCCACGGTGATACATATGTTTACATCGGCTATTTGTTTTATTTCTATTTAGATAATTAGACCATGACTTCCACTTTCATACTCCATGAATAAAATCCCCCTCAAACACGGAAGCTAAACGGTCTGAATTCAGACAATCGTTCAGAAAATTTAGCTCAAAATAATCCCAGATGGGACTCGTGTCATGGCACGTTCCACACAAGATGAGTAGCTGCTCTGAGGGATGCTCGTGGCCAAACACGTCGCCCTACAGCAGTGTTTCTCAATCCTGCCCCTTGGTGCTCTGGGTACTGCTGGTTTTCTATCCAGTCCCCTTGTTAGTTGAAGCTCATTGCATTTTCTTAGTATTTGTCTCCTCAATCAGGGCCTGATTAGATGGCTGAAATGAAGGCAAACAAAGCATTTAAAGTGAAACCCACCGCCGTAGTCCCCAGATGTATACGTACTGTTCAGCAGGTCTCGAGAGACTTGGTGAGCTCTGCTTTCCCCACAAGTGGGCTGTAGCCCATTTGGCTGTGGAGCACAGAGCAGGAGTTTACATTTGTTCTGGAAATAGTTTGTACAGTTTTGTGCTATTAGGTCAGAGTGACATACAGTAAGTTCCTGCCTGTGTATTTGTATTTTGCTTATTTCACAAAACACTATATTTCTGACTAAGCATTGTGTCTCATAAAATGAGCTCAGATATATCATCCTTTATGTTTGTATATGTACTTATGCATGAATGTGGATATTTAATGAAATGAGTTCGTCCAAGTGTGGTACTTGGACTACCTGCTCACTGCATTCATAAGCTGTATTAAATCCATATTAAAACATCATTAGCAATAAATACCTCATGTTCTTATTTTGTACAGTATGTGAATTTAAAGTCTGAACGGTAAATTTATATTTATAGGTGTTCAAGACAAGGCCTTCTTTCAAAGGGACATACATACATACTGAACCAATGCTGTCATAATGTCTAGGAAACATAGTTCACACATGCAGATTTACTTATAATCATCACATCATACATTCATCATTATCCACCTTCCTCATTCTATTTTAGAGCTGATGTTCTAATTTATCGGTACTGCAGAAACATTATTTTATTTGATATAATGTTTTCATTTGTTTTAACTTTTAAAAGCATTATAACTTTGGGGATTTACAAAATTTCACTACAAGCACAATATGAAAAAACCTAACTGTGCCATAGGACTTCAGGGATTGCGACTGCACAGTACTGTGCCGAACTCCTTCTGTGCTACATCAATCTCAGCTGCTAGCTCTGAGTTTAAGCTGCTGAAGCTAAATAGAATCATAGAAACATAATGAATAATGCAGATTTAATGTTAATATTGAATGGAGGCGATTCAGCAAGAGCTTTGCTCTGTAAGAAAGCTGTGGTAACAGTAACGCAATGATAAATACTATTGACAGTCATATAATTCAAATAATATCGGAAGAATAATGACACATTGACTTTTCGATCCGTGCTTATTGTTTATTGATGTTTATTTTTTACCTGGCATTTTTGACCTGGCATTGCACAGATCAAAGCAGCCAGAAACTGGGAAATTCAAATCAGTGTGTCACATATAGATGGAAAGAATAGGCCAGAGCCTCCTTCATGTTGGGTTTACATGTCCATGTACTATCGGCTACTCGTTACACGGGTACCTGGTATTTTCACATGCATTTCATATTTTGTTATTACCACCTTCTTTCCCTTTTGCAGGACATATATGAAGCTTTTAGATAGGAACATCTTTCTTTAACATAAGCTTTGATCTTCCAACCATCTTAATAAAAAAATCATATAGTATCTACTTCTTAGATGTACATCTTCAGACAAGTCCAGGTTATCTGAACTACACGTTGCCTGAATTGCTGGAAAAGAACCTGACTTTCGAGCAGCTCTGTAGGATTCAAAGAGTTTGCTGTCGTGATATGGAAGCTGAAATTATGCTTTCAAGATTTAATGAAGGAAAATACTCCTAACAATAACTTCTAGCATAAAATACATCCCGCAACTTTAGATCCTTAAATTGAGCTGTGTGCTGAATCCACCCTTTAATTTTGTAAAAAAAACAAAAAGATACGGCTCTTTTGTTTATGATTTCATCCTTCCAATCAAATATTCCATTGGTGAGGCTATTGTAAGTAAGGGTTTTATTTAACATACATAAACGAAGAAGGAAAGAAGCTTAGCTAAAAGTGGAGAGACACAGCAGAACTAAGAGGATACAAAGTTGGTCTTTCTGTAGACCCACTTGGCACCGGCAGCATAGGCATTAGCTGCAGTTCACGGGAGTAATAAATCAAAGAAAACCTACAAAAATGAATAATTGATGTGTTATGAGAGACACCCACACTTCATTATGGTGTTTTGGTGATAAGAAAGTAAGAAAGAATTACAGAGTGGGCACGTGTTAGGTCTGAGCTGGAATGTGGGGAAGGGCAAATGTAAGCAGCCAAAAAAATCAACCCGCTGTTGTGCCAAACAAAATGAATACCAACCTATACGACCCAGCGCTAAACAGAGGTCCATCGTTCAGCTCTTTATTTACTTTGGAGAGCTCGCTATGCCATAGGAAGATGCCGTCAATGCTTTAGATCAGGCATATGGAAGCTCACAGCATAAATACAGCAGAGACACGTTGAGCCTGCAGCCAAGGCTCAACAGAGAACAGTTTACAGCATGAAAAAATGTGGCCAAGGCTTTCATCAACAGCCAAAGGCATCTTCAGAGGCAGATAAAAAAAAGAGCAATGAGTGGCTATGGGGAAAGAGGAACAACTTTACTGTGTATCTAGGACCAAAATTTATTTCAAGGGATAGGTGCCTTACAGTAATTTAAGATATGTCGTAGTGGCAGGTTGCTGTTAATGAAATGCATTTACTGAATGTCTAATGCAGCCATTTTAATCAGATCTCCTTCCTGACTGGAAGCTGTTTTTTGTCACAATATTAAGGTTAACATAAAACGCCGTCGGATCGTCTTTTTAAGAAAGAAAATCCAAGACTGTGATGATGATAATTAATCAACATGGTCAAAGAAGCTGAGACCAAGGGTCGTGACCTTTGCTATCACTGGTGAGGGTATAGTAGCGAACGCCTTTAAAGCAGTTTTAGGATGGATTAACATTACGTCACATTACGCTTTATGTCACCACTGGAGTCCTGAAAGTGTCGGCCTGTCAAAGAAAACAGAGCAGTAATCTACATCAAGGTGTTTGTGTGACCTTAAACACAAATGTCACGACTCAGAGCACATCAACACAGACCCGGCACATCCAAAAGGACAAAGCCTGCATAACACTGGCCACAATCCGCAGCATGAGTCTTTTTTCAGCACACAGACACACACACACATACACAAGTAAGTACTGGTTTAAAAAATGTGTGTATGTGTCACAGAGCTATGCGTAGGTTTGACAGTAGCTAGTGGGAACATGTGCAGCAAAGACAGTAGCAAAGCTTCCAGTGGGGCATAATAAATCAAATACAGCCACTTTATATTAGGTCTTAGTCACCCAGTGGTTTCTATTGGGATCAAACGCATTTCCTTCTATTTTTAATGTTGTGTTTTGTTTTTTTGGGGTTTTTTTTTTGTCTCATGTTTAAACAAGGCAAATGATTATTCTATATTTAAAGATACTGGCAAAAAAATGTTATTATTAAACAAAATGTTTCAGCAGTGACTACTGTAGAAGTTTGACGAAGCTTGAATTAGTGGGTCTACATGCATAAAATGAAAGCTGTACTGTTTGTTTCTCTCTTAAGGAAATACATTCATATGCCGTTTAACCGACTGTTAATGAAAAGACTGATGTCACTTTGACAAGTGTTTGCATGAAGGATGAAGCTACAATAGACTGCCAGCAAATTTAAAATAGCTTAACACATAAAGTGTTAATTTTGGGATCAGATTAAGCAGGTGCTGTTTTTTTAGACAGAACCATCACTGTTTCCAGTCTTTTCACTATTTGGGCTAAATTAGTTGGCTTCTAAGTTTTGCTGCATAATTAGCCAACACATGAGAGTGGTATAAATGTTCTCATCTAACTCTCAGCACAAACTCAGCTGAACATATGCTCGCCAGCCACTTTATTAGGTACGTCTGTCAATGCATTTAGGCTTGTAGACTTGGTCAAGAGGACCTGCCGACATGGTCTGGGCCTGTGAAAAAAAAAAAAAAACCTTGTTGATGCCAAAAGTCAGAGGACAATGGCCAGACTAGTCCAAGCTGATAGAAAGGCAACAGTAACTCATCTGTTTTTCTTAAACATGACAATGTTCAAATGGCCTCCACAGTTACCAGGTCTCGAGTTGGCGAACAGGAGAGTTGCATCATAGATGTGCAGGCACAAAATCTACAGCAACTGCACAATACTGTCATGTCAATATGGACCAAAATCTCCAAGGAATGTTTCCAGCACCACCTTGATTCTTTGAAAATTAAGGCAGTTTTGAAGGCAAAAGTGGGTCCAAGCCAGATGTATCTAATAAAACATCTAGTGTAGCGTCTGAGTGTATTTCCCAGTATGTTGAACTTATTCTCCAATATGTTTGTAAAAATCTGCCTACATCAGATTCAAATATTATATTCAGTTCAGTTGTTTTGCACGTCAGGTCTATTTCTGTAGATTTCTGTCGGATAATCTTCTCTAAAGAAATGTAATACAAAAAGCACTAAATAATACAAACCCTCATTAAGGTTTTCATATTGTAGTCTGATCTGAGTACTTGTTTTGTTTTAGTAGATCATAGCATTTAATCTCTCTGATTAGAATACTTCCCAGCATGGGGATACTTTGTTTACTGGGTACAGAGCTTTGTAGCTAATAACACTGTCTGGGTCCAGCGAAACACACTGGAGCCATTATCTGTCTTTATACACTCCCACAAGGGACAATTACCAACAAACAGTGTCAGATTTTCACTGTTACGCAGCTGATACTGTACACATGGCCCAACATTTAGGGACCGTCTGTCCTCTGAATTTGATAAATGAGTACTTTCATAATGAGGTTCCTGTGCCATCACACTGTGGGACACTATTTTGAATAACACATTTCAAATTGATCAAAATGACCCCCCTGTTTGCTCCGGGCACAGAGATGGAGAATAACACTGTAGCAAAGCCAGTTTGCCATCAATTTAATCCCCTACCACTGGGAGCATGGGGCTAAAATGTCAAGGTGAGAAATGCAGACTTGAACCTCGAAGACATCGACTACTAATGATCAGATATTCTTGGAAAAAATATGTGTGGAGGAGGGGATGAGTAACACTGCCCAAGAGGTATCACGGTGGGGAATTTTCCCTGTGACATAAACCCACGTAGGGAAGACTGGACTTATTAACCCCCCACAGGAAACAGAAATGAAAGGATGGCAGATTCATTACCAAAATGGCTTCCGCGTGCTCCTTTTTGCCGCCTGTGGTGAAACTTTTTCTGCCTACTGGAATTCCCCATAGATTTCCTCTCAGTTGGCTTAACTGCATATGCTTATTTCTATTGTAGTTGGCTTCCTTTTAGTTGTTTTTTAAAATAAAGTTTGCAATTACTAAAAATTGGATTTGGTTGCCATGGTATTATTTTCAGGTCACAGTTTTTACCCTGACAAATGGCCCATTCCACAAGTTCAAAATGATGCAACACTGGGTTGTGTTCCTCTGTCTCACCTTCGCCCTCCCTTGCAAGTCTACTGTAGACTGATGCTTGTCCAAAGTGTCCCTCAGATCAGCATTTTATCTGTTTAGCGGCTGTCGAGCCATAAGTAAAGCATAGAGGCTATGGCATGCTCAAAAAAAAACAACAACAACAATTTAACTACAATATTAAATATGTAAAGATAAAACTCATACAGTGTGAAGTGATTTCAACACAGATAAACTACAGTTTGTCTGATGAACAGATTCCTGGGTCATGGATGGAGTGATGGTAGTTGGTTAGACAAAATACAATAATAGTGTCCCGCCGTTATCCAGTAGTATATTTTCAACATAATCCTTCTTTTGCTCAGAATAAAAACCGACATGTTGCAGTACATTTCATCTGACAGCACAAGTCCAGTAACCTTGTCAGTGATGCTTCCACAGCAATACAGATGGTGGAACGGAGAATAAATTGTGAGATCTTGTCTGCAATGCTGCTACAGACAGCAGCAGCGGTAGTTTGCTGGAATATATCCCTGTGCTTATTCCCACTGACTGAGAGCACACATACCTACATGAGGTAGATTCTGTGAGTGTGGACCAAAGTAGCTTAATAATTAAATGTTGGTGTACTGCACCTACTGCATCTAAGCCGTTGTGCTGACACATTATGTGGATTTTATTTGGACATTATCTAGCTGAATTTTATAGCTTAAATGGAACACAGACTGAACAGAGAGGCCCTGGCTTTAGTGAGCTGCAGTAAGCCACCAGGACACTCATTCCAATCTCTCTTTTAATGATTAAGTGAAGAGAGTGGCTCAGTGTTTCTCCTTTATTATCCCTTGCTGACCTCAGGAAAGCTATTGTGTCTTTCATCTCGTTTTGTCCAGATTACTTGAACTCCCTGTGCTCCACTCTCAGCCAAAATTCACTCCACTTTCTGCAATTAGAACAACATGCAGCCTCTGTACTTCCAACCAGCCAACCAGAGTCAAGCTAATATCATGCCCATGTAAGCCTCAGTAGTTTTCAGCTTGTTTCAGAAACTACACCTCAGACCTGTTAAGTCCGCATGAGCCAGTGTGCAGGCTCAGATCTGCTGGGTGGAGACTGCAGGGTGCGCCAAAGGCCAGTGTTAACCATCAGTTTTTCACTTCTTCCTGTCAACACGACTTTGATTTTATTGTTTTGTCTTGTGTTTGCTGTCACCTTTCTTTTTATGCTCATGCATTATGCATGCAGTGATAATTACCATCACATTGTTTATTGGTCAATAGCTGCAACTTTATTTCAAACGCATTACATTTATGTTACTTGTTCTTTTTCGCTTGTTCAGTTTTCACTCTCAGAATACAGCTCATTGCAAATAAAAAGTGCCATAGGCATCTAAAGACTGAAATGATATTTTTAAATGATGATTTCACTTCTTAATTTCTACTTTCCACTAAGCACTGAGGAGTTGTTGAGCATTCATTTGGAGCATTATTTGGAGTCCATTCACCGTCTGGTGTTTTCCCAGGAACAGTGAGCAGAGCTTTATAATGCAGGAAGATTAGAACTCCACACACTGTATCTGCAACGTGATCATCAACTGTAAAGAGGGTTTTCATCAAAACGCAAACCCCTCATAGTTTACATCACAAGACTGGATGGCTCCCAGCTGCACACTCATGACTGTGCCGGCAGCACCTGACGAATGTTTGATCATACTTGATTGTAAGAGTACTTGTTGTACTATTTTAAAATCTAAACTAGAGCAACCTCTTAGCTTGCCAGCAGCTGAACTCGATAGACAGGCTTGTTTGTTGAGGAAAATAAACAGTAATACTTAACCTACGTAAATGATTTTTGTTACAGTTCTCATTTAGTTAACACTAAAGAAAATGATGAAAAATGCCCGATAGTAATCAGGATCGAATTCTTACTCTCTTGAAAATGGAAAACTAGGAAAACGGTATCTTTATTTTAATCAAAAAAGACCTTAAAAACTTGATCGATGTATCAATTCATCCACTGTTTATTGTAACTCTGGTAATGAGATTCCATCAGACTTTAAAATTGCACATACTTTTTGACAAGACTAATACCCTCTGCAGCCCTGTGAGCTGAAGTCTTCTAATAAAAACCCTGTACTTTTGAAAAATATAAATACCAGTATTACTGCTGAGCAGTTGAAAACAGCCACACTCTGTTTGCATATGGTTTACTGGTTGAGGAAGTGCTTCAAATATGCAACACAAGTACTCTCCTAAGTTGAAATATCAAGAAGCTTTCCTGATCTATCCGTTCTGCTGGCATCATGTGAATGCAACATTAGTCACAGCAGTGATGTCTGGCACTGGATGAAAAGACAGAGAGTCATGACTGGTTGAACCGAATTTCATCACTGTCCATCCGAGGCTGTTCATGTCAAGATTTAATTTTGAACAGCAAACGTTTGCACTGGAGGAGATGTTCCATCACCGCAGTCACCAGCATTCATCGTCTGAGGAACCACAAGTTGAAATGGAAGAAAAAAAAAAAAAATCTGCTGATGGTGCTGAAGTGCGAATCAGGCATATCACCAAAATGTTTGTAATTTATCATCCCAGTGCCATAAAAATCTACAAAACATGGTACAACCCATCCAATAATTGATGAAAAATTTCAGCTTGAGGTGGTTCACAGACCAACTAACCTCCTCTTCCACAAAGTTACACTTCTGGCTTGACTAAAAACCTACACATGCAATTAATAAATTCAATTAATAATAATAATAAATTCATGCAATTAATAAATTCTTCATGGGCTGTATGTTGTGCCATGTGTATAAAGTGCTTCCTTTCAAGTTTTATCAGTTTCATTTTAACAACTTATATTGTTGTTGTTAATGTCTCAAATAAAAGATAACTAATTAATTGTCACCACAGCGAAACGTCTTCCACACGTTGATTTGACATGAGTTTTTACCAAACGACCTTCCTGCCGCAACCCTCCCATTTTTATCTGGGCTCGGGACCAGCACGAAAGGTGCCTCTTGGTGGCTGGGTGGCGCCACACCTGGTGGGGCGGGATTTAAACCTGCGGCACAATTACTCAAGCCCCCCTTAATCACGGGCTGAGCTGTACTGTTTGGGATTAGCCGTGGCCTATTTTTCCTTCTCACACTACAGTACAGAGGATCTTCCATTGCTTTATATATCTTCTTTTCCCCTGTTCATCCTGTTCTTTTTCTCTCATTATTACAGTATCACAACCCTCAGTGATCTTGCAGTAGCCTAACACACATCATCATTTAATTGCGTGGCCGCTGCAGCTTTAATACTAAGTTGTGATATAAAGCGCTGAGAAGCTGGTCTATTAGTTTGTGTGTGCCTTTCTTTTACCAGTGTTTTTCTTCCACAGTTTCAACATTTTTCTAGTCCTTTCATTGTGTTGATACTTAATATTCCCATGACCAAATGCTTTCAACACAATTTATCACAGAATCGTGAGCTTTTTTTTACCAACTGCAAAAACCTCTCACTCATCACAGCACCGTGTCCACTCAGGCTGATTGTCCTGTCCCGTCGACTCAAGGACTTCTTCGTTGCTCCACTATAATATGAGGTTGCAGTAAGTTTTTTGCCATGTTATTTGTGCTCTTGTGGCACCAGAGCTAAAAAATCTGCCTGAAATTGCTGCCTACAGCTACAGTAATTGTTTTTGTTGTCAGCACATAACATCCAGAATGAATTACACAGAAACAGATTTTTTTGTAGTCTGCTCCCTTTTTTTGAACAGCTGATGTGACAGCAGCTTTTTGTACTTTTGTTCTCATTCAGCATGATGGATATTCTTTTGTTGTGTTCAGTGCCATGATATATTTGGCAGCAACTTGAAAAGTGTGGTTGTTGGCATGTGCAAATAGATTGGCATTTTTTCCTTTTTATCCATCCTTTCATCCACTATCTTAACCTCTTATCCTGTTCGGGGTCATGGTGGGCTGGCGCATATCCCAGCTGTCATTGGACAAGACACCCTGGACAAGACAACAGTCCATTTCCACATTTCAAGACATTTTGACATGTCACAGTATGAAAAAGCCACCTAACACCTGCTTTTATGACAATGACACATAAAAATGTCTGCTGTGAAGAAGAGCAGTTGACCGGTTGTACTGTGAAGGACACACTGCTCCTTATTGCAGTCTGATTTGGGTGTGCATACTTATATAGTACTATATGGACCACAGTGGTTGTTTTTAAAGTGTAGCGATCAATCAGTTATCTGAAACCAAATGGCAGAAAAGGAATCAGCAAGTACTGTGAAAAATGGTTTTGCATTTTTCAGTTTCTAAATTAAGATCCCTGAACACATTTGAGCTTTGAACTGTCGGTTGATCAGAAAGAGACAGTGAATGTTGTCACCTGTTTCCATGATAAATCAGTTCATTGAAAAAGTTATAGGCAGAATTAGCGATCATAATCAAAAATCCGTTAGGTGCAGTCCTACAGTAATTGCTTGGCTTGCTATCGACATGCACAAGTGAGCGTCCATTCCTAGTGCATTGCCTTTTGACATACATCACACCTGGAAATGAGCAGAATTTCTCAAATAACACCTTTTTGTGCCCAAAAGGTGAGAGAAATAGACTTTCCCACCATAATTGGCTTCTATAGTGAAGACAAAGCAAGAATCTGGCCGTGTACTGTGGATTGTAGAGTGAGGAAACTTCATATAATACACTACATTTGTCTGTTAATGGTCTAGTTTTTCAATAAACTCATCACTGCGGCTCAAGATAGTTTCCCCGAGCACAGCAAATAACTACCCTGTTTTTTCAACGGGTTAATGAAGTCTCAACTCTGTCCCTTGTCATTACTGAATCCAAAACAATAGTAGCAAACCACAAAATATCAGAACAATTTTTGTTGGTGCTATTGACTGTTACTTTGGAAACATGGCTCCTACTTTAAAGTTTGCCTGGGGGCAGGGAGGCATCTTTAAGTCTTTATTTTTGTAAAATTTACAAACCTTCATTAGATTCATCCAAGAGCATAATTAAGAATGGCCATAACACCGTAGAGTAGTCTAAAATACCTTTATGAAAGTGTCCCCTGTTCATGGTCAGCCAGTGGCTGGTTTGGCATGAATAACATTTGGCCATTACTTTATGAAGTTTACCATGTGGATAAATGGTTGGTTGCACGTGCAGACAGATTCGCTGTATGACACATATATAGATTTTACTCGGGCTCTTTTCCTCTAATGGGACAAAGGGAAAACACAGGAGACCTTGATGTTAACAGCCAGTGCCTCATAAGAAGGGCTGGACAGACTATCTGTTGGATTCACGTACAAAGTGACCTTGGCCTTGTCTGGCGTAGTGATATAGGAGGGGAGAAGTGACAGTAAATGTAAATCATGCACCCCTTTAGCTGATTAGAGTGCCATATGCAGTCAAACAGGACAAAATATGAAGGACCCCCCCCCCTCCCCCCCCCACTCTAGGGTGCAAAAAGCCCCACAAATAATTCATCTGTCTACCAAGAACAGGTCTCAAGAAAATGACAGGTTCATGCACTAATTTGAAATGGTGTGTGTCCTTCGTAAAGAGAGCAAGCACAGAGTGCACTTGAAGGGACTCGTCATCATAACCAACACGACAAACTGAGGTTGCAGCTGGGAAAACCAAATGTTAAAGAAGTGCACGCATGTATCCCAGATGCACCGCAGGAATGTGAAGACGTAAGTGGCAGCAGTGGAAGTGTTTGGATGGCTGTTGCTTGTACTCATTGTCTAAAACTGTCCTCATACATAAAGGCCCAAGGGAAATTAGAATGATGAGAGGAGCTATGAGGTGGCTTTTTGCAGTGTAAGCTGGGGGAGATGTTGTGTGAATAGTTGCATTCTCGGAGATGAGGGGGCTCTTGTGAATCCGGATGTATTGAGTTAATTATTCAGTCAAGCTCTTCACCATGAAATGTTATGCTGTGAGTAGTAATGAAGCAGCTTTTTTTATGCTGGCTCAGTAACAGATCATTTTGATACTGAGGCACATGATCAATTGTAGGCAGTAAGCTAGAGAGTGGAACCAATATGTGTGCTACTGCTACAGCCCAAAGGAGCACATGGTGAATGGGGGAGTCTTAAAAGGTAGCCCCTCTGCAAGAGCTTTTTACCCATGACCCAGGAGGTCTCTGCAAAATGAAAAATACCTTGCAACAGTCATCTCATGTTTTTTTTCCCCTGAAGACGGTGAAGCCGTCACTATTCAAATCAGAGAGTCATTGTCTCACCTTGTGTGTCTCCAGCCACTGCAAAAAGTTTCCAAAGTAAACTTTGAGTTGATCTTGGCACATCATTCATTTGGGTTTATCAAATGCTCTTGAAGCATAGGTAAAACATGAGCATTTAATTTTTGATCTGATACTGACACAATCTTTGAATGATTTTATGTACATTTGGTTTTTGGGATTCAGCCTTGACCCTGTTTCCCTGATAGATGATTAGCACCACTGCTGGAAAACAACTAAACACCTTCACTTAAGTACTGTATTTAAGTACTATCTAGATGTGTAAAGTACTACTTCTCAGGTACTTTATGTATTTCCATTTGACCCATTTTGTTTACAATAGGAGCCAGCACGTTTACAATAAAATATTTTATACCAAAACTCTTTTGAGTTTTGATTAGATGAGTATTTTTAAATCGTTTTAATTTTTTTTTTAAGTAAATGAGTGAGTGAGAGCTTCTTCCACAATTGGCTTTCACATGCACAGTGGTTTGTATCTTATTATTTTACCACATCATCTTAGAGAAATTGTGCTAACTTCATACAATGTTTCCTTTGTCATCATCTATCCTTAAAACCCAGGACTGAATTTCCCCCCAGCTGTTTCCTATGAACAGGTTAAGAGTTTTTTGTTTTACTGTAAAAATGCTTTAACTTTAACCATCTTTTTTTGTGTGTGTGTCACAGAGAAGGTCAATGCTAATTTTAGTTTGGTGAAAACCAAGATTAAAAGTAGGTTATAGTTGTGTGTAGCCTTTTTGATATCCTGAAGGAAAATGGCAAATCCTCAACATCCTGAGGATCAGGTCATGCATGGTATAGATAATTAGGTAACCAGATAATGTGTAATCTAATAATTCTTATTACAATGCTTATTTAAAGGGTCTTTTGCTCTTTTATTGTCTCAGAACATGATTTACTGCGTGACATCTTTTTCAGTGTTTAGCTTTAACACATTTGCCAGAAATTAAAATCTTGTTTTTTTTGCCTGAATGAATACAGCAAAATTGAAGGTGAATACACAGAAAAAAATCCTTTGTCACACTGTTGTATAGTGTAGTATTAATGTTTAAAAGGTAAATTCTCTGCTTATGTATCCAAAACTTTACAATGTTGCTTCACATTCACTCATTTGCACACTGCTGCCATGCAAGGTGCTTACCTGACCCACTGGGAGCAACTTGGGATTCAGAACACTAAAACATACAGTTTAACCCAGAGCGGCTGCATATCTAACTGCATGATTGGTGGATGACCTCTCTATCTTCTGAGCATTTATAGTACTTGCACGTTGTTCCTTTAAAGAAACTTAGATATTTTTACTGGGACTTTAACACACATTTTACTATGTAGAGCACACTGGGCGTTATGCATCTGATACCTGATCAAAATCACACTGTGTCAGTTATGATAAAAATACAGCAAAGTCTCTTCTCACCTCTCCAACTCAGAGAGAGTCAGCTACATAAATGTCATCTGTGAAAGTGATACCTTTCCAAACAACAACAATAAAATACAATAAAATGGCTGACTTTGAACAGCTGTGAAAGACAATTAACATTAATAGGAAAGTTACTGTTTTTTCTGTATGTGGCCTGTGCTTGGTCTTTTATTGTGGTAGAGTCATCCTGCTCAGCGGCATTAGATCAGAGCTGTGGGTGGAAGCTAAAAACTACAGGAGCCGAACCGAAATCCTGAGGAATAAGAAATTCAACCTTACCTCATAAATAGTTGAGGTAAGGTTGATAGTTTTAAAAGGAACTGGGCCATGTAAAAGCAGATAGGTGTAAAAATTCTCATGTTGGATTGTCTCTGTGGTCAGGTTGTGAAAAAACAAACATTTTTTTTTTTTGAGGAGGAAGGATGCAGGATTCAGACACCATCCAGAGGATCAGAGGGGTATTACAAGTGGAGGGCAAAGACATGAGTCAGAGTTGAATTTCTTTTCCCCTCATTCATCTGCGAGGATTCTTAAATCACAACAGTGGTCACCAGATGGTGCTGCAAAGGCAGGTTTGATCCATGTGCTGCTTGTTGAGGCAGTTGTATAAAGGAATGAGGAAGAAGAGGGCTGCTCGAATCAAGATAATCATCATAATTCTGCTGTCTGGCATGCCAACAAGTGACTGATAGTGGCCATAAATCCAGCACAAGAGAAAAGAGAATATTATATATACTGTGGAAAAGAGTGATGCTTCGCACTTTGGAAATTAGAGAGGTCAGAGGGGGCAGTGCTCCTTCTCATCTTAATGGAAAACTCTGTCATAGAGACAATTCTCATGATACTCACAGTTTGAGCACCAAAGGAATGGGAGCTATTGTGTGGTAGTGGATTGATACTCTAAGATCATAGCTAAAGTTTTTTTTTCTTTTTAAGTGTTTTGAATGTCCTAATTTTAACCGGGGTTTTATTTTGCTGCTAAAGACAATTAGATATGTAAAACTCCTATACTGCCACAGTGTGAAAAAAAAATCAATTAAAAGCAGAAGACCTGCATTTAAAAATATGAAATGTATTCGAGGGTCAACAGTAAATGTGCTTTTTCTCAAGAATCAATAGTCTTCAGGAAGAATTTAATTATTAAATTGTTAATATTTCAACATAAAAGCAGCACATTATTGTTGATGATTCAGGTTTAGCTCATAATGCCGGGCAGTTTATTGCAGCAAATGGATGATCGTTTTTTTTTTTTTTGCTTGCCCTTAGATACAAAACTGACATGCAGTTGTTAAAGAAAAAAGTACAAATCCTAGGTATAAGATTTCTCAAGATGGAAACAATACAATATATATTGTATATTATTCCAGATAATACTCAGATACAGATAATTCACTTTGTCACTGTCCACTGCTGGTTTCCATAAATTGCCATTTGATTTCATGCACTATAAAATTGCAGTGTCAAATGTTCAGGGGATTGCGGATGTTGATGTAAATAATGTCATGAGATGATGAGATGCCAAACACCAGGGGAACTTAGGACATTTTCCAGAAGCCCAGAGGTTGGCACTAGGATGGGCGCTGGGCAGGAAAAAAGGAACAGCAGATGGGGTATCCCATTAGCAGTTGTTAGCCGGGGCCAGCTGCCACTCTCAGGGTCTCTCCCAGGGTTCATCTACTCCCCTGAGTCAACCATGTAAACCTACTTTTATTTTAGGTTTGTGAACATGAAGCTGTATGGACAGAACAGACAGAAGAGTGTAAATATGAGGTCCAGAGTGTACGAGATACATAATTCGATAGAAAGTGTGGTTTATTCATTTGGTGTACTACTCCAGAATTCATTATTAAAGTTATGTATTTCATGTTGTTATTAATCATCTTATTTTATGTGCAAATGGTTTTTACATAGAGAAACATTGTGAGCTGTAGGTCTCTTATTGGTTAATTTTAAAATGTTAATTTTAAAGTCGTCTTACAGGTTCTCCTTTGTGCAGCCATTTCATGGGAAATATTAGCTCATTTTGAATTTGATGGCAGCAACACATCTCACAAAAGTTGAAACAGGGGCAAAAAAAGGCTGGAAAAGTAATTGATGCAAAAAAGCAAAAAAAAAAAAAAAACAAGGGGACGAGCTTTTGAAAAAATAATTAGGTTCTACTATCTACACTATATAATGTCATCAAAAGATTCAGAGAATCAGGAGGAATTTCTGTGAGCAAGGGACAAGACCGAAAGTCAAAACTGGATGCATGTGATCCTCAGGCCCTCTGGCAGCACTGCATTAAAAAAAGGCATGATTCTTAACTGGACATCACTGAATGGACTCAGGAACACTTCCAGAAATCCCTGTCTTTAAATACAGTTCACTGTGCAGTCCATAAAGGTAAGTTAAAGCTGTATCATGCAAAGAAGAAGCCATATGTGAATGCAGCGTGTTCTTTGGGCCAATGCTCATTTAAAATGATCTGAGGCAAAATGGAAAACTGTTCTGTGGTCAGATGAATCAAAAGGCCCAGGACTGTTGAGCAGCTAGACTCCCAGCTAACTGGTCTCCTCCCTTCCCAGATGTTCACAGACAGTTGTTAAAAGAAGAGGGGATGCTACACAATGGTAAACCTCACTCTGTTCCAACTTTTGTGAGATGTGTTGATGCCATCAAATTTAAAATGAGCTAATAGAATTTCTCCGTTTCGACATCTGATATGTTGTCCCTGTTCTATAATGAATACAATATGGGTTGAAGAGATTTGCAAATGATTGCCTTTTAGTTTTTATTTGTATCATGTACATTGGATTTATTTATGTTTTTACCGTTTTTAATCGCAACGTTTTTGGAATTCGGGTTGTATTTGTTGACTTCAGTCAACATTGGGCTGTGTACTCACTATTGATTGATCTGATGTCATTGTGTGTCAGGACATCCCAAAGAGGGCAAATGTACAGATTCTTGTGATTAATTACATAGCCCATGTATTATGTAATAATTAAACATACATAAGGTGTTTACATAAGAAAAGAAAGAACAGAATAAACCCTGAAGAATTTACAGTTTGTAAAGCTTGGGAATAGAGGTCTGATATATGCTGGGATTTCTTAAATGTATTGCAAATACTTCACTACTGTACTTAACAACCACGACAGATGCATGTATTTACTGGTTGTGCCGGAGTGACACTGATTGTACTTAAAAATAGCTGTTTCTACCCCCACCCATCATTTATTTTCATTCTTTGCATTTGCTAGCTTCTCCTCAGTTTCCTTTGTGCATGGCACTGTGCGACAAGACCGTGCATTGAAAGCAGACTATAAATACCAACTGTATTCACTATGCGTGTTCCCTGCTCTGATCCTTAATTTTGTAATTTTTTTTATCTTTTGAGCTCACTGCAAACTCAAATCCTGCTAAGAAAATCTTAGGTTGTCATCTACAGTGCTATACTCCGAGACAGTTCCCCTATTTGACTTAAAAGAAACAGGAGGTACATTTTAAACATTTCTACTCAGAATTTGCTCCAAAATGTATCTTAAAGTTCAAGATTCAACTGGTGCTAGTGCTGTACATTGAGAAGAGCACTGGTAGCAGTGTAGAGATATTTGTGATTGCAGGAAGAGGGAGGGCTGGGCGGATGAGAGTGGCTTCATTTCGACTCTCCCACTAGCACCAACCCAAACATATTGCATATTGTAGCTTTAAGTGTCTTACCTCAAACTATCACATTCAACAGAGGAGCAGCTTAGAAGTTGCATCCAGGAAAAAGTCTTCAGATCCAAATTAAACTGGACTGTAGAGTTGATGATGATGATGATGATGATGATTGTAAGAAGTAGTAGTAGAGCAGAGAAATAACACCTTAAATGGAAACAATAAATTGGCCCCCCAAAAAATTCAGAAATAAAATCAGCCTTCTCTGGAAAAGAACACGCATGATTTTACTACCTCCACCACTACTACTACTATTACCACAGCTAATACCAATAATAATAATAATAATGCAATTAATGGTAGTTGAGGGAGATTACTATCAGTGTCCGTGGTTGTTTTTGCTGTTGAGAACAACTCGAGCAGCCCTGCACATTGTTCTGCTGGTGCTTTAATAATGCCAAATGGTAATGATGGGATTCCCTTGCCCGCACAAGCCGGCTCTGCCTATCACTCTGCACCATTTGATGAAGCTTTGTTGCATGTTGGCTCCGCACCATTTCATTCGCCCAGTGGACACACACACACACACACACACACACACAAATGCAGACACACACATGCACTTCTATACACATGTCTTAATTTTTCCACAACCTTTCTTTTCCACTCATCTTTTTTTTTTTTTAATAGCTCTTTGTTCTCTGGCCATTTCTATTTTTATCCCAGCATTCACAGGAGGAGTCAGAGAAATGACGAGGCTTGGGAGACTTGCTCATCTCCATGGCAACTATATTGCAACCTTCCATTGTCTAATATAGGCCTTTTTACATTATGTACATTTGTTGCTCCTGTCTTATGATTAGATTGGCTGAGGTCTGTATTTACTACAATTTGTTTCTTCAGATGCCCTATGAAGCTCTTTTTTTTATCCCATGCCTTCCTCCTCCTGTGGATCTTCATCCCTCCATGCTGTCCACCCCTCTTCAACCCACTCCCCCCCCCCCAAAACGGATTGAGCTGTCTTTTTTTCTCTGAACCAATGGGCATGCTGTTGTAGAGTAATTCTGTGCTAACCCACGCCTCACTCATGAGACACACTTTGGATGCCATTCGGTTTGCTACCACTGTGAGGCTTACTTTCATGAGACCGAAAATCTCTGTGGGCTTTGTTCGGTTCAAGGGGGTTTCCCCTTTTTTTTCCCCCACTTTACTGAATCCTGCTGAGAAATGCAAATTTACTGGCATCATCCTTAGTCAAAAACTGCAGTATGGCACCCTCTTTGAAACACACACTGTACTACTTGCCTTGTTTATTTTTAATTAATAGAGGACATTAACTGTTTTTTAATTCTGGGATGCTTTTACTGCACTGACTGTATCTGGACATTTCACGATAACATGCCAGGCCTAAGTAAGACAAGTTCCTGTATGCATTTTAATACTAGTGAAATATTTTTTTTCATTACTATTTAATTTTCTACAAATTTTTTTAATGGTGCAGTCAAAATTCATAACACATTTTGAAATAGTGTTACTTCATACACTAAATTAAGCAGTGCAAACCAAACAGCATCTCAATTGGTACGTCCCAGACGCCCTAGTTATCAATCGTTTCTTCGTCAAAATATTTTCACCCATTGTAATTGACTTTATGCTTTGAGAAAAAGGACATGTATTCAATTCCACATCAAGTGGCCAAGCTGCACAAACATATGCTGCTAGTGAAAGCTGCTGTGTTCAGTGGCATTAGATGCACAAAAACACATAGAGAGGGATGAAGACACAGACATATAGGAGCTATATTGGTACAAACATGAAGTTGCTTTCGAGGAGATGCTCCAATGAAACATGAGCAAGAGACAGAAATACCACTGAGGCAAAGAGCAGAATGATGCACAACATCAAAGTATAAAAGACCATGCTAGCACTTAGACTAACAATACCAGGTGAGATGATGAAGTTAATTTCAAGTTGTCTTTTGTGCCAGTCTACAAACAACAACAGATGCCAGTAGCCCTGAGGAACTAAGTGCTCACCCATTGCCCTCCAGATTGCCCCTAAAAGAAATCCTTTCACTAGTTCATCCGTTTCCTATGGCAACAGTCTGCCCCCTCTGTGTCACCTGCCAGAGAGTGAGCAGGTGGACCCAGCAGGACCAGGTGGAGGCTTCATCTATCACACATCCAGCGCTATCCTACACATGCCAACACCAATGTAAAAAGGAGGCACAAATAACCCAAACCTATGCAGGTTTCATTATCATGCAGGTTTCATTATACAAAACACATGCAATCTGCTGAAAACAAACACAAACACACACACACCCACACAAACAGAAACAGATCTATAAATGAACATAAATACCTGTAATTAGTGCCCATACAGCCTAGAATATATAACAGGATATACTGCATTAAAAGATTTTACTTAGTATCTACAGTTTGTCCAAGTGAATCTGTGTGTCCCAGTGTCCAGGTGTCCAAAGTAAATCTGTGTTTCGTTTGTTTAGATTTCAGCATTAATTAATTTTTTTTGTAAGTGAAATACAATGCTTTAAGTCAGTGACATTACTAGATGCACTTATACTCTATCTGTTATTATAACACAAATTGTTTATTTGCAGCTGTTCTTAATGTCGCCCTGCTCTGTATGAGTTCACTGTGGGCAGTAACTAAGCATTTAACTGAGCAAGAATTGTGCATAAGTCTTTTCACACAAAGCAGATGAACTATAATATAAATATATATGATCTATAAAATAAAACTTTGGTCAGGGCACAAAATCACCTCCTGAAGTTACTTAGGTCTGCAACCAAGTCCTTAAGATCTTATAAACGGATGTGTCTTCATTATAGAAGTGGTCAGACCCTATGCTGTGGCATTCCAAATGGTGATCCGGGGGAAGTTATGGTGTTCCTTGAGCTGTGTCGAGTGAAGTCTACCTTGTGGCATGTTTAATACTACACTATGTTCCCAGGAGCACAGTAGCCTTAATTTGGGTTTTCAAACTGATCACCAAGTGACGTAAACTTTGCCGTTTTCACCATATTGGAGGTATAACTGCCTGAAACACAGTGTACTGTGCTACATTATTTGACCTGTGGTTTTCAAATGTATTTCTTGTGGCAGGGGAACTGTTATTCAGTACAGTGTTGACTGGAATTGTCATGGTCGCTTGCTTGACGGTGAGGTTTATCATGTGGTGTGTGGAACTCTGTTCCGCCATCCAGATGAATTTCCCTGTATCCTCACCTAAAGCTGGGCGACAACTGTGCAACGTTTATAATTCACGTCTGATGTGATCACTCAAACTACAGGCTTTATTGGCCTTTTCGCTCGGGCAGGACCTCAGACTCAACCTCAGACTAAACACACAGGCAGTCACTGACCAGTGGCTCTTGGCACAGGCCATATAGGCAGTTGTCTAGGGTTCCACCTGCTGGAGGACCTGAAATGGTAAACGATCTGCACCTGTAGCTTTACACTGCTTCTCATTCACCAATTCGCACTCACAATCGCACGCACTCTCACACACATACTGCTGTGCACCTGGCCAACACTCACCGGGAGCAACTAAGTTACGCTTCGGTGTTTTGCTCAAGGACACTTCGACATGTGACCGTAGGAGCCGGGGATGGAACCGGCAACTGGGAGATGGTAGACGACCCCTCTACCACCTGCAAGTTTTTTGCAGCCCCGTGCTCTGTCTTGAAAATAAAAAATTAACAAATACAGAAAAAATAAACAAGAACATCCTCCTCCTCTAGTTTTTCATTATTTGAATGATGGGGACGGGACAAGTTATCGGTGCACATCTCTGGTAGTAGTTTCTGTTGATAGACGTAAACAGCAAGTCATGTTGCTGGGTTGTGGGCAGAACTGACCAGGACAGGAAGAGACTAAACAAGCTAGTAAGGAGGGTCTGCAATGTCCTGGGCTGCCCACTAAACTCTGTGGAAGAGGTGGGTGACATCCATTATAGACAATAACTCTCACCCGCTGTGTGTTTGTTTGTTTATTTATGAATGTATTTGTCTATACTATGTTCCACTTTTCGATTTTTAAATAATAAAAAATACTTTAAAAATGCTTTTTGCTCTTATTACTGTTCCTGTGAGCTGTTTAATGAGTGAATGGGAGCTTTGGGAGCACTAAAATTTGATCTAATATTATCTTATCTCGTCTGATTTTTGTCATATTGATATTGTCATCATGAAAAGGCAGTCCAAGCCCTCAGGTGCGGCTTCCATGACGTTTCCAGGCAGATATCATTTGCTGATTGGCTTCTAGAAGGCCCATTGTTTACAAGGCCCATTGTAAAGCTAATACAAATACAAAGTATTCACTGGCCATTTCCAATTATATTGTTGGAAGAAAAAATAGGAAAGAAATATTTCCTGTCACTGGGACTGACTTTGAGTTAATCGTGTGTGCAGCAGAAAGTCTTCCAAATGGCTGTATCCATAATGTTGACAAAAACACAGAGAGGTGGCTTTACTTTTTGTGATTCCACCATGAAAGAAGAACAAGAAGTGGAAAATCAATAATATGCAGCCAAGAGATTGGTTGGTACACGTATTAGCTACGACATTAAAACCACAGAGTGGCACTGCTACAACATGTAAAATACTAACATTATTCCAATAATGTTTGAACAAGCTCCCTCCCTTTTTTAATACCTGTTACAGTATAATACTTGTTATAACCTTATAGAAAACCTGTAGGTAAAGTTACCTACAGTTACCTGGTCCTATGTTGGCATCATATGTTGTATGAGGATTGCATGTGAGCCTTGACGTGCAGTGAGTGACAGGCAATCCACAACAGTATTTAAGGTCACAACCCACCCCATGTTGAAATACAGCGCAGTCAATACAGGCAATGGTCTATCAATACCTCTGGGCACAAGGAAACAGATTCATAAATCAATCCTCTCCTGCCAGTTTCTGATTGTACAAGAGCACTTACAATAGAGGAAAAAGGGGGTATGTCAGCAGTTTCCTGCTTTTTCTAAGCAAAAACAAATCTTGTAAGCAGAAATGATAATAACAGTTTATGAAATTGCTACATCTATTAACTGCTACATTATGTAGTAGGGATCTGTTTTAAACAGATTATATCTGTATATATATATATACATTTTTCCTCAGCACATTAAGTATCTCAGGAATGAAACCAAAATGCTGAATGAAGAGAAAATACCACATTACAGAGTACGACAGGACTTTTATGCAACTTGACAAACAGATTGGTAATTCTGAATGAAGGAACGACAGTGATGGTATATGGCATGATATTAAGCTACTGGTCCAGTCCACAGTATTTGATGTTTCGACTTTGGCAACTAAAATAAATTCCGAATGCCACGAAAATTATAGGTTTCTTGGCACTGCTTGTGTCCTTCAGCGCTAATGATAAATGTGCAGGGCGAGAGTTGCACGCCGCTTCTGGAACGACAGTGTGGGACAGAGATGACGTAGGAGCTTCTGATGTTCTTTACCAGAAGAGAAACCAATAGCTTCACTTGGCCACTATATGGACCAAGCGGGGGATGCCGTGGGCTACTCCAAGATGCATCTAGCTACAGTATGTGGCTTCAAATTCCATGGAGATTTCCTTTTCCACTTAAAGGCTGCTATTCATTTACTGATACAAAAAGGACAATGGCCATGAGAAGTGACATTTGGACATTGGGATATTACATTAATATCCCCGTCCACTGTGTACATCCTATTTCCCTAAAAGGGTGATTATCTCAGCGAGGACACTGACCTATGGTTCCGCAGATACCCTCAGTTGGGAAATCAATGAAGCGCATGTGCAAAAGGACTCCCTTAGGACAGTCCGCATCTGCACAAATCAGCACTGTTTTGTCACCACCATTTTTTCTCAGCCCTGTCAGATGAGATCAGAAAGCACAAATGTGCAACATTTTATGCACCCATGCTGGATCTTCACACACAAATAATCATAGGACACCCGAGGGACAGGTGATGCTGGCAACACTCCACACATATAAAAAATATTCAGAAGAAAATCAGATATTTTTGCCAATGTTGTCATTCAGTCATAATTACTAGGACAGGCAATACGAAACGTACTGATTGTTTATGTAAATACTGGCATTGTTGTCACACCGAAACCATCTGAAATGGATGATTAAATATAGCAAAGTCTGATCTCAAGCCAAACTTTCCCCACGACCTGCACTTTATATCTTGCTTCAAATCACTGTTTGTTTATTATTTCTAATGCTGTGCAATCCATTTGCTTTCCAGGCCCTTGAGTTGGCTCTAGTCTTGTCTTTGCTTGATACAGTGCAGTATGAGTTTCTCCCCTCAGGTCTCCCAGACATGCATAATACTGAGCTGTGCACATTAAGGTTGACAAATTAGTTTACATTTGGTTTGACACCACAAAATAAAGGTTTGGCTTGCCTGCAGTAGTGGCCGCTATATTCTGGGTTGGTTTAGTGTAGAAACATGGCCTGCAAGGATGTGATACGGAGGTCCGATTCCTGACCCACTGGGACCAGCCTAAGAGCTCACTTCATGATGCCTTTGGAAAATTAGATTATTCACCTATACATGAGAATCCATATATACCAAGCAAAGCAGAAAGAAGCCCAAGGGAAGATTCCGTTTCTAAATTAGTGGCCACTGAAGGCTGCATTACGGAAGAATGCATAATCAGGCTTCAAGTGTGCTTAATTCAAAACTGACCATCTCAGAAAGAGCGAGAGGAAGAGAGAAAGAGAGAGAACAAGTCAGTCATGCTTATTTATAACACTGACTGTGATTATAGTATGCATTGTGTACTTAATTGTGGAATTATTCACTTGGTTACTGATTGGCTCAGATGTTCAATTCAAATGAACTTTATTCATATAGCAGCAATTCACGACATGATCATCTCAACGCACATTGGAAAGTCAAAACTATAACTACAGATGTGTAGAGGAAAGCCAACAAATCCTGCTTGAGTAAGCCCTAGGCAACAGTGGAGAGGAAAAACTCCCTTTAATGGAAGAACCAGGCTGAGGGTGGGCAGCCATCATTGACTGGTCTGGGTGAGTAGAAAGCTGAGAGAGAAAAGAAAAGAGCAGTAAGAAACAACAATAAAACATTGGGCATGTTGGAGAACACACAGCCAGGGACACCAGCAGAAAGGGACAGATAGAGGGAGACAGAGAGGGGGGACGGGGGGTGGGGGGTGTGGGGGGGCGCCAGCAGCCTATAGCATCATAACTCGGAGCTAGTTCGGAGCGACTGAGCAGCTCTAAATATAAGCTTTGGGATCGAAGTGTTCTAATCGAGCAATATGATACTAAGAGGTCTTTCAAATACTGTGGAGCTTGACCATTCAGAGCTTTGTATGTGAGGGGGGTTTAAATTCTATTCTAGATTCTATGGGAAGCCAAGGAGAGAAGCTAATGAACGATACATATGATCTCTTTTGCTAATTACAGTCAGAACTCTTGCTGCAGCATTTTGGATTATTTTTAGAAACACCCCGAAAGTAGGGAACTACAATAGTCCAATCTAGAAATACCAAATGCATGGAGTAGGTTTTCAGCGTCACTTTGAGACAGGATGCTCCGAATTTTGGCAAATGATGTGATTTCCAGCCATTAAAGTCTTTAACATTTAGGATGCGGTTTATATGAGTTCTGTCTTTTTGATCATCCTTCAGACAATAATGAACATCACATCAAACTGTTCTGCATCACCTGATTAGTATGTGTTGCCTGTGTGAGGTTACCTCTGTAAAAGAATATCACAGCTGCTTCGAGATGGCTCAGGTCCCTTGACTGAACCCCACCACAGAAACAGACACGTACAAACAAAAAGACACACACACACCCACACACACACGTTCAAACACACAAACACACACACACACATGCCTACAGTACTTTCCCCTTGTGTGGTCTCTGCAGCTGTTCCTGTTGGGAGTCTGTGTGATTTGGATCACCAGGGCAAGAACACCACCGTTGGAAACAAAGGTGTTTCAAGCAAGATTAGTATGAATAAAAAACAAATGTCAGATATTTAACAAATTGTATTCCAGTCATTGGAGTAAATATTTATGCATTTGTAGCTTTGCAGTTTTTGTGGCCTGATCTGAGCTGATCTAAGTGCTGCACACCACCTTGACCCATTTTCCATTACAGCATTTTAACAACTTATAACCTGGAGCATTTCATAACCTGAACTCTGGTTTGCTTTTCTACTGTGTTTTTTCTTTTTTACTTTTCTCTTTGTGTTGGTCACTGTTTACAAGAGACACACAGACACAAAGACACAGACACCGACACACACACACACACACACACACACACACACACACACACACACACACAGTAGAACAGTAGAACTTGCAGAAATGGGATGTTTTCACAGACTGGCCCACGGTCAACATGGTGAAGGTTTTCAGCTGCACCTCTGTGTTGTTTTGCAAACTATCGAAAGCGCCTGTCCAATGCCTCTCCCCCTAAACTGGAGAGGCTGAAGTCTGAGTAAGCAGGGGGTGGGTCTAACAATAGGTTCCTCATCTCCAGTCAAAGTGTAGAAATGAGTAAGTGTGTTGCAGCTCAGACAAGGATGAGGTAGGGGATAAATTGTGTCCCTGGGCTTAAGCTGAAATTCTAAAAAAACGACTTTGACCTTTTGTTGAACTTTGCAACTATGTGGACTTTCTGCACCGTGAACCAGATTAAGTGTTGGGAACACAGGTTTTATAAATGCAAGCAAAACGTGGGCAGAGGGGCAGCTCCACAATCACAGCTTCCAAAACAACTAGAAAAAGCTCCGCCTAACCCTTAAACTTCAGAAGTTTAGTTGGATTGAAGTGATATAAATAAAATTAAATATGGTCTGATGAGATTTGCAAATCATTACATTCTATTTTTATTTACATTTTACATATCCTCACAACTTTTTTGGAATTGGGGTTGTAATAATAATTTTGAATGCAATGACATTTTATTTTTACGTTTTCCTAAATTAAGAGCATTTAAACAATTCTAGCACGGATTGTACTTGTATTCTCACATGATATAATATGGTAAATCATTTGCACATTATGTATATATCCTTTCTTTACTAACAGACTCCGTTAGTAGTAGTAATTCGTGGTGCAACACTGCTCAAACTAGGCGTAAAAATGAAAGATTGCATGCCTCAAAGACAAATGAAATGTCCTGGCATTTCACTATGGAAAGCTGAAAGTTTGGATCTTTGAAGCCCAAGTAATGGTTTAGGAGACGGTTCTACTGTGTGTTTGTGATAAAGCTATGTGAGTTGTATGTGAGTCATACCAAACATAACATTGTGCAATAATAAAAAATGGCTGTCCAATAGTGACGCCAACATGTAAATGTAGTGAGAAAGCAAACGAAAAAATAAATGTGAATATCTGACAAGTGTCTTTACCTACATAGGCTTTGGGATAATAATGTGTTTAATCATTTGTATAACAACATTATTTATAGCAATAGCCTACATGATTGTATCATTGATTATATTAAATCAAATGATAGAGTTTTTAAGGATAAGTGAGGACAAGTTTAAAATCATCCTCTGTTTCACACAGTGTTTCCATACTGTATAGTGATGTGAGTGAGACCAAAGAGGCAAGAAAGGTACAGTGGTCACCGTGCGTTTGTGGCTAAAATGGCAATGACCTCGGGTCATTTTATACCTTTGATTCATATAGTAGAGGACAGACCGTACAATACAGTTTCACTTTTTTTCAGGTTCCTTTTTAGCCCAAACCAAAAAAATAAATAAATACAATCCTTGCTTAAGTTGGCAGTTTCGAGCTCGTGCATTAATGCTATCAGCAGGGGTAATAGCTGCAAATTGACAACATTTCATGCATTATTTTTGCAGATGAAAGGGTAGAGGAACGAGGGCAGCAAAATAATCTATAACAACTAAATTAAAAAGTGGTAATATGTCACAACAACTACATATGTCAAACATGAGAGCTGTTGGCATAGTTAGCATAGTGTCAAATAGGCGGACAATGCTGGCCTTAGTTATTTTCACTGTGATCTCCATTACCCAATTATGCCAAGATAGATGAAGTGCTCAATCTGGATACTTAGATTGTGATTTGATGAGGCCAGATGATTGCTTTAGTGCTTTAGTGGTCTGGCTTATATAATGAACTGAAGTGTATGGGTGCCATTCAGTCATAGTTCTTTTATAAAGCAATGGAAACCAAATGATAAGAGGAAGGGGCACGGTATAGAGAATGGATGGAGTCCTAACAGCCTTGAACTGATGATTGAACAGATGTGTTCATATAAGAAGCACTGCACTGTGGACCTCTGACCAAGTCCACCACCTGTCCTATCGTCAAAGTGAACAGAGTGTGGGTTTGCTTGCATTGGCTGTCAGCACTAGATCTCTTGCACTGCATTGTCATTTCTCTAAATTTGTATTGTGAATGTGTTTGTGTATTTCTATTTCAGTATTTAACAAATAACTTTTTGGCATTGATATGTTTAGTGGAAAAGCAGCAGTGTATATCTGCCAGCATAGCCGTTCTGATCTATTTCTCCAGCAGGGGGGGGGGGCTTCCTCTTTGGAAGTGACACCTGTGCCATTCCTGCTGCTGATGGGATCGCATGGCTGAAATATAAAAGATATGCATCATACTGTAGTACATCACAGGGGTCTACTACCTGTGTGCAGTGTCCAGGATGTCAGCAATAACACTGGCTGATGAATGGTGCAGTTTATATAGTGTAGATAGATTATAAAATGATGGGACTGGGTGCAGATGCCTAAAGGCCTCAACCCTCCCCCCTTTTTGTTTTCTTTCCCTGAAGTACTTTTTATTGTGACTTCTGAATCCATAGAAACAATTAAAGAATTATATAATCAAAATCATGAAATATTTTTTTGATAATGTCGTTTTGACTAACTGTCAGTTATTAGCACACTTGGAAACACAGACTTCATGTAGGAGGCTCCAGGGTTAAAATCTCCAAGCCAAAAATGGCTTAACTGTATTCTTGGAAGTACCCAAAGATGGATTTAACCTGCTGTCAAAGTTGGAAAAATAGGAATATTTGTAATTGAGAAGGGAAAATGTTGGCATCCTCTAGCCATCTGTGGAGGTGCCCGAATAGCGCAGCCAGCCAGGCCACATGAAGGCATATAAGGGTGAAGATTGTAGTGCACACTGACATGTGACTAATAGCTTCAGCTCTAATTAAACTGGCAAGGTTGAAGCCTGTGAAAAAACTGAAGCGGAAGTTCGGTTGAATTTTCAGGCCCCTGAGATGATATTTGAGACTCTGCGGAATTTCCTCATGCACTGTAGTTCCAGGATGCAATCAAATGTGTGTTGCGTGCCTATACTTTGATCACAGCAGAGGAATTGCATGCAAGAACAGCTTTGGTAAGCTGTGTGCATCACTACATCTGTGTTTTCCTCTGTGTGTGTAGGTACAGCTAGCTGCAACCCTGAAACATGGGCGTTTTGACAGGAACTGGTAGGTGTGTCAACAGAAGTGGACATGTTGACAGAAATGGGCATGTTGACATATTGGCTGTGATTGGCTGTTTGGATTTTGGCAAAGGATGGAGGTCAGTAAGCAGCTGAGTCTGAGACATGGCCTGAACCATGACAAGTGCTGTACCTGAGGTTTTTATTGATTAATATTATGTAACACTACAAGGGCAACAATATCTGATAGTTCACTGGTTCCCGACCCTTTTTTTTTCTTCAACAAAACCCACCATCGGTTGCATGTCTGTAGCAGTTGCACGCAGTTTAACCAGTGTTGTTTTCAAAAGATAAAGAAAAAGAAAAACATATGAACTAGAAAATGCTTATTTGGCATTTATAGTGTTTATATTAAATTTATTAGGTGGTGTCTGGACATGTCCTTTACAAACGGCTTTAGTTTAGTTCAGATTTTTAAAAATGCGAAGACAGTACTTTGACTCACATATGCTGTAAAGCAACTACAATAAAAAGGATTATTTGCTTTTGATACCTATTAAAAACACCACGTTTATACTGAATTTTCAACATATTTGTAGAACATTGTCATTGATATTTTTATAATTATGAATAAACATTTCTAAAAGTTTTATAATTACACATTTGTACATCGTGCTCCGCATTGCGTATATGTGTAGTTAAAACTGGTCAACATTACAACCACAGCTGATTCAAATAAATAAATAACAGCTCCACATTATTGTGTAGGGTTATTAAGTAAGATTTGCTCCAACACAATAAGTGACCATAATATATCTGTGGTGGCTTGATCCGAATCAACACAACTCCACAGAAGCTAAGATTACCTCTCTATTTTGGAGCTGAATCTTCTGATTTCATTTTTTCCCTTGTGCATACACTAATTTTACTTTATCATTTCAATTGCAACTCAGCTCCCCTGTGACTTAAGTGTCTCCGAAATAATTAGGAGATCAGTCTATACCTTTGTCAATCACAGCTCCTGGTAGTCATTATTCTGGAGGTGTGGGTGATAGAGGATTGTGACCTGAAAATGTTGGTGAGAACCTCCTACATGCTGAAAGTCAGTGAGAAAAGTCACAGCAACTTTTAAAGCTGTGTAAACCTATAATTTCTCAGTGTAATCAAAGAGGGTTTTGTGTCAGTCTGACATCCGAGGCACTAAAGTCTGAATCATAGCAATTGTTTCAAGGGTGAACATGGCAGGTTTTAAATGAGAGCTTCCCTTTTTAATAGAGATGAATAAACATAATCTTTGATCATTGCTTTGTAATGTGGATTTTAATTGAGTTAAAAAAATGTTAAGCAACAGTAGCAATAACAGTAAACACATTTTAGGAACCATTGATTTCATTATAACAATAAGAGAGCGTGGACGGTGTCCCTCTGTACAGTGACAGCAAGAGGAAACACTACTAAAACCTATTGCAAGTTACTGTCCCCACCTGAAGTCAAGGGGCTAAAGTCTTCTCACAAATTACAAACCAACTTCAGAAAAATCACTAGTTTGTGTGATTAAGATTTAGAGATTTAACCAAATCTCTCTCTTTTTTTTAGCCGTTCCCTAAAAGTAGTAATTTTTAACTAAACTACCTCAACTTTATCAGCTCAACACATATTCCTCCCTAAATTTGCTGCTAGCTGGATGTGGTACTGTACCTTTAAGCAGCAGGCTAATTTATTTTACAATTGCTTCCAGTTTTTGCCAGGCAAAGTTTTCCAGCTGAAATGAGATTTTTCTGGATTATCTGACACTTAGAAAGAAAAACAAATGGACATATTTCCCAACATGTTGAGCTAGTCCTCTATTGAACTAATAGTACAATCCCTCAGTTCTATTTCTTTAAATTATGTCTAAATAAACTAAAACTATATGCCCATACATTGCACATAATTCTTGTGCTTCCCTGTGTAGCAGTGTAGCACATCAGAACAACGTTCAAATGTTCTTGTGGGCTAAATGTTGAGCTTTGTTTTTTTTTTAAAAAGATAAAACTAAATAATACATATTCTTGTCTAATGGAAGAAAAGGATGAATTCCTGAAAGGCTGGCATCACTGAATTTACCAGAGACAGGACTTTCTGGTCACAGACCTTTGAACTACATTTCTTAAAAATGGCAGATTTTCAACAGAAAATGTTTAAGAACTGTACCTTTAATTTCTTGCCAACAAGTTAGCGTTGCGTGTAATGTCTAGCTATAAAAATGATAGTGTCCCTCTATGGCTCATTTAGCAAATAAGATAATATCTCTTCGCGTACCTGCCTGACAAAGTCACAGAGCCTCCTACTAATTTGCTTTATGACTTACTGTGTGCCTGTGTGATAAGCTATGACAGTCACCTAATCTTGTAACTTGTGGCAGCTGTGAGCTATCTCATCAATTAAAAATTCCAAGTGGAAGATTGGATCCCAAAAGGAATTGTTTAAAAAATTATTATCCAATTATGATCTTTCAGCTGTGTAATTATACTTGACCACAGTTCGCCCTGCTGTGTGATGAGGGGATTGCTAAAGTCCAACTCTTTCTTAATCAGCCTAGATGAATGTGGCTCAAAAACAAATCAGTCTGAACTCAAACTGTGAACTGATTGATCCCATGTGAGCTCCACCTTGTGACATTACCTGCTTAAACACAGGCGATGTTTGGTGATTTTCTGAAAATAGCTATAATTCATTTTGGTCAAGTGAATATGAACAATAAATGTGACTGTGTTCATCTGTGCCATTTTTATGATTCGTGTTTTATTTTCGTTTCATTAACGGGAAAAGCAGCATCACAGGCAACAGAAACATCACAAACATGTTGGTCGGACCTGTTTTGTTAAAAACAGGTTTCCTGTAAATACTCTTTCCTGCAGACAAAACAAAAATAGGTAACAAATGGAATAAAAGTAGAGCACATACTCACTTACTTACATGTTGATATTAGTTTTAATTTATGGTCTAAGGATGTTGTTGTTTCCATATTTCCATAAGTGTGTCTCCTAAAAAGGAGCATTTTACAGACTCAACATTCAAAGAAATGGACAGAACGAATGCTGACGGAATGTGGTTCAGTTCCTGGGAGAGTTCCCTGCTCTTCTTTCTGATTGGAGGAGAGATAAAAACAACCTGAAGTGCATGAGGACCTTTTAGACTCAAATGGACAGAAAGCCATATATTATAGGTTTTTTAATGTTGCAGCTTGTCCCTGTTTATCTCTTTTTGTTTGTTTGTTTGTTTGTTCATTTGTTTGTTCCTTTACCAAACTATTCTCAGCGCTTGCTGCACCTACAGTTCCTCGCATCACTATTCCAACTCCTCTCTATGGATTTAAAAGCTTTTTAATGCATCTCAAAATATTTATGAATCTAAATCCAGACAGTTTCCTTCAGCAACTGAGTGCCATTGGTGAATGCTGCAGAAACCAACCTATAGAGTCAGATTTGCAGACTCAAGCACAAAAGTCCATTTGGACAGCGCCAGAGACTATTGACTTACTAGGAGGATGGCTAATGGCACTAAAAGAGCATGTTTTTGTGCTGACATGGATTAGGTTATCTCACCTGCACATAGCGCACTGTACCACCAGGACTGTATAATCTTTGGGGACAAATTATGAATTGTACGCACAAAGCATTTCTGTCCATGCGGCCATGCGTACATTTGTGTATTTGTACATTTTTGTGTTCCACCGTGTAAGCAGCATCGTGGCCTTGTATCTATTCTGTCTTTTTCAGCTCAACTGCGAGGCACATCGCCTAAGGTCTGTTTCATATTGTGAATTAATTATTCTCTGCTGGAATTGTGTTAGTGTGTGCGAGCGCGCATGTGCGCATTTTCATTTCTCTGTGTGTACTCTGTTATTGCAAAATAAATGACAGAGCAGAGTATTATTTCCCATCTACCACATCCAGACCTCATATTTTTGAATGCATTAACTCCATGGCTATTGAAATGCATCTCCAATGCCAATCACATTCCTTTGAATTTCAGAAATGACGAGAGAAACAGAGAGAGAGAAAGGAGGACTAGGAGGAGGAGGAGGACCGGGACTGAGGGTGCAAGGTGGCTACTCCTCACTCCTTGTGGCTCTTGTGCTAAATCTTAAATGCAGCTATGTGCACTGGAAAGCCTCTGCTCACTGAATTTTAAAATACCTTTGGCACCATTGTTTTTTTTCTTACAAGCTGCAAGTAGTCACGCAGCTGTTTCCATGGCAATATCTATCTGTGTGAGGAATTCATTAACCCTTTCTCGTAGGAGTTCCGTGTAGAAATCCCACGTAGAATACAGATAGGAAAAGAGGAAGGGATGCTACAGTACTATTTTTGACAACATACTACTATTTATAAAGTACATATTTTTCCTGTATAGTGAGAATCCATGTTTGCTTTGGTGTCGACATCTATTGTCTGAGTGTTATCAAGACAACAAGGCTGTTGCACTCGGCTTCGACATTTGAATTTAAAGACGACTGAAATGAGGACATTTTGAATGCAAATAAGGGCATCACACGAGTTCCCCTTTGCCAGCAGAATTACAGATTGACCAAGTGAAGCTTCCACCTTACAAGTTTAAGCCGTTCTCACAGAAATAAATACTACGTTTGATAAAAGATAAATCGCGCTGAAAGGCAGCGTAGTATGAAAAAATACAAAAAAGAAGCAGAGACAAACAAGCAGACTCACATACAGTGACTCTTGAGAGGGAAAGAAAAATATTGTCCAAGACCTTCACGGACGGTATATGCATCACAAACTTGCTGTTTTGATATTGACAAACCACTCTGAAGAGTAACCTCATGCCAGACCTTTACGAAGGCTTAATTATTCATTGTGATTGTATCAATACAAAGGTCACCGAGAGTCGGAATAAAATGCACCACGCCAAAAGTGCTCTAAATGAAATGCACTGTTGGGTGGCATGGGTGCGGTGAGGAACCCAATTACAGGTTCGTATTAGGGTTTGTCCTCCGTCAATAGCTATTTAGCATCGAGTGTTGCTCTTCGCCCATGCTAATTTTGGAGCTGGCGAGCCATGTGACTGTTTGAGATGTGCAGTCCTCTGCTGTAGAGGACAGACGAGTGTTTCAGGTCAGTTAGTTGTGTGCTGCCTGCAGGGTGGTGAGCTTTTAGTTTCTTCACTTGGAAGCATGAACAGGTAGGCTGTTTGCTAAGTTTCTGGCTGACTGTCGATTTCGTATTACATGGAACTGCACAAAAAAAGCCAAGTTAGAATTATTTCACACAGTAGGGTGTCACATCTAACCTGTCGATAGTCTGATCAGTACTAATAAGATAGCACCCCGTGTCATAAAGACTGATCTGATAAAACATATTATGGTTTTTGACCATGGGTTTCTTGGTTATGGCCAGTCTGGACATGTTAAGATATTTCTTATATTTAACTTGGAACATTATGGACAGTATAGACAATGAAGCTGGTTGTTTTTCTTTTATATGAGCCTGTTTTAAAATCATGAATTGATTCCATTCAAGTCAGTCAAAAGCAAATAGATCACAAAGAAGAGTTCAAGCTGCCATCATGTAGTTTCTTTGTACTAAACACCATACAATATAATGACTGATAGTGGATCATCATTCTAGCTTCTTTATTTGATTGTTTTTTTTTTTCTTCCTGCAGAAACCTGGGGCAGACAAAGCGGAAGCATTAGCATACACTTTCCTGGTACATTGTGGTGCAGTTGAGCCTCGACGAGCGACACACTGCACTTTGATTGGCTTTTCTACGGTAGCATAGCAACTATTGCCTGGTAGCCTGCTTCGAGGTAGCACTTCAGAGCCGTGAGCCGTGTGTTTTCAAAGCCTCCACTCTCTTCACTGCGGTCAATGAGTGGCGTAATGTGCATTGTGGTTGAGCCTTCATTTTCTCAAAGGCTTGTCAGGTGCACTGCTACACAAGAGGGGAAGTGAGCTCTTGCAGTGTTGTTTTGACCTGCCATTGTGATCGCATTGTAAAAGATTGTAGTGAATAGTGGATAATCATGCAGTAGAGCCATACAGCATCCATACACAGATTCTGATTCACCTGGTGCCAGACTCCTATTGACGTACCCCAGCGCAAAGCTCACACATGTCATGTTTAACTTGACTCTAATGTGCAGGGCTTTCAAAGGGTTATCCAGGTCATTTTAATTAGGCTGAGTCAGGAGGCCAACTAACTCAGTCTAAGAGGGTTTTGGCATGTGTGAACTGAAAACTAGTTCAAAGATGGTGGATCTCATTGCACAGACTTGGTTTTTTCTTGTTTTTATTTGGCTTACCATAAAGCCAACATGTTCGTGTCCCAGATGGTTTGCATTGTCCTAGTGAGGTCAAAGGTTAGACAACTGTATGGAATGTGGAACACAGCACAGCAAAGATGCACTGTGTTACATTTCCATCTCTGCACTTTCTGCTAATCAGCTCTTCCACACCAAAGGTGACACCGATTGGATTCAACTCCTCCCCTGTCACGGTAAGATTAACCAAACATGAAGTTCACACAAACATTTCGCCTCATTGTTTCAGACCCGGTTACCCTAAATTAAACTTAACTTTATCGTGAGATATCTTGATTATGTTCTGTACACTTTACCAAATCCAACAGCACATGAATGTTACGCAAACACAAACATTATATAGTCACCGAAGGAACAGACTGACGGTTAAGTTGCATGAAGAAAGAATGAACAATTTGGAACCATCTCTAAACACATCAGTTAAATATATCCTCTGTTACTTAGAGTCGATTGGGGTGTTTGACAGATATGAACAGCGAGGGGAAAAGCAAGTGACTGGAAGGCACCAATGCATTAACCATGTGATACTATTTATATCAGAGGAGCAAGGGATGACCCAGTAACTCACATGTGTTATGCAACATATGAATGGAGCAGAAGAAGAGAATGGTACAGCCACATCTCAAGGGCTTGGATCTCCTTGTCATATAGATGCCAATTAGAGTTAATTGCAGCTAAAATGCTATGAATGGGAGCAATATTGTGCGTGAGACCAGTTATGGAGGAAAGCAGCGACTGAGCTTGTCTAAAGATGGAGGGGATCCATAGCATGTTGTCACACACATTCCAGCTCCAGATTACACTCCATTATGGACTAACACCGATCCACTCTGGCTCTCAACAACACCACCTATGGGACATGGACCATTTCCAAAGAATACAGACAGCATATGGACAAGTCTGCTTTTCCTGCATTGTCACCTATGTATGTACAACATAGACTGATCCTGACTCATTCACGAATGACATTTTATAAACCAATTACAAAGTTTTGTTAAGATTTCCAGTCTTAGTGAGTTGTCTGTCACAAACAGGTGGCAGCTCACCACTTTATTAGGTTGTCAACATCACGGTTGCCAAATTTATGTTAAACATAGCAACCAACATGTGGTAATATTTACACTTTAGCCAGTAGAACAGGCTCGTTTGTTTTGAACATGCTTTAAATAGCTCTTCATTGGGCTTGTAGCTCTGTAAATAAAGTGAGGGCAACTTTTGGCTAGTGCAGTGGTTCTTAATCCTGATCCTTGAGGACCTCTGCTCCGCTTGTTTTCCAAGTAGCCCTGACCTACCCACTGCTGATTACCTGGATCAGCTGAGGCCAGTCAATCTGAAGCCAGCAGCTAGAGTACCAATTCACTTTGTCCTTCCCTACTCCACCCTCATCTGAGGTGGCATCTTTCAGCTTCTGATTGACTGAAAACACTTGATGCAGGTAATCAGCAGTGGGTAGTTAGAAAACAAGCAGAGCATGGGAGTGAATCAAGGGAATCAAGGCACCTTCTTTAGAGATATGGCCTAATGATTAGTCCAAAGACCCCCCCCCCTGCTGTTTGTAGACGTTCACATACTGGTCTGAACAGCAACTAGGGAAAACAAGTCCTGAAAATGGAAACATCTTTATAATCCACAGTGTCTGCGTGATACTTGCGATAACTATATTGCCTTTCCAATATATTTTAGAATCTTGCATTAAATAAAAAAAAAAAATATTAGAATGTATACAGTACTTATATCTGTGGAAAAGAATTCATGAAGCAAGTAACACATCTTGTTTTATGTGTGAACAACTGAATTAAAGTAAGTAGTTTATACCTCAATGTAATATAACTGATTGTTGTTATTTTCATTACTATTTTATTTTTGCAATTTTCTTTTCATTCGTTGATGATCTATTTTGTTGTATCAGATTTATATAAGTCACGAAAGTTCATCAAACGCTTAATAGAAGTCTTCCCTCCCGTGACATAAGAATGAACTGTCCAGGCCAGTTGGAGAATTGCAGGTCATGTGATGTTAATTAACCACCCTTGGGTGCCAGGTCAGTCACAGTGCTGCCTTTTGATGTGGTACAGCCTGGAATTGTCATGCCACTCAACAGTGCTCTTTCCTCATTACTGTATGCCAGTCTTAGGGCTGGATGACTAAAGACAGTCCAGTTACGGGGGGGGGGCACAAGCCTCTGTCATAGCCAAAAATACAAATTTATATTTGATCGTTTTGTTTGTTTGTTTTATGTTTGCAAATAAATGAGAATTATAATATTGTCGTTGTTCAGTGATGTGACATCACCTGCTGTATGAGGGCAACAACCTGAATTCCCTTCTTTCTTTTTGTGGAGGACAGCAGAGACTATTCAATAGTGGCACAGGCCAGTGTTTCAATATTAAAATCATGTGAGTCTACAGACTGATTGACTCAATTGTGTGCTTGTGGCGCTGACAAGAACTGTTATGGTGATGATGATGATGATGATGTATTGTATGAGCTGTATGATATGTCACACACATCCATTTGTTTTACATGCAAACGGCGTTTTCAGAAATCACTCCATAGTACATCAGTTGCTGCCTGCTTTTGTCCCACTGACAGCACAGTGGTGACAGCAGAGGGTCTACTCCTTTAAATGAGCCTTTGCGCATAGCCTTCGAATCACCACAACTGCATCGGTGCTGGCTGGGTTGCTTAGCAACTGGACAGCACAGCGATCACTGAAGAAAACCTCCTCCTCTGTATAAAACACAAGCTTGTATGATTCTTAAATTGTTGTCTGCGCGTTTGAGCAATTTCCAGCAAGGATGTTTCTGTTTTTAAATGCAAAGGAGAAAGTCCTGGTTGGCGATAAGGAATTAAACACATTTGAAATAATATGTGTAAAGATCGCGCGTGGGGGATCATGATATGCCTGAATGTATGATTTGTGTATAGGTGCGTACGTGCCTGTCTGTTTGCGCTTTCCGAGAAAAAAAAAAAGTTGAAGAAATGCATCAAAACGCACATGCACACACTCACATCATCTTAATGGGTTTCAGGGAGAATAGACAGACAATTCAGCGCATGAACAGGCTGTCGCTAAGGAATTCACCTTAGGTGTCCCCAACCCCCCCCCCCCACCCCCCCAATAGGACATTGTTTTAATTTCAACCACGAAGTGGAAAAAAAAGGAGCAAGAGTTCCTCATCATGTCTCCGTGGTCATTTGTTCAGTGTTTCGAGGAGAAGACGAGCGGACCATATCAAACGTGTTCAAACGCCATTTAACGCGGGACAGCGGAGGCAAGTGGACTTGTCAGATAGGTTTGCATCTTTGATCAGAAAACTCCGACGTTGTGATGCATGCATTGGCGTATCAGGGGGCATCCATATTTCTCGGCATCAAATTTTTTTCACTAGAGGAGTGATATAGCCTGCTCTGACGTCTGCATCAGATATTACCCAGTGCTTTTTCATTGTGCATTTTCCCCTCAGTGACTTTGCGCTGATCTACATCATCAGCAGCAGCAACGGAAAAGAGGGAATGAACATTTCATTTTTCTTTTTTTTAAACCAAAGGCTCCCTTTCAGCCGACCAGCGTCTCCAGCTCAAACAAATATCTCCTAACAAACATCACGTTGTGGAATAGTCTGGCGCCAGAGCCTCGCTGGAATCATGCCTCTTCTGCAGATTTGGACTGGGAAATTTCATCCACCAATTTGATCGTCAAGAGGCTGCTGCTCAGTCATTCATGCCAGTGTTTGTTTTTTTTTTTTTTTTTTAAGGAAGAATACTTGTCATCACTTTGAAAAGTATTGTGTATGCCGTTTTTTTTTTTTTTTTTTGAGCAAGATGTCTGATCTTCTGGTGTTGGTCGAGGGGCTCTGTGACCTGCACGGATTTCCATAGCTGGGGAAAACAGCAGGGGCCAATTACGAGATTCTTTTAAATTCGAGAAGCCTATTTTAATGAAGACATCGCATGCGTAGATGTAGGGTAGTTTATTCGACATTTTTAAAAGGCAATTATCCTTTGATTGCCAGTTTTTACTTTGAGCACTTTCGGGAGGACCACTGGACTGGTTGGATTATAGAAACTATATCTAAGGATTTGTGGAGATGTTGGGTCGTCAAGAAGATAAATTATGTGGAATTTTCTCTGCTCTGGCGGCTTTGTCCTTCGTATGCTTTGCTCAAAGGTAAGAACACGTCGCTTAGGGGAAAAAAAAACAAAAAAACCTTTCATACCAATAGATGTGGTTGCCAGTCAATAAAAGCCTGCGATGTTGCAAATCGAATTAAGGGCATACCCAGGCCTATTTATTAGGGGCATTGCTGCCGATATATGCTCTATTAGACGCAGCTGTGGCGCGCGCGAGCGTAAAGCAAAGCGCGTGCACGAGCTCAAGCCTATTGTGAAACGTAAGCTACTCCCGATATCAAAATGGGGAAATACATGTGTGTGTCGAATAGGAGCGACTTCCATTGTGATCCTACTTGAGATGATAGTCCTCGTTCAAGTACAGTGGGCTGCGGCCACAGATGATGGGGACAGCACACAGATGTAGGAGTCTACAGTTATGTTGTCACTCGGCCTGTAAACGTGCTCATTTTCCATCTCCAAATAACAAAGACCCCTCTTCATATAGGCATCCAAACTGATGCTTGTATTGAATCAATCAATCAAAACCGGAACAAATAATGAGAAAATCCCAGCAGGTCGTCACCTGCTGTTGCTCTCTGCATAAGGAGACAGGGTGAGAGATTTCACGTTTCAACAAATGAGCTTTTGTCTTGGCTTTGTAATGTTTACAGTGGGACTTACAGCACAAACCTTAGAGCTTTCAGGAAAATCATCAGAGCCAGAATCTCCTGTTCAGCTCCTTTATGCTTTTGTTGATTAAGACACTGATATATTTCCCTTGTAGCCTCCATGTCTGCACTAAGCAACAGTCTCGGTTAGGAGATTTAAGCCCTCACACCTTTACAATTTTCAATTCCCTGGCAATATGCTGGAATGACAGGGTATAGTCTACAGTATTACCGGTACAGCCGTGCATGCGTTTCATTTGTCAGGGGGTTTTCCCACATAACGATGCTCTCAGGTGTCAAACCCACAAGTCCTGGAAATGGCCAGCTTGATGAACAGCTGCACTACCTATGAGCTAATTGAACAGTGTTTCCCTGACTGAGCCAAGGGCTAGTGCTCCTATCAGGGGAGCAATTTTAACCCACTTCCTGGCCTTACACTCATTACACACCATCTGTGACAATGAGGAACCTCAGCTGGAGAGCTGGTCCTCCGTCAGGTGATGCAGGGTGTGGCATTAATGTTATAGGTGTCAGTCAGACTAGCTTGGACTATACACTCCTCCTGGGAAATGTCTGTCTCTAGTCTCAGACCCAGAGGTGAAGCTCTGACTGCAGGAGGGAACTGTGTTATTATCCACGACCTATTTAGATACAGTACATGCACATGTCTACCATTGGGCTCCTATAGGAGCGGGACTAGTGGGAAGCCTGACATTGCCACTTATAAAGCCATTATTTGAAAGGAGCTTTATAAGTGTATCATCATCACACAGCCCTCACTGATTTCAGACACTGCAGGTGGGGCTACAGGTGGAAAAATACATACAACGGACTCCAAGAAATAGAAAACTGCCTCCATGCGAAATTACTGTTTGCAACATCTAGTTTTAATTTGAATGCTACTCCTGCTGTGACAGGTAAGGATGCATCTGAAGCAGACTGAGGCTGAGAAGGAAATTGACATAATATTACAAATGAACACTTACCATAGATACAATCTGTATGTGCATTCGGATTTTCCCTCTCAGCGTGTTGACGTAGGGGCTACAGAGACGGCATGTGTGGCATTAATGTTGAGGACCGAATACGTGCAGTAATCATTTTCAGGCTTCATCATGTCCTGGGTCTGCTGTAGAGAAACAAAATGATGTATCAGACAATCTGTTTTTTGCTGCCCCGTGTCCCCCCACTCCCTCCGTCCCCACTCCTTTTAAACAAGGCTTTAAAATGGCTCTTACTCTTGTGGTTTCTGCCCTCAGCTCCTCCACTGGAAGCACCGGAATGTCTGTGGCCAAGACCACCGTGGACAAGTTGCTGAAGGGATACGACATACGTTTAAGGCCTGATTTTGGAGGTACATGTTATGACTACATCTGTTTTGAGGGTTCAAGCTCTTTTGTTGAGGGCATTCACAAGGCAAGGTTGGTGCACACTGATATTTGTGAGTCATTCCTCAGAACTCTTTCAAAGACTTTTCCTTGTGGCAAAATATGAGAAGTAGCTTTGAAGTGACTGCTACCATGTCATTACTATGTATTTACTCGCAATATCGAAAATGGCTACACCTAAAGAAGTAGGACACACACAGAGAACAGCAATCAAACTCTAAAATCAGGGCTAGTGAATGTATAGCCCTGTATAACAGCGAATGTATAACACATGTCTCATCTCCGATAAGAGATGTTATAGACGTTATTGTATTACACAGTAATGTTTCTATGGATTTGATTTGCACATCAGGGAAAACAATTTGCCCCATTAACTTTTATTGGAAATAGTGCATCTTTCACATCCGCTCATTAGAATAATGGCATTTTGATAATTGCTGAAAATAGAAGGCGTGGGCGACAAGTCATTAGCATGTGTCATTGGGTTGATTGTTTTACTGAAGCTATTTAGCCACGATAGATGTTGAGCAGTACGTAGACTTTAAAACTTTCAATAGCATGAAAGCCTATTGCCAACTGTGTATCCTATTACAAAGATCCTTTAATATAAAATAAAAGATTTGTAAATTAAATACTGCATCTATGTCTACAATTCATAAGATCACTTTACTATTTCATTGTTTTGACTTGTAGCATTTGAGGCCCGGTCTGTACAAGGTCACATGCTGATGACATCATAACTCAGCATGACTGATGGCCATAGGCGTGGCTTTGATTTAATACAAGATATAGGATTCTACCCAATACATTTCAGCGCCGGCTTTATTGTCCCTGCTGTACACATGGATTCCAAAACCTTGCATTCAGAAAGGCTTACGGCTATTTTTTACAGTTAGTGCATGGGGGGGAAAAAAAGGAGGTTTTCATTAGCAGGGCATGTTAATAAACTGTAGAACATCTTTTGCCTCTTACGTTTGCCTCAGCTCCATTGTTGCATGGTCACAAATTTAAAATATCTGGATATTATGTTGATATATATCACTGATATGCTGACAAACCCCATGTCTTTGAAACGAATAACGATTTGCGTTTAACTACAGAGAATTAAAATTGCAAACACGGGGTTACGGCAGGAAGGGCATCCGACGTAAAAACTGATGCCAAATCAACGTGAGGAACATGTTCTACTGTGGCGACCCCTGAAGGGACAAGCCGTAAGCCTTTGATCTTCGACTGTCCATTTGCTAAAAAAATTAACTCTGGTTTGTAGAGACAGTGTTGCATGACTCACCTTCAAAATATGTGAATATGCTTTGCAGCCAAGCTATGTTAAGAAGGCTGGACTACATTAAACCAAATCATGTAATGATACATGATGATGTTCGTGGCCTCAAGAACTTCACTGTGGCACATTGGCGTAATGATAAATAACACAATGCTGAGTGTGTTTCAGTTTAGTACTATCTGTAGAAGTGCATACATTTACATTTTGTACACACGTTTAATCCAACTATTATTACAGTAGTTCAATCTAACCTGTGTTTATTAGTAATATATATATTATTCACAGTTTTTTTAAGTGGCTGCGGGCAGCAGCCTGTCAGTCCTGTGACTAAACCACACTTGATGAGAATGAGAACAAACAGTGAAAAACATACAGCAGGTGCATATCCTCTTATAACATTCCTCTGGTTGTGTGCTCTGCTGGAAACAGATGCTCTGATGAAGGCTTAGGTGCCAAAACCTGTTAGCCTGATGTTAGCCATTGTAAAATATATGTTGTAGTTGAGGTAATGTCTTCGTTCTGTGTTTTGGAGCGCTGCCATTCCAGAGTTGTTTCATAGATTCAGTGGAAGGAAACGAGAGCAGCAGCGAGCAGCAAAGAAATGTCTCATTCACTTTGTTTTCGACTGCTGAAACAAGATTATAATACTCGGCACTGGAATTGTCTATGTGTAGCCTGTTTCGTTGAGGGAATTAGCAGCCAGAGAGGCCTCGTCCCCTTTTGAATATTAAATAGGACTCAATTTCAAACAAATACTTATATGAAATAACTTGGATTTCTGCTTTTAGATTAAATGTTGTCGCTTAACGATTTGTTGGCCGTATCCCAGTATTGTTGAGTATCCCACTGGAGTGGGAAGCGCAAGTTTTGCAGAGTGAGTATCTGAGGCAGAGAGTAGCTGTGCTTTGCCCTCAGGCCAGAAAGCTGTAGTCCATCATGTCTTGATATTTCCAACATCAGTCAGCTACTTCTGTCGTGACACAACTGCTGACGACCTTTAGCTCTGGAGATTTAACAAAGAGGGGTTTAATTTAGGGCAGTGCTGGACACTGGCGTTAGTTCCTAACAGCCTGACCAACACAACCAACCCTAAGCCCCAAATGAAATTAGCTGGAAGAGCTACATCAGTGGGAGAAAAAACTTTGAAAGCTGACGTGTGGCAACGTTACCACCTCTGTATGCAGATTCTGGTTGGACCCTGCCTTCTTTTTTTCTCATTGATCTTGTAACCAAACTGTAATTAAAAAATGAGAGCTTTGAACTGACAAGTTAAGGACTTTGCAGGGCAAGTGAATTCTAACTGTATAATACACTTGCAGTTATAGATATTGTTAATTCATTTAAAATATTTAGAAAAAACAATGATTATTTCATAACCAATTTCTTAGTTGTAAATTCTGTGTGCATTTCTCTCTGGCAGCAGCTGAATCATAGGCCATAACCGCCATACAACCTGAATGATGCAATAGACTGATTTAGATGCAGCAAGGTACAGTAAAAAAAGAGCATTGCAGACCATTAAAAGAATATTTTTTAAGACCTCTCTAATGTTTTTTTGTTTTAACATTAGAGAGGTCTCTATTTTCAAAATTTCACTTTGGAAATGTGTTTTGATTACTGTTTAGGGTGGAAACCCATTTCAGAAAAAAATATGTATCACTTTATCCAAAGGCAAATAAGGAAGGATGAAACAATCGTCAGTTCCCATTCACTTTCTCAGGCACCTTCATCCTGTTACGTAAGTCAGAATTCAAAGTCCTATAGCTCTAATTATAGGCAAACACAATTTTTAGGAAATACCGATTATCAGCAATCATATTTATGGCCATACTGACTGAATCTCATACAATTGTATGTTAATTGTGTTCTGTCAAGTGACCCTGTTCTGGCACAAATGTAAAAATCACATTTGGCAAATGTCACATAGCTTGAGATGAAAACATGTATATAGGAATTCAGGATGCCAGACAAGCCTGAAATATAGGTCTGAATCCAAGAAAAGCATGTTTTTCTCTGTAGCGTGTGTGTGTGTGTGTGTGTGTGTGTGTGTGTGTGTGAGGATGAATGGACAACATGCCAGTACTGTACGTCTTTGGGTGTCAGTATATTTGTTGAAGCAACTGATAGTTGCAAGGAGAGTTTGGAATCTTGGGAAATTGCTAATGGATTTTGAGTCTGTTTTTAAATGTGTACGGTTTTCAGCATTAAGACATGATCTTTGAACTACTGCTCAATAGTCCGGTGTTCCAGAGTTGAGGCATGGTGTCTACTTCATTGTATATAATGCAGAATAATGTTTGAGGTTACTAACATCTGAGACTGATTTGGGGGCATCATTATAAGCCATCAGAGAGATGGCCATGAAAGACTGATCTCACCCATTGTTTCCCATTGTTTCCACTTACGTTAATTGTGCACAAACTGATAATGATTTCAGTGGATGTTTTAGCCAGTGGCCACTTTGAAAAACTTAGGTTAATATAAGGTAAGATAAAGGTATTGGTCAAGTACACCCAACTTCCAAAGACTCAGTATCATTTTGGAAAAGCACCCGGGATCCCCATCTAAGTTCAAGTGAAACTACACATCAATCTATACGCCACTTTGCACTTGTGCCAGCTTGTGCCTCGTGCTTTGAGTAGAAAATAATAGGGAGGGCCTTTTCCCAAGTGGATGTAACCGTTGTATGACTAATTAATGAGCCAAACATTAAGAGACACAAGAACAACCACTTAGTGGCCAACCATGTGCCATGGAGAGTCTGCAGGTTTTCCAGTCTACCAAGGAATCCTCTAACTGACTATTGCTCTGCACAAGAAGTAAGTCATCAGGATATCACCCACTGAGGTAATCAGACTGTTGGCTCTCCGCAGCACATGGTTGGCCACATTTGGCCAAGTGTTTGTGGCATCCAGCCCCACCATTTTCCAATGAACAATGCACATGTCTGCTCCAAGGGATTCCTCGTGTGCCATGTGCACCTTGAAAATATTTAGATTCACAGCGCCACAATGGAAGAGCAACTTGCAAATCTGATGAGTCTTTTAAATACAAAGAAATACATGTATGTTGTAGTGTGGCATGCTTGGGAATCAAAATCTTTGCAGGTGGCTTTTACCCAGTGGAGAATAAAATCTCAGCCCTAAAAGAGGTCACCAATCCTAATACAGTTTAAAGGGGCTCAGGTCAAATACAGAATACTCGGAGGGTTTGCCTTATAAACCCCAACAATGAATGCACCCTGTATTCATCTAGATTGATTTGACCTCCCTGCAGCTGATCATAGAAAATACAGGATTATCAACTACTGTAGTTTCCTCTTGGATGAAGGGCCATGTCTGTCTGTTGGTCTATGTCTGGTGGCCCAGCATACATCATGGAAGGAACTTACTGTGATGACATCCTTCTCTGGCATCTGACCAGGTGTGTCATGGAGGTAAAGAACACATTGAAATCCTGATCGCAGCAAATCAATGAATGGCTCTGCCAGCTCCTTGGAACTCCCTCTGCTCTTAGAAGGATTTTGCATGTCCATTCATTAGACAGATATTCTCATCCATCCCATCAATTGTAGATGTTCACTCAGGGATGATTGAGAACTCTATGAACTTCATTTCTTCACAGAACTTCATTTCATTTCATGAACATCATTCGCTGTCCATAGCATGAACCACCAAAGTGACAGACTAATGTGAAGGACTACAGTCATTTGAGACAACGGATAGGAATTTGTTATGTGTATTTAGTTTCATTTTGGTTTTGATGGTTTTGCAGAGCAAAGAATTTAGGCATTAAAGAGGCCTTAAGAAGATGACATGGCATGGTTCCAGGTCTAATTTTCTACTCCGCCTCATACCACAGATGATAGTGAGCTACTTGGAGTTATTCAGACCCAGAGGGCCACTGTCTTATTTATTGTCAAGATGGCAGATTGGTCTGCCATGTGCTTGCTGTGAAACCATTTTTGCTTATGCCATGACCTGACATCAAAGTCTGTGCGTTTGCTAGAACTTCTAGCGAGAGCAGCAGACCCATCGCTGTTTTGGCATAATTGGACCTGGTACCAGAGTTAGAGTTATTACGAGTTATTAAAACACAAATTTTTGTATGCTGTTGCTTTTGGCAAGTGTCTCCATTAAATGTATAGATTTCCATCTGTGTCCTAATGATAACCCATCACTGTTGTTGCCAGGAGACCAGAGACGGGCAGACAGTTAGGATTAAAAGGGCAGAACGACGATGAACAAGACCTTTTATACCTGCAACCCCTGAGCCTTAAGTTCAAAATCAATTTAATTTCAGTTTAACAGATTCTTCTATCTCTGGAGTGCCACTCAGTGCCATGCACAGGGTACAGAGCACGTTCAGGGACACGTCCATATTTACAGTTTGCTTTGCTTTGCCAGTTTACCCAGAAGCCATTTTGATTGTAATGAATATATCACACACATGCAACAGTATTGCTAAATTGAACGCTGGATTTCTGGAAAATATTGCAGTTTTACATATTCCCCACATTTCTCCGTCTCACCTCTTCAACCTTGTAAAATAAAAGACACAGTTTCTCAGAGACATGGCCTCAACACATACGCGATAACAGAGATGTGGGATGATGAAGTTGTTTTCATAAAAGTGATGACCCGTAAAATGTATCTTTATAAATTCTTTAGTTGAAGTAAACAATGTCGCTAAATCAGTTGTGAAAATAGCCTATTGAATTATTAATCAATATCTGATATCTTACATACTATATGTAAAAATGCAGATATGGTATCAAGTTGTAGATGAGTTTTTTAAATGACGCCTAACTATTGGTTGTATAAAATGTTAACTGTACCTGTTACTTGACATGCAAAAATCTGCACTGGACACATTTCACAGTTATTCTGTGTTTACAGCTGGTGTCTTCTCTACTCATTATTTCTGCGTGCATGAAAAGACTACTTGTTGTTCCATTTATACATAGTTGACCTTGTTTCCACTGCCACTGGCCATGACACAGATGCCAATCTCTGGATAGTTTGTTTATGGCAATAGCTGCAATGTCTTTTACTTACATCAGTTACATAGGCCAGTATGGTCACATGCACGTGTTTAGGTGATTATTTCATTGTCTTCACACTCCTCCTACCAGGAGTCATGGGCAGTACTGAGTTGACTTTGTAGGGTCAAGAGAAAGGTGTGGTGTTCAGACACTGCTTTTTTTGTCATTACTGATTTGTACATGATAATTGGAAACATAGCACAGAATAATGAGCATAATTCTGGCAGGAATTGTTAATATTATCACTACACCGATCTAAATATGAACAAGAAAAAAAAGAAAAAAAAAACAACAACCAAAAGCCAATGTTACGTCCGGTCAGCTGTACGAATACCCAGCTCAGCTATCACCTCATTCACACATTTGTCCTTCTGGAGGACATATTTCAAATCAAACTGTCATCATCGCAGGGGAGGGTTTTTATGATCTCAGCTTGCACCATTAACAAAGCATGAAAGGTGACATGTCACAAATACTGTGAACATACTATTCATCCTCCTGAGCCCAAACTGTGTGCACAACAGTTATAGACTACCATCATTCAAATATGTTATTTTCCTATTAATGCACACTCCAAAGCACACATTTTCATGGATGCATACCTCTAAACATGCTATGTTAGAATTTTCAAACCTATTTTTTGGAAAGTAGATTGTCTTGCACTGTACATAATGTTCAAACCCAAGTTGTATAGTCAACAATTGTCCAGGTTGTGTTCTAACTCAAGCCCCTTTGAAACGTTGAGTGCCATCGGTTTATATTTAGACAGAGAATGCATTATCTTAAACAACCAACCTAACAAATATCAGAGTAGCCGTTTAATAGTCATCACTGCACACAGAGCACAACATGAAATTATCAAATACAAGCGTTTTTAAATGGTGACTCTAAATTGCAAGTAGGTGCGAATGTGATAGTGAATGCTTTTCTGACCCTGGCCCTGTGACAGACTGTGATCTGTGCAGGGTTTACTGTGCCCTGCCTGTTGCCTGATGACCACTGCGATTGACTCCCGCCCCTGTGATCCTAACAAGACACGAGATTTAGAGAATGGATGGATAGAAATAACTTCAAATGAATAGAATTTACACCATGGGAAAACGGGTAGTGATACAGTGGAAATGTGCATATTTTATCTCCCATCCATCAGTGTACAGCCATAACACGGAGTTCAATGTAATTCCAGAAAACCACAAGCTGAACTATGTGTGACATAAAGAGGGATTAAAGCTCTTTAGCTGACCAACGTAAACATCTGTCTTGTCTGGTAAAACAAGAAGAAGAAAAAAAGATTGTGAAAGATTTTAAAATGAAAAACCAGGCAATATGTTTTTTTTGGAAGTCAGTGTCAACCCATTAACTGTAACTAAACAAAGTCAGCAGGCCCAGTTCAGCTGTGGCCGTCTAGATGATGCTGTTGCCATACACAGTATGAGGTTGTTCATGCAGTAAACTGGAACAGCTCACTTTCTTTTCTACAGTGTCCTCAAAGGTGATCACTTGGTGAAACCATCAAGTAGCATTTTAATTTGATTTAATCTTACAAGCATAGTATAAAGGTTCTGTGTGTAACAAACAGGTAATTGAAATTTTTAACAGTGTTTTAGTGAAAGTATATTTTACTCACACATACATATTACTAATGTATGTGCTGTAATGTATTGCTCTCCCTCATATATCCAGGTTCCTTCTGGTGGTTGTTCATTATGTCAGCATTTACATTGTCTTTTTTCTCCTTCCTGTACTGAACACGAAGAACGATTTAGATTATCAGCAAAAATACAGTTCGGTGCTGCTTTCCTAAGCGAATCTCCCTCCTCATTTTGTCCTTGTCTGATGTAATAAACAGTGATACTGACTTGGTGTGTCTGAAATGGTACTGTGCAGCAGTGAGAAGGTGAATTTCACCGAGCATACTGTAGATGTGCAAAAACAAGATGACAAAGGAACGAAAGAGCCTGTAGACGTCTAACAGAAGGTGCTGTACTGCGGTAATTTGTGAACTGTTGTTTATCGGGGTAGAGAGGTCTGCAGATTTTAGAAATCCATGTGACTGCTCAAAATTGCAAGTGACAATCTATTCTGTAATTATTGTGGATGACTTCAAATGAAGGGTTTCAGAGGTGCACGTAGAGGTGAGAAATGTTTTTGTACGAGATGTATTAATGAATGTTCAATCACGTGTCTTTTTAAGAGAAAGGACAGAAAAGAATATGTCCTGTCCTAGAGGGTCCTAATGGTCCACTGAGAAAAAAACAAAAAAGATGAAAAACCTAACTGTAAGGGGGCTCTACTGGGGTTGTGGAAACAGTCTTTATTAAATAGCATGAACCATAAAATAAATATACTTAGGTCATGTTGTCAGTGTGAGTTGGGTTTATAAGATCATTTGAATCCTTTCCTTAGTGCTTGTAATTAAATGTTTTCTTCAAAACTATTTTAAAAGTCTTGGAAAAGTCTGCTTAAAAACCTTTCATACCCCAGAATGACATAATTATTTTAGCATTTTTACAATTGAATCACATTTTATATAATATTATATAGTGTACATATAAACACATGTTTATATTTACAATCCTGACTGAAACTAACTGTATTGATGTGACTGCTGCTGGAGTTGGACCATCATCGCTTGTTCGGGTAGCGGCATGATAACCACCTGACCCAGCATTTAAAGGAACATCGTCTTCTTTTGTCAGGTCAATCACTGCTATAATCAAATTAGCCAAACATGCAACGTCAGTTTATGTAGTATAGTATAGTGTCATGCTGCATTCATAGCTGTTCTTAATGCCATGTTCACATTTCAGCACAACAGGACAGCTGACTTTCTAAGTTCTGACTCGGCTGGATATTTTTTTCTTTTTTTTACAATACACTGTAAAGAAATTTAACGTGAGTCTTTAATGGCTCCTTCTGAAGGAGCATTAGCGTACATTTTGCAGTTTAACGATCTTAACCATTAAAAAGCGTCAATAGCTGCCAGGATCCCAGGACTGTAAGAGCCAGGCTCTTATCTGTAAGGCAGCTCGTGGCCGTAAGTGTAAGAACTTAATATCTGGCTATAGATGCCATTCATTCATTATACCAGACATAATGCGGCTTGGTGCCAGTTCAGCCTGCAGCCACGTCACCACAGTATGGTCACCTATCCCTGCCTGCCATATGCAGCACAAGTTTTACTGAACTCATTTTCCATTGACCCAAATGAGTCCAAGCTGCAGCTTGATCTCGTTTGTAATGGAAAAGCAGTAAATGTAGCCATGAAACATCAGATCAGTTGCAGTGAGACTGGTGAGTGGAATAGACACTTAATTGACCCAACAGGAAATGGAGAATCTGCAGCACTTTAAATTTAGTTTGTAATGCAATATGCTGTACTGTACCATAAGTATATATTGTGTTAGCGTATCGTTTGGGTTCTGTGTGATACGAGGCTAAGAGCTGTTCACAGGCGGTAGGGCCAAAAAACCACATCCCATACAAGAATTTTGCCCTCTGTGAGCTTGCCCATTGATTTCTGTGTGCCAGACATGAAATGTGGCAAGACATCTTTACATGATATATGGAAGCAGTTCTGTTAAGACAAGCAGAGAATTTTGCAATATTGTGGACAATCTCGAGGTCTGTGCACCGCCACATGTTAAACGGCGGTCTGTTATGCATATAAGCTGATACCACAGGCCATCGTAATTCAGATTCATCGTAATGCCTATTCAGCGCAAAACAGGAGTGTTTTGTCAGAATCCCAGGATGGATGTTGGGGCTTGTACAAGTGATATCTATTCCAATGACGGCCAGTGATTTATTGCATAGGAAACGGGGAAAATGCTCAAGCAGGAAGCTTTTCCCTTTACTTAGATTTTCTATTTGAATTAAATGAGGTGTGTATGTAGGCAGGCAGAGGGGGGCAAGGGTGATGAGAGATAGCATGCAGGAGAAAGGACATACTTCATCTTCCCATTCAAAGTGTTGTTTTCAGCAACTTTGAAATGAAGGAGAAAAATGCTGATAGAATTGAACCACAATGTATTGCAGTGGACTGCAAAGTTAAAAAAAACCTCTAGGTCAGACTTTGGTGAGGCATCCTGCATGCGGGGCATTTTTTTTTTTTCTTCCTTTTTGTCTCTACTCTTAAGGTCCCCAGTGACTTACTTTTTGAAACTGCAGTGATTGATGGGAGGTGTACCCTTGAGAAAGCTAGGATAGTCTGGCCAAGGGCAAGATGCAGCAGCCATCCAATTGTTTCACATAGATAAATGTCATTTACAGCATCTGGAGATAGATGCTGTCGGCCTCACTGCCGGGAAGCACGGTTAAAAGCCCATTTCATTATTGAACTCTAAAAGTCATCTGTATAAAACAAATTCTCACATAAAAATACTCCATGTGTGGATCATGGAGAACAGACGGAAGAAACAGGGTGAGATAGTGTAGATGCTGTTGTCAACAATGTGAGCCAAACATTAAAAACCATAAAACAGGCTCTAATGTAGGTTTGCGCTGTGCTAATATGCTTAAGGCCAGTAATTTTAATAATATTTGCCCTTTGTAGTTGCAGTATGTTTTGCCACAAGTTACCCAGAAGCTGTAGCGCTCTCTCGTTAGTATGTGATAGCTTCTACTTATAGTCTGCAGTGTCACGGCTAAACTATACTGTGATATTTTTAGTTGATTCTTTTGATAATTGAGCACAGTCTCTCACAAATTATATTTTAAATGGAAAATTCATGTCAGATAAGATGTTCATTTAATGTAATGGGAATCACCATTAACAAACAGTGTTTTCTACTCTGTTTTGTGCCGACATGACTATGGTGTCATAATTCCTGATAGAGACTGGTAAAGAAAACAACCTTAATACTGTTTAATACTATTAGGTCCTTTATCACATGCTGGAAATTATTTAGCCAGTGCACTCGGGACATAGGTGCAACTTTTAAGTGAAGTGACATTTTAAAGTTCATGTTTTTACACATTTTGATCACATATAGAATTTGTAACACTGTTATATGATGTTATTATTTTTATGTTAATGCACTATTAAATGGTGCAATACCAGCTGGGATAACAATGCATATTAATGAATTCATTTTCACTGCGAGAAGTACTGAACTTATGTATCTACCTGTGGGTTGGAATGGTTTTTCCTGTGTGTGTCTGTGTGTGTGTGTGTGTGTGTGTGTTGGGTGGCTACATTGTGGTTTTAACTTTGCAGGTACAGTGCACTGCTGCTCTCACTGTCTCATCAGATTTAATTAAAGACTGCAATACAAACATTTAGATCATTATTTTGAACATTATTGTGTCAATCTGGTTTTCGGCTGATGTGGTTCATAATCAGATGGTCTCCAAATAGTAAAGATGTTCTCTATTTTTTTACTGCATAACTGCTGTGTATGTCTGTATGTCTGCCTGTATATTATTTTAAAAACCGAAGATCTACTGGACGACCTTCATTAATACAGTACCTACAAAGTGCTCATTTAGTTCCGATGGGCCGGGTCTCCACTGGGAATAGATCCAACCAGTTTGTCTGTAAGGTCACATGCCTCTGCAGTTCAAATATAGACGTATGTGTCAACTGACTGATGAGCCGAGCTGATTGAAGTTTTCCTCTAGTAGCACAACACACCTTGTCTATTTCTTGCTGCCTCCTTCCGCCTTCCTTTGAGGCTTTGACACTAGCGCACACTGTCACGTTTCCTTTTGATCCCAACTCTGCGTGAGTTTATTTTGTTTTCCCATCTTTACATTTATGCACTTTGCTTTTGATATTCTATTTTCTCCATGTTTATGAGGCTGTCATTTAGAGTCTATTATTCAGTTCTGTTGACTTTTGTTTGTCATGTTGTTGTTTTTTTTCAGGATGAGATGTTTTTCTAAGTTTCTTATTTTATCTCATCTGCACTCTGTGTTTCTTTGGTGTATCAAGATTTTATGTACAAATGAAATGAACTTTGACTCTAGATGGCAGTGCAGGAAAAGCAAAAAGTACAAAGTATTGAGATTCATGTGGTTAAAAATTAAGTCTGATACATGACAGGACCAGTTGTCAGTTTCAAACGCAAAGTATCTCATAGTTTTCAGGTTTTCTACCTCATTTACCACAACGTCACATTAATAGTTTTCATTTTTTGTTTCTTGATTTTCTTGTCATTCATTATTTCTATTTTGAGCATTTCCTTGTGGCAGAACTATATAGAAATGATAAAGCCCTAACGTATACTTATCGACTTATATTAGAAATTCAGATTTCTGGGTGCCATTTTGTGCCTTTATTAGGCTGCCAATTTTAGAGCGATGACAGGAAATGAGGGGAGTGACATGGAAAGATTCGCAGCCAGATGTCACGGTACATTGTTCGAGAATTAACCCTTAAGCTTCCAGGACACCCGCTACTTTACATTTTAGTTCTATGGCTGGTTTTTATTCTTCCAGCTATTCACATGATGCCTGTTACTGTTAGAACAGCTTGACCAAAAGAGTAAAAAATAACGTACTGAGTTAAAACAATTGAATCAAATTCGTCGTGGTCACAAATTATTATATTAGTACTGATTTAATTCATGAATCTTACTCTCTTGAGACATATTAGACATGATCGCTGACGAGGATCTACACATAATTACCACAGGTTAATATAATTACGCATTCCCCAATACGTCCTCTGAGGAAACTGCACATTGTCGTGGTTACTCGGGATATTAGCTTTGTGTCATGCATCGGAACAGAACAAGGCAGCTGCCCTTTCAGATTAAAAATATATATTTGCATGTTTTATAGCAGACCTAAAACATCTTTAGCTACCCTGTGTTTTTCTATATAATCATGAATGATTATCTAACGCCATCAACTAACACTGTCAATCTGCGATCTCGTGAATAAATTTGGCCTGAATATATATTGGTTATTACAGATTGTTTAATGAATTATGGACTTTTTTATTCAACAGTTTTCTAATGGCTACAGTTTAAAATCCTGCAATGCGGACATTCTGTACTCAAGCACCAAACTGTACAATAACACGCTACTTTATTATTATTATTATCATTATTATTATTATTATGAATAAAGAAATAAACCTTCAAGATTCTTATTTCTTTTCATTATGAAACTTTAGTTTGAAACCAGACACATGACTCACATCTCACCCTCTGTACATCCTCTGTGTAGTACATGCTTATCACATCCAGCTCTGCATGATTCGTGATGCTATAAAGGATCATTTTGATATATTTTCTGTGCTATGTCTGATACTTTTACCTCTGTTCAAATCAAGTAAAGAGCAGCGTGCAAACACAGAAACAGTCCGCAGTAAAGAAATTATGTGTTAAAGCTTTTTGTTTGGCCTGATCTTGCACATTTCGAGAGTTTCCCAAAAAGGCCTATTTATCTACCATGTCAAACATTACAGTTTCATTCTGTTCACACATTTAAACAGTGTTTTATTTCATGTGTGCTAAATGGAATTAGACTAAACCTTCGAGTTCACTCGTTATCCTTTTGGACTACTGTACTTGAATAACGTTCTTATTGGGGATGTGATTTATGAGTTGGAGCGTCTGCTGGTAATATGTGCAGTGTTTCATAATTCACTGACAAAATCTGTGTATGTAAGTAGGAATCATTGTTCATATGCAGCGTTTTGGTGTAGGATCTAAGTAGGTTTCATATATCAGGGCCACGGTTCGTGACAGGACGGGACGATAAGATGAGGCCACCTTTACTTTATCCTTTGCCTCTCTGACTTTTTGTGATGAACTGCTGCTGCTCTCTTGTTTTACCACATCATTTTCTTTTTCCCTTCCCTTTGTCCTTTTTTCACTCCTCATGCCAGAGCTGCTTTTTTTCCTTTTATTCACTAGCTACTGTATCATCCATTGTCCATAGTTGCCCTAACAGAGGAGCTTCCTATAGTCATAGCAGTCCTGTCGTGTTCGTGCTTGTCATTTTACAGTTAGATTAATATTCTCTGCCATCTGACCTTTATTCAATCAAGAAAATCCCATTGTGGCCGAAGATAATGAAGACTATAACTTATTAAGTAGACAGGAATAAAAGAGATTCTATACTATTTTTCACCACTGGTGATCACAAAACGCACAAAATAATATTATTGCAATAAACTGAAAGGTTTTGCATAAATGTGAAATATAATTTTCATAAAACTGTTTGCCACCACCATAAAATTTCAGTAGATTATTTTAAAGAAAAGGACGTTAATAGGGGCAAATTAAAAGCAGGACCTACATTACTGAAAGAATATCATATCATTGCAGCTGTAAAACAGGCAAGAAAGAGGCAACAACTTGAAGCAGGCTTGTGTTGTCGTTTTGTTTTCTATAAACAACTCTATGGCAAGTTTATTAATTATGTAATGCTGAAAAAATGGAAATGACACAATAAATTAGGCCTCAAGTAAAACATTAAACACAAGTGCAAAGTGAATTGCAGTGTTAAGTCGCTAGGTTTTACACTGGGAAGGTTAGTACATTTATGCCGAAATAGCCACCACAGCATTTAAAACATTCACATTTTACAGTAGACCTCAATTATTAAATATTAAGAGCTCCTTTTATTCCTATGTTGGATGAAGGCAAACATAAGAATGTATTTCCTCCAATTCAATTAGGCTTTGACTAGAGTCAGACAATTTATAGCCAGCACTTCTCCCCTTGTGTGCCCTCCATCTCAGCCTGGGCATCACCATCTTCATACATCATCAGCCTAATCAGTCATACCACTGCTTAGAATAATTATTCACGCAGAGTAACTTTGCACTGCACACGGCCCACAACACCATTTGACATGCTTAAGATGAGACGCACCTTCTCTAGGAGTGACGTCTCAGAGTTTAATTTGTCTTGTCTGGCGTTGGCAATTACACTCACTAATTACACACTAGAAAACCATCAAATTCAAGTTAAAGGATACGATCTTAACCTGGTTTGTACAGGGGGTCTTCTGATCATTGCGAGATGTTATAATAATGTAATACTACTGCAAAGTTCCGTTTTAGCCACACAGAAATAGAGCATTTTCATTTGAAAATGGAGTCTAATGTGTACAGCGCAGCCATACTGAGGAGGAGAGAAGTATACAAATATTTTGTGCTAGCCCCTCAAAATATGTATTAATTAGTCATTTTTCCTTTAGTCACTTAGTCACTAATTAAATTAGCCTCTCGGACCAGAAGCTGCCATATTGAAAGTGCTTCAAAGAAACATTTTAATGTCCTCTAAATTTTGTGTAGCATGGTGGCCTCATAGCAACAAGGTCCTGGGATCAAATCAACCAATCTGTTCAAATCTGGGATCTCACCGTGTGGAGATTGCATGTCTGCTGTGGGTTTCCTCTGGGTGCTCCAGTTTCCTCCCACAGTCCAAAGACACGAAGGTTAGGTCAACTGGAAACTCTAAAGTGCCTGAAGGTGTGAACGTGCTTGTCAGTCTGTATGTGTCTTAGCCCTGTGATAGACTAGTGACCTGTCCATCGTACCCAATGCATGCTGGGACAGCTTCCCACAAGCCTGACCAGGACCATGGAGAAAAAAAGGGGACGATTTATAAAACGCTAGTGGTAGCAAGTTTGTAACAGTTGGTTATTTCTGGGTTGTGCACTGAACACAAGTTGTGACCTTTTGGGGACATTTACATTTTTATAGGTGCATTATGAATAAATTCAACCAACGTTGTCCAATAATAATTTGCTGTAGTGACTTAAACAACTGCATTCACAAAGGACAATTTGGACATTTGGACATTTACTGTAAGTTTCATTGCATGCTTTTGTCTCAGTTGCTAGTATAAGAGTTGGATACAATAACATGTAAACCAGTACAATAATAGACTTAGGTTCAAGACAGCTAATTATCCTCCGTCTTTGATTACAGTCAATGAATATCAAAGATGTGCTTTTGAAAGCAAAGGAGCCTTTTCGCATGTCCTTTCATTGCTTTGGCCACTCTCTACACAAATGGAAATAATTGATGAGACCATTGTATTAGGTGCAGGGTGAGAACTTGGACATAACATATTAACTGTTTGATAACAATTTGCTTGGGAAAATTGTTTCATGAGAGCAATTGTCATTGAAAACAACAGCAGACACAGACTGTGTAAATCATCATGGTTCTCTTGCAACGTTGTAGGGAAAATGCTGCATAGTTGCTATGGAACCCTCTGTTGCTAGGCAATGGGTTGATTATTAGAGTTTTTTATATAAGGGGCAGAGTGGCGTTTTCAGAAGGCTTTACCACTGACAGCCTCCGTGGAATAATATGACAACGTAGCCTTGATTGAATACAAATTATAGCATATTATATTGTTGATAGTCAGGCCCAAAAAATTGCGCATAATGAAAATTCATAATCTTCATCTTTAAAAGGAAAGGAAAACATCAAGAAGGATTGTGCTGTGTTACTCCTTTTTTCTGTCTAGTTTCCTTTCGCAACATCTTTAATCAGATTGTATGTGCTCATGCTTAAGAAGAACAATGAGATGTCTGCTCATCTCTTGAAAACCTTTCTTGACACAAGAACAGAATCAACCTAGAAATGCCAAACGACTTAACTCACCACCAAATTTCAGTGCCTGTTTGCTGGTAATTTATGCTACTTCATTTCCTAAAATATCCATTTTAAAGGGGGGGAGAGGGGCATAGTGTTGCCCTCTTGTGGTTGAATTCAAATGTCTGTCTGATCATGACTTACATTAGTAAATAAAAAAGTTACCATGCTTGTTCAGTTGGGATTAGTGTTTTTTTTATATACATTTTCTTTACAATGTCAGAGCTATAAGGTTAAAAGATGTTTTCAAAATCACTATAATGTCTAAAGAAGAAATTATTTCATCTTAATACTATTACTAATATAATAAATATTTGGGATTTGCAAGATTTTACATTTGTCATTGCATGAATATTAGTTATATTATCCTAACAAAGACATGAAGTACAGTTATTATTGTTACTGTATTTAATATAAAACAAATATATGCTTAAAAATTTTATACATAGTTTAGCCAAAAAAATATGTATTTTTAACAGGAGCAGTTGAGAAACAGATGGGATATATTTTGAGACATATTTACAAAATGAACACAGCAGAAATTAACATCTTATGTGTATTTACTGATCATATTGTTACATTGAATGAAGTTGAATGTTTTTGTGTTCTCAATTGCGAAAAGCTGTGTTTAAAAGCAATTTTCAGCTACGTTAATATCTGTTCATGACATGGATACTGAAGTAGGCTACGACCAATCCCAGAGGTATGTCATGCATGTCATTCTTAATCACAGTGCAGCTGGCACACACAGCAGTCACAGTTTGCTGGGAACGTGATATAATTACAGACTCACAACGAAATAGCAACGGTGCTAATTTGGTCGCCTTTCTGCTTGTAAAGGTAAATAAATAACAACCACACAACAAATTAGTGACATTGATTTATCCGCAATGGGTCATAGATACATGTGGGTAAATTACTTACAAAAGCTCCACAAAAATGACCAATAGATTGACATCACCTGGATGTCACATGCTAGTACTGAACGCACTCTCCCTGCATCCTTCAGGCTCAGTCTTGCCTTATTTAACTGCAAGCATGCTTTGCATTAATCGAGTATATTTAACATGACAGACTTACACAAACGTATATTCCTTGGTTTCAAATTTTTTTTGTTGCATAGTCTTCGGCACAAAAAAGTAGGGTCAGAGTCTCCATCTATGCAGCGCTAATTTCTTAAATCACATTTTACCATCAAATGCTTTCCTTTCCTGCCTTGATGTTTTTGCTCTTGAATAAAGGAAACATAGCTAATTGGGACCATTACCAAGCATTCTTTATAGTTTAGGTATAGTGGGGGTCTTGATGTACAGTGAAATACTACACATGGGCAGGCTTTTTAAAACATGTCCATATAAAGTACAGATTATATTACAGGATTTGGAGTAAATAATTATCTAATGCCCATCATCACCGTCAGGGTATATGTTTGTATGATGCATGACCACCCTCCCCGGCACTGAACTTACTCTGTTTCAATAAAAAAAGCTGTTACCAGGGCAGCCTGATCACCCACTACATCGGTTTAGTCTGTTTGCCCAGAGGCCAGATAAGACTGTTAAACTGGAAGGGGAACGTGACGACACATTGTTGGACAGTAAGCAAAGGTGGAGGCACTTAGGCTAAATAAAACGGGCAAATGTCAAAAAGGAGTCTAAACATAGTGAGCACAGCAACATTCATGACTGGCCAGGTTTTGACCCATCTATTCATTCCTGTGGACACAACAGCTAAACTGATTCTTGTTATTGCAAGGTTTCCTCAAACCAGAATCGAGTCCAGAGATCCTGACCACAAACCCCACTGGGGTGTCATGTGGATGCTGTGCTGTACAAATCACGAGCAGTTACTGTAGGGATCATCAAAAAGTAACAATACACACCTAATAGCAGTAGATAGCAATAGACATATTTTGTTTGTTTTATCTGCACAGAAACCAAATTGTAAAAATGAGCAGCTGTTTCCTTGCGTCTTTAGTTAAGCTAAGCTAAACATCTTTGAAATATTGACAGACAAACAATATAAAATATGTTATATAGGTTATATTAAATTATAAATATAGGGGCAGATGTAGCTCAGTTGGTAAGATCGTCCTTGGACCACACTCACACAACTCTCTCACTCCTTCCCTTTGTGTCAAATCCAACTTTTTTAAAAACTAGCAAACTAATTAACACTTTTTCGGTCAGAACTCAGAAATATTTAGAGGTGAAAAACCAATATTCTCCAGGTGTTGTTTCAAACCTTTGTTGAAAATTAACAGAGACATGTTTATTTAAAGACTATTTTTGATGAGTGTTCTTTCCACAACTTGAGAAGTGCAAGTGCAGGTTACAGTTTTATTTTGAGCTGTGGTGACAAAGTGAGTCTCTGAAGGGTCAAAATATGCAGAGAGAGAGAGGGGGGGGGGGGGGGGGGGGCGGGGGTGTTTTCGTGTTGCCAATAAATGTACTTTGACATCTCTGGGGAAAACTGTTACTGGTTGCCTTCAAAAGTGCTAGTTTTTTTTTTCTTTTTTTCTAAAGATGGGTCAAGGAAGATGTTGGAGGAATCGGATTGTAGAGTAGAGGAGCGTAGGTAGGTCAGTGTAGGTATTAAAATAGTAACCAGCAAACCACTGAACTGGTTCGCTGGTTACTATTTTAAGACCAGGACTTGAAGACAAATTAAATAAAGACAATTAACCAATATCTGCTGGATATTAGAGAAACTGGATGAATCAGGATACACATTACACACATTATCCCCCCCCCCCCCCCCCCCCCCCCACACACACACACACACACACACATCTTTTCATACTGTACCTGTTAACTGTGTGATGTCATAGAGTACAGTCACGACTGTCTGCCTTCAGGCCTCAGGGGAGTATTTCCTGATGCTAATACTTAAGGATGGTAAGGGGCTATACAAGATAGTACAGAACAGTACACAGTTCTGTGGAGCACAGCTTACAAATGACAACTAAACTAACTGGCTCCACTTAAAAAATGCATAAATTGCCCATCACACCTCTAATCTAGAGTTTCAGTGTTTTCTGGCCAGATGGTGGATAAAGCTATGGATTAGGTGGATTTATGTACTGATGTGTGATGTAGGTGTAGATATGAGTTTCAATCTTCATTCATTAAAACAGTGCTTAAAGTGAGACTTTTCAGTGAGGTGCAATGAATTTTATTTCATGTTTTCGATGGAGGCAGGGGCTCAACAGCACCGGTGGTCCAAATTGGGTTTGAGGGTGGCAGTGGTTTCTGCAGGCAGGCATCTGGACCTGCTCAAACAATTTATAATCTTGGCTAAAATGTTTAGCACAGTAAAATAGAAATGCAGATTAGCATGTTTGTTCAAACTTGATGTTTTTGGCCGCATGTGCTTGTTCCTCTCTTTTTTCTGTATGTATGTTGTCACTACTGTGGAAATTACTATAGTGACTGAAGGTAAAATAAAGACAGATAGTTCTGATCAGAGTGTTTAATTTAGGGTTGGTTTATGGATTTGGAAAGATTTGTGTTATATTTGGCATTTTTGGTCACAAATCTTTAAAGTTCTCTGACCTTTGCAAGGCTGCACCTCATAAACATCACCATTACTCCTCCTGTCTACAGTAACTGTCAGATCTTTTCTCCATTTGTTTTTGCATTTCAAAGTGTTGTATTTTAAGAGCATTAAGACAAGGTGTAGGTCTGTTCCGGTCAAAGAGAGACTATAAAATATAGATTTTTTTTTAATCAGTCTATTTTGTGAACTTGGGCCATAAATCCATCATTTGAACATGGATTTTCTTACTGATGACTCCTACATGACACCTAAATTCTCTTTGAACTCCACAAATATCTTTAAAGCCTTGTGCACTTTAGGTGACGATTGCTCACAGATGTTGTCAGCTCATGGCTGTCACATTGTGCAGATAAGACTGTGTTGGGAATATGACCAGCCAAGCTTTATGCATTTGTCAAGAACATGAAAGAAAATGAAAAGAAATGTGCAAACAGGAAACAAACAAACAAACAACACAAACAAGCTGCTTCTACGAAAACGCAGTACTTTTCTCATGTTTAGCATCTTTTGTATTTATCATAAATTGTGCCAATCTGGGACATAGACAGAGTGGAGGAGAGAGAAACGGTCAACAAGTCATAACAGAAGAAGAAAATAAAAACAAGATATGCATAAACATGAATTCAATTACACACCCATTGCCGTCCTTCACGTACAGAAGGTAGAGGGGTCATACATTTTGCTTGTACTGAATGTGATGATGTGCATGATGAAGCACATGCCATAGCAGAGCAGTTTTCTATGTTGTTTATGATCTTTATGCTAATGTCATTTCCATCATAATACCAAGGAACATTATGTGAACATACTGATTCAGCAATGCCAGACGAACCAATCACTGTTTGCACTTTTTCGGTTTTCTGTGTCAGCTATTGTGTAGTGTGAGCATTCAAAATGCCGCCAGGGTTTGAGGAGTGAAGTGACAGCGTAGGGCGTTAGGGTTAAGAACTAAACGTGTACTGTGTAGAGGAGAATTTGTACTAATGAAACACTCAGAATCATTGTTATCTAATGTGTTCACTCCCAAAGGCTATTTACCAGGGTAACAGCTTCTCAAGTGGTGGGTGCCAGTTTTCACTTGCTGGCAAAGGTACAGGACCAAGTAAAGAACAGACGGATGAAAACAAGTAACACTGTACATATTTTAAACAGACTCTTGTCTCCAACCCTTCTGTATCTAGCTTCTTCAGTGTTACCATCTGTTGACTAATGATAGAATGTGGTAGTAGTGTGATGATAATGATGCCAAAGTTTGTTTAAATCTCAAATGAGTTGACAACAACACTGATAAACTCTGGATGAGGTTGAGGTTGTTATTTACCCTTGTACAGGGTAAATAACAGTTTTACGTGGTATATTGTACTGTGAGGACACAGTTGAATTTTTTGCTGAATATTTTTTTCTTTTATCATGATTTCATAGTTCATTGTGTTGTAAGTCAACGACTACAGATACGATAAATATATAAATCAAGCCCTCAATTGGTAGACAGACATTTTCCACAAGAACTTATTATGATATAATGTCCCAATTAAGTACTCTAGTGCATATTTTATTATGACAATACTGTATTGTAGGTCATCTCTTAAACTTAAGCTTATTCCAAACTCTCTTCCAAGTCATAATGTGTGCTCCTCAATAGGGTGCACAACTTGAATTTCCCCGTTCCCATCCCGACTCTAAAGGACGAAGTAATTGAAACTGTTCAGCATTATAGGTATCTGGGAATTTGGTCAGACAATAAGTTGTCCTACAAGATGCACATTATGTTAAGCATGTCACTAGAACATTAAGAAGCCAAATTGGATTTTTATTTAAAAAAAATACTTGTTTTTCTTTAAAAAACAAACAAATTATTTAAACGATTACTTATTGCTCTGCATTATTGCAATATCCTATATCATACTGCTTCCACTCTTGAACCACTGAATGCCATATATCAAATGGTACCAGATTCATAACAGCAGCTAGCTATAGTGCTCACTATTGTGTATTATGTACTGTATATGAAAAGGTGGTTTGGTGTTCACTGACTTCTAGAAAGTATCCGCATACATATATATTTATTTACAATGACTTGATGTCCACTTTACCTGATAGATATCTGATAGCTACCCTAACCCTTTTAGATTGAGTACAAAGTACATGATCATAATACTCAATTACTTTAGGACCTTATTTTGAAGGTTCCCCACACAAATATTGACCTAATGAAGTCTGCTTGTTCCTGTGTATCCTGGTCTTAAATTCACATACACCTTTGCGCAATTTTATTATATGGTAGTGTCTCTCTTCAAGTAATATTCTCGATTGATGTATAGGGAAAAGAGGTCTAGGTTATCTTTGTCTAAATAAAGTCCAGCAGTTCACATTGTATCTGTTCACATACTTCCATCTTTTTTCCTTTACAATAATTGCTTGCCTCAAAATGTAATGAGTGTATTATCTTAGTGTTTCACTGAATAAGTGATCTTTACATACTGTTTGACATACACTCTCTAAACAGCTCAAATAGATTTAAATATGATTTTCACGGTAGACTACCAGATTTTTACCAGTATACAAAACTGATGTGATGGTTATGTAATGTAAGTGAAGTTATTAAATAGTCAAGTAGTCAAATAAAGCGAAAGCTTGGGTTGAAAAATGTAATGTACATTTAAGTAGAATTGAAAGATGTTAGGTGAGGTTAGTTTTACTTTTTTACTACACAATCAGTTTACTTTCTAAGTACAGTAGTTGCATGTAAAGTAATCTTTTCTTTAAATGTGTTTTGTGACAATGGCTTCTCTGTTGTACCCTCAGGTCCTCCAGTCATCGTAGGAATGAGCATTAACATAGCAAGCATCGACTCCATCTCAGAAGTAAACATGGTAAGTTGCTTGCTTAAAAATGTTCACTTCTTACACCGACAAACATTCCCAATTTTGCTTTTGTGACTCATTTATAGTGTGCTGGTTGACAAAAACTTCAGGTCTTTACTGAATGAAACGTTGTTCTTTAGAATAAATAGGTTAAATGATCTTTTTTCCTCCAAAATCTGTGAATAGTGATAATTCCACTATAATCTCACATTAACACTAATAATAAACAAAGAGAAACTACATGTTTTCATGTGCATCATGCTTGAACATGTGCAGTAAGGATGAATCCACTTTGTTGTTATCGGATGTGTACTGACGTTTAGGAGTTAAATCAGACTACCAGGCTTCCAGCCCTGTGTTTGATAAGGGAAACATTAAATACAGTACTTTTCATCCTTTTAGCATGGCTGACAACATTTGTATTGAAACTGTGGGGCAAGGAGCTACTTAAGTAAATAGAGTACAAGAAACTGCTTTACATAATATTTAAAATGTCTAAATCATTTTAACAATTTTTCTGACTGTTTAACTTTTCTAATGAACCCATTTATTTTTCACAGCACTGGCTGTAAACATGTCTTGCAACGATGCATTAGCTGACAAAGATTATACAATACGCTTTTGCAGTTATAACCATGCCAACTCTTTCTGAAGGGATCCCTTCAGTCTCTATGAGTAGTCTCCTCAGCCACGGCAGAAACCAGACAACCAGAAACAGAAATGTCTACTACTAAAAGGTATTTTGTTGTTTTCTTTTTTATCTATAACGTCATAAAAGTTTGCTTTCTATACAGGACTACACCATCACAATGTATTTCCAGCAAAGCTGGCGAGATAAGCGTTTGGCCTATGGTGAGCTGAACCTAAACCTGACTCTGGACAACCGTGTAGCAGACCAGCTGTGGCTCCCGGACACCTACTTCCTTAATGACAAAAAGTCCTTTCTTCATGGTGTGACAGTAAAAAACCGTATGATCCGCCTGCACCCCGATGGCACCGTCTTATACGGGCTGAGGTAAGAACATTGGAAACTCTCCTGTGTGGCCTTGTTTCTTTGATTCCAAAGTCTAGCTACTAGATGAACCTAAAGTATTGGTACTGGTGGCCATTTTAAAAAACGACAAATAGAATTTTTTTTTTTTGCTCATTTAAATACACTGAGGGGTGTTGCTGCGGCTTTGCTTTGTTATTGGTGTGACAATTAGTTTGTGGCAATTAATCTCAGGTAATATTAGCAAATTTGTCTCGTTTCCATAATAATTCACTGACTTTATGATACAGTACTACTCTACTTGTGCTATGGTTATACTGAATATTAGCATTTAGCGTTATCCTATAGTTGTTATACGTAGTCATAATATTTGGACATGGTTTTGCAGTTTAATATAATTTAAATATACAGTATTTCTACAGCACTGCTTCATATTCCGTGCAGTGTGTTTCAAATTTGTACCTGCAGTTCAATTCACCTGATCTGTTTTGTCTTTAAAGACGTGTCAGATCAGGTGGAATTGAACGCGCTAAATTGCCTGAAGGTGTTAATGCGAGTGAGAATGTGTCTGCTTGTTCTCGGTAACGAACTGGTAACTGCTCGAAGGTGTTTCCCTGCCTCTAACCCAGTGCATGTTGGGAATGGTTTGGTATAGAGAAGGAATTAATATTCAATGTGTTTTTAAACTTTACTTTTGGAGCGATTTAATAATGCAAGAATGCACAATGTTTCTGAAAGAAAATATGGGCATGTGAGAAAAACTATTTCATCCATGCTGTGTGGATAAGTACAGTAGTGTATGAATAGAACATGAATGAGTGAGTGAATGACTGAGAGCATTATAAATATAATACAATTTAATTATTAATAAGCTGAATTTAGAGCATAGAGTACCTTTTTCTAATAATATATAATAATGATGCTTCTAACTCTTTCATCTTTTCCAACATTATGTCGTACATAAATGATACACGGTAACCATCAGTCTTGCATTTACTGCTTCTATGCTGAGCATTATTATGAGCATCGCTAAGAAGCAAAAATGAAGATTAGGAGACAAAGGTGTAACAAGGTGTCTTGCTTTTATTTCAAAGTTAACAGATCGGCTGCTGTGCGAATAAAACATATTTGGGAGTCAGAGGGAAGATTAAAAGCCTTACACCCTGAACTAAAACCAGAGAAATCAAGTTGAAAACCTTTTAACCCAGGTGTTCGATTCCATGAAAAGCAAATACTAATGTAAAGTGATAAAACACAAACCTTGGATCTCACTAGATTTATACATAATATGTCAATTTGACAGCAAAAAGCATGTTAATAAATTTTCCTTTGTCAATGTTTCAAGACAAAGAAAAAATATCACCAGTACATTTTACTCAGTAATACCTCACTTGTTCCATGTAGTTACGCACTAAGAGCAATATGCAGTAATTTCAAGTGTTGTTTATTGCCCCTTTACTGCACAGAGTCACTGAAGCCTATCACAGCTGAAAATGGACAAGAGGCAGGATACACTCAGGAATCTGGCTGACACATAGAAACAGACTGCAGTTTCTCACATTTACACGTAGAGTCAACAATTGACCTAAATGCATGTTTTAGGATTCTGGAATGAGACCGGAGTATGTGGATAACATGCAAACTCTATAAAAAGGGCCCAGGCAGTTGAGGAGCTCGAACCAAGGACTTTTTTTTCAATGAGGCAGAAGTGCTACCTGACACATTTCCTCTAATTTCAACTGACAGGCTGCTGCCCACTATCATCTAGCTAATGCTAACGTAGCTGACAATTCTCTTGAAGGAAGCTGAGACCTTAAATCACTGAATGTTTCATAAGCAAGGGATCTTGGAAAATGTATCCCATAACAGATTCAGCTGTGTCCTTCAGCATGTATCATACTCTGTGTGGTGCATACAGGAATACTGTTAAATGCATAGAAGATCCAGGTCATTACAATATTAAAGGTATAAGATGCTCACCACCCAAATGTCCCAAATCCCTGCGATAAAGACAACATTGCACTGAATGTGTCCAGAGCAGCTGAAATTCCTTGGAGAAGGCCTAAAGTAAGAAAGTGTCCTAACGTTTGTTCAAACTCAGATTGAGTTGTTGCTTCACAGGTCATAAAATAAAATATTTTGATGAAGGCAAAGAAGCTGTGAAAGTGTTTTGTTCTATGCATAAAAGAAGATGGCAGCGACAGCATTTAGATCACCTGAAGTAATGAATTATTAATGCAATAATCAGTATTCAGAGACTCTGAACCCCTGAATTGGTTCTGACACGACAGGAGCTTTAATGGCGGGAGGGTTTTTTGTTTTTTGTTTTTTTATTTTATCTTTTTAGCTTTTATGACTCTTCAAAAGACTATGATGAACACTGAGGAAATGCAGCCTCACTGCAGATGTCCGTCTACTAAATGAACCTTTATGGTCTGTGGTCAGATGTTTGTGGTCAACCTTGGAGCATCATGGCACAGTCCTGACAAAAGTCTGGAACAGGGGATGTGTTTTTAGCACGTAGAGTTGGGATGTTCCTCAATAAACACTTCACTTCTGTCATCCTCATCCTTACAGCCACTTAATTACAAAGGCCTAATACATCTCACAAATGATTGTTGGACATTATTAGCAAATCTGCCTTCATTAAATAAATACTATTGTTTCTAAATATATGTCACATGACAAAATGTACAACAATATATTTGTGTGCATCCCACAAACAAAGCGGGTGGGAACAGGGCCATCACTACGTGATCTGAATAAACATTTGCAGCTGCTCCACTTGGTACATCTCAACACATGCAGGCTTCTCCAGAGCCACAGAAGCCAAAGTCAGAAGAAAAAGCCTTGCACCCAAATTTTCTCTGTCACTGGGTCTTTGCCGGCATGGAACAGAAAGCTAAGGCTGTTGAACCGGACGCTAGGATCTGCCAGTCCTCTAACATGTCTTCAAACATAGTGCACAAGGGTTTACTATTGTCCCCACCCACTGCAATAATGGTACATGGCAGACGGTGTCAAAGCCCTGGATCTGTCCTCTGGACCATTTTTTTCAGCAGTGGACAGTAATTAGAAGCAGTGCATTATCTACATGCAGTGGGGATTTTTGCAAACCTCCTGTAAGCATGCAATTAAATCACTTTGTTGAAATCTTTCACTTTGCCCAAAGGTTGTGTGGACATTTTTCTCCGGAACAGTAGACGTGACTTTACAATAGCTGCTGTGTTATCAGCTCCTATGAATGTTTCATTGCTCAGGTCTCACTGCTTGGGGTTTTTGTTGTCTTAAATGCATTTTCTTGTAAAGAACGCTTATTTGAGTCTGTGCCCTGTGCTTCTCTTGAGCACAGTAGAATATAAACTGTGGTTCAATCACATTACACACGCTGCTGCACCTTGTGCTGTGCGCTCACCTATCCACTCACTGTGAAATGTGCTGACGCTGGTGTTTGTCTTTTTTTGTTTGTTTGTTTGTTTTACTTTGATTTCTACTGCTTATGTGGATTTTACTCTAAGTTGCGCTGGTCTGTGTTGATCGAACATCTATTTTTGTCTTCATCTTAACTACAAGCTGACATCATCTGTGCTTCACAGCTCTGTCCTTGTTTTTCATCCTCTGATCTCATGTTGGATGTTGAATGCTGCATTTTCTGTGCCTGCTGTCTCCATTCTTTGGCTTATCAAGTTAGATTGCAGTGTCCTTTCAGATTCAGGACCAGTTCTCTCCAGTAATGTTTAATATTTCAATAAACATTATTTAAAGAGTATACTATACCCACTATATTTCAAATAAAAATATATATTAAAGATGAAAGGATAACTAAAACTATAACACTGATTCTTCTCTACTCAAGTTCTATTGCTTGTTAGCTTGCAGCCTGGATTGGTTTGTTAATTTGTGCCGTAGGCCTCTATTGTCCTCTATTGTTTTCCAAAACGGGTTAAAAACAAATCCGATATACAGAGATCCGTTAGTTGACATATTTCTTCATTAAAAATGTGGTCGACTTAAGTATTGTCCAAACTAATTTGCCATACCTTCACCAGAAATCTCAACATGCACAGTTAACCAGCCATGGTACAAGGATGTGCCAATTTGGAGCATGTGGGGCAAGATTTGTTAGGAAAAAAAAAAGAATCTTGACCACGTCTTCGTCATCAAGTGAAGTGTCGTGTGTAGCCATGCGTTTTTATTCATTTTTAGACATAAACTAAGGTCTGTAGCACAGGCTGCAATTCGACAAGCCACGAAAGTAGATAAGATTCAATACTGGTTTTGACATCTGTATGTTGATTGTGGACAATATATTTAATTTAGGAAATTACTAAAGTTGTCCTTTAAAAACTGGTATTAAGCCATTTTAGCCTATTTACCCTTCGGATTTAAAGATAAGCTCACTAAAGAGTGATTTCCTCTTTATACTTCTCAGAAGGTTTATTTAAACAATATCTACTTCCCAAAGTAATAAAATTTTCATGTTCTTCATACAAACACAAATACCAAAATGTTGATTTTCCTTCTTTCAAAACCTCTTCTAAAATCTCCAGACTGCCCTTGGGAGAGGTCCTGACACCTGCTGTAGATGGGAGTGGACTAGAGCATTTACCTGTACAAAGAAGTTAGAACTAGCTGCACCCGAATCAGCTTCAATAGTTTAATTCTGCTTCAGTATAATTACAGTAATTTGCCTGATATAGATAAAAAGTCACTAACTTGGCCCATTTTGGATTTATGAACATTTTGCTAAAAATGCATTTGTAGATCCACTTTTGTAGGATCTTTAACATTTTACTTTTTTTAAACTAAACTAAAGGAACTTAGCATTTCTTCCACCCCTGTCAATGATATGTAAATAACGTGCATCAGAGACTTTAGTATATGGATTGCATTCCCTGTTCCTTTCCGTATGAGTGGTCATTGATTGTGCAAATCAAAAGATGGAGGGATGATGCATACAGTTCAAATCCAATCTGAAAAGCTGCCTCCAGCCATCCTGGAGTCAATGTTGTGTTTGAAAACCTTTCTTGTGTATGTGAGGTATACAGTAGCTACAGTTTTCTTCTTCCTTATGCTTTATTTTTATGTAGAGAAGAGGGAGGAGGCTGGGTTCTGAGGAGTGCTGAGTGGTGCAGGAGAGCGTTTGGATGTTGCAAACAAAGTCATTCCAAACATCAATAAAAGAAGTTGGTGTCAGTAGAAAGTGTAGGGCCCTTTGTGCGTGATAGAGCAGGTTTTTCCAACTTGCCAGTGAGTTGAGAGGCTGAATCATCATTAGCTAACTGACTATCTACTTTGATAGTGCACTGGGTCCTGAGAGCATTGAGGGCTTTGTTGAGCTAAGCTTTCGCCAGATGGTGTTTTCTCTCTTCCAATTCCTGTGACTCTGCTCTCTCTGTTCTTCTGTTTATTAAACCATGGTGTAGCATTGTGATAATACAATGATCTTTCGTTTGGTACGCATGCTACCTCAAAGAGAAGGACACAGGAGTAGGTGTCAAAAATAGAGCTCAGATATATGAAAGCCCCCCCTGTCTGTAATGCTGAGCCTCTGGCTTCCACCTACACTTGTGTTAATCATGCTGCCTTCTGAAAAAAGTGAAATACGCTTTTAATAATAAAATAAGTTTTGGGTTTTTGGGTGCTAGGGCAGCTAAGATGATTGTTTTGGGGAAAAATATTAAATATGTTAAAGTTTTCTACGGGGGTGGTGGGGTGTTAAAGAGGTTATGGCTTTGAACCTGCTACTCCTTTGTGGAGAATTTATCACTTTGGTTCCTTCTGACCAACTAAAGACATGCAGTTAGGTTAACTGGTGTCTCTCATTGCCTGCAGGCATGAAGGGTTGATTGTCATTATGTATCAGTCTGTGATAGACTGGCGACCTGTCCAGGGTCCCTGCCTATCCCTGCCTCTCACGCACTGATAGCTGAGATTGGCTCCAGCCCGCTGCAACACATAACAGGATAAGCTTTCTAGATAATAAGTTTTGACAGGGATTTGCAAAAATTTACAGTAGTTCTTGTCTCCAATTCCTTGTAATTTACTTTGTGGACTCTTAGTAATGACTGTGCTGCAAAAACTAAATATGTTAATATTATATTATATCTTTAAACGCCATCTGAAATCTGGCTTGTTTCGACTGGTTTATCTTTTATTACTTTATACAAGTTAATGTGAGGTGCATTGCATCTTTTATGTTTTTGAAAAAGGTAACAACCGGAATCTGTTATTTACTTTTAAATCTAGTAGTTTACAAAGTACTTCAGTCTTTACCAAAATGGCGGAAATACTCATGGATATTTCCATAGAGCACACACACATACACACACATGGGTAGAGTATCAGCAGATGTCTGCTGAATCAAAATCTCAAATCTCAGCCCACCCACCAGGTGTGTCCTTGAGTGAGATACAGTGGTAGTGGTATCTCATGCCGAGGCTGCTCACTGCCTCCCCCCAGTGGATGCGTTAATGCAGACAAAGAATTTCACTCTTACATGTACAGTATATGTGCTAAAAAAAATCTTGTCCTTTCGGCTCATCCCGTGAGTTCAGGGTCGTCACAGTGGATCATTGGCCGCATGTTGATTTGGCACAGTTTTTACGCCGAATGTCCTTCCTGACGCAACCCTCCCCAATTTCTACCGGGCTTGGACCAGCACTGCACAGCTGGGGATGGGAAAGGGCTGTTGGGGGTTCAGTGTCTTGCCCAGAAACACTCTGAACCACTGACCCTGTGGTCTGTAGACGACTGAACTACAGCTGCCCCCATGTATAGGTGCTCAATGATGGCAATAAAACAGCTGTTTCCTGTAACGTGTTCCGTTAAATACAAACAAGAATTACACCAATCCTATTTTTTATATTATTAGGTTTTTTTTTTAATCTAGTATTTTTTCTATATTAGGATTTGTTTTAAGTGGAGAAAAGACTTTTATCAAAATGTTTTTTTTTTTCAAGTTAAAAAGTGTTGTTAGACTGTCAACCAAATTTTTTGCAAGGAAACTTTATACATTTATACAAAAAACTTTATACAAAAACTAATTCATATAATATACAAATGTACAAAGGAAGGAGACTCCTACCTGTTGGAATGCAGTGGTGCTGACCCTCTCTGGTGGGATTGTAATTGCTGACCTACATCTGCTGACATTTCCAAATCCAAGACCCTCGCTGTTACAAATCTGAACTTGTGCCTACTCAGTGGTGATTCTCCCTTGACTTGTTAAGTGTCACACATCAAGTCAATTTTATTTGTAGTGTTTTAAAAATGTATTTCTATCCGTTTGTCCAAGGTGCCACTTCTGCCATGGTCTCACTCCTTCATTATGTTCTTTAAAGACAAAAAATAATGCATTATCTGCAAAGCTAATGCATTTAAAGGCATCTTGTGCAAGGTTTCTGGTAATGGTACATTTTTTCTATTATTTTTTTAATTAACAGAAAAAGTACAATTTGCACAAAACAAAACATAACAGCTAGTGAGAGATAAGACAAAAAGACAAGACATGTGTGAGCCTATGTACAGTATGTGTTTGCTTGTGAAAGATCATCTGGGTTGGGGGACTGAAGATGGGTAGTGAGGATACGCAGAAAAGGTGTAATCGCAAGTGAAACCGCTGTGGTGATACAATGATTCGCTGTGGCGACCCTGAACTCACGGGATAAGCCGAAAGGACAAAAACATAAATAAATACATAGGGAAACTAATAAAACATACAAATAAATAAAAACATATGTAAAAAAAACTACTACCACCACTAATAATTATAATAATAATCATCATCATCATCCTCATCACAATCGATGATGATGTAAGCAAAGGGATGGAGATGTAGGAATTTGGCAGCTCACTGTCACTGGTACCCAGAAGGAATTCACCAGGTTGCAGGCCCAAGTGGCGTGGAAGTAATCATCTGCACTACCTGAGGTGCATTGTGAGCAGGTGTCTGTGTTGGTTAACCCCATTTTAAACATTTTGCTTTGAGTGATGTGCGTTCAGTCAATGGTCTTGTATTGTATGTTGTAAATTTGTGCTGCCAGTCACGGAGAAGGTGATACTGATTTCTATCCAAAGTCAGAGTTGGGGGAGAAGGTAAGATCTTTTTCCCATTTTTCCATTGGGACTGTTATTATAGAGTCTTTGTTTGATATCATTTTGTAGGGTTTAAACAACAATGTCTTTGACCTTGTGACCTTTATTATCTCATCAGTTAGTGTGGGGGGCTGCTGTGGGCTGTAATATTTATTCTTGATTTAATATTGTTGAATTAATTATTTTAATTGTTGGTATTAGAGGAACTGTTCTCCCCCAACTCCGCACCTTTCCATTAATGTCTTAAATGATAGACATTGGTTATTCTCAAACAGGTGGTGAAGGTGAGTGATTCCTTTTTGCTGCCATGCTGGAAAGTGAATAGGGGTATTGTGTAATTGAAAGTCTGAGTTGTACCATATTGGGGTATGTTTACACGGTGCTAGTGTTGATTTTGTGATTTTGTGAGCTTTCCACCAGGCTGTCAGAGTGGAAGACATAGTTCTCATCTTAAAATAGTTCATTTTTTTGACTGATTGTGGCATAAAAGGGAGATCTGAAACTGATATGGGTTTGTTCAAGTCTATTTGTGAGTTGTTGTAATTATTCTTTTGAATCTATTTGACCAGGTATTGCAGTTGTGTTGCTGGGAAGTAGTGTTGGAAATTGGGTGCTTCGAGGCTGCCTTGTGATTTTTGCTGTTGGTAGGGAGAGATATGTTTTTCCAGTAAAAATGAGATGTTAGTATTCATTTTTACTGTAGCGATTTATCCACTGAGTGCAAGCGGAAGGTTGGTTGCAGCGTCTGAGATCGTCTTCTATTTGTTTGTAATATAGGGATATAGTTGAGATTGAAATGTTTTGACAGCCTGGGGGAAATATTAATGCCTAAATATTTAATGTTGTCAATATGAAATGGAAGGAGGGATTCCTGTGCTGGAGACTCCCAGTCAGTCTGGAAGTATAGTTGATTTATCCCAATTTGTCATGTAATTTGAGATTACAGAAAATGTATAAATAACATTAAATGTTTCCTTTAGTGAGCTGTAGGGGTCCTGTAAGTGTAATAATATGTCATCTGCATAAAGACAAATTTTATGGTGTGAATCTGTATAATGGAGTGCTTTAATTATGACATTCTGTCGTATGACCACTGATAGCGGTTCTATAAAGATGGCATTTGTGATTGCAGTGGCGCTGGCTGCAGTGTATAGTGTTTTTATCCAATGGATGAATGACTCGCTGAAACCAAGCTTTTGCTAAAAAGAAACTAACTTTATCAAATGCTTTTTCTGCGTCTAATGATACAATTAGGGTTTGGTTTGTTTTTGTTGTGAAAGGGTGATTAAGTTAAATAGTCTCCGGACATTGTCTGATGGGTTCCTGTTTTTGATGAATCCTGTTTGGTCTGGGTGGACTAATGTTGTGGTGACTGTCTCTATTCTAGTAGCTAGTGCTTTGGTAATGATCTTTAGGTCTGTGGTAATAAGTAAGAGGGGCTGTAGATGGAAGGATGGATTGGGTCTTTGTTAGGTTTTATTAAAAGGGCCGTGATGGCTGGATTCATGTGTGCTGGTATTGTTGAGGTAGTTTTTAATACTGAGGTTATTCTGTAAAATAATGGTGACAAAATTTGCCAGAAGTGTTTGTAGAATTCTGCATTATATCCATCAGGACCGGCTGATTTATTATTTGGCCTTTTAATTAGTGCTTTATGGAGTTTATTGGTGGGGAGTGTTGCATCTAAGCTGTTCACATGTTCTTGGGATAGTGTTGGTAGTTGGAGCTTGTTTAGAAAGATGTCTATATGTGACTGATTGACACTATGATCAGAAGAATATTGGCTACTGTAGAAGTTTTAAAAGAGGTTATTAATATCCTGTGGGTTCTTGACAGTTTGACCTGTGGAGTTTCGTATGGGATGATTGATTTTTCCTTTTTTCTGTTGGAGTTGATATGATACATATTTACCTGTCATGTTGCTATATTGGAACTGTTAGTATTTAAGTTGCTAAATAAGGAATTGTGTTTTTCCGTGTAGAATACAGTCTGTCATATTGCATTTTATCAATGTCCGTAGTGTCTCTCTGGTGTCTCTAGATTGGAGGCATCATGCTGGGATGTTTGTGTGTTGTTATCTATGCTGCAGTGGTAGTAGTAATGATCTATGGCTGCTTCCAAGTCTGTTAAGTCCTCTAGTGTAAAATTAAAATGAGAGAAAATCCTAACGGTTATTTTTTTTGGATTGAGCTCTCTTAGTGGTTTTTTTTTTTTTTTTTTATCTAGTGGCAATAGTTTCTAAAAATAATTCAAAAATTTGTTTGTCTGGGTGCCGTCCGCTTCTGCGCTGCCTCATGCGTCACATCCTGTGCTGTCTCCGATCCCTGGTAATGATACATACAGAGTATGTATTTATATTTACAGAAGCTTCATTTGTCAAGCTTCACTTTGCGAACTAAGTTTAACTTTACTTTACTTTGCTTTAACCACAACTCTAAGCCATATTGTTAATGGTGACATTGCATATTCTTTAAATGGTAAATGTTCTGCACTTATATAGTGCTTTTCTACCTATTGGCACTCAAAGCGCTTTACCCTGCTTCTTATTCACCCATTCACACTCACAATCACACACACACACACACTCATACACCGATGGGGGCCAACACTCACCGGGAGCAACTAAGTTGGGGTTCAGTGTCTTGCTCAAGGACACTTCAACATGTGACTGGAGGAGGTGGGGATTGAACCAACAACTGGCAGATTGGTGGACAACCGCTGTACCTTTCTGCGCCACAGTCGCAAAAATTCTGATTTTCAAATGACCTTTGCTATTAATGTAATTAGGCATGATGTTATCTTGTCACAGTATGTATTGTAGTAGCCCTGCTGTCCCCTTCCAGCAGAGGAGCACTGTGAGACAGCAGGGAGGTGCAGAAGAGAATGCAGTTTGAGCAGTTTAATGCTTGTGCAGCAGAATGCAGCTCAGTGTCATTGTGAATAATAAATACATACTGTCACACATTTTGTTTATGTATTATTTTCTTTACCCTTATGGCACCTTCTGCTGTCATGAACCCAGAGGCACCAAATGCTTGTGCGGCAATCTCTTCTTTACCAATTACGTGCCGACAGCAGGGATCACCCCACCCCGACCAATTTACAAACTCTTTGTTAAACCAGTATATTTCCACTGCAAACACCTTATTATTTGCTGTATTACCAATTCTGCATACTTGAGAAATATTTGTAAATTTGTATTTTGCACCAATGGAAAACCACTGACTGTAGCAGGATTGTTGGCTTCTACTAAAACCTAATTAATAATGTATTTAAAATTTGAAAAAATGCTTTAAAGGTATTTTAAGAACCATACATGTACAACTTGTAAGCAAAATTGTTTTCCCAGGGTACAGGACGTATTGACATTGACAAACCGCTACGTACACATTTTTGTGTACATGACAGAAATGCACATCTTGGAACAATAAATAAATGTGACAAAACCACATGCAGAGGCTGAGCAGGTAGTGATTCACATAAGAAGAAATGACGTCTCCAGACTACTCACAGAAACCCAACGCATAAATCATGTTTAGGAGTCTCTGGAAAAGTAGGAAATAGAATTTCTTTTAACACTTTAGGACATTGGTTTACTGCCTTACACATATTGCAGAATACTGAAATGTTAATGAACATTAATGTGCCCTAAGATAAATCTGGTATTTGCAAAACATCTTCTTAATAATATAAGTTTAAATCTCTGCATGAATTATTTAACTGATATAAAATGCTACATAATAAGATAGCTGTGCTCGTCTACTCATGTGTTTCTCATCTCTTGTACTTATTAGAATAACCACCACTGCTGCTTGCATGATGGACTTGAGGAGGTACCCTCTTGATGAACAGAACTGCACCCTGGAAATTGAAAGCTGTAAGTATAAGGCAAAACAATCTGCATGATACACAAGCCGAATTAGAAAAGGGTTGGGAAGATGTAAGAACATAAATAAAAACAGAATGCAATGAAATCTCATCTACACATATTTTATTCACAATAGAACATAAACAAAATATCAGATGTGGAAACTGAGACATTTTAACATTTCGAGGAAAATATTATTGAATTTGATGGCAGCAACCACATCTCAAAAAAAGTTGAAAGAGAGGCAACAAAAGGCTGGAATTGCCACAAATCAAAAACAAACGGAGGAGCATTTGAAAACTAATTAGGTTAATTGGGAACAGTGTAGTAACATGACTGGGTATAAAAGGAGCGTTTCAGAGAGGCAGAGCCTCTCACATGTAAAGGGACAACATTCCTGTCCTAAAACCCCAGCAACTGGTCTCCTCACTTCCCAGATGTTTTCCTACATATGTTAAAGAGGGGATGCTACACAACATGGTACACATCACTCTCTTCCAACTTGAGATGTGTTGCAGCCATCAAATTGTAAATGAGCTAAAATCTTCCATGAAATAGTAAAATGTGTTTCATCATCTGATGTGTTGTTTATGTTCTATTGTGAGTAAAGGTCGGTGGATGAGATTTGCAAATCACTGCATCATTGTTTTTATTTACATTTTACATTTTATCTTCCAAACTTTTTTTGGAATTAGGGTTATATATCTTTTCATTTTGTCTTTCACAGCAAAGGGCTCACGCTGAGCTAGAAATGTTTGTATACCTACTCACATGGTAGAAATGAGAGCGATTACTTATGTGGGATAATTTTGGGTAACTATTAACGAGCTGTCTGAATTCCGTTCGACATATTTTTTTACCTTTACAGTGGATGATTGCCTTTAGAGATAAAGAAATCACAGTGGCTGATGATAATGCATTGATTACTTCTTGCTCAGCGAGACAGGGCCATCCCTGGATCCTTGAATGGTGACGACAAACTGACGCCATAAAACAAGGCCGGCCCATTTGACCTTCAACAAGGCTTGAACTCTATTTACACTGACATCATGCAGTCTCTGAATAAACATATAGGAATAAATAATAGGGATAAAATTAGTTCTTAACCACCACATGTCAAGTCAAGTCAAATGTTATTCAAACAGCCTAATATCACTGAGGGGATCAACAGTCGGTACAGCAAACAAAACCCTAGGTCACTTCCCAGACCCTTGAGTCAGATAAAGAAGATTTCCCCCAAAAAACAATGTTTAAAAGAGAAGGAAAAACAAGGAAGAAATGTCAGGAAGGGCAACTGAGGGAGGCAGCCTTTTCCAGGAAAGAAAGACATGTAATAAGATAAGATAAGATAAGATAAAGACTCTATTGATCCCACGATGCGGAAAAGACCAGCACCAGATATTGCACCACATATTAAATCAAAGATCAAATTTCCCCGCACCCAAACGAATATTAGAGCACAAAAAAGTTACATAACAGGCACAAAAGTTTCTCCCATAATAACCATACACATAAATAAACACCCAAAAAGGTTGCTCCCATTTGTGTCTGTACACTGTATTGATATGTTGTACAAGTCTGATAGCTGTGGGCAGGAATGACCTGCGATAGCGCTCGCTCATACATTGGCGGTGTAACAATCTTGTGCTGAAGGAGCAGCTCAGAGCCTCCACGGTGTGGTGCAGGGGGTGGAAGGTGTTATCCACGATGGATGACAGTTTGACAAACTCCACTCCTTCCTTGATAGGATTTAGCTGATATTGCCAAGTCTTTTGAAACCAGTTTGAATTTGGATGCACCAAATATCATCAGAAGGATTTTTTTTTTTACCTAAACTCAGCTTTTTGTTCTCCTTGGACATGGGAGTTTCGTATAGCATATGGAACAATCCACTTAAACGATTTTATACTTTATACTATTTTCACAATTCATTATCCTTTTATTGAAAACAAATCTCCCGTTAAAACAATTAATTGACTAACTGATTAAGTGCCCGCTACACTTTGACTTGACCCTATCCCCAGTATACTTTACTTTATATACTAGGATTCAGAATCAAATATTGCTCAATACAGTATTAATATTAGATGCACTGTGCTGTAATAAAAAGACTGGTCATGATTAAGGCAGCAGAGGCCAGGATATTCTGACTTTTGGACACTCAAGTGGTGATAAAGGTTATTTTCTCACAGTTTAAAGAGTTTCCTTCCAGTGCCACATGTCCACTTTGTACTGTACATGTACGGTATGAGACAAAAAAAGAAAAAATGCAGACCTTACGTGATAGCATACAATAAAATATAACTGACATTTTTTTTCATATGCTTCAATTTGTATAAATCGTTGTGCAGGAGAAAAAATGTACCAGTTGTGTAATTAAAAATTGTATTTGCTCGATCATTGTCATTGACTATTCCATCAATCAACCCACGTGCTCAATACTACAGATATTTGTAGTTCTGGCTATTCGGGATGAAACTGCAGCGCGTGTGCCTTCGGGAACATCAGCAGACAAATGAAATATGGATATGGCATGAATACAAAGGTTGCAAGAATATCTGCTGCTTATCCTTATGAAATGCATTGCATTAGTGAGAGTCATGCTCATTAAGTCAGTTTGATTGATTAGACAGGCAGTTGTTGCAATTTCATGGACAATTCACAGTCACATTCCCTCACCCCAAAACATCAGGGAAAGAGCTGATGATAACGAATCCTGGTCCCTTAGTCAGCGTCCAGTCTGCACATGTGGAAGAAGAATGTGAAATGCAATAACAATTTCTATAATAGGAATGTACACTGGCCTATCGACATATAACTTCACCTTCAGCTGCACTGCCTGAATGTGTGGGGGAGATGTTCCATTGAACACATGTTCATGAATGTTCATGTAGGTAGTATCGCATGCATTAATATACAGTAACTTAATAGGAGACTGGTGGACAGTGAAGCACATGTTTGGAAACCAGGAACATTTTCCGCAGTTTTTTGTTCTATTGAGTCCTTTGTTGCTGCTTGAACTGAATGGAGAAAACAGAATCTTCTCTGCAAACAGATCTACGTAAAGCCCTTCTCCCAGGTTCTGAGCAACTGATGCAGCTAGTACTTGAAAAATACACCTTATAATAAATCTATTGTAGAGATAAAATATAAAGTTGTGACAAATAGTAATTCATATTATTGTAAAACAAAACGTTGATTTATATATGAAGTTATATATACATATATATTTAACTTTAATGGTTGTTATTACACACCACTGGTTCTATTTTCTTCTTGGTTCTGAAACTCCCTTCACTTTGACACAGATGGATATACAACAGATGACATTGTCTTCTTCTGGCAAGGAGGAGACGATGCTGTGACAGGAGTTGACAAGTTAGAGTTACCCCAGTTCTCCATTGTGGACATTCGCTTGGTGTCCAGGGAAGTCAGGTTTACCACAGGTAAGGCTGCCACCAATCCAGCATTAAACCTAATTAGGCCGAAAGTGTCCTGTGCATAAACAAAATGTTTCTTACATTGTCTTTAACCACCTCTGCTTCCATGTCACCACGGAGAGTTGTGTGAGTGGGAGCATCAGTAATACGTCATTGTCACTGTGGGGAATATCATTATAATCGTGTCATGCAGAAAGACAATTTCCTTTTCAGTACTGAACTCTGTAGGTGGCCGTTTCCACATACAGTATACTGTAAGATATGAACTGACATGCAAAAAGTTCAACTCGTTGACTCACAAACCCGTCTTCATTCTCAATGAGCACAGTGTCTGACATTGCTCACTGCTGTATCTAACCATATTCTCTTAGAAACTAAAGGTATTTGGATTGCTGGTCTTGGTTTTTTAGGGAGTTCTTTAATTATGTGCAACACAATTTCGCATTTATTTTATTTTGATCCTTTACATATTAAACATGTACTATGATGCATCAAAAATGCTGCTAATGGTTAAAGAATCAATAAGACAACACCCAATGAATATCTTTACATAAAGGAATACTTAAGACATTGTGGCTAATCCGTTATTTGCTTACATGTGGGAGTTAAAGGAGAAGATCAATAGCACTCACATCTATTTGCCAAACGTGAAGCTACAGGCAGCAGACATCTTAGCATAAAGAGTGGAAACATTAGAAAACTAGCCTGGCTCTGTTCAAAGGTACAGTACATCTGATGCTCAGAATTCCACACGTTCTACATCGTTTAAAAAGTACAGTCAGTGTACTAAATAAACACGCAATAAATTTGTACATTTAGACTTGGTTATATTCCTTTGCTTCGACTCAGTGCTTCAGAGATGCTAGAGATTGTTTTTTTTTTTTAAACCTTTTGTCATGATTTTAGACTGGACCCAGAAGCAGACCACAGGGAAACAGTTCAGTTTGTGGCACTGGGTTTATTTAAAGACATGAAAAAAACAAACCAACGTACGGCAGGTGAGGTAAGACAAGGGAAAGCCAGCCGAGCGATAAAGTAAAGTAGCCGTGCTATGTTATTTTAATGTGAGAACAGGTAACTACAGAACAAGACTAAAACTGGAAGCGAAGAGTCAAAAAAGTACTAAAAACACAAACACTAAGCACTTTACACACTATGAATACAACTAACTCACAAACACAAAGCGCTGCACAGAACAAGCAGTACTATGCTGTAAATAGTCGATATCAGAGCACAGCATCAAACAAAAGGTGCATGAGAAAACAATAGGGTCACGCAGAGAATCAGACTGATGGAACTGAGAACTGGCAACACACGGCATGATCGTCACAAACATGGCAGAATGGTTTCAATCGTCTCATTTAATTCTCTACAAGAAGGTGAATAAGTGTTACGCTAAATTATTACTCTATATTCTCTTTTAAGTAAAGAATGGGATAGTTTTCCACCCCAGCTGAAACAATTTGAAAGCAATAAGGATTAACCCCTAAAATGTTACGCAAGAACATCTGGGTTTGAGCGGAACTCTAACAAAACAGTGAACCTTCAGATGTGTTGCAGTCACAGCATGCATGGCCTATTTTAATACACAACTTTTGCAAAAAAAAAGTGGTATGTTAGTGATAAAAAGTTTGCATGGACGTTATCAGTAACCTTATTTCGCTTTAGTCCCGCTATGCCACAAGTGTAATTCTCATGTTTAAATTGAATAAAATCTGCAAACATTGGTTGCAGCCATTATTCTGCAAAGTACTTACGTTGAACTAAGGCATTTGTCTTAGACTTGATGAAGTATGTATGCTAAGGTATTGATTCATTAAATGATTTACAGAAACCTGGAGATGATGAGGTCATTCATCATTGTGGGTGCCCTCATACAAAATAGACTTTTAGATTAAAACCGTCATTCTTATCGCGAGCCTTATTTCTTTGGTGACAAAATGGAAATAAAAGTGTAGATAGAATACATAGCACAGAATTAAGCTATTACTTAAAGTAATTTCGATGGTTTCCCGCCTCATAAATATCTCTCTGTTGCTGAAGGAGAGGTGATGGTTATATCGCTGTTTGCATCACCAATGTCTTGTTTTGGTTGTGTAAATCATAGAGCGCTCAAAAGACCAATTGATGTCATGGCACAACCAGCTGATATTTGCTGGCTACATGCACAGTGGAATGACTTACTAGCTCACAGTCGTATACTGTGTGTTTTCCTCTCCCGGTTTTAGTGTAAAGGCGTGCTTTGCAATTATGCACCACTGAAATGCCCTTTTCGTAATGTTCAGAGGACAGAGCAAGTGCAAAAGAAAAGCACAGCAGCTCTCTGTGACAATTCTCAGAGGGATGCTGGAGCTGCCTGCTGAGATAGGGGGTTGCAGAAAAATGTGCCGTGTTTGCGACTTTCTGCCATGTTTAATTGGAATCGAACTTGTCCCTGGAAAGGAATCCATCGCTTTGGGGAAATTAAGTGCTCCATCTGAACAAATAGAGAAATGACTACCCTGCGTGTTGTCAAAGTGCAGACTTTGGAACTCTTAAATTGTGCCAACATTTCCCCCTTCACTCTTTTCACTGCTGTTTTCTAAAATATCTATCCATCCATTCTCCACACAGGCTCCTATCCAAGGCTTTCGCTGAGTTTTAGGATTAAGAGGAACATTGGATATTTCATCCTGCAGACATATATGCCCTCCATCTTGATCACCATCCTCTCCTGGGTCTCCTTCTGGATCAATTATGATGCCTCTGCAGCTCGGGTGGCCCTGGGTAAGACTCAGCCACCTCTGCATCATAAAACTGTTAATATTGCAAATCATTTTCACAGGACCCATCCACTTGTAATCACATGTTAACTGTGTACAATCTATACAATTATTTACAGCTTTACAACATCAGTTATTTCCGTGTAGCTTTATTGCTTATGTGGAATCCCATAAAATGAATGTCACAGATTAGACAAAGCAGACACTTAAATAAATGTACAGAATAATGTGTGAATTGTCGTGTGTACAGACGTTATTTCAAAGAAACTCAGGGACTTCCTCATATTTCTGAGACAAGAACCACATGTTTGGACCTTCTGGTCTTTGACACTATAAAAAAGAAATCATATACATTTTACTGTATTTATTTTCAGTCCAAAATAGAAATTTTTGCACCATTAACTCAGTTAAACATCTAAATATTGTAATACAGAAATATAGCTTGGTGCACAATAGCTGTCTGTATAGTAATTACTTTCCTTAAGGGCAGCATAGTGGTGAAGTGGTTAGCGCTGTCGTCTCGTGGAAAGGGTCATGGTTTGAATCCACCCACTGGTTGTTGCCTTTCTGTGTGGAGTTTGCATGTTTTCCCCGTGTCTGCGTGGGTCTCCTCCGGGTACTTCTGTTTTCTCCCAAATCATGCATGTTAGGTTAACTGGTGACTCTAAAATGCCTGTAGGCAACATGGGTGTGAATGGTTGTCTATGTTGTCTATGTCCCTCTGTGTTGCCCCTGAGATAGGCTGGTGACCTGTCCAGGGTGTACCCGCCTCTCACTCACTGACAGCTGGGATGGGCTCCAGCCCCCTACAACCCTGAAAAGGACAAGCAATGAAAGATAATGAATGGATCCTTTACTTAAGATTTAGAATATCTGCTACTTTATACCTCTATCACACTGCTCTTCTGAAGCAAATGTGCTCTTTACATTTTAGTTGTAAGACAGTATTTCTTCTAGGAATCTTTCTCAAATAAATGACCTGAATACTTTACTTCTAACACAACTGTAAACAACAATATTGTTTGCTAATATTGCTTAAGCCAGTGTGTTGATAGTGATAATCAAATGAATAATATTTATAAGAAAAAAAAACGATGTGCCACTGCGTGATTTTTCTATATAGTGAGTACAAGGATTGTTCTTATAGCTTTTCTTTTAGGTTCAAAGTGTTTTAGGACATGGTTTAAATATAGAATCATCTCTGTGTCTGATGGTAAATTCTTTGTTTCTGTGTTTGCTGTCGTGCTCAGGTGTGACAACGGTGCTTACCATGACAACTATTAACACCCACCTTAGGGAGACTCTCCCAAAGATTCCGTATGTGAAAGCCATCGACGTCTACCTCATGGGCTGTTTTGTGTTTGTGTTCCTGGCCCTGCTTGAATATGCCTTTGTAAATTACGTGTTCTTTGGCCGGGGCCCTGCTCAACAGAAGAAAATCAATGAGAGGCTGAACAAAACCAACAACGAGCGCACAAGATATGAAGAGAAGCGCCTGAGGGAACAGGTTTGCACCTCCGTCTGCTACCTCTCGTTTACTTTGCTTCAATGTGTCAGTCAGAGTTCAAGTTAAAAAACAACTATGTTTTGTACATAAGATTACTATCCATAGTCATTTTATCCAAAGACACATACACAGCCTTCCCTGAAGTAATCTTCCACAAGCATACTGACGGCACCACAGCCCAATATGCATTCACCAACCATCATCCATTGCTTCTCCCTCAAGCACTGACCGCTTTTTATCGAGCATAGCCTTTTTCATTGAGATAGCGATTCATCTAGTTCAACAGTGGTGTAAACATTCTCATTTCTTATTTAGGTTGTTGTCTATGTTTATGCTGTGGGCTTCATTCACTCTCGCTCAGCTACCTTGTTGTTTAACCAGTGTTTTCCAACGAAATTAGCCAAGACTTCAAAATGCATACCATTGTAATTTAACAATTCTTCAATGGCACAGGCTGAAATGGTCGGACCGAATGAAGCCCCCTCTTGTTTGTGTGTGGAGTTCTAAATGCTGTGCATATTCAAAGTTGTTCCTGTTAATTCAATGTTGTATGCATTGTGTAATTCTGAGAAAATGTGCTTATTTGCCAGTATTTTATAGCCGTTTTAATGTTCTCTTCATTTTTCTTTCACATTGCAAGGACTCAATTTCCGTGCCGTTTCAAACCAACACCTTCAGGTCATTTACACAGCGAAGAAATCTGTATCTCGAGGAACAAAGAAAAGTTGGGGTACATGTATTTAGAAATCATATCAGCTGTAGGCCAGAGCCTCACAATAAAGTCAGATTATTAAGGCTGTTCAGATTATTTATGTCACTTTATTGCAAGTGAAACATCTGTAATAGATGTCTTTTTAAAGAAACCCTTTGTTAACTATTTCTTTTGCATGCAAGAAAAGACATTCCATATCATCCCTGCATTTTGCTTTAGCTTGACAGCTTGGGGAATGGGAGGGGGGTTAATATACAGTAAGTTCCATTTTAAGGGGAATCTGGGGCTACGGCTCGACACTTCAGCCCTGACTTACTTCCAGTGTCGTTCCCCTTCTCCTCGCAGGTGGATGCTTATGGAAACATCCTCCTCACCACACTGGAGATGAACAACGAAGTGATGCCTTCTGACGTCGGGAGCAGCGTCAGTGACTCTCGGAATTCGGTCATGTCCTTCGACAGCTCCGGGGTCCAATTCAGGAAGCCCATGGCCCCCCGAGATGGTTTCAGCCACCACTCGCTGGATCGGAGCGCCATGCGGAGCCGGGCCAACTGCCGGCTAAGACGACGCTCCTCCAAGCTGAAGTTGAAAATCCCAAATCTGTCAGATGTTAGCACCATTGACAAGTGGTCCCGGGTCATTTTCCCTATCACCTTTGGATTTTTCAACCTAATCTACTGGTTGTACTATGTGAATTGATGTGCATCCCACTAGGAATCATGGGCCATATTTTGAGAGCACATTAAATTGGCTTTGATACAGTTCCAAAATATGTATACACATATACAAGTTGAACATATGTATATGCATATTTCTATATATTATATTTATATATACACGTGTGAAATCTGAAGGACCTTTCTGCTGTACAAAGTATTAATAGGATGACTTGAATGTTTAAGAATAATTGTGAGAGAAGTATGTCAAGGCTTTGAGTTACTTTTTCCTCCTGAAACAAACACGAAACCCCACCAGGGGTTTTTGGAACTAAAGACTGCATGATATTTTTGCTAAAAAAAAAAACAAGAAAAAAGAGAAAGTGAAAGCTCTTGAGAGAGAAAAGATGTCCCACTGACTTTTTATTGATACTTATTGTAATCGAAATCCTCTACTGCAGCTCATGAAATCAGTGGTGGCTTGTCTGTTCAGGCATCAGCTGAGTGAGATCCTTGACACCCCACCCAACCACCCATCCAACCCCAAGTCCTGCCGCACTCACCCAACCCAACCAGTACAATTCCCGCCCATCACCCATGGATGACATGCACGGAATTCTCCGGTTCTACTATGTACAGCAACCTTGTTTGGATTATGTGTCGTTCCTTGGGGTTTTTGAAGTGATATCGTTCTCTTTATCAGACATCAGCTCTGGCCAAATGGTCTCCATTAAAGGGTCGTATAGATGGGATGCTTGACTGCCGCATTCTCGCCCAGAGTCAACGGAAACTTGTATTCCTTTCTCTTCTCATGTTATTTTTAGAAACACATTCTGGGGGTGGGAGGTCTTTTTTCCATTAGGGTTGAAAACAAATGCTGAATATTGTAGATATGATTTTGTCTTGAAAAATACTGTGATTTCAGAGAGTGTCAGAACGTGTTCTAGAGCTAGGGCATTACGAGATAAAAGAGTCAAAGGTATGCATTATTCATTTTGATTGTTTGAAAAAAATACAACATATTCTGTACATTTTATCATTCAGTATTCTCATGAAAGTATACGTGTACTGTTTCTTTCCTCCTATTGATTGATTCACATGCTCTTTTAGATGCAGAGTTCATTGACGTCACATCCTGCTTTTGTGTTTGCTCAAAGGAAATGGGACATTGCTTTTGTGATTCATTTAAAATCTACTCCACAGTGAAGATGTGAAAGCTTGTATATTCAAAAGAGTCAACATTTGACCAGTTTGACCAGTTGTCATTCAGTGTACACTACTTCTTTGTTTGTGGAGCATTTCTTCAGTGTTGGATTCGCACTTTCAGGAGGCAGGATTAGTAATGGGCAACTCGATGGGGAGGAAGGATTCGTCATGTTGCACTCAGGCTCTTTCAGCGCTGTGCCACAAATGGTCCGAGTCATGAAGATCAGAAACATCAGCCTAATCAGGAATAACACAGTTATATCTAGGGAGAAAACATGTGCTTTAAAGCCATGAATTGAAATGATGACCAAAAGCTATTTCCAGCACTCAGGTTCATTTGCAAAAGAAAAAAAGTACTGCTGGTCCTTAAATATTTTTGAAAATGAGACTGAATAATCATACTTTTATCGGTTGTGGACGGTCTGATTAGTGTAGCTACCACATTAGAGCACTACAGTGCTGAGGCAGATAGAAATAAGTAAAAAAAAAAAAAAATACACCTGTGCCATTTAAGATTCAGCTGAAGTGCAAATCACCATCTGCCTCAGTGTCATCTCCACTTTAGGTTCTACTGGGAGCAAGAGATTCAGAGCAAAACCTACACAGACAAACCATTGGATTCTGTAGCTGAACAATAATTCACTCATTATTATACAAGGACAGAGTAGTCCCCGTGAAAAATACAAGAAGGACAAAGAGAGAGACATTTGTCATATACTGTACACAAACACACGGGGACAAGAAAAAGATGGAAGAGTTGCAAAATAACAAGATGAAGATGACAAAGCAGGAGTATCAATTTATTATTAGTAATATCCAGTGCCCTCGGGAGCACTGGGCACAGTACGCAGAAGATGTCTTCAAAGAGGAATATTGATGAGAAACCAATTTGCTTTCATGGAAATGACAGTGAAGTGTTTACATTGACGTGATCCGAGTCTACATGTAGTGTTTCTTTTTGTCTAGATTTTATGCATTGTCAACATATACTGTAGACGTTCAATACACAAGCAAGAAAGAAAGATCACTTTGAAATACCCAGCAATTCATAGAAAAATGTGGGGAGATGATGAGAGAAACAGAAGTACGACACTTTTTTTATGTTCGTGTCTCCAGCTGAACAATCAAAACATCGCGATTAGCACTGAAGAAAGTTCTACTGTATTACATATTCAGTACTAGTGAATACATGGAGAATTCATTCAGTATTACATATAAATAGTATTATAGTGCAGGTTATGATAAGGAATATGAGTTCTTCAAAAGTTGCCAGATGGAAGTGTGTTAAAAAGTCAAGTATAATAGGATTCAACAATCACCTTTTGGGCACCTTTGTTAAGTATTGGAACGACGAGCATTTCACACCTTGTGAGTCCAACAAGGTTAAACATAGGGCATCAGAATCCATGTTGCAGAACCAGAGAGAGTGACTTTTTTTTTTATTGTGTGCATTCTTGCTCATCCAACTCTGGTGCCTACAATGCCCATAATGCAACTCAACCAGCTGTAGTTCAGTCACCGATGTAATGTGTGGTTTTCCGCTCAAGCAGCTTAAGTGGCTACTATTGGGAGCAGGCTACAGAGGTCTGGTACGGCCAGGTCCTCGGATGTATTTCACTCGTAGTTTGACGATGATGCAAATGTCATCGCTTGATGCACTTTGTCAGATTTATGTCACAAATGGCTTTACTCATATGCAGTAGTACTTTGTAGACAAACGTTGATGTGAAAAATCATTGGAGCCACAAAAACCACAGGTAGCTCCTCCATTAGAGTTTTTTTTGTATTGTTTTGCACTATTTTGTCCTTTTGTCTGCACACTAACAGCTTGTCAAACTGTTCAAAGGCAATATGATGGCTCTTTGCAAGTCTTGAGTCAGGATAATAGGTCAAAGGTTACAGTTCCAGTGCAAGAGGAGCACATATTGGTTATAAAACGTCCGACCAGAAAGGAGCCTATTCCATGTACTCGGTGGTTTCAGTGTAGTGCACTTACGATACATTTTGCAACTGGCAAGTCAACTAAGTATCAAATTTGGAGGTTGTAAGCTTTTTGAGATAGCTGATGCATATCCTTAATGAACTCCAAACTCATACAGAGGAGAAACATTAGCAGCCCTTGCATGCTCGCAGTAAATATATTCACCACCCATTTCACTCAGAACATGTACTACCTGCTTTCTGGACATGAAATCACCACATTCATCCCAAAAGCTGTGAGGATCTTTTGTTATGTGCTTTTACTTTAGGGTATTTGCTTACACAAGAGAGAAAATACATTTCTTTTGACACATATGTTCAAGGAGTAGAGGAGGAGAAAAAAGTGTCTAACTGATTTCAATGTGAATTTTCTTGCCACTAGTGTATATGTGTAATTACATGTGAATTGTACTGTAAATATGATATCTTTCACTTAATAGTTCTTAATGCATGAACAAAAACATGGCAGTTTGTAATACCAGCTAGCCTCACTGCTAATGGCATGGACAGCTTCTCTAGCATTGGCATACTTCTGCAAACGAAACCTGAAAAAATTCCACACAAGAAATACATGGTGTGAACAAAATAATGGAGAAATCAACGCAGAGTCTTCTCACTGTGAAGGAGTTTCTGGTGGCTCTGAGCTTGTGTTGGTTCACCCGCTCCCTCAAGATCAAGGCTATCACAAAAGCTGTTAAAGATTAAAAGCAATGACAGTATCAGCCTAGTTAACTGTCAGCAAATGGGATTGTGTTGTCTTGACTGAAAGTCTCTAGTTGAACTTTCCTGCTTAACATATCTGCCAAAACCTTAGGAGATGTCCGCACAGCATACTGTATCTGCACAGTTTACCTCAACCCCCAACAAATCTCTCAACAATAAATCCACGAATCTCCTGAAAGTATAAGGGCATCATCGGCGAGCTGGCTTCCAGGGGCTAGAGGAACAGGTTTGCCTTAAGAAGGCGAGTGGGATGTTCTTTCCTGTTCCTCGAAAAGACAGTCATTTTTGCCCTTGAGCAAGGTACTCGGCCAATTGCCCAAATTGCAGCTGCTCACTTGCTAACAGTAGAGGTCTGTGTACGCTAAGTCCCAGAAGTTCAGTTATGTAAGGCTTTTGATGGAAACGGTTCCCTAGGTAAATATAGATTTGAAAGAATAACAGTTCCACAAACTTGGTTCTGTACAATTAAAGTGAACCCAATGTTCTATGCCATGCCACACTTTGCCATAATTACCTAATCTGTAAAAAGTTATAAGTCATGTCATTCTCTGTTGATTCCAGTCTTTCATGTTAGGATCTTTCATCTAGGATTACACCTCTACACCTCACCCCAGCCCACCTCCAAAAGAGGATATGCATACTGGGGTGAGCCTGTGAACCCCAAAACTCTTCTTTGAGTTATGTTGTAAGTAGGACTAAAGCTGACGTCTAATAAAGTAGTGGACAGCAACCATGCAAGTTCATCCACTTAGCACCAGAACAAAGCTGACGGACTCCTCACTGCTGGTAGAACTTCTGTTGGTGCATTCATTATTTTGTATACCTTGTAGGTTTTGTTTTGCATGACCTAAGTTTTGAAAGGTTTATTTTCATATACTTTTATTTCACGCCATCCAATTCATCTCCACAGCCAGGAAAAAAAAAAAAAAAAAAAAAAAAAAAAGATCCAGTGTTTACACGCTCAAATTGCACTTGTTTTACAGCCAGCTCTATAAATCTTGTGAAACAAACTGTTTGTAAAACTGGAGGAAATATGTAACCTTAGAAAGTACATAGTGTGATTCATGCGAATCATGAATATGTGCTTCTATAAAATGTATTTACTGTAAATCACGCAGTTTGGAATAGATGCACCAAGTGCATGCTGTAGTTTTATCAGGTTCAGCATAAGCATCAACATCAATCGCCCTTCAACTACAAAGGATGTAAAGGATGCTCACCAGTAGCATCTGAACGTAAGCCATGTGATTGCACACTGAGTGGGTGTTCCCTGTATTTTCTCTTTAATAAGTTGCCTCTGGTTATGGTCTGTTGTTGATTAATGTATGATGATACTTGCAAGAAGCTGTGCTGATTCCCACTTACTCATCAGTATACCTCCCTTTTTAAAAGAGCCTACCCGGAAGACTATCTAGTGCTTAACCAGTAGGTGAGAAAGATTTTCCAACACTTTATAAAAATTGGCAAAACAATCTATAAATATAGAAACCCACAAAATCAACAGCCTGTTTTTTTTTTTTCTCAGTATAAATTAGTAAATGATTTGATTCATTTCTATGTTCAGTTCTGATTTATTGTATTTGTTCTGGATTGTTATTCTTACTGTAGTTGTTGTTTTATCATATGAAGTGTAACTCATCTGATATACTGGCACTGGAAGAAAAATGCATTTGGTTTTTGTACTGTAATTGTTTTGTTCACATTGGGCGCTTATTTGATTCAGTTGTTTAATAAGGTGTTTGATTTCATATGGAGTATCAATACTCATGGAATCAACATTTGTGTAGTATGAAGTTGTATTTTTTTTGTCAGTGCAAATTAATGTTATAGTGTCAATCAGCTTTTTTAGGTGTTTGAACAAAATGTGTTTTTTACAAATACAAGGTGTTCAAGTATGTGGTTTAAAAAAGGGTTATCATTCAAACAACAGACTTTTTACAAATAAAGGCTTATACAGTAAAGAAAGCTAATGTCTTTTCATTTGCCCTTTGTGGACTAATATACAGCTTTTCCTCATTTGACTTTTTATCCATTTATTTTTTTTTGATATTAGTCCCCAAAAGGTAAATAGTACACAATGTTGCAAAATAAGAGGATAAAATCAGGTATTTACCATTGCTATTCCAGGTTGTTGTCAGAGCTCTCACCTCTTAGTTGGTGTCTTGCTTTAAATAAGGACTGTTAGATATGATGACAGTCCAAAAACAAAATTTAAGAAAAATAAAGAGTGTCTTCTTTTAATTTGATTACAAAACATTGCGCGTTTATGAGAAAATACCTCCTTTCATACCCTATTTCCTGAATAAAGACGCAAAGTGACTCCTGCTGACGAGTGTAATATTTGCCCCTTATTTAACTCAGGAACTAATAAATAGTGTGTTTACATTGTCGGCAAAATACACAGGTTGGACAAAGTAGCTTTGTGGTCTGACTGGGGCAGTTTCTGCAAAGCAGTAGGTGATTCATGTATTTTAGTCAGAAGGGTAAATGCAGTAGAAGCTCTTTGCTCAGACTTTTTGTCCTCTGTTCGAGGACATGACGCTATATATGGTGAATGTGAATGTTGAGCTGGTGAAGGTGAAGAGAACGGCCTCTGAATGCGACTGCTTCGGGAGAACAGCAATGATCCAATGTGACATTTGAAATATGTTCCATATAACCTTCCAACAAGGTAGTGAACTCCAAAGCAGCTTTTCCGTTTTATAGATTTAAGTCAGAGGTGGTTTGTGGTCCTTTAGGAAAAAACACTGTATACGTTTGGGTTGCAACTTCATTAAAAGCACAATGTTTTGTGGAAAAAATTCAAATAGCTGTAGCAGTTTCCTCCACCAAAATTCGGTATGCAAGACTGCAATGTGCTCAGTGAACTTTAACACGTAGAAACATTATGCACTTATTAATGCTCTCTGTTCACATGACCACAAAAATCGCATTTTTCACAAGATTGCTCTGTACAGTATATGACCGGCTGGTTCCTCTCTGTTTGGACTTTATGCTCTCTGTGTTTCTGTGCGGATGTCCTCCGGGTGCTCCAGTTTCCTCCCACAGTCCACTGGAGACTCTAAATGGCCTGGAGATGTAATTGTGAGTGTGAATGTGTCTAGCTATGTGATAGACTGGCAACATGTCAATGCCTCACGCCCAATGCACGCTGGGACGGATTCCAGCACCCAGCAGCCCATAACAGTTTGGAGAATAGATGGATGGTTGTATTTTACATATCAAACTCTTTAATTATATGTGAATAACACTGCACTTGTATGTTTTTATGATCTAAACAAAAAAATACTGATTGGGTATTTTGGTATTTAACTAAAACCAACACATAGTACAGGCTGTTGTTAATTATGCATTGATAGATTTTAATAGTAATCAGTTTCAGATTTCATTTATAATTTCTAAAAAGTGATGTCACTAATACTTTAATGCCATCAGGAGCCTTACAGGTGAAAGGTACAAATGCACACAAATGCTACATATGCAGCTTCATGAACAGCATTTAGGATCTACAACACACTTGGAAAAGTCACTGACACATTGTACAGATTTGAGAAATGATTCAAGATGCATATAATGTAGAAAGTAAAAGTAAAATAGTTCAAATTCATTTTCTAATACAAGTTCAATTTAGTTTTCTAGTACCCTCTTACAATGTTGAAATATGATTCATCGGTCCAAAGTATGAGCAATGCATCTGAATATGTGTCATATTCCATAGCTGGAGAATCCCCCCCTGAGGACATTTCATCTGGGAATTACAGACTTTTCAAAAGACCTCATCAAATCATCCAGTAGATATATATAAAATATTTCTTACGATAAATTTTAACTTTGAGCTGCTGGTGGTGAAAATCACGGGATAACTAGGTCACTAGGATCCAGCCTCTGGGCACAATGTAAGTCTTTACAAAAATTCATGGCAATCCATCTGCTAGTTTTCAAGATATATTACTTTTCACTTTATGTTATGATTTTATGTTATTACAAAGAAATACCAATGGTTCTATGTTAATATTTTATCTATGTAATGAATGCTTTTTATGTTTAGAAAGAAAGAAGCCAGGTGTTGGTTAAGCTATCATGCTGATGTTGTAGGCCTCACTTCAAACATGCAAAACAGCAACCGTTAAAATAAAAGCTCCAGCGTAGCTCACGCTTGTTCTTTTCCACTTCTCCCACTTTCTGCTCCATATAAATTCTTTTTTGAGACATAGCAGTTTTACTATAAATAATGCAAATAGGGGCAAAAAAAGACACGCAGCAGCACAGATAGAGGGGATCATTCACTAAAATTGCCAGCGTGTGCAGAGTGTAGACTGCACCAATGTACTTTACACTAAATGTTATTCAGAAAATCAAGTTTTGGATGAAAACTATGTTATTAAACTTTTAAAATAAATAATATGTAGCATTAAAACTGAATCACTCATTTTTGTAGTGTTTAGGATCATTTCTCAACACTGACCAACAACAAACTACTGGTTAGTTAAAATTTAATATATTTAATATTGAGCTGTGGGGACATTGCTTGAAACCACACTGCACACACTAATTTATTCAATAATACATTTTGTTCAGTGTGCGTGTTTAATACACATATTTGCAAAAGTATTCATTTTGTTGCTTTTAACAGTTTTAGCAGCGAAGGGCAACTTGGCAAGCGTCAGTATTTAAAATTCTCCACTGTAAAACATTAATCAGTCACTACTATTACTTTTTTCCTGTGCGCTGGAGAGTCAAGTAAACAGACTCATTTAAGGTCAGAGGTCAAATGTTGATGGTGTGAAATGAAAAACATTTCACAGATAATCAATGGCACTAATGTGTGAGCTGGATATTAAGGTTGTGATGAACTAGATTGTTTGCAATATGAGTTTAGAGCAGCATCACAGATAATGAAGGTAGTTTATTCACTTGGAGCATTGGGAGCTGAAATAGATTGACTTATGTAAGTTGATGTGCTTTGTTTGTGCCTTAACAAGAGGAGGCAGCTGAAGATCTATGACCCTCATCTTTTCTCCCCGTAAATAATTTATCACTGCATGTAGCTGGACTGATAAGCCACAACATTAGTACTACCTGCTGGTCCTAAGGGGTCAGCATGGGAAAAATTGAAAAGGTGTCTGAACAACGATCCATCATAGCTTGCTGAATATGGATCTGCATAGCATATTCAGAGTGCCCATTCTGACCGCTCCTCGCCACAAACTTACAGCCACTTGCTGATATTAATATTGTGGCCGAATGGCATCTGTGGTGTGATGTAGTCGTGTGTTGTGTTTCCTCGTGACTTTGGTAGCAATGACCTGCGTAATGATCCTATCCTGACATGTCCTCTAGCAGATATGAGTCAGACTTAATGCATAGGTTTGTCTCTCCTAATTGATTTATTGTAAATTTACTCTTAGTGACCTCTGCCGGGCACTGGATTACGCTGCTGAGCTCACCTTGAGCTAAGAAATACAAATAAGGTTTCCAAGCAAACTACATCCATTACAGTTCATTACAATGTGTTCTAAGTAGCAGCAAAACTAGAATATGTACAGGATACTACTGATTTCAGCGGTTGCATTTAGTGATGCAAGAGTATACTGCTTTGTAGTTGCTGAGCTTACCTCTATTTTCATTTTACTTTCTGTGGGTTGTCTCTGTTGAGATGTTAAATACAGAGCCACTGAAGTAGCTCTGCAAAAACGTGCCTTCCATTTCCATCTCCTATTGTCAGCACTCCATATAAAAACATAAAATATTGAAAAGGTGTATTAACATGGGTCAGAAATTGATGGCTGCTCCTCTGTGGGGGGAAAAAATGAAAGTGGAAAGATAAAGGCCTCTAAAAATGATTAATCATCCAATAAACAGTTGAACTTTGTTGGTAATTTGTTATAAAAAGCATAATCTTGGACAGGATTTTAAAATCCACGTATGCGTTGTATTTTCACAAACATTTGTCTGTGCGGCTATGGAGGTCTTGTTTGAGGGTTGAAAAACAAGTGAAGAGCTGAGGAAGACTGAAAACATAATGTGTCTAATAAAATATTAAGACACATTTCTCTTATGCAGTATGACCACAGCTGAACCACGAAAACCAACCCCCCCAGGGGCATCATTTAGAAAATTGTAAAGGTATAGCAAAAAAGGATGATGGTGGGGGAGCAGTTAAAGGTGGGACTATGGGCGCATGTGTCAGAGAAAATGAAAACACTGCATATCATATGATGAATGCAACTAAGATGTATAGACACGGTATTAGTGTCAGAGTCGATTAATTGATACTGTGTGACTCTCCCTGGCTGTGTCACACACTTCAGCATATACATTATCTCATGACCTGGTTACCAATAACTGCAGAAATTCTCATCTGTATACATTTATTAAATCCTTGTCCTGTTTTTTTTTTTATATATATATATATTAAATACAGAAATTCACAGAGAATAACTTGCCTTATTTTTGAACAGAAAATACAGCCTTCATTTAGACTTTCAGTTAGAATTTGAGATCACAGGTCACAAACATAAAATTATATTTTCCCGCAGGCCTCAGCAGCCTACGTGTCAATTTATTTTGGCATTTTCCCTGGATTGAAGTCAGTCACTGAAGGACAGATTTTAGAGGCTATTACACAAAATGGATATGGGAACATAATGTGTTGTAGCAAAGCATAATGCATCTCAATGCCAATAAGGTTCAACTGTGTGTCTGCTCATTTTTTCACTGCCAGCACAAAGTTGTACCTTCTTAGTAGCACTGACAGGCTGTTCAATGGGCTGTTTGCCCCTCTGATTTCTTCCTTAGACATTTCACGGTAGGTCTCCTTCTGCAATGACAGTCTCTGAATTTCAGAGATGACATTAGTATCAGGAGATGTTGCCTCTGCCTGCCTGTGGCCCACTTTTTTGTTTTAGATTTATTTGCACAATTGTGTCAGTCTTTGTACAGGCGCTGTTTCATGGTTGTACTTGATGCCAATGTGAGATGATAGTTCAGTGTCACTGCATTTGTCTTTTAGTGCCAGAAATAAAATAAAAAAACAATTACAATGCAAAGAAGACAATTGCTCCTGCACTGATGTGTGAGGATGTGTCACACGTATGTTTGAACTGGTTGTACTGGTTGTACTGGTTGTGTGTTCTTATTCTCTCACTCATGATTTTTGGTTTTGCACCATCACTCTTTTAGAAGCAGTCTTACGTGATTGCTTTGTAGCTGTACTCACAATAAGTGAAGTCGTGCTAAATGTCTGCCTTGTATACTTTTATTGCAAGGTGGTAAGAGGGTGAGGAGGTTGAGCAGCACGGAGTCTGGAGTGTGGCACTGTTGGCTGCGTGTCCATCGGCTGCATCAAGCTCCCTGCACCCCTCAACACACACACTCACCCAGAAACACTTACCATCTAACAGCCTGGCCTGTCATCTGCTGGACAATGTGTGAAATGCATCTCAGCTTCACTTAATGGCAACAGCTGCTAGATTATCTCAACTAAACAATACTGTTCTCATACTGCACACTATGCGGCTAAAAAAGACTACGATAATAAATTCATAAATACACTAAGCCGTAACGTCTTTTGACATTTCAGTCAAAAAGGACACCGAAAATACCACTTCTCGAATGTGTGCTTGCTCTTTCTGTGCCAGAGCTCTGATTCACACCTTCTTCTCACTGTGCTGACAGGGAAACACTGGTTGTAGTGGGTGGATGAATTAGTCCGTGTGGAGGTATTACACTGAAACCTGCTGGAGCTTTGAGTGGGCAGTTCCACACCCATCAGCCATCACTTCACTTGTGTGAGACAGCTCTCTTGGTTTGCTGAGGGGTGGATTCATCATCACCCCTCCACATGTATTCAGAGTTAGAAGTTAGCAGCCTTGTATGTGATTGGAATATAAGTAGTTAAAAAAAAATAATAATTTAATTTGTAGATTTAGTTTTTAGTGAAATTCTTCAAAAATTTTCCATTTAGCCTATTGGATTAGTTGATTTTTCAGCCAGACATACATAGTATCGCCACAATTATTGAATAAATGACCACGACATTTGATCCCATAACTTTTCCTTTATTGCCACCATGCTGTTAACATTTACGCTTTTTTTTTTGCAAAACATCTCAACCACTAATAGGAAGGAATTACTATCGCATTCAGAAAAAATGCCCCCCATGCTCAGGGGATGGATTTTAGGATACATTTTTTATGCTAACACACTAATGCTGAATCAACATTAAGAACAAACCACCACTGTACGTGTAAGCTCTCAGGTTAACTCATGTTAACGTAGGTCAGCTCCTACAAGGCTCTTCATATGTGTTTAGCTTAAATGATTTTCATTCACGCTGTTACAACAAAACATGTCTTCTGCTTTCCTAGTGAAATGAAGTTTTTCTATTTTGCTGTAACTGTGTCATTTGTGTGCAAGCTATTATGCATAGATAAGACATAAATAGGGAAACGTGTGAAGAAAGTGTCAAACAAATTAACTGGTTAGCATCAGTAGTGTGAGCTGCTCTAAAATAAAAAGGCAACCATGTAACAGTGGAGCATTTACTGTAAGTGGCCGTAGCTCAGTTGGTAAAGGCAGTCGTCCACGGACAACAGGGTCAGTGGCCAGATCCCCGGCCCTGGCTCTGTCGAAGTGCCTTTGGGCAAGACACTGAACCCCTAACAGCCCATCCCCCTCCGCAGCTGTGCAGTGCCGGTCCAAGCCCGGTAGAAATTGGGGAGGGTTGTAATCAGGGCGTAAAAACTGTGCCAAATCAACATGCGGACCATGATCCGCTGTGGCGACCCTGAACTCACGGGATGAGCCGAAAGGACAAAAAAAAAGAGAATAAATGTATTCTTCATCTAATGAATAAATTATGATATGTTAGAATGGATAATCAGCAAATAAAAGTTCCCAATTGTAACTAAATCTATAGAATATTTATTTTCTAATTATTTTTTGTTATTTTCTTGCTTAACTTCATTGACTGAAGAACATTATTTCACCAGAGTTTATCATTTATGTGGCAACCTGATTCGTCAGAAATGCTTCTTAGTCTTAAATGCTGATCAGTTGGTCGTGAGTCATGCTGCTGTTTTCATTTATTTAAAGACTGCCCCTTGTTGTTCCCCATACAGTTCTGCCCACTGCTGCCAACGCATGCGGTTATGTACAGACAAAGACTTAAGACGCTCAGATTGTCTAACTTCCGAACCAATCACGTAAGTGTCTTCTGGGTAATGAGCTGTACGCGCCTCCCTCCACTTCCCACATCCCCCCCCCCCCGCCTCCTTCCCTCGGCTCTTCAGTCATCCCTGATCAACATTTTTCACATTGTTAATCAGTTATGTCAGCGCTTACTAATTATGGACAATTCATCATGTGTGATTCACTGTCTCGCTCGCGCTCTCTCGCTCTCTGTCAGCATGGTGTTCTCTGCTGCATGAGCGAAAACGACAAAGGTGAAACTGTCTTTATTAAGTATGCAGCACCAGGGAGTGCACTCTCTAACGATAAGCAGCATGTTGCAGTGCTTTGGCTTACACTTCCTTGAGGCGAGCGATAAAGGCCAGGTGCAGATTAAATTACATTAATTTGTCCGCCAGAAGCCCTGACCCACAATGACTTACAAGACAAGGAGGATGGAGCGATGAGCTGTAGTGAAACTACTGCCAAAGTACTGAAAAATAAATTGACTATCAGTGTCCCAAAACACTGTGGCCCTAACCTGCCATATAAAGTCAACAACCTTAAAGATGCGCATGGCTGATTTGACTGTAACTCTGGGTGCTGCAATTTAAAATGTAAACGGTACTAAATAAAAGTGAGTTTAGCTTATTATTGCTCATTTTCTTTTATGTACCCGCCCACATTTAGTACCGCAGCGAATTCAACCATTTTTGAAAAACAACATAGTACACACACCCAGTCTGGCAAACATGGATATGCAAACACTGTGTTATCAACATGCACAGTATCAGCTATGCCATTACCAAGCGTACTGTAACCTTGCCTATGATAGTGTAACATTTCTATCCTCTCTGCCGGTACTGTTCCCAAGAGTCAGTATCAGAGACTGTGGAAAGCTCAGCACGTGTATTCCAGTCCGTGTGAAGATGTGCTCCACGCCGTGCCTGTTGGTGCTTTTAAATATAATAGGTAACTACATTTCTACTTCTTCTTTTTATAACCATCTCTCATTTTTATCTACATGGTGGTTTTATTATTGATGCTTATTGGGGGGGATTAAACTCATTTGAAACTTGATTAACTTGTCCTTTTTTAGGATGTGTTGAGCTAATCACAGTCAGCACTCCGCAGAAATATGTCAATGTTACGAGGGGCGATAGTATCCTACTCCAGTGCTCGTTTGAAACCATTCCAGACACCAAAGGCCTTACAGTCCAATGGGATTTTGTTTCAGCCTCCTCCAATGGTCCACAACAGGTATGTACTGAACACACTGGTCCACACAACTCAATGTTTTAGAGGTTAATTAAAGTTCAGATGCTAATTTTCTAGACAACATTAGTACAAAAGTTTGAACGTTCACCAGCTAAGAGCTAGGAGACACACCTCGCTGAGACAACAAAGCAACAAAGCCAAAGAAATCAGATAACACCAAATTTAATACAAAGTGACTGCAAACATTGTCTATGTCAAATTATTTAAAGTTCCTTTTTGAACTAAATGGCACCATCCACTGAATGTATGTACACTCATAATCATTATGAAATGAAGAGTCTCGCTATGCTATTTTAACTAACAGCCATTTCCTAATGTATGTACAAGTAAAAAACACATTTTTTCTATTGGTTTCATGCAAAGTAGGAAACAAAAACTGGGTAATTACAGATCTCTGTATCTGTACATATATATATATAATAAATATGAACTTAAGTAATTCAAGGCCAATTTGAGTAACATTGGTACAAGGGAAAATGAATAATTTTGTATTTTGAAATATAATAAGTGATTTATAGAGTTTATGTGTCAGATATTCTGATTTGCTGCCATTTGCTTTCAGATCTATTACTATCAATCAGGAGAAGCTATCATTCTGAGGTCTTATCAGGGCAGGCTTCAGCCACCCTCGTCTCTCACCACGACAAGCAATGCTTCAATAATATTAAGCAACATGCAACCATCAGATACCGGAGTCTACGCTTGTGAGGTTCACAACTTCCCTGATGTAAGCGGGAAGTCTCAGGTCAACATTGTTGTAAAAGTTCTCGGTAAGTCTACAAAGAGCTGCTTATCGGCTAACCATTGATTTAAAAACAACACTCTTCACTATTTCTTTTCATCTTTAAAGGTTGTAAATGTAAAGTTAAATGTATCCTCAAAGAGTTAAATTATTTGATGGTTATTACATGATTTAATCTAATCAATCTCAATCTGCACACGTTCACACAGTCCTGAGTAGTACATAATCAAAGGCACGGTGAAAAAGCACAGAGAGTGCGTTGGGGATTTCATGACCACACCTGTGCAGTATCGGCTGAATATTTGCTTTATGCGAGAACACATGGGCAGCTAATGTGCTTTGTACAGCATGGTGCTCAGATGTTCTTCTTTTGGACCAACATTCAAACCGTAACCTGGTCATACACAGCAGCGTGAGCATCTGGTGCCGTTTGAATCAGCTACTAAGACAGAGAAAATGGAAACAGACCTAATCGGAATGTTCTGCTGGTTCTTTGGGCTTCCTTCTTCTTCTCCTGCTCATGAGGGTGTGGCTACCTGAAGAGGGAGAGTCAAAGCACACAGAGCGTAAAATAAAAATAACGTACACCTGAGTTTTATTTTGGTTTTTAAGTTTATGTTTTTAAATTTATGTTCCTTAATATTCAGCTTCCTCTTGCCTTTTTTTTTTTTTTCTCAATATTTTCACATCATTATACGGTTACATTAGTCATGTATGCGTGAGCCCCTCTTTTCACTTAAATGTTAAATAACAATAAATCCCAGTCTGAATTTCTGTAGGTAAAATTTTGTGTTTAGATTTCACTAAAATATTTAAGTTCTAGTTCAACAGGTGAATTATTGCAGCAGTGCTGTAACATTAAAAAATCTATTAAAATAGTGATCAGTGTGATTAGTGTGATGAACGAATTACATTCAGTTTGTACTGTCTCATTCACTCAGTTACCAGGACAACCCTGCATGTCTCAGTATCCTTACTAGTTTCCATGGTTACTGCAGCAGTCTCCTCATTGTCAGTATTGGAAATTAGAGTCGGATTGTGACTCCTTCCTTGTACTGCCTACAGAATATACTGTGTATCAGCATCTGGTCCATGTTAACATGCACTTTTTATTTCATAACCTTGGTCTGTGTGAAAGTTTTTAGACAGCAGCTTCCCTACACTGAATGTGATGCAAGAGCAGTATGATTACGCATGATGATTATCAATCAGTCACAGATGATTTTCATCATCACAACTACATAAAATTACTAGGATATTTTAACTAGTCTGGTGGTTAGTCACAAATTACAAATAATCCTAATGGTTTTATTTCCTGCAGTATGTACAGTATATAATGATAATATAATATAATTGTTACAATATTATACAATTTTATTGTATATTGTTGTGAAGTGACAACACAACAGTGGAGAGTTTTTCCTCTCCACTGTTGCCTATGGTTTGCTCCAGGGGGAATTGTCGGGTTCTCTCGCTATATAAATAAAGCTGAATTGAATTTAATAGATTTTTTTTTTTTTTTAATTTAGTTTTATTATTCGTGAGTGTATTAACCCTCTGCTGATCTGGTGGAAAGTAAAAAGGTGCCTTTACCATAGTAGGCATCTGTACATCTGAAACGTTGACTTGTGTTTTTCCATTACCTTTTAAACAGAAATAGTTATAATTTTTCAAACAACATATTATATATCATGCCTATTATAAGCAATTGTACAGGTGAAGTCATTGATTCACATTTTAACTTGTGACTCTTCCGGATATTGTTGGCAGTTTTAACAAAAAGCTTCTGAAATGATCAACTGTTCAAAGTCCAAGACTTATACTTCGCTAATAGATTGTGCAATGTTAATTCAATTCTCATCAGACTTAGTGATCCTTGCACTAGTATGACTCACTTTCACAGACAAGTTTAAAGTGACCTAACAATCATTTCATCCTTTATCCACCAGAGAAGCCCTCTCCTCCTTACTGCGCTGTACATGGCGATTTGGAAACGGGTCACCTGGTCACTCTGACCTGCCACAGCGAGCGTGGCAGCCCAGGCCCTAAATACAGCTGGACCAGACTAGATCACACTGAGAACAGTTGGCCTGTACTAGGAAGAAGTGAGTACTAAATTAGTGTGTTTGGGAAGTACTTAAGTTATTAGCACATTCATTCTTTTGAAAACATGTGGTATTTTTCCCTCAGCAACCACAACTGGAACACTGGAATTCACGAACATATCCCAGTTTGAATTTGGAAAGTATCAATGCAACGCTACGAATGCAGTGGGATTTTCAACTTGTACTATTGATCTGAGTCCTGGTATGTCCACATATTTGTTTCTGAGAACATTTTTTAAATGTATTATATGTGTGAATACTAAAAAAGGCTTAATTAATTGATATAAATCATCGATTTTATAGATGCTGGAAATGGAGTGATTGCTGGTGCAGTGATCGGTGCATTACTTGGATGTGTCCTAATCATTCTGGTTGTGTGGTTCATTGCTCACACTGTGAAAAAGCACAAATACAAAGCGGTGAAAGCATCATACGCCAAAGAGATGACGTGAGGGTTCAGGCTCTTGATGCTGTTAACATTTCAATTTGTGATCTGTAATTTTCAGGGTGTAACATCAACTCTCTCTGTGTCCACTAGAAGGCACTCTCCTCAGGCCCAGGAAACTGCAGAGAGCGTTCCCGTGGCAACCACAGCAGGCAACCGTCATGCAGAGGTGGATGAACCACAAGCCTGAAAGTGAAGGCCTGTTAACAGCTGGAGCGACTTCACTAATCTGAATAAGTGTAGAACCAGGATGTTAGGTCTCTATTATACGCCATCCTCAGATTATATGTTGATGCTTGAAGTTTTTTCCAAGCTTCCCATAGAGTCAGTCTTTTATATCTTTATTCTAATTGACTCATTGTTTTTGTTGTTGTCGTTTTTTCTTTTTTATTCAATCTTTCAATCGCTTTGCTATTTCCAGTGCTTTTACATTTTTAATTTTATATTTTAGTTGTTGTTTAGCATAAGCTGCATCATGCAAATGGATCAAGTCTAATAGTATAGACAGAAAGTTAATTTCAGGTTTTTTCTCTTTTATGTTTTTCTCTTTTTTATATAGTAATTGATTTTTTTAACATACACCTAAAAAAATTAACTCATGAAGGTACGAATGTAAAGGCTTCCAGATCAGCTTCTGGTTGATTGATAATAGAAATTATCAAGCAGTCATGAAGTGAATATTTTGTCAATTTAAAATAACCAATCCTGATTAAATATAGTTTTTTCTTAATCAGTGTGCCATGTACTATGCAGGCAGGTGAATAAAAACAAAGCCAAGGTTGTTTAAGTTTGAATTCTTTCAACTGACTACACTCAGGCCTTGTTTCTACATGATTCCTCTCTAAGTTTGCATTTATCAAGATTCAATCATTTATTACATATAATATCCCCTAATAAATACTTTGATTAAGTTTCCTTAACTGCTGCTTGACATTTCTATGAAGCCAAATGACGAGTTACAGTACGTATTCCCAACCTTATTTTGATTTAAGGTTTGACTTATGTTAAAATGTAACATCGAAAAGTTATCATTTGCACAAAAATATGCAAAGTTTGCTTTACCTTAGCTGCTGGGGAACATGACAGAGTTATGTGGCTGAACTCAAGTAAAGATCCTTAGGGGCTTCGCTAAATTTAGCAACAGTTCCACACGGACACACTGGGCCTGGGTTGAGAGGATTGTTTCATCTATGAAGATGTGTCATTTGTCACATTTGATTTGTTTCTAAAACTCCATTGAAATGTAAAAACATAAAATTTGGTTTAAAATTTAAATACCAAATACACACATGGATATGTACTGTAAATAAGCATGTAAGAAAAACAGTAATATTTAATGAATTCAGATAAGTGTTTAATCCAGCAGTCTTGTGAACAGGGATTGTGCGATTCACTACACACATTTTGTGTATGCACAAAACTCACAACTGGCTACAATACATATTATTCCAAGTGTCACTTATCAAGCACTACATTTTCTGTTAAAACCCGATTTATTTTTAGTAGTAATATTAATCTGTAGGTCAGTCCACTAGTCCAGACTGAAATATCTTTTTGTAGCGGGATTCCTGCTCTTTCCAAGCCGAACTGGAAGAACTTTGATGATTCCTCAAAATTTAATTTAGCAACATCTTCAAGTTAAAATTCCATCTAAAATTCAATTTTAGCAATGTTTAGCAGATTTATGAAAATATCCAAACCTGAAAAACTATAAGCTTTAGGTCTTCTAACATAGGTCTATACAAGCTAACTGTTACACCTGGTTTTAGGCACTTTATCCCATTTCAGCCCATTTTACTTTTTTACTAATTATTGACTCCATCACACTCCTGCCAACAATCAAAGTATGAAAAATGGCTTTATACATGTGGCTTGGTCTATGCATCACTGCAAAATGTCCTTATACTTCATGGATTGGTTTTTGCCCTGACTTGCAGTGTTGGAGTTCATTTACACAGATGTGTACCTTTATAAACTGCCCAAAGAAATATTGTTGACTCCAGTCCACAGTTCTAGACACATCTACAGAAAAAAACTCATTTGGTGTGTCACAACAAAGGATGTTAACACCTTTGTAAATACATTTTAAAATTTAATTCAATGTAAAATTTGTTATAAATATTTTTTACTTTGTTCATTAGAGGTCAATGGGTGTTCATGGGAAAAATTTTATTATTTTATCCATTTCAAAATAAATGTAAAACCACAATAAAATGTATAAATAGAGGAGAAATGAAGGAATCAGAATGCTTTCTGTAGAAATATTGATTATAATTTACCAATAAGGCACAGAAGGGAAGGGACCTTCATGGCCAGATCAGGCCTGCAGGCCGAAGCAGCGTGCAGTGCTGAGGACATCATCTCTGGTCAGATAGCATCCACAGAGCTGCCGTGAGCCGGTGAACGACTCTCTCCCATGCATGATACGCCAGTTGTCTAGAAAAACCACCTTATCAAAAAAAGAGAGAATATAACTCTTCAATTCCACACAAAGACACCGACATTCCAATCTGTCTTTATACTTCTCACAGTCGTTAAACTTTAACTTTACTGACATATAGAGAAGCAATTATAATGTAATAAATTAAATTGTTTCTCCTTTTCATCTTTTTATGTAGCCTTTGTTTCATCAGGAGAACCTCTAAAGAGGTGAGACAATTGTTTTCTGGCTTATTAGGCGTATCCTTCTTACTTTCCCTGGAGACAGTTTCACCCACAGCTCATTCTCTGGTCGCCTCAGTTCTTTGGTCAACTCCCGATGTGCCACATACCACCGCTGAACGGTGCCGTGGGGGATTGTGTTTATCACCGATCTATCATAGTTGTTGTATCTGTTTAAGAAAAAAAACATTGAAACCTCTCCAGATGATCCAAAATACAGTAGCAAATCTTATTTTTTATCAGCCAAAATGGACACGTGGCAAATGACTAAATGTACTGAGCTATTATAGTTTTCCAACTATCTTTAAGTAAGGACAATTTGTTAGCTTAAGAAAAAAAGAATATGTTATATTATTTAACTAATACATAATCCAATACGATAAATATGTATAAAGCCACCAAACTTATTTTGAGCCATAAATAAAATATATTAACAAGAAACAAACACAGAATGTTACAATGAAATACAGTTTGAGGATGAAAATCCAATGTCTAGTTCACTAGAGTGCATTTGAGGAAAACCTCTCAACTTGAAGTACACAGATTACACCTTAAGGAGCTGATCACATCTCCTAATTTCATGATTAATCAGGCCGGATCAGATCTAAATTGCCTTTCTAGTCCAAAATCTTTCAAAAAGTTGTAGTCCCACAACTTTCCACTTTTCGGCATCATCATCAAAACTTGGATGAGTCTCCATCAGGTTTCCACAAAATGCATTCAGCAGAGAGAGCCCGTCTTAAAGTGTCAAGTGACATTTTGATGGCGGTGGACAGTACACAGTGTTGGTTTTACTGGATCTAACCTCAGCGTTTGATACGGTTGACCACAAAATATGTATAATTTATCTCCAAAATGTTATTGGTTTGTCTGGCTCTGTACATCAGTGGTTTTCTTACTGATAGAACTTTCTTCTGTTGCGATAAACCAGATCATGTCTGACTCAATGCCTCTGTTATGTGCACTACACCTCTTGCTCAGATCATTGAGCATTTTAAGCATGTGTCTTATGACTTATATGTTGATCTTCAGTTATATTGTTCTTTCAGAGAGTCTGAGTTTCACTTGTTGTCTAGCTTGTTGAAATGTTTATCTTGTATTAAGGAGTTTTTGGGCAGACTGAAATTTGGATCATTGCACCAGATTAGATTAAGGAACCTTCGTGTTGTATTTGATCAATCTATGTCCTTAGGTCAACATTCAGGTCAGATGGCCAAAAGCTGTTTTTATCATCTAGGGAATATTTCTGAAGTGAGAAAAATGTTGTCCAGTGTAGATTTATAGATGATCATAAATGCTTTTATCTCATCTTGTTTGGACTATTGTAATTCACTCTCAGTAGCCAAGCTTTTAACCAGTAGAAGATCCCACATCACACTGGTTTTATATTCTCTTCCCTGGTTACCAATATAATATAGTATTGATTTTAAAATTATAGACCCCTTAAGGCTCCTCTAGAGCATTAAAATCATCCAGTCAAAGTCAGCTTGTGGTCCCTTAAACCCATTCTGAAACTCAGAGGGATCTTTCTTTTCAGTCAGTGGCTTCCAGACTGTGGAATGTCCTCCCTCTGTCTCTGCATGTGGCTGATTCTGCTGATTCTTTAAAAATCAACTGAAGACACTTCAGATGAGCTTTTAGCTGACTGGGCTCTTATGGTTGCATCTTTGTTGTAGTTGTGTTGAATTTAGATTTTAAATTTTTACTTTACATTTTGTAAAGCACTTTGTGATTTTATCTGTGAAAGGTGCTATATAAATACATCAAATTTAAGCGCTGACATACCGAATCTGATAAAGTTCATTGTTCCAAGGATAGACGTTAAGCACAGGGCTGATGCCTGTCATGTGGTTTTGGTGTTTGTCCGTGTTTTCAATGTAGTCGTGCCTGATGGGCACACGGGAAAGCAGCTCAAAGTTTTCAGGGGACTTCTGGCGTAGCTTTTCTGCAGCGTAGAACCCGTCCACGAGTAGTGTCTTTCCCCCAGTTCCGTCATGTTTGAGGCAGTGGAAAACCTGGATTCTGCAAAAACAATCAGAGGTGTCAACTAAACAAAAGTGAAACATGAAAATTAAAATCGCTCAGTATAAAGACAATGAAACTATCATTCAGATTAATATCAGCACTGTTTGTCAAATGTTACTGTTTGAATGCTTTACTAACACTTATCCTTTCACCATCACTGTATTTGGGCTGTTTGTACTCACCCACATGGTTCCTGGAAGTATGAGGTGTCAGTGTGCCGGTCCAGGGCCAGCTGGCTGTAGGCACTATCTCCTCTGGAAAAATCTGATGTGAAGCACCACATTCTTCCATATGTGGTCTCCCTAACACCCACAACAATTTGTGAATTAGGAGGAATAAGTAATTCAGCACGGTCGAAAGCAAACTGATAATTTAGAATAAGAAATTGCTTTGTGGGAGATGGAGCCTCACTGTGGGAGAGGTCAAAAGAAGCACTTAATACCTGATAAGACTGACCCTCTGGGCAACTGCCTCTGTGGCCTCAACTGTAGCTGGGACGTCCTCTACAAAAGCGATCCCATAAAGAAGATAGTTCTGAAGAAACTTCTTAAGTTCATCATCACAGCTCATGAACGTGTCCCATCTGGCTGACGGTATGTTTGCATTTTTATAGATATCCGAGTTCCAAAGAATGCGTGGCTGTAAGACGCTGTGCTTCTTTCTTTCATAGCTGTTCTCAGCTAGCCAGCTAAGGCTGTACGTTGATACGTGACCGCCAGGCCCTGGGAAACAGACATGGAATACGTTTGAATTAGATTCAGTAAAAAGTAAATACGTTGAAAGTTAAGATTATCCTGATTATGAGCTGTAAGTAACTTTCATACAACTTAATCTCATTTAGCTGAACTGATTCTTATTGATTGATTTTATCAATTTTTATGTAAAGTTTCCACAATGCGCATGAACAGAAACTTAGGTGGAAGTATTGTGTCCTCACTGTATTCCAACACTAATAAAATCGAACTACCTATAGCTATACTGTAAATATGCATGCAGCAAGTGCACCGATGGAGTTCAGATGTGTGCGCCACACGAGTTTCCTTAGGGGGCATCAGATCATGACGGTTTTACTAAAGCACATCAAGAAGAACAACAGCTTGAATACATACTGTATGACTAGTAGAGAGACAGACACAATTACCAGTATATCAGACTATCTTGTACAACGACGGGTTCCCATTTTTCAGTTTATTATGCCACAAGTTGTGTGTACTTTATTTCTACATCTCTTGCAATAAAGAAATAAATAAAACTAGCAGTGCGCCATCTTTAGGACAGACTTGTTACACTGTTTAGCCCATCTCATTGTGGCTGCTGTGGGACCATAAACTGCTCATTATTTAAAGAAATGGATTATGAGCAGGCTGCAAGTGGAGAAAGAATGGGATACAAATCCAGCTTCTCAGGGCTTTGAGTTCAGTTCTGCCTTCCGAGGGCTCTTAGGGGAACTGCTCAGTGAGAGCTGGCTTACAGGTCTGCTCCATTCGGTTTATTAAGAGAGGAATGAGGTTTGTGCTGTGTCCTTTTTAACACATCTTATCAAGTGAAAGGAAAAGCCTGCAACTTCCTTTGCCCAGAGCAGAACAAGAGTGTGGGAACAACCTTCCCTTTGGCTAAGACACTTCTTGGATGCTGTTTTAGTTTCCAAAATTAAAATGTATTAGGCAGCTTTACTGGCCACAATAGCACAAGTAATAATTTCAGTTTTGACTGTCTAACTACTGGCATCTTCGATGTGTACACAGAATGCATTAAATAAGCAGTAAATACTTTTTATGTGACAGTGTCCAATACAGGCCACTATTTGTCCTGTGAATCTGTTAAAATGTTTCATGTTCACTAGTTTGGGGTTGACATCTAAATTCAGGCTACATAATGTTCCTACATTTGAATATCTGTCTCATTTCATTACCTGACAACACCCTAGGGATCACTTGACAACTGAGTAATTTACACTATAAAGTCTGATTCTGACAGAGGGAAAAGTCCACTTCACATTTACATGTCATGTTTAATGATTACAGTATGTGCTGTAATGTTTCATTTGCAGCTATATTTTCCTTCCTACTTGTTAAGTGTGTGATCTGAAATGGCTGGACTACGAATAAAATCAGAGCGACATTCTTCCTCATGTTGTGGGAGCACTGTTTAATCTTTTATGGCCTCTTTTTTTCTGATAGTCTAAAACACACTTGTCAGTCCAATGAAATTGTTTGTTCATGGCTGATTTGACTGGGAGCTTTTATAATGAATTTGTTGTAACACACTTTGTAACAAATGTGCATTTTAGTCTGTTAGTTTAGTTAGTTTAGTTAGTTTAACACTCTACTCAGACAGATCCCATTTGCCCCAGTGATGCAACTGCACTTTAATCCAGGAACTTTCTTTTCTATCTCTACGTATTGATAAAATAATGTAAAGACTTGGCCAGTTTATTTATTAAAATGGATTTGTCCATGAAAAAAAAAATTTAGCCGAAAATATTTTTTCATACACAGACACCCAAAAACAAACCGATGCAAAGCTATTTATAAAAAAAAAAAATCATCCTTTACATAAGCAGAAAATAAAAGTCTTTAGGGATCTGAAACCAGCCTTATTATAGCATCATTGTGATGTTTTGCTGATCGATTCTGAGTGACTTGGCAGCTGTTTAGCTTACATGTGAGGACGAGGTGACCATCTTCCACTGCTGTGTGCTCAGGACGGATAGTGAGGTCGATACTGCCAGTGTCCAGGTTTCTCTGGTTGGTGTCTGAGTTGTATGAGGAGGCAGAGCGGCAGTGATCCCGCAGCCACACGTAGTTAAAATGCAACTGCGTCCCTCCATAGTGGATCACTGGTGATTTGATATGCAGGGATCATTAGTGATTTTTATGAGACAACATACGTTTAGAAGAATGTCAGAAAACGTACCCAGAGAGTCCTCGTGTGAGTGGAAAGTGTCTGAAGTCGCAGAACAGCCACGAAACTGGACGTTGTGTCCCCACGATGTCTGTGTTTTCCTGAGACCAGACAGCAGACGAGCCCGTTTCAGCGCAGGCTGCAGACTCCTGTTGAACGCACCAAACATCCCGGGCATCAAGGCAAATGCTGATCAACAGAAGAGAAATAAAGGCCAAATTTAAAACGACAGTTCCCTGGTCTCTTCGAATGGCCAGTGTCCGTATGTGCGGCCGCAAACATAAAGCCGGGTGCTGCACTTTCACAGAAGCCTTAAATGTCATAAAACATTTTTTCAGTATGCAATTCAAGTTCCCAGATTAATTATTAAACGACTTAGTTACTATTGTGTTTGGGGGCTTAAAGTTATAAAGCTTTAGTCTAAACCAGATCCAAACAGCCCAATAATGCAGTTTTACACATGCGTAGTTCGCACCGTTAGCTCACTACCCGGATGTGAAGACCGCCAATGAAAAAATACTGGACTTAACTCCAGGTAATAACAATAGTAATAATATCAATAATAGCCTAAGTATGTTTTAAATGGGGAACTCCTGAGCTTCTCACAACAGGCCCAGATATCCTAACTGTAAATAAGAGTAAAGGTCTGAAAACATTATTATATCATTATAATGCAAATATGATAAAGCTGTGTTTTGGATACATATCAGGTTCAGGTTCCTTTATTTATACCCGTAGGTAAATTAGTTTTGCAACACAAAAGACAAGACAGAAAAGAAAGTGACATCCAGCCATATGCACTGCTCATGCAACATTTACTATAAATACAATACAGAACAATTCAATAGAAGGAGTGTTTTAGGTGCTCAGTGAAGTTGCCTTCAGCAGCACTAAGTTTAGAACCGATGGCTTCAGGAACAAAACCTTTTTATTCTGCACTTGGAAACAGAGAATCTCCAACCAGCTTCTCCCATCTGGTCAGAGATTCTGTTCCCAGTTGTGTGAAGCTCATGAGTTCCCATATGACAAACATGCACCACCCACACTCAAGCAAAAAAAAAAAAAGAACACTCAGAAATAACTAACACTAAAATACAAACTTTATGACACAAGTGAGAGCAAAGTGCCGATTTAAACGTAACCGAGCTAATCTTTAAATCTGTCAAAACTGATATAACCACATTTTCAGACCCTGCACATACACCTATACATCAAATTCCATATAGTTGCCACTCACTCTCTAAAAAGTAGGTCAGGGGATCTGTTACTGTCACTTAATAAAATGCATGTTTTCAAGATCCTAATTTTCTGGTTTGAATAAGCTTTTTAATTTAAAAACTTGCTTTCATGATTTGTTTTAAAATAATAATGGTGGTAATTACAGCAACTTAATTTTGTGTGTGATGTAAACTGAAATTTCTCCTTCATCAATGTAAAATGTAATTTTATTGATGGTAACATAATGATATGGACTTGGTAACTCAATTTTAATTTATGTTGAGTGCTAGATTGTAAGTCCTGTCCTCTGTCCACTTAACATAAAACAAGACCGTGTGTTACAGGACCTGCTGTTCATGGCAGACGGACAAGAAAGATATTATCAAGATAAAAACAATCGGCTTTACAAAGAATTTCTATTTTTGGAATTTCTTATAGCCTATAGCTCCAGTGGACTGAAGGATACAGGACAACACCAGCTAACCAACCTGACAGTCTGTTTACCTACTTCACATCGATTGTTACCTTTTCAATTTTAGACTGTTGCTACTGACTAATACACTAGCATTTTGAACAGGGATACTTCTGTGGATAGATATGTGCTCTAAATCTCTAGCTTGTTTATCCGGTGTTGTTTTTACGTCTGCCTCAGGAAAAGGTATGAATATTAGTATTGCAGTGGTGTTTGGGATTTATGTTTCATTTATTGTGCTGTGATACAACTTTCTCCCGAGTTCTCAAAAATGTTTTTCCTTAGCACAATAAATGTACCACGAAGTAGTCATGCCTTACTGTGTACCATGGAGAGAGTAAAACCTTTTCAAGGAGCTCGGTGTAAGTTAATTCAAATACTTAATAATAATAATCATATTGGGCCCTTCATAACTGCTTTATTGTATGATAGACATCGAGCCATAACAATACAGTCAACAAAAAACAAATTGTAAAAGAACATATAATAACAAACTACTAGGCTGGGCAGATGATACTTACAAATAAAGTAAATCTCATCTGTTTTTTAAAGTTATTGTTTTTTGTGAAATTAGGTGCAAATCATTTCAAAGTGTTTTTCCTTCAAGCTTATTTATGAAACTTTTTCATTTAAGCAGATTGAATTGTGTGTGCATTTGTATGTGATGGTCTAAGGCTTACAATATAATAGGTGGTTTTACTCGAACAACTTTACATTTAGAGCGACAGTCTGAAAATGCGTTAGTAATGATCCAAGTCATAATGTTTAAACAAGCTAACTTTATTTCTTTCCATTTTACAAGGACATGGAAGAGTTTGAAGGCAGACCTTGGCATGCAAGTGATGAAAATTGCCATCATCAGTGACCAGCCCACCACAGGATTTGAGCATAAGACTGCAACCATTGTTATTGAGGGAACTAAAGTTCTGGAAAAATGTATCCCTAGTTGCTGTCCTTTGATGATTGGCGTAATATATTCTCTGAAGTTGAGTGAAGCTAAGGGACTTAAATAAACTTTTGAACTGTTCCTCGAACTTGATGGACTGAAAGCCAGTGCATAAGTAATGGGTGTAACGTGCAGAAAGTTCTGAAATTTCTTTGTGTTCCACAGCACTGTCATAGTTTTCTGAGATGACACAATGTATTTTGAAGTCTACTAAAGAGGCTAAGGAACTGTTGTTACACGAAAAGGAATATAAGATAGAGTTTGAGATGGTTTTGTTCAATTAAGACAAAGCTTTCTCCAGATAGAGCTTATACACAGCAGCAAATATGATGATCAGGATATGCATATTTCCGTTTACACATTGGCTGTCACTGGGTAATAAATGAGACGTTTTGAGAATTATTATTTTGCATTACCAGCTTAAAGAAGTGTTGGCTGTTAACAGAGAATATGTGTTTATGAATTATTCAGATTGTTTACAAATTTTTCAAAGTTGTAATATAAGAGTTGTAGTTTAATTTTACATTTGGCACTGCGGTTGTGTATAGGTTATGTTAAGCCTGTAACTTTGATAAAATGTTATGGGTACACCAACATTTATAAACATATGGTTTGGTGCTACTGTCTCCAGGGACATGAGTAACTGTCTCACACTATTTTTATACGCCACAGTCAGGCTGGACAACCTGCTTTTTTTAAATTAATGACACCACAAGTGGGCAGTATACAAGGGGCTATAAAAAGCTTTAAATAACACGATCTTCACATTCACAGAACACATTCTAAATTTACAAAGCAACATTTTAACTTCTGCATATAACATTTGACATTGTCCGTATATGTCCTTATCATCTGATAAATCATTAGTTATATAATGGCCCAGATACTGTATGTAATCTCACTCCCTAAGGACAACACAAGAAAATAGGAAATACAGGTTTTCTGCTTTCTTTAGTCCTCACATCATAATATTTCTCTTAGCAACATTATATTGTTTGTAAATTTCTATACCAATTTGTGAGCAAGTCATCAGCAACTGCTGAAGACCAACACAGTAAGGCCAGAAAACCGCCAAATCATCTGCACACATGAGATGGTTAATAGGAAATTTACCATCCATACAACCTATACTCAATTTATTTACCTGCACTGATAGATTGTCCATGTTAAAATTAAAGATAAAAGGAAATACTTGTTCACATGAAAAGAAGCAGATATCAAATTTAATTTTATTCTCACTGTCTGAAGACTATTAAATTTCACGAGAAACCTAGAAACCGCTCTCTGGCACAATCTGATAAATAATGTTTTCATGATTTATGAGGTCAAAAGCCAGAGCTATAGGCCTATAACTCTCCAAACTGGTTCGTTTACCAGCTTTATGTTTAATTGTTGATCACTAATAAAGCTGATGGCATTGAGTCAGACAGTACAAAACCGTAAACTACAAACACAGTAAAACAGATAGTCAACAAGGGATAAAGCTTAACACTATTAAAGATTTCATGTGGTGTAACAGCCTCCTACCATAAACCTTTAGCTTTTAACACTGTTAAACAAATAATGTTTCTGCCAATTATTGTTATTATGTATTTCCTAGCAAGTGAATCTGACCTCGTTGTGTTCTTATGTCTTTTAACATGGGCATATTTATAACTTGCATAAGCACAATTCTTGTCATGAAATAGAGCTCTATACTTTTCTCTACCTGACTCTACCCGAGCTTTAAAAAGGCTTTTAGCCTCAGCATGTAATTCTTGATTATAATCTTTCCACCCAAATCTAACATTGCACACATTACCCATTTTAAAATTGATTAGAAAGAAATTTTAAATAGACTCATATGCACGTAAATTGAAGATATGGTTAAAAGAATATTCAGTAGCTGGACGTTAACATGCATCGCACAGTTTCTAATATCATTAAGAAGTTTCAGGTCCATGTGACTGTAGCCAACATCTGTGGCCTTGATGTAACCACAGAAGGAGAAGTGACCTCGGATTGAACAGAAAAAAGAAAAACAGGAACACTTTAAAACAGATTCTAACTGGCTTGATCACTGATTCGTTTGGGCAGACCACAGGAAAAAGGAGGAACTTCTGAAAGAGAAACAAAAAACTTTGTACTGGAGTTGGTTAAAATCTACAGTATGTTGACTAGTATGTTAGTTGAGAAGTCTCAAAAGTATTTGTTTGCACTTACTGAATCATACTGTGGAAGGCTACCAACACATTTTTGTTTGTGGCACTGTCTGTGTTTAAAAACTGCACCTGCTTTTCTTCTATTCTCTAAACACGTAAGAGTTCACCAGTGTTTTTGGATTTCAGTGGAGGTCTGCCTTGTTTCATCAGAGGTGGCCCTCTGGACTGGTAGAAGTGGGAATCACTGAGGGCAGCCAGTGGGCAAAACATAAAACATATTCCATCTGCCTTTTTTTCTGCTTTATCAGACGTGAAAATAATGTAAGTAATGTAATTAGAGCCGTGTGGAATCACTGTGACAGAAGTAGTGTGCTCCTCCATGTGACCTTATTAGGCTGTATACTCAGAGGCTGCCACTTTCAACACTATTAACAATGTGGCATTAAATCCACGTTGCTGATGAGGACAGATCATATCTTTTTTCCAGGGAAATGTGAAAGCAACTGTAGAATTTGTCATTCAGGCTATTGTGATTTGTACATACAGAAATGTCTTATTGTTTATGGTAGAGAGTCAATAGTTTATGCTCCTTCTCATTATGTAACTGATGATCCTGAATAATCTGAAACAGCCTAAAGAACAAGTTGTATGAAAATGTGTTATCTGTAAATAACAGGCTGTTAATGAAATCCCGTTTTAGTATTAGCACCTAGACAAGGATGCTGTAAATTAATGTTTGTAATGGACCGTTCCAGTCTCCTGGGGTCACCGTCAGTGGGTCTTCTTCTTCCTGCGTGCAACCCTGCTGAGGACGCTGCGGTAATGCTGCATTCAAAAAATCAGAATTTTGGAACTCTATTTCTTTTGTATCGATGGTTTGATTACAGCAAGAAACGTGAGAGTGGATTTATTAGGGGAATTATTAAATTCATTCATTGACCATAAACGTCATTTTATTTCATTGCAAGGCAGTTGTTTTTCTAAATTTTCGCTGGGTCTGTTCCTTTTTGGCTGTCTCAAGTGTAAAATTTTGGACCCTACTCCGTTGGATTATTATTTGGAGATTCAAATAAAAGACTACAGAAAGGGCATAACATTTGAGAAAGTGTACAGCAACATGTTTAAAATATGCTAACAACAAGATCATAATAAGCTAAACCAAAGACGGAAACAAAACTTTTCAACCATCTAGTACATTTACATTTACAGTACAGTTAAATTACAAACTAGTAATTTATAGATTTGTTACATATGTTCCTTTGCCCATATGTGTACGCCTGAATAGAGGAAACTGGGAGAGGTGCTTTAAAAACATTTAAAACAGCTAAATGCTTGATAACCCGAGTACTGGGATTTGGGAGGTTAGGGGGAGTCCGTGAAGGCACCATAAAGCCTGCCCCTCTGAGCAGCGCAGGCGGCGGCGTGTTTACTTGCTTTGTCAGCGGTGTCCCCGCTGCAGAGATCTCGTGAACCTCACCTGCTGCTGATCAAAGCCTTGGACTTTTATCTCAGAGAGAGACTTATCACATCATCGGCACTCACTATCAGCAGTTTCCTCTCCCACAGCGTTTTGTGGCCAGCCTCCTGCGGACCTTGAACCGGGGTACATTGGGTTCACGTTTTTTTTTTTTTTTTTTTTTTTTCAGCAGCCAAGGAAAGATGACGTTAAAATCCAATAAAAACGAAGCTGCTGTCATACTGGAGCCTGTCGCCAGCGTCCGGACAGCACTCTCCGATCTGTACCTGGAGCAGCTCCTTCAACACAAACCCAAGTCTGACAAGGTATTGTATCCTGTTTATCTTCAATTCATTTTATTTATTTATTTCTTTTGGCTTAGCGTTTGCTTCCGGGAAGCAGATGTGGGTGCCCATGAGCGTTGTGCGTTCAGTGGCAGCATCTCTAAAAATAGACGTAGTTCTATTTGTTAATGTGTTGATCTCTGAAACAAAGTACTGAGGCTTGGTGCTGTAGCCCACATCTCTCTTTTTCAAAACAGCACTTCTGTGTTGGTAACATCTGCACTGCTCAGTATTGCTCGGTCAGCCAGTTGGAGCTAGTAGACACTGGATTGGCAATTTCACTTCTGCATTTCTCCCAGGACATATGACCACACGTCAGAATGTCTTTATGTAAGCAAAATCCCCTAAATAACTACACATGTGCCAGCAAAGTCATTTTAAAGTAAGCCTTTAGTAAGCCTGTTAGGACTGGGATCCATTTAAAAAGAAGACAGATGGGAAATGAATACTGCTGGCTATTTTCACCTATAGTTATTGCTGGTCTGCTGCCACTGAGGAATTAGTGTCAGCACTCAGCTGAGGTTCTGCAGGTTGTTTACTACATCACACTGTACCAGGCTCAAACCTGTTTTCACATGGAGGTCTGACTATTGTGTTGTGAACCCACTGACCTGGATTTTAAAGTGGGAAAGGCACAAACCTTAAAACAGTCGAAACTTGAGTCGAAGTGATTTAAAAAAAAAGGAAGGGTCGGGTGGAACGTACTGCGATTTAAATCCTCTTGGACCGAATTTGGCAGCCAGTGATTCCCAGGGAACTCTTTGTGCTACCAGTGCTGAAATCTTTGAATCTGACAAGTCAGCAGGCTGAGGGAACTTGTGAAAGGAGGAAACTCCTTTCCTGACATCAGCAGTTTTTTTTTTTTTTCAGTAGCTTTGTGCTACAGTCTTTACCCTGATTTGTGAAATCATTGTCTCTAGTTTAGGTCAAACACACGTTATTGTCTTGAAGTGGGAACTGGTGTGTGGGTGGTTTACTGCATCTCCTCTACACTTCACCTTTGTTTTAGGTAGGATGAGTGAAGTGACCAAGCCTGTTCTGCTCTCTTTGCAGCTGAGTGTTTTTCTCTTGCCTTCCCTCTGGAGACAACTCCAAATATATTCAGGCTTTAGCACTGAGCACTAACCCTACAGATACAATCACATGTCTTCTTTTCTTTCCGCTGAAAGGCATTGCGATGTGACTTTTGTGAAATGAGACAAAGTGCACAACATCAGGACCTAAACAAGATTAGGCGTGTCAGTACTGAATGTCTTATTTTAGTATCAACATCTCTTCCAGCTTTTTTGTGTCATGTGTCCCAATTGTTTTAGCTTGTGCTCAAACAGGCCGCAGCTGTTGCAGCAAAGAGTTTGTGTGAAAGGCCCAAGGGCCAGATTTTGAGCCTGTTGTTACTTCACAAGATAAGTACTTCTTCAGCTTGTTGACAAGGGACCCACCCTGAATCCTACACGGGGAAAGGATTAATAATTAATATTTCTTGACTTGACTGGCACACCATCTCAAAAAAAAGAACAGATAAGAAAGAGACTGATTGCACTTCAACATCATCAGTCATATTCGATCATGGTATGGATAACACAAATGGATTTCTATAGCGTGTCACGCAGCTTTCTGAAGTGCACATACAGTATAACGTTTACTTTGATCTACTTGGACTAATTCAGCTAAAACCTAAACCCGGCTTTTGAATGTGATGAGCACATGTCCAGAACAGGAAGCGCTTTGCTTAAGCCACACCCGAAGCTGGTATTCACCGTTCTGACAGGGTTTTCTTTAGCACGGATTTGAATGAGTGTGAGTGATAGAGATGATTGAGCTCATTGTCACAAGACTGATAAGTCATGTTTAAATTAAAAAGGCCTTTTCTTTACTAATTCAAAGCTAATCACTGGCTTCACAAAGTGCTCAAGACCCCCTTTAAAATGGATAAAATTGCCATTTTAAACATTAGCCTACACTGAATTACTCACAATGACAGAGCAAAAACACGTGTTCGTGTAAATATTAAAAATCTTTCTGAAGCCACTGTGGACTTGGCATTTAGTGATTGCTTGAGCTCAATCGATACCTCTTCTGTACAGCAATAAAGCTGATTATCACAGTGATAGTATTCGACCTTCAGATTTAACCTTTTTCAGTCTCAACCGACTCGGTCCTGTTTTCAGAGGAATAAAGGTTTCACACGTCTCCAGGAGAACATTTTTGTGCTGCTCATACGCTTTATTTCCCCTGCATTTGCCACAGAATTGGAGAGACAAAAAAAACAAAAAACATTAGAGACCAGTTCAACTGGTTCATGATTATGATACAGTTTATCATAAGATCACAAAGATCAGATTTACCTTTTGACTCCAAAATAAAGGGTTACACACGAGAGGTTAATCACTATTAATAAACATGGATATCAGTGTGTGTTGTGTCAGGACAGATATGTGTGGTAATTTTGACTGTGGCAAGACTTCTGTGACAGACAGACATCGCAATTTGATCTGTTAGCGATTAGACCATGTCCAAATGCTCCTTCCTGCTACTGCAGAGTCCTGACACGCTTACTGTACCAGCACAAGTCTGGTAAACAACTGTCAAGCTGAACAGAAAAACAACTGGCTGACAGTAGTAACTCCTGGGTTCTGTTATTTCTTGGCTCATCATCATCTAACATCGATACAAAACTATACAAATAGTCTGCCTTCCACAGTTTATCAAATCATTGCGTTTTCTGTATAGGCTAAGGAAGGGGATTTAGTGAGGAGATCATCGGCACAGTTTAGGTGCACACACCTCATTGTTAAAGGTAGTAGTCGTACTAAAACACACTCTTTAAGGACCTACACAAAGGTTGTTAAAAGAAACCCTGCCTGCATTACACTCCAAAGCACTGTTATGAACAGCGTTTTATACTGAAGGCTGCGGGAATAGGCGAGGAGGACGAGCACGATAATGATATTTATTGGTTTATTGTAGTGCTCATGCTGGAACATAGATAATATATTTTCTGCTGAATCAGTGCTGATGCATCGTTTTCATGCATGAAGCTTGTGCTGACACAGGTAATTGTGTCACTGATCTCACTTTAATGACCATTTTATAAAACTTTTCGCTATGATGCGTTCATTGTTCAGAAGTCACTTTCTGTCTTCTGTTGGTGGTAGAATTCTTTGAGGACCACTAACAGTGATCTGGAGTAGAGAGAACATCTGTTGTACACTATGAAGATATTGGATTTCCTGTTTTTAGCCTTTTTGGGGGGGTTATTGGATTGTGAAAGCACAATACCAACCCTCTGATCCAGCCTTTCTTCTCAGTTCTTTGATTTCCAGCCCAAGCTGTCGAAAATGAATAGGAAGCCTGTTCTTGGTTAGATTTTCCAAGAAGAATTTAATTCCTTACATTATTGATCTTTGATGTGATCACCTGATTAGACTGGTGGTATCCATGACCACATTAGCGTGGCGGACCGGATCACTGGTCATGATTAATGAGGTGTTATAAGACCGGGTTAATGTTCAACCTTGAACATATGTTGAAACTGCAAATGAAACTTAGCGGTCGGAACATGGCAGCCAAAAGCTTCCACTGCAGTTATTTGAAAAACCAGTGTGATAATAATCTGATATGTCCCAATGAACCAACTGCAATTCGTTGAGAGAATGTCTTAAAATTAATTGTAGGATCTTTATTTTGAACAAAGTTGACCTTGTTTTTTTTTTTTTTGTCAAATGAAAACTCAAAATCTGTCTTTTATTAATTTTTTTTGTCTTTGAGCAGGCAGCTATGCAAACCCATGAGAACAAAGGAACTGATGTTTACACTGACCTTAGTTCTGGACACATGAACGGCACAGAACTGAACAGGATGAAAGAAGTTGCATTTGAAAAGAGCCCTTCAGAGCCGATGGTAAGCCGACTACCACTACACATGCAGACACACATTTTTAGACTGGATTTGCTGATTCTTGCTTGTTGACTGCGCTATTTGCCGTCTAGGGGGTCACGCTGAAGCTGAACGACAAACAGAGGTGCACTGTGGCCAGAATATTGCACGGGGGGATGATTCACAGACAAGGTAATTGATGACATCTTAATGTTGGGGGGGAGTATTCTGAATGTGTTTTAGAAAAGAAGGTCCTGTAACCAAAAGGTCAATAGTTTTTCAATAATGTTTTGTGCATCAGCGGTTACTGGTGGGCACCTTACTAATGTCCTTATAAGAAATCAGTGAAATGTCTTTCATGCATTTCAGCCTTGAAACATCTCATTTTTGTAATAATGTATTATTTATTATCATTGGCTTATCTCCCAGGAGATCAGTGCTGCTAGTGCACACAATATTAGAACTGTGTAACTGTAATATCTATATCACCAGGGTCCTTGCACGAAGGGGATGAAATAACAGAGATAAATGGTCAAAGTGTGATAAACCATACTGTAGACCAGCTACAAAAGATTCTAGTAAGTTGATACCTATTACTTTATAAATTTCTTCACTCTCTTTGCCTCACTTTCATGACTAAAATGTGAACAACTGTGCCATCTTTGCAGAAAGAAACCAATGGAGTAGTGACTATGAAGATCATTTCCAAACAGCAGAGTCGCTCCCGACCCTGCGAGGTAGGACTTGCACGCAAACTTTGCACTCGCAGCTTCTGTCTTGCGGTGTCTGTTGCTTTTGTTCTGAGTGAATGCACTTGTCAAGTTTGAGCTCTCTAAACTATCTTCCATGAGTAAACCAAGGAAATTAGCTTTCAGTTCAGATGGAGCCAAACGGAAAATGAATGCTGAAAATGAATGCGATTGCTTTTCTACCAGTCTTCCCCTTTACATCCAGCTCTATAATTAAGGATGTTGTTCTCCATTAGGTGACTCTTCTGTTAGTCAATGAACAGCTCAGGTGACTACAAAATAAGTTCAAATGTAAAGAACATCACACACATTAGTTGTGCTAGATTGACATGAAACATTTTGCTACATAGTGTGTTTCATTCTGCCATCTACTGACTGTATAAACCAAAAGTCTGTAACAATGGTCATGCTAGTATGATATGATAATATGAAATTCTGTTTTCGCTCTGGTCAGTGATGGCAGTCTATGTTAATATGTCATTAATAGGCTTTGTACACTTTAATACTCAAAGAACATAACTTTGGTGATCCAGTCCACTCCAGTGAACCCCCTTGTTAATACACACTTACTGTTAACTTGTCTGTGAACCACTGGAGCGACTTGGGGTTATCACAAATCTTCATTAATTCTTCATTTAGTCTGACAGTTGACATGTTTCCTTGATGTGATCTTTTACAGTTTAGTAAGGATTTCTTGAAGTTTGTCTGTCCATAAATCAAAATTCAAATCCATGGGGGAGCTGCAGCTGCCCACTTGGTGAATGTTAATAGGGAGCCAAATTAGTTTGCAGCAGAATTAGATGTCAAATGTGGCAGTGGGAGAAAATTGCTCATTTTTCACAATGCCAACTGAACTGCCAAAGATCATATCACAAACTTGTATATTCTGTTGAATGGTTAATTTCCCAGCTCACATTCTTAGAATGCAAATATAAAGTGGCTTCAGAAAGCATTCAGGCCCTGTCACTTTTCATATAGTTTATTATGTAGTAGATTTAAAAATAAATAAATACAATTGCCATTACCCATCAGCCAGCACTCGAGCCAGAAATAACGACAAGGCAAAGGGGAAAAAGGGAAAACAGGTTTTTGGGTTAGAACGACCAGAATAAAGGATTTATTGGTGTATTAGTATCTGCTCCTTATATCACTACATAATTATAGACATGTTATAAGAATTATTTTCACGCTCAGCATGCAGCTGGCATTGCAGGGTTTAATTTCATATACTACATGAAATGAACACTGAAAAAACTCTAGAGTCTATCTGTCAACATCTGCATTTAAAGTCAAATACACAGATATCATAGACTGTATTTGCAGATTTTTGATCATACTGGTAATGACTACTATGAATCATCAGACCTTGATGAATCTACTGTTTACAGATGTACATGAGGGCCCAGTTTGACTATGACCCCACAAAGGATGACCTCATCCCATGCAAAGAGGCAGGCCTGAAGTTTCAAACTGGGGACATCATTCAGATCATCAACAAGCAGGATCCAAACTGGTGGCAGGGCAGAGTTGACAGCAGTGCTGCTGACTTCGCTGGACTGATACCCTCCCCTGAGCTCCAAGAATGGTAACCAGCTCTGTCATACTGTATGATGATTAATCGTGAAGTACTTGACGTCATTTGGCAAAGACCTTTGAACTGTGCAAAGTGTTCCCAGCCTAACCTAAATCTCTCTCTCTCTCTCTCACTCTCTCTCTCTCTTTTTTTTGACTGTAGGAGGGTTGCTAGCAAAAGCAAGGCCAGGCAGGGCAGTCAGTCCTGCAGTCCATTTGGAAAGAAGAAGAAGTGTAAAGACAAGTACCTGGCTAAACACAGCTCCAGTGAGTATCACATTCTAATCATGTCTCTGGCAGTTTCTCTTTTGTTGTGCTAGTAGGGTTTTGTCTGAAATCAAATCTCTTCCTTCACAGTTTTTGACCAGCTGGATGTTATTTCCTATGAGGAGGTTGTTAGGCTTCCTGCTTTTAAAAGGAAAACACTGGTGCTGATTGGTAAGATGCTCCGATCAGTTATATTAATTTTAGATTTCTGATCACGTATTTAAAAAGATTGGAGAATATGTTTATGATACTTTGTTCTTATGATTTATTATTGTATTTTAGCGTCATTGTTTTAATTAGGGGTGGCTGTAGATCAGTTGGTTACAAAATGGGGGAGGGTTGCGACAGGAAGGGCAACCGGCGTAAAAACTGTGCCAAATCAACATGTGGACAATGATCCGATGTGGAATATTTATTAGTTTTCCTATGAATCATCCCAACATAAATGTCAGAATGTCTGTACAGAACAGTTTACCCGTAATTAAGTGAAGTGACAAAAAAGTAATTTCATTATGACCGTAAAGGTAATGTATTATGGATATTTCGCTACAACATACAGGTTAACGTTAGATTGTTAATTAAAATTATGCTCTTTTTAGGTGCACATGGTGTAGGGAGGAGCCATATCAAAAATGCCCTCTTGACCAAATACCCAGAGAAGTTTTCCTACCCTGCACCACGTAAGTACACCCACACTCTGGGGGGAGCTGCTACTGTAAGTTTGTAAAATTAGCATTTGACTTCATCTTCCATTTGGATTCCATTTTGATTCAGACACCACCAGACCCCAGCGTAAGGATGAGGAGAATGGACAGGAATATTATTTCATCTCTAATGAAGCCATGACCAAGTGCATCTCTGAGAATGAGCTCCTGGAGTATGGCAGCTTCCAGGGATACATGTTTGGCACGAAATTTGAAACTATTCAGAAAATCCACGATCAGGGAAAAATCGCAGTGCTGGATGTGGAACCACAGGTTAGTGTTTACAGGTTGTTGTTTTTTTTTTTTCAGAAAATATAACACCACAGCACACATGTGAGTTTGAAAGGTAGGTTCTCTGTAGCATCCAGACTCCTCTGTAAAACTGACTACCTAAACTGCGTTCCTCCCATTCATTTGCAGAGAAATACATTGCCCGAGCCGTAGTAACGTATTAAATACTAGTTAAATACTTTGCAGCAATTAGCATGACCTCACAAAAAGATTCCCCACAATTACATCATAATTATAAAAAAAGCATACTTTTCCACTGTTGGGACTGTTTCCCTTGCAGATTAACAGGAAGTGGATTAAACAATTGTTATATTTAATTTAGAAATGAAGATTTGCTGTTAGGTTAGACAGGCTATATGTGTTGACATAATCAACACTTTTCTTTTTTCTTTTTTCTTTTCTTTTCAGCACTGTTATATTTCACCAAATATTGATGTTTGTGTACACATTCTTGTAGTAGAGAAAAAAAGCTTACATCCAAAAGTTATGACTGATGAATGACTTTATAGTAATTTTTTTCTTTAGAAAAAAAAAAGAATCTGCACTATATTAGGGTTTTTTTATTCACAATACATACATTTTTGTCCAGAAAGTTCATTAGGTTTTAAATTATAAAGACTGACTTTTATTGTGAAGAATTGACTTGTTTTTTTATTTTCTTTTTCCCATTTCTTAGATGGTTTTTATTCCGGTTTATTTTGTACTGTATTCTATACTTATCATTTGTTACTATACTCTTCGACAAATTTTATCTAGTCACCCAGATCAAGACCCTGGGTTGAAACGCACTGGAACAATAAAGATTCTTCCATTAGTCAACCAGTGTTGACAAGTTCTTCTTATCTTTGGATTCCCACTAATGTTGCATCTTGTTGACCGGTGAAACGGTGACAGGACCCCTCTTCAATAGACAACAAAGATGGCCATTTCTTAATGAATTGTGGAAACCTACATAAAAGGGGTTTGACTTGATCCTTCTACAAGCTGTTTAAATTCATTTATTGAACAAATAAATCATCCTGTCATCTTTTTTATTTTTTAACACAGACCCTGAAAGTCCTGCGGACTGCTGATTATGCACCTCTTGTGGTATTCATCGCTCCAACCAACACAGCTCCTCAGGTGCTCTTTCTTTATCTGAATATGCACAAAAAGCCTGAAACTCTAAACTCCAGCTGCTAATTCCGAGTCTTGTCTTGCAGACAGAGAACCTGCAGATGATCCAGAAAGAGTCAGATGCCATTCAGACCACAAATGGACACTTCTTTGATGTCGTTCTCGTCAACAATGATGTGGATGAAAGTGTTAAAGGTGTAGAAGAGGCCATGGAGTGTGCCACCTCCACACCACAGTGGGTTCCTGTGTCATGGGTGTATTGACAGCTGTCTGAAATCAATATTATACCTTTTGTTTGTTGAAAAGCAGTGCAATATTACTCCTTACATGAAACCTCTCAGTTATTGATGTCCCAGAAGGTTTGGTTTGGTTTATACTTAACTGTCACTGAGATTTTTTGCACAAATACATAACAAAATAAGCAATATTTAGAAAGGTTTATTTCAAAAGGTGGAGAATCTCAACAGGGATATTTTAATTGGCTCTTTACACATTTGTGCTTCAGACTTCTGAGGTTTGGTGTTGTACACCTTTTGTAATTATTTGAACATGAGCAAATGCAAAATAGGACCACAACTGTGAATAAAATCCTCACTTAGAAACGACAGGGTTTTATTGTGTATTGACATTGATTCTCGAACCATTCTCTTTTTTCCAGTTATCATTGTGCCATGAAGTATAGATATTGTAATATTTGTACATCCATTAAGTGATAACGTCCTCCACACAAAACGTTTCAGTCAGTGACAACCTCACAATGTCTTATATCATCAAAGTTCTATACCTCATGGGATACTGTAAAGGCACTTTTAAACACAAAATAAATTTCCCTGCTGTGTTGCAACCTCTTTACTGGCTGTATTTTATGAGGAAACGTGTTTTGCACAACCTTTAAAGATTATTATGTGTGAATTTCTCAAGTGCACTTCCACTACACCTACACGAGACAGGAAACACATGGTAGTGTCCGTAATAAGCATATTCTGGAGACATAAGAAAAATACATTATAAAGGCTGAATTGTCTTTAAATACCCTTTCATAGTTTGAGGTAGTGTTTCTACAGACTTCATTTCATGTTTGCTTTCTGTGACATTCGTGACGCCTGAGCAGAATATTTTATACTTAATATCTAATTTTTTAGACTGCTCTAGGGCTAAAGAATTGTGGGTGCAGGAGATTCACGTCTGTTTCAATTTTTTTTTAGAAGTCACGGCTCAAGGGTTTGATCAATTATAGATCAAGACTTGTGAGCTGTACAAGTCTTCCCTCATCCACAATATGGGAGAAATAGGTAACAGGTCATACATGACAATGAATTTGTTCACGGCTTCCATGCTGAACAGCTTTGTTCAGTTTTCTAGTGGTGCCGACAGAATCATGCGCATAACAAAATCTAATTATTTTATCAGATTGTAAAATGTTTTTAAATTAAATAAAATAAAGAGATCTGCAGCCACTGGTTATGCAGTAGCACACTGCAATAGTTTATCCCAAATCTCCACTTTTACTGTGTTATTTTCATTTTTTCTCTAAAATGTCTGCCATAAACTTATAAGGGAAACTAAGGATGATGAGATAAATATACATTTATTGGGTATTAGATAACCCATTTATACATACATTCACACTAAAGAAAAAATATGCATAAAGATGCAATAAAATAATTTTGAGAGATTCTAACAAACATACCACTGTATGTATATGTACAGTAAATAAAGTCCAAAATTAAAAGATTTGCCTAAAAGGCAGCATCCACCATTCATAGGGAGGTTGGCAATGCAGCAAAATTGCCTTCCAGTGCCATCTTGTGGTTATGTTTGCATAAACACAACAACTGAGTGTACTGTGTTTTGAGTTAATGGAGTGAATTAAAGGACTGTCATTCTCTTGTTGGAACCATGCATTTTATGCATAGCGTGTACTTCAATTTTAGCCACAGTATTCGCATTTAAATGCTTTAAATACGGACCTAAGGAAAAAAGGTTTCCAGTTATCTTGTAACATTTAGCCATGTTACATATTGGTTCGAACTCTCTTTTAATAATGTCACACTGAGTTCCGCTGTAAATATTGTCCTTTTTGAAAATAACGTTTGTGTATTTTATCTATTACACAACTTTTTTCTTGTTTAATCTTGAAATATTTTTTATCCTTATTTGATCACAAAAACATCTTTTTAACATGTTTTTAAAGTGACTATTTAAATAAAATATAATATAATCCCCATATACACCCGAAGAAGAAGGAGAGGAGGAGGGCGTGTTCGTCGGCAGAGAGAGAAGAGGAGGTAGAAGCATCATGGTGATGTAATCTGACAGAGATCAGTGACTGCATAGTATTGGTAGGGGAGAGAGTCTAGAGCAGGGGTCACCAACCCTTTTGAAACTGAGAGCTACTTCTTGGCTACCAATTAATGCAAAGGGCCACCAGTTTGATATACACTTTTGAAATAACAAATTTGCTCAATTTACCTTTAATTATATGTTATTATTAATAATTAAATTAATGATATTTATCTATGTGAAGACACGGATCATGTTAATGATTTCTCACAATAACTATCAAATGTGATTTAAAAAAGAATAGCAACAAAAAAATTAGATGCAGCTCATTGGTAAGTGGCGCTATGGTGAGCTATTTTTAGAACAGGCCCGCGGACACCATGTTGATGACCCCTGGTCTGGAGAGAAGAGGACAAAGGCAGAGCAGAGGAGGAAGTGGAGGAGGAAGTGGAAGTTGAAAAAGGAAGAATGTTGTGTAGTTTTCAGGAAAGAACTGAGAAAGACTCTGGGTGGCAGCGTAAGGTGAAGGTAGAGGTGGCAAAGGCCAAACAAAGAGCATATGAGGACTTGTATGATAGGATGGATTTGTACAGGTGGGCGAGGCAGAGAGAAAGAGATGGGAAGGATGGGCAGCAGCTTAGGGTGATTAAAGATAAGGATGGAAATGTACTTTGAAGAGAACTTTGAAGAGTTGATGCATGAGGAAAATGAAAAAGTACAAAGAGTAGAAGAGGTGACTGATGTGGAGCAGGAAGTAGCAAAGATTAGTAAGAGTGAAGTGAGGAGGGCGTTGAAGATGATGAATAGTGGAAAGGCTGCTGGTCCTGATGACATACCTGTGGAGGTATGGAAGTGTCTAGGAGAGGTGGCAGTAGAGCTTCTGACTAGTTTGTTTAATAAGAATGTGGAGAATGGGAAGATCCCAGAGGAATAGAGGAGAAGTGTACTGGTGCCAAAGAATAAAGCTGATGAGCCAAACAATGAAGTTGTGGGAAAGAGTAGTGGAAGCTCGGCTAAGGGCAGAGGTGAACATTTGTGAGCAGCAATATGGTTTCATGCCTAGAAAGAGTCCAACAGATGCAGTATTTGCTTTGAGGATGCTGATGGAGAAGAACAGAGACGGTCATAGGAAGTTGCATTGTGTCTTTGTAGATTTAGAGAAAGTGTATGACAGGGTGCCAAGAGAGGAGCTGTGGTATTGTATGAGGGCGTCTGGAGTGGCAGAGGAGTTCAAGGTGGAGGTGGGTCTGCATCAAGGATCGGCTCTGAGCCCCTTCTTGTTTGCTCTGGTGATGGAGAGACTGACAGTTGAGGTTAGACAGGAATCTCCATGGACTGTGATGTTTGCAGATGACATTGTGATTTGTAGTGTGAGCAGGGAGCAGGTGAAGGAAAATCGAGAGAGATGGAGATGGAGGTGTGCTACTGCATCTGGAAAACAGAGGAATGAAGCTCAGCCGCAGCAAGACAGAATACATGTGTGTCAATGAGAGGGACCCAGGTGGAACAGTGAGGTTAAATGGAGCAGAGGTGAAGAAGGTGCAGGACTTTAAGTACTTAGGCTCAACGGTTCAGAGCCAAAAGGGACATGTGCAAGCAGGTTGGAATGGTTGGAATAAAGTGTCAGGTGTGTTATGTGATAAAAGAGTATCAGTGAGAACGAATGAAAAGGTGTTCAAATCAGTGGGGAGACCAGCAATGTTGCACCGCTTAGAGACAGTGGCATGAAGAGACAGGAGGCAGAGCTGGAGGTAGCAGAGCTTGAGATGTTGAGGATGTCTTTGGGAGGGACAAGGATTTTTTGCATTCACAACTCCTTGACCTGACCCACAGACATCCTTGTTGGTAGAGCAATTGTTCCCAGGGCTGTTAGTGTTATTTCCATCTCCTCCTGTCCCAAGACAACGAACCCCAACTTAGTAGCTCCCGGTGAGTGCAGGCCAGCTGCACAGCAGCTCCCCCATCAGTGTGTGCATGATTGTGAATGAAAATGGGTGTGTGAGAAGCAGTGTACCAAGACCACTTGACATTTTATGAAAATCTACACCAACAAGAATGTTGTTCACTCCAGGACCTGAGTCAAGCATCTGTATATAGCGTATATATAGACTACCTATCAGTCCAAAGATAAAAACCACTGTGGACTACTGATGTGAATATATATTGGATCCAGTAGCAGAAATTCAACAAACCCTACAATTTAAAAATCATATTCTGTGTGATTGTGCTTTCCAGCAATGTGAATAGATTAAGACTATTATCTAGAGGGGTCACATGGGGGTAACTTTATCTATGTCATAACAATCAGCCATTATAAATGAGTCAGAATTGTAAATAAAATCCACTATTTGAAAGAAAGATTTCACAACCATGAACAGAATGTAAGTAGAATTAAGTCTTGTAATCACAATTCCACTCGGTTTTTAATAATTGTCCAATTATTTTTTGAAGGGCCTCAAGGGTCAAACATGCCTTAAAAGAGAATTACAGTCTGCCACACATCAATTTACAGTACCGTACCTAGTGTGATGCAGATTTATGCTGGTCTGACACAATGATGAAACCGTGATCCTCAAACAAAAGGTTGCTAAATTGCTTTCAGGTGGGGTCTGCTCTCCACCACATCCCTGTCCATATTTGCCATGACTGACAAGCATGCACCTTCTGAGAAGCTCGCCACACCCCCTTTCTACGAACGCCATTTTGTTGACAGACAGACTCGCAATCAAAATAGCCTCCTTTTAGAGAAGCTTAAAATCCAAGCGTGACCGTGACATGTAATGCCTGTAAAAGCAGAAAGGGTCCAACAAAGCAGCAATCTGCAAACAAAAGCAGCGCTGCCCTGAGCATCAAAGTGCTGTGTTTGAAGTCTCCGTTCACCCATTTCAACATGAAACTCGCCGATTGACGTCACCGAGCCATCTTTGTGCACCTAATCCAGACTCCTCTTTATTACACCTTCATTACTGCACGGACTCGCACGCAGACAAGGATCCGGTTATAGTCCGCATCGCCGTAGACATAGCAGGAAGAAGGAAAAGAGGGGGGTTAGTAGGCAGGAGACACATCTCAGTGGGAGATACAAGCCAGTGCTCCTCCTAGGCTATATAGGCAGGGGAACGCCACAACAACCCAGCAAAGGGTGCCAGAGGGGAGAGAGAGGATCGCAGAAGCTAATTCACATCCATCTGCCAGCCACTTAGCACACGCTAGCACTTCCAGTCCGGCTTTGAGCGCCGCTGTCCTGCCAATACAAGCAAGAAAATGTAAGTAGCCCACGGTTTAAAGCGCCTTTGTTAATCCTGAATCATTAATGAAGTCCAGCTCCGTCCTCACGACCGCCGCTGGCAGCCTATGTGGGATTAATGCCGCGTCGATGGTCTCTTGTGTGTCTTTGCCATCGAATGCTCCGTTCTTGCTGGTTCATCGGTGCCACCGATTTACCGGCGACATTTCTGTGAAAATGTGAGCCAGACCACAATGCCGAAGCTTTTAGCAGAAGGAGTTATCGTGTTTATGAGTTATGTCTGCCTGGTTAGGGTCTCTTCCCTTCTGGTGGGGCTTCACTTGAGCCCCGCACGCACGCATTTTTTTTCCAGTCCGGACTGGTTTGATTTGAGAAGGACACGGCCGGTGGTGACAAACCACAGGCTGACAAAAACGAAATCCTGAAAACAATCGTCACCAATAAAGGCTTTTTATTTCTTTCTTTGTGCGTTTTCAACATTTCCAGGACTCGGTTTCAGTGCGGCAGAAGCGCAGGTGCAGATTAGGCTCATTCTAGAAAGAGCAAGGACACAGTGCTGAACCAGACCTCGGCTGTTTCAGCAGCTTCGGACGGCCTTTCTACACGGTCTGTTGAGCTCGTTGAGTTTCGACATTATTCGACGATTGCTCTCCGGACCTTATCGCAAGCAATAATATAGGTAGCTCTGAATCAGGCTTGGGCCTAGTTTACGTGATGCTTGGAGCCTACAGCTGGGGGTGGGGATAGCCTAGCCTCCCACTGGATGTCGTCGATCGTCGTGCGAGGGCGGACAGTTACAGCTCAACGTATTTCAGTCTTTTTGCGTCTTCAGAACCCAATGGATCCGGTGAAATGTCATCTCTTCCGCTCCATTATTTGTTCATTCATGTTGCTGAGCTCACATGGTGCCAATATATGAGGGTTAGCCGTGTCAGCTTTGGGAAGCAGGCTGCTAAACGCTGAAATAGCCTAGTGCCAACACACGACAAATCACCAAAGAGAGGCGACACAGCTGTTAATGTCCCCTCAGTTGAATGTAGGGAACTTTATTATCATCGTCGTTCATCCAAGTCCTTTTAATCCACCTCCCCCATATGAACAGCCTCCCCGCCCTCGACGTAATAGACTTTCACTGTTTATACAGGCCTCATCGTGCTCGTCTTGAAATGTTTTATGGGACATAATGCAGGCCTGCACGTGTGTGTGTGTGGGTGGGTGGGTGGGTGGTGGGTAAACGGTCACAATGGACAGAACTCAGGGTTTTGGTTGAAGTTTCAACTCACTAATCTCAAACACAAAGAGCGACTGCAATCTGACAGTCTCTGGTCTGGACTTCGGAGGCGCTGTCCAGTGCTGAAATGCCGCTGTCCAGTGCTGAAAGTCAGCCTCCTTTCCTTGAAGATGACCACTTAAAGAAATCCATTAGCCTAGGGACCTCGTCAAAATGTCTCTCTGTCTGTCTGTCTGTCTGTCTATGTATCAGACCTCTCAGTTTTGCTGGAGTATTCTTTGGAGGCCGCAGGGTGAGACTATTTTTGTACACCGTGTCTTGAAAGAGGGCTGAATATTTTTAGCTTTTATGGAAAATCTGATATTAGCAGTGGACAGTGCAGAGAACAGTGAAACCTTAGTCTTGTTATCCTAGCTGCATTTATCAGATACAGAGTTGTATTTGTATTTTTAATATAGCTATTTCCTGTTCTTTATGTTCTGTTGTTTCCCCTGGTTATTATCTTGGAAATGGTATGAACTTCCTGTTAGCATCAAATTAATTGCAAGGTAGCAATTGTTTTTTTAAAGGTGAACTTTTTTGGGGGATTTTGAGTCAAGCTTTGCTTACTGCATTAGTCTAAATTGTTAACAAAAAGGGCGCAAAGTCACAATTTGTTTTAGCATCAAACATTGAAAGTAAAGATTAAGCACCAAAGTGGCAGATTAGCACAAGCGTCTTCCACACCTTCCTCAGGAGCTTCCAGTTTACCCCTCCACTGAAAACAGTAGGCGGTATTCACAGGACGTGGAAATCGGTGAGAAGTCTTGTCACTCCATTCGCAGCTCTTCCTGGTTAGTATGGGTGTCAGTTTAGAGGTGGTGACAGCATGAACCTCTGCTCACATTACACCTTTGTGGAAATAGTGAGAGCTAGAAGAAGGTATTAATTACACAGAGGTTACAGAGTTTAATATTAGCAAGGTAAAATACACAAATTTATTTCAAATTATGGCACCCACACATTTGCAGATTTTAAATATATTATAGGTGTATGATAATCACGCTAGTATCAAGAGATAAAACAAGACATGTTTACATATACACACACACATATGGGCCATTTTATCACCATCAGGCCAACTGTTCAAAAAGATTTGCTGATGTTAGAGGATAAGTATTTTGTCATGTAAAGCTGAACTTTATACAGACTTGAGTAGAGCAGTTTAGCCACAACAGAGCTAATAAGTGCAAAAGCTTCTTCTACAGCCATTAAATTATATAGTGCAACATTTCTTTTTGGATTACTGATTTAACTTGTATGGATGATACATAATATAATAGAATGTTTCAGATAGAATCCAACCATCCACTATCCTAAACTGCTTGTTCTGTTTAGTGTCACGGGGGGCTAAAGCCTATCCCAGCACTTTGGACAGGTCACCAGTCTACCTCAGGGCCCTGTTTATAATTATTTTGTTAAAACAAAATAATAAGAACAACTTGAAGCTATTGGCAGCAAATTATAAGTTCTTGCAGTACGAAAGCAGTCAAAAAACAGAATGTCCTTTCTGTTGTGGAGACTTAATTAATGTACTGAAGACATTCAGTAAAACATATTGTGCATCTTGCAAATTTGAAATGAAACATGTATTGATGCATTTCAAAAGAACAATTCATTAAAAATGTAATTCCTGTGATGCACTTTTCTTTCTATAATCAGCTGTTACTTGATGTCGTGCTTCAAGTTTGTGACCAGTCTGCAGTTTTCACGATAGCAACCGTTGTTTTGTATAGTTTGTTATTACTCTTTAATTCTTCATTCTTCACTTTTTAAATTTACGCAACCAGGTGATGGAAAGGGATGATTCTACAAAATGTATAGTACATGTTACCATGAAGACAAGATATTGTCATTGAGCTTTCATTTCACTGGTAAATGACACATTTATTAAAACTCTCTGCCTCATTGAAGTCATTGTTGGTGCAGAGAACAGCCAAAAGAAATAGACCTATGTAGGTCACAATACACAATGACATGAGAAAATCCACTTGACATTTGCAAAGCCTTCCTGATACTTGTTATTTGTGATAGAGGATGATTATCTGACCTCTCTAGTGCTAACATCTGGAACCTTCCCCTTTCCTACAAATTATGTATGATTATGAATCCAATCTCAACACCCACTTCTAAATGTGCGTATTGAAATACAAGACTCTATCACAATGAATTAGAATCCTGCTTTTCTCTGAGGCAATTTATTAGCCGTAATAGCTCATCATTCTTACTTCCCTCATTTAATTTTTCTAATATCTGTAAATTATTACGCAGTTTATGCTGTGTTATATAAAAAAAAACGTCTCCCAAAGTGTTTTTGTTGTGTGTGTTACTGAAGTTTAGTATCAGCACTGTGTTAAAAAGATTTTCTTTGGCTGTACTTCTGAACATTTTAGTTTCTTTATCTATAGGTCTGCCCCAGCCGCTGGAGCCCCTGCACCAGAGGGAAGCAATCAGGGCCCTCCTAACCTCACCAGCAACCGTCGTCTGCAGCAGACACAGGCACAGGTGGATGAGGTGAGTACACAGTTTGTATGAACACAAAGTCCTGTTGACAGCATCATGAAGCTGAACCCTGAACCATTTCAGCACAGTCCTTTATTGTTATGCATGGTGTGACTGCAGTCATCTACATGGTGCTTGAAACCATGGTTAGACATGAAATGTATTAGTTATGAAACCTTTAGTCATAATCCATATCAAAAAGTCTAGCACCATCCGGTCAGAACTCAAAGAGTCATCCTGTCTTGGTGTTTAACCAATTACACCACATTGCTTCACTCGTCTTTCCCCAGGTGGTTGATATCATGCGTGTAAACGTGGATAAGGTTCTGGAGCGTGATCAGAAACTGTCAGAACTGGATGACCGGGCTGATGCCCTGCAGGCTGGAGCCTCTCAGTTTGAGACCAGTGCTGCAAAACTGAAGAATAAATACTGGTGGAAGAATGCCAAGGTGAGAACACGCAGACACGCTTACCTAAATGTGCACATTTAAAGGCTGCCTTAGTTTCTCTGATCAACTCAAACGCATTAAGGAAAACCTGAAGGATGTGCAGCAAATCTCAACTGCTGATTTCTGTTGTTGCTCACAAGCTTGAAATTCTGCATGTGCTATCTGGTACTTTTTTCTGCTTCACTAATAAGCTCTTTCTTTTCTAAAAATCCACTGACCATAGATGATGATTATTCTGGGTGTGATATGCGTGATTATTCTCATCATCATTATTGGTAAGCATCCTCATTAGTTTCTTAATGTCATTTATCTAATGTTGTTTGAATACCTTGAGATATGACTTTGATTATGAATCCATCATCTTTCCTCTTTCCTGTCCTTCCACAGTGTACTTCAGCACCTAAGAAGAGTTGCTCCTACCCCAGTCTGATCCAACTTCCTTACTACAGAAAAAAACAACAACCCTCAAATCAATGACAAAATAACCTTCAATAATTAATTTATTATATATGTCCCCATGATTAGTCTTAATATAACACCCCTAAACCTTTCAGGGCCCCATTGCTCCCCCACTTCCACCAGTTCACCTCTGAAACCCTGTCAATATTTGTCCTGTGAGTGTGTGGCCCTGTCTCCTTTCTGGGTACTCTTGGCTTTTCTAACCTGCCATACTGAGAACCAAACACTTGTGACGATGCAACAACAGATAAGGAAACAACGATTGGCGATAATAGTTACATAACTGATATCTATATATAGTTCTTTGTAGAGTTTTATTCTGATATATACTGTTTTGTAGGTGTGTGTGCGTGTGCGTGTGTGTGCATTTTGTATTTTTTATTTTTTGTATTAATTTTACGTATGCTTCAGTGTTAACTACTGCCTATTAATCAAAGTGTGTACCTTGCATGTCCTCATCATCTGTCCGTCCTGTGCTTACTCTCTCATTTTGGTGTGTTTTTTTGTCAACTACTTCAGTCCAAAATGAGCCAGAAGACTAAAACTTGTACTAAAAAAGTTCAAGTTAAACTAATTGGAGCTATTCCACAGACAATACTGCCCCTTAAAAAAAAATCCCCATAATTACTGTTTAGCTCCAGATTTCTATAACTTGATAATATGAAAAATTCAAGTCTTAGATTCTTTTTATGGCTTTCCGAGAGAGGTAACGCTCACTGGTATTGATCAACTGTAAAAATCAATCATGTAGTGTTAAACTAATCCCCATGAACCATCATTTCCTACCCTTTCTTTCTAATATCTCCATTGTCCGAGAGTCATTTCTCTTTCTTCATCTCTCTCTTCAAAAACTTTCATCTGAAGCGTCTTTACTACCCCTACAGATCTCCTCAGTCGCTCAGCATGCTTGAAGACCTCAATTTCTTTTGATAATTTGAATACTGCCATAGTACAGGTAGACCAATGTCTGTAGATGTTTTTTTTTTTTAATTTATATATTACGTAGTGTCTTATTTCGAAAACATTCCTTCATTGCATTCTAGTGCAAATGCTCTTATTGTAGCACAAGTGTAAGTATCTTTAAAAAAAATACACGGGATAAAACTTAAACGTAACGCTCATTCAAACCTTAGGAGAAAATAGTTATAGTTAATAGTCGTAAGGGATAATTTTGGATGGACAGGATTAGACTGTCAATCTGTCCAAATTATGTTCTTTTATATTGGTGATGTTATCTTTACATTACAGTTATGGCATAATGTGAAGATGCCATTCATGTCAAATTGTGGATATGGGCTTGCAAAACAATTGTAATATCCAGGGGATAAAATGGGACCATTTCATAAATTAAAAAAGCAATTGATTTTCGCACAGAAAAGATTAATTCTCACTGGCCTGTTGCCTTAGTCTCCAGTCACGTCTATTAGTTACTGTAGAAAGTTTGCAGTCAAACACACCCGCACACATTTGGTGTGTGCGAAGGGGGTGGCTGACTGCAGAAAATGAATCTGTTTGAAATGCACAAACAACCTTGTTTTTGATGGCGCTGTCTGCCTGGTCAATAGCCCGGCCAAAGAAGATCCACCTGCAGCCAAACCTCTCCGCACGAAGAGCACGTGAAAAACAAAAAAGAAAGAGATCAGCTCTGTTAGAAAATCCAGAAACATAGACAGAGGCTCATGAGTAAAATGTTGAAATCGCTGTTGAGCTTTAGTTCAGCAGTATGCAAACTCTGGACTAAGTTAGTGACAGGAAACATAAGAAGCAATTATTAAAAACAAATAATAGTAGCATTCCTAATAAGAGTGTTTTGCTCGATGTGTGCTTCTGTCTCAGTGTTCCTCCCTATCCTTAAGGTCCTTTTTTCTTTTTTAAATAATAATAGATTCTATTTTTATTATAGTATATTTTTGTGTGAACCAGACAGGTAAAGAGGAAGTGTACAATCAGTACCATTTGCTGCCAACAGCAGTAAGCTCCTCTTTATTTCAGTCTGGTGTGTTTTTTGTAATTCAGCTCTGTGCGTAATACACTGCCAAGCAACAAGGGAGAAACTTCTATCGTTACTGCAGTTATTCCTTTCTTTGGTGCCCGAACCAGTTTGGTCTTGAATTTTTTTTTTTATTTAAACAGGCATCTTCTCCTGTGTATACTACCTTTTTGGCTACTTTACCAACAGGAGAACAGGGCAGTATGACATAACGTATTTGCTACTTAAAGCGTTAAGAAAATCAGGCCTTGTACACATGACCATGAGAAAAACCAGGAAAGTCGTTTTTGTGCTTTTTCGTTTATGCAAACAAGGTCTTTAGTTACAATTCAAGCTTTGAAGTTGTTGCAGATCAGCCATTTAATGGAATCTGTTTTTTAGTGATGGAAGCTTGTGAGAAGTTTTTTGGGTCTTGTACAAATTTAGGTGTCAGATCTTACAGTTGATTGCAGTCTCTGGAAGGCTGCAAAGAACAAAAAAAAAAACAACTAAAAAACACCTACACAAATCAAATGTGTCAAGCCTTAGTAGCCTTTTCAGCATGACTTTTTATCCCTCCCACTAGCTGAGTAGACCAACCTGCCACCCGTTTGCTCAACTCACGGATTCAGAAACCTATAGTGTGTGTCACTGTGTATGTGTCTGTGTGTGTGCACGAACACGAGTGTGTGTGTATTAGAATAGCTCCGTCTTGGTAATATCCCTGGTTTATCCCTGAGAGATTAGGCCGCCTAAAGCTCAAAGAGAGGGCAAGTTGTTTCCTTGACCACTGAAGTGCACAAGCAGTGAGGTTAGAGATCTGCCACTCGTTTCTATTAGGAAGGACTCCAACCTTAACAAACCCCACTTCTCCCCGTTTCCCTGTGGTTTCCACTTAATAGTGCAAATTACAAACTGCAGACGATTACCAAAGACCAGATTTTCATGCTTATGCTGCCAATTGCCATCAAAAACAAGTGGTGAGAAACAGGTTTTTCAAACTGTCCTGGTCTTTTTTTTTTTTTTTTTTAAATATTTCACACCCCTGCCCTATTTCTCCGTGATTACAGAACCTGTTAACTATTAGACACTATTGATATGTAGTGCCAGTTGGGCTTGTGAGTGTGCCATTCTAACATATGCAAGTTAAACCAAAACATAAGGGCCGCATGCTTCAAATTTCCAATACAGTCTCCGCCCACCATCCTATAACTTATAATAGCACAACTCTTCTTTTCTGTGTCTCCATAGTGCTGCTTAGTTTCAGTAACCAAGAAAAAGTTACAAAAAAAATCTGCATTGTTTGGTGTTGTAATATGGGGGTGTTTTGGGGGGTAGGGGGTCCTATTTCCTCAGGTTTAAGGTATTAGCATTTTACCAAAACATATATTAGGACAAAATACTTCGTTCGCAAACAAATTGGGTTAAATTGGGTGTTTGACATTTGAAAAGCATAATAGGGTTACAAATATGGTCCTTCTAGCCATCATGCAGGAGTTAACTAAACAGTGGACTGAAGTTAATAAAGCTACTGATTGGGGTAAGACTTCTGTGTTATCCATAAATCCAACTGTTGTCCTGTCCCGTCCTGAGTGCTCGACCAATTTGGTCACGATGGTGAAAATGAAAGTGAGTGCTCTCTTTTTCTGTTGCTTAATGTCTCAATGAAATGAAGTGTGCAAATATATTTTAACACAGTGGCACTTTTTCTGTTACTATTTCATTCGTTTTGGTTGGATGGGAACACGAGTCTGTGAAGAATATTGTCTTATGTCAGCCTGAAGAATTTTTCAGTGATTTCAACTTTATGCTGTGTTCAGACCATTTCGGGGTGAACCAAAATGCAAATATGCCAGCACGAAGAAAAAAAAAAAGACAGTGGGGTGTAAAGTGTACGGTGTGGTGAAAGGTCCCCATAGCTTAATATGGACCCCAAATGGGATGAACCCAGCAACAGGAGGGAACCTTTTGAGTCTCTGGATATTCACTGGATGGCTATAAATGTATAATATTCTACTTAATATATGTTCATATGTTTTGTTTTAACCAAATATTGCATTTTCTTTTGCATCAATTGAGTAATAACAGATGTCACTAAATTGTTTGTGTGTAAGCACTGATCAGTAGAAGAAAGGAAAATGCGAAGTTAATGGGGAAAAAGTATTTTTACCTTCAATTGTCCAGAATGCTTAGAATAATTCTACAGTTTACATCAGATTGCTGTTTGTATTTACACAATATATTTTTTGTTTAAATCTTTTATTTTTGAGGCAAGACTTTGGTTTCTTTTGGTATTGGGGTTTTTGGGATGAAGGCCCATATTGCCCCTGTTCATCTGGCCTTACAGGAGGGACAGGACTGGAAGATCATGGGCAATGTGCTCCTTTTTATTTTCTTCCTTTCTTTTTTTTTTTCCTCCCTTTTTTTTTCTTTATTCTTTTTTGGTTTTACTTTAATGATAGATTTATTGTGCTGTCATTTGGTATGGGATTATAAATTAAACAAGGTTGACTCATCGCAAAGGAGAGGGGGTTGAATGAAAAACTAAAGTACATAAAATAATTGTAGTGTAAATCTATCAATGTCTTATTATATTGATGAACATCAAGAAATATATGTATATTAGAAAAAACAGTATCTATGACAACTTGTACTTTTGTGTGTGCTTCATGTGCTTTGTGAGTTTACAATGGGTTGATGAAATTTTGACTGCAATTCTGGGGGCTAATCTGACCTGTGTGAACAAGCATAAATTTATTACCAATACAAAGATAACTTCTTTCCTTAATTTATCCTAATTACATTGCACATGAAAACCTAAAGTCATGGGCACATTTCAACATTCAGTCATTAACGCCCACACCCTGAGGTCTCACACACACACACACACACACACACACACACTTCAGTCTACACAAATGTATGTGCACTTAGTCCGGTTTACAGTTTCCGCTGCTAAAAGTACAGTATAATCCCCTCAGATTATGACTACAATTAGAAGTCACAATAACAATGAAACTCAAAGTCACAAAAGTAAAACCGTCACAGTAAACACTAAACATTCATGTAAACGTCTGTTCAGTGTATTTAGTATATACATATTTTTGCATACCAGTACAAACATCACTGAAACCTGCCGATCATGCAGTAGTAAATCAGTAGCAGTAGCACCACAATTCAGATAACACTAGCCAAGTATAAGATTGACACCTAATATGTTAATTAAGAATGAAAATAAACGAGGCCACAATTTAGGAGGATTTACAGCTCCAATTCCAAAACAGTGCAGACGATGTGTGAAACGTAAATAAAAACAGAATGCAATGATTTGCAGATCTCATCTCACAACCCACATTTTATTCACAATAGAACATAAACAACATGTCAGATGTTGAAACTGAGACATTTTATAAATTCATGGAAAATATAAGCTCATTTACAATTGGATGGCTGCGACACATCTCAAACGTTGGAAGAAAATTGATAAAAAAAATAGAGGCGCATTTGACAATTATTTAGGTTCATTTGTAAGAGGTCAGTAACATGGCTGGGTATCAAAGGAGCATTTCAGAGAGGCAGAGGCTACAGTTGTGTAGTAGTACCAGCAGGAGAAAAGCTTTAAGTAACCTTAGTCTGTTGTGAACAGAGTTGCATTGAGAGTTGCTAACGAAGACCTTTATTTTGAAAACCTTTTGCTTAATTTTTAGCTTCTAATTGTTAATGTTTCTTGTACACTGTGTAACCTACCTCCCAGATAAAGTGTGTGATTAAACAAGTAGTAAACACTGAGATGTTGGGTATTTAAGTGGTTGGCAAAGTAAAACCATATCCTCCATTACTGCATTTCTTACATTTATTTTATTATAATTTTTTTTTTAATTATTTTCATGTCCTTGGACAGTGCAATGTGCAATATGCTATGCACGCCCATGCTTAACTGACAGACTGCACCAGTCTCATATCAAGGTGTACAAAATGAAATTTGTCTTATCACTATGAAAATGATAACCTTTCATAACGCAGCAGCGACACCGTCCAAGCTGTAATGTCATGTTTTCACCACCAGGTGTCACCAGGACAACTATAGGGTCCAGTGCCGCTCTCTGTGGAGACTTCATGGTTCCAGGAGGACACACTGTACTGTCTTTATATTGCGGAGGCACCATGAAAAATGTGTTCAGGGCTACTTAATAAATGTATGATTTAAAGGAAAGTAATGTCTACATTACAAGGTCGCTACACATTCAACTCAAATAATAAGGTTTAAATGCATTTATTTTCATCATGCACCAAATTCCCATGGTGCTTTTTAATTTCTGAAAAACAAAAAAAAAACTGCATTTTTGTGACCATTGCTTGGAGAAGAGTCTTTCTGAGATATAGTAATTACCTTCCTTTAACTTGAACATTTGCAATGCAAAGTGAGGGGAGGCTCACAGCATTAAGTGTGAAACTGTTTGCTTAATTTTAGTTAGACGAACACATGCACCCACAGTGTATCTGCCCTTTTTCTAATTCTCACTTTAGTGTTGCATCCTGCTCATGCCAAATGCTAATATAACATTTTTTGCACAATGCCCACACTAAATGAATAATATCACATATCTATCACATAATAATATCTCATTTTCTCATGTGGGAAAAAAAACGCTACTGGCCTGTGCTTTAGCTTTAATTCTGACACAACTCAGTTGTTTCATGATAAATGTTGACCTGTCATATTTACAGTGTGGAGTCCTCAGCTGTCTCATGGGATTCATCAAATTAAAAGCACTCCTACCTTCATCTCTGTGCAACTCTTTCTACTCATTGCGATGTGGAAATTTGGCCTACTGTACTGTCAGCACTCCATATTTCGTATAAGTCTGATGTTCTTATAATTGTGGATAGAAGATTCGAGAGCAGCCACAATTACAGAGAACAGATGAGTCTATGATTGGTTTTGAAATCATCTGTCACCTTCTCAGATGGATTCACACAAGCGCACACTGTGGTTTTCATTCTGTTTTATACGGCTCCAGCACCGTGTCACCTTAAATCATGTTTTGGTTTTTTTTTCACACTGTCATAAGACATTGTCTTGAAAATAACAGGAGAATCATTTGCTGAGGGAATGTGTGGATTAATTATAAAGTTATGTGTTGGCTCAGGGAGACATGAACATGACCGAGCTCCAGGGTGCTTTGCAAAAACAACATTTCCATTTGTTGGAGCGTATTTCTGTCAGAGCGCTTTAAGTTTGTTTTCCATTTTTCTACTTTATCCGTCCCCCCCTCCTGTTAACCAACTCCCCCCACTCACCAGTCATACACTCCCCCCAATGCTACTCCCCTTTGACTCTTTAAAAGGAATGCACATCCAGCTTCAAGAATTCATCGGACATTATCGTAAAAAAAAAAAAAAAACACTCTTGGCTTGGATTATTGCTAAGTGCAAAGGTCACTGTTACTCCCACACACACTCAGACACTGCCCACCCCCCAGCAGACTCTGCATGTAAATGCATTCTTGCTTCCGCGGCCTCTTATCAGGACTCGGGGTTAACACAAAAACAGCACACAAACACAGCACAGCAGGACTGGGGCTTGCTCAATTTTCCAGCTCTGCTTGAGAACCCAAGCTTTCAAAGTTCTGAAGTCTTGCTATGCGTAGCACCAAAACAGTTTCAAAGCCCAAATTAGAATTTAACAAAGTAAAATAAACACGTAAAAACTTTGCTTCGTGCTTCTATAGGCCTCCTTCTTCCTCCCTCCAGACTTTGATCAAGGTGTTGCAGCCCTGCTGTCCATAAAAGTGTCTCATTCTATAGCATTACTAAAGTGCACCCCCCTCTACAGGCCTCAGTAATGTAGGCCAGAGGCTTGGCTCATCAGCCAATCTAACACAGAAAGATTATTCCCTCTTTAGAGTGTTGTTCTTGCACGGGCCAATACACACTCTCCGGCTGATATGTTTTGGAGCCAAAGGGAAATACTGTAAAAAGAAAACGATCATTAGTTTTATAATTCTTCCAGTGTCTAGGACCTGCTGGGGGACCATTTAGATCCACTGTATTTTGTTTAAACCACATGAATTAAGTGAATCGTTTTAATCCTAAAAACAAAAAACCCTGTACAGCAAACACCACATACATTGTTGTGGAATGTAAAAATTTATGGCCTGAATTGTTGAGTGCTGCAGGTCAAAGAGCCTGAAGCTCTGACCCGACCTGTGCACGGAGCATAATGAGAAGCCAGGCACTCACAGTGGACGCTAGTGAAGTTTACAGCCTGCCAAACCAAAATTCTGTCTTCTTCCACCTTACTGCATAAGTTGTACGCACAGACATATCTGAATGTCCACAAAGCAGTAACCAAAATAATAATATAGTATTTCTTTCCTCTGTCCTTCTCTCCTGTATGACCCCCCTGTAATATTGAAGCCAGGGTTTTTCTGGAGGAAACATCTGGCTCTAATTAAAGCCTGCTCCTCCCTCCCTTCTCATTCACGTCATCCCCCCTCAGTGCTCTTTCTCACCACTCTTGTCTTTTCAGCATCTCTGCCTGTTTCTTCATCCATACTGCAACTCTCTCCCCCTTCTGATTCCTCCCCACTCTCCGCCCACCCCCAGTGAGCAACTTCCTCATTCTCCTCGCTGTCTTTCACCTCTCAACTCCTGCTCCCGTTTCTGCAAAAGGCTGCATTGCTTTGTGTGTCCACGGCATCATGATGTATGTGGACTCTATCTGGGGTCTCTGGTTGTTCCTGTCTCTGAGTTTGGGATGGACAAATGCTCAGGAGACGAACTACACCAGGTGAGGTTGAATATGTCATGGACTGTGTCCTCTGTGAAGGAATCGTAATCTTTATTTATTAGAGTCTGTTGCTGTCTTAAGTCAAATCGCATTCTTAGTTTCATCAGAAATTGACAAATTGACTTCACAAAAGCCTGCAACTTTTGGATGAAAATCCTCTGAATTCCTTCCCCTCTCTGTAAGTGAATTCTTTCCAGTTCGCTGTTTGGTTAGGCACAGAGTTGTCCTGTTGGTAACTGGCTCATGATGTGAGGCACGCGGAGTTTGCAGTGGCCAAGCCACCACAGATGTTATTGCTTTTGGTTCTGCCTGTGGGGTCAAATCCGAGCAACTTGGCTCTGGCTCTGAACATCTAGGCTCTAAACAGCCAAGTGTCTGACTTTGCTGGGGTTCTGGTGTCTGAGACAAAATGTTTTTCCACTGGATCTGATTTTGTCTTGATTGTTTGTATTTTTATCCAGCAACGTGTTTGTTTCTTTGAAATGAGGGATGACAAAAAGCGAATTTCTAACGTCACTCAAAAACTCACTCACGAAATGTCAAAACCAATTCCACACACCACTTTTCCTGACACATAACATTGTTAAAACCCTGAAAACTACGACAATCATCACTTGTGAGATGTTACATAACTTCAAAGCAGAGGGCCAATAATTAATTTGTGTCAAATGTTTAATTTTAGCACAAAACAGTACATAAAGCCTCACTGATGATGGGATGACGCATTACTAAAATGTACAGTAATAGGGAGAAATAAAGTGAAGACATCTGTCTCTACAGTACACAACCAACAACTATCACTGGCAAAATAAACAAACGGTAGAAAAACTCTGCTACTGACACCGATCAGCCATAAGATTATGACCACCTGTACAATTTAATGCAATCCACCACAACAGCGGTACTTGTACTTTTACAAGGTCATAATTTCTCAGTTATTAGGTTGAAACTGGTGATCATTTTACCATGTGTTTATTATTGAGGTCAAAGTGGATAATGGAGTCACACCGAAGTGCTCTTTATTTAAAATGAACGAGGCAGTAGAATTATTAACCCTCTCACAGATTGAACCTAAAAAACTAGAAAGTGTAGAATTCATGGCAGAGCCAGTGTATTGGATTAAATTGCACATGTTGTAATAATGTTATATCTGATTGGTGTAAATATACAAGCTGCACATGCTACTAACGCAGCTAACTGGGCTTGTTAATTATGAGCTTGGTCGATCACTCTGAAAAAGAGGTAATATGCATTGTTTGCAGGGTTAACCGCGGAGAAAGATGGTCTGCTAGACTCTGACGAACATCTTCAGTATCCTGCTGAAGTAAAAGTGAATGAAAATGTTACGGTGAAAATGATTTTGTTTCACATCATCTTCAAAATACTTCTTTATTCAATGTTAAACCCTCTGTCGATCCATTAATAAAAATCAGTCTTGGCTCTTGGAAATAAAGTGAGCCCCTCAGATTTATAATGAGGCCGTAGGCTATTAATTTCGGGACTGAGATGGATGAGTTTGAATAAATTAGATTGTGTGCTAATAACCCATCTCTTATCTCCTAACGTTGTTTGCTAACAGTGCACTGTAAATCATACTTCAGTGTCCAAGACTAACTGGAGCTTAGCGATGGAATACAGGAAGTGATTCACAATCCTGTGTCTATGGGAGCTGTAAGAGGGCATTAATGAGGTTTTCTGTCCGATCCCTGCCATCAGTACTGTTCACGACACAGCCTCCTTCGTTACAGGCCTGTGTTTAACTGTGGGGGAGACTTGGTCGCAGACTCAGGCTTTGTTGGCAGCGAAGGCTTCCCGAGCTTCTACAAACCCAACAGCAAATGCATCTGGCGCATCACCGTGAGTCACCTTTCCTGCAACATACCTATGCAATGACTACTGCCTACAGTATTGTCAGTGTCTGGCTCATCTGCGGTCTCTCTGGTTTCCAGGTCCCTGAGGGAAATGTCGTCACGCTCTCCTTCCGCATTTTCGACATGGAAGCTGAATCACAGTGTCGATACGACTATCTGGATGTTTACAACGGCCATTCCAACTTGGTGCAAAAACTGGGCCGCTTTTGTGGAACTTTCCGGCCTGGTGCCCTTATTTCCACTACAAATACCATGATGTTAGAGATGGTGTCTGATGACGAGAATCAGAGTAGAGGATTTGTGGCCTTTTTTAGTGGAACCAAACCATATCTAGATGGTATGTGGTCATCCGTTTTTTTAAAACCCTTTTTTTCATTTAATACAACATACAATTATGCCTGCATGAGTTTCCAACACAGCACAAAGTACAAACCAGGCCCAGATGCATTTTGGATTTTGAAATGATGGAAACGTATCATTGAGCTTTTCAGACCTCCACGCCCACAGCAGAATCCTTATTTGCAAAAATGTAGCATATGCTATTTGGATTTTAACCAATTATTTGACTTGGTTAACTTGGAAATTGGAAATATCCCCATCGTGGGACGAATAATCTCATCTTAACCATAAACCTTTTATGAGGGGTTTCTACATTTTGCCTGCTTTTCCAAACAATGTGTATCAGTGATGAGTCACTGCCTTGCTAAGTTGTGAAAATATATATATTTATATTGACTGAACCATCTGAGCACTTGTGAAAATGTGTAAATGTGTGCAATAAGAGAGGGTGTATGACTCGTTTCAGATGAGCAGTTCTGTGGGGGGAAGATGACAAAATCCCAGGGAGAGATCAAGACACCCAACTGGCCTGAAAAGAAATACCCAGCAGGAACCAGCTGCTCCTGGCTTATCACGGTGGAGCCTGACATGGTCGGCCGCACACTGACTCCCAACATGCAGATACATTTTGGTTTCCAAAGCTTTTAAACGACAAACACGTAAAACCACTCATTGCTTAATGATTTAAAGTTGTGTTTGTGTTGCATATCAGGTAATCCAGGTGACGTTTGATAAGTTCATCTTGGAAGCTGACACCTACTGTCGGTTTGACTATGTGGCATTTTTTAATGGTGGAGAGAAAGACGATTCCCGCCTGATTGGAAAATACTGTGGCGACCAAGCCCCACAGTGAGTGACAGCCTACTGCAGTTTGTTGGAATTTCAAATGGATTATTCTTAACCTCCATTTCCTGTCTCTTTGTAGACCCATTATAACCATTGGCAACGTGCTACTGGTCCAGTTTGTGTCTGATCTCAGTGTGACATCTGATGGATTCTTGGCCCACTACACCAGCGTCCGTCCTGGTTCTCAGATACCAACATTCGCCTCAGGAGCTGGTACCAGGTCCATTCCCCCAAAACCAGCAGTCAAGCCTGAACGTGTACCTAAACGTCCTGCCACGACTGTTGAGCCAGCTGTCCCCACCACCAAACATGTGCCACCTCCTCCTCCTGAGCCCACTGCGAGACTTGCACCAGTCAAGCCCCCAAGGGGCCGTGGACAAGGCAGCACAGGCCAGAATGGGAGGGTGGGAGGCTCACCACCGAATGGAAAGAGGCTTGGTAGGTGATGTTAGTTTCTTTTGTTTGTATCTATGAACAGAAAGTGTCTGTTTCTAACATTTATGTGTATTTTGTGTCTTTAGCTGTACAAAATCCACTGTGTGCCAAACCCTGTAAAAGACAAGGAACCATCAAGTCCAGTTTCTGTGCCAGCGAATTTGGTAAGTTTCATTCAACTAACATGGACAACAAGTAAACAATCAGGCCTTGTATTCTGACTGGTCCATCCTTTATCCAGTGATAACAGGGAAGGTGACTTCTATGTCCGCTGGGCGCCGTGGAACTGTCAACGTTAACGTCTCCATCATTAAAGCCTACAAGGCAGGTCGACTAACCATCACGCAAGTTGGAGAAACCATGTCCTTTAAACTGGTGTCGCAGTGCAAGAACTGCCCATTGCTCCGCAGAGGTACACACCCACACACATGCACACACTTCCTTAGTGTTTCCAATAATACATATTTACCTTATTACACTGATTCGTTTTTCCGGTCATTTCCTTTCTAATAGGTATCAACTATATTATTATGGGTCAAGTGAATGAAGATGGACAAGGGACCCTGGAACCTGGTGCATTCACAGCTCCATTCAAAGCCCCACATCACAAACTGTTAATGAATATCAACAACCAACCTTGTTAACCTCACACGCCAGGAGAATTCAGACGACATATCAAACATAGAGTTTCGTTAGTTTCAATGTGAAGTACAGATATATTATAGCACAAAATCCGTTTTATCCACCATTTTAAAAGAATACAAATACAATGTCTTATTCAAACACGTCTCAAACCTTATGTTTGTAATTTATATATGAATAAAGGTTTTCTATCTCTTTTGCATGGTTTGACTGTTTGTTTATTTACAATTCCATTTATATATATTTATACATATTTAAATTCTAACTGATGGAGAGGAGTGGCACTGTCTCCACCTAGTGATTCAAAAACGATAACAGCACTTAATACTGGAAACCACATCATGAGTTGACCATTAGTCATGTACTTAACATTTGGTGCCATATGCACATATTGCACATATTTTGACATTGTGTTATTTTAAATGTGCCATGACCTTAGGATCTGTTCAAGGTAAACATCTCTGAAGCATTTTAAAATGTAATTTCTAGATGACTAAAATGCAGTGAATCATGCTATGGTCCAAATCAACAAAATAATTAGACCTGAACAAAACAATGACAACAACACTAATTACCCCAACTGTAAATATTCATTGCATGTCCATATTTTTTAACAGAAAGGGACATAATTATTTGTGATATATAAATGAAATGAGCTGTATTAACCTAAATTATCCTTAATCAGATGCTAAATGTGTAGCTCCTGTACAGTATGTCTTGACATCTATTTTAACTTTTTAACTGAAACATAAATGCAGTGAATAATAATAGTTATATTCACGTGTTTTTCTTTGATGAAACAAGCAACCTTGAATATTTCTGCTAACAAGTACAGTAATGGTGGAAATAGCTAAGTACAAGTAGTCAAGTACAATTTTGAAGTACTTTTACTTTACTTAGGCCATTCCATTTTGCTATACTTGGAAAGGAAACATCACTTATCACTTTATATACAGTTACTATTCAGATTCAGTTTATCAAAACATATTCAAACATATTACTCTATATATATTTTTCTGTAAGTTGTAAGTTAAGCACTTAAAAAGCGCTTAACATCTTCCACCTACTGATATGCTCTTACAGCTTTTTTTTGGAAGTAGAACTTTTTTTTTTTTTGGAAGAAAGATTTTTAATAAAAGGAAGAAATTAATATGCATGAAGAGCACGTGTCTCAATGTTACATGCGAGCAAATCTTTTACACAGAAAGCAGTTGGTTGTTTGAACGTTACAGTTAAAATGGGAATAAGTAACATACTTGCCAACTAAAGGAAAGATACAGAAATACTGTCCGACAAAAGCTTTGCGCATGATGATCACAGCACACATACACTGTCCAAAGAGAATTTTACAGATGATGTTGGACGTTTGCAAACATTACATATTCTTTCAGTGTTCTACTTTGAACATCTCCTCCTGCACAGTTTACATGCTTCGTCTGCAAAGTCATAGAGCACAAAACTCAGCTTATTAGAGAAGCAACACTTTATTATATAAAGGTATAAAAATACATTTCGAAGGGATAACAAACACATTATTGGTTTTCATAAATCAATACGAATGATGAAATATGATGACAATGGTTTTTACAATCATTTCAGAAATAGAAATTTCTTTGTTTTCGTCCTCCTGCTACACCCATATGCTTCCCTTCCCCTCCTGTTCTGAAGCTCCCCCCTGGCTGCAGCAGCCTCCTGTGCCGGGTCCCCGGTGGTGCGAGGTGGGCAGGTTCTTGTAAACAGCGCGGCTGTAGGGAATGAAACACAGCCCCAGCTGAAGGTGTCGGGCCAGGCGGCAATAAGCAGCGAGTGCCAGGACCAGCAGAGGTGTGAGCAGAAGAAAACCCACAACAAGAAGAGCCACACAGCCACTGTCATCCAGCACATCTAAGCAATACACAGATGTTCCATGGGGCTGCACCTGCAGAACAAGAAGAGGAGGAAAATGAATTCCGGTAAAAATTAGGAAGTGAACAAACACAAAACTGTATGTAGTTCCTCAGTCCACTCAAGGTGGAATTAGTTTTCTCATTGAATAGTGATACTAATTGAGTTTAGTGTACGTATACATTAAGAAACATAATTGTGCATTAACTCAATTAATTTGTGAGTGTTCTGCTGTGATAGTGTGCACTATTGACCCACATAGGACCCAGAGCAACTTAGCAGTCAACAGCTGCAAAGAATTACAAGGTCCATTAAGAGAAACATGATCAAGTGTCAGGAAAAACATTTTTCTTTCTCTTTCACTTTAATTAGTGTTGGCATTCTAACATCACCAGTTTCATTGACTACATCACCTCCTAGATGATGATTATCTTTTGTATGTGTAGAAATGAGTGACAGAACCAGTCCGACAGAGCCACTACTCTTAAATTTGATTTAAAAAAAAACAAAAGATTTCAACAGAAGACCATTACCGTAGAGTGGCAGAGAAAGCCGAATATGATCATGGCGAGCGCAGGGGTGAGGATGGCACCAAACACGATGCCGGCCAGCCCAGCATTGATCAGTGCGATGATCAGATTCTGTGCAGTGACCAGCACAGAGCACGCCCAGCAGTCCAGAGATCCCCTTAACTCCAGCGGGGTTTCGGCTGCCTCACCGCTGCCTAGCGAGTATGGGGGCGGCACCACGACCCCTGACCCTGCTCTTGAGGGGGATCGTGTTTCAGAATGGGCCTGCTCAGATGTCATCTTCTCCAGGGTTTCGCTCATCTCTTCTGTGTCCTTTAGTGCAGGGAAACAAACAGTTTCAGCCTATTACCAACTTCATGAGATACTTCATGAGACATGAAGATAACTTCATGAGATAACTTCATGAATAATCTACCCTTTATCAGGTGTATAGGTCCTGTGAGGCTGTGAGGACTAAAAGTTTACATTTGAGAAAAAAATGGCATAAACTCTATTTGTGTTTCACAAAACTGACATCATTTGTACTTAGTAGAGTGGGACTGTACTTGTGTCTGGTGCTGGAAAAGAGTGAGTGACGATTTCTGTGGCTCCTGATGTCTTCAGCCTACGTTACTCTGTTCAATAAATAAATAAAGTGGTGCAAAGTGTAGAAAGTCGACACAGATAATTTCACAGCTCTGTTTGCAAGGAAATGGGCTCCACTGACCCCACCTCCAAACTCAACATTACCTCCATCCAGAACAATGAGCCAGAAGCAGGGGATCTTTGCTAATGTTAATTTAAATGAACAAATGTGCTATATTTCTCACATTAATAGTAGTATGAGCTCTCCCCCATTTTACTTCGTTATTATTTTGTAAAGTCTGCTGTCCTCTACAGACGGGAACGTTTCCATTTGAAACGTTTCCTCCAGTTTTACTGTTATTGTGCCAAGTGGGCAGTGGGTAAATAACATGGGTTTTACAATAGATGTTTAGTTTCTGTCTAGTCTTTCCATAAGACTTTGTGCCAAATTCTTATTGGTCTCTTCCACCATCAGCTCACATCTGGGATTCTCTATGAAGAGTGAAGCAGCAAGACAGAGGTACACAGAGATCATCAAAACACCCAGAAAAAGACAGATGTTGCTGCTCTCTCGTTCTTAGAGTGAATGTTAGCAAACTTTAACTTGATAATATCATCAACACAGTCCTTATATATGAGTATAATGTATAATATGTACTCACTCAGCCTGGGTGATGTGTCCTGCAGTTAGATGGAGGCAGTGGAGGATGGTACGACCTGCAAAGTAGTGAGCAGTCTGAGACAAAGAGAATTTCAAGAATTTCCTCCTGATGTATGTTTTCTCTGGTTTTGAGGCTGGTATCCAAGTCAAAGTTTAGTTTGTCCTATAAAGCTAAACCTAACCAAACATTCTTTTGTATTTTAGACCTATTTCATCCTCTCTCAGAATAATAAAATAATAGGATACTAAAAATACGTATTTGTCTGGCTGTTGAATCTGAACTTCTCCCTCAGAGCTCTCAGAAATGAGGTCTGCAGACTTGAGGCAAATTCTACTCTCCCACTGACTTCACCGTTTCCTTCCCTGATGTTCTGTTTCCTCACTCTGACTCCAATTTGAGATACGGTGTGCGTGTGCCTGTGTGTGTGTGTGTGAGGGTGTATCCTGTGTTGTCTCTCTTCTATTAATGCACAGAGAGCCGACTGAGCTGCTCCTGGTGTCTGTGTAGGGTTCAAAGGAGGATTTCTGTGATAACCACTGAAACAGGAGAAGGGAGACACAGTGTGTGTTTATTTGCATAGATTAGTGGAGTCGGCCTATGCTGGCCAGTCCACAATACTTCACACCCCCACTGAGCACTTTATCTTCTTCACTGCCCATTTTAGAATTAAAAAAAAAAAACGAAGCTAATTTATTGGATGGATATTAATGTCAGAAAAAAAAAAGCATACTGCAAATTAACCCATCTGCTGATGACCACGTAGCCAATGAGTTTTTAACTATTCAGCAAAAAAACAGACATTGGTCTGACATTGAAAGTAAAGGGCAAGTGAGAGTTGATAGAGATTTGGTTTCAAAGCATGCATGGCAGAGGGTTGACCCTTGACCTTTTGATGAAAAACAGAGCTGAGCTTTCAGAGAAATGAGAACGTGGGAGAACATGGTGGAGGAAAGAGGCTATCGTGGGAGTGATAAGAAACCAGAGCTGCTCAGTTTGAGGGGAAACATAATTTTTCATCTCACTCTGGGATTTTGAACAATTTTAACAAAGAAAAAGGATCAAAGAATCCATAGCACAAGTGATGTGGTGAAAACATGTTGAAGCAGTGGTTGGTTTGGGTATTAACACTGCCACAGAATGTGCTGTATAAATGTGTATATGAGCAGGTTGGAGGAGGAAGAGCAGTCTTCCTGTCCTTGGAACCGGGATGTCCGCTGCTGTGTCAACATTCTAGGATGAGTCGTCTGCATCTGCCGTTTTGGCAATGTCATGTGCTTTAACCCAAGATTGAAATAAATGAGAATTAAATTTAAACCAGAAAAACAAATGGTTTACGTGTATAATAGAATTAATGCTTCCAACACCCCAAACATGGCGTATGTTTGCTGATTTCAATTTTAATTAGTGTTAATCAACATCTATTACATCATAAACTGATAACATTCAGTATAAGCTGTAGATTCATTAGGACTGTTTCCCATCTTAGTTGCTTCATGCAAAGCACCTAAAATAATCATTGTTTATTCAAGCTATAATCAGGAACATGTCTGAGGGTAAATAAAGGAAAAAGACTCTTTCCTCCCTTAAACCAATAGCAAAACTGGTCCAGTGAAGCCACCCGGTGGCCATCAGCTAGAGACTGTGACTGCAGGGTAGCTGATACATCCACTGCAAATATTTAAACTGCCACGTCATCCTCATGTACTTGTCGATACTGTAAAAAGAAACAAATGAGACTGCAAACATTTTTCTCAAAAGCCGCTGGTAATGACAAAACCAAAGTGCATTTCCCAAAATGACAGGTCTTAAAGTCAAACAGTGCTGATGGCAACTCATGTTGCTACACATTGCTTGGGCTGGTTACTGAACATCAATACTTTTATGGCAAAATTGCTTATTATTCAATACCCAATTTCAATACCTAAGAAGTATCTCAGCATCTGTGAGCCAAAGAGCATGCAACATTTGACATTTGGGGGTACTTCAGCCAGAGGTTCCCACTTCAATTCTAAGTTTTGCCTTTTTTTTTCTTTCTTTACTTTCTCAAGAGCAAATAACAGATCAAGCTAACATCCGGGATGTTATTTTGGACGACTGAACACATCTAGACAGAAGCAAATCAATGATACTCTATATTGTATTCTCCACAAGACAAGATAATTAGAGAGGCTGAAAGATGAGAAATCAAACGCAACAGTCATTCATGAATAATTTATCAAAACATTTTATTTTTTTGAACAACAATACAATATGTCACAGAAAAATCACAGAGGGATTTAAGACAGGTCTGGCTCAGGTTTTCTTTTATGTGAGTTCTTTTTGAAACAACGAGTGCAGCATAAATCAAACAATTCAAGAGGAAATAGAGCATTATTACACCCTCCAAATAATATTAATAATGAGGACAAGACATGAAATAACAAAAAACAAAACCCTGATGCCATTAAAAGACACATCTCTAAAAGTCTTTGCAAAAGTGCCAAGAATTACAACTACTGCTAATGCTCATCGTAAAAACCACTAATGCCTCACAAGATTATGAATTTCATACAATGGAAAAAAAGATCTTGTATTTATCTGCTCAGTACAGTACAAAGACATCATTTCATTTCTGTGACCAGTAAACTGCGCTGAAATGGTTCTAAGCACCGGTTGATTTGAGTTGTATCAGTGAGTTATGTTCTTACATTAATAGACACTGTTTAATGAGGGGGCATTGAGGCAAGGAGGGATCTAGCACCATGAAAATTAAACCACCCCCTGATTGCACTTCCCCTATCCACACATTGTGATCAACCTACATTTTTAAAATACCTTGTAGCCCCTTATCAAGTGAAGTACCTCTTGATATGCAATAAATATAAGAAAACAACCATGTATAGTATAAATAATGTCACAATTTACAATTTTTCATTTTTCTGTAATCGACAAACAAATCAAACAAAACTAAAATAAAAAAAACAAAACAAAACAGAAGAGGTATAAAAGTGGGAAAAAGTTCCCATTGCAGTAATTTAAACTAGAGTGAAACAGGTTGTTCTGCGGTGTGTCATAACTATACAGCAACAACATAAAGGAACAAATTCAATGAACATACACTAATCAGGGTGGAGAGAGGTCAGCATAGCCACTCTGACCAGTCTGCGGTACACAACCCCAAATGCACCAAGCTGTGTGTGAGCTGAAACCTGTCGATCAGGCCATCATCAAATATTTCCCACTCTGACCCTTGTCCACCACAACATTATAACCAGCAGGAGGAGTTAATGTTGTGGCAGATCTGTGTATTAGAACAAATACAAATATTTTTTTTTTTTTAAATGAGAACAAAATTACATAAGTCATCTAGTAAACCTGAAAACAGGTACAATATGTACATGAAATGGTGTGCACAGACTAATGCGGGCAGGGGTAAGATCTGAAAAGTTGTATTTGTCGGGATTTTTGTTGTACGGTCATACAGCAGTTATGCTGAACATCTATTAGCATGATAAAAATGGACCTAAGCAACCGAATTATTGAAGGCAATCCAGTGTAATGCAGTATGTGATCATCAAATCTTACGTAGGAATCACCTAATACAATAAATAATTAGCTTATTGCAGGAATTGTAACGAAAAAATTTAGAGGCAGTGTCTCCATCACTTATTCAGTTATTACATACTGTAGATGATTTTCAAACTGGAAAATGTTCTGCTGAATGTGTATGTTGGACATAATTCTTTAATTTTCATGAAGAATTTGAACCTAAATCGTAGCTGTGCCATCATGTATTGTTAACAAATTGATTTTATTTTATTTTTTTTTTATCATTATTTTGAAGGAAATAATAAGAAGGTCGTTTTGTCCTGTCGTGTGCTCATCAACACGTTTACCCGGAGATACAGTGTATTGAATCTGATAGGCAGTGGATGCTTTGGGCAAAATGGAAAAACCGAGGTGCCCCGCATTTATCTGCCCTCACTGACTTTTGCATCATAAATGTATTGATTGTGTGTCTCTTTGGACATATTACCCATTTCAGACTGTGACAGGCACTTTGCCGACACAAACAACTATGGTGACTAACCCTTTCTGTACCCCGTCTATGCACACCGCTATCTTCATAAATTCATTCACAATTTACAAATATTTATTTTCCCTTTCACCTAGAAACAAGAACATAGCAACAAAAGAGGTATAAAACTGGGACAATTCCCATTTCAAAAATGAAAACAACACTATGTCTGTTTTCTAGTTGTATCATAGAAACCACACCAACAACTATTTAGCTGGACTTGTGAAAAAAAACCAAAAACAAATAAAAAAAAAAAACAAAAAAAAAAACAGTTTTTCAATCTACATTGATTTCCAACTAAGAATGAAACCATATTAGTCCTCTAGTAAACCCGTATTTTAGAGAAGCTGAAAAAAGTTTTTGACTGACCTTTTTAAAATACTTACATAAATCCTTATTTGTATGTTTTGATTTTTCTAATTACCTCTCCTCTAAATACAGTTCACAAGGCCAATGTGGTGTACTTCTAGGCTGGTAAAACTTTTTAAGTATTTAACAAGAATAAATACAAATGGAATAGCACCTCAAAATTTTACAGACAGGAGTTACAAATGTCAGAGTTAACCTGAATACCAAACTAAAACAGGAATTAATACAATGCCAAATGTGACAATCAGCTACTTCTCCTGTGAAGCGATTCCCCTGCTGGTACACAATAGAATCACAGCAAATTCATGGACATATAGAATAACTAGATTGGTGTAAAAAAGTTCTATAGAATTTGCATAAAAGTACCTGAATTAATACACAGAACCGGCTACTTGACGCTTTTGAATCACAGCAGTGTCCGTTGAACATATAACCTGATTTTCAGTGCTAGCAATGCTCACATTTTTTTTGTACACGTCTGAAATGCTTTTCATGAGAAGTACCAGTCTAGTCATTCTATTTCAAAATGCACGTCCAATCAGCAGCTGGTATGGGGAAGACAGTGAGCTATAGATGGATTGGCTGAGTATCCATACTTTATTGTGTGATGTAAACAATACTGAGCAAATGTGATTGGCTGATTCAGAAAGTGTTTGCAGGAATAGATTGCCTTGAAGACAACAATTTGTGCTGCCATTAGAGTTTTGGTTATGGTTATGGCTGAAAGACACCAGGGAGAAGTCATCACTTTGAAAAGGGTGATGGAGCCTGAAGGATGAAGAAAACACAAGAGACAGGCCTCAGCTGACCACCTGAAACTATCTCAAATAAACTATTTCAATCACACATTTTCTGGCCTTGAATTATTTACTTGCAGTAAATGGTAGCATTAATCTTTTGTGTTAAAAAGACAATATTACGTTTTTCTTGTATTATTAGTTATAACTGCTGTGATGATGGCTGTCTGTGAGATGAACGAATATATAGACGGAATCACACTAAAACAAAAGCTTTGTCTTCCGCGTCAACTTTCGAAACACTTTCCCGAGTCTCGCAGGGACTTTCCCAAAACCTTCCTGCCGCTACAATGCCTACATTAAAAACAGATCTCTGTTTTGGGTCTGCATGCCCACAAAGACACAATTGCTCTCGTACTAAATCCACGGCTCTCCACTCTGCTTAGCCCCTTGGTAGAGCCGTTGGGCCACAAATGAAAATCCGAACTGACAGGTTCTGACTGGGTTCAGTCAGAAAAGCAGCAGTAAAAAGGTATGTGAAAGAGTTGATGATATGTTGTCTTTCAAAAGTTCTGATTTTGGGTACTAATAATACTGTATTGTACTACCGCATTTGTAGTAATATTAGTAATGTGTGTTAATAACCATAAATTATAAATTATATTTATAAAATACAATATTTAGTTCTAGAATGAACTATACTGTTGCTGGTGTCATATACAATATGTTTTTATAAGATTTGAAGGCTGCCACTTGGTAGACAGCCATACTATTGTGCTGAATCTTAGATCCTAAAGCAAATGTTACCTGCGTGTGACATATTCTTTAGCTCATTGCTGCTCTTAGTCTTTTGACTAAAAGGCCTCCGGGCAGTCACTGGTGTACATTGGGATTTGTGTTTAATGAGTAAATTAAACCTTGCACACACATGAAATTATCTTTTGATATAGTAAACTTTGCATTGGTACTTTAGGGTAAATGCCGACCAAGCAGAAGCTCTTTTGAATTTAGAATTAGCAGCCAAAAAACAGCCAAACAGACAAAAATGCATGTTGCGAAAAACTGCTAAATATATATATATATACACATTTATTTTTTCTGCTCACTGTAAACTCTTTGGTGATTTTCTCTAATCTAAAACTGATTCGTGTTTTGGTATCTTTGTCTAATCTAGTGCTCTTGAACCTTTCATACATTGTCGCCTACTTTTCTTTTATATATGTGTTACATGTACTGTTGAACTTGTGAAGTTCCAAGTCTTTCTTAAATGGGAAGCTGTTAACCTCAATGGTTAAATAAAGGTTAAATAAAAACTAAAAAGACATTTAGCACAGTACATCTCTAAAACATATACGGTTATTGTACCAAACTACTGTAGATAGTAATACTGACCAGTGTGAAGCTGTCATAGGTGCTCATCAGCTCGTCTATCCGGTACTGCTCCAGCACCACCACTCCAGCCAGTGACATGCTCTTAGCTCGGGCACAGTCCTCACAGTGCACCACGTATGTCATCTTACTGCTGTTCTCACTGGTCACAAACAGCAGATTAAACACCTCCACCTGCACAAACACAGTTTGGGGTTGTGTAAAACAAGGCATCTGTGCTGGGGAAAAAAAAAAGGAAAGTGTCCACTGTCTGTCCACTGAACAGACAGTAACACCAGTGAGGGACCAGAGAGGGACTCACATCACATTCATTGCAGTAGTAGGCCGGCTCATCCTTAACACGTCTCTGGTAGCAAATCTTCTTCCCTGCAGCAACCAGTTGGTCTCTCAGAATTTGGATGTGTTTGATGGACTGCATCAGGCAGTGCCTGAGGAAGAGAGAAGAGTAGAGAGTGAAAGATTTACACACACACACACACACACACACACACACACACACACACACACACGTACATATGGACATCTTACTTGATCATCTTGAACATATCATGATCTGTGATCTTGATAGTGCGAGCCACATTCCAGGAAACATGGATCATGGGAACGATGGACTTAACCTTCTTTACCTCGTTCCATTCAAATCGCTCCAGGGCGAGTTGATACTGGTATGCTGAAAAAAAACAACAACCACAAACACCAGTAAAGCTAAAAGTAAGCAGCATAATAAACAATAATTTGAAATGAAGAACACCACCAAACTATCAACTGTAAGTAATGTTTATCATTTTATTGGGTCATTGTTGTAACTTACAGTTGAGGGGTCCCACATTCCAGGCGATGTTGTTGCACCAGCCAACGGCCTGTACCCAGTGCACTGTCCCTGCATTAATCCAAACCAGGTCTCCAGGCCTCTGAATGAAGCGGTACACAGGAATGTTGGAGCTGTAGAGGTCTTCCAGGACTGGCCACCACGACCCTGTGAGGTAATCTACACTATGCCTGAGGGAAAAAAATGCAATTCAGACTGAGCATGTACTGTAGCTTTTTGTCATAGCTGCTGATTAATCTAAAAGCCTCTTCACTCACTTCTCACAGAATTTGTTGATAGCTTCCCAGTATTGCTCATGAACAGCAAACCACTCACAGTCACCAGGTCCAATGTTGATGTTGACGGAGCAGAAGTTATTGTTCTCTTGATGACCTGATAAGAAATGCAGCAGTCACTATATTAATTACAAAACATCCTTCATTTGTAGATGATACATCAGTAAAATTTCAATTACGTTGTCTAACTGCGCTGTCAAGATACAAACTGACCTGGCGTGCGGCTTCCTGGCACCTTCATGTAGAGCTGGACGGTGTTCATGCCCAGGATGGTGTAACCAACATGACTGAGCATGTTGTTGCTAGATTCCACTCGCATAAAAGCTGGCAGCTTCAGCAGCTCCTGCAGCTGAGGCTTCCATCTATTGAAAGAAAAAAAAACAAAAACAAAACACAGAAATTCGAAATGTGAAACTAGAAGCCCCCTCAACAAGAATTGTTTGTTATATTTAAATAACTGAAGCCTCTTTCACACAAGCACAGGAATCCTCAGGACTTTATCTGGAGGCAGTGTATGTGCGAAAACGAATGTCCAAGTGAGATGCTCCTTATTTTATCAAGACTTTATCTTGAGAGCCCCCTTGTACAATCTCTGTATTATGAGCGTGAGCCCGTGCGTGGAGTAAGCTGCTGTATCCTGAACTGTCAGGGGGATTTAAAGTGAGCAAAGGGCAGGCTGATGTTTCTATAAGTTGACTGTTGCAGCATCTTTTTTTTAGATCCACGTCTCAGAAACAAACACTGTTTCCTGCAGCCCGATTTGTCCTTAATGTTGTGCCTCCTGCATGTGCTGAGCTTCTAACTCGAATGATCTCCCACCGTGTGTTACATGTGCCAAATGCAAGTCAATATCCGGAGCCGATTTCTACTGACATTGTCCAAGAGTTCATGTGTGAAAGAGGCTATAATCTCACCTTTTAGGGTCTGAGAGATCAATGTTGGTCCCAAATTTAATGATCTTTTTAACAGTTTTTTGTTCTGAGCTGGGGGAGAGGACAACATCCAAGTCAAGTATAGTTTAAATAATAATAAAGCGAATTTTTAATACAATAAGTGACAGTTTTGCACTAACCTGGTTGTGGTGGTGGAAGGAACAGAAATGGCTTTGTTGAAAACGGGAGCACAATTGGGCTTATTGGTAGCCGAGGTTAAATTGCCTTTGCAGTTGGCTAATGTCAGACCAGCTTTTGAGGTGGCCGAGGGGCATGAGGTCTTGGTCTGCTCCTCATCCTCTTCATTCTCACTCTCTTTTTCCTCCTATAACACATCTACATGAGCTTAGCTGATAGGTCATGCAACAGCTAACAATGGAAACATGTAGGTGATGTCTGCACTGTCAGGTCCAACAGAGGCTGACAATGGACAGAGTCCTGCGTAAAGACCCTGGGGTCATGATACAGAGAGAGAGCTAGCTTGATTTTTTTTTTTAATTGCATATTGTAGCTTTAAAAACAGATATTCTTTGAATGTTTCTTGCATGAGGCCCACAGCCTGTGAAATAAATTTCTGCAAAAATTTCAGAAAATGTATACCTGCAGGCTCTCTTGAAAGCTGGAAGCCTGGTACTGAGCGTATTTGGCAATCGTGGTGTGTGATCGGCTGCTTTCACAAGGCCATGTCTGCGCTGAGCTGCTGGAATCCCAGTTCTCATCAGCAGGCTGCTGAACCTGAGTCCTCACTTCCACTGCATGGTCTGCATTGGCCTCCACTAGAGATTTGGTGGAGAACAGGCCAAGGTCTCACATAGGGAAAAGAAAATAGAAAACAGATATAATAACAGAAATATGAAGTTCCAAACCTGTGCCTTTTAAAAAGTTCAGAAATCTCAGTTATCCCAGTTTGTTGCCTTCATTTGCAGTAAAAACTTTCATACTACTAATAAGACAAAGAAAATAATTGCATGACTCTGGAGCCATTTGGGGCAAAACAGTGCAAACCAAGAGGGAGAGAGAATTTATCATAAATTATTGATCGACATGTGAAATAACACAGATGTGAAAACAAGCAAACAGCAGAACTGATAACCACCACACGAAACACTTCTGTCCAACTATAAGTCAAGGAGAAAAGATTAAACCAAAGTCATTTGAGAAGTGTTTCTGTTCAAGTTCAAGAAAGAACAGTTTTTTTTAAAGATTTCTGTGCATAGGAATATGCAGAAGAGTTCTGTTTTCAGCAGTTTTTAGGAGTGAGGCTGCTGAGCGTGCAGAGTTTGGGAGCTTATTCCATGAGCGAAAGACTTTTGCAATGGGATCTTTTGTGTGATGATGGGACCACCAGACACCGTTGGCAGGGAGCAGTGGGTGGGAGGGATTGTAGACCTGAATGAGGGATTTCAGGTAGACAGGTGCTGTTGAAGCTGACCACTCTGTTGACAAGAGACAAAGCTGTGAAGCCGATGCAGGCAGAGGGTTGGTGCAGACATCTGAAGAGTGGTGTGACACGTGTCCTTTTCGGCTGATTAAAAGTTTTGGATCATTAGGAGGCATTTGATTGTGCATGCCAGCGGCCCAGGGCATTGCAGTAATCAAGACGAGATACGACTAGCTCCTACGCACTCCGAGGCGACGCAAGCACACTCCAAGAATGTTTACAATGTTACCATTTTTGCTGGTTACTCTCAGGCGATGGTGATGATCCATGTTTAATTCCAGTATTCTCCCAAATATCGACTTTGTTTTATTCGTCAACTGGATTTTTGTGTTTGCAGTTTTTTTAGTGTTTGTTCAATTTCCTTCCTTGTGACATATTCTGTTATGTCTTAACAACACTCTATCAAGTACACATAGAAGGGGAAAAAGGGTGGTCTACTTTTTTTTTGTAGTATTAATGTCTAGAATGTTTTCTACATTTAAATGGAGTAGAACGAATTAGCTGAAATGAGTGTGATGCATAAACTCACTAAGGCGGAGGGAGCCGGCAAGGCCTCTGATGACAGTGACAGCGTTTTTAGGATCCGTGCAGAACTGAAGTAGAACCGGAGAAAAGGCGTCCCTCTTGCTTTCCAACTGCAGAAAACACACATTACGAATATTAACATATGAAAAGAGTAAAGAAATAAATGTCTTTTTTTTTTAAACGCGAATAAAAATACTAATGTTACAACAAAGTAACCATCTGCTGCTATGGAGACAAAGCCCCAAGAAATAGAAGTTATTTTTAACAAATCAAAGGAAGTGGAGGTGATTTACAGTTTTTTCATGCGTATAAGAACCAGACTGTGTGTCTGCAGCCATGTTAGCAGCTATGGTATATCAGGCTGTAATTGTTTTGAGCTAACGGCAGCATGGTAACATGTTTTTAATTACTCTGCTGACATGAAATGCTTTATGTTTGTGTTCTCCACCAAAGTTTAGCATATATACATGCTTATATTTATTAGCATATGTTAGCACACATAGTATAAAAATGCTGCTGTTTCAGGTTCAACTGAAAATACATACTACTCTGTATAGACTCACATAGATGCTTGGTGTAGGAGGGTTAAGCTTTTCTCTAGGAATGGGGGTCTGACTGGCAACGTTAGGTTTAACAGACAAGGTGGGAAGTAGGTAAGACTCCTTGAATTTCCCCTTCAAATTTGTTTCCCTGGAGAAAGATGACAGAACAAGAAATCGGAATTCAAAGAGATGAACTCGGATGGAAGAGCAGTTTAAAAATGTTCCCTTCTTTATCCTATATTTGATGAGACACCCAGATTAGAAGTATCTTTGACCAAATACTTACTTGCAAGCTCTTATCACTTCAGTGGCTGTGTTTTTGATGTTGATTTTATAAAGTGAAGCTCTTTGCTTCTCCACTTCTGATATGTTAAATGTTTGTCTCCCACCATTCTCCACTTTAATCAGGACAATCTTCAACTCCTTACACAAGCCCATGGACAATGCTTTTAGTTTCAGTGGGTCGACCGGAGCTAATGAGTTCAGAGGTTTACTTGCTGGTGTGGAGACACATAGTTTGGATAAATTGATTGTTATAGCTGAATTCAAAGTCTTGGTATCTTTGTTTGCGGCGGCTGCAGATTTCTTATTTTCTATCTCGCAATCCTCTTCCTTCTTCCCTGTTGCTATCTTGACATTCCCAGAGTCCGTCTTTTCTCCCTGGTTGTCTTTGCCATGTGGGGCTTGATTTTCCTGAGAAATGTGGTCCTTCATGCTATCTTTGAGAGGTATGGATGGGCTTCTCAAAATGACTGGCACTGAGAATGAAACATCCTTTTCTTTCAAATCCATTAGCTCATTTACTTTGTTGTCATGGCAGATAACACCGCTGTCCTCTGCCCTCATCTTAATTTCACCCTCGCTTTCTGCATTCTTTTCATTTTGTTTAGTTTTTCTGTCCTTATGCATGTATTCTGTCCCTTCTTTGTGCTCTCGCTCTTCCTTGGTGGAAACAGTGAGAAGGCTGGTTAAAGCAGCTGTATTTGTGGTGGTCAGTCTCAGCTCTGCACTCAGTGACCCGTCCAACAAAGATGATTCAATTCTCTGCGGAAGAGTGGCTGTGTTTTTACCCTCCCTTCTTTCTCCTGTTTCATTCTCAGTCTCTTCCCGCCTCTCCTGCACAAGGGCATTTGTGACAGGCTCGCTCAGATACGTCGGACTGTGTGATTTTAAAAGTGTGGCTGAGGTAGTGTGAGTTGGTGACAGATTACAGGGGCTAGAGGATGCAGTAGGATCTGATTCAGAGGAGCAATGCTGATCCTCTGGTTCAAATGAAAGAGACGAGGAGCACTTTACCCCTTTTCCCATGCTGGCAGGAGATCCACCAAATGGGCCGCCTCGGCACGGGACCCTCTGGCCACCAAGAAATGTGGCCAGGCTTTTAAAAACATCATCCAATCCTGACTTATGGTGGTAAAGCTCACGAAGAAGAGAGCCCGAATTTTCCCTGCTGATATGAACCCCGTCTTTCTTTTTCTTCTCAGTGACTTGTTCGGTAGTACGAGGCAGATCACAGAGTTCAGACCTGTCATTATGGGAATTATTAGCCTGTATACTTTTAGAAGTCTCCTTATTCAGATCATCTACACGCTCGCTGTCTACAGGTGGAGGAGAAAAGCACTGTGTGGGGCTGGGCTGGAGAACAGGTCTATGTATAACTCCCTTTTCTAGCTCCTCCTCATCCTCCATCAGATCTGATATTGGAGAACCCTGCCAGCTCAAAACAGGAGGGGTATTAGCAAGATTGTCACCCAATTCTCTCAAATTTCCCATCACAGTCACAGGTTGGAGATCTGGGGCATTGAGAACTCCTCCCTGTCCACCTTCTTTGCAATGGACGGTGTGCTCTGACCTAATTGAACATGCTGTACTGAGTGGTGCTAAAGCTTTAAACAAAAGTGAAGGGAGAGTATCATCAAGCTTTTCTTCTGATTTTGATTGGGATGAGACAATTTTACGCTTTGTGCTGGTCTGGTTGGAGCTGGTGTTTTTGGGATAAGACTCTATGAGTTGATCCGTGACTAAGAGTTTCTGGGAACCAGCCACTTTTTGTTTGCCAGATTTTGGTGATGGCTGTGGTGAACGGCAGCTGGGATGAGTTGTATTTGCAGATGGCCTGTGCTTCCTCTCTTCTCGCTCACTCCTCTCTCTGTGCTTGGGTTTGGGTGTTGACTGGCTCTGATCCCCTACGGTCAACATTGTAGTCTGCATTTGACTTAGTTTGACTTCTCCTGAGGAGTTTGAAGCAGAGACGGAAGTGAACAATTCCTTTTCTGTGATTTTTGAGCCTAACTTTCTTTCCTTTTTAACAGCTTTTTCTCGTTTCTTTTTTCTGTCACACATCATTTTCTCCTCCTTTTTCTTCCGCCTTTTTCTTTCTTCACTCTTTCTGCTTGTCTTCTGAACCTCACCCTTTCTTTCCTTTTTCACCAGCTTATCCTTTTGTTTGCACTCAGGGTTTTTGTGCTCTTCCACCTCTGTCTCAGGCTTGCATGCTCTTGATTTTCTGTGGGGGAACTTTCGAGGGCAAAGTGGTTCTGAGGTCTTTTTGTGTTTGATAGCTGAAAACCTGGATTTCAAACCAGAATCATGAGATGTAAGAATTGTGGTAGATGTCAGGCTAGGCCTCGGGGTTTGAGTAGGCATTCCCAGGAGTTTCTGATGTCCACTGAGGTCAGGGCTGCACGGGTAATCAATTGATGAATCTTTCCTGCTACTAGATGCCATGTAAGAGGGACTGGAAGGAGCACGTGGACTGCTGGCAGTAGAACCTCCGTCTTTAGGACTGCAGAGAATGGATGAATAGGGAGGAGCATCTGCACCAGACAACTTGGAGAGGCCTGGATCCCTTGAGCTGCTTCTTAAATGAGGACGCTGAAATTCCTATGTAGTAAACATTACATCTGTTCAGACTTTTTTAAGGGACAAAACACTTGAATGAAAGAGGCATGTCATAAATACAATTTTACTAACTTTACCAATAATAATAATAATAAAGTGAACAAAAGCAACTCTGATTTAGTTGGCTAGCATCGCAAGAGTTTTTGAAAAGCAAGAAATACTGAGCTCGATGGCTAACTCATCAAGGCCACTATTGCTACTTGTTCAGTGCATAGAAAGTCTAAAATAAATTTAGAAGAGTCCCACAGATGAAAATGGAAAATGGAAAAATGTTTCTCACTGTGCTTTGTTTGTGGTGATGGTTCCGTGAGTCCTTTTCCTCTATGAGGTGTGGCGGGGGCTTGTGCTGTGGGGCTTTGACGTGGCCTGTGTGCCGTTGACAGTGGTAATGACGGTTTTGGTGGCTGTAAGGCACACGGGTGTGGTCTGCTGGTGAAGACGAGATTTTCCGGTCGACCTTCCCTCTATTTCCATATGGTGGTCTGCTGCCACAACTCTGATTTAGAGCTGCTAAGTTACTGTTACTGAAGCCGTGACCTCCAGTTCGCAGTTTAGAGGTTTCCTGTACATTCCAATACCATTAAAAGAAATTAATAATTATCTACATGTTTTATTTACTAAATATACAAACTTACCTGTTGATGGGTTGTTGAGGTCCTTTGGTCAGAGTAGTAGCAAGGACCTGCAGTGTTATTAAGAGGCTTCCAGTCATCTTGGTTGCAGCGGTGGTGACGAGGCGGTGATGAGGCATGGGCAAGTAAGGGTAAATGCCTTGATCCAGGATGATATGACTAAAAAGAGAAGCATAAATACTGTACACTGTCATACTAGGTAGGATTTCACCAGTGGGTGGTGCTGTTAAACTGAGTTTTACTGTCCTGTGCAGCCGTAAAGATTCAAAATATGCTGTATTGAGTCAACAAACTACCTGCTCGGGGCCAGAGTCCCTTCTCCTCTTGGGTGGACAGTCCTCCCTTGGGGTTAAAGGGTGCTGAGGTGGTGGACTGTGCTGATGCAGTTGGTCTCGCCGTTGGTGGAGGACTGGCCGTTTCCAGGGACCTGGACTGTTGTTTAATAATCTGCCTTTGAAGCTCCTGCGGCAGTCTGAAGGAGCCCATCTCTCTGGTGCGGACTGGAATTCTCTGTTGTTTCGATGCTGGCGAAGACCCCCACGCTAACAGTCAGAAGGAGAAAAAGGAAAAACCAAGTCCAAAAAAATCCAAATTATGACACACCTCTAGCTCTACTAAAAATATAACCTGATTATTCCTTAATCAGCTGATCTCACCACAGAATTGCTGACATTGTTATCCCAGTTTGTGTAGCGCTCTCCAAGTCCTGTCGGATAACTGCTGTTGGTGCCAGCTCGGTTGTGGAATGTGCGCGTGGAGTTATGATGCCAGCTTTGTGCCTCAAATGGCTGCTCTTTACAATCCCAAAGAAGTAGATGCTGCCTGTATCCTCTGTCCTGGACATGGTTGACTGTTCTCTCCCCTCTAAAAGGAGAACAACAAGACTTAGCAAGAAGTTGAAGAGTGTAGGCAGTTATTTAAAACACATGACACAACATGGCACAAACATCAACTGACCACACATACGTGTATTAGGTTCAAGTAGTTTTGCGCTGATCAGCTGCCTTTCTAAAAGCCTCAATGTATTAATCAAAGTGGTTTCAGCAACAAAGTCTTTAAATGCATAAAAAGAAAGGTCATCTGTAACATAAACCCACTTATATAGTGCTTTTATCCAAAGCGCTTTACAATGTTGATTCCCATTTACACACAAACTCACACACCAATGGCGGTGGCTGCCATGCAAGGTGCTCACCTGACCCACCGGGAGCAACTTGGGGTACAGTGTCTTGCCCAAGAACAGCGGGGATCGAACCACTGACCCTGTGGTCTGTGGACGACTGCACAACTACTGAGCTACAGCCGCCCCTAGCCCACCATAAATGACAGATTTTCAGGGTTCACAAACTACTGTACACTACTGTAGTTTTTTGTGAAAGCAAACTTAACCATTCATTTCTCTTTTCAAGTATTTGTGTGCATGTAATATGTTTCTCTGAATATCTGAAGGGATGGGTGACAGGCGATAATGACTTTGGCAACATTAGAAACAACTTTCATTACTTCAAAAGCAAGTGAGCTACTTGGCCTTGGCATATTTTGTTAAACAGGTGCCTCTGCAGGGATCACTGAGCCCATGTTGACAGCTATGCTGTTACTGTGCCCTACTAGACTTTCAAAAAGAACATCATGTCGACTTAAAAACTGATACTGGTTAAGTTTCTTCTACAAAAAAAACAATAATTTTAAACTGCAAAGCCAGTCTTTCCTATTGTAACATAAGCAGCCAAGGTGCAATAGTTGCACACTTAATTATACTGTTTCACTCACCTATTATAAAGACGACTTGATGGTTGATGATGTGATTGACTGCGCCCTCCTTGGAACCTGTAATAATGAAAAGCAAAAATTGTCTCAAGGTAATAATAAAGTTTAAGTGTGTGTCAGAAATCTGTGATTTGGTATATTCTCACAGAATATAACAGTAATATTACAGTATCATGGTAAGTCAGGTTAAAGCCAAACTTACAGTGCCACATAAAAGTTGGTGAATTCAAAATCAACTTCATTTAGTTCATTTAGCTCATTCCTCCATGAAGACTAGATTAAACTCAGGGATGTTGGCTGAAACGCTTGCTTCATGTTCTTCCACAACATTTCTGTAGGATTATGGTCAGCCATTTCCAAATATTACATTTTTTACATTTTAACCGTTCATTGGTAGAATGACTTGTGTGTTTATGGTCATGGACTTGCTGCATGATCCATTTTCTGCCAATGCATACCTTGACATTTTCCTGCAGAAATCTCTTTTGTCCAAGTCACACCACAATTACAAACCAGTGTTTTCAAGATCAGAATTTGATAGTGAAGACCCACATTTCTCTTCAGACTCACACCTTGTTGTTTTAATCTAATTATTTTAAATACATAATATAGATTCCCCTACAAACTAATTAATATTCTTATATGCTTAGATATATATATATATATATATATCCCTATCCCACCATAAATGACTTTCACAAACTACTGTACACTACTGTAGTTTTTTGTGTGACAGCAAACTTAACCATTCATTTCTCTTTTCAAGTATTTGTGTGCATGTAATATGTTTCTCTGAATATCTGAAGGGATGGGTGACAGGCGATAATGACTTTGGCAATATTAGAAACAACTTTCATTACTTCAAAAGCAAGTGAGTTACTTGGCCTTGGCATATTTTGTTAAACAGGTGCCTCTGCAGGGATCACTGAGCCCATGTTGACAGCTATGCTGTTACTGTGCCCTACTAGACTTTCAAAATGAACAGCATGTCGACTTAAAAACTGATACTGGTTAAGTTTCTTCTACAAAAAAAAAAAAAAACATTAATTTTACCTTTAAACAGAAGTTCAAGTGCAATTTCTCAACTAGATTGGATCCCATTTTCAATAAACTTACCAACCTTTAGTACTGTACAGCATGTTACTCAGTGCAAAGCCAGTCTTTCCTATTGTAACAGCTTTGTCCCAGTGTAATTTTAAAGTTTTGTGTTTGTGTCCCTTTGAGAGTCATACTTCATTATCAAAACTGTTTCTTTTGCCAAAAGCCACAACCTGATACACACAGAACCCTCCACTGCTGCAGATTGAATAGTTAGATTCAGGATTCTCTCAGCTGCAGCTAAGGAAGTTATACGTTTGTTTAAATTGCAGCTGAAGTAAGAGCTTATCATGAATATGCTCATTTCAGTTTTAGTTAATCATTCAGAACCATAACGTGGTTCTTAGTACATGTATATATTGAATCAACTTGGACACCAAAGTGGGAGTCCCACCTGCTTATTGGGGTTATTCTACAAAGGGAAGTTCACGTATCAAGATATATCCATCTATCCATTCCCTCTAAGGTTAAATTCTTTTCAGAAAGGCTTCGGTAATTTCCTGAATTACCCAAAGCACAATACATACAACTCATATTATCTTAAAAGCAAGAGAAGAGATATCCATTACATCCAAAATTCAATGAACATGTGCCCCCTTAAATGAGTAAGGAAACTTTTGAAAATAAAAAAATGCAGAATCCCTCATTTTATATCTGTGTTGTGACGGTGCTGCTAACCTTTGTGTGTGGCTCCAGGGGGGACTGTTTACAGGAGCCCATTGTCCTCTGTTAGGTCCTCCTGCTGAATAGGAGTCCCATGTGTTACGGCCAGGGTACAGCTCTGCTGGGTGATACATGCAGCCTGAAACACATTTTGTTTTGTGTGTGGTGTTAATATTTCAACAAACAAACAAACAAAATATAATATCATTGAAAAATAATATAATGAAAAATTGTATCCTGAAAGTGCCAGGAGCACTGTCATATGCACTAATCACAACTCGATCATTTAATCAAAATGTTTAGACTTTCTGAAAGAAAAATGCAGCTGAAAAAACGTATTGATCATATATCAATTAAAGTCATTTGTATCTTCCTGGACTGATGACATTTAGCAGTGAAAGCGATTATCCATTTGAATTAGTGCATCTTCATCATTCTACAGTCTGTGACATTTGCATGAACTGTTGAGCTTTGTTTATACGCACAATACAGTGCACAGTTACTTCAATCTAATACCACTGCTTGAGTAGTGCTTTTGTAGTACTGCATTATAAACCTCTAAGCCAATAAGGACTCTGCATTCTATACGTTTGCATTGAAATCACCACACCCCTCACCCAAAGATAGACACACACATACAAAAAAAACGTGAAAAAAAATAGGTTCTGTGGTTACCAGTCTTGATCTATTTTTGGAAGGCCCTCCACACCTCAGAGCAAAGGCAATTTCCCTATGGTATCAATAAAGTTGTTTGAATCTTGAAAAATCAGCCTACGGACAGGACACACAGTTGAGACAGGGACTAATCACCAATATTCAGTGTGTGACACAAGAATGTGAGAAACACATATTTCTCAAATTGACTCCGTTTGCTTTGACTTAACAAGAAGCTTTATATTGTCATGAGTCCGATTTACATCAGCATTCTGCGTTTCTAGTAAATTTGATTTCCTCATGCTGTATTTGTATCTCTTCTGAGGTTGTATCATCAGTCAGCCGGAGCTGCACAGTGCATTCAGCCTCTCTCTAATCACTAGTTCCCAGCAGCCACCACAGCCAGTGGCCATCCAGTGATGAAAAAAGCATGGCAGTAAGACAAAGGGCCATGGCAACCTCTCTTGAAGAATAAATAGGAGAAATGGTGGCAGGCGATACCGGTGTAAACTGTTTTTACCCCTTTACCTCTGATTCTTTAATTCTCTGAAAACTGGTGGTGAAGGAGTTTCAAATAAACATAGATGTTCCATCTTCTACATCTATACAGTACTTGCTTCAAATCCACTCACTTCAGGAAGCAAAGTGAGTTGTGAACCACCGTACTAGCTCAGGTGGCTCACTGGTTGTGTCTCTGCAGAAATTCAAGCTGCTCATTTAAATCCTGATCTCAATTGATTACTTAAACACACATGCCTATTCTGCTTATTTATATGTTCTCCCTTTGTCTAAAACAAAATTTTTGCCCTCTTCAATCGCAGACACAACACATATCTTACTCCCTCTGTGGTGCTGCTGCTAACACTTTAACACTGGCCATGTTGTGAGGAAACCAGCTGACCTTGTAAAGATCAGTTTTGCATGCTATAGAGTGCACTGGCGTGTGATAGGTTGCACTTCTATAGGCATTCACTTCCCACAGCTATTTTTAAAAACCACTAAGAACTGCCGTGCAACATTTTACCACTTCCCAACGGTACATTTTTGTTTTGTACTGTAGATTTGTTCCATACAGGTTTGCTTGTGGTCAGAGTGCTGCAGGTGTTCCATAATAACCTTTCTGTGAGCGTCGAATGCGCTAAGTGAGTACATTTCTAACCAATCACCAAAGCAACTGAAGCCAGACACTTCTTACTGTTAGAGTTTCATTTCTCGGAGTTTCTCTCCATTTTGCTTTCAACATCTCATCAATGTAAAACACTTTGTTTTGAGGTCTTCGCTGCTTGGGATCTTGATTATATGACTTTGTTTTCAGACACATTTAATTTGTGTCCCCAAATGGAAACTTATGTTAATGCCACACCAACTGTCAGTCTCCAATTGTGACAAAGAAATGCAATGTGCTGTGAATTCATACAAACAGCTTCAACGCTGAATTACCCTGTTTGTGTAGTGTTGGAGCAGTTTTTTGAGAGTGTTGCAATCCTGTGACAAGAAAAGATGCTTTACTGTACTTTAAGCCTGCACTTGTTAGTATTTAAGAGACATTGTACAGACATCTGTTGCAGGCCGTCCCTGCTGTCGAGTGGAAAACACGTGTTTTTTACAGTGTTGTAGGGGAAACCGGCAGTCAACAGCAGCTTTAAAATTTACTTTACACGCTGATGACATGTGGAATCTAGCACAGAGGCCAAATAGTTTGGTTCACGAATATGCTATGCAAACAATACAGTATGTAGGAGGGTATTGTGTTTGTGTTTAAGTGTAAACTATATAAAATTACTGCATATGTTTCAGGACTTTAGAGCCGTGCTCCTGATTTATATAGTACAACATTTGTATACAAATGACGCTTTGCAATTAGTTAGCTGTTTATTTGGCACCTAGCTGCTTGTTGCAACCCTCACTCTGCTTCCTCCCTCCCTTTTATTCACCACAAAAACCCTGGTCATCTCTCTGTCACCACAGAGGCATATGTCTCTATTCATGTCTCTACTAAAATACCCAATTTGATCACCTAACCTTTTATAGTTTCAAACACTTCTCTTAGATCCTGATTGTTCAATGCAAATCTAAGATTTTATTTAAAATCCAGTGCTGTGTACTGCAACCAATCTTACCTTGCAATGAGCACTAAGGGACAGGGGGGGAAACAGACTCTCTGGTCCGAATTCGATGATGTTATCAGTCAGGATCAGAAAAGACAGCAGACCCGTGCAATCTTCCCTTTAAAGATCCCTTTAAATAGACATGCTCGTCCTGCACTAGCTGGCAAACACACACACATGCATCAGAGAATGAGTGGGGAAATACCACAGTCAGTTGGTGCACACATGTTCAAGACCAGATGGTTTTATTGTTTTAAACAGAGGGCAGAATATTTCCTTCATCCCACAGACATTATTACCACTCTTTGCTCTCATTTCTTACAACACATGCTTTCACACACACATCTACATTGTGGTGATACTTTCCCTCTCTAGACAAAGAAATAGACAGAAATAAAATGTAAGAAACAGGGTAAAGGAATGATGGGTAATTAATCTTTGACATGACAGTTTTTTGTTTTTCCTCTTTGTGGACCTGCCCCATCGACTTCACTAACTAACACTACTTGTTTCAACAAGGTTCCTTTTCTTCCATGATACTCAATATCCCAGCCTCTTTCCTTTCTCTTCTCAGGCAATGTGTATGGCTCTGCCTATGCCTCACCCTCCCTTTTCTCTGCACGCTGTGTCCTTGTATCCCTGGCAACCGATGATATCATTTAGTCCAGAGCTGGGAGCAAGGCCTCAAGCAAGGAGGAGAGTGTTTGCATGTGTGTGTGATTATGACTTTTTCTTTTTGGGGGGGGGGCTACCGAAGGATTTAATGTATACTTCCACATTCTTTCTCTGTAGCCCTTCTTACATGCTTGCAGTGTTTATACAGCAGCCCTGCCAGCTGAATAAAAAGCAGGAGGAAAGGACCGCTTCACATCTTTAAACACCCATCAAATTGTGTCTCCATTTGGACCAATCATTCTAGCACGTCTCACACAACTGGCAACCGTCTGCCAGCTGCACTGAACCACTGCAGACATGCATGTCTTGATGAGGCTTTATGTCTGCATGTGTGTGTATGTACTGTACTGCTGCTATACCATAAAAGGAAGGATGGGCTGCACCAGTACCAGACCTGTCTCTGGTGACTCCTAGGCTAGCTAACATAACGAGCGTAGACATGAAGAGAGCAGATGGAGGGGAATTGAGAAGTGACATGATACAGACAGACTGCATTGACAGCCCACCCTGAGTGCACGCACATGTATGATTTTATTAGATGCAAGCCTAATACAGCGTCATGATCACAGAGGAAGAATGTACAGTACAGGCCAAATATCAATCACATTTCTAAAAATAACACCCCTGCAGCCCCGCTTCCCTCTGCTCTATCCCCTTCTCCCTTTCTAAAACAGCAGCTTCTCCCGGTGTATGCTCCATAAAGCACAGCCCTCCGAGGGGTTCTGGAATGTACCAAGGCAAGGTCAGAAACAAGAAAGAGGGGTGTCTTTTGCAAACAATACAATAGTTATTGTGAAGACAATAACGCAGTTTAACAGGTTTAGAAAAGGCACTGGATGCAGGTCTTTTTGGGGAACGGTAACACAGAATTGCACATCCAGGTGGTTATCTGGCAATCATAAGCAAATGGCTACACTAGATTCATTTTGTGCGTTAGTGACAGTAAAACTTGCAACATGTCCTCAGTTATTTTGTTTAGATCAACTTAGAAATGAGTATGAGTGAAACATTTTAGCCCGGTATTTAACAAGAACGCAACAATGCCGAACGGTCTCTTGGTACTGTGAGATGTGTTCCATAAACTGAACTGAACTTTCGAGAAGGCAAATACTGTACACACAAGCTGTCACACAGTTTAGGGTCTGAGTGAGGGCTGATCATTGCTCTCGATCACACTGCAGATTCTTCTCGAAGTACACCCCAACAAGCACACAGGCACACACACACACACACACATACAAGCTGCTATTCAACAGTTAAACAGTTTCACAGAGCTTAAACGTAGCTACAAAGAAAACCGTGACCGCAAGTTCCCCGTAACTACATTCATCATTTCACATTTCTGCTATTACACTGTGCCTGCACATGACCACTACATGTGTGCATGTGTGCGTGTGTGTGTGTGTGTGTGTGTGTGAGTGAGCTTCATGCTTGAATGTGCAGCACAGTCTGCAGACACACACTGCAGTATGTTCAGCCAAGACAGCTTGTCCAGAACAATGACAAAGAAACACAAATCTAGAAATGCAGAGCAACACAGAACAGAAAAGATACACACACATTCACACTTTTCATACACTGTGGAATGCATGCAGTGCGTTTCTATTATGCCACAAGGAAAAGCACAGTTGCTCCATTGTACTTTTTCTATTTTTTTTTTTACCTGTTTTTTTTTTTTTTGTCTTTCTTCTCTTTGGTCCACACACCCCTCTGCTCCCCGTTTCCTCCCTTTCACTCCTCGCCACCTTGTCTCACCCGATCCTCTCCTGTCTCCTTTCTTCCCCTCTCCTCCTCTTCCTGTTTCCACTCCACTCTCTGATTCGGAGCCTCTCATAGCAGAATGATCCATGTGCAATGACCGACTTTTGGGCGGGCTTGCAAGCTGCCAATCACGAGACTGGAACCAATGGGAGGGGAGAAGCTCTTATCTCGCACATTTTTTTCTGTGAACAAGAGGAGGCAGGAGGAGGGGGAAAGCTAGCAGACAGAGAGGCATGGAGGGGCTCTTTATTTCTCTTCCTATGTGTGTGTGCGTGTGTGTACAGTATGTGCGAGTGTGACAGAGAGTGAGTGTTGGAAGATAGCCAGTACAGTACAGGAGATATTTAAAATATCCCCACAGCTGTAAAACATTCTCTTACAGCTGCTTCAGAAAGGTTTTCCACCAAATTGGCTTCACGTTAATATGCTTTTTGTATTGGCTGTCAAAGCACTATCGCATTATTTACCTGTGTTTTGTATATGCTCAGACAGAAATATATGTTTGGCCTTTATGAAAGAAGAAAAAGGTCAGATAACGACACTGTACGAGCAAGGCACGGGTTTCCCCCATTTTGATGCCTCTTCTGTGTAGCTGAATACCTAGGTGTCTTTTTGGATGAAGTGAGGAGTGTAGCAGAGTGAAATTGTTACAGACAGGCTGTGAGTGTTGGCTGAGCTCAAATGTCAAGTGACAGGGTAACCAAGGGAGGTGGAGCTACGGTTGTTGGTTCAAGAGGGAGGTCCTAGTTTTGTGGCTCACAATGCAAAACCAACCACTCGCTCTTCTGCTCATTTCACCTATCACAAGACCAATAACTAGCAGGCAAAGCTGTGGGCCCCACAGAGCAGAGTGAGCGGTAGAGACGGTGGCAGAGCTGATGACGAGCCAGATGAGTGAGAGAGTGAAATGGTGGAAGCATGCTGCTGGCAGATCTTTTTTTTTTTTTTTTTTTTTACCTCTGATGTGCCTTAGCAACAGCCTGTGATCAGCCCAAACTCTATTGGTCAGCGCTCTAACCCATGTGGGATCTTGGGCCAATCAGCAGGCTTTGGTGCAGAACTAAATGGGAAAAGCTTGACAGGCCAGCAGACCTTGCTAAAGCGCGCACCCTCGTGGTTCAGTTAAGGCTTAGCAACGGACTCCTGTAGTGTAGAGAGTAAGAAGAACACTTTCCAGTTCTGTCTTCACAGTTCTCGGCTAAAACTAAAAACCTGGCACGCTTGGGATCTAATGACACAGCACAATATTTTGCAGTTGTAGACTGATGCAAAAGTGACAACAATACAAACAACAATAATGAATTATTTGATATCACTGCGTATGAAAGCTAAATAAACCTGTAACTACAGGTCTACAGTCTTATAACACAATTGAGCTCTGATAAAAACTTAAGATACAAGAAAAAAGAAAAAAGTTAGCAATATAGCACAGGAAATGGAAACAAACAACAAATAGACCTACAGCGCCACCAAGTGGACAATATATGCTAGTGCCATACTGGATTCATTTATTTTTTTACGTGCAGAGCAGGAAGAAAGACATTTTTTCAGCTAACGTACAATCCAGTTCCCAAGACCAAAATGTGATTCTTTTCTATTCATACTTTCTAATCAGTTTGTTCCAGCCCAGAGAGACATGTCTTTCAACTCTTTTCATTGAACACATGTCCAAACCATTTTCATAATCACAAATCAAAGAACTACAGGTGGATTTATAATCATAATGTTGCTAAAAGACATCCCACGAGATCATTTACGGTAGATTTATTTGACATCTTTAATTCTCCCCAAGAAACAGGGCAGACAGGGTAACAGTGAGATGCAAATATTTACACTTTCAAATCTAATTTATAGCCATATAATTTTAGGCCTAGATGTCTCTCTGTTGAAGGAGTTTTTAAGCGGAATTGTTTATCACACATAATCTGTCACACCTTTGAAAATCATAGAAGCTACCCCAAAATGCTGGCCTATGACCTTGATAATGATTGTCTAAACCACCATCTATTCCACAAAAAGTCAAGATTAGTAGTTATATTTTCCACTAAAGACTAAATGGACACTATTAAAATCAGCTCCAATACAATGTCTCCTTTTACTGAAGATGAAGCAGCACAGGGCCTGTGAGCTGCTTGTGCACTTGGTTTGAATTTATTATTTTAATTGGTAAAAATGCTCACAGTTGAAAAATGTATGTTCACATAACTACATCATCAGCCTCAGCTACATAAATTATTACTGTCATAACTCAAGATTAAATCAGAGAGGCTAGCTGGCTCCTCAATGAATAACAACACTCAGTCACTCGAATTCACTTATTAGGGCAGTGAGGGATTGCTGCTGCAGCTAAACTGTTTAAATTTGCATATGACTATATTGAGCAGAAGGACAGATAGAACTTGCACCACAAACTTCAGGAGCATATGCGCCGCATTTTATTTCCTCTATATTTCAGTCGTTCAGATGAGCAGTTTCTAACGTTTTTTTCTCAGCTGTGCTGTACCAAACCTATTTTTGGCAACTCTATCTATTTTAAACTGTGTTGGTCCAATTTTATCTATTGATTTCAACCATTTATCCACGACTTCAAGCTTTTTGACTGCTCACCCCACTATGTAAACTGTTTAATACATCACTTTAAACTACTACTTGTAGCTACCCTCATCAACTGTTAGGCTATCTCAGCCATCTTTCCATCACCTTCGCATGATGTTTCAACTTCTAGGAATATCTGGTATAGATGATTATCTCCAGAGCATGTGTAATCAAATCTCACAGTCTTTCAGAGGATATGCGGTTGATGATTGGATTATTTAGATAAGTCCTGTAGTATGAGAGAGAGGAAGAGAACTGCCTAGCCACAGTCATCAAATACTGTATGTCTATGTGTTAAAATAAAGAGCAGGCAAAGAAGTTGTATAAAGCTGTTATAAAAGACTAATGACGGAGAAAACAGGAATAGGAAGAGGGCTTCAAATTAATGAATTGCTTAGTACACCGTGAGATGCCAAACCAGGTCAGGCATTCATTTTGCCAGAACTCTGAGCCATTTGCTCTGAAATATTTCTACTTCACTGCAAATGAAGTTTCTTGATATTCCAAAAAGTCATTCTACTGAGTAGTTTCATGCACTATTTTTGCTACTTTTAAGATTTCTAAACAAAACACCAATACTGTCATTTCAATGGGATATTTTCCTCCGTGTACAGCACTTTAAATATTGACCTCTGATCTCTTTTAGTACAGTATATTTAGTTTTAGATTAAGTTTAACAATTGCCTGTGGTTATGCAATTGCAAATATAATTAGGTAGCCATGCACACACCTTGACTTAATAATGTAGAGTGCAATGTCACTTTGTTGTATTTTTACTTTCATGTTTTATCTCTACGTTGCTCTTTCTACCAGAAAGATCTCAAACATGTACTATTCAAAATGAGTAACATAGTACTTCTGAGGCACAGTGGTCACTGAAGGCCTTTTGTTCAGCACTAAGACAGATTAGAAAGTTTTGCATTTTACAATTACATTGATAGCACGTTCCTGAATATCCTATTTCAATATCTTATGTTTTACACATCACAACTCAGGCTTTCATGCAAGCAAATTCAAATTAAGCTGTCTTCCTCTAAAGCAGTAAAGAAATATGCTTACGCTTAAGCAGTGAGAACGGCTATGGTTGCATCAGGTAAAGAAAACACCCTACGAAACTAAAACGTTTATCCTTGAGAAAGGTTATTTGTCAGGTAGTTTCATGGGTTTACAACCTGAGTCTTTACAAGTGCAGTGGTTACTAGTCATTATGTACAAGTTTACTGTTTTCTTTTGGGCTTTTTTTCCCTTGTGGTACTAACCTGAATATATACAATGTGGTTAAAAAATGCACATACAGTGAAGTGTTGTCCCTCTGGAGGGACCAATACAATATACCCTTGTTTAGAGCTCACAGGGACACACCTGTCAAAGTAGTTTAAAAGGTTATGCAGATGATGCACTAGTCTCTACAGATACATAAGTTTGTATAACAGTCAAGTAAACAAATATAGCTTTTATGTTGAATACTGTGTTTAAGAACATTGTAGCTTAGAGCAATGCAGTCACCTGCACAACCACACCAACACCTGTTAGGAGCCATGCCTGTTGGTCACACTCCGCATGCTTTACATATCTATCTGTGACATTTAAATCGTTAATCCACACATTTTCTGTCATTGTATTGGAGACAAGGCCTCAACAGGAGACACTGAGAAGACACTATGACTCTCTTAACTCCATTAGTTTCGGCTCTTTTAGTCCACTTTTTTTTACCTCCAATGTCAACAACAGTTGTTCAAGATTTTAATCACGTAGAGCGATGCAAGGACTCCCTGTATATGGGGACACCACCGCGGGGGATCATCGAGACCAAACTAAAGAAGATCTGCCAACGTTATGCAGACAAACCTCGTTATGTGACCCTGTATGACCCTCGAAAGCGGATTCCAGTGTACTCGGCTTATACCTTCAAGAAAACAGAGGGAGATCGACGTGTGGACTATCCTTGGATGTATGAGCCACAGGTCAGACAACTTTTTAAAAAGCAGCAAAAATTGCATTTGTTAAAGCTCTTTCTTCCATTAGCTTTTCAATTTTCTTTAATCACTGTTTAACCAGGTACATTTATTATACTCTCTTTCAAAGAAGACTTGGCAGCAGCAACAATAGACAATAGAAGGAATAACTTCACTCAGACATCTCATAGCTTGATATTACTTTTTCCACACAGTAGGAAACACCTAACTTTTCTTCTACTGTATGTTTCCCCAGCTGGCAGAGATCGATGGAAATGGCAATATGCTGCCTTTCCCCACTGGCTACCTCCACATGAAGTTTGAGGACAGCCAGGCAGTCCTGGATGATTACTCCGATGTGGTTCTCTATGAGAGAGGTCATCTGAACCCAGACCAGCACCAGTCGACACCACATGACCGCGCTGCCACGTACACCCTGACCAACGTGGTCCCAGAAATACGGGAGTTCAACATCGGACCTTGGCGTGAATACGAAGAGCGAATCCGGGTTCGTCTCAACAACTTCTGTCGCGGCACTGCCTTCATCGTCACCGGTGTGACCACCAGAGGCAACATGATTCGTCGCAACAACCAGGACCGTGTCGCCATCCCTGAAGACGTGTGGTCCGCTTACTGCTGCACTGACTACGACCGTAACTCACCCCATGATGTTCGCATTCGTTTCCCCTCGCACGCAGCCTTGGGTAAAAATGCCAAAGAGGGCAACAGCGTCCATGAAATGCCAGTCCAGGAACTTGAGATATTTCTGAAAAATAATATGGATGTTGACCAGAATCTTCAGATCTTCTATGACAACTGCATCTCTCCATCACCCCTTCCTCTTTATCTGCAACACACTATCTGAAAGCTCTGCCAGTCACAACTTGCATGTGGGTCCCTATTTACATTTAGGAGTAACAGCAATCATTTGTGATTTTTGCTAAAAACTAGTATATAGGTATAAAAACTAACGACGTCATGATTATCTGTGGTGTTGATTTGAAAATGTCCTTGCAGCCCAATTAACAATTAAAAAAATATATATTATAGAAATTATAATACAGATGTTTGGACATGAAAATTGGTCTATTTAAATAAAATACCTTTGTTTAGTGCACTGTGTTTGTGTTACTTATATGTGAAAAATCTATAATGTAAAATACTGACGAACACAATTTTACTATTTTTCAAGTTTTGTAGTGACAAAACAAAAGAACAAGTATTTTGTGACACAAAGCCAAAGGAAATAAAAATCAAATATTTGTGTTCCTGAAGATGAGGTCTTCTATTATGTACTTTACATACTTAACATAAGTTCCTCATATTATAGGCATAAGCAGTCTATAAAATAGCGCAATAATAGATTACAAATAGCATATGTGAATGTTAATGTTCGGCTCAATGTAAAAATGTGATCTGAGTTTCATGGCTGTCTGATTGGTTTTAGTGTCTTCAGTCAAGAACCCAACATGCAGACACGTAAGTCAAAATAATACTTGGGTATTAGCTAAATAACTTTAAAACATAAATATTTACATATTGCAAGAGCAACCTAACTTTTGTGAAGGACTTTTTATAATGACAGTAGGGACAGATATGTTAAATTTGTTTTTTGTTTTGCATCAAAGTCTTGTTCCTTCAGAAGCAGTCATCTCCTGATGGGGCAAACTGACCTTTTCTCCACATTTTAGCTCCACACTGCCACCTAGCGAGGGGAGAAAAGTCTTTTTGTGGAAACCAAGGTATTGTTAACTGCAGAGGTAGTAAGAAAATGCTATGACATTACATGTGCATCAGTCATCTAAACATACATACCAAGAATCTGCTGAATGTATAAGAATGATCACGATGATTAATACTGTATACATCAACAATAAGGGTCCAATTAGGTCTATTGTGGTCTAATGACTTGCTTCTTATTGCAGTAATAATTCAAGCCAGCTTTTCTAAAGCAAAGAAAACAAGATATAAAAATGACTATTAAAAGCTATAAAACTATATAACTATTAAAGCATGAATGTATAATAAAGTTAGTTTCAGCATTTCCCTTCTTTTTTCTTTTACATGATTGCAAAAACTTTCAACGACATTTGCAACACAGCCGGAAGGTCTTTGTTTTTCTCTGCCTTCAATAGTTACATACTAAAGATCTAATCAGAAAAAGTATTATCTATGGATTGAATACAGACAGAAATACATACGTCAAGTGCAAAACAGTGCTCAGTTACTTCGGGACTTCTGCTTTCAAACTTACATCAGGCTGGTCCAGTGTATTTGCTGTAATACTGACTTGTGTACAGCTGAATGAACAAATATCAAAGTACGTCCGCCTTAGAAAAACTGGTGCCGCTCTTATTTTAGGCTTTGAAATGAATCCATAAAGATCATAGTTTGCATAACCTTTAAAGAAAAATCATCGGGACCGCTGGGAGCCCTTTTTATTCGTCTTTTGGTGTTTATGGTGCACAGTCAGTCTTTGTGTATGATCCCTTAAAGTTAGTGGAAATCGGCGCCTCATTATGAACGTCGGGGTTTTTGTCCCAATCTGGGACCCCCGCGGCTGCTCCATTCGGAACTCTAGGGGCAAGCGAACCAGGAGGCGAAGGGGACGCGGCAGCTCGTCCGCATTCGTGTTTGCTCTGTTTTTTGATGGACTCGTCTCACTCATACTGGCTGTCAGCACCCTCTGGTGTGCGGCTTTCATGGCTCAGGCGGGTTCACCCACGATCACCTGGCCACGTAACTACTTTAGTTCCCACACGGCGCCTCGTGAGGACAGTCACCCAAACGCCACCTCAGCAGGATGTAAAAGCATCGCAGTGGCATCGCTGAACGCCCGCTCAGTCACCCGCAGATCATTTATTCTGACCCATTTTTTCAGACACTTGGATTGTATGTTTCTCACAGAAACCTGGCTAAGGACTGAGGAGCAAGTGTCCATGAACGAACTGTGCCCACCTGGATGCTCCATCACCTGCGCCCCTAGGATAACAGGCCGGGGAGGGGGACTTGCAGTGCTTCATCTATGTTACAGTAAATGAGCTGTCTGGTGAAAAGTTTTCTTCTGTTTTAAATAACAGGACTGTGTGTGGCCCTCTGATGATGAGAGTGATGTTAATCCCCCAGTGGGGTCTTTCAACTCAAACTGTTCTGCTATTCTAGATGACGTCGCTCCTTTGAATAGTCGCCCTGTTCCTTGGATGGACGATGACATTTGCAGTTTCAGACGTAAATAGATCGTCTGAGGAAATCTAAGCTCCAGGTCCACCGCATCTATTATAAAGATCTTTTAACCGAATCCAACTCCGTCTCTTATTTTTCTGATCTTATTGTATCCGTTAATTAATCCTACGTGTTTTCGGTACAATAAATAGACTATGTATCTTTTCGTGTTTCTTTTCAGTCGATGATTGCAATAGCTTTTTGTCATTTTTCATTGACAAACTTGCTGGTGTTAGGACAAGCATAACCCCCTCATCTCTCACTTTCCCAGCTTTTTCTAAAGCCAATATTAGATCGTTTTATGCGCGTTTCGTTGCATGAACTGACGAAATTGGTGAGCTGCCTGAAGACCCCTTCCAGACCACTTGATATTTTAACCAAACGTTTTTTGAAAAATGTCTTAGGGGGCATCGGCCCTGCATGTTGCTACTGCATATTGTTAATTGTCCTCTGGTTCGTTTCCCCTCCGATTATAAACAAGCAGTCATTCAGCCTCGACCCCTCTATTCCAAATTATTTTGGGCCTATCTCAAAATTTCCTTTGATTCCAAAATAATCAGAAAAGGTTTTAGCAACTTAACTGGTCCCTGTTTTGAACACAGATGATTTTTTTAAAATAAATTTCAATCTAGTTACCGTCAGAAGCACTCTACCAAAAATGCTCAACTCAGAGTATCCAAACATCCTGGACTGGTTCCCTTCATACCTCTCAGGTAGATCCTTTTCTGTAGATATTAGTTCTTTCATCTCAACACTTGCCCCCTTATCTTGTGAGGTGCCTCAGGGGTCAGTGTTAGGACCTATCTTGTTTGCACTTTATATGCTGCCCCTGGAAGACATCGTCAGCAAGTTTAAAGGTGTCATATCACATGTACGCAGATGATCTCCAGCTGTACTGTTCTTACAACCTTAACAAAGCGGACATCTTACTGTGCTGTATAATGGTCTGTCAGCAACTGAAGCCTGGTTGGACAATAATTTCTTACAGTTAAGCTGAAAGTGAAGTTCTCATTGTGGCCCATAATAGTGCTGTCTCTAAGGTGTCCAGCTGTATTGGGTCTCCAAGCTCCAATGTACATTCCTCCCTGCGGAATCTTGGTGGTATTTTTGATCAGGATATGAAACTTGATAATCATATCGATGCCTTGAGCTGTACATGTTTCTTTCACCTACAATTTTTGCCAAACTTAGGTCCATTGTGTCACACTTTGAACTTGAAATGATTATTCATGCATTTACATCATCACATCTTGTTTACTGTAATTCTCTTTTCACGTCTCAGCAAAAGAGAAATAGAGGGTCTCCAGCTGGAGCAGCACACTGCTGCCAGGCTGCTGACAAGATCACACAAACATTGTCACATTACCCCCATCTTAGGGTCTTTACATTGGCTCCCTGTTCGTTTTAGAATTAACTTTAAGGTTCTGGTTATTACATGTCCTTCATGGTCAGGCAACTGAGTACCTGTCTAACTTGCCTCATGGCCATGCTCCTTGCAGAGCATTCAGGTCTGCCAACCAGAATCTGTTGGCTGTGCCTCGCACCAGGCTTAAAGCCAAGGTGAGCGGGCGTTTGCTACTGTTGCAACAAGATTGCACCAAGATTGTTCAGGACTGCTGCTTCAGTGGAAATCTTTAAAAAACAAAACGCAGCCGTATAGACGGGCTTTTCCCAACTCTGACCACACATTGAACGAGAACGCCTGAACTGTAGATAATCGGTTACTTTGACTGATGTTGTACATTTGTCTTTGTCTGTTATCAATATTTGATGAGTTCTATTTTGGTCTTTTTCTTATTTTATGCCCTATGGTTTTCTATTTTTATTGTTCTCATGTGAAGCACTTTGTGAGCTCTTCTCTGTAAAAGGTGCATACAAATACATTTGACTTGCTTTTTGGTGTGTGGTGTCCTCAGAGCAACCAGACACACTGATCAAACAAACACAGTTGCAAACGACATTTCAAACTAAAGTATGGTTAGTCACTAAATTATGTTGTCTTTAAATCTTAACTTACTTAATTCAGTTTTGTTCTTGGTGGCAGTTTTTCTCTTTATTTACTACTTTAGTTGCTTTGTTCTTAAAAAAAAAAAAAAAAAAAACTTTTTTACATTTACTTAACCAAATGACTATATTAATGCTATAGTGATATGAGCAGTTCCTCTGAATGACTGCACTGCCATGCAACATTTTAGCAAATGTTAATTGTGTGGCGCTTTAAAACTTAAGTTATATTTTTAATGTAAGGTCCCACAAAATAAGCTTTAGTTGTCTTAACCCTGTTGATAGCAGCAACAGCATCCTGACTCTAAGCTATGAAACATAACTCAACAAATGCGCTAGCAAGGTAGCAAAGCCACAAAATTAACAATTAAATTAACACCATCTAGCTAAAGAAACAAATCAAACATAGGAAGTAAAAAATATTACTAAAATGGCAAAGTATTTTTCTCAGAGCTTTGTAAAGGTATTTCAGCCTAAAACATGACCCACATGGCTAAAACATGACTTATGCTTATAAGAAATGTGTCTCCGAATAAAATGCAAGTGTAGGTAAAGGAATATCCGCCTGCTACCAGAAAATGATAAACGTCTGTGTGTTTCTGTGTGTCTCCCTCCACCTGCCAAAATGGCCAAAGCCTGTTATTTAGCCTAATAAAGACCAGTAATAGCAAAGCATTTAAGAATGTCTTTTAATGTTTTCCAATTTAGATACACAACATACAGTGTGTAATAGTCTCTATTTGAAATAGAAATATTAACTTTGATTCTTTCAACCCCTTCTGGTCATGTATGCTCTCTCACAGTATCTCAAGCTTCAAGCAGGTTAATTACGGAATCAGACCAAATGAAACAGACAAACAGGTGCAAGTCTTAACTTTACCATTATAACCTTGTACTATGACCCTAACTGAATCCTTGTAATGCATTTAAAAAAATTTCCCTTTACATTAGCCAACATCAAAACTACAGTGTAAACATGTAAACTTGGTGAGTGTGCTTCCGTTATCTGTTGGCTGTCCAAATCCTTATTTAAATTAAAAAAAAAAAAAAAAACTATTTTAAAAGTTGATTTTGGAATGTGGGCAATTCAATCTCACAGCAAACAGCTGGATTAATCAATAACCCCATAGACACAGTGTAAATACAAAGTAACAACCACCATGATTCGACCAAACCGAGACCAAAACACTAAAAATTGATTCACAACCTTCTAATTGTGGGTTATAGGGTTATAATGTATGACAACGCTAAAAACAATGCAAGACCAATAATTAAGGATTAACAGGAACATAAAGAAAAATTCCTTGATTTGTGGTTTGTTTTGAGCACATTTGAAACATCCACCCTAGGTCTTATTTTCTGCCTCATTTCTCAAACAACACCTACATCTATCTTTACATATTTGTGCAGATGTTCTTTGGCTTTTTAACCAATAAAAAGGACTCGCGTCACTTGACTTCCAAAACTTGCCTTCAAGACTGATGGGCTACTGCCAGGAGTTTCTGATATGCTTTAACAGCACAAATATGCATAAGCACATTTTAAACTCCACAATATCTAGGTTAACCTGAGCTGTACGCATTCCTTTTTGTGTTTATGTTGGCCTCAACCATGCTACGACCTTTGTTTTTTTAATTACCCAAGTACACAGATGTATTCAAGTGCCCATAATCTACTGGAATTTCCTCTTGAGATCTAGGAAAGAAACGAGAATTAAACATACGCATGTGAGCTTAAATCATGTAAGTCACCTAAACTTGCACCTGTTGTCACAAAGAAAAGATCCGGCCAATCACTCAAACCAAACAACAAACATAATATTTACAAATTCCAGTTTTTTTCTCTTACACTTAAAAAATGTACAGTTTGTTTCATTGTTTTGTTCTTTTGTCCTCGCAGCTTGCTCCAGTCCAGTGTTACAGATGGCAGTCTGGCTCCAGAGTGTCGTTATCCTAAGCAGACAGGATACAGATCATTACAAGGAGGGGGGATTAATCCCCACCTGCCTTGCTTTTGTGGTATATGGTGTATGAGTTATGTCTGTCATTAAAGATGTTTTTTTTTTCATAAATCAGGTTTCAGAATACATCCTCTGTGCACTGACAGATCATACTGTAGTTGACGCGCTATTTCATCCTCACCATTGAATCACCATCGGCATTTGTCCAGTGTTGTCCTAATGTCACTGGGTTGTTGGGTTTTTTTTTTCAGAATTGTCCAGAGGGTAACCCGTCTCTGTGTTCAGTTGTGCGAAAGATGTGAAACACGCAAATAAGGCTATCTCACCTTTTGACCGACTGATAAATACATGTCATCCTTGCTTCCTCCCGCCTTGCAGAAGGGACACTCGTGAAACAACAAAAGAGCGGACGAAAAGATAACTGTCAGGCAGTCCTCAAACACTTGAAGCACGTGGTTAATGTCAGTCACGGACAAAAACCTTTTTAAACTACTCATGTAAAGTGTTTTTGTACTGTAACTTAAAAAAAAATGCTTTCTTTAGGTGAGATTGAGACACTGACTGTGCAAACTTGACAACTGCAGAAGAGAAACAGAATCAATCAAAAAAAAAAAAAAAAAAAAGAAGGGGAGAAATAAAAAAGGCTTCCATCAGTCTTTCTGGTAGTTGTGTGGCACAGCCTCTGTGTTAACACAAAAAAAACCAAAAAAATAAAAAATAAAAAGGAAATATTTACTCTCTTTGTTATAATCGTAGTTTTACACAATATTCATCTCTTAATACTTTAATACTTTTTGAAGTACCACAAAGTGCAGCCGATATTAAAATAGAAAATGCAAAAAGATTTGGGAAATAAAACTAAATCAATGAAAATCAAAGCAAATCATTGAAATGACAAACACCTCTGTCCACACTCTTTTTAGGAAAAAAGAAAAAAAAAAAAAATCATGCAAATATTCCAGACAAGTAGGAGTAAAACTTTGTTCTTCTTTTTAAATGAGGATATTGAATCTGAATTCTCTTTAAAGAAGAGAACAGCCACAGTGCAACACTGAGTGCAATAAAACAAACAAACAAACAAACAAACAAAAAAACCACAAAGGGGGTCGTGGGTGAAAAATAAAGATGAAGGGGTTGGCACTTTTTATGATGGTAATTCCGTTTGTAAGATACAGTCAGAATGGACCTCTCCAGGAAGTCCATTGGACGCCACTGAAAGAGGAACTTTATCACAGTACTTGGCACCAAGAATGCTGGTAAAAACGAGATATCAGAATATCATTTTTTCATTCATATCCTTACAATTTATTAATAATACATCATTTACATTTGTGTTTTTTTTTGTATAAAAGACTCTAAAAGGAAAAAAGAGTCTAGAAGTGATTGTGAGAAAGAGGAAGGAAATTGAGATGGAAATGGATAATGTCAATGGTTCAATAAAAAGAGCTACGAGGGCAGACGCGGAGAGAAAAAGAGTGTGAGGCAGCGGAAGAAGAGAAGCAGTTAAAGACAGAGAGATAATGAGTGAGTAACAAATAAAGTAATGGACATGATTAGAGCCTTGGTGGAGAAGATGCAGTGAGTTCTAATGGGCAGCCTGGATTCCAGGTTGCATCCCACAGACTTGGTGATGATTAGTTATTTCCTGTACCGCCCATCAGTTTGAAAACCCAATCTGGAAATGTTTTGAAAGCATCAATTCTGAGTCCGATTTCTGCGAGGCGGGAACTTTTACCGCAGGTCGCATCGTAACTGAAAATTGGTACGCGAGTTTTAAAACAGAACAAGTTTTAAAATCAAAGAGTGCTTAGCTGTTTAACAAGAGCCCTGTCAGTACATGTCACACTATACAAAAGTCTCCAAAATCAGAACACAGAGGCAGCTGCTGGCACAGAGTGCTCAACACAGGGTGCCAAACATCACTTCCAGATTGGGCCTTTAAAGCTGCAATTTGTAAGTTTCAAGAAATCACTGCTTCATGACAGACAGCTTGTTGGGGCATATGCTGCCTCATGCAAAGCTGCTCGCTCCTGTTATATCTTTGCACTAAATGAACGAGAATGAATATTTGTATTAAGTGTTAAACATAGTTTTACACTGACAACAACACATGCGCAAAGCAATCAAGCTACACACAGGAAGCTTTTGGCTGACTGTGATTAACTCGATACCTCTTTGAGAAAAAGCTACGAGCTGCATTTTTTTGGTGGCTCACCTAAGTACTGCAACAGATAAAAAGGGCAAAGCAGTATGTGTCTACACCGATGAGCCCCAACATTAGAACAACCTGGAGGTTGAAAAGGATAAATCTGGCTATTTAAAAAAAAAAAAGGAATCCCATTTTCAACAAAACTAAATTCCACAATGACTTGCTTTCGCCCGGAGCTAACGTCTGCCACATGCAATGTGAATTAGCTCAGTCGTGTGTACTGTAGACCTCCTTAGTTGTCCAGAAGCGAATGAAAACACACCAGACAGACACACCACTTCATTTTAAAACACTTGGTAGTTTTAACAGATGTTGAGATGTTTGTGCAGAAAAAAAAAACGAGGTCCACGCAGAGATGTCACGCATGCGCAGTTGACTTTCTCTAGATCACTGTACAAAGTAACGGCAATTCGCAGCATTTAAGGCAATATGTTCAAGACCGAAAAGTTGGTTGGTGTGTGTGGCTGACTTGTTTTCAATCTATTTTGGAAAGCAGCAGAGGTCTCTGGCAGAGATCAAAAAGCTAATCTAGGCCGCAGACTATTCAATGTTGGCTTTAATGTCTGTAAGGAGATTGTTGAAAATATGATCCGTTAATGTTGAGGTGGACAGGGGTGGGCATGGGCACTTTTAATGGTTTAAAGCTATGCAGCTCCATACACAGCAAGCTCCTATGTGTGTTCTGAGACCTGTTGAGCGGTCATCATTAGGTTTTTCCTATGCTGATCCCTGTCCACAACAGCAAAGCCCCCATGTTTTCATGTTGTAGATGATAGGCTTTTGGCAAGGGGGCATATTTTATTAACTCCCCTTTGATTTTTGATTACATTTTAGATGCATTTCACGCTTAAAACCTTACAAACTGCAGCTTTATTAAAGGGCATAATGAAAGAAGAAAAGGATATAGTCAAATAATAGAGGGTGGCGAGAGTGAAGTTTGTATGAAGCAGTTTGTGTGGTGTATCTCTGTGTGCCCAGAGTGGGGTAGCAGAGGTTGTGCCTGGTCCTATACACGGGTGGTGGAGTGCTGGTGTGGCAGGGCATTGTTGCTGTGGCTTGGGACAGGTGTGGTGGAGGGAGCTGGGACAGGGGGATAAGTGTTAAAGGGGTGGAGGGGCTGCATGCTGCTGATGGTGCTGGGGATCATGGTGATGGTATTGGCTGTCATCAGTGGCACATCCTCTGGTGCACGCCGCAGGGCCAGTGTGTAGTCAGGTGGGCAAACGGGAGGCCGCAGAGGCTCCAGTTCGCCGTGGACGCGAGAAGGGAGGGGTGTGCCGTGCTCCAGCTCCACTCTTTGCTGCTTCATCTGCAGCGACATTAGCTCCTCCTCCTGGCTTAGGGCCAGGTCATTGTGCGGTGGGGCCCCTACAACTCCCATGCCAACACCCATTCCCATTGTTGTGCCTCGTTGCGGGGAGAGTCGGCGGTGGCGTCTTTGCATGAGTTCATGCCGCTTATCACGTTTGTAGTAAAGTGCAGCAAAGGCCAACACATTCAGGAAGAGGAGAGAGGCGCCCACAGCTACTGTCACACTGAGCTCGGTGGAGTAGTCCCTTGTTTCACTTGGGAAAGGAGGATAGCGTGGTTTCTCTGAACCATCCGCCTCAGGATCAGGAGGATAGGTAGAGATTACAGGATGCTGTGTGGAGCGGGGTCCAGGGCTGTGAGGGCCCTTCCCGCGGTTGGGGCCTCGGGGCGGCAGTCGAGTTGTGATGGAATTAATGATTTCCTCATGGAGACTGTGCAGATGTGGCACCAGCTCCAGCCAGAACGCCACCTTGTTAGCCCGATAGTTGTCCCTGACGCGAGGCTTCAGGCCGATATGCAAGTACTGCTTGTCTTTGGAGCTGAACTTGGTCCAGATGACCTCCTCAAAGCGGTTAGGCTTGGTGTGAATGAATGTGGTGTCCTGAGGAATGGGTAAGTTGGGATCCCTGAAGGAGTAAAATAAAGACTTTTCAGTAATATTTTCACTACCAGTAGACTCATAATGTATCCTCACTTGGATTTAATTTGCAAAAATCTCACCCAGCCTCTAAAAACCTAGCACAACTAATGGACTAAGGCAACTCACCGGTGTTTTAGCATACTTTTATTAAGACGGAAGCACATGATTTGAAGTAAATCTTGTTGATGTTACTAACCCTGTCTTGGCGAAATTGGTCCAGTACGTCATGACCACAGCGCTGAGCATTATATCATTCTTGGAAAAGTTACAGGGGAACAGGTCAGTGGCTCCCACCATGGGAATTCCAAACACATAGGGAATCTCATCTCCATGAGCTGCGTCTGCCCAGTCTGGCCTCGCCTCGGTCTGACAGTGGTGGTGAAAGGTATAGAAGTAGACAGGCGACTGGAACTCAGCGTGCAGTTTGGCAGTGGCGACAGCTGGGGCCACCCACTGGTGGTCTGTAAACAGGGCCAGGAGTGTCTTCCTACGCATATCACTGTTGTCCCTGTCAGCCCAGTCTGTGTACATGAACTTTATGGTTTCCCTTAAGATATCTTTACCTTGGAAGAAACAAAATAAACGTGAGCATACTAGTTATCTGCATGACAGCATTATAACATGAAGGATTTAAGGTTGAAATCCGTAACCCTTGTGGTTTAAAAACGGTGGTTTTTACACTTCCTTTATATGTAGTGCTAGTCATATCAGACCTACGTCACAGGAAGCATCACAGGCCTTGTTCACGGTAAACATTTATAATAAAACCTTCATGATCCGATGGCCCTGTAGTTTGTAACAGACTTTTAGATGTTCACAGAAGTGCAACCATATCAAAGAGGAGACTGAAAAGGGCTGCAATGGCCACATGACAGATGAAGGAATATGCAGACTAGTTACTCGGTGAAGCAGCCCTCAACACTCTATGAAACTTTAATATGATTAACAGCAAAGAGGAGAATGCAGCAAAGCGTGTTAATTAACCTGCCACATTTCTTTATTTATTCACCTCTATTTGTGACAAAACACTACAACTGTGACTTTGACTGTAATCAATGCAAAAATATTCCAAAACAAACCATAGACGTGCAACAAGCCTGCCTTCTTTTAAACTACTGTATATACTATTCATGAATATTTATGCAAATGCAACTTTTAATTAATCAACTTTTGAAAGTCTGTCTGTATTACAGCTCTGTCATCACAGAAATTAGGTCTGTCAGCTAGCAAAAGACTTTCACTAACCCTGTTCACATTGTTTGGTTTAAAAAGCACCAGAGAATGAAGAGGAATCATGGCTTCTGTAGTAGAAACACACAAAAATCCTGCTTATTTTTTTCCATCGTAACATTAAAACAAACAGCATCTGCATCTGCTATCTTTGATACTCGCTTCTCCCATCCCATGCCCAACTCAAATATTGGGCCATGACTTTTGTCATTTTACAACCGTTAAACTAACAACCACAAGTTGAGAGTCACAGGTTTCAGCTTTAAATTACCGAATAATTTAAAGGAAAATTAGGGAAGGATCTGACCATCAGAGTATCCATACAGATTATCCACAAAGTTGGAGATGATGTAATCAAACGATGCTGCTGATATGCCATCTTCTCCTTCGCTGTCATCCACAAACTTCAGGCCCTCTCCCTGGTTGACACCCAGCAGTATGTCGTAGTTGAGGAACTCGCCCTGATGTCATGACAAATGGACACAGCATGACACAACAGAGCACAACGCAGCAGTAATTACCCTAATTAGTAGTTGTTAGGACAGAACTATATTCACAGACACAATGCAAGCGAATGATCAGCAAAAAAAACATTTTTAATGGGATGATAGTAGAGAAGTCGGCTCTGACCTGCTGCATGAGGATCTCAGGGTCATCCGGCACCACATCCCCATCTACCACCGGTCCGAAGGCGACATGGTAGCGTGCAGGTTGGATGTCTTGGTCCACCAGCTCTCGGAAATTCTTTCTTCGCAGGCAGTCCACCATCTCGGCTCTGTCCCTCAGAGTGCAGCCGACCTTCTTTGCCAGGATCTCGGTGTACATCAGCGGTCTGTAGTTGACTGACCAGCTGGAGATGGCTGAGCCACTCTGAGCAATGGCCTTCTGGAACAGGCCTGCATAGACCAGGACCATACAGTAGATACAGCTTCTCCAAAACCACACAATCACTCTGTTTTCCTCTGTCTGGCACACTTCTGCCAACGGCTGACAGGGCCTTCAAGGCCTTACAGTGAAAGTTTTTTCCATAATGCATGTGTTGGCGAAAGCAAAATTGTAGATTATCACAGACAAAGCAAGATAAAGCAGCCATCCTGCTGCTGTTTCATTGCTGGAGAAAACCTTTATGAACATTATGGTAGGAAAATAATAAAGTGCTTCCATTACATACAACAAGAGGCAGCAGCAAGAAAAATGGTGACAACTTTGCACACAGCAGTGGGCTTGATGGCCGCGTTGGATAAAGCGAAAAAGACAGAAAGATGCTTGCACTGTTGCACCACTGCACTGTTATGTAAAGTGGGTTGCTGTCCCTCTGTTTTATCTGCAGATTCTGTCATTAATAATTAAGCCCACAACCCCCCCCCCCCTCCATATTCTGCATGTGCCCCACCCCTGCTTCTCTCCCTGTGAAATCAATTAGGAAGCATCTCAACTGCAGCTCAAGCTCTACTGCTTATTTCATCTCTCCTCATGTGCACACCATGTGCACACACACATACACACGGCACCTATAAAAACTCTTGATCCCCAAACTTTTTCTGCACTTTATTTAGAACAAGTCTCTGCCATAAATGTTTGCACAAAAACCAAGAGATATCGCCGATGTTTAATTTTAATTCTTTAATATCGCCCCAACTGTTAACGTGAGCCAAAACTTAATCCACCATAAGCTTAAGCAAAATAACCAAAAACCCCAACCAAATCTTAAAGCTATTTGGGCAGGTTATGATATGATATATACAATGTGATTATAACATAATGTCAAATTATATCTGTCAAATAGAATAAAAAGACTCTGCACTTATGATCTATGACATGGTTCTGTTTTGTCCATGAGCCTATATGTCCTCGGTGTGTTTAAACATGATTGGATCTGGTGAAATTTAGCACAGCCCAAGCTTTTAAGTATGACTGTTTGACTTTGGCTATGAGATATGAGGCCAATAAAACCGAATTGTTGAAATGTTTGTTCGAGTCAAGACAGACAAAGTGGAATGTGTGTTGCACACTGAATCGGTTTCATTCAGTACAGATAAAGGATTATTTGTTTTTTTAGTTTGCTTTTTTTAAAATCTGCCCAAGGTCAGTCTGTCAGCGTGAAGGTAACGGTTTAGTAATAACATAATCTGAATTCTTGGTAAAATATAAAGTACAATTCATCTTCTGAGCTCTAATACCCTCCAAGCATCTGGTGGGCATTTTACACAGCTGCTATTCAAAAACAGACAAAAACCTATATCCATTTCTTGATATATGGGTTACTGCACTGGCAACACTAGTACCTAAAGTAATCATCCTTTGAGGACAAGCCAATTCAAAGTGCAAGATTTCTGTATATTTATTAAATTTTTTTTTTTAATGTTTCATTTAATCAGATACAAAGAAATTAAGGCCATGTTTACATAAACTACATTTTATCCTTATGCTTTATAATTTCTCAAAATCCAATTTTAACACATTTCTCTAAGTTAAAATCCGCTATCATTATGATTTAAGATATAAATTTGATTTAGCACCATTACCGCGTATTTACAGCATCTGAATTACCACCCAGAAGATTAACAGTAACTAGATTAACAGGCATGTTGTAAAATAAACTATAACTAACTACCAAAGTATTTTAGCAGCCATATAATGACATTTTAGAGTTAAACTGAGTGTTTAGAAATGTTTCAAAATTTCAATACTATGTTTATTATCTTTGTATCCTATAAATATCTAACCAATCATTGTTTTACAAAACATGCACGTAGGATTCGATCAAAAGTAGTCATCAAAAGTAGTATAGTAGTATCAACAAGCCCATTTTATTTTTATTCATCGTTTATAGTTTAGTATTAACCTAAAATTCTGCACAGAATTTCCTAAAACAGTCAGCTTTTTTGTTTTTAATTGAATAGGTCAATAATTTACGGCTGCTTGTGGCATGCGAATGACAGCGCACTTACTTTAAGTACTGGAATGATTTTAAAATACTGAGAAAGACCTCATTGTTTTTGCTGTAGTTCAACACATGTTGATAGAGCATAGTTGCAGCCACCTGACCTTGTTAAATACACCACAACAACCCACCCATGAAACTACATGATTTTATACTGTTTACATGCAAGAATAAATATGGGAATAATTATTAATATGGTTAGTTGACATACATTCTTATTCTTTGTTCAGACAGAATTAATATTGAAAAAACTGTCCGTGTAGTTCGCTGAGCTTTGTCCCATGTGGAATGATACAATATTTGGGATTATTACAGGGCTTTTGTCCCAAGGTGACTGATGGTTTTATGGCAAATAATCTTCTGTATTTACCCATCTGTCAACTGTATGCGTGCTCAAAATAAAAGCCTGGTTTTCTTTACATTATCCAAGAAGAATTTCATGCTTATTAAAAAAAAAAAAACTACAACCCCCATTCCAAAAAGTTGGGACGAAGCATAAAAGGTAAATAAAAACAAAATGCAATGATTTGCAAATCTCGTCAACTCATATTTTATTCACAATAGAACATAAACTACGTATCAGATAATGAAACCGAGACATTTTAACATTTCATGGAAAATATTAGCTCACTTTGAAATTGATGGCAGCAACACATCTCAGAAGAGTTGGAAGAGGGTGATGTTTACCATTGTTTAGCATCTTCAATTCTTTTAACAACTGTCTGTAAACTTCTAGGAAGTGAGACTAGTTGCTAGAGTTTTATGAGAGGAATGTCGTCCCATTCTTGTCTGAAGCAGCTGAAGCCTTGCTTTCCGAATTTTTTGTTTTATGATGCGCCAAATGTTTTCTATTGGTGAAAGGTCTGGACTGCAGACAGGCCAGTTCAGCACCTGGACGCTTCTCCTGTGAAGCTCCTGCTGTTGTGATGGATGCAGGATGTGGTTTAGCATTGTCTTGTTGAAAGAGACTTCCCTGAAAGAGACGTTGTCTGGATGGGAGCATATGTTGCTGGAAACCTCTATGTACTTTTCAGCATAAATGGTGCCTTTTCACACCATAGGCATCAGAGATGCAGGGTTTTGCTGATAACAAGCTGGATGGTCCCTCTCCTCTTTAGTCCACAGGTCACAGTGTCCATATTTTCCAAAAAGGATTTAACATTTTGATTCATCTGACAACAGAACAGCATTTGCCTCAGACCATTTTAAATCAGCTTTGGTCCAGAGAACATGGGCTCCTCCATTTGTTTTTTGATTTATATTTCCATCCTTTTGTTGCCCCTCTTCCAACTTTTTTGAGAATGTGTTGCTGCCATCAAATTCAAAATGAGCTAATATTGTTTATGTTCTACTGTGAATAAAATATTGGTTGATGACATTTGCAAATCATTGCATTCTGTTTTTATTTAAGTATTATACATCTTGCAAATGTGAAATGCCTATTTTCTGAATAATTCCTTTTCTCACTTAGGAAAATAACATTGCTATATATGTTTAGCTGATTTCGGCTGTAAATTAAAATTACCTGCATACTTAGTAAAGAAATATAGTGAAAAATCTTAATGTTATTAATCCATTTTTAAGCAGGTTATGTGACAACTAAAGTGACAATGCAAATGGAAGAACCTTACCCTCTGAGTGGTGGGAGAGGATGAGAAGGTTCACACAGGCAGCACCAGCTCCTGAGCCAAAGATGGTGATTCTCTCTGGGTCTCCTCCAAAGTGGCCAATGTTTTCATTGAGCCAGCGCAGGGCCTGGATCTGATCCAACAAGCCATAGTTCCCCTTAGCAGACTGGTCCCCTGTGCTTAGAAACCCTGCAGGGTAAATTAGAACAAACATGGTGAGGGAAAGCAAGAGAAAATACACATTTATGTGCAAATGGAGGAGCAGGGCACAGGATAACATTATCCTGTGGCATTTATTAGTTACTTAAAATATTCCACACAAGCAGAAGATAGCATCCTGTCATTGTCAGGAACTTCTCAGCCTCCAACTCATTGCAAGTCTGAGGAGATTTCACACACAATGCTTGCCAAATTACTCATTTTTAATACCCACGCTGGAAATACAACTTAGTTAAGAGAACTTGTCAGCAGAGAGAGAGAGAGGAGGAGAGCAACAGAAGGCATGTTTCACCTACTTCCAGGGCACACATTTACACAGTAGGTGCACACCCACAACAAGATAAAATAAACTGAACAAAATGTCACAAACACACACACACAAACCGAATACTTTGTTCTTACGAGACACTGCACGCTTCAAGCAGCTACAAGCCATTTCACCCTGCAACAAACAAATGTTTGACTGGTTAGAAAACCTCTCAAATGATTTCATTAAATTGCACACTCCTCAGATTAGATTAAGCTGTATAGAGTTTTAAAAATCCTAGCATCTTTGAGACTGCCAGCTCAACTACTGTTTTTTTTATTTTTTTTTCATGAATAGTACTGCTTGGCACCAGTTAAAATGTGTTTTTTGCATTTAATTATGTGTAAAAATAGAATTTCCTAACAGTGATCATAACTGACCATAAAGGCACAATGACTATGACTTACAGTCAGATATCCGATGGAACTATAATTAAACTGTCTACTTTTGATGGGGAATGACTAAGTTTCCATAAAATAGGAACTAAAATAAGACTTTCTTTAAACTAAAAACAGCTATGTTCTCCTTTCTTAGACAAATAAACCTGTCTGATAACGTCTACCAAGATGTACTATTTCCTACGAGTTAGTCAACTTTGCTCTTTTATTGTTCACTCCACAGCATTTTTAACCAACTGATTATGAGCCAGGGGCTGTTTAAGTTACATTTACAGGATTTAAAGAATTCTGTCTTTTTGTGAAACTGACTAACTACCATTAAACTGAGTGGAATTAACACTCCTAACTTCTCTTAAATATCATTGTGAACCCAGCTTCAGAACTAAACTGCCTCAGTTAAACACAGGGGAAGTGGCTTCATGTGGAGATGAGGAGAGCATGATTTGGATACTAAGGAGAGAATGGGCCTCTTTGCTGATCCGGTGTCCAATCTGTCTACCTCTGTCTGCTGAGCATGACCGCACAATTCCCCTGACTTTACCTGGAATCCACAAACCCCAGTTTGTTTCTCTATGTTGCTGCCACTAGAACTTATCTTTTTATAAAACCTTAGACTGTTTAGTAAACACACATTCATTTATTTTATTTTTTTTTGAATGAGGAAATTGATTCCAATTCAGTCTCTTTCTCTGTTAGAGTTGGATGCGTGGATGCATGTGAACACATACAGTACACACACATGTACTACATAAGAGATTGAATGAAGTAATATATTGTGGGACAGTACAGTATAGGGAGTACACACAGCCAGATGGTGGAAGAGGGGCAGTCAGCACATATCCAAGTGTGCAGAACAGCAAATTAAGTTTTACCACTGATGATTATAATGTAAGTGATGGCAGCTGATGATGATGATGGTAAAACCTGCCAAGTGCCCTTTCGACAGCCACCAGGGCGACACACACGGCTCTTTCCACACTCTTCACTGTGCTTACACTACAGTCAACAGCCTTTTAAGCCTGGAGTGTTTTTGGTGGGTTAACCTGACTCAATTATGATTCATATTACCGAGTACCCAAGTCCTTTGACAAATGTATTTCATATCATTACTAATTCTTTGCGTTTGGACAACTTGAACATTTATAAATGTCAGTGAGAAAAATGTAGTGGCTGGAAATGTTTTGTATTTATTTATTTTTTTATAGCTGGGTATAATAGGGTGCCCATCACACCAAGATTGTTTTAAAGCTGTTTTTAATGTCTTTGGGTACCAAAGATAACTTGTCCCCAAAGAACAAAGGCTGAACATACTGTCCCCCAATATCTTTCAGTGTAGCTGTGTTCCAGGTGAAAACATCAACACCGGAAAAGAAAACCAAAACTTATTGTCATGTACATGTTGGCTGTTAAATATAAAACCACCTTGAAAAATCCTGAACACTGATTTGAGCATAGAACTGGTTAGACCTGCTAAAAAACTAGTTTCAAAAGTGCATTTTGAGGATAGTCACATAACTACCATGTGGTAGAATTGAATCAAACATCCACTTTTAAATTGTCAATATTACAGCATAAATTTAGGATTTATAGGGTTAATCTCAATATACAAGATATACTGTTATATGCATAATACTATGAATTGTATTATCCATAGATCATCCTAGGAATTGACTTCCTGTTACCCTGATGCGACTCTGACCTGTTAACATATCAGCACTGACCCGTGCCTCTTATCAAAACCACAGGCATGTGGAAGTGTCTGCTCCGTGGCTGCCCAGCCGAGTGTTGCGCTACCCGCCCCAGTTGCCTGGCAACTGTCCAGAGCTTCAGGGAAAATGATATGGACAGACACTCACAAAAGGACTTGCATACCCACATTCAAACACATCCATATTTAAGTACACGGCGGCATGCATGCGTGCATACATACAAAAACTAAACTCATTGGATGCTTGAGTGTATGAACTCAAATGCTAAACTGAGCCACAGCCTCCTGATGCTGTCTCTGCAAGGACAACATAAAGAGAAGAAATTTGGTTTATCTTTACCATTGAAGATAAGTCAAACAAGTTCCCTCTTCTCCTCTGTTTCTCTTTCACCAAGTTTTGTTTCTCACCCACCCCCATCTGCTGAGTTGGGCTTCCTACTGACTTTAGCGCTGAGAGCAGCAGTTTATGAGGCTGAACTCATGCATATTCAACACTTGCTTTAGGTAACGGCCAAGGAACTGTAGCGAGAGTCATCAACCTCTAAGTAAAGATACAAGCTGAAGACAGGGAAATGAATGACTGAAAGACAACAGAGTAGTAAGCAACTGTTGGAGGGAAATTCAAAACAGAAATATTTACATTATATCAAATCGTGCAGTCGCTGAAATATGTCCAATAATAATTGCTGCTTACACTTATAACTCTTCCCTTTTAAATGAAGTACTACATCTGTACTACTGAACATGTAGGCCTAGTGCTTAGAGACGCAAGCCTGTCACAGGTAGGTCTTCCAGCCAGTAGAGCTGAGTCTGGTAGGGGAAAGTGAACAAGCAGCCTCCCTCATCAACATCACTTTGGTGCCCTTGAGCTGTTCCAGTTAAACTGCTCAGTTGCCAGCAGCTCAAACTGCGGTTGTACTGAGAAATGTCCAGGTGTGAAAGTGTGTAACTGTGTGAACGTGATCTAGGTGATCCTGCAAAAGGAGAAGAGGCCTCTCAGTGAAACTACCCTAAGAAAAAAAAAAATAAAAAAAATAAAAGATCGCTTGACTACTAACACAGGACTATGCATCTGCAGAGTAATTTTTAGGACTGAACAGAATGACTGCAGTGGGTCACTGCACACATTTCTGTGAACAGACAAGAAAGAACTAGAGGGGAGGGAGAAGTGTGGTAGGGGAAAAGAATAAAAATCCAGAGACATAAAACAGGTGTTAAAACAGAATATTGCCCAAAGCTACTGTCAGATCCTAAATGACAAGAGAGGTGAAAGGAATATATTGAAGGACATACTGTATTATATAATTTCACTGTGACGTCACACACAGGAGAAGAGTTGTCAAAATGCAGAGGGAAGATATTCCTCTATTTTTTCTTCCACACAGAAAAAGGTAACCGAAGAAGGAAAAACAAATGAATGTTTCCAATGAATCACTAAATGAATCAAGCAAATGAAATGCACTTGTAGAGAAAATGATAAAAAAAAAAAAAAAAAAAGGACTTGGCAGATGGTGAATATCTCCTGCTCAATGAAGTCCAAAGAATCAGTTAATGTTGTGCAGTAACTTTGAGGATTTGAGGAAACGGTGTGTGAATCCAACCATGGATGAAAAGGACGAGTCATTTTACATCTCACTATTTTTAATCTAGTTCAGCAAGCATGCGATTTAATGTAAAATTAGTTTATACACTTTTAGAGTAATTTTTATTAATGAATACGTTCCTGTCTAGCTAGAGTCTAAAAGTCGGAAAGCTCCCCCTATAGGCTGCTTCTTCTAGAATCCAATAAAAGTGTTGTATCGTCAGTTTAAACCACTAGTTCAAAGATCTAATTCAGAAATATGCTACTGTACATCATCTTTTCATACAAATCTGTTAAGTCTCCTTATTGGCACTGGGAGTGCAATCTAAAGACCCACTGGTAGGTCGATTTCAATTAAGCTTCATTCGGTATGTCAAATGCATCCAGAAATAAAACTGTATTGTAACTGAACTTCCTCCTGCTGCAATAATGTGATTTCATTACACCACCCATAGGCTTCCAATGTCATTGTACTCATGTTACTCAATTTTTACTCTCGTGGTTCTATTCAAAATGGTGCCAAGCTGTGCAATAAACCCGTCTGTCATGTACATTTGAGAAGTAATGCATCAAATGTCACCTGGACACAAACACATTTCAGTTTGTTTAAAGGAAGTTCCAATTCCGAAGCATGTGCTAAAAAAAAAAAGATTAAAAACAAATCCGTTTATATGAGTTGAATCTTCAGAGAGTTATCTAGAGTAGGTTATCGAGTTATAGTTAACCTCAACCTCAGCGTGTTCGCTGATCTGTAGTATCGTCCGAATGTTGAGTGTGCAAATCTATCTACTGTATATAGTACACTCAGAAGTGGTCCACTGCTTTCTGCTAACAATCCCACAATACAATAGTCCCTGTTTTAGGGATGAGAACATTACTGTTGCCTGACTCAGACATTTGTTACCGATGTTGTAATGTGACAACGGTTAGTAAGTGGCGCGAAATGTTCATTGTCTGCGTACTATTGAGTGGACTATTTAGTGCACACTATATAGGGAGTAGGGAATGAGTGAATAGGGTTTGGTTTTGGACACTGTCCCTGTATTATTATCGTGGACATCAATCAAACCAAGCCTTTTTTTTGTTAAGACACTGTAAGCGTTGCCTCTAGACAGCTGTGCCCCAAAGCTTTTCTGATGCCATGGAATCAGTCAGCTGTGGGCTGCAACCTAAGCTACATTGGTTAGTTTTTTTTTGCTCACATTTTGGCAAAGTGGATCATTACATGAAGTAAATGCTGAATTAGGTATTAGCAGTTCCGTTTTGCAATGGAGCCAAGAATGGCCATACAAGAATTACTGGAATACTTAATACTTACAGTACAAGTACAAGTGTAAATATGTAATGATTTGACATGACATTGACGTGTTTTTGGACATGAAGTTTTTTCTAGTTTAAGTGCATTCGTAGACACGTGCAGTATGGTGATGGACATTGGAGATCATGAATCATTGAAAAGTACAAGTCCTCTGAAACTTAAATGTTGTGTGTAAGCAATGTCACAACTTTCTCTCCAGTAGTGTATATGTACTGTGAGATACTGTGTAACTTTTGCATAGTTTGCATGTTTGCGTAGATTGTCAAGCATAACTAGATGCATTAAGTATTTGACTAGTGCAGCTGTGCAGATGGTGCCAGTTTTGGTCTATACACCCAGCGTTCTGTAATGCATTAGTGCTCAATGTGAACTGTGCCCTTGATATTTGTGACAAGAACCTGCAACCTCACACAAACAAATACGGCCAGGAGTAAACATCCTGAAGTCATTTCTGCAAAAGGGATACGTGATAAACCATTTTAATATAATTTAGTTATATGTTTTTCAATTTGTAGGCCTGACAACCTTACTGCCAACCAAGATGTTGATTTGCACATGAATGTAGCCACAATCAGAACATCATTGAAACATTTTACTGCTGTGCTGTCATCACAGTCAGTGCACTATAGGAAAAGTGTGGGGAAAGAAGTGTTCATGATTGCCTGCAGAGTGGGATTGTAGCTCAGTGCTGGGAGTGGGAGGTGTATTTCATTTGTATTTAGAGATGGCTGAGTTGAGAGAAGGCGGCAGGCTGAAATTAATTGACAGCAAAATCTGTGCTGCTAAAAATACTGCTTATGTCATATTTAAAGGGATGTTTTTGAGAACAATGGACTGCATGGTTTGAACTTATTCCCGAGGCTAACTGAGCTGAGTAGTATTTATGAATGCACTGACATTGTTTGACTTGATTTTTGCTAAAATGCTTTCACATACACAGGGTTTATAAGATTCTACAGTTTTGACCAGCAATAGTGCTGTAGGTGATGCACTAGTATTAAACAGAGTCCTGTCAGTAAACCAGAATATTTGTGTTAACTGTGTTCTGTAAGGTGAAAGGTATTTTAATTTTAATACAAACATGCAAAAAAGTGACAAGTTAAAATATTCTTCTTCAACTTAAGTGATCTCTTTTGTCTCTACTCATCTTAAACAATGACAAAAAAAATCCAAATCAGGATTTTGGGGCAGCAGGAACAAAACTATTTATAATCTGATTAGCAGAACATTGACATCAAAATTAGATGGTTGTGAATTTATGTTGTACCTGTTATATCTTAGATACAAAATATATGCATGATGCAATATGAAAAGTATGCTTTGGTATAATTTGTTAACCAAATTCCTAAATGAATAAAGCTGAAGAAGGTTGCTCTTATAAGTAGAAACCTGAATGGGTAGAAGAAAGTGTAGAGAAATGTTTCCAGGAGAAGCATTTCATCTCTCTTCCCGAGGTAAAAACTGTTCTTACTTTCACAGCCCACGACGGTGGGCTTTTCCCCAGAGTTCATTAATTAGTTAATTAGTTAATTAGTCTGAACAGATGGCTATGCAACACAAATAAGAAGGCTCTCTGGGCCTGGAAGGAGGAGGAAGGTGGGAGAAGGTGAGCCGAGCAGTGATCTGAAATCTCAACTGTCACTAAACCTCTGAACCAGGCTCTGCGCAGCAGGCATTTTCTCCTCATACACCCATTTTATTCCACAACAGGGCATATCATAAATTAATAAGGATATTCCAGAGACCACATACTTAACAAAGGATAAAAATGTGTTTGTGCCATACTGGAATTAAAGCACGAGGCATTAAATCCAATGCAAGTGTGCTGTTTTCACACTGCAGGAGCATTTATTTGAATGAATCCTTTGCATCACTGCAGATTTAAAAAAGCATTTGATGGTTTATTTTTAGACTGTTCTCCCACCCTGACCCCCCCCCCACCACCGGTTTCCTTTCCCCTCACTGTCTGTCTATGATTCTCCCTTGCTCATCTGTCTCTATTCCCTGCTCTCGCTTCTTCCCCTTTTCCTGACTCCCTATCACTCTATTAAAGGCACAGGCATTGTGTGAAATGGGGTTGGCATGTGTAAGCTCTTGTCTATGTAAGTACAGGATAATGCTAAAGATCAGAACATAAAGCTATTTAAATATGTTACGCCTGTGTTTCTCAGTTTGAATCAAATGCACCGTGTCAGAGTGGAGGACTATTAAACATTCAGATGGATAGTGCATTATTTATATATACATTTTATGAACGGCACGCAACCATGTAGCGCACACACGCTTACACTGTCATGTGTACAAGCAGATATTGGGGGGCGCACTCTGAAAAACATGCCTATGGTGGCTACCAAATTTACAAACACACACACACTCACGAATAATCGCCTTAGTACAGTAACCTATTTAAAACACATCTGAGAGTGAGAGAGCAAGCACACATTCACCCACCTACCAACATTTTCAACAATGTTAAAGGAATTGAGGACACTGCGTCATTCCTCATAATCACCCAGCAGGATCTCTCTCCACCTCTGTGTATGTAGTTTAATGACTGTGTTTGGATTTTCTGGATAATAAATCCACCATACAATGCATGAGAGCACTTCTCCCAACATCTCCAACATGGATCACAGCTACAGTGCCAGTGTAAATTGGCCAGGTCTCGAAAATAAGGTCAAGCAGGTCTAGTACGAAAAATAAGCAAACAAAGACACACTACCGAAGACAGTTTGGATCAGCGTGTAATTTAATACCAGCCTGATTTCAAAATTTCACACTAAACCCGTTAATGGTCAGGATTTGTCTGACAGCTGTGAAAAAGACCCCATAATGAGCTGAAATCGAGCTGGATAACACTCCAGGTCCAGGTCCTCATTTCACTAACTCTCAGTTTGTCCTTGTCCCTGTGCCTTTCCATTGGCACTGTCAATAACAGTCTGGATCATGTTACCCTCCACTAATGCTCACTGCAACTCTTGGATGGCATCCTAAACTACTCCAGTTTCTCTGTTTTTCATTATTCTGGTATGTTGAAACAGGCGTGATGCTATAAACAAGATCTGATTACCAAACCTGGCAACCACAATGACTGACACAAAGAGCCTGTGTGCAAATACCTCCAAAAGATGATGTTGAATGTAAATACTTGACTCCACTGATATCCAGCAGCACAAGGGCTGGATACACACACACACTCACACACACACACACACACAGTTCAGCCCACACTCACAGGCCATGCAAGCACAGCAAAGCTCCAACAGAATGGACAAACAGAATACCCTTTAATCCAAAAATATACCAAAAGCAACAGACACACATTTTAGTGCAGCAGTGGTGTCTCTGAAGTTTAAAGTGCATACTAATAGGACAATTATTTAATAAAAAAATGTAATTTTCAGGCTAAGGGAACACCTGTTTGTGCTTTATTACAAAATCCATGCTGTTAAAAAATCATATTCAATGAACATAATGGTATCAGTAAAGTCTGAGCAACTCTAGTAGCAGGAATGATTAACTGCACCTCTCTGCACATGATTTCAAGACTAAAAACACATTTTGCACAAAGGCTGTTACCGAAAATACAGTACACATTTCCATGTCCAAGACCAGTGAATTGAAGTGAAGCCTGTGTTATCCAGTAAAATGTGTTTAAGACTTCTGCTACCAGACCCGAGCGCTATTAGTATCAGGTTTAGATCGGGCTTCAATACAGATTCTGGCTGGTTATTGTAAAATCTAATACAATAGGACATTTCTGTCTTCACTGCCAATTTGTCAAAGCCTATATCTGAAACTATAAGTGTTGCAGATGTCACTCGGTATATGGCTTTGGGTCAGGTTCTGGTCTTTAGGGTTCAGCCAGGTCAGATCTTAAAAAAATAATGACACAAACAAGGGCCCTATTTCCCCAAAGCATTTTAAAGCAAAACCTAGCATTAAATCAATTTGTTGAGTAAGAAATGTGCACAACCACATTATTATTCTTTTGATTCTGTAGTGTTCATTATAACAGCAATTTATTTCTTTATGTCTTTGTCTAAACCTGTGACCCTCATTTTCATATCTCCCTCCAAAAGGGGAAAACCATTCAAGAACCCTGTACATTATTAGAGCCCTGGGTGGTCTCATTTTCTGAACAGTACCCAGTAAAACCATACACTGTAAAAACATGGGAGTCACATCTGTCAATTTGTTTACATTTCCAAAACACATGCTAATATTACTGCTTAAAAACACAATACACTAATTGAAGCAGTAAATTCGTTATTTACTGTTAGACTTTCGTTTGCTAACTGGCTTATTGACATTGGATAAACTAACACAAGCAATTTTTTTCTTTTATTTTTGAACAGGAAATATACACGTACAACACATGAAACAAAATTAAACTAAAATAATCGTTCAACTAATATGTTTTTTTTACAGGCCAATTAACAGAGAAATGCTGACATGTATTCATAACCCTGAGCAAAGCCTAGGGCCAAGTAGTAAGGCCAAGGGGGGAGAACTGGGATTGGGTCTAACTTTTAGAGTTTCTGAAATTACATAGGACATCACACCCCACACAGTGTGTACAGTGCAAGACAAAGGTGCCTTCACAGGAATTACATGGGTACTGTAACTGCAGTTCTTGAACTGCGCAAAAATATAAGTATACTTAGGAACCATTGTAGAAAATGTTCTTGACATTGTGTATCTATCATAAGATTTAAGAAAATGTTTCATTTTTGCACAAATGTTGCTCACATAAATACAGATGTGGCCGCCTGGAAAACTTTGACAGATTCATGTGACAGATCCACTGAATCATCAACCCCTCACGATATAATCAGACTCAACTTGTTACCTGCCCTGAACAACCTCCTATAAAGCCTGCGTTGATCTGCCATGTGGAGCAGTGATTAGTAGTAGGACACTGAACATATTTGAACACACTATGCTTACCAAGCACACCGAGCCGATAGTTCATGGTGACGACAATGACATTTCCATAGGCAGCAAGGACGCTACCATCAAACATGTTCCCTGAGCCCTCCATATAGGAGCCTCCGTGGATGAACAGCATGACCGGCTTCTTACGGCGATCCCGGATATCTGCACAACACAGACAAGCAAGAGTGTTCATTAATTTCATGTTAATTTACAGTTTGTCACACCCTCTATTTTTAAGATTTCCTGTCGAGTTGTGGTGTGCCAAAGCAACATGTGTCTATCTGGTCTCATCTGGCAGCATTCGATATGTACTGTACAACTGCAGCAGTAAAACAAATCATATGAAGCATTTTGTAATCTCCTACGATCATCTTTCCAGTAAAAGAAGATATAGCATATAACATTTTCAGTAGACCGCCTTTAAGTTGGCAGCATTTTTTCCCCATCTGCCTCACTGGGCTTAACGTTCAAAGAACTTTATTAATCCCAGAGGGATGTACTTGTGTGTTTCCCCTGTGCTATGTGATGGTACCTTCCCAAACCATTATTCCCCTCCATGTGTAGAGCAAATGGTGCAGCCAGATCTGATGCCCTCGCTGTTATTGGTGTCTTTATGCCCATCAGTGTGTTGCTATGGTTGATTCTGTCAGCCTGTGTGCTGTCCCCCTCCCCACGCTACAAAAACCATGCCCCCTCTCTACAGCATCTGTGGTATGGTCTGAGTGTCTGTGGATAAAGCTGAGAGAGCTGCCAGTGCAGCCCAGTTAGGCTGAGCGTCTGCACTGTGCAGGGCCTGTGGATAATTTGTATGAAAGCCAGACCAAGTGGAAACATAAATAACAGCCATAGCATCTGTTTACCCTTATGAGCTTCAGCACTCAGGGATGGGGCAGACAGAGAGAGATAGGAGAAGAGAACGAGAGATAAAGAGGGGTAAGACAGAGTGAGCAAAAAGATGAAAATAGGACAGCATGAGATAACTTAAAGGGCTAGAGACGAGAGGATGAAATAAATGAAACGGTACAGAGCAAGTCATACATAGAGTGGTACACTAATGAACACTCAAATTCACACAGGATTCACACCGTATTCATACAGACACACACAGAAACTCTTGCAGAGGCAGCTGCGATGTTGAGTCGCTATGGTAACTGCTTCTCACTAATAGAACTGCACCAGCCATTCCATTGCACCGACTCACTGAATGCCTGTTGCCGTGGTAACAAATTCTACTCACGTATTTGCACACCCGCCTGCATCACCACCTGAATCTCAGGTTACACATGCACTTGGGTGTGCCACTCGCAAATCAGCACACACACAAGCGAGCACAGCAAAAGAGCACATATGGCTTCATACATGCAGGCATCTTTTATGGATCATGTGTATGACACAAGCAGACGGGCTAAAAATACACATTTTCAGCAGTACACTCTGACGTGCTGCTCCTTTTCCCTTCTCTTCTCTGGTGTTCTGAAGCTCGGCTGATTTCCCAGAGGATATGTAAATAAGTTCAATTATCCCAGCATTACCAGGACAGTACAGAGGAGTGACATCAGCAGGCCGTCCTCAGCCAAACTCATACCGTATATTAGATCCCCAGATCAATGACATGTAGCTGCCATTTTAGAGCTGCAATAAGTACTGTTTTTACTGTGAAATTAATATTTTACTGCGCTGTTTACAAAGACTACTCACAGACACCTAACGATCACATTTCATAGATCTGCTAAATAATCGGTCCAAGTCTTCTCAATGATTTGATGGTAGTGAAATTGTAATTACAACATGATCCACATTGTCAACACAGTGAGTAAAAGAAGCGGTGAGCAGTAACCCTCTCTATTCGACACTTATTTTATATATTTTTTTATTATATCCCCTAACAATATACCAGATTACAAGATAGTACCAAATTTGTTCTTATGAAAGTCACTTAGTGCTGTATACTCCACTAAGCAAAACCTTTATTCTTGCTGATTTCATCTATTAACAATATTGGGATGTTGTATACCTTTTGTTGTATTTGGGACCATGGAGCCTGAGCAAGAGCCTCCTTCTCCAGCCGAGTCCCTGAATCCCCACATGCATGGGTGGGGATGAAATAACATAATTCTACATCTCTTCTGATTTTGAAATGGGACAGGACTGAATCAATTATTGGTCAGAAACATTTTGTCATAGCTCAAGCTTCAATTGTCTATATGAAAAAAAATCCTTTCTGGGCCAGTATGAGCCACGTGATCTATGTGGAGGCAGTAGTAAAGCAGTTTGGCCACTACGCCCAAATTGCTTCACAGGCTATAAGCAACTCTTTTTCGGGTGTTAGAGCAGTCATCCACCAATCCCATGATTGTTGGTTTGCGCCTCCTATTACATGTTAACATGTCATTAAAGCAAGGCACTAAACCCCAAAAGCAGAAATGAGGAGCAGGCTATATATTTCTAGCAACTACTGTGTACTTCCTTCTATATGGTCATTTTAAAACTTTAATGCTGACACAAGGGACACCATCCATCCATTATCACAACCACCTATCCTATTAAGTGGAATGGTGGTCCTGGAGCTGATTAGAGCTGTTTACATTAGATGTGGGCAGTAGCACTGACCCCTTCACCACCATGTTGCCTTGAAGTGACATCACTCAAGGCAAATTCACACAGATCACTCTTGAGATGAAAAAAGCCTGTTTTTCCACACCGATGAAGTTTTTGTGCAAAATCAGTGGAAATTCTTTTTCAAATTAGTGCAGGCTAAGTGTCCTGTCAGTACACATATTTGTTTTGTATGGTTACCTATGTGCTGTAATGCACTTTGGACCAACCCTGTTGTATAAAGTGCTATTTAAATGAAGTTGAGTTTAGACTGTGACAGAAATGTTGTTCGTGGTTAAAATGGTATCTAGACTTTGCCTTTATTTGACAATGTTTATTGTATTGTAGTTAATAGACTGAAACAAGAAGTTTAGTAGTTTTCTACTAATGGACTAGATGGCCAAAGTTTTGCTTGAGATTTTTTATGATAAATCAACAATTATATTAGCATTCATTTAACAAATACTCTGATGTTGCTATGGTGCACACGCCACTAAGAATGCATTGAGGTTGTTTTCCCTTGAACATGCACATACACGTACTTGCAGCTTGCAGTGTACGTAGTTTCACAGTGTCAAGGTCATTGCTGTATGAAGTGCGTAACAAAGCATTAGACATTTTTCTAATGTTGTGAGTAAAAGACATTTTCCTAATAATTCCGAATAATAGAAAGCCTGTTAAAAAAAAATAATAAAACAGAAGTATCTGCTAAGTTTAATAAAGGGTTGGAGACCCCAAAAAAAAAAAAAAAAAAAAGAAAAAAGGAAGAAAGATTGAAATAAAGAAAATCCATTCATTATGGAATAAAAGATAAAAAAAACCTCATGCATACCTACAATGCCTTAATGAAAGGTTGATAGGAAAAGGTCTTAGTGGTGTACAGAAGAAAGAAAGAAAACCTTTTCCGCACTATCTCTTGTCAATGTATTCCAACATTTTGTGGGCATTAGACTTTCATCAGATGAACATTTGGCACATGATTCAAGGTGGTTATCAAAGGTGATTAGGAGGGTGCAGGGCCGAACTCATCTAAGGCCTACAAGGCTGACAAGAAGCTCACTGTCTCAAGTACCTGCCTCTAAACCACTAGCACATTCTTCACTCATTCACTTTCATACCAAACCAATCTCCCTTAATATCCACTTCCCTCCCTCACCTCTACCCAATAGAAACCACAGACCTTCTACTTTTGCATTCTCCTGGTCTTCTCCTATTCACGGTCTTTATGGAAACCTCGACTGATTTGGGCATAAATGATTTAGCCTGAGTCAGCATTTGAATATATTTGGGACTTACGCCCACACCCAAGCAATGTAGCTTCCGGCAAAAACACGATGCTAAAAACTACATTTTTCCTTTTGCAGTCTTTGGAAACCTGCGTCCAATCAAAATGTGAGCAATTAAGAGAGAGGAAGTCAGCCCTACCCCAGCACTCCTGATCCTGTCAAGCTCCATCAGATGTCTGCATAAATGTCAAGCTCTACCAGTCTCCTACTCATCCACCCTCTTACTGTCTGTTTCTCTACATCTCTCTCACTTTCAAAGCTCAATAAATGTCATTTCATCATGCACTTGTCTTCATTATGACTTCTTTTTTCCTTTCTTTCCCCCCGTTGCCCTCCCATGTGCTCTCGCAGTGCTCAGCTTTTCCTTTTTCTTTCATCTCTATTCTATCATTCTGCTCCTCTCATTGGCAATCCTGTGTGAATCCTTCCGTCTGTTTTCACTGTTAAGACACCACACAATTGGATTAGCTACATCTGTCTCTATTGAAACCATAGCAATTAGGGATGCAAGTGATAGAATTCAGTACCTAAATAGCACAAAGTCCAAAGAACAAAAAAAACAAAACAAAACAAAACAACAACAAAAAAACAAATTAGAGCGCAGAATAAGAGGTGTAGATTTTGCACAAGCCTTTGCACAAATGCAGACACGTACACGGATGAAGACAAATGCACTCCACGCATGCATAATGCTCTGTGATACAGAGTAGGTCTGAGCATGTGTACAGAAACAGATGCACATGGTGTCTGGGTAGATTTTAGCTGCATCAGTTAATAGTAGACAGAGCATCTCCATGTGACAGTAGTGAACGTAAAAAAACATATACTAATAGCAGACATGTGTGGAAATCCACCACTTTTCACTCCTATAATGGACAAAGCCCAATAACTTTATGGGGATAATACTTTATTAGGCTATTTCTTAAGGACTTTAGTACAAGAATAAAAGTACAGGTGAAAGATGCAGTTTAACCCATTGATCATACAGGATAGTCAGAATATCAGCATGAGGTTAATCTACCACATGACAACAGAGTAAGGATAGTAAATTAGCTGCCTGTGCAATGAAGAATAAATACTTTGCATGTACTCTACTTCATGTATTTTTAGCTAAAAGCATTGTCTGTGTGAAGGAATGGCAGATTTACGCAGTAATAAAAGCTGTTAACAAAGATCAATGCAATGCACAAATAGAGTGATGAGTCTAAGGCAACCATTAACACGGATACACACACAGCATTCCCTGTGGAGTTGGAAAATTGGAGCCGATAGGAAAAAAACATGCAATTAAAATACCTTCATCCCTTGGTCTGTTCATTGTAGACTCATCGTGTTTTTTTGTGAGCGGACCTGAAGTTCAGAAAAAAGGGGGGGGGGAGGGAAGACAAAAGACAAAATTCAAAAGGACTGCAATTGTAGAAAAACAAGAGAGAGAATAAGCAAATTGTAAGATGTTGGGGTCTTTTGTGTGACTACACAAAAATGGAAAAGGTGACGCTCAAACTCATCTGTTTCAACTGCTTAGGGTCTAGTCACTGGCTATCTTACAAATGGACCCTTATCCTCACTTATTCTCCCCATCACCCATGACACACTGCTGCTTTGAAAAAAAGAAAAAAGACATCAATGAGCAGAATCAAGCCATCACTCTTGCTGGGAAATGAACACCTAAGATGTTTTTCACCCTGCTTCACCTCAGGACAGTGTTGCCGTCTACGGCAAACGTTAGGCAACACGTACCGCTGAAGACACATGCACAGGCAGCCATAGATGCTCACCCTGAATACATGAGACCACCCGTGCCCATTGATAATAGAAAAATGCTGGCACAAAACCTGAAAAGTTTTTCTACTAAATTAGCAAAGAGGGAGTTGTTATTGATATTTACACTGCCTGCAGAGGCATGGGACAGGATTCCCCCTCACCAAGGTCAAAGAGGAACCTGCACATTAGGCATCAATGGAAACGCCAGTTAAAAGCTCCATAGGGCAGAGCCAATAACAAGCCTTTATCACAGTGACCAACCAATGCCCTGGCATGTCAGCCCCTGTAAGTCTTAACTGATAAGGATCCCATTAATTTGTTTTTTCTTGGTTTCTGTCCGCGGAGCTTTCCATCAGCCCACAATTACTGCTTTGTTTTGTGTCATTCTAAGTGAGTGTCTACATGTGTTCAAGAGAGTCATTAAACACACACACAGCCCTACACACATTAAACATCCACACAAAGCATGTTAACAGTGTCCTTATCATCTGTTGCTGCCCTCCTCGACTCACCCAGCAGCACATTCCCTGCTCGCCTTTGGGGAGGCGTTGCAGTCCCTCCTAATACAGAATACTCTACATTGGGTTGCCAAGGGGTGTTTCATTCTGCCACTGTGCTGCTGACATGCCTGTTTCCTACTGATGAAAGAAACTCAGAGCATCACTGCACTCCACAATTATAATGCTGCATTTTTACGCAGCCCTCTATACGAATATGGTTTCCTGATGTAAAATGTTTATCTTCTGTCTAAATGGAAAAGGATCAATGCTGAATGGATTTGCTGCATCCTCCGAGTACCACTATGCAGGCGCCAGATCCAGAGAGCACTTCCTGTCATAGAGGGAGATGATACAGTATTTGGTCCTGGGCTACAGAGCAGACAGGTAGGCAGGCCGCTAATGGATAGAAAGCTACATTAGGCCTCCATCTTGTCAGCACTTCCCCAATACTTAGCACCACTTTCAAACCACACCTTGCCACTTCATGGAGACTACTCTAATTCCATTTGTTTTTTTAATGCTTATACAAGATCTAACCTATATAGGAGGATAAGCTCTGTTCAAACAGTGACACATCAACAGACTATGAGACTTTCACACAGAAAGCAGGTACTTTTTTATTCCCCTACATTGCATATTGTGATAGAATTTCTTTGTATTTATGTACTGGGTCACACAGATTATGACAAGAGATGTGCGTTACCTCTAGACCTGCCCATGTGTTTTAGTGAAGCATCATCTCCAAGGACCCCCGTTTAATTACCGCAAACAAGCATTTTACTGGTATCTGCAATGACTGAAAACTGTTTTTGTCCACGAAATTTCTACTGTCAGTCCGACAGAAAAACTGCTGTGATCACAGAGGCATCGGAGCATCTGTGGATCGAACACATTACACACTTACAGTCCACCACGCCTTTTTCATTGCCCTGAGCAAACTGCACATGAAGCACAACATGCCCATTGGTGACCTTGCCCATTCAGAGAGGTCAAAGTGGAATTTAGTTGAACTTTGATTGCCGAACACTGTAACAAATAGCTGTGGGGCCAGTAGAGACATCAAAAGTCAAAACTGAGGAATGGCTGTGTCTGAATTTCCTGAGTTATAGGAAAAGAACTCGAGACCTTGGCAGCGATGTTGTATCATAATCAGATTTCCATTCAAGTGGGGATGTCAGGTGTGTTTTGACAAATATTTTTTTGTGGGTAGGCAGAATATGTAAACAGCATAGCTTTGTTCTCCCTCACCAGCTTTACAGACCCATTAAAATGTCTTAATTGAAATATTGAGGTAAAGAGGTTTGGCTTTCACAGCGCAAATGTGTGCTGGTGTGCTGAACCAAGCAGCCAGCACAGCGCAAGTCGCATTGCATCTGAAAGCCAGTGAAAAGTTGCAGCCATGCTAGCGCCTATGTGGGGCTGTGCTTGGGGACACGGATTCAATGAGCTTATTACCAGGACGCTAATATTGTCATAAGGCTCAAATACCAGTACAATGTCGGTGTTTAGTATGTTGGTATTCTAAAATCAAATAACTAAATGACAACTCAGGGTATCACCAAAATCTGTGAAAATGTCTGGGTCAGTCGGGTAGATGGCACAGCTCACTGAATAAGTCCACACTTTGACCTGTTGGTGTGCCACAGGAAAGGTCAGATGGTCACCAAAGCCACTTTGGTTCATAGAGCATGAATGTGTTCACCTCTGACAAGATTTTAAATAAATGCTCAAGACAAGTAGTCAAAAGTATTGTCTTTTAACAAGTCCCTCAATTTTGAAATAATGCTGCCAACTACAAACGCATTTCAGTGTAAAGTACATATTTCCTATTTTCGAGACTAGAAAAGCCTGCCAGTAAGCTGACTGTCACATGATGTAATGGGCCACTGGTCAGTGAAATGCACTGGCCTGTGCAGGAGCGCTTAGCTAGGGTTGTCCCAGTACTATTTGACCTAATGCAACTCCATCTCTCAGTCAACAGCGTTTTTGTTTGGTTCAGTGAGCTAGTGGTCAGAGCGCAAGCTGTCTCCCGTCCCTCTGCATTTACTCAGTGCAGTAAACGGGATGAAGCTGCAGTATGTCATGTCTGTGGTGGCCAGTCTGCTTGACAAGGTGTCAGACACAGCTTCAGCTCCTCTGCATCCGGACAGCAGCTTCCAGCAGATTCAGCCCTCTCCTTCTGCTCTTCATCTCTTCTATTGTGCCCCCAGCCTCTAGCTCCATCCTTGCCTCCACTGTCCTGCCTCCTGAAATATGGTTTTTAATAAAGAGCAGAGTAAATGGCTGCTCTAGCGGCAATAAAAATGAAGTATCTTAGGCCATTGGCCGAGCAGTATCTTGAGGAAATAGGAATGCAGTGAGACAGTGCTCTTGCCTATAGCAGCCTGGCCACACAGTAGAGTTAGGGGAAAACACTTGAGGAGTCAGAGAGCGAGACATAGCTAAATGGAAAATGAAAAACTCACTGTTCCGTCCACAATCAATGTTTGCGTTTATTTACATTATTCTAAAAAAGTATGTACATTTTCATTTGAGTAAATAATACTCCTGATACTAAAAGAGTAACATGTTACATTGTGGCCTGGTGGGAAAGGGCACCGAGCTCATTGGCATTCAGAACAGTGACCCTTTCGGTTGCCATCTGCATAAAGATGGAAGAGAGAGGAGAGAGCTGATGGTTTTTAAAGAGGGGCGAGCAAGAGGGCTGAACAGATGCAGAAGGAACAGGGAGCTGCGATTTTTCTTTTGTCCAAAGAATAACAGAGAGAATATGTTGAGTGAGTGTAATTTTAGGTCTGAAACAGATACAGCAGATAGCAGGGGGATGACTTAAGCTACAATGGGAAGATAATACCTAATGGTGTACTCTGGAGATTAATGTGTCAAAACCACTTCTGGCACCAAAACCTCATGATTCAGGTTGTATTTATACCATGAATTTTGGCCCACCTACATCTGCCATAAGTGGGTGGAACTGCTTGATCTTAAAATAAACCAAACAGCACAAACATCCAGCCTTTACAGATGGATGACCATTTTACTTGTAACAAACTTCTAGACCTGTCAATATGCAGAGACCACCAAATTACAATTCATCCTGAGAGGGACATAAATGTCTGTATTAGTGTATAATGTTCATCTGGTCGTGTCATATATTTGTGCTGCTAGAGAAAAATGATTCCTAATCTGGGAATCATGAATGGTGATAGCAAATTTCAGGGCAAGCCATTTGACGGCTGAGGCATTCCACTAATAATCAATGATGTCAACCGGCTGGGTACGAAGGGGAAGGGTTCGGGGGAACACCACAACAATCCACCCTTTGGGAGCACAGATTGGTTAAAACCAAGTAAATCCTCAGGCTTACGCTGGCAGGGTTAGGGATGGAGAAGGGGAATGCTCCAAAATACACTAATCAAGTCGATTAATTCTCTGATTTGTTAGAAAGGCAAGCCTCACTTAAAATCTTTTAGAAGTGAATATTTCTGAGTGATGGTTAATGAGTCTGGATCGCAGAAGCACTTGACTGCACCATTCAACATTATGATGAAATCTGGAGCGTATTCATAGTAAAAAAATAAAAAAAATATGAGAAAAATGTTACATACTGCATCTTCAATAAACAAGTACAGTAAATTGTTTTCTTTTTTTGGTTAATTTTAAAGGTGCTGCCTTTGACATAACTGCATTTGTACAACCATGCAAACATTCTCAAGGACCGTGACAATAGTTCCATTTGAAAAATGGTGTGTGTGTTTGATTTCAGGGGCACTTCACTCCTCCTCAGTCTCTATGTCTCTTTCACACATAAAGCAAAAACATATCCTTGGGGAAAGCATCAGCCTTGTGTAAGCAGTGACCCATTACAATAAATGACATACTCTGACAAGCAGACAGGGCTGTGTATAAAATCTGTCCAACTCATTTGCACCCCTCTCCTCCTGGGAATAAAACAGAAGGCTCTATATCATCCTCTCTCTGACTATGTGACATTATTATACTCTATAGCATACATACTGAGCTCTAATTCTCCCCATGTATGGTCATAATTTAAGAACATACTTGACAATCCCTGTTTGTTCCTTGTCGTCCTTGTTTACAGCATTGAGATGCAAGATTAAAAACACTTTATTTAACCCATAGGGAAACTGTGTTGGCTTGTTACATCTGCTCTGAACGTGAAAAGGAAAAAAAAAAACTTCCACCAAACCAAGTACAAGTACAATCTGCTGATCAATAAGTGAGAAAAGACCCAGCTAGAAGATTACATAAAAGAAATAAAAATAAAACATAAAAGAAAATTAAAAGAATATTATTTGTCCATTTGGACCATTTACATTTTTGGACCTTTTTGACTCACTTTTTTTCACACTAGCGCTGAATCTACTTTCATGCTTTGTGGGGTTATAGACAATTTATTAATAAATCAAATAATATAAAAAGCTAATATAGTCTTGCCAAGTAGGTTATTGTTTTAGGTTTAGTGTCAAATTGCAATGCTGTACAATATTCTCAGCTAATCCTGAAATGAGGCTTCATTCATGCACAGATGCAGTAACACATGTTTGCTTGAATAATCTTACACCTTAGATATAGTTGGTGTTTAAGAGTGTGCATGTTCAGACAAAGGCAGCGTCATGAGCGTCATTGTTCACACACTTCTTTGCGTACTTTGTGTATCCCTGGATGATTTGACGCTCAATAAATTTTCTCCAAACAATTTTTGGCTGTTGTTGTGATTCAAAGTTTGATACTTCCCCACACTGTACACCCACCTTAATTTGGGACGATGCAGTTTATTATGCTTATTATGATTCTTTTCATTTCAATGCAAATGGTCACACGGCAAGTACAACCTTGGCTATTTTTGGTTCACTGCTGTTTCAGTTCTGAATATGACAAGTAACAATTTAAATGTTTGTCCTTTGGGTCAAAGGTTAGCCAAACTTACTTGTTACTAGGGTTAAAAGTAAACTATGCCTTTTGCATATATTCTCAAATGGACCTCTATGACTAACAAGGTGAGGGTCACGTGAAACCGGCTAGAAATCTACCAGCATGTTTACTAGCATGCTGTCTTTAAATCCAAATGATTCTAAAATGTATTTTTATTATTAGGTTTCTGAATATTCATGAAGGATATGATATGACATTGTAGAGAGGGGTTGTGTTTCTACAACGGTTATTGGACTTGTTTCTCTCATTAACACAGTTCTTGTGTACATATGTACATGTTTGCACTGATTACAGTCAAATCTGTCCAAATAAATGCTAGTCAAAATTACATAGAGGTGAAACTTAAGTCTCTTTCACGTATGGGTATATGAGCACACATACTCACATGTTGATGTTGTAGTAACTGATATTTTTTTTTTTTTTTTTGTCCTTTCGGCTCATCCCGTGAGTTCAGGGTCGTCACAGTGGATCATTGTCCGCATGTTGATTTGGCACAGTTTTTACGCCGGATGCCCTTCCTGACGCAACCCTCCCCAATTTCTACTGGGCTTTGACCAGCACTGCACAGCTGGGGAGGGGAAGGGGCTGTTAGGGGTTCAGTGTCTTGCCCAGGGACACTTCGACATATAGCCGGGGCCGGGGATCGAACCACTCAGCTTGTGGTTACCAACTGAGCTAAAGCCGCTCCCACGTTGTAGTAACTGATATATCTTTCCCTATTGTTTGTGTTCTGTTATTGCTTAGCTCACCTTGTGCCTACCTGAACAGGTGACAGGTTCCAGTTAGGTGAGATTGAGAAGGTAAAATGCCATTGAACAGAGAGCTAGAACAGACATCAGCTAGCTGTGAGGCTGCATGTTTTAGTAGTGTTTGATTTGTTCACTTTCCTTAGTTTATGTTTTTTTTTTGCCACTGTTCGGTGTATGTGTTTATTAATAAATTCCACTGCTCCAATCCGAGCAGCTTCTTTACATCCTTTTTTATATTTTATTGACTGCAAAGAAATAATAATAATTATAATAATTTCCACTTTATGAAGGAAGTATGAGAGTTTTGACTCACTCACCATCTTCAGTGGGTACATAGATGTTGAGGTAAAGGCAGTCCTCACTCTGGTTCTGAACGTAGGTCGCCGCAGCATCCAGGTTGTCTGTGAACCACACTGGCAGCATGATCTCAGGTAAAACCCCATGCACATTCTGGGGACACACAGGTGCAAAATGGGTGGCATTGCGAATCTCTTGCCAAGACCCTGGAGCTTCAGGAGGCTGAAAACGACGCTCGCCGATAGGTGAGGTTGCATATGGGACACCTAAAAACTGTTCGACTGGGCCCAAAATCTCATTGTTAAGCTCCTTCCTGACACCACGAACCTTCCCATAGCTTGTAGATACTATGGGGTATTTTGGGTCAACCCGTTGACAAGAGGAGAGGGAAAGGTGTAGCACTAGTCCTAAGAGCCACACAAAACAGTGGTTAGGAACCTGCTGAGAAGTATAATGACGCTTCCCACCATAGCCTTGGTGGCTGGCAGCACTCAAAGAAGAAAACAACATTTCCAAAGCAAAGGCTCTCTCAGTCATATCAGTAGGAGCTGGGTGTGGACAGGGATCACAAACTCAGTGGGTTATAGGGTATAACAAAGGCAAAAAGAGGATGTGTGGAAGGGGACAGGTTAGCAGTTTCCTTAGGATGACATGGTGAGGAGTAGGTAGCATTCTCATGTAGATTTGGGGGTCTCATCCGCCTTCCTCTTTGGAATTGCTGACGGATCCAGAGCTGCAGCTGGTGAAACAGTTACACCTGGAAAACACAGAGAGGTTGCAGGTTTGAGTCAGTACGTGTGGAAATGAAAGTTGCGCTCTTTAAGCCCCATCGGTGTGTTTGAAAAGGCACAAGAAAGCACAATAATTTAAACTAAGATGATGCTTCTGCTCTGCTCAAACGTTAAGCAATAATGACACATTACTTCAAATGCCTCCTTTACAACACATTTATAATACCTCAAGGCTTAACTTTGCTATTCTGTTTAGCACAGCAAACACCAACTCTTATGTAATGTCAGCTGATTAAGACACCTCATTATACATTGTTGCCCAATAATTCACTTTTCAGACAAATTCGCTTTTTTTTTGCAAAGCTTAATTGTGATTTAATTGATTGATTGTTTTGAGAAGATATCCACTTTGTCCATCAAGAATAAATCACATTCTTACAACAATTTCAATGAGAAGAGGTAAAAAAAACAATTTTATTTCAATTTTATGGCCAACAGTGTATACCTACTGCAGTAGAATTCGTGATTTCTATTTCTTTTTTGGCAAGTAGGGAATGTTACTAGCGAAAGTGCTAAATTAAGATGTTCGCCAATGTATTGCAGCAGAAATGTTGTATATAAAAGAATAAAACCACTTGAAAGTTGGCTCTGTTATTGCTTTCTTCTGTTTTCATCAATAGTGTGAGTCTGGACCACTCAGTTGATTCCACTTTTTTAATTTGTCTGTTTATCTTTTATGTTTAGTGAGTTAGGTTTTTGCTGCCTAAAACAACTACAGATGTATTTTTCTTCTATTTATTTATTGTTTCTTTTCTTTTGTGAGAGAGTAACTGACTGTGTGTGTTACCAATGTTGATTTACAATTTCAGGGACATTAGGCTGAATTTTATCACCGGTTCTGAACTATAACAACCCCCGGCCTAGAAGAAATGTCTTGTATCCAAATTGTGTGTAAAGTTTTTCTACATTCAACCTTTGGTCACACTTTTGTCACATGGCATGTCCTCGCTTGAATATGGAAATAACAATGTATATCTGAAAAAGCAGCTTGTGTGATGCCTGCATTTCAGGTGCAAACACTTGGCTCTATTTAGAGTTGTAAACTTGTGATCACATCATCACAGGCATCATTGTCACAGCAAATAGCATCAGAGCAAAAACTGAAAAGAAGGTCGAAGTTATGCTTCAAATAATTTGAGTATTGCATGCAAATGCTGCCAAAAAAATTGGAAATACTGATTGAAAATATTAGGAAGTTGAATATGAACTCTAAAATCTCCAGCCAGAAAAACACTGGGAACTTGGGTTTTGCAATTATTGCTTGAGAATAGAGGCTTATGGTACAGTGATAGTGACAAAAAAACTTTTGATTTAGCTGCAAAAATGTACAGTCCAAAGAGAAACTTTGTCAGAGGCTGTGATGTAATGTGGCTTGTGGGTCCACAGTATTACAGTACTTTGAAGTGTAAAACACTTGTCTTGTAATTACTTTAACCCACAGAGAACACAAAATACGTAAAGGCATGTTTACACATTACTCTGTGGAGTGAACGAGCACAAGCCCACTGGCTCTGAACACTTTTTAGCTGTCCACACTGTGTCAGAGTTAACCTCTCCTTCTCAACTCAGTTCAGTTGGTTCTGGCTTCCACATCATTACAGATGAACAGGCAGCGCTTATCTCACTCTGGCTTTGGGAGACAGAGCCGTTTAGGTGTGATAAAGGCTTTATGTGGCGCTAACTGTTGGTTGAATGCCACTTCATCCCTCTATCCTCAACCCTGCAATCTCCACACTCCACCGCCACCCAGCAGACACAAGGGATGACAGTAAAACACAGCAGAAAGATGGTGTGCAAAGTTAGTGATGTGAGTGGCGGTAAGCATCATAAGAAGACGACAGAAACAAGCTCTCTGGAAAAGTTGATTTGAGAAAAAAAAACACATGAAACTTAACCAAAAAAAAGAGTGCGTCTATCCTGTGACACCTCTAGGAGGAAGGAAGATATGTAAGGACACCCTGAATTCTCATCAAAACACTTGCACAATATTGTGCATAGTTAGTGAAGTTGAAAGCTCAACTTAGAAAAAGATTATTGTGAATTATACATTAACACACTACATGAGTCTCTACACAGCTCTGAGACTGATTGGGACGGGGGTAGATTGCATGATTTGGAGAAGCCAATTTGTCTTAATGTTTTGTTAATTAGTTTTCATTTATTTATTTATTGATGCTGCTTTTTTTGGGGGGGGGGGGGGGGGGCAGCTGAGTTGGTAGCACAGACCCCACAGGGTCAGTCGTTCAACTCCCCGTCCTTCCTGGCTACATATTGAATCGCCCCTGGTCCAGTTGTTGCTAGTGTCGGCTTGTAAGTCTCCTTTGCTTTACTACCAACTGTCAGATGATAAACAGTAACAATTAGGAGATTGTTGTCTTATCCTAGGATAAGGACAGGACATGCGAGAAAACATCTAGCTGGTCTTAACGCATCTAAAGCTCCAAAATTGGCACATTTATTTTAAAAAGTGACTTCTTCTGAATTAACAAACATGATACAAGGGTTCAAAGAGTAATAGTTAGCAATAGTTTCTTTGCACTGTATGGCTGTGTATTAACAATGTCGGACTCACAAAAAAGGACTAATACCAACACAGACAGTAATTCTTCGCAACACTCTTCGAAAATAAGGTGGCTACATAGTGGATTGCACACAATCTTTGTGGCAGCGTGGAGTTGCCAGCCCTTAAGAGGAGATGAGGAATGGACGAGTTAGGTCACCTGTTTCTAACTCCATACACACATGCACGCACACACACACACACACACACACACACACACACACATTACATTCTAGTTTAACGCTAGTAATATTAATGCCCAACCAATGCTGAATCAGCAACATCACTTGAGGCCATTAATCATACTTCTCTTCGCTTCCTCTGGAACCAAAAAAGACTTATGAGTATTAGTCCTCAAGACCTCCAAACACATTCAGATGTATAAAAGTTGGGTGTTTTTTTTTTTTTTAAGTTTTTATCCTTAAGGCAGCTGGTAGGTGGATTTTGTTAACTTCAGACAGAGTTGAAATTTGAAGGCTAACTTATAAAGTCATATTTTCAACAATGATTTTCCCTTATTACTCCCAAAAATAACTACAACATGGTCATTTCTCTGATGACACACTGTAGAAATTATTTCTGCAAGATCCCTGAATCATTGGCAGCGGCCATTGATGCTGAGTTGCAGCCTCTGTGATTGAAAAAAACGCAACTGACCTATGTTCTGTACGGTCACTGAACGCATCCCTCACTGACAGACTTAACCACAGTAGAGAGGTATGAAGAGAGATAAGCACGGCTCACCATAATGCAGGGAAGCAGGTTAAGTGAAAACAGCTTTTGCCCCTCACGTTCACCCTGTTTGTGAATATTGCTCATGTTCACTTTATGTAGTCACAAAAGGATCTATTCAGTTCACCGGTCAACCAAATGTGCTTTTTTTAGCTCGTTCATGCCAAACACTTGTCATAGATCAGTTTTCAAAAAAAGGACTGAAAACACTTCAGTGAGACTTTCCTATCTACAGAGTGACACATTTCTTACATTTGCCATATTTACATATCCATGTGATTTTTAAACAGCCCTCTTGATTTGACCTGTGTCTGTCATGGGAATGAACACACACAACAGTTCCAAAGTCAGAGCACCTTCAAAATGTATAGTAGTTCCAGGGATGCACACAGTGCTATGTTCCTAACAACTGGTTCATTCAGTTCCTAAGAACAGCATTGTTATATGACTGAGCTATGTGTTGCTCACCTCACTGCCTGTACATGCAACATACACATAAAATGCAATGAGGCAACAAATGGTGAATGTGAGCAGGGAATCTACAGTAAACACAGATTGGTCTGTTCTCAACGTCTCACATGTGATTTACAAACAGTAGTACCGTAACATCTCTAACATCTGTTCACGTCAACCATCCGTGATCCGCGCACAGAACATGCATCTGACACACAATTCACCCATCTGATGTAAACTGCGTTCAGTGTTATTTAATATAATAGGTAGCCTGTCAACTGAAGCTGTGTGACAAGACAAGGTAATGTCTCTCTGCCAGTGGGACAGCGTTATAAGTATGTTTAAATGGAATGGTCAGAGCCTGTGAAAACGTATTCAGAACGGTGGTGTTTGAGGAAAATGCTTGTCTTGGCAATTTATATCGCTTTGTTTTACGCTTCGAGCGTTAAAACTACATGCACTACTTTAGTTGTCAAGCTGGTCTCCTTTGCTAGTCAACATCTGCGGATGACAAGAAGCTTAGCTTGCCAGAAACACAGCGCTGAGTTTTTGACTTAACTTGCTTGTCTGCTATGTGACAGTGCTGAGAAAAAAAGGACTGTTAAATTTAAAAAATAAAACTCTGGTGGCTGAATATTTCCTTGCAACCCATAATCCACTATTTTCATGCGTTTATATCTGATGGAAAGGCCACTTCTTTTTTGCAACGGACACCAATTTTGGTTTGCGATAACTGGGGAGGCAAAGTCACATTCTTCCTACTTGTATTCCTCGTCTAAATTATGTATTCAAATTCTAATTCTTCATTTTACTGAACCAGCAAATTTGAGACTTAAAGGTGTGCTACAGGTTTTTGTTTTTTCAATTTTAGTCTTTTTAAAAAAAAAATAAACCACACAGCAACACGGCCAACATGGGTCTTATAACAGGTACAATGAACAATCTGTGGTCTTTGGATTAAAACTGATGTTTAGGGGCATTAATGTTCAATTGAAACTTTAATGGACCAGACAAGATGAATAAGTTGTCTTGTTGATGAAGACAGAGGCTAACGGAGAAGTGACTCCTGAAACTAAAGCTAAGATTAGACTTGTCAGGGTGCAAATGTAGGCTCTGCCAAAGGTCCTCATCCTCTTTTCACACTAGACATTAAAGCTGTCCACAATCCACCCCAATGCCTCCCTGTACAGTACAGTTTGCCAGATTGCACTGGGTAATACAGGAATAGGAGATGAGCAAAGAAATAGCTGCCTCTCCTGAAAGTGCAGCATATCAGAATTTATTTACCCAAAAGCCACAACTGGAAAAGTCGGACAGTTTCTCTCTTTTGGAAACTACTGTATCATGCGCAGAAGATGCTGAGGCAACAGGGTGAAGGCATCAGTGCTGGGCATTGAGTTCATTCCATTATAGAGTAGGAATAGGGCAGTTGTAGCCTATTCATGTCAATTAGGATCACATGTGACTCACTTGCCTTGAGACCCAACTAGTCAACTCAAATAAACCAATTCATTTAATTTTAAGTCACAACTTCTGAATATATTTGGTAAAAATAATGTCACAAACCGGTCAATGGATTTGGAAGATGTGTTGAAATTAGATGAAACAGTTAAGGCCCTGGAACATTTTTGTCTTCAATGATGTGACACATCATGAAGACTGAAGTAAAGACAAGAGGGTGGCTGCTGATGGTGAAAGGCAGAGATCTGCTAGACTTTGTGTCACTCAAGCTTTAAAGCATTACAGAATTATAGTAATAGGATCACTGTAAAACCTTCTATAAAGATACATATTTACTTTGTTTAACATATTCTTTCAAGCTGTACAGATGAAAAATCCCAACTGACTAACAATAAAGCTTTGTCTTCATTACAGTGTACAGTATATGATAAAATGCATTACTGTATATTAAACAAAGCTAAAAAATATTGTTAAGAAGATATTACAAAACAGTATTTTGTACTTAAAATAGATTTCAGAACCTAATGTGAAAGACACTGTATATTCAATACACTGTTCTATTTGATATACTGCTGGTGTCAATACTTTGATCAAACAAAACAGACATAAACTTGAATAACCAGCCTCAGCACAGAGTCGAAAGGTTTGCATATTGAATTATCTACTCCTGTTTGTGTTTCCTGACAAAACATCAGGTATCTTTACGGTTGTACTGTACAGTGTAGAAATAGTACAATCACAATTACATTATAATTTCTCATTCAACAGACGGGTTTTGCATGTTTGAATGTAAAAAAAAGCCTTGACGATTATAAAGTTTCATAAGAAATTAAAAATATTGCCATGGGTTCAGTGACTTACACTACGGGCTGCGACTTACTACAACGCCATTTATAAAGAAGTTGGGACGACGTGCAAAACAGAATGCAATGATTTGCAAATCTCATCAACCCATGTTTTATTCACAGTAGCACTGTCAAATGCTCCTCCGGTTGTTTTTGATTTGCGGCAATTACTTTTACAGCCTTTTGTTGCAACTGTTCCAACTTGTGTGTTGCTGTGTTGCTGCCATCAAATTTAAAATCAGCTAATATTTTTGATGAAATGGTAAAATGTCTCAGTTTCTACATCTGATAGGTTGTTTATGTTCTATTGCGAATAAAATATGTTTAAGTTTCATATATCGTCCCAACTTCTTTGTAATTGGGGTTGTATAACCGGAGTATATTTCTTCACATTGTAAAAAATTAAGCATGTCAGTTTGCTATGTGCTATAACATTAACTTTCAACTGTCAATGAAATACTTTGAGATAAATATTTTTTCTGAAAATGGCATTATTTTCAAGTTAATTTTAATCGAGTCTTGGAGCTGTGTGTTACAGTCAACCATGCTCACTAGTCCAAGTCAAGTCCCAAGTCTTTGAGCTGAAGGCCAATTCAAGTCACAAGTCTTTTGGAGCAAGTGCAAGTCCAGTCTCAAGTCTGTTATGGTTGTAATGATCGATCTCTCATTTGCTGCATGCCATGTCTGGAACTACAACCCCCATTCTATATTTTTGGAATATCCAGATCCAATCTCATGTTGCTCATTTAGTTTGTGCTGTTCTGTGATAGAGAGTAAAGATATAAGCTGTGTATTTCTGCAGTTTCCTCAGCTGAATGTGTGTGCATGGGAGCAGTTTCTCTGTCTGACCGACACACCGCATGTTTTTCTGAGGACAGAAATGGTCATTCACCTCTTCAGACTATTCCTAAAGGTTCATGTGATCAAATTAAACGTAATATAAAGATTGTTCACAAGTGCTCAATCTGAATTTCGAGAAGTCATGTCTCAAGACGCTGCGTGTGTGAGAGTGTGTCCCCATCTCTGGTTACAGTTGCTTCAGTTACTGATAAACATTTTGATTACAGCACATTGAAGCTGTCCAATGAAGTGACCAATTCAAGAAAAAAAGTGCCCAACTGGGCAGAAAACCCCCAATCTGGGAACCACTGACAGGTATACAGCTGTGCAGCTACAGTAGCTTTAGCTAACCAGTGTGTTATGCTCTTTAGTTGACACCTATGACATCGTGATGTTTTTTTTTAACCTGACTACATCTGCACAAACTGACAAAAAAAAACTGAGCCTGCAAATGAATGTACACAATCCTTTGCAGAGATTCAATTCTTATATTCCGTAGATGATTGCCAGGGCAACATATATAACTGCAGTAAGGTCTCCCTGGAATAATCCTGTAACAAAGTGTAACTGTTCATATCATGGGTTTCAGTTTTCAGAACAACTTCGACTCAAGACAGCTAATGAACTGTAACCATGTATCATCTCCAGTATCTTTGTTATGAATAATTATTATGGTTTTCATTGTCATTTTAGGTAGTAATTTATTAGGTCAACTACTAAACACAAGGATTTGCTCTTATCTCTTTGGACTCTACATGATATTAAGTTTGGCTGTAATTGTAAATATTTGTGTTCATTATTAAAAAGGCCCATATTATTGTGTCACAGTATTTGCAGATATTATATTATGGGCACTAAGTTCCCATTTGCCTTATATTTTTATTCACAGTCAACTAGTAAGCAGCACTGTTGTGTCATTTAATGTTTCTTCTACCTTTATATATGCTGGCTAGTTTTATTGAGACACTATTTCTATCTCTCTGTCTCCCTGTAAGAACATTCACATCAGCTAGCTGGCCAGCACAACCACAGTCCCGTGTGTGGCCACCTGGAGCACTTGGGATTAAGGCCCTTGTTCAAGGGCAACACAGTGGTACTGATGAAGGAAGAGCAAGTGCTTTTTAAATTGTCCCAGACACATCCATGCTGGTCAGGGTCACAGGTTGTTTCTTCACACTTTATCGGATTTTACAGGAGCTATCCTAACTTACATTATTCAGTTAACCTTACTCATTTATCAAGAATAAGCCGTTCTTACTAGTTTTTACCCAGTTACATTTATTTGCAAGGTGAACAAAGTCATTTACGTATGGTTTTTGGGTAAAGCTAACTTGAAACGATCAAGTACGGGAGCAGCAAACGAGGCAATTGCGACAACTACAGCAGTGGGAGGCAGCAATTTACAAAAATGTACTTTGTTCTGGTGGCAAAACTTGTGGGAAAGTAACAACTGGGTCATGTAGGTAAGTATTCATGGGGTCAAAGGATCGTGGTGCAATTCCTAAACCGACTGCCGTTGACCATCAACTCCTATCTGCCCTTAGTGCATCTTCTGCTGGCATTTGCTGATGAAGGAGGGAAGATTACATTTTTCGAAAGTGCACTGCTGCAAGTAAAAATAGACTTCACGTTCATGCAATGCAGCGAGAAGAACATTTTACAGTATGGTAGAACTGATCTGAGGAGTGGATAACTACGGCTAATTGACTCAAGAAGCGCTCTTACTTGTGCACAGCAGAGAAAGGCTGCGTTTACACGCACTTAAGAAACCTGGTTACTGGAAATCAAGAGATACATGCAGCAGAAGAGTAATCAGATTTTTCCTCCACATCTGACTTCTTCTGGAAGCCTGGCTCACAGATTTAATAGTGACAAGAAACACTGTCAGAAAGCTACTGTAATATAGTATATTATACTCCACACCAAGTTACAAGTAAACCTAAAGTACATTTTTAAACACTGCACACTGTTTTTTCTTGCGTAATCTAAATTGTAATAATACAATATTAATGATAATAACAAGCATTTGTAAGTAGAATTACAATTCCTATTCCAGTTTACTTGGCTTTTTTAATGCAAATTGCAATTTACTGTGAAACCATAGGGCACAACTGCATGACACACAAAATGAGATGCACATTGATAGATGCGTAGAGATTAACAGACTGACACATGGTGTCATGGTGTCACAGAGGCAGCCGATGCAGAGCAGATGAGTCCATAGCAGATGATATATGATGTATTATTGCATGACTGAAAGAGTCAGTCCAGGTGTGCAGTCTCTCTGTGGCAGGATATAAATATAGGCATAGGAGATCTCTCTGATACAGACGAGAGTCACTGCACAGAGTGATTGCGGCTGGCCTGTTGCATTCTTTTTCACAGCAAAGCTAAATAAGCCTTATACTGAGAGTGTTGAGCAGCAGGTCGTGGAGAGAAGGTGAGCTGTTCTGCATGAAGTTCAACCATTTCCACAGCCAACTTTAAGGGTTAACACATTTGCAAACCTTTCCTCATTATGAAACAGCAGAGAAGAGATTTGTCCATGCATGTAAAACATGCCTCCAACATGAGTGTGGGCATCTATGTGCAACACAGATGAGCTAGAATAATAAAAAGATCAATGCTTTTCCGTGCAGATAACCATAGACTGTCAGTGGCAGATGCTTCAGCTAAGTGAAGCACATCCACTTTTTAATGATCAGTTTGAGCACAGACAGGACAGAAACTGAAAGTCTGCTCAATTATTCATTGGCACTGTATGTTTTGACAAGACATCAGCCTGTATCTGCAGACAGATGTTAGCTAGTTGTAGCTCCCCAGGAGGGGACAGACTGAATTGAGAAAACACTACATCCTGCTCACATCTTCACATCTAGTAGCCAGAGATAACACTTTCAAAAAACAACAACATAGGTCAGATCAGCATACAGCCTCTTTTCTCAGTTTGTCCCTCTCATAGATGCAATCTCTCGATCTACTATGAGATAACCGGTGTCAACTAACCATCCCGAGTCACCTCAGGGCCACGTTGACTGTAACTATTCATATTACAGTGTGCGTGCTTGTCATGACTGAAGTCATCATATATTAGCTACCATCTGTATTATATTTTTTTAACCTGTGAATATTGAAAGAGTTCATTTTCTACAAACTAAACATTTTTCTTGTCATGCAGCCCTTAAAACAAGTAACCAGTGTAAAAACATGTAGTGTTCCCTGAACAGTCTAAGGATTTAGGAATATATATTAAAGGACGGCTTCACCGATTTTGAACTTGCTTCTTTTTGTTCTAGTTTGTATAGTACATGTAACTGACATTAAACTTCCCTTTGATTTAACTACATTAAAGTATTTCTGTAATTCTAGCTGAAAATTTCCTCCAGATGACATCACTTGCAGGAACCTTCAGGTCAACCTGTTTCCAGAGCTCCCCCAGATGACATAATCTGAGCTCCTAATGATGAAAAAGTCCTCCGGGTGATGTCATCTGGAGGAGTTTTTCGGTTAGAAGCCAAGAAGTATTTTAACATAGCGAAGTCAGAGGGACGTTTAATGAAATTAGTGTACATTTATGAAAATTGGTGAAGTCCCCTTTACAAATTGGGATTATTTAATAAATCTTTTTATCCAGTCCAACTTTGTACATAGGCATTTCTTAAACTCTAACGTGACTCAAGCTTTTATATGATGTATATTTATTGGTCCTTTATCCCATCTGCTGTTTGTCCTGATTTCTTGGCAAATCTTGCAGCAGCAAATCTGTTCTGGACAGCAAAATCCAAATTAAGGTTAATCTGTCTGAGAAAAAATAAACATTTGAGGTTTTAAGTTCTTTCAGTTCAGTGTTAATTTCATGGGGACCACATCATTGCAGAGAACTGTTGCATTGTTAGCACTGATGAAGGCTGTCAGCTTTATCCCACAATTCAGTCTACTTAGCATAAGCTCTCCAGACTTCAAGAGCAGCTCAATCAGATACCATGGCTGCTCCATCTTCATCACACTGCAGCCAGGAAAAAGTGTGCGAATACCCACAAGGAATTATCACTATACACTTATTATAATTTCAATTAACCCAAGAAATGACTGGAAACATCTCATCTTTGCTGGACAGATCCTGGCTGAGCAGCAGAGGCCGAGCTCAATTTAAAACACAGGTCAAAAGCAAATTAAATGTCATTGTGTTTCCTCATTTCACTGCGGCACAGATTCACCCCAATAATTAACAACATGAAAACACGAGTTAGGAAAAAAAAAGTTCACAAGTGATCACATAGGGGGCAATTAAAGGGGCCTTAATGAAGCATCAACGCACGTTATTAAAGCAGCAGCAGGCAGTCGGAGCTGGAAGGAGATGTTGGACAAAATGCCCTCTGTCATTGCTGGATCACAAAATCAATGTGCTGCTGCTGGTTGCCACTGTCCTTTCTGCTCAACACCTGTAGATGACATGAACCCCCGCCCCCCCCGATCTTATAACCCTCAACACCAGCACAAGAGCGGATTAAGATGTGTTGACAGCAACTAGTCAGACGTCCTTAAAATCTGGTACGGATGAGCACCGCTGGCCCTGGGTGGATGTTACTTTGGATTTATCTGTTTTTGTTGTGTGTTTAGTAATTGTAAGTGGGAGAAATGTGTCAGAATGAAGCCAAGTAGTGTGCACAATCTGGTGACACACTAATTAGCGACTATCTAGGTGAAGTGCTAGCTGTGTTGGTGTGTGTAAAGGTGTCTGTGGGCGATACACACAGTTTGAGGGAGCAGTCTGACAGCTGCTTTGCCTCAAGCTTTATGCTAATTTAAGAATAGAATGACCCACTAAGTTAACAGAGATGGCAGCTTAGCCATAACATGATGGCCCATGTCTTACTACTTTACTATTAAATATAACAATTCAAATAATAACAACATTGCTGATGATAATCTTTTTTCAAGCTGGGAAAACCAGGGAAAACAGAAAAGGTGGTTGCAAAGATGAAGTCAATACATAAAAGCATGTCTAGAGGGATGCAATTTAAAAAGGAGATTTACAGGATAACACTGAATTAACTAGCTCGCGCTCCTCAGGCAGGCACGTACAATGCTAAGCCCCCCTAGCAAAACTGCAATCAGCTTTATTCTTTACTCTATTCTGAATGGGAGCCAACAGAGCCCGAGGAGCTCAGGCTGACAGAAAACTCAAAAGTCTGACTGTAGCCATGAGCCAGACGTCGCTTCAGCCTACTTTAACTGTGATTATTGGAAAGTGATGATACAAAGTCAGAGACACACAGTATCGCACAGTTTTTACATCATAATTTAAAACCTCTGGTCAGAAGGAGAAACACAGATTCACCAGTTGCCAACTACAGAGCTCCATGTTTTCCTTCTTATATCATACATCATATTTGTCTGAGTAATCCCAAGTACACTACTTGGGATTACTGTCAGTGTGTGTCTCATGTTCATCATGTGGGTGTGTGTTATGAACATTTCTCTGGCAATGTGAAAGTCTGACTAATTCATTACTGGCTGTGACAGCCACATCCATCCGGCAAGCAAATCCCTTTTCCTTTATTTGGAAAATGCCTGGATAGGACATGACACGCCATAAAAACAGTGTGATCGGCTACTACAATAACTTATTGTTATTTTATTAGCTCATAAACAATATCCCATGCAGTAGTCACTTTTGAATAAATGAAGGGTATTTACAACTCCAAACGTATTAGCTATTAGTATTAAAGGACACATTTTTTATTTACCCCGTTTCGTTACCAAAGCAAATCATAATGAACGTTACGGTTTAATTCAGTCAAACTAGACACTTTTAAAGATGCCGAAAGAATAAGTTAAGCTAATAATCAAGTCATCGGAGCGTGTGTCAGCAATTCGACTTGGCCCTTTATGATGGGTATTGTTGCAAACTTCAGATATGTGTTGTTGTGTATGTGAGAAATTACTACCCTAACTTCGTGACTCCTCCTATTATTTCCGCTGTTACACTTTTTTTTTAGTATGTAATCACATTAACTGAACACAGTGGCTGCTGTTAAATAAAAAAAATTCTAATTGTTAAAGGCTTAAAGGTTTGCCAAATTGATTGTGGCTAACAGTATTCTGTACATTTAATAATCACACAATATAGTACAGTAATCTACGACTGTGAAATAAAGACAGAGCTACCAGCATGTACAGTCCAATCTCTCCAGACCCCAAATGCTATTCATATCCCTATACTGGCTGCCAGTGACTTCCTGCATCGGGTTCAAAGCTTTGTCCACCCACCTACAGAGTTTTCAACTTAACAGCACCTTAACACCCTCATGCTCCACAGTGTGTGGTGGTCCCAGCGCTGCAAAGCAAAAGATTCCAAGCAATAGTCCAAATTGCTCACAGTAAATCTGTAGAAGGTTGTGAAAACATGAAAGAAAAGAAAGTGTACAGTTCCAAGGGTGGAGGAAAAAAAAGCCAAGTGTGAGGTCAAAATAAGGAAGGAGAAGATCAGGATTTTTCAAAAGTCAAGGAGGAGTTAAGAGCCAACACAGGATATGTAGAGGAAAAACCTTTCAAGGACATAGGAAGGTGCTTTTGCAAGGCTCGACTATACTGACAGTAGGGATGAAACCTGACAAATATCAGATAAAATGTATTCATATATGCATGAATTGACACAATTATATTATTGCAATTTTTCTGAGATCTGCATGTAACATATCAAATACAGTAACATTAAACAAGTGGTGCATAAAAAAACAACTACTCCTGTTGTACAGAATGGCAGGAAAATGGCAGCCTTTAATGTATTTCACAGACACCTTTACATCTTGTGGGAAGTCTTCTGTCCTAATACCCACTGTGCCATACACATTTTCAAACTACTTTGTTTAAAAAGACAATTCTGTAGGAGGCAATAATCTTGAAGTTATCTGAACAAGTAATGTATTAATTTCTTGCACCTAACAATCTTGAAGATTGTCAAGATTGTTAGGTGAATCTATTTGTAAGGTTTACAAATATCAGTAAATATGTTTCACCTATTTTGCACTCAAAGTGTAAAAGAAACCGTCTCTTGCCCAGTTATTACTCCATGAAACATTCAGTGAAGTTATTTGCTAATTATTAATCATCAACAGAAAGACTTGCACAGCAATGACTACAGTTATGTTTGTACCAAGAGCCCTGTACTATATTAATTAGTTCCTCCAGGAATGTGCAACAATTAAATTAACCAATCTCACTTAAAACATCATGAAAACATCATGAAAACATTGTAACACAATTTTTTTAGACAAGCTATGGTGAAATCGGGCGCCACAATCACAAAAACATCTGTAAAATCCTGAAAGAACTGACTAATTAAGACATCCATCTAGTTTTTGCATTGGTCATGTTAACACTGGTCAGAAGTTTTGTGAGCATCGCCTGGTTAAAGACCTCAGATTTCAGCTCTTCGATGTCTTGACTTAAATGTGTTCTTTTATCTAAAGAAGCATGGGGGGGGGGGGGGGGGGGGGGCGTTTGTGTTTGTTTGCAGAGATGGCAAAAAAGGTAAGTGGTGGTAGCAGAAGCTCACATTTTTATAGCGAATGCTGTTAGCTAGAATGGAGAAAAATGAGGGTTCTATTCAACACTGGCTGAAAAGAGAATATACTCAAAGAAACAGCAACAACAATAACAAAATGTCTCAAATTGTAAGTGATTTCCGGTCGCAAAGTCACCTCTGTGTAAACTGCTCCCAGTCTAATCAAACATACCCCTGCTGGGTGAAATCCCTTTTATCTGAACTGTGCCCATGTCTAATTGATCTCTTACTGTAATCTCTGTTGTCACAGTAACAAATATGCCCCCTCATGCCCCCTCCAAACATCTTTCAATTAGGCTTTTTTAGCATACCTGCTATCCCATATTCCCCAGCGGAAAGTGCAAAATGCTTGAAGGAGCATCCTGAGAGTGTGTGGCTGTGAGACACATGTCAGCCACACCTGCTCCATTCTTACATAAGATCATGTGAGTGAAAGAAACACTGGGCTGTATAAAGGAAAACGTGGTTGACATTGTACAGCACATTTACACAATAATACTGATTATTACAGAAGTGTGCAGTCAGGGGGGTTATGAGCAGCTGGTGTTTCAATAGTGCACCAGTGTAGGCAGACACGAGCTGTGCTGGAGAAGTGGAGCGAGATTTTACATCAAGAAACATGATGTACAACAGAAAGATGGGAACATTATATTAGCGACACTGAGTGATATGTAGATGAAATGAGTCACTAAGACTGCAGTGCACTGTGCTGATAAGTTGCATAGATGGTGACAGATAACAGGTGAGAATGAATGGTGAAGTCCCAGCAGCATTTAAAAAGACAAAGCTGCACAAGTAAATCATTTCTGTAATTAGAGTCAGTGTCAGGGAATTCACTCACGCACACACGATGAAAATGATCAAATTGGTGTTTATTTTTCATTTCAAGGAGGAAATGTCATTTTTTTTTGTTTTTTTTTGTTTCATAATTTCACTTTATATGAAAGCGTTGTTGTCACTGATTTTTTCAACTCTTTTGCCAATGATATGTCTCGTGCTTCACAGGCTAGTGCACACATCAAGCCACGAGAATAAGCAAACATCAAAGTAATTTTAAATTAACTTATTAACACTAACGTCTTTCTTTTTTTAATAATTTATCTTCACAAAGTGTAATGGTACCAACCTAGCTACTTGGGTTTGTGAGCCTGGGTTATTACCAGGCATGAAACTGAAAAAGCCACATCAATGCCAACTTGATAATTTATTGATTTGATTGATAGAAGTTTCTCTGAGACAGACACACAACTCTGTGAAGATCAAAAACCCAATAGGGGAAAGCACATATTTAAGTGAAAACAGACTTCACTTGCCTCGGAATTCACGCCCAAGCTTTGAGATCTAACGCTAACCGTTTATTCACAGCCTGTTGTAGCTGGAGCTTACAGGAAGTTGGGGAAATGTGGTAGCAGTTGTTGAGTTTTCTAATTTAACAGAGTCAGGGGGTATGAACCATCTGAAAGGCGAGAAAACTGTGTGGTGAAATGGATTCATCTTGAGCTGGAGCCTATCCCAGCCGTCATAGGGCGGGAGGAGGGGTCTCCAGTCTATCTCAGGGCCAACGCAGGGAGACACACACCATTCACACTCACATTCGCACGTACGAGCAACAGAATTTGGAAATTTGATTTTATTTGTGGTATTGTTTTTGTACTTTATGCCATGAAAGAATCTGGAAATGTTTCTTTTTTGCAACGTTTTTATTACATAATGTCTTTCATAACATTTTTCCAACGTCCAAATAGACAATTTTGTAATATTGCCAAAAATGCGTCGTATTTATTTAAAATTATGATCAAACCCTTGCTGATGTTTATACTTACTGTCATAACGATACTGGAGCTGCCACCTTTTTGAGCTCCAGACTAAATGTCTATCAGATCCACAAGGATTCATTCATATAGTGTAATTAATTTCATATATACATACATATCATAATGTCTCTTTGTTCTGTAAAAATGCAATTCAATTGTTACCTCCTGCAGGACTAATTACTCTATAATGTATTTTCCTAAAGTATCATCATATTATCAAGACTTTAAATAGTAATACCTGTTTGGGCAGTATTGGCCAGACCTATTTTAGAGAACATTCCACAACAGAAAATACATAAATCTCAAGAGACATCAGACTATACTTCGAAGTAAAATCTATGTCCAATACAAGATAAGTCATGCATGAGAGAGTTAACAGGTACAATGACTGAGCTTCACTGGGATGAAAAAATTATGAGGCCAAGTGGAAAGCTGAACTAGATTTATTTTAGCCATCGCAATGGAGATACTTGACATTGTTTTTGAAATGATTACAACATATTAGAGTCTCATTTATTGTGATGTGATACTCGTCCTCATTTAAGATGGGTACCTGGCACCTATTTTGTTTGTTTTGTTGGGAGCGTTTGGTTTATTTCCATCATTGTTGCTAAAATCCAGCTCCCTAACTGCTGTGGTGATGCACTTTAGCCCAGTTGTGTTTTGAGTATCCAAACATGTTAATAATTCAAATGTTTTCAGAAAGCCTGGGAAAACATACATGGTGTTTTCTCTCGTTTGCAACACATTCGTTGCCTGAAAAGAAACCAGAGGAGCCTATTCAGTGTAAATGCAGACAGTCCTCTAATATGGACAGTGCATTGTAATTATTACAAATACTTTTTTTCTGTTCATAAAAAGGGAAAGTGGTCTTATTACTTTGTTATAATACAAAAACCTAAAAAAGAGCATCAGTCGTTTTGTTAATTGCATGACATGATGATGAGTCAGTTTTTTAGTTCACAAACAGGCACATGCTTATTCTCATCTATATCAATTCCTTAGTTTAATTTGAAACCTTAAAAAATGTTCCTGTAATCAAGCACTATTTTTAATGCTGCTTATATATATTGTCATTGATAACAGCCTGGTTTTGATTTGGCAAAAGTTTTTTTTTTTTTTTTACATCAGATGCCCTTCCTGACATAACCCTCCCCAATTTCTACGGGGCTTGAGACCGGCCCTGCATGGCTGGCAATGAGGATTAAACACCAGTAATTCAGTTTTTAATAGAAAATTCTTCAAATGAAAAGATGGTTTTAAAGATCTGTTTTAACTGGTACAGGGAGTAGTGGTACAATCAAAAACAGGCCATGGTGAGCTGTTGGATTAAGAGCTGCAGGTGACAGGCTGCACACCACTCTTTCTGTAAAGTAATCGTCACACCGTACCACGTGCAATATGGCATAATGGGAAAAAGTCCAATAATTGATGTCTTTATTAAAACAATGTGAGTCAGGTTGAAGTATAAACAGATTTATAAGTTTTTCTACTAATATGTTTCAAACTAAGCAGCTGCTCAAGGAGGGTTTGCTAGTATTATACTGCACTTGGTGTTACCATGGTAACTTGAGGTGTCACCAGATCATCAAGGGCTTAGACTGTAAGGGCTATGAATAAGAGTTTTTTTTTGTAGGTGGGTTATTCATAAAGGTACTTTCACTGTAGTTGATTTGCTACAACACAAATCTCTCCCAGTTCTTAACAATGTTTCCATGTGCTATTATTGTAGAAAAGCCCTAATCAATCATAATAAAACCAAATGGAATACAGAAGGTATTTGTCACATCCAATGTTGAAACTACTGTCCTTGTCTAATCAGGCTTTTTGCAATGCTTTCCTTTATATCTTTAGAAAAGCATGAGCTATAGAGTAGAAATAACTCTCTAACCCACAGGATACATGCAGTGACTAGAAAAAGCATTTCCAAAGGGAAAATGCACTGTGAATGCTTCAGCGCTGAAAGGATTTTCCAAGCAAAGCCGAGAAAAGCTGAATGAAATTTAATGTTGTTAATGATGTCATCAGTTATGTGATGTCATTGATAATGTCATCAACAATGCCATGAAAGCAATACATTTTTAAAGTATAAAAATCTTACAGTATAAAAAATATTTAGAAAGTCATACACAAGCAAGGTGAACATTTTGAAGTTTGAAGCTGAAAGTATGCCGAAGCAGTTAGGGGCCAAAAAACATATGGATGACGATAATAATAGTAATAATAATAATAATAATAATAACAATAATAACAATAATAATATAGTTTAGGATATCATTACTGTAATTGCTGGATCATTCACAGTAGATAATAGCAAAACAGACAGGAAAATATGTAATATTGTTAATGGATGTTAATGGATGCCACACACAGTGTAGATCATATGTTATTACACTCTGACATAATCCAGTGGATACAGGAAAATCAATATTATAATAGCCTGTCAGCTACAGTGAAGGCCTTTTTAACCTCGTATAAGTGGTGACATTGTACAGACTGGATAAGAGAGGAGATGTTATTTAGGAGCCTACGTGCACACCGCGGGGGGGGGGGGGGGGGGGGGGGGGGCAGATTTTAACAGTGAATCAATCCGAAATGGAAAAAATAAGCTATACATGTGGGAGATACAAGTAATCTAGTTCTAGATCATCACAATAATGGATAATACGATCATCAGTCATACAGGTGGTCCCATACAGCACACACTGTGCTCAGGGAGTTCTACAATACATCCTGGAATGTAATCCTGCTTTTTTTCTCTTCACCCTGGGGGGAAATTTGACTCACGATCATCATTCATTTGAGTAAATACATACACTTTATGTTGTCATGCTATTCAAGCTGCCATAACACAAAACAGCTGCTGCAATGTAAACTTTGCCTTCAGATGTAAACGGTAAATGGTCTTATAAGGTGCTTCTCTACCTATTGATACTCAAAGCGCTTTACACTGCTTCTCATTCACCCATTCGCACTCACAGTCCCACACACACTCACCCCCGGGGGAGCTGCTATGCAGCTGGCCAACGCTTATCGGTTGCAACTAAGTTGGGGTTCAGTGTCTTGTTTAAGGACACTTCGACTTACTGTACATACTGTAAAACAAAGCAATCAAATTGGGTTTCAGTGATGGTTTCTGACTTGCTGAATTTTGGTGTGACGAAGTTCAGCGACAATCAGGAGAGTGTTAAAGTCACAGACTCAAGAGCGATGCCCGGTTATTAAGTGAGACATAAAAATGAATTAGAATATTAAAAGGCAAACCCAAAATCTGGATTTGGGTCCAGCAACAGCCATTAACTCACCCAGGATCTACCAAGTAGGTCTCAATGTGTGGATCTATGAAAACATGAGAATAATTCCACCTAGCTTCCCGATTGGCTACACTCAATTCCATTTTTGTGCCTCACTAATAGATAACACATTTAATGCTTGATTTTAATTTCTTATGCTAAATCAAACAGATGTCGCTTAAACATCCCTTACAAAATGCTGAAGATCTAGGAGGATTTCTTTTTAATGATATGGTGCCAAATGCTGCCTGACTATCTTACATTAATCCGTTTTATTATGTTGCAGGCTGCTGCTAATTTAGCTCAACCTTTTTCCTCCGTTTGTGATTTTTTTGAAAACTGACAGGGTTAAAACTTTTGCACTGCTGACGAGTATTAAGGTTTACTGCTTTTATAGTGGAGTTGCTGACCGAACATTACAACAATAAAGTACTTCCAAATTTTGAATTTGAGCTGAAATCCACTCAGGGCAGCCCTGTTTATTTGAGCAAACATGAATTAACAAAAGTCGTGATAGTTTTTTTAAAATGACTAACACAGAGATCCTAAATTACTAATAAATTCCAACATTAAGAGTTAATATAAACCTCCTTTACTGGTACACACTGCAGTATCCCCGGACCAAGGATGCTACATATAAACATCAGTCAAGTTTTTTCTATTCCAAAAGCCAGAGCCTAGCGGGATTCCTGTTTTTTTTGCACATGGTTTCACCAGAACAGTTACTTTAATGTTTATTTAATTAAAGGTCAAGTACAGCGAAAGGCTTTGCTGGGAACATCCAAGCAAACATTTTAATTAAACCAAAACAACTGTGATTTTAACATGTAAACACATTTTGCAATTAATGTTTCTGGTTTTGCCACCTACAGTCATGTGTCAAAGTTTGCAGGTGATTTTTCTTGCTCTCCGCGTCCTCGTGTGAATAACCTACCCCTGCACTGTTTCCACTGTGCTATCAAGAGCTGACAGTGGTTAGGAAAGCGATTTCGGGACTTTGAATAAACGCATGTAATTGTAATTGTACTGTCATTACACACAGATTATATTTTCTCGGTAGCTTGTCTTTGCACTTTTACAGTGGCACGACAAGCATTCTAAAAATGATCAGTGAAGACATAATGCCCACCGTTTTCAATGTCAGGTAGATTTTAAAAACCCTTTTCAATCCCCAATATTATTCAAAGTATTCATTCCGGTGCCTTTCAGTGTTTGCCTCATATCATAGCTTTGTCTTAAAATGTCAGAGGATTTCTGTGTCTGACATGCTTTTCAGAAATGTTCTCTTTCAGTTTATCTTGATTCTTTGACTCAGAGACAACAGTACAAACTCTCTTTTACTTTTTCGATCAGCACGTGTCAATGTTTCTTTTTTTTGTTCCCGACTAAAATGTCATTATTAGCACTGTGCATTGGATGTACTGCCAAGCACATACCCTGGTGTTCTTTCCGCTGAGCGACAGTTCACTTTCTGCGCTACAGGAACACTGTAGGTGGGGGGCACAGTTATTAACATTTCCTTTAGCACTATATCTCAAATTTGCTCTGCAATAAAGTTCTTCACTATCCTATCATATTCCCATCTGAAAATGTAGAAATTATGACATTAATTAATAGCAAATGGCTGCCATTGAAGTACAATTTATAAAATGTAGCCTACTGCTGCCTATGTGGCACAGACAGCCCACACCTTTCTAATGAGCACCGGCTGCATAATGCATGTGCTATGTTCTAAGCAAGGTAAATTATGATCAGTGTTAATAATAATGCATTGCCACTGCTCCTTTTTTGAAGAACACATGCCATGTTTGAATGCCAGCTCAAGCTTCTGCATCACTGCCCAAAAAATATCAGTGAATAAAATGTTACAGCTGCTTAATGGATCATGTCTGATGAAGTGAAGGGTGGAACTTTGCAATTCAGGAAAGGTCACGCCTATGCCACTAATAAAAGACACATTAAATTACCTGATATTATAATGGGGTTTGGTGTGATTGTGAGACTGTACAAGACAGGACAGCACTTATTCTGGCTTATCTCATGCATGGCGGTTATGTGAGATTGTTCAAAGGAGGTTACACAAGATGGTTACCATGGCATTTGCACGGGCCTTTCTCCAACTTTACTTTGCTAACAAATAATGGGTCAGGTCAAGGTATTCTCATGATTTTTCTTCTCCTTGTTAGTGACGTGATTAAGAGCTGGGTCATTTCAACCTCTCTTCCCTCTGACACTACATCCTTACAATGAAATTGAAATTTCCAAGCCCCTGTTGCAACAGCTACGCCATTAACCCAAGATACATTAAATATTTTATGTAAAGATGCCGTAGGTTGGTGAGAAACTAGGCTAGTCATATGGTGAGAGGATGTATGGATAGTAACAGTTGCCACACTTCCTAGCTGGGTAAATATAAGCAACTGTGGCATGGATTTCCAGGATCTTTTGAGCTGATGATAATTGTACAAATTCTAAAAATGCAATATAGCAGGGGTGAAACAACATTAAAGTCAACACTGTGTTTATATGTTTGTTCTGTTTCAAAGTTGCCGCTAGTCAGTAGGATAAGGTGGCATATCTATATTATGTCCTATCTCTCATTCACAGTAGTAGAAATGACTGATTTTGAAAGAATGGTCTTGATATGTCTCGAAGGACTAAGAGTTGTCAAGCTATAAAAATTGTATAATTATGAGAGCTTGATAAACAATTTCTGAAAAGGCAGGAGCATGTAGATGCTCAACCTCAATTGGCCCATAACTCACTGTTTGGACATTAAAACATAGATGACAGGGGAACCATGTGGTGCACAAGTAACATCTCAATTAAATTCTGTGTAGTTTAAATCTTTGGCAATATTAGAATGGACACTCATCAGCATTATACTGTACCACTGAGGCTTCATTAAGAAAGTTTTCAACAATAATGGAGTCACAAGTTTCACTCTAGTGGTCAAACACCCCATTATATATACCCTACTGTGTTCAGCAGCAAAGCCTGCAAAGCTATTGTTGGGCCATAAATTTAAAACAATGCTCCAACCTTTTCTGTGAGACACATCATGAGCCTGGGGTTTGTTTTCAAACGCCTTCAATTTAAACGGGTAAAGTATCTGTGTTTTTGTGCATCAATCTAGTCTCTAGAAATTCAGATCTTAAAAACTCCCTAATCCCCTAATTGACAAAATACACTCAGACCAATAATGTGGCAGAAACTTTGAGTCTTATCGGGAAAGTCTCTACAGTACAAGCTTGGCAGATTTGAGCATAATATTCCATTGTTCCAAGCAGATCCTCTCAAGCTCCACCAGCCTGGTCAACAAGTGTCTGAAGTGCTACCTCAGGTCTCTCCACAGATATTTTGTAGGGTTTAGTCAGTCAAAGACTTAAAGGAGAACTCTTACAGTCTGGAGCAGGTTTGACAACTGGGCTCTTGCTTACCTCCTTGAGCAAGGCCCTTCTTGCCTGGTTACTCAGTCTGGCCAAGCAGCCAACTATATATATATATATATATAGTGCCTTTTTCAAGAATCTTCTATTTAACAGTTACCGAAACCACTTCGCTACTAGAAGCCCCACAAGCTTTGGAAATGTTTTTACACTCTTGCCCTGAATTGGGTTTTAAGGCTGGACTTTTTTGACTTTCATGGTTCGGTTTTCTTCTATGTATACACATGTGCACATGTGTTTGCCTTTTTAAACAATTTCCAATCAATTTGGTGTGTCGCAGGTGAGCTCCAGTCAGGTTTTAAAACATCCCAAAGATAATTAAAGCAAAGGCAACAACAAAATGGACTTTCAGTGAATGAGGATTATATGAGTGTATAATTTTGCTAGGAGAGCACTTTCCTTTTTATATGACAGTAACATAATGATACAGTACAGTTTGAGATGTTTTTGTTACGACGGGTATTTAAAATGTACTCGGGCATGGCTTGTTAAAGAATGCAGGATTCTCTGGTAACAGCGTCATTGAAAATGAGAAAGTCGCAAGTATTAATACTTTGAAAATGGATAGTATCCAAAAGCAGTTAAAAGACAGACGGCAGTATTAAGGGTAAACAGTGGAAATGGAGGCAACAAGCTGAATTTAAACATGTAGATGCCAAAGGGGGAACAAAAAATGTAATTTTAGCTGGTCTTTAGAAACCACTTCTTTTAATGCCACTTTTCATTTCAAGTTACATTACTTAAACTCACTAAAAATGCAAAACCAAACCAAAGAGAAGAACACTTTTATTTGGATTGTGGTTAGTACTCAGGTGGCTTTAAATTAGGAAACAAATCACACTTCATAAAGCACATTCTGTAGCTGTAGCAGGCAGCGTATGCCCACACAGAAACCCGCAGATCAGGGAGCTAAAACACAGTTAGTTTTTACATTTGTTCATTTCGTCTCAGAGCAAGGCTAGTTGACTCAGTGGAACCGCAAATTTTGTTTTTACAATGGAATAATTTTAATTCAGACCCAGCACTGCAACATTAGAGAGGAGACTAAAGGTTCACGTTCTACATATTAACTATGCATTGCTTGGAAGTCTTCTATGTGCACTTCAATCCACGCCTATCCACTGAACTACAGTTACATTTATTAGCAGTAGCAAAAAATAACGCAGATAAAACAGTGACATCTCATACCAAAGTCTTAATAAGGAATTCAAGAGTTTTGTGTGTTTAGGCCTATAAACATGCAATGAAGTCAAAATGAAGCTTTAACCAATAAGTAATTGAGCAAATCCACTAAAGCCTGAGACAATGCCATACAAAACTAAAATTACAGGAGTGAAAACTTTGCTCTCGCTCTCTCTCACACACACACACAGGTGTGTACACAACCACTGGATATTAATCCTTCCATACTTGAAGAAAGACCCAGTTAATGTGTGGGAGACTATGACCCTCGTCTAGTTTTAGATGCGTCAGGTACATATCACCCAGCAGGCTTCATTAAACACAGGCTTAACGCGTTTCTTTTTCTGAAATTTAAGTCTGCACTTCACGCTGTCATCCAACCCAATAAGCAGCAATTCATTACATTTTATTCCATTTATATGTTCTGTTTACTTTGAGGAAATCAAATTACACTGTGGTCATCACAATATCAACTAATGCTTTACTCTAATGTACCTTTTTTTCATTCACTAATATGGGATTGGCAACAATCATGACATCTTTCCTTTGATATTAAGGGCAACCTGACACTAGGTGCTGTCCCTGAACACATTTAACCCCTAATGTCCAATTCATTTGACTAGTGATCAATCCGATCCGTGGTCAGGCGTCAGGTTTCCCACACTTCCAGTACACAGAACTCCATTACAATGACTACAGGAGAGCACTTCAAGATTATAAGGGTGTGACAGCTATAGCGCAATGAACGTTAGTCTGGGACAGCGGTGGAGAAGGGACAGGGGAAAGTTGGGCTCAGACATGATAGTAGACAACCGTGCCTAATGTGAGCAGGACCAACAATTGTGCTAAACCAGGTTTTGCTGCCAAACCAGGTTCTCCTTTTAGTCCCAAGAGTTGGTTTTTCAATTTTGATTTCTGTCTAGATCTTGGTCTCCATGATTTGTTCAACATACCATTTCACTCAATTAGAGAAATGATTAGTATATGGTGTCCATACACAAAATCTTTCATTTCTTTAACCATGTTATGTTATATACATTTAAGAGTCCAAAAGCCAGTAACCAAGGTGAGGTGATGTTGGCCTAAGAAAGCAATCACAGCTACTTCAGCACTATGCGGACAAGAGCAAGACCAAATTCTGCAAAAGTCTACAAAACCACTTTATTGCTTTTCTGATGGATTTTAAATGTCACTCCTCTGTAGCTACAGGCAATGTATCTGTGAAAAAAAAAACACATTCGTTCCCTAAAAATGAAAATATACCATTTCTCATCCATGACCTGTCAGAACAGAGGTCCTGTTGTCTGCCATTAACTGAGCACAGCCCAACCACCGCTGAATATTAATGGAGCCTTCCCTGGATCATCAGAGCGTGTGCATTTAATTCACAATCCTATCTGCATCTTCTAGGGCACAAGCCTTGTGTGTGTGTGTGTGTGTGTGTGTGTGTGTGTGTGTGTGTGTGTGTGTGTGTGTGTGTGTGTGTGTGTTTCTGCACACACTGTGCGCATCTCAGAGCTGCTGTGGGTCTGTTCATTAGAGAGGACATCTTCTGAGTTTGAGGCCTGTCATACACTCTGGCTGAGATCAGTTATATTACAGCGTAGCAGCGTGTTTATTGAATTAACTGCCCATTAACACACGAATTAAAAGCGTTATTGAAATTATCTGTACCTGTAAGAACTAGACCATACCGGACCCTAAATGAGAAGAGCAGTCTATCTGACTGACAGGACACATCATGAGCTGAGTCCAAGTAAATCACATGAATGTCATCTTGTTGGCAGCATGGTTAAAACGACAGGGTAGTGATTGTAGAGAATGCACTGATCGTGTAAAGATACGGTAGCTTATCAACAGGCAAGGCCAAGGAAGGTTTCCGCTGAAAGGAAGAAAATGTGTGCTATGGCAACAAAGTGCTATAAGGATTTACATTGAAATCTCATTCCCCAATTGTGACGGTGCGTCAAGATGGTTAACGTGCGCAATGTGCGAAGTCACCAAAGCTCACAGATTGCGCACACATAAAACCCATGACTGACAGAAAATCTCTAGTCATGTCAAGGAGGTGGTGTTGATCATAAGGCTTACCTAAAAGACTCGATGCAAGCACCGGAATTATGAGGACGACGATGATGATGGCCCGTCCATCTAAACACGATTCTTCTTTAGTATCCTCTGGCGGTGTGTCGATGATGTCTTAACTAGGCCATTTCTTCCCTGATCGGAATTATTTCTCAGGAGGGTAACGCGTCGCAGGCTTTCGCACATCAGCACACCTTCTCGGTGTCCGTCTATTTTCTCCGGCTTTTCCAAAAAAAGCACACCTCATACTGCCCCCCTCCTCCTCTCATGCCTCTCTGACAACACCCAGGTCGGATTCTCATGCACAGATATTTGACTTTTATAGTGTTGGGATGCAGCAGAGAGAAGAAATCCAACTGAAAAAAAAACAAGCACTCACGGTAAAATGAATGCGTAACGCTATAGCGTCGAGACTCTGCGCGTTGCTTCCAAAGTCAACGCAGTGGTCTGTCCTCTTTCCCTCATTTGTCCATGCTGATAATAATCCACGGAAGGCTATCTGCCCCGCTGCACGGCGAGGGGCCTTCAAATGCACGAACTGCTCGACTTAAAATGTGAAACAGCGCTCTGAAGATACCCCACGAAATCAGGTGTCCGATCTCTTCTTTACGCGCTTGCGTGGTGTTCTCACTTGGTTTCACTTGGTATGTGATGCTCTTAACTGAAAATACAGAGTCGGTCTGAGAGTCAGCGAAGGGATCTTCCGTTTAGCCTTCATGGCTTTTGAACGGTAGCTACAGTACGTTGTTTAAATAGAAAGATGCACTACTATTATTTGAAGACCCGCTGGAGAAGATCCCATGGCTGATGACAGCCTCTCTCTCCCCCTCTCCCTCTCAGTGCGGTCTCATCGACTCCCTCTCTCTTTCACAGGGCATCACTTGCAATCTTTCAATCACACAGCCAGTTGTCATGACGAGGAGGTGCGACGCAAAGATCACTGAACATGCGCTCGCTCGGCTGAAGCCGTCATGTGTAGAAAATGAAGCGGAGGTTTTAGGGATTTCCGCTGGGCTGCTTTGATTGTTTTTACATGTGGATCTGCATCGGGCTGACGTCAGAATGTTGTTGTTGTTGTTGTTGTTTTTTTGTTTTGTTTGATATTTTGTTCCAGGAATTATTGTATTTCACAGCGTATACGCTGTAAGTAATAATACTTGCTGTGACGCGCAAGTAATAAGAAGAGACAGTAATCCCTCAAGAATCAGCTTAATACCATAAGATATGTTGTTGTTATTCATAAAAGGCCGACCCTCCTCAATACGGAGGCTGTGTGTTCATTTACATCGGGCTTGTTTAACAGGAATGATCAGCATTGGTAATTTGGTTATAATTTTAGAAAAAAAAAAAAACCTTGAATCGTGCATTGTTGCATGATTTAGCCACTCGGGGGCAGCAAACACAAGTTGGAAACACTCCACTAATGTAAACTTTTAAGTTGCTATGGCAAACGTGTTTTCCAATTTCCAACCTATTTGTACCCCCAGTAGATACTAAGCAACATTATCACGCAGTTTAAAAACGTTTTTTGTGTTCACGTTATGATTGAAAGTACAATAACTACTTTCAGTTCATCTCAATTTGTTCTCCACAGACTCCCGAGGGGCTCTTCAGATGCTAAATGTTTCACTGTGTTCACACATTGTCTGTCATTATGTGTTGGGCATATAGCACACAGTAGGGATTAGGGCTGCGTTTAAAGACAACAGCTGCCTGCAGATGCTCAGTACTAAGAGTGAACCAAAACAGCGAAGTCGTGTAAAACCGAAAAAATAAAAAAAGCTCAAAGATGCACAGATGCTCCATAGACACGAGGGTGCATTGCAAAGTTGTATGATAATTCTCACTAGGTGACACCTTTCACATATAACTGATTGTTTGATCTAGTGGTGATATCAAATATTGATAATATTGATAACAGCAGTTTCAATTAATATCAGAATTATTCCAAGTGTAACTCTATTTGCTGCTTATGCAAACATTACATTACTCCATCACTATAGCAGGCTACATTTATGCAATTCCTCAATTTTTGTTCATGTCGAAAAACTAAACTTATGCCATTATAATAATTACGTAATTGTTTACTAAAGAAACGTACTGAATGATTTATTAGTTTTAATTTGTGCAGATTTTCAAGATATGATTTATTATTTTACAACATATCCTGTCCCAGGAGAGGACACTGTCCATGCATATTATGCAGTGTCTGGCCAGACCTGTCCTTAGGTGAATGAAAGATTTTTTTTTCCTGAATTGCATCACAAAATCAAGCTTTTCATCATCACCCGATTTGATGGGAGTGCGGGGAAACTGGACAGCTAATAAATCGTAGGCTGGTTCGACTCACGAGATATAAGCTCTTTGTTTCAAAAACCAAGGTTGTGGATGCTGCTGCTGCTGTATCCTTGGGTCATAGGAGTTGAAATACAAAGGGGCCGATGTATGATTAGAAGAATGGATGTCTTGGATATGCTAGAATAGAATGCTACGGTTTGAAATTTGTGTATGCCAAAGTTTTGTCCTAACATTTACATCAAAAGTCATTAATTCTACATTTAATTTCTAATGACATATTATAGACCATTAAGCAGTTGCTAGGATGAGTGGCAGCAGAGAGAATAATGCAGGAAAAGGTTGAAATTTTGATTAAAATGCTGTCAGATCTCGGTTCTGTAGTTTACGATTATCTTGTATTTAACTAACCGCTTTTAAAGTGAAGTCTGATCCTCCCGGTAAAGAGACAAAATGAAGAAAAAGCCTGATGTGGAAACACAGTTTTGAAATGAAGATAAATGTAAGTGTTGACAAGATGCAAGTACAAAAAGGAAAAATCATATTGGCACATTATAACATTGTATAGACTCATACATTAATAAACAATCGTGAGATAAATTTGTTGCTCGATCTGTATGTAACAAATCAGTGCAAAACATACAATACACCAGATAGCGAACTGATCCACATGATCCCCTGCAGAGGGACATTCAGGAGGGGGGGTGACGCATTTTCACTGTTCAGCTGTTGGAGAACAACTCTCTCTGCTGGATACAAGTTGCTGTTGCAACATTTAAAGCAGCATCGATATTCTTTAAGATTGTTTTATACATGCTCCATATTTGTCACAATTTAATCTTTAACTTGTGCGACCTTAGTCAGTCCCTGCAAATTATTTGACGATCATAAAGGGCTTTTTCTCTAAAACAACTGCAAACTGTGTCACTGTAATGCTATTTTCGAATCAAATGTCTAACCACAAAAATAATCTCAATTAATGCAATTTCTGTAAGCCTGTAAAATGTTTATTATTGGACCCGTGCTTTTGGGAAAAGTGCGGCAGAAGTCTTTCTAATGACTTGACCACCTGGGTTGAGCTTCTTACACTAGTAGCTGTTATGATGACATCTGTGGTTCTGCAAACAACCTCAGGCACTGTAGACTGCAGGATGCCATTGCTTCTTGACTTGGCTCCACTGTGAACACAGTGGAGGTTCTAAACCCCCACACATGCAGATGTAACTGAAATGGGAGCTGCATGTGTAGAAGAATAACAGCAGTATTATAATGCAACAGTCAAGTCATGAATATTGATGACACAGCATATATGTCCAGTAAAGTTTGATTCTGGACAATCATCTAGAGAAAACCCTGGCAACCACATGCAAACTCCAAACAGCTAGAATCCAAACTTTCCCTGCTGTAAGGAGACAGTGTGGTACCACGCCACTAAGCAAATCACTAAATCACAAATTAACAAGCTTAAATCACTTAATTGACGAAAGTGCATATAAAATACCGATTTAATGAGGGACATAAATACAGAGTTCTCTCAAATTAACAGCTGCCCCAGGACGAATACTGTGATGAAAGCTTAGGTCCTCGTCTTAATAGGCCTCAGGGACGGAGAGCGATAAATATGAATTGCCTGAATCAAATGGGGTCAGTGAACAACTTCAGCTTTATGTCACACACTATATAGTTGTAGAATATAGCTCTGGCAGAACCAAGATTAAACACAAAGGGTCTTTTCTGCTCCAGTTCCTTGCACTTGTGTGTCCTGTTCTGAAAGTGGCGTGGATCTTAAGCTGAGACTGAATGTCTATTTTGTTGTTCTTCCAATCGCTGCCCTCTTTTTCCAGTGTTTATAATCTTCTCATAATCAACAACTAGTGATCTTTTTAATGAAATATGCTCCGAAGGGATGAATATAATGCAACTAAAGTGGTTAGGCAAGCAATATTGCAGGAAACTAAAGAGTTAAAGCTGAGGAAAAGAAGTGTGATACACTGAAATTCCCTCAGCTGCCACTTTTTTTTTCCTAGAGGACTAAAATAATGGAAATTATTAACCAAGAAACAACTGGACCAATTTTTCAGTTCTCTGCATTCATTTCACTCCATTTGTGTGTGTTTACTTTTAAGCCTTTTCATAAGCAAACAAACAGGAGCAAAATTGAATGAATACACACTGTGAGTCACTGTGCTCAATGTATCTGAGGCTGGAAGTGTTAGCATGTCTGGCTGGTACCTTCACCACCCAGGTGGCCATGAGTCATGGCGATGAGTTAGCTGGTTTGTCTTTGCCGCTCCATTTTCTTAAAACCCAAAGAACGAAGATACTGCCACCATGTAGAAAAGCAGGTGTCTGTTGTTACTGTACCCTTTTTGGTGGCAGGCAACAAATTGGCGGATCACTTACAATGGGCAGTTTCATGATGGTTTGGTCAGAGTTTGAAATCAGGGTTAAACGTAGGCGTTAAATTAAGGTGGTTGGGACGGTAAAATGGTCATAGTTTGCCTTAAAAATGGCTGCTTTTTTAACATCACGTGTCACATGACAAGCTTCACGATTTGTTTAAATGTCCATGTGAAAAGTAGAAAATAACATTCCAAGAAACCAAAAATAATAAAAGGTCACTGAGCCAAATCTACACGAGATGATAAGAGAGACAAACAGAGCCTGGTTGCAGGTGGAAATGGGACTGGAATGATGATTTGTTCCCTATATTCAAACACTCATTCAATCTCTCTCCCTTTCTCTCCTTCTCGCTCTCCCTCTCCCTCCTGTAGACCTACGCAACACTTTACAGTCTCCCTATCCAGAGCTATGTCTTTAATAGGATGAGGGAAATCATGTTAAAGGATTTAAAACCTCTGCAGTGAAGCGCTGTAGCTTTGCCAAGCTCACTCTCTGTCGTTCAGCTTCCCATTGTGTCTATTCTCTAACACTCTCCCCTCTCTGAATACCTTAGCCCTGGCTCACACTGTTCACTCCCAACTAATAACAGAGGTCCAACAAGGACACAGTTGTTATAAAAAAATAAAAAAAAGGTGAAAAAATGTAACAGTGCTGGAAATGTAGTGTCTGTCTTGCCTGTGTTTCCACAAATGGCGCATGCAAGAATCCTCTAGTCCCAGCACGATTTGTAGGATCTCAGAGGGCATAAAATACTGATGAGAATACTCTGCTGTGTCAATCTCTTGATGATGAAGCACCGTCTAACTGTCTGGTGTCGAAGAGCACAACTTAAGGCTGCTGCTAGAATCTGAAATGTGAAACACAGAGGGTACTGCCTGTACCTCCCAGTTCCTTCAGTTCCTTCAGTAAACCCAAATGTGCAAAAGACCCACTAAATCAATCAAAATCCATTTTGACTGGATTCAAGCTGGAGACTGACATTACATTGCATTAGGATTTTCTGGGAAGAGACATGCGTTATATTTAACAGTTGTTTTAATGTAACACAGTTGGGAAAACTGGCCATGGGTAGCAAGCATCTATTTACTAAATTAGATGTGATATTGTGTGTGATATTGTGTTTCTGTCACTATTTGTCCTCTTTTTTTCTAAATAAAAAGCTGTAATTACATTATTTTCATTTTCAATAAATCATTCTGACTATAAAGTGTCAGACAACTGACCATATTGTTAAACCAACAGTCTAAAACTTAAGAATTATTAATACACATTAAGATGGAACTAACAGCAGCATTTCCGCTTGGAGAATGACTCAAACAGTAACTTGATTAGGAAAAAAGCTGGCAATTAGTTTAGGGTTGATCGATTTTAATCAGTTTATTGACTAATTAAGTCATTGCTATGTCTTATAACAGACAATTGTCACCAGCTTTAAGATGATAGATTCTTCACAAACAACGTTGCTTCAGTTCAAAAAACAATTCCAATGTACACGCTGTGTTTTGAAAACTCGACACAGGTGAAAAGTTAGAATCCAGTTTGTTATGAATAGTGAGGAATATAAAAACGACAGATGTCTTTCGATTTGTTTAGGAACTGATGAACTGAAATTATATTTCCTAAATGTAAAGACCATACTTGAATGAAAGAAGTATCTGATGTCCTTGCTGTGCGTTTCAAGGATACAGCAGCGCTGTGAGACAGTTGCGTGTTGTGTACAGCAGGAGGTGCTGGCTGACTGTGCTCTGCATTCTTCATCCTTCTCTAATCCTGTAGCGGCTCTGTCGGTGGCAGATAGTCACGGTCTGTGGGTAAGACTATCAAGGAGGAGACAGAAACCAGGTTTGAGAAAGAAGATGGGAGGATACACAGGGACCGGCAAAGGCAAATGGCGCTTTAGTAAGGTGTTAAGATGAAAAGTGGGGGAATAGGTGGGTAAAAGCGTAAATGTGTGTGTGCGTCTGTGCTAAAGCCTCTTGGATGATGCTTAAGGACACGCTTTAGTTTGGCAGGACCACTTTTCTTCTCAGTGACTGCCTCTCTTCTTCTCTGTCTTCCCTGACTGGCTTTAGACCAAACCTCGTTCTACTGTTACATCCCCGCTCGTGCCCCCTTCGTCAATCTTCTTCTTCCTCTTTCATCCCTCCTTCTTTCACTCAGTTTTCTTCTCATCACTCTGTGAAACACTTCTTTGTCCTAGTGTCTCCCTAAGGCCTCTGTCTTTTGAGTTGCTGGTGAAATTAGAGGGTATAATTTCCTACAATCAGCAGAATCTGGCCCACAGCACCCCACCCCCTCCTTTGCCCTTCTACCATCCAACCCCCCTCTTCAACACTAATTCTCCGCTTTGGCCAGGGGCAGAGGAGCACCAGCAGTCTCAGGGAGAGACCTCATTTCGTTCTGTCTTCTTCGGTACACGGGGTCACGTTTATCTCTTGATCACGGGGGAAAGAACCAACCAACACAGGGAAAACTAGGCACTAATGAGGATAAAAAGCAGAAGAGCCGATCCTGGAGAGACTTAAGGGGGGGGGGGAGGGCAGAGCAGGTTATGGTCAAATAGGTGGAAGAAAAGCCAGCGAGTGAAGGATGATGAAGAGGAAGAGCTGGAGCAACATGAAGGAGAACAAACAAACACACTTGGATACATGCACGTGCACACACTGCACATCACTCACTGAACCAATCTGCCATGGATAAGAAGATTATGCCTCTGAGTTTCCTGGAATGTTCTCTGTTGCAGCCCCCCCAACTCCCCCCACCCTTCAACCCCCTAACACTCTTTCAGTCTCCCTTCTCCAGGCTGTGGCATGGACTAAGGTTTGGATGGCATGATCTTCCACAGCTCAAGTTATATAAGCATGGCCCCATCCTCTCCTGTGTCCCCAAAGATGGCTACTGAGTTGCACAAACACTGTTTCAGTCAGACTGTGTAGAGTCCAGTATCCTTGCACAGCATCTTAGCTGTTTGACACTGTCTTAGATGCTTTAACAGACTCACACAACAAGCTTCTGTAGAGCAAAGACACTTCATGTTCTACAGTGTACCTCCATAAGCCACATGACAATCAGCCTCTAACCAACAGTAGGGGAAATTTATTGCAAGCAATTAATGAAATTATAATAATTATTTCTGGTTAATCGAATGTATGAAGATGTCCGTCACCTCAGAAAGTTGTCCTTCCTTCTCCGAACACAATTAAATCTATTAGTCCTTCCTTTTTTTCTACCCACACACAAGCCACACCATCACTCATCCCACTTTTTCTTGTACTCTACAACATCTGTTTGTTGCCAGTGCCCATTAATCTCTATTACCCTAGTGAGAGTACTTCTCAGAAGAGAATAAAAGAAGGGTGTTGTTTTGGGGACAGGTTGTAATGTACAAGGTATGGTTCATTTACACTTTTCATCTGCGTCGTACTTTGTTTGTGTGTATAAGGAGTATATTGATAAAATTAATATACATGTAAGACAACCTTTATGCATCGTAGAGCTATTTATCCATGCAGCAACTAGATGTGAGGCGGCAGCATTACCATCATTGTACCCTAAAATAAATCTTTGCCAAAAATGCTGCATAGCATTACAATTTCATGGAAGAAACCGATTAATGGACTAACTTTGGCTACAATCCACTTAGAACTAGACAAGAAGTTGCAACAGAAGAAGAACAAAATCAGCTGGGATAAGCTACACTAACATGCAGGCAGGACTCTGGGTGGGGAAAAAGCTGCTATGATGAGGATGAAGTTGGAAACTTTCGTACGCTGACACTATTAGAAATTAGCCCTGATTTCAATAGCGTGGGATCTCACTGCAGTAACACCTGGAGATTATTGGTTTGCTAGCGTTACCCGTACATATTGTTAATCTACCACAGAGGATCTTTCAAAATTCGACAAGAGGAAAATATTATTCTTAAGTTGTTCAACTACTTTCCCATGCAGTCTTTCACAGAGAGGTGAACATTAGTCCATCCTTACTTCTAAGGATACTGACCTGTTGCCAAACGTATTTTGGAAACATGGTTGTACGTGCAGTATGTTGTCAAAGTATTGAAAAGAAAACAGCAAAAGCACTGGTATAGTCCCTTGTAGAATACAGCAGCATATGAATATTTAAACAATGATGACAGTTCTGTGCAGGCAGTCTGACCATACGCTACAATGATGATGAATGACTCATATTTAGGTTTGCTAGCTAGCTAAAAGATGTAGAATCTGGCTCTGAGTTGACCTTAATTAGCATTCTCTTTCAGTTTGAAAAGATACTGTCGGATGTGATAACATTGGCCATGACTCAAAATCTTTGAAGTATAATTGCAGGGGTGAAGTTGAGGTAAATAAATTCTACTGTAAAGCAAGTGTTGAATGTAATGCATTTTATGACTTCTCTGCCCTGCAGACTGTGACTTGAGATTCATCTCAGTTTCTAAAGCTTATTGCCACACGCTTATGAGGTCTTTTAGGGACATTCAGTGAGCTATTATACTCTCATAACTAGGACTAAATTTTTACGGCGAATTACTAGGCAAGAGCTACAATATGTGCTGTTGCTCCGATAAAAGGTTCTATTCCACCCATGGTGAAAAACAAGCTTCTGTGTTAGTGCTTTGAGTATCAGGTTTTTTTTAATGCCTTATATTCCATGTGCTGCGGTGGCTAAATAGAGATTAATAATCACAGTGATCAAATCCGACATTGAAATTTGACATTATCACAGAAGTGGTTATAGACTTTTCTGAGCCATTATCCGCATTATTAAACTGGTTTTGAAAGGATGGATGGCTTTAGAATTCGGTAGAGACAACCAGACGTTATTTATAGAAACCATGATGAAAAAAGGTTCCATAACCGTAATGAATTTTAACGTTCTATATTTGCCTAACCTATACTACTTGTTTTAATTCAAAACCCTGATCTATCTCTAACAACCAAGTTATTTTGTGCCCACACTAACCTCAACCCTAACTTAATCTTTATAACAATATATAAGTTTATGTGTTATTACTTGTTATTAAAGTTCTGCCTTACAGAATATCTACCTGGGCTTAGTCATGTTTTATTTTCTTCCATTTCGCTCTTTGATTTCTCTATTGTGTTTGTCTCTGCTGATTGCACATGGTAATGATGTTCACCTTTGAATAAAATCTTAGAACTTATAAAGGATCACACAAGGGTTCAGAGGACTGATGTTTTACATATTTACACAGTGTGTTTTCATGTCAGACAGAAACAATCAGGGGATTTACATTTATACTTTGTTCATATCTGATAAGCTGTCATAATCATTTGTTTGGTCTGCACATAAGTCAGCTCTGTAAATACACTCCAGTGCAGTGATGACACATGCACTTGTGTCACTGAGAGAAAGTTGGAGTTAGGGATCTATGGGGATATACCTGTGTGTTTAATGGTGAGAGTAAAACTTCTCATAATATTTTAATTGCAGTGTCGGGGCGTCTGTTGAAAGACAGGACTGATGTGGTGACAGATGAGGGTTGGGGGTAAATAAGGATTTGGCTGTCCTCCACAGGAATTGAGAGGACAGAGTTTGTGGATTAAACTGCCGTTTTGGCTGAAAGGCACCTAGCCTGTGGCGGCATGGATGCAAATCCAAGGGCTTATTACCAGAGGCACAAGTATACACAAAATACAAATGCACTACACTAACCCAAATATCCAATGTCACACACGTGATGTGTGATTATATGATTAGAGGAGAAAATTCAGTTGTAGCCACCAGTTGGCTACAGAAAAGGTGCTAATTAAGCTGCAACTGAAACTATTTGGAACTTCGCAGTGGGTCAGTGACTTACTCTGTTGCCTCAGCATGAAAGTGCTGTTTCCTCAGAGGTGTCAGTGTAACTGTGATTGTATTAATCTGCGTAAGCCCTGTGATGAACTGCCAACCTTCCAAATGCATGGTGGGATAAGCTCTTCCCTCTGTGAGATAAAAAACTGTCATGAGCTAATTTTTGTACAGTATATGAAAGTCAAAACTATGAAGTCAAAATCAATCAATCACTTGTTTAATAAAACATATTCTAGCTTCTCCTCCTTGGCCTGAGCATTTTTTGGCTTCTGCAGATTCATCCATAATGCATACCCTCACTTTGACTTGTATTACACGACAGGGATTGGCACAGCTCCCTAGCAAACAAACACACACACACACACACACACACACCTATAGTTGGATTTAAAGTTGGCTCACATGAGATAAACAGCCTGCTCTGACCACTAAATTAAACTTACCGCACACAACTCCTGTGCAGTGTAAATCTGAACACGTCACTCAGAGTGTAACATGGGTGGTTGAGCGCTGACAAAGATTGTGCACTACTGAAAATAAAACTAGGTACTTACTGCAGGTTGTGATGAAAGAAAAAAAGATTTAAATAAGCTCAAACCATGCAGCCTTGATATCCGCAAAACACCTTAGAGACACAACAGTAGCCCATAAATTGCTGTTGAACAATTTATGGGAAATTCCCAGGGAAGACAACAGTCTGCTTTATTGATGCGAAGTGGCACTTATTAGGTTTCCTCTAGCATGTCATTTAATTGTTCCTCACAGATGGGACACTGGCTTGTTCAGTGAACTGCTAAAGGGGGGGGGGGGGGGGGGTCCTGGCAGAACAAACAGGAAGCTCTTTTCCCATTGTCTAGATCTACATGTATGCGCATGTGTGGTTGTCTTTTTGTCACAGCAGGTAATGAATTATCATATGCCAACCAATTTGTTTTTGAACATTCATGCATCCTGCGCATCATGAATGAACCCAATTGGTGTAACAACAAAGAGGACACTGATCACATCCATCTGCATGTGCTTTGATCGGTAAAAACGCATGCGGTTATAGTGCTGCCAAACAATTTCTTACCTGTCCACGTTACAACTCCACTGCCTTCTTTTCTCAGGCAATAAATACTGGCAGGCAGTGTGAAGGAATAATGCCTTCCTGTTTACATTTGTCCTCAGCATGGCCATACAGCTGGCAACTGTTTTACTTAAAAAAAGAAGGCGTTGGTGTTGTTTCAGACTGGGGCGTTTCAGGGGTTGATAATAACAAAGATATGCATGGTCTGCACACAATAGCGCAAGCAAGCCCCCAGCAAGAAACTTGACTGAAATATCCATTAATCCACTGCAGTTTCCCACTGGTTCAAAGGCTGCCTTGCCGCGGAGCTCTACAACATCAAAGAGCACTCTCTTATGAAGGGTAGCAGTGAAATTTTGGAACTCTCAGTTCAGAGATCTATCAGGCTGCAAGAAAAAGTCTTTAGGATTCACCAGGAGATGCAATTAAGAGTGATTATTGTGACATGACCTCCAGATTGATGACTTGGTAAAGGTTAAGAGATACGGATTCGGCTTCAAGCCTGTTCAAACTGTTTGGCATTCCATTTAATGTTGGCAGTCTGGTCATCTATGTTTTTTTGTCTTATATTTTATAATCAGAATTAAAGGGTGGAAAATTACAAATAAATGGTTTTTAGCTAACATTAAATCTACATTATTGTACTGTATTTTAGAACAATATTAAAGTAGGAGTGTTTTTCCTGTTCAGCGTCCCCCCTTTTTTCTTTGTCATGTAATGTAATGATGCTGTATAATACTGTTACGCCCTGTAATTGCTTTGTTTCTGAGAATTTGAGTTTTGTTTGTCATTTTGAGTTTCCCTTGTGTCGGCTTGGCCAATTTAACCGTTATTACACCATTCACTGGAGCATTATCACATACTTACTGTATCAGTACTACTTTTGAGGCGTGTAATAGAGAGGGGATTTCTAGTGCCCATAATATTAACACATTCTAATCCCACAGTGTCAGACACTGATGACTGCTAAAGCGTCAAATTGTGCCGCTTCGTATGCCCTTTTCAAAACTGCATGTTGGAAGACACACAGCTTCAAAACCGGGGACAACTATGGGAGAAAACACACAGAGTTAATGACATACAGTGGTGACAGCTGTGGTGTGAGAGGAGAGAGGGTCAAGAGGAGGAAAGGAGCTCAGTGCATCAGGGGGTGGGTCCCCCAGCAGTCTAAGCCTATAGCTGCATGACTATAACTAACTATAAGCTTTATTAAAGAGGAAGGGTTTTAGCCTAGAGTAGACAGGGTTTCTACCGAATCCGAACTGGGAGCTGGTTCCACAAGAGAGGAGCTTGATAGCTAAAGGCTCTGCCTCCCATTCTACCCTCGGAAATTCTGGGAACCACAAGTATGGACCAGTTGTTTGGCCTCACTTTGAGACAGGATGCTCCTAATTTTGGCAATGTTCCCTAGGTGGAAGAAGGCTGTTTGTTTTATATGTGAGGACAAATCCTGGTCATAAATAACTCCAAGGTTCCTTGCAGTAGTACTGGAGGCCAGACTTATGTCATCTAGAGTGACAATATGGTTAGACATCATATTTCTGAGATTTTTGGGCTCAAATACTATGACTTCAGTTTTGTCTGAGTTTAGACACAAAAAACATTGTGAGGCATCCAGGCCTTTATATGTTGTAGGCTTGAAGCTTGATTAACTGATTATTTTCATCTGGTTCCATAGATAAATATAGCTGGGAATCATCAGCATAGCAGTGGAAATTTATGGAGTGTTTTCTAATAATGTTGCCTAAAGGAGACATATGTAAAGTAAAAAGTATTGGTCCTAACACAGAGCCTTGTGGAACTCCATAGCTAACCTTTGTGTGCATGGAGGATTCATCATTCACATGAACAAATTGGAATCTATCAGATAGATAAGATTTAAACCTGTCTAATGTTTTTGTACCTAAACTTAACCTTGTCAATTTAGACCCTAAATATAAGAAAAACACAGATAAAAACACGGCATGTTTTCATGCCCTGTATTAATTTGTAATGGGCAGAGCGTCTGAGAGTAAATTTTAATTATTTACAATGACATATTGGATATATGGGAGGTCACTTGCAGCCTGATGGTGACTGCACAGTCTAGACGTGGGCCTTTGTTACACGTCATACCCCTTTCTCTTGTACACTTATGTTTGCTGTCTGTATCCCCACTGACTAACTAACTAGCATAAAACATATAGAAGCCTTTATTTTCAATATCCAACTCATTTATTAAAATCAGAAATGTAATGTAATGTTGGCAATTCTGAGAAAATGAGCAGTTATTAATGTTGTTTTAAATATCCTTTAATTTGGGAAGCTTGGTTAACTACACCATCCCAAAAGGCACGAGATGGCATAAGCTTTTGTCAGCATAACATTTCCAAATTATATTTGTATCAAAATGTATCAAATACCAGTACTGACTGGTTAATTTTGGTCCTGCACTAAGCAGTGTGGAAATTTCAACAAGCTTTTTTATGTTAAGTCTTATGTTAAGAGTTTAATCTAAGCCATGGATGTGCTGTAATGGTAAGTCACTGAACTCTTTCTATGTATAAAATTATTTTTGTGCCCGTAATAGCGCTTTCCAATTCACAACTTATTAGAATAACAAAAGTACAGTTTTCAAAGTTGTCAGTTATCCAGAGCATATTCCCTATTAAATTTAGTTACGATCTTGCACCAACTACTTTAATATTAAGCTCTTAACACAGATTAAACTTAATTCAAAGAAAAAAATAAAGCATACTTCTGCTCCTTGCTTTCTGTTTTGCCAAAATATAGCACATAAAGCGACTGCTGTTACTTTTGGAAATGTAGTGGACTCTTGCTGACATAATGAAAATGTCTAACTTATAATTTAAAACCTGGATGGAAAATGAAAAAAACTGTTTGTCATTCTCGCATTACAGCCACCGAGGTGCCCTTGAACAAGACCCTAGCTGCTCCAATAAGGGTGCTTAGCGGCCAGCAGATCAGATTGTTTGAACAGTGCAGCATTCAGGTGAAAAGTCTATAACAGCATGCAGGTGAGAGGAGTGTTAAAGGAAAAGGCAGCACTTTATGGGTACATAAAGGTTCAAAATAGCTGTTTTGACTATCCTCTCTTTCCTCTAACTGCATTCTAGGAACATCACCAGTAGGACTAGAAAAATACATATGCTTTGACTGGGTTTATTCAATAGCCGCTGTGACCAGCCAAAGCAGTGATAGGTGAGAAAAACAACAGCAAATACTAAAAAGGGATTAGGACTCAGCAAATTCCACAAATTTATCATTCAAAAGTAGACTGAAAGCATCTTTCTCAACTGCTTGATTTAGCACCATGTTATCAGCAATGTGCAGTAATTGGCCAGTGTTTGTTCCGCCTGGGCCACCGTTGCTTTATGTACACCAAGGCTTTTTGGCAGAATCATTTTAAGTTTTCCGAGTGTGTTTTTGTGCTGGTACCTTGTCTAGTTACAACCTGTCACGGACAGCTGACTCCCAAAGTTTTGATATTCCATGTGGTGGTTCACAGATGGTGAAAAAAGTTAGTTGTAGTTACGATAATCCATATCCAGCAATTAAATCTAACAATGTAAATTGTGAATCTGGTGATGTTTGTATTTTGTCATCTTCTGCTGTTTGTAAAATCTTAACTAACTGATATAAAAACAAATTAGTTTTGACCCTTACAGAGGTGTCATGATCCTGACTCAGCCGAACATCTGTCATGGGGGGTACTAATCTGATAACCTGAATTATATTAGTAATAACACACAATACATAAGAATGCAAATACAGTAGTAAATGTTTTGGATGTGTTTATTCATGTTTGACGATGTCTGAAGCATCATTTGTATCAGTAAAATAAGACAAATCTGATTTCTGAAACCATCAAGATAAAATAAAATAATGTGCCATTTCCTAAATCTTAAATGAGTAATTCGAAATAGTTTTTTTCTCAACAACTGAAGTGTCAAGTAGTAAGAAACCCACAGAAGCACAAAATCTGAAAACCCACTTGTGTGACCTAATTTCTTCATTCCTGCTTAGCTTTGATTCTCTGCAGATCCTCTTCATATCTGCACAAATAGATCATTTAACAAAAAAAAAAAAATGCCAGATTACATTATATCTGTGTAGACTGAAGATACACAAACACACTTTGATTCGTATATTTTGGAATGTTTGTGTTTACTGGGAACATTCTTAGAGGGATGATGAGATTCCGTTCTAGCTGGAGTAGTTCATAAAGGAGGAATCATTATTTAAAGCCAAACATTGAATTTCCATTGCTAATCCATGATACGTAAGGTCATCCAAATCTGACACAGGCCTATTTCGGTTTCCATTCAGTTTTATAAAAATGAAGGATGAAGATTGTGGAGCAGGGCAAAAGAGATTGAGGACTGAAGAGCAGAGATCATCCTGGCTTGCATTAATCAGATTAAAACATTACTGTTGCATCTGACACAGTCACGCCTGTCTTCTAAACACAGGCAACGACTTTGAAAGCATGTGAAAGTTCAAAGGCAGTTTTGTATTTTTTTTTAATTCATATTTATTGTCATTCTTCAGTTGTACTTTATTTTTTTAAACAAGTTCACAGTGTGCTGAACCTATATAATTCCTAACCTGGACAAGACAAGGTAAGACCAACGTCGCCCCTAAAGATGGGGTCAAACAAAAATGCCCTGTCTTCCTCAACATGAGCAGATCCATCACTTATCACTACAGTGTGTGATAGCAGTGTGACTGCTACCACTAAAAGAGGCTCCGAAAAATCTGTATTCAGTAAACAATCTATACATAGTCTGAGAAAGGCAGATTTAATCCTAAAGATTTACCTGCTGACACTTTACCTCAGGCAACTCTGAAAATGAATGCAATGAGAAAAGACAATGTCCTATAGATACGAAAAAAAAAAATAATTAAAAATTTCTTCTATGATACAAAAAGTTTAAAAATGCAGTTTCAATAATCTAGCCGACTGTACTATTAATAAAGTGTCACTGCTCAACTAAAATATCGGTAAACCACATGGAATTTCAAATCAAACGTACAGTATTTCCTCACTTAAAATTTGTAATGTACTGCAGTTGCCATCAACTGAAACACTTTGCATGTTGTTTTGCGTTACTGTTTGAATCATGCAGCCACACATGTAAGAAATGATAACATTCATCATGTTGTGTGGTATAAAAGAGGAAAGTTTCACATGCCACGTATTTCTCAATTGAAAACATATTACCAGAGACTGATCTGAAAAGAGCTATATAAAGAATGAAAATGAGAATCACATGTGCTACTCCAAACTGAGTGACTCACCAATGGGTCATGGCCACTGAAAATATTATTTCTGTACGCAAAACGCAGGCCTCACATTCTACTTGGTCAAATAATGGGAAGGGGATTAACAAAGAATACATGATGAGCAGAGAGAGGATTGAAGGAGAGAGAGAGAGAGAGACAGCGATAAAGAGAGCAGGGAGAAACAGACAGAACTGGGCCAATTGTTTTGATGTGTTAAACTCTTTCCAACTGTGTGTGTCTGTGTTTGTGCAGCAGTGTTTACATAAAAACATGATTGCACGTCAAACTCTGATTATTCATGTTTGCAGTAGGTGACAGGTCTCATCTGGTCCCTCTGCCCAGAAGAACAAGTCCTTGGGCAACAAACACAAGTTGTTCCAGCAGCTTGCATGTCAGCTACACCATGTTGTGTCCCTATATCTCCCCATGGGGATTAATATGGTTATCTATCTAAAGTAGTTTTCTATATAATAAAAAAAGGATGACAGAAAAGAGTATGTTGTGGAATTATTTTATCAATCACTTAAACCGGATGGTACTCAAAGTTGTTCACTAGTTGTTTAGGCGACTCAGTGGTGGAAGAAACCTTTGGATTCTTTGCTTGAGTAAAAATTCCAACACAATAAAATGAAAATAACACACCAAAAAGTAAAAGTGCATTCACATAATAATAATAACATATAGAAGCTTGCTGAAGCTTGTTGAGATGAGGCTAGATTGTAAAATATTAGCTAATTAGAATTTCACTGATAATTTAATTTGAATGAAAATATCTAGTAGAGGGAGAAACATTGTTTTAGAAGTAATTAACACCTTAACAGGACAAGTTTTTCATATGTTGTGTATATGTTTTACTTGAGCTAAACAAAGCTATATTATGTTAGTGTTTCTAGTGTTTGCGCACAGAGGTTTTGCTTGCACACACTAACAATTTGGTTTCTCTTGTAGCACGTTTGGTTGGTAAATTCCATTTAAGGGTCGAGTAAAACAAAGTGAATATAAATAAGATATTTCTCCTGTATGTCCCACTCGGACACTCAATGAAAGCTCCCTGGGATGTTCCTCTTCTAACCTACTGTTTCTGCTGATGGCAAATACGACAGAATATTCCTGCCAATACTGCCAGTTACGAAAGACAAAGTTAAACCGTGCTATTCTCATAAATAACACCTATTCTATTTAAAACTTAGTTTTAAAATTATGAGGCAAACACACTGGAACTTACAATGGGTAGTCAGATTCAAACATAAACATCCCATCAATATAATTTTTTGGTGCATTTACATGGTACATTTAATGATGGCAACAGGGAAATCAACAACCTTTTTTTTAAGTCAACGACGTCTGACTCTTTGCCAGGCAGAGAAATTTGGGCAAGTAAACAAGTACGACATTCGGATCCCTCCCCAGCTACCCACGAAACGTGGTTGTGAACTATATCACTATCTATAAAAATATTTTGTCGCGTAAGAATGGTGAGGGGGGGGGGTCTTGTTGGCGGACCGCCATGCTCGTGCCAATGTAGGGGAAACACTGTAGTATGATGTGATCATACAGATGACAGCTCATAGGAAGAAATGAAAACTGCCTTTAGTGTTAATGAATCCATTTAGTGTTGGGTAGACAGTTTTATTCCAATGATGGAAACATTTCTTGACCTCGACTGTACACTGTCGCAAGAATCCCCACTTGGCTTTCGTTTCATGTAACTTGGCATGTACCTGTGACAAAAAAACAAAAAAACAAAAAGCAGAGCAACCTTTGGCAATATGTGTAAAGTAGTGTCCATTAGGGGATTGATTCTTTACCCAGACTAAGAAGATGAGTGCAAGGCTGAGGATGGATGGAGAATGTGGGGGAACAAATCATTAGAAAAAGGAGAAAAATATATTTTTCTATTTTCAAGTCAATACAAACTGAATTATCTCATCCCTGGCTCTTTACCCGCTGTGTCGTCGTCCCTCTGAGCAGATCATCCCCTTGCTGTCACCTGTCAATCAATCCCTGACAGATTGCCTAGCATTGTTAGAAACAGAGTGAATTGACCTTGCACTTTGAAGTTGCTTTGGCTGCTGGTTTCCCTGGCAATCGGCTGGTAAAAGAGGTTCCATGCCAAGCAAATCTGGACTAACTGCCTCTCAAATAAGCTGATTTGTTGGGCTTAAGGGGCCATACTACCAACAGTCACAGTATTTTATATTCACTTTTACTACAGATTCTAGGTGCATGATTATGAGCTTTTAAGTTATGGCTTAGATTTATAATGTCTGCATAACCATGTTTTTACATTAAAGGTGAATAAATCCATACATGTTGTTCAAAATACTATTTTATAGAAACAATTGTAATTGTTTAACATTTACTTTATATTCTAGTCCTGTTAAGATCCTTTCTATTTTGCAGAAGGAAAATGATAAGCGTAAACCTTTTTATCGTTTTTAGTGTAATTCAACAGGATGAGAAACGCTTGACTGCAGGGTACTGTCATTTACCCGCTCCCATTACTGCATGCAAAAGTATGTCGGCACGATTTGTGCTCTCTACTGATACTCGTGGAAGTTTGTTTTGTTGCATATTACTGGAGAAATGTCAGTCTTTGAACAGAAGTGGAACAAATGAGGATGCTGCATGTATATAACGTTGGTTGTTTTTGTATGGATTTTGTAGGTGGGGAGCTGGGAGAGAGCAAGGATGATGTGCCTCTGTGTGTGTGTGTGTGTGTGTGTGTGTGTGTGTGTTGGCAGCAATGACCGTCAAACTCAAGCTGTCCGAGCTCGTGTTTCTGTTGGGGTTAACGTAAGCCAATTCACTTTTCACTTTTTTTTGTTTGAATTCCATATGTAAAGCTCAGAGACGAATCACATCTGGAGGTAAATCCTGCATGAGGGGATGTCCTGGAGGGAGGTGAAGGCGAAAACTGACTAATGACACGATTAGAGCAGGAAAGACAACAAAATATGCTGATGTAGTTGTGGATGTGGGGATGCTTGTGACAGCGAGGGAACAGCCCATGGGTGCTGCTGTTCTTCTCAAGGAGACAGAGAACTGTCACAATGTGCACCTTAAGCATTCTCTGTCCCCCTCTCTCTCTCTCTCTCTCTCTCACACACACACACACACACACACACACACAGGCTTTCTGTCAAATATGTTCTCTCCGTTTGAAGCGGTTTATTTTAAAGGGATGTTGCTGTAAAATAAATGTGTACCCCATTAGCCGCTTCCTTTCCCCAGTCATCCCATTCTCACACTTCACAGCCTCCATACCTCCCTCCCTGCCTTCTGTCTCCCCTGCTTTTTTTAAATCTCTCTCTCTCCCGCTCTCTCTCTCTCTCTCTTTCTCTCTCCCTCGCTCTCCCTCATGAATGTCACCTCTACTGATGGTGGCTGCTGAAATTCACACACACACACACACACACATATTCTCACAACCACTCACTGACTTTGGATTTGAGAGGGAGGGAGAGAGGGAGGGAGGGGGGAGGAAGGGAGTTCGGTGAGGACTGTGGGAAAGAGCGTGCCATCGGAGGCAGAAGAGGAATCTCTGTCTGCTTGTGTCCATGTCTCCGCTTTGTTCCCGGCTTCTCTCGCACAAAGACTGTACACGTCCCGCCTGCTGTTCTGCCTCTGGATTTAAGTCGGCTGGATTACCGCTTGGACTCTCTGCTCATTATTCCATGCTGCCACATTTAAATGGGAGGCAAAGTTGGACCTCTGTGGACTGCACAAATGGTGACAAACACTTTGATTTCTCTTGCGCTTTTAAGAGCTTCCTAGCATTCAAAATGATTTCCCTTTTCTTCAGTAAAAGGGTTTTTATACGTAAAGTAAATTGAGCTCCTCCTCTTTCGTATTGTCTACTTAAAGTAGGTTAGTTATTTTGCAATATAAGATTTGGCAAGTGAGACACAGCTTGAGGTGAAAAATGAGCGGGGAAGAGGGGTAGAAAAATCTCCATCTTCCGCTTTTTAAAAGTCAGTCGTTCTAACCTGTGGTTTTAAATTATGTGACTGTGGCACTTTTTCATGTACTGTGTTAGAGCAGATTTTTATTTTTGTCAGAGCAGTTGCTTTACATTGGACCACAGGGGAACTTACATCTCCGCTAGTCTTTCCCTCTCTACGGGGACCCTCCAACTAAACTAAACCCGCTGTTAACCCGATTGGACCCCCCGATCTCCCCTGGGGGGGTTTCTCTCTACGCTCACCACACTCTAATTGTCTGCAAAAAACAAAAGCTAAACCAGAAGAGGTAGAATTGACAAGGAAGATACCCCCCTCCCAAAGGTGAGAGGGGGGGGAAGATGGCAGCTCTCGCCAGCTCTCTCATTAGACAGAAACGGGCGGTCAAGGACGACCAAACCAACCGACCGGTAGCCAGCAAGCGCAAGCCCTGTCCCAAGAGCAACAAGTCCTTGTGCCAGAAACAGATACTGGTCCTGATCTCCAAAGTGCGGCTATGCGGGGGTCGAAAAGGTCGAAACGACAAAAGACTGGGTGAGTCACTGCTATCGTTTCCTTCTTTCTCGGCTTGTTCCTTTTCTTGCTTATGTGCTGTGATATATGGCTGGAGGTAAAGGGTGAACACAAGTTAATCAAAATGTTATTTATCTATGATATCATTGAAACACTGATGCACATTTACTACTGTGGGTCTTACAAAACTCAATGGCTCAGTTTGTTAAGTCAGGTTTGGACAAAACAAATATTGAGCTGTATGTAATATGTATTTCATTTCGACATAAAGGAAATTACTAAAATCAAATGTGACTTTTGTTTTTAGTTCACGAAAAAACAGCCTTTCTGCACAATCACAAGATGTTTTTAAAAATGTGAAAGATTTTCTTCTGGAAATGAATGAATGTAATATGAAGTCCACTACTACACTGGCCAACAGCTCAGTGTCAGGTTCATATGTTAAGTTCTGCACTAGTAATGTCTTGACATCCACAGGTGCAACACAACCAAATCTGTGTGAAATACTGCCTGTGCTGAGAAACTTTGTCAGGTCTCTGATGTACTACTTTCTCTTTGAAAGCAGACCTTCAACACTGAGGGAATGACATCATAGAGAATGATGTGATGTGCTGCCAACATCACCTTCTCTTATCAAAACTAGTCAATTGAAAAGAAAAAGTGTGCAATATTTCATGCATATCCCTATGCTTTTTGATGTATTTCTTGGTATGTTGTGTATTTTTCTAAATACACTATTGCAATAATTAAGGAGACAGATCTATGTGATTTCTTCATTTTTTATTTATTTTTTTGTGTAGCTTTTTCTCATTTAATGTGCCTGGTGGACTGGGAAATTACTAATTTATGTTTGAAAAGTGTAAATTTGCAAGTGTAGTATACGCAAGTTATATTATGTATAGTGCAGAAATGTTGCTCGACAAACATCCTTCATAAAGAAGCAACTTTACTTTAATGGCTGATTGAGTAAGAAATAAGTGTTTGTCCTCCTTGGAGCTAAAGGCAGCATGTGAACACACGGAATGTGACGATGAGTGATAAGCGAAGCTTTGGCTAGATGGGGACTGGTCATACAGTATGCATCTGCTAAGCTTCAAACAGCACTGCCATTTATGAATATTAAAGTCCACCTCATGGCCAAAAGACTGATATTCTCTAGAAATGTTATATATTGAACAACAACTGTTGGGGTACATTTTTAAGTCTTGACAGCTTGTTTAATGGTATTTGTGGCGTTGTGGTGTGGTAGTGAGATAATTACTGTTACTGACTCAACATATTTAAGTCCTGTCTTTAGAGATGGAACAGCTTAATGTTGAACACGTCCATCACATACACAAACCTCCATGTATATGTTGTCAGACTTAAATGGGACTATGATGACATTCTGCGATAATACAGCTCGGTTTCTGAGAAAAGGTGTATTGGAATCATCATGTTGCATATCTTCTGGGAATTCTGGTAAATCCCCCTTTTTAAACAAAGCTGGCTACAAGTTGTTTACATAATACCACCAGATGTCCATCATGGACAAAGAGGTTGATTTAAACATAAATGTAAATGGTCTTTGCTTTTTATCCAGTTACAGTTTGATATATGCTTCCATTCCTTGGTTTTGAAGTGGTAGACATCAGCGTACTTACAGTAAGTATAATATAATGTACTTGAGTATTTCCATTTTAGACTTTCGGACCTAAGCATTGTTTCTATGTATCTAAGCATTATTAATGATTCTAAATTAATTGCATACATACATTTTACTGCAAAAGTATTTAAAATATTTCAGTTCAAATGACTTACGCTGATGAGTTAATGTAATGAATTAATGTAATGAATCATTGACAGAGCAGATCATATGCCATCGATACCCTTCCAGAACGCTCCCAAATTTCTCCTGGGCTTGGGTCCAGTGTACAAAGGTGCGCTGGCTTTTGCAACTTCTAACAATGGGGTTGGGCAGTGTGGGGATTCAGTAGCAGGCATTGTCTTGCCAAGGGACACTTTCACATATGGCCAGGCAGACATGGGCCACAGACCGCAGACTCTACGATTCGTAGGCAGCCATTCTTGTGGGCCACTGCTGCCCCATTCAGTATTTACTTTTTAACGTATTTTTTCTGTGATTGTTTCTTCACCTCCCAAGTGACAGGATTATTAACCCACCGACATCAAAATTACATATAGCTGTCTGTAATTCTGTAAGCTTTTATTGTGCCAACAATGTAAGAAGAAATCTTCATGTATGTAGACATCACCACAATTTTGTGGTGATGTCCAAAACTTGGAGTTTGTTCTCAAACCTTTGTTTTCCTTCTCTTGCTACACAATCGGTTTAAAAAAGAATTAGAGCTTATAGATTAAACTTATACATTTTTGCAAGATAAGTCTGTATCTTTTGTAAGGTGCACATTACACTTGGAGCTACAATCAATGCATTTAAATGGACTTTTGTAACCATGTTACAGTCGGCTTTCTTTAAGCTAATTTCTTAAATTGAACTTTCTTCTTTTAGTTTTAGTTTGGCTAGTATGTGTACATAAGGGTCATTAAAGTTCCTTTTGACTTCCCTATATCAAAATATCTCACTACTTCTAGCTGAAAAATGCCCTCAGATGACATCACTCGGAGGAACCTTCAGTTCACATTACGTCATCTTGCTGCTCATACTATGAGGTTTGTGATGACGCTCAAGCTGCTTTTCCAGAGCTCCCCCAGATGAAGTCATCTGAACTCATAATGATGAAAACTCCTCTGGGTGATGTCATCTGGTGGAGTTTTTCAGCTAAAAGCAGAGAAATATTTTGATATAGAGAACTCAAAGGGATTTTTTTGTGTAATTTAAATGAGAAAGCTCCAACAGAGAGAAACAAGCGGCTGAGGGAACAGCTGATGAGGAAGAGATCATTAACAGAGTGATGCCACCTCGTTTTTATAACAAATTCTGCCTAAAGTCTTTGGATAAAATGTATCTAAGTGCCTCATACAATTCTAAATAAGTTGCTTTTTTTTTTTTATCCAGACAATTTGCGCTTTGGATCAGCTGTTCTCTCTTTTTTACCTTTTTTTCCCATTCTCACCCCTCCTGTCGCTCTGTAGCCATCGGAACACAGTCAAAAAATGATAAAAAATACAAGGAAAAAAATTGGAAAAGCAGTGATTTTTGTCAATATATAGTTCATCTCCGTGGCCCACGTTTACAAAGTAAGTCAGAGGTAGAGGAGAAATCAGAATGCTCTGCTAGATACACAGATTAAAGTGCATGTAAACATTGTTCCCCACATACCCAAGAAAGCAGGTTATTTGAGTGACTTGGGAACCTACAGTAAGTGCATATAAGTGTAGTAATGATGGCCCAGTGACATTAGACTCCAAATAAGTCCAGTCTGCTTCACCCACCTCTCCAACTCACTGCTCAAATGCTCTCCATCTTCCTCAGCCCAGCACTTCAGGTTGTCATCACATTACAATAAATGAGAACGCTCCAGTCTTGCAAATCAAGCTAAAATATTTTAAATTAGGACTGATTACATGGACAATCATTGATCGAAAAAGTAGAAACAGACATCTCAATGGGTCTTGGTCGCAGGAAGCATTGACAGCACCTCTCCAAAATAAGATTCATATTGGAGTATATTTCTAGAATAAAACTTTACATACTGTAGTTTTAATACTATATTACTGTCAAATACACTAATACATTTATTCTACACAGCTCAATTGTTAGAGAATTATGCAGATTCTCTACCAGCTGTCATATTAGCATCACAGCAGCATGCATAAGCTATATTTACCACTGCCACAAAGCAACGGGCCACTTAAATGATAGGATGGACATAAGCCCTGCTGCTTATACATGTGGTTGGCTTAAAGCTCACACTAGATGAAACCCATGAAAAACAGCATCTGCCTCCCAACTCTTTATCACCCTCCACTAGCTGCCCAGCAGAGTCCCATACTGTACACATGAGACGGTTTCTAGAGCTGGCCACCCACTTGAAGCACACGGACAGCCAAATGGTGAAGGCACGAACCAAATTTCCCACAGCATCCTGGGTTTCAATCCAGCTTCGGATGCCATACCCCCAGCTCGCTCTCTTCATGTTTCCGGTCACAAATTACCCAAAAGGTCTAAAACAATAACAAAACATAAAAGATCAACATCAACGTCACTGTGATTTTGTTTTAGCAATTTTATTAGCAATTAATATTCCCACTATAAGTTTGTTTAAGGTGAATTCTGACTTGAATTATCTTCCACTGTGTGTCTCCTTTAGTATCATACTTTTGGATTAAATGAGCACACAATCTTAACACAAAACATACAAATGTGCATCAAAAACAGCAGCACTCTTAGCCGAGTTATTAGAGGTGAATGCATGCAAATACAGTGCAGACCTACACATCTTGTAGCATTGAGTGGGCTGTTTGGCATGGTGGTGTACTGTAGTATGTTCTAAGAGTAAAGCATCTGCTGGGCCTGTCCACATTTGGAGCAGAATTGTAGACCCAGGCTGGCAGCCAGCAGACCGGGTTACAAGGAGAGATCCAGCACAGGATAGCATTAAGCTGACCCCGAGAGATCAGGGCTGCGAACTTGCTTACTCAACAACACCTGATCAGACAATGCAGTGTTAGGTAGCTTCTCATCAGAACTTTACTGAGTGAGACAGGGGTCAGAGAGAAAGAGAGAGGGAGACAGATAAAGAGATTTAAAAAAAAAAAAAAAAGGGGGGGGGGGGGGGGTCTGTAGAGGCAAACACAGGCTTAAAGGAACAAATTAAGATGTTACTGACGTCAGAGAAATTTGTTTCAAAAGGTGGTGGTGGATGGCGATGACTGGGGGTGGACACAGATAAAAGGGTAATCAGAAATACAGAAAATAAAGAGATAGAAGTGGAGATTAAAGGGAAGGTGGGTGGAACTGAAAAGAGCTGTGAATCAGCCTGTCATAGACACAACATGTGGAGAAGTAGATGAGATGGGGAAATCATGGGGCTGGATAGTAAGTGTCTCTGCAAAACAGCTTATTACAGACATTAAGTTCTTCTTGTTTAATAATCTGTCTAATGTTTATTGACTTTATTTGATCATTTCTATAAAAAGGAATGTTTATAAAATAACTAATTAGGATCAATACCGTTTGGCTGTTTCTGAACATAGTATTTTCTGAACACAGGCGTAGTGACACTCACAGAGTAAGTGAAGGACTTTAACATCTGAGAGTTAAGTTTGCATTGTGGCTTGTGTGTGAAGTAGTTTGGCAATTTCACATAAATAGATTCTAAATAAGATCACTTGATGAGCAATGGCCCAAAAAGCACATTTCCCATAGACAGTCATTACAAAGCAATTGGCAATAAAAACGGTGAAAAAGATTTTACTGAGTGTTATAAAACATGCAAATTGATACTTTGCAAATGGAAAATATGACCCATTTTGTCCAATTTATTGTTCAGAAAAACCACAGGAAGGACAATAGTGTTCATGTAATTGTGGTCATTTTTACGTCTGGAATCCAGAATAACAATCATTTTTTCAATCTTTGGATTAATAAGCAACTTTCATAGGCGTGACATAGGTGCCGTATTGTAATTTTTCTAGGCCCTTGTCGATCAAATCTGATCAAACCGCTCTGCGTTTGAACATTCAACCTTAACTTCAACTTCAAATTCAGACATTTGGCAGGACATTTGGGATACTGAGTGTAGAATAATTAGGAAAATATTAAGGCTGCAACATAACAAAATAAAAAAAATGTAAAGGGGGTCTGAAAACCTTCTGAATGCTCTTTATATATACCCTGCTGGCATAATGGGCTGGCTAAAGGAGGAGACGGAGGCCACTGACAACAACACAAGGAAGTTCCTTACAATGAACTGAGGGTTGCACCCCAAATCCAGCATCCTGAGACTGTGCACTAAGTGCAAGGAAGGAAGCTGAGGATTAGTGAGCATCAGAGGCACTATACAAGATTAAACAACAAAGATCCATGATTTCATCAGGAAGATGCCCCCAAGTGATGATGTGCTTAGTCAATACTTCAGGCCACAGGAAAACCACAGGAGCAAGAGAAGGTAGAGCAGGACCCCTCATGGAAGGACAAACCTCTGCACAGTATGTGTCACTAGCGGTGTCAGATGGAAGAAATGGCTGATATCAAAAAATCCTACCAGTGGCTGGACAAAGCTGGACTGCAGGACAACATATAGGCACTCATTCTAGAAGCACGGGAGCAGGCTCGAACTACAAGATAAATAGAGCCCAGGGTCTACCATACCAGGCCGGACTCCAGGTCCAGTCTGTGCAAAGATGCACATAACAGCAGGGTGCAGGATGCTGGCAGGCAGGGCACGGTGGTTGGTACAGTACAGGCTAAAATCTTGTGAGACTTCCAGATACAGGGGACATAGTAGTGGTAGATAAATAAAAGAAAAAGGCTGTAGTTATAGATGTAGCAATCCTAGGTGATAGCAGTTTTAGAAATGCCAAGGACTGAAAGAAGAGTTAGGAAACATGTGGAAGGTGAAGGCACAAGTGGCTCACATTGGTAATTGGAACATCACTTTTCAAAATCATAACATAAAGTCAAAACACAGCTTCCAACTCACCAACAGAAAATGTTGGGAGTGCATAAGCACAACCACAAAAATTACAATATGTTGTAGCTTAATATTTGTGGATATATATGTATCAGATACAGTATGTGCCTTAAAAAAAAAATCTTTCAAATGTTCCTTTTTTGGTAATAATGAAATATTTTTTAATCCATTTTTTAATGTTTTCAGGTGGTGTTACACTCTTTGCTAAAGTAGTGCTAACAAATTGTAACCACACAGTTATCGTGTTTACAACTACCATGAACCTTTGTTGCTCAGCAAATGAAAAAAAAATAAAAATACTATAGCAGCAGTATTTTGTACTGACAGCAGTACAAAAGATTTCCTGGTTGAAACTGGACAGAACAGTCTTGGGAATAAACAGCCTTAAGAATTTGCTTTTAAACTTTGTTGATGTTGCAGTAAATAATCACAAAAATCTCTTGAGATATGTAAAAAAATAAACAATTAGATTAGTATCTAATTTAAATCAAGGTTCTTTTAAACAGAAAAGCTTTCATAAAACAGGAATAGTTCCTATTTTTTCTTATCTAAATTTGAGACATTTCCAATCACCAACAGCCTTCTGTTTCTCTGCATCTAGATAAGACAAATAAAAGATTAGTGGTTGATTGCTGTTGAGGTCATGTCTGGGGATTTTCAGCCCTCATTTCATCAGTGATCTAAAATCTCTTGTACCAAATGGTGTTGACGAAGATGTGGATGCAGCTTGTGAGTGATGATCTGGTTCCTTGCATAAACCTTGTCCGACATGTACACATCAAATGACATTTTCCGACTCTGATTTAATGTTTTAGATTTTCTATACGTTTTCAAAGTCCATTAGCGATTACCGGAGCTATTTATCTGACCTGATGTCTCTGATTGGGAGAATCTCCTTAGAGGCTAAGTAAAGTCAGTATTACAGTTGGAGTTTAGAGTTGGCTCGAGAAAAGGTATTCAGTTGCAGAGAGGCTGATGACAATGGCCTCAAGTCTCATTCAAAGTGAAGTGGCAGATGAATGTTTGTGCAAAAACCACCCTTTTGTTTCCTGTCGTCCTGGAAATACCATCCTAACCTCCCACACATACCTGCTAAATTGAGTATGTGGGTGTTTTGAATAAAGCTGACAAGGATAGATTGAATTTACATCCAACAAGAGATAGACAATGAGGATGGAGGACACCTACAGAGGTAATGATGGGAAGACAGGGACAGGGAGACAGACTGACTGTGTTTACATGCACTTAAGTAACCAGGTTACTCTGAGAAATCATCTTTCTCAAGTACTTGGGGAACAAAGTTTAAATGGACAGAATCCTGGCTAATTCAAATCTGTGTATACATGAGGCACCTCAGACTTATTTTGGAAGCATTGCTCACAAGTTTTAACTGCATGGTGAGTTTTCCAGACTTAAGTAACACAAGTAAGAGTTTGTGTTACTTGAATTGTCTGTTGGAACAGAATTTGTTTTAAAATGAGGCGGCATTGCTCCGTTAATGATCTCTCCCTCATTCAGCTGTGCACTCAGCTGCTTGTTCCTGCCTGCAGCCTTTTACACACATGCATCATTGGTCAAAACTAATAAGAAATGTAGTTATGCGTCTATATGGCAAAGAAATTGGTGTTCTCTGGGAAGAAACTGGATTTCCCTGTTTCCATAATCCCCTACTCCAATTTTCCAAACCAGTTATACTGTAAGTAACCAGAAGTCGCTATCAAAATGATGACATTTAAAATTGGTTCAGTCAGTGAAATTCTGTTGTGGGAAAGAAAGGAGTAGAATTTGGCCAATGGTAGATTTTCAATTTGTAAATACCAATGTTACATCAACAGTTGAGACTTACCCACAGGAATATGTTGGCTTGCTTGGGCCTTTTAACAGTTGCTGGTCCTGCACTCTCTTCCTATACCTTCAAATAAAAACATCCAACTGATTAATCTGCATACGAGAAGAGAAAGCGGCTTATCTGTCAGAAAAGATCATTATTTCAGATTACTAATTTTTCTTCTAATTGTCCAATCCCAAAGCTACTTATTAAAAAATATACTCCATCTCTTAATATACATCCCCAACACGATGCTCAATATCTACAGGTTACACCCGTATATTCAAACACCACTCTTGCACAGCTCATTTAAACATGAGGAGTTTAAAGGCAGAGCTTTCAAATCAAATCTTATTTAAAGATTTACTACTGTACTTTAGCTATAGTTTGGCCTTTTTTTTTCCCAAATGGGATTTTTAGTAGAGATTATTCTGGAGACACCTCCTATGACAAAGACTGACAAAGCATCACTGGCAACAGTGCAGAGTCATTCATATCTAAACGTTTTTGAGCAAGAGCCCTTTTAATTGATCAGAGGAGGTCATAACCTCTGTGTCCGATGTTTTGCGTATGTGTACTCTTTATTCATTTGCTCAAAGATGTTTACACACCAACTCTTTAAGTGTATGACTGTGACTAAGTACATTAGCTAAACTTAGCAATATGACCTAATGCTTGGCTGGAAGCTACAATGGATTTCCTCAGTCATGTGCTCTTATATATCTCCACTCAAGCTTTTCTTCTTTCTCCTTCATTTGTGATTATTAGCATTGCATAAGGCCTATATCAAGGTTTTTAGCAAGTGAGTCTTTTGTTGTCCATCGGCATGCTGATCTCAGTCAGAGTGTGTGATGATCACAGATTCAGACAGATGTCTGGACCCCCGTTGGAGTGCAGAGCAATGTTTCTTTGTTCTGTATAAATTGAAGTGGCTATTTATGTCCATGCTGGAGGGTCAGAAAGAGAGGTGAGGTGTTGGAAGCCTTGTTGGTCTTGTGCTCGTGCCTCTGTCTTCTTCTGTTAAATGTTGTGTCGACAAAGCAGTTTTAAATCTGGAAAACAAATGACATTTTTGCACTGTGACAAAACCGCAGCGTGCTCCTGCACCACATCATGGTGCTAATAAAGCACATCTGTGTATCAGGAACGTGTTGGCTTTGGCTTGTGTCTGACAGGCTCCCATCAGCACCATTAATAAGCAGCAATAACTCTGCTTCACTTATCTGAACTACTGACGCTGTCATGTGAAATGATTAATGAAGCCTCGAATTTAAAAGAAGACGCCAGTGTTGGAGTTGCAAGTGATGTGATACATGTCATTCATTTCTATTCCTTCTGTGACCTCGTCGCCACCGTGCTATCGCCTTGAGTCTGCCTCTACAAAATCCCTTTTCAACCTGTCTTCCCCTATCTCTGCTTACTCCCTCTCACACTTGTCACATTCTGTATCTCAGTATCACCATCGCCTTTTTTTTTTTTTTTTTGCTCTCGCTGTTCTTTCCTGTTTTATTTCAGGACAAACCGAGAGCACTCCTTAGTCTGGCCACCATGTTATTAACTAGCTTTCACGACTTCATTCCTCCTCTGCTTCTCTCCCCCTCTATCCTCTTACAAGGTTGATAATTACTAGCAGCACTGTGGAGCTCATGGCCCATTTTAGAACAGGAAAAAAAAAGGAACCATGTTCTCCTTTTATTAGAAGCAGAATCAAACACTGCACACAAGACTGGCTCCTACTTTCATGCATATAATACATATGCATGCATACAGACACATGTGGGATACAGTGCGTATGCACAGACAGAGTGAGAGGGAGACATATAGAGAGAGCAGCAGAAAGTGAAAGAGATCATGATGAGAAGGCAAGGCAGAGTTAGGGAGTCCTGAAAATATAAGCCGAGGAAAACCCGTTACTTGGTTCGATCAGAACAGCAGAAATGCCCTTGGCTGCTCTTTCATGTAGGCCCACAGTAATTACCTCCACCCTTATCAAAAGGAGCTTGAGAGGCATATCAGCCACCGACATAGTGAGCTCAAATCAAGCCAGATAAATACATTACTATAATGACTGAGCCATACGCAAGGCTGATAAGCTGTAAACCTCAACCACTGCTACTTTATTTTTCAGAGCAATTTCACTGCAGCAAAGGCTTTAAGTGTCCTTGATGGCAGTCATGATTACCTTGGGTTCTTATGTGCATTGACCTCATTTATACTGACACGCACACATAATTGCTGTGTGAAAGGTTGTACTGCAACACTAGGCTCATGTGTCCCCCAAGTGATTTTCTAAGTGATTATCAGTCCTGAATGTAAATTGGCGAGGGGCATTCCTCTGTCACTGCTTGGATCCGAGGCAAAGTCTTTCATACTTTTACAAGGAACACATTGACTGTTCAGTTTGATTATCCTGTCTGTTTCAAATTAAACACTAAAGGCTCTGACAGCGGATAAAACTTATCCTAATGTTGAAAGGATTTTTCCGTGTCTGAAATGAGAAGATTGAACTTTAACAAGAAATGTGCAATGAGAAGCTCCTTTTACACACTTTGCTATTCTTTGTTGACTGCAGGCCATATTTCTGTCCATGTGTGGACAGGTCACTTGGAAACAGGCCTGTTGAAGATTCAACATGTTGTCTGGTATGCTGACAAGCCATGTGCGTTGATGTGCATAGACAGAGAGTTCTCTTTGACCCACACTGCACTGACCTGGACCGGTAAATGTTTTCTGTCACTCAAGTTCACACATCCCCCGGAAGCGACAAATTGCGTACGACACGTCCTCTCCATGGGAAGTACCCAGTACAGTCGGGGCCACGCATTGTGTTTCTGACATATTTACTGTGAGTTCTGCAACGCAGATGTAGGTGTGATCAACTTGAAAAAATAACGCAGGACAGGGAAGCCCCTCACACTAAATGACTCGAAGTAGGATTAATCATGATTATGGGCCACCTCAATAAGCTCCAGAGAGGAGGTTTTTCACTATGCGCTAATCCATTTACTACATTTGGTTACGGTTGAAACCTGAGCAAGAACTAAAGTAATGCTTTGATCAGAGAGGACAAGTATGAGCTGGGAGTCTGTTTGGACTGAAGCATCCCCTTCTCCACTCTGAAAACAAGATTCATTTTTCACCACATTTTTACTTTAAGCTTACTTATTTCTTTTGGCCATAAGTCTGAGGATGGATGTTCCTCTTTTTCATTTTAAAGCTACAACATGCAACTTAGCCAAGGACTGTTGGTGAAGCTTGTGAGCCCAGGTGTGCTTATCTGGGAATTTGAGTCATGTCAACAGGAATTTGTCTGAAATGTTTCGCTACTCATCCAAGCACCTTCTTCAATGAAAAGTCGCCTAGCCAAGAGATGAAATCCACCGAGCCCTCCCAGTCACTGCTATGCTATTCTCTTCTACCATCTGCTGCATTTCACTATGCTTCAGGTATTCAGGTATTGGTCATTATCAAATAACAATAAATAAGAAAGCTACAAAACATCAAATCGAGCAGAAATCAGTGAAAGCCTAACTTAAAACCTTACCAGAGTCATTGAGAGTGTTTCACGCCCATGGAATATTCCTGGGAGGCCTGCACAAGTATATCTACAGACCTATATTTGTATAAGTATATTTGGCCACCCATTCTTTTTATCTGTCCTATGACATCAGCTATTCCAACACCACTTTTGTGTAAATGTAAAAGTAAGTATTTACATTTGAGTAAGTTGCCAATACTGAGTACCAATAAATAAAATAAGAATACTAATAAAATGTTGTGCTTCTAATATGACTTGTTGGACAGTAACAACTTCAGTTTGGACCAGTTCACATTTAAACATTGTTTCCACGAACTGTCACAGATTTCTAATCTATGACAGCCTGGAAGGATCCCACACCTTAGATCTGAAATATACAAATCTGCCAAAACAAATGTCTTGAAGTGACCAGTGTTATAAGATAGAGCATTTGTTTTCTGACAAGAACAAAGAGAAGAGATGGTGAGAGGTGAGATCATGATCAAGAGTCGCAGATAACGTAGACTCTAGTTTACAGTGCAATGTGGAGGTAAAATATCTTTGTGAAACAAAATGAACTTCAGGTAAATCTGTAGTTAATGTGACTGTCTCTCAGTGGTTGACAATGTCAGCAAACATGGTTATTTAATTTAGCAACTGCACAGCTTGCAGTCAGCTTTACTCTACACAGACAGCTGTTGAGTGTTAGTATTAAGTGCAGTATCAGAATTGGGACACCTCAAATACAGTCATATTTCCCTTGTTCTACTGACCCCATAGACTACGTGTTTGCTGCTGAAAATGTCAAACAGAAGTTTAGATTGTAATGTCATTTCCATGAATTAAATTGGCAGGAGAAATGAAACATGTTGTCAGTGTGTTTGCTCTTTGCACACTGGGGGAGAAACAGGCCTCAACAATGCTGTCTGCCAAAGATGAGGAAAAAGCTATGACTCTTTTACACATCTGAAAATCTGAGTGAATTAGAACCCAAACCTCTCCAAAGATAGTAGGGCCGCTTCTCTAATTAATAACACATTATTCATTCTATAAGCTGTTGTTTTACTTAAACTTTTCATCTAAAAAGATGTTTTTACCTTTGGCTGTAAATCGAGTACAATATTTCTCTCTGTTAGAAATAAGAAGAGCAGAAAATTAAATACCCAATGAATTCAAGCGCCATATAATTATACTCCCAAGGACAGACTAAAAGTACATAAGTATTTAATCACTACATCATGTGACACTTCACTTTTTTGAACTAAATGTTTTAAAACAATTGCTTTTGGTCCCCTGGCTTGATAAAATATGCTCTTCCTGTTCGAATAAACACATGCTCTGACATCCTCCCCATATCAGCAAACACGACCTTTGAGTCAGTAGTTTTCTTAGTGATCTCATCTTCTATGTTTACCCCTGTGGAGAAACAAAAGCTACATGTGCACAATATGCACCAACATGATACAAACAGTGGCCTTTTGCTCTAAGCAACTATGTGTGCTCTGCTAATCCAAGCAGAGGTAGCGTGCTGTCTCAGTGTGTCACTATCTGTCAGTGTTCTGTACTTCACCAGGGCATATGAGAAATAAAGCGAGCTGGCTCGCCTAGTAACGAGTTCTCATCCTAATGTGGCTTGTGTGCAAACCACAAAGGTTTAAAGGGAAACTGTACCAATGTTACATAAAATATGTTGCAGAAAAACATTTGTGTCAGGTGCGCGTGTGTGAACACAATATGCAGACACGGGTGAAGTCAAGACAGTGAGAGAGAAGCAGTTTGCAGAATACACATAAAGATGTAGTGTATATCTGATATTGGATGGCACTGAGTGTATCCAATGTTATGATTATGCCGAGGTTTGTTAATTTGCATGCTGTTTAAAGGATTGTTGCTACCAGGAGCTATTAGAACAAAACAAACGGGAAGGACTGCATGAATTGTTGATTGTACAAGCCAATGGATACTGTATGTTGCTCGTAGTCGGGCCTGAAACTAACATCATAGCGAAATCGCACTATTCAAATACAATTTCCCAGAAGAATGATTTAATAATTCGTTGAGGGTTTCAACTTAGCTTATCATTTCTGTTAGGTGTAACAAAACAAATTTAAAAATGAACTTTAAATTTTGGTAAGATAACATCTTTCGATGTCTATAGCCTGACAAACCCACTAAAAGTTATAAATATTTCATTTATAGTGATGTGTGACAAAGAATCTCACCTTTAAATTTGACGAGCTGTACCTACCAAAAATGTATTATTTGTGCCCCCTCCCAGCTGTAAATGCTGTTTCCACAACCTTATCATTTAGTGGCAGTTGCAAAACAAGAGCATGTCTAATGTATGTTCAAATTACCAGAATAACAAACCCTCACTGGGCCTTACTGACTTCCGAAGCACACTTTAAAAAATATGACTGGGCCTGTGTAGGTCAAAGTTGCAATATTTGTATAATAATCCAGTTGCAATAATCCCAGTCACATTTTTTTTGTTTTACCATCAATGAATCTTTATTGCAGCTGCATGGTCCAACTGTTATGGCTAGAAGCACTAGGCTAAAAGCACATGTTTGTTACACTAGATCAGAATTTATTGTTTGTTGGACAAAGAACAAGGATTTTGAAGATCGACCAACCTCTGCTAAGTGAAACATTAGTTTTAGGCCATTGACACAAAGCATGAGAGGATGATTGCAGCTATATTGCATGAGCTGTATATTGAACTTCTGCCTAAATGTGCTTTTTCTCAAGCACATACAGCAGTCACTTAAGAAAACAACAGTGCCATTGCATTCAGGCTATTCTCTCTCTCTCTCTCTCACTCACTCACTCTTTCTCTTTCATATGCATCTTCGTCTGCAGGGACAAGAAATGAACAGCTTTACTGCTCTAATTGGATGATGTATGATGTTATTAGGTGCGATTGAAGCATACATAACTCAGAGGATATGAAAAGGGAGAAAAGAGAGAGAAAAAAGAAGGAAAAAGTCAAAAGGAGATTGACTAAAATGTTTTAAAACGCAGTCCTGAACAGAGGAAATGGGAAATGTTACACATGTATGTATGCATGCATCCGTTGGGAAACAGCCCTCCAGATCTCAGTCTTGCATCCCCTACTACTTTGTTTCTCCATGTATTAGTGGCACAAAGACGGGCAGATTGCGCAGTGCCCTAGGCCCCTCCCTTGGGAGAGTATGCGAGGGCATAAGTTGAGTTTAGCAGAGGGGGAAATCCTCACATGGGCCACAATCCTGTAGTGGCTCTGTCATAAACTGCTCCTTCATGTGCCGTGTGAAAGGTGCATTAGAGAAGGCTGGTCACTTCCCTGGGCCTGGCGAAGCTAAGTGACTGAGCTAAGTGACTTCAGCTTCAAGTTAGGGTCCTTCCTGCACCACAGAGGCAGTGATGCACTGAGCTTAGGAGACAACCTATATTTCCACAGCACAAAGATATGTATAATTGACTGGGCCACTTGTCATGTCTGAGAGCTGCTGCAAACATTCTGTTTCTTAAATGAATACAAATTAGGCTGTAGTTGCCACTTGTCAAACGTTAACTGTGTTTACATGTCCTCAACTAACTGGGGCACTTGGAGAAATCAGCTTCTTCTGGTAATCGGGGGATGGCGTTTACAGGCACCTATGAAAGCTGGTTACTGGAAATTTGAAGAAGAGTAATCGGATTTCTCTTCCACCTCTGAGTTATTTTGGAAGCTTGGGCACAGATTTTAACCGTATAGTGACAGAAAACGCTACTTGTTGACTTCTACTTTTGTTTTGTGTTTGGGCAGAGTGAAAGCATGGGAGGAGATATAGCAAGTAAAAAGAGAGACAGAAACAGCTGATGCAAGGGAATTGTCCAAATTTTCTGCAGGGGAAATTGACTTTAGGGATCTAGGAGGTAATTTGTGTTAGTTTCGGTACGACTTTGTTTTTAAGACAAGGCGGCATCAGCCTTGCTGTTCCTGTCTGCAGCCTTTTGTTGAGCACACGAGCAGTGGATTCTTCTTCAACGCAGCTTTAATATTGCCTTTAATGATTAGAGTCATTGTCTTGTTGCATCACTCAACATTCCCTGAGGCTCAGTTGGTGGACAGACGCTCATACTGTCGTGTTAGTTACCCTGCTAAACCAAGCTGTCAAGGCCCTGAGGCAGCAAAGTAGCTCGAAATTATGATGCCTCCAACAACATGCCACGGGTTCTTCTTCAATAATTCAACCTGATTTGATCAGTATGCAAACTTTAGAGAGCTGCAGCTTGACCTCTTGTTTCCTACCATAGAAACTGTCCCGCCATAGAAACCATAGAAACTTGGGCAAGGTAGACTTAAAAACATAGCAGTTAACCACCTCCATTCATTCCTTCCAGACGTAAAAATATAGAAACGCTTTGAGATATCGTGTGAGCCCTTTAGGCTGCAAGCACATACATTTTTCTGGAACCTGTTTACTGCAGTAGATGCATCATGAGATGGACTGGACTTCAGGTAGTTTTGGTTGATTAACTATGGGCCTCAGGGTTGCAACCCACACAGAATTTTTGAATGAGTATAGAAAGTATAGAAAAGAACAATACATTGATTTATGTTTTTTTTTAGAATAGACTGTATTTTTTCATTGGTATAAATACGGTAAAGGTTTGAAGATGCAGAAATTATATTTACACATTAATGCAGGTAATTCCAAAGGCTTCACTCTTCTGTGGTTAGTATCTTTAAACTGTGACATCTCTGACTAACCCTTTACTTTTTCAAGTTATGTCATTTAGCGAAAGTAATTTCTGCTCTCTGCCTCTGGCCATGGTACCTTTCCCATTCAATGTTGTTTCCTATGCTCCTTTGCAGAGCCACAGCTAAAAGGCATTGTCACCCGGCTATACAGCCAACATGGATACTACCTGCAGATGCAGCCTGATGGAACCTTGGACAGCACAAGGGATGAAAGCAGCTCATTTAGTGAGTGTGTTTCTATAGCCTTTATGTGGCTGTGTTGTGATTTTAACAAAATGATCGACAATCTTGACTGTAGCAGCACTTAGAGAAAAGCTCATACCATCAATAGGAAGTTAACGCCGAACCACAGTGAGTTTCACACTGTGTTACAGTGACCCTATGGTGTAAGAGTCAAGCCAACAAAATCAGTGTTAAGTCATCTCATCTGCCAAAACCGGTCCAATATGTATAGAGTTATTTTTGTCTTGTAATAGGAAGGAAGGTCACGTCAGACTGCCTGTCAAACTTTAATATCTAATTGCTCATGTGTAGAACTGATTGGCAAATTTTTCTCTCTCTACCACCCATCTTTGCATTGCTGGGCTGCTGTTCATCCAGGCCTTTACGCACCCTAAATGTCGTTTTCAGAGCAGAAACTATGCAGTTTTCCCTTTGTAGTTTCCATTGCATCTGGCCTTCCGAACTCTACTCTTTTCCGATTGTAGTTATTAAATGGCTTCTTCTTAAAAATTCAATCAAGCTGCATTATTTCTTGTTGAGGTAAGTCTTCATAGTAGCAAACTAATTTAACCAACCCATTTCCTGTAACCTCTTGCCAATGTCAAACTGCTTTTGCTCTGAGGCAGTGGAAAACACTGAAGGTGACATTTACCTATGTTTACATAAACATAAACTCTAAGAGGTCATCACATTTCAGTTTAAGGCAGGACTACGTTATTTATAGCACACACTTTACTTATCTATACACACACAGACACACACACCAATTACACAACATGACCACTGACAGGTTAAATAAATAAAATGAATTATCTATGTACAATGGCACACCTGAAGTGGGTAAGATATATTAAGTGTACATTTTTGTCCTGATGTTGATGTGTTGGAAGCAGAAAACATGGACAAGCATGAGAATTTAAATGACTTTGACAAGGGCCAAATTGGGGTGGTTGGATGACTGAGTCAGAGCAACTCTAAAAGTGCAGCTTTTATGGGATGTTCTCATATGCAGTGAGTGGTTAGCACCTACCAAAGGTGGCCCACGGAAAGAAAGCTGGGGACAGGGTCATGGAGGGCAGAGGCTCACTGATGCATGTGGGAAGCGAAGGTTGGCGCTAGTAGTCCGCTCCAGAAGAGCTACTGTAGCTGAAACTGCTGGGAAAAGGTCATAGAAAGACATCAGAACCTACAGTGCATTACAACTTGTTGTGTATGTAGCTGCAGACCAGTCATGGTGCCCATGCCGACCCATGGTCACTATGGAAGAAGGTGGTCTGGCCTAATGAATCACATTTCTCCTACATCATATGGATGGACCCCTAGACCCTCACTCTGCACTACTTCACTTCACTAGTCTTTTCCTTCTTTCAAGCTCAGGTACTCTACCAGAGGCCTGGGTGCTTGAGGGTCCTGCTTGCTTCCATGATCCCAAGTTACATGTAGCTGTCTTCAACATTTGCTGTGTTGCCTTCTGGTCAGTTCTGACTACCTTCCCTTACCTTGTTACCATCAGACCACTCTTATCCAGGCCACATGTTTTCTAATGTCCTGGCTGGGGATGCTTGCGGGTTGGATAAGTGACTCAATGTCTCGCTCACTCCTGGCATAAAGCTTGATTTCATCCATGTAAAGGAGATGGGTGATGGTTGCTCCAGTCCATAGTCAGTATCCATAACCTCTCTCGATGAGGATCTGGGTGAAGGGGTTCAGCTCTATGCAGAACAACAGCGGGGTCAGAGCATCTCCTTTGAAAATATTTCAATGGTTGGTGACTTGTGCAATTTATTTGAAATTGGCCTCTATGGTTGTTTTCCAGAACCTCATTGATTTCTTGATGTAGGCTCTTTAAATCCTGTTGACACTCTATAGTTTCAAGCATTCCAGGACCTATGTTTATGACACGGAGTGAATTTAGCCTCTTTAGCCAGTAAATGTGGCTCATGTCTGGGCATGGTGCTATGTTGCTCTGAGAACTTGAGAGCCTCTCTTGGATGTGATTGTAATGGTGAACCAGTGAACCATTGTGGTTAGTGGATCTTTTTCCACAAAGGCTGCTGTGGTCTGCTCTTATCTCCGCTAGCCAGTGTTATCTGACGCTCTCTTCTCCCATATGTTTTTGAATTGGTCAAATGTAATTGTTTTTAGTGGGTCTGCTCTTGTGTTATTACACTTTGGATAGCTGGGTGGAGAACATTTGGTTTATTATTGCGGCACCAACTTCCCAGGTGTAGCTCTTTTAGCCACTAGGCAAAGCTGTGAGCCTTGCTGCTTTGGTCTTGGCCTTGTAGGAGCAGTTACATGGTTTTATTAGTTAAACACACAAGCACGCGTGCAATTTGCAGCCACGAGAGAGAACAGTGCATCTTGAGCTTATCATTAAAACATGGATACAGCTATTTTAGAGCAGACCAAAGTAACTAAATGCACTTTTACCAGCTTCTAATCATATTCTATGGGCTACAACGAATTTATAGTCTACCGACAAGAGAGGTCTCATAGGAGTGTAGTCACAGAGCTGTAATATACAACTCTGACAGTGCAGAATTAATTTGGTACAGAGTATAAGGACCCGTTGTGGCTATTTGAATTCACAGACTTCTATGACTTCTTTGTTTATCCTAAACACTCTCCTTCCTGCTTTATTCCCCAATTAAGCACAGTTCAACTTAATTCCAGTGGGACTGCGGATCGTGGCCATCCAAGGGGCAAAGACAGGGCTGTACCTTGCAATGAACAGTGAGGGATACCTTTATACCTCGGTGAGTATGTGGGAAGAAAAGACATTTCTATTTGATAACATTTGAGCACACACAGATCCTCCAAAACATTGTACAACTCCAATTCCAAAAAAGTTGTGAGAATGTGTAAAACATATATAAAAAAAAAAATGCAATGACTCGCAAATCTTATCAAAACATGTTTTAATCACAGTAGAACACAAACAATATATCAAATGTTGAAACCGAGACATTTTAGCATTTCATGGAAAATATTAGCTCATATGAATTTGATGGGAGCAATACATCTAAAAAAAAAAAGAATAAGGGGCAACAAGAGGCTGGAAATATAATTGCCGCTAATCAAAAACAAATGGAGGAGAATTTGCCAATTAATTAGATTAATTGGCAACAGGTCAGTAACATGACTGGGTATAAAAGGAGCATTTCAGAGAGGCAGAGCCTCTTGAATGTAAAGATGGGCAGAGGTTCACCAATCTGTGACAAACTGCGGCAAAAATTTGTGAAACAATTGCATAAAAATGTTCCTCAAGGTAAAGTTGCAAAGACTTTGAAAATCCCACCATCCACAGTATTTAACATCCCCAAAAGTTTCAGAGAATCGGGAGGAATCTCTCTGCACAGGGACAAGGCTAAAGGTCAAAACTGGATGCATGTGATCTTTGGGCCCTGTTCTGCAGACTAAAGAGGAGACGGACCATCCACCTTGTTATCAGCGGACAGTTCAAAACCCTGGATCTCTGATGGTTTGGGACTGCATTGGTGCCTTGGCATGGGCAGCTTACACATCTGGAAAAACACTATCCGTGCTGAAAAGTACATAGAGGTTGAAAAGCAACATATGCTCCCATCCAGACAATGTCTCCTTCAGGGAAGGCCTTGCAAATTTCAGCAAGACAATGCCAAACCACATCCTGCATCTATCACAAGAGTCTGGGTGCTGAACCGGCCTGCCTGCAGTCCAGACCTTTCATCAAGAGAAAACGTTTGCTTCTGTTTAAAAAATCCAGCAACAAAGGCCCAGGACTGTTGAGAAGCTAGAACCCTGCGTCAGACAAAAATGTGACACCAATACCTCTTGTAAAACTCTAGCAACTGGTCTCCTCACTTCCCAGATGTTTACAGACAGTTGTTAAAAGAAGAGGGGATGCTGCACAATGGGAAACATCACCTTCTTCCAACTTTTTTGAGACAAGTTGAAGCCATCAAATTCAAAATTAGCAAACATTTTCCACGGAATAGTCAAATGTTTCAGTTTTAACATCTGATATGTTGTTTATGTTCTATTGCGAGTAAAATATGGGTTGATGAGATTTGCAAATCATTGCATTCTGTTTTTATTTACGTTCACACTTCCTCCTAACTTTTTTGGAATTTGGGTTGTAGGAATATGTTGCTGTGACACTAGAGTCTCTTAAACACAGGTACTGATTTTGGCTCCAGGTGAAGATTAGTGATACAACAAAAATAAACGATACATTTGTTAAATTTGTTTCTCACTGGTTAAAAGTCAACAAGGTTCAGATGGGAAAATGTACCTTTGTGCACCAATCAGCATTTAGCAATGTTTTGCTTTAATTGTGGTAAGTACGCACATTATGATTTTTTGTTTGGTACTTTAACATACATTTCTTCTTTTTACAGCCTCATAACCTTTTGCACTTATTAGTATAGTTTTACATACTTTATATTATTAAAATATATTAAATATTTTATATTTAAAATAGTTTACTGCTTATGAAGACTGCATTGTAGCAAGCATCTTTAAAATGTATAAAATAATTCTGAATTATGCATCAATTGTTTGCTATAAACCCTATTTCACAAAATGTATCACACTGTACTTATGTTGTAAAAAAAATAAACAATACAATGCCTTATACAAATTTGAATGCTAATTTTAAACTAAGAAATACTGGCTCATTTTAAATTTGATGCCAAGTTCCATGACTAGCTACTTGTCAACCTGTGTGGTCTCACACAAATGTTTTCCCCAGTTTCCAAAAATGGATTTTGATTTAGTTGACATTAATGGCATATGTCAGGCACCGTGGAGCTTTCCTCAATTCATCAGTTGCCTTTTCACGATTTAATAGTTTTGTAGTTTTTCTTTTTTCTTTTTTTAACAGATAGATAGATATATAGATAGATAGATAGATACATAAATGTTGGGCATATGATGCCAGGACAATATCAATATAGTGCATTCTTTAGGCAACAATGATAACTTTTAAATATAAATCCAGCTTATTGAACACAGGGGTTTCACCAACTTGGAACAAGATTCAAAATGGAATTGACCCCCCCCCCCCCCTTAACAATATGGTATATGGTAAGTATAAAAAAAAACTGGACATTTTACTGGACATTTATGTAAAAGGGCTTAATAAAGGATTAATCAGTTTGCTGTATGCACTGAATTCCTCTTTAGTGGTAAGTTGTGTGTTGGTTTTAACAGGATTTACAGACAACACGTGGAGCCAGTCAATGCAAAAGTGGGTTTATGCATGTGAAATGTAAAGGAAAGAGTATCATCAGTGCATGGAATTTAAATCATGAATTATGGCACGTAAGTCATTATCATCTGAGACCCTGATCAGCATGCATTAGACTTTGGGGCTTCGCCTCTGTGAGCAGAGAGAAGGGATTTCCTAAGCAGGAGTCAATAGCTGTACTACATCCTAAATTGACCTCTTTCAAAGAATTGTCTCCTTCTCTCTCTCCGACACACACAAATGCATGCACACATATATGGGATGAGGTCTACAACAGAACAAATGTCCCATATTCTTCTCCAGTGTGTGTATGATGTGCTACTTGGTCAGGGTAGGAGGTAGTGCAAGCAGTATGATATGGCCTTTTGAACATCTTTGTGCTCTCTGAGCTTGTTCAGCGCTTGTTGTTTTTACATTTAGACGTATGCAGAGAGAGAGCATGAAACAGACAACGAATATGTTTATGTATGATAAATAAGCTCATTACTGTCACTCTCAGAACAGAACAACCTTTTTTGTCATTGAGCACATAAACATATTGCACATGCATCCTACAATGAAATTATTTTTCTGCATTTAACCCTTAGATGCATAAGTGGGTCAAAAATGACCTGGTGAGTTTGTTTTCTTGCAATAGCTTCATGATGAAAAGTTGTTATAATTTTACAGTCCAGCTATTTCTCAAAAAAAAAAAAAAAAAAAAAAAAAACGTTTTGGATATCATGCCACTTAAATTTTGAACCCACCATTTATACATTATATGAAATAATAGTTTTTTATTACTTATTACTACCGCAAGCTTTCATAAGGGAGTCACAAATGACCTGGATTTATTTCCTATGGAATTTTTCGGCAACTTCTGATTCTTAGACTGTCAGGAATATATATTCTGATGCCCACACAGACTATCACACCTATTCTTTCACACAGTAGTCATGAAGAACACGCACAAACATTTCTGAGGTAAAAAAATATGCTAACATACGTGAATGTACTTGGTGTGCATGTCTCTCATTCATGACTATTGTGTGAAAGATGATAAGAAACTCATCATCAAATCTGCTTTGTTTACAGTTTGCAAAAGTAGCTAAGTAACATCTCAGTATGTCATGTTTACATACAATTTATAGTTTTTGCTGTGTGCGCGCACATGTGTGTGTGCATTTATTTATATAGCTGCATGTAAAGTCTGACTGTAAAGTCAACATTCGGTGCGGGAGATTCAATACACCTGTGTGTAATGATCACAGCCAGAAACAGGTAGTTTGTCACAACTGCATACAGTGATGTTAGAAGAAGGCCAGACACACACACACACACACACACTCTCTCTCACACGAGGCGTTAGAGGGTAATATAAATTACGTGGCTGTAACTCAGTTGGTGATGCAGTCGTCCACAGACCACAGGGTCAGTGGTTAAATTCCCAGACGCTCCTGGCTAAGTTTCGAATTGTCCTTGGGAAAGACACTGAACCCCAAGTTGCTCCCGGTGGGTCAAGTGAGCCCCTTACACGGCAGCCACCACCGTCGTCGTGTGAGTGTGTGTGTGAATGAGAAGCAACAATGTAAACCGCTTTGGATAAAAAGTGCTATATATATATGTAAACTTTACCATTTACACGCAGACACACACAAAAAAGTGATGTTGACATTGGTCTATTGGTTATTTTCTTTTCGAATTATCAAAATGTTTTAAAAATGTTAAACAAATGTTTAAAAAGTAAAAAATAAAAAATATCTCAAACAAGAAATAATTCTTGTGTGGAGAGAAATATGATACAAATTACAATACAAATTATTCTTTTTAACCAAAATGACAAAACAAGGGTCATTTTTGACCCACTTATGGAAGAGTGTAGGGTCCAGTCACTCGTGCATCTAAGGGTTAACCTATCCCCGTGGGGGGAGCGGTGGGCAGCCATGGGGCAGTGCCCGGGGAGCTAGTGCTGAGGGTCTCGCTCAGGGTCACACCCAGTGGGTAGGCCGGGATTTGATCCCACAACTTCTGCATCCCATTCTGCTGCTCTACAAGGCCTTAGAGAAGCAGAGCCAAAATGACTGACGGGCTGACTGATCGCTGCCTTTCGCCTATTTTCTCTCTGCTCGATTTCTCTGCCACTTGTGCTGCTGCTTATCGGCGGTTATTTCTCCTGACTGAATAGACATGGCCTAGACACCAACCGTGATCAGCTAGTTGGACCAGACTCTGTAAGAAGCAGAGATTAGTACACTGGTGCTTTGCCTCAGACATAAATTTCAGCCTTACCACCTGTAGGTGACAACAGGAAGTGGTTGATACAGATACAAAAATAGAGCTTGGCTCATATCTGCCCCATTTTATAATCTGTGTGCTCTTGAAAACTCCCCACAAACAGAAAAGTGGAAGCAATGGAGAAAAGGGTTTGTGTTGAAGGAGACTAGCATAACTTTTTTTTTTTACAAGGCTTGGAAACCGCACAAGATTGAGTATTTTTTGAGTTATCATGCTTTTTTTCTAAAAGGTTTTTGCTGAAAGATCACATTAGTAATGATTTATTATTGACACCAATAAGCAGAATTTAGTACATTTCCTATTTGTCTTGCCTATTGTTTCTAAATCTATTTCACTCACACACATCTGTCATAAACAGTAGTTGCACTTTGAACCCTCCTCCTCCACCTTCTCAGTGCATTTGTTTTCAAACTTAAGTTGTTACTAAACCAGCAAAGAAGGCATCAGATGCCAAACATTGATCTTGAATGATATGTTACAATAAAACTACAGGATTTGTTTTTTACAGACTCTGCGTCATTTTCTTTACTATCAGATCAACGATTTACACTGACAGCAGCACAACTCTGACACTATAATTCCAGGTTTGTGTAACAATCCTGTCTGAAGTACCATAAACAAAACGTTTGACAACCGTTATGACAAAGTTGTATGTTGCACATAGCCAATGTCAATATGTGTTAACGTAGAAAACTGGTTTCCTAACTGATAGAAACGTGCCATCATGAGAGCTGCATGTACGATAACATTTCGCCTAAGTTAGTATCTGTAAACTGAGCAAATATTAAGTCCTCTGAGAGACTCCAGATCCCCAATACCCGCACAGCCCCTCCCTCTAACAGCTGCACCTGCTGGGCTGTGAATCACATCAGAAAGAGCAGGAAGGATTTACATATTTTTTTCACCCAGTGATTAATTTCAGGACCAGTTTTCATTTCATAAAGATTTAACATCTAAGGGAGATACGGAGTCTACGTATTTCCACAGTTCTAAAAATTAGTATTTACTTAGTTGTCAGTTTAATACTGTAGGTTCACCAAGCTAAATTTATCTTTTATCCAAAAATCCTACATTTAATAGGAAGGTGGAAAACATAAAACCACACATTTGAAGCATAATGTTTCCTTTTTGGTAAAATAGATTTTTATAGAATTTGTACTCAAAAAAGCTTTGTTTAGCAACTGGTACCAAAGTGAATGTATCAGTTGATAAAAATATTAATATTCCACCAGATATGGCCTAGGACAGCACACGATTGTGTGCATTGTGTCGGCCACTAATGATTTAAAAACACTTACAGAGCAGCATAATGAATCATTTTGTCTGTAGATTGTGTAGGCGTGTGACATTGAGAAAGACAGACAGGTGGACAGAATGGATAAAAAGAGATAGAGAGAGAGAGAGAAAGAGAGACCTATTGATAAAAAGCTATGTCCTCTCCATTCTTTTCATGGCAGAATTACATTGAAATGCAGGACAACACCAGGATGTAGATAGCATCACTTTTATCACAGGACAGGAGGAAATGTGAACATTAGAAAAAAAGCAGAAAAGAAAATAATTGGCCAGAGCAGGGGAAAAGAGAAGTGCAGAAAGGAAAAGATAAAGACGGACATTCCACCAGCAGCCAATTACGAGCACTTAGGGACGGTAAAACATATTCCTTCTGATAGATCATCAATCCTGTACTACTTCTGTCCTTCCAAAAAGGGGTTTCAGGCATATACTCCATTGCAATGTAACCCCTGCGATTTGCAGAAATATGCGCTGGAGATGATGATACACAATTGACCACTATTTTCTGAGTGCCAGAAGATTAAAAGCAGGGGATTTTTGATTAATGTAGAAGGGAGGGTAGAGTCGTTCACCTTCGCTGTCATTGCGGGCTGAAGAGGGGAATGTCTGTTACTGAACCTCTTCAAGCTGCATTATATAGACAGTGGTCTTCTAGCTGTCAATCAGCAATGCAGAGGCATGTGCGCCTGCACATTATAATCCAACTGCTCGTGTCATGCAAGCATCATGTCTCACTGGGCTATGATAAAGCATCACAGGCAGACCATACATACGTGGTGCTAGACAGTATTAACTGCCAGTCTCATCCTCTGTAATGCCTTCTTAATAAGCATGTCTATGCCCTACTGGCTTATGTAACGCAGCATGTCATAGTGCATCTACATGTGGCCCAACAACTACATCAGCAACATACTTCTCTGGTGGCTTCCAGCACTGTAAACACTGCCACGGACACAGATTATGTATGCAAGCATGTCTGTGTAATGCAAGATTGTTTTGACCGAGCATTATATTTCAATACGTTGCCGCAGCAGTAATGCAGTACTATGGGAATATGGTTGAATTACTGCAGCTGGGCAGATTTCACAGCTTCCCATAGATTACCCGGAGAGCTGATGGGACAGTCAACAGATGTAGGAAGTCGGGAAGAAACTGTGACCCCTGCTGTCTGAATAAAGGACTGCAAATAACTGCATGTCAGAAATGCTAAACCATGTTCTAAATTCCAGGAGATAAAGTTTCATATTTTTGCATGCACATTAAAATGAAACTAAACAAATTAGAAAATGTTATTTATAGATCTTTTTTAACCACTATTTTAATTGTTGTTCTTATATTTTTATTGTACGCATGGAAACTGTTGGGAAACAATCCATACATATACTGTATGAGTGCTTCAGTACGTATTAGTACTTCGCTGTCCCTATTTAGCCGTAAGTTCAATCCCAGTGTATTGTGAGGTGAGCAGATAATCAGATGCAAGGAAAGAGGAAGCAGGTTGTGTGCATGGGTGTGTGTGTGTGTGGGGTGGGGGTGTGGGGGGTCGGGATGGTGCTCAGCATTATAAAAAGGCTTTCTCCATCTCCATCAGATTTTGAACCACAGACAAAACGTATTACCTCTCTCACCTGCTTGAAACACATGGATGGGAAGCTATACGAATCTCTCAATACGCCCCACTTGAAGAAATACATTTTCATTGAATTTATAGTTTGAGCAGGCAGGTCTTAAGTGGAAATGTTCTGCAATCACCTCTAAAAATGTGTAACGTTCAACATATTTTCAGCAATTATTCAACTGTGCAGGTAAATGAGGAGGTTTGAGTGATGTCTCCAGTAAATACACCCTGGGTGGTCTCTGTAGCTCGGCAGAGGTCTGGAGGTAACATCAAGGTCAGTTTCACATAATGGGGATAATTACATTTGACTATCGATATCAGTAATGAAAAGGGACTTTGGCCGCTGTGATAGGTTATCATGAAAATTTACTCTATTGTTAGAACATGTTAGATCTTGGGCTGCTGGTGACCAAAGCCGTTATTGGTCCAGCGGTTCGGTCCTAGAGAAGATTCCTAAATCTCTTTTATTAACCAGCCACCCCTCTGTCCTCTTCGGGCAATCTTCTGCTCTCTTTCCACTGTCTCCTACCTTTCCCCTTTTGTCTCACACTCTTCCCCACCCTATTGCTCTCTGGTCTGATTAATAATGAATGAAGCAGATCATCTATCGATCCCCTCTTCTTTGTGTTAGCACAGCAGAAGATATCAAACCTGTCAGAGGATCTTAAAATAACTCTGCAAAGTGGTGACAATGGAAGTCGAAGAGTTTGTTAAATTGAGTGTAGGGCCTGGATTTTTTTGTTTATGTTGGAAAGACGTGTTGGGCAAACGGACATATTCTCTGAGGAAGCATTAGAGTAGTGGACTTAGCTTAGACTGCAAAGTCCCGAACTGCCATTTCAGCCAAAGGATGATGTCTCCCTGTAAAGGAGAAAGGTGATGATCTGTATTAAGTGTGAGATTGAAGGTCTCTTATACATTCTCAGTGTACACTTGGCTTTTTATTAAAGCTTGTCAATGCCAAGTTGTGATCCTCTGGCCCTCCTGTGTTGTCCTGATTCTCAGAGAAATTCTCCACTCAGCCATTTCTGCCCTGCTGCTCTCACTTAATCAATCAAGTAGATTGGCTTTGCTCTCTGACAGGGGAAGGACCCTGTCGAGACCCTGATGGAGACTAAGAGAGATGTATATCTGTCTCTATTGCTTAATATCACCAGTCAACATTAAGCAGGGCTCCGTAGTCCTAGCTGAGGAGAGAGAGGGAGGGGAAGTGCTGTTGGAACAGGATCGTTTTTACGAATAGCTAGTGCTGGATTTGATCCAAGTTTGCAGTCTTGATTTTTTTTTTACTGTCTATGTAGATTAAGCTCCTCATAAACAATTGACCGTAAATGAGATTGATTAATATTTATGGGAAAAGTCTCTTTTGGATCTTTTTATTAAAGGCTAGGGAAGCTGGTTTTCTGACCTTGGTGTACCTCTACAGCAGGTCCTGCAATTGGATGTCAGGAATCATTTACTGTGGTGCAAAGTAACTTAAGTACTTTTTCATGTATCTGTACTTTTCTTAATTAGATTTAAATATGCTTACTTTGACTTTTATCCCTCTGCATCAGGAACAATCTACATCTTCTTCTCATGCTTATTTGCCAATATGACAACATCTTTCCCCTCTGCCCCTCTTTCTATATTTCTTTCCAGGAGCACTTCACTCCAGAGTGTAAGTTCAAAGAGAGTGTGTTTGAGAACTACTATGTTACATACTCCTCCATGCTCTATCGCCAGACCCAGTCTGGCCGCTCCTGGTTTATTGGTATCAATCGTGATGGCCAGATCATGAAGGGCAATAGGGTAAAGAAGACCAAAGGAACCGCCCACTTTCTGCCTAAAGTTATAGAGGGTTTGTGTCCTTTATGTCACTTTGCCGCTATTTTAACCAGTTTAAACTGTTTATTAATCACTTCTTTAAATATTATGCAATAGCCTTTATCTTTGTCTCACAGTTGCCATGTATAAGGAGCCATCACTACATGAGCTTGCCAATGAACCGGTGAGTCCCCTTCGGAAGACAGTGAAGACATCAGATTCGCCTTCTCTAAAGAATGGACGGAAAGAAGCTCCCAAAGCTGATGCCTCATAGCACAGGAGAGTGAGGGTGGAACAAAGGGCAGCGGTGACACTGGGAAAACAGTCGCCCAGGGGCGGCTGAAGGAACGGCCGTTACTGGCCACCACATTCCAGAAGTGCACTACAGGATGCCGAGGGAAAACCGCCATCAACAGCCAAGGCCTGAGCCAAGAGAGCAGCTCCCACCCCCTCACCTGTCACCACAGAAAGAAAGCCAAGAACCCGAGCCAGAACTGCTACCACCTCACCCCATCACCGTTATTTTTCTCTCTTGATGCACAATGCTTTATTTCTCTGTCTTACACGTCTTCTTTGTTTCACTGGCAACTTCTTTTTCCACAACGTCTTTCAAGTAGTCTGTTACTGTACTGTATATTCATCACTTATGCAATTCCAATGCTGACTCAGCATCAAAATCTTCTCCCATGGCCCCCTCTCTTGAGCCTTAACGTTGGTGACAGTGTGGCTCAGCCAGCTTTCTACCCACCCTCTGCCCAACAGCTAAGCCAATCACCAAGGTCAACTAGTGAGCTACTTTCAAGAGATAAGGGTCAGGTCACAGGTCCTAGTTGAGTATATGAAATAGTATATAACATCGAAATTAATAATAACAACCACTTTTCTTCTCGTTATTATTTTGCTTTGTGAGCTTTCACAAAGTATTTCAACTAATGAAGCATTTCATGGCATTATTGACCTCTTAAAAAAAAAAACTATAAAACTATAAAACTATATATATTGAAAATCATTAGGTAAAATATGTCTAACATTATAATATTGTTTAAAACCCATGGTTAAAAAATATAGCTCTGAATTTTAGAGTTTGGGGCAATTAAAAAGTGTCACATAAAATAAACATTCTACGTGGAAAGATTAGCCATAATTAGATCTTAAATTAATAGAGGTCTTAATCTAGACCCTTATGTTAAAGATCAAAACTCTCGAACAATATTTGTTCCGACAAGCCAACAGATAACAGATCTGACTCATAAAACATTTGAGCATGAGTTTCGGACTCTGTTCTCCACCAGGTTACCACTTGTTCTTGCACTAGCTTTTCAAGAGCTACAAATGAACAACTGGCTCATGTTTAAAATACAGGGTGGATCAGAACTCATGTCACCTGAAAAAGGAGCTGCGGTGTGTACTTTACTCAGCATCTGCTGTCAGCTTAAAGCCAAACATCAAAGCCAAAAGAGCCTCTGAGCTGGAGCACTTATTATTCGGAGGATGTCTGGGTGCTTATCCACTCACCAGCTTCATCAAATCACCTTGAACGAATCAGCCTGAAAAAGTTTCTGAGTGAATGTTTTAAGTGTGATTTAATTCCTGTGTGTGGATGTGTGTAGAGTATGATCCCCATATAGAGTAGAGTATGGAGTTCTCATACCATGTCCTTTAGCCTGGACACCACAGGTGATACCCATCTACCATTGTACTTACTTTTAAGAATCAGATTTTTTAAAAACACACTACAAAAGTCATGTAAATTATTTAATGTTTTGTTTAGGCACAAAAAGCTTATGTTTTAATTTGCAAAAGGACAAATATGCCACGACGTGTCTGACATTGGGGCTTCTAAATGGGAGCAGTGGTGCTATTTTAAGTACAGTCTGCATTTTGGTGCTGTCTGCTCTGGTAAGCCAACCAGGGTAAAAATGTCACCACAGTGTTCAGTCTAAGTGTGTGTGGATACCACCACTGAACTCAGACAGCAGTGAGTCCCTTGCTGCGTTGGAGATGTGGAAGGCAAACTGTACAAAACACTGATTATGGTCACTAAAAAAACAAGTTCATGGCATTGGAGAGGGTACGTGATATTAATGGTAACATAATGTGAAGAGGGGTTACAGAATGTGAAACAGGCCTTAGGATGTGCTCTACCGAGGGTGACAGTAAGTCTGACATTATGTGCTGAATTGTAAAGAGGTCAGCACAGACAGGAAGTTATTTGCAAAGTGTGAAGGATTAGCAGGTGTATTCTTGAGGAATGTCGATAAGAAATTTCCGCAATAAAAGTCAGCAAAATCCTTGGCAGGGTTTTATGCAGCATGTTGATATGATAATGAGTAAAAGACAATGGTGCATGGAAGAAACTTTGCAATTTATAACAGGGGGTCTACGGGGGAAATTAGTTGGAGGGCTTTCCATTTTTTTTCCATTAAGTTGTTTTCTCAGCTTTTGCAGGGAGAATATCCTTAGGTTTTGTAAACCTACGATTCTCTATTTGCTATGAGTCGATTCTCCCCCCACCCTAGTGCATTCTGTACTACTAACCACTGTACAAATTAAAGAGTGAGCGCATGAGGCTTGCTTTAGCTGAGCTGCATTGATACAGATTTCATTATCTGTGTGTTCCATCTTCATGCCAGTTCATATTTCAAAAAGAGTCAAAAGTCTGTTCTATAAACAGGAGACAATTGGAAATGCAAAGCGGTGACTGAGTGACAGCAAGGGAAGCTTGCACGACCAAATCCAACGCAGCAGACTGATAATTACTTTGATTAGCAATTATTTTCTCGCTTATTGTTTTGCCTAAAACATGTAAGAAAAAGTGCATTATAATTTAAATAGGAGAGATTACTTTTGCCAAAAAGGCCAATTTGTGTTGACTAATTGTCGCAGGATTACTTTACAGTGCATTAGCAGATACAAAGAAAATTATCTTAAAGAAATTAACCTTCACAATGACACAAATGTCACTTAATCCGTTTAAATATATAAGTGAACCAAATTCCTTCTTGGATTTCATATTCACTAAAATCCTAATGCTTCTTGCCCTAATGTGGAAGAATGCCACAGTAAGTTGTGCAATGGTGATAATGCAAGTAGCCAGACAAGAATGAAAAACGTTAATAAGTCTGAACCTGAATGTCAAATGAAGAGCAAAGCAGAAGTAGAACATAAGACAGAAAGTTATAACAATGCATATGAAGTAAATGATAGGTCAAAAAGTAAGTGCAATAAAGGTAACAGAATTAAGTTAAGTGAAATTTTAAGAAGAGGGTAGAAAAACAATTAAGGTCTTTGTTGTAGTAGATTGAAGACAAGAAGGTGTCGTGTTTGGCCATTTAGAACAACAAGGTGGTAATTTGGAAAATAAAACTTGTGGTAAAGTCTTTGTGCCCACACGAGGAGATTCTAAGTTCTAATCCTTTTCCTTCACACATCTCCTTATCCACATCCCACAGTATCTACAGCCCATTAACTTTCTTTTCAACAATAGGTTTCTACGTAGGCCTACACTCAGTGTGTGTATAAAGTCCGTGTGTCTATGATTAAGAGTAAGGTAAGACAAGACACAGAGGCAAGGAGAAAAAGAAAGGACATGAGACTTAAACAGTGATCGATGGCCTCAATAAAACACAGATGAGAGAACCAGCACCCTGTCATGGGTGCAAAAATTTCCCCAAGGTCTGCCGGAGACAAGGAAATCCATTTGTTCGTAATGAACCCCGAGGCCAGTTGTTTGAGTTCTACCTGTAAACTCAAAAACAAAGATGCCAGTTGGAAAAGTCCAGGAAAAGGTTTTTATTTCCTCGGGCCTCGTATGCCAAGTGGGAAAAATACTTTCCTATTGCTAAAAACTGTATGAAACACAGCAGAAATACTTTTAAATACCCTTAAATTGCAGTTTTGTTCATTTTTTTTCTCTTCAAACCTACATTTCCCAAAGAGTTAATCATTCGCACTTTACAAGCACTGGGCATTGGTTAAAACAGTTAAAGATTATGACAAGCAACCAGGGAATCCCCTACTTTATCAAAGTTAGTGGGACCAACAATATACCAACATCCAGGGATTGTTATTGGAACAAATGTTGATTTGTTACAAATAACTAAACAAATAACTAAAGACATTTTAATTACACAGAGTGGAGTGTAAAAATACCATGTTTAATTATGTTTAAATACGTGAGACTACCCTGAGCCTTTGAGTTTAAGATTTTACAAAGTATGTGTGTTGTTACTACCTTTTTAAATATCTTTTGTAAATGATTCAAAAATAAATCCAGAGATCTCAAATCTGGCTGGAGTGCAGACTAACAGCTTGTCGCTGTCATCAACCAGCCGTATCTGTGCTCTGTTCTCATATCCTGCAGTTATTTGCATTCGGTGGCAGAGCAGCATCATAAATACTGCTGCTCATAATATGCATATGAAAATAATGCATGTACAGTGCAGTTGGTCAGATTATACAAACAGAAACTGTGTATCATAGCTCCCTCTAATGGAAGAAGTTGGATGCTAAAAGGCACAAAGAAACACAGGTTTATTTAGAACTCTAATTTTAGTTCATTCCCTGCTGTAGGATGACCTAAGGTTCACACTGTCTACAATTTATGATGAGATGCCACCATTGAGATCCTGCTGTAATGCCAACATAATGGCTTCCTAATGTGGTTATGTGGCCTAGTTTATGTGCAACACTTAAATTGGATTGGTGCTCACCTATTGAATTGTTTATCACAACTATACCTTCACTGTTAGTTGCTAGTGGTGCAAGACAGTGTCTCGCACAGAAGAAATGCATCTAGTAGTTGGAGATTAACTAATTTCTGTTCGGTGGCGACTGCATTACACAACCCATTAAACTATTCCATAAATTACAGTCCAAATGCACGTGTCATGTTCACTATCCTCAGGATTTAAATATGTAAAGCATGACACATTTCCAATTAAATAAGGCACAGCCCAGTAGCCATGTCTTTTAAGAGTATTATTCTCTGATATTTCTCTTGTTTTAGTGTGTTTGAGATTTTACTAGTGTAAAAGATGTAATTAATTTCCCCTTAATTTCTGTAACATGCCAATTTGACACTTGTCCTAAATGACTGGAATGCTTCCATGTTACATGTATGCAGTCTATATCTGATGCACTATGACAGGTGTATCTTTCAAAATGTTCTAAATAAGCATTGATGTTTTGTATTGTCTTTCAGTTCTACTTTATCGTGTTCTCCTCAGAAGGAGACGGATGTTCACTTCAGATGTTCTTTTCATTGTATTTGCTCAATTTTATCTTTGGCCAGCACTGATGTATCCATACTGATTGGTCCAATGAGTGAAGTCCACCCAAACTCAATGTGCAACTGTGATCCAACGTGGAAACGGCAGGATTACAACTCCTAAAACCAACATGTGTCCCAGCTTTGACCTTGGTGGTCTCAAGCATTACTGCTACGCAAGTCTTCCAGAAAGTTCCCACAACCTCTCTCTCCTCCTCTTATATACTTTGGTTCTGTTTAAACCAATCTTGTTGTCTTCCAATGAACTTAAAAAGAAAAAAAAAAAAAAAAGAAGCCATAAATAAAGATGGGCCTTGGCACTGATTAGCAGAAAAAAAGGCTTTAATCCGTGTTTTAGACACGTGTTGGACTCCTTACAATAAGAACCAAATGAAGCAGCGGGAACATTGCATTGCCTTTTTTAATCAAGCGGCACAGCAAGAAAAAAAACGACCAGCAATATGCAAGGAAAACTACCAGCCTGCTCTCAAGGAAGGGGAACAAAGCCAGCAGTTAATAAACTACAATCATGATTTGTGGGCTACAAAGGCAATCAGTGGTCTGCAAATTGTCTGAAGTGACGTGAATTATTTTGCAAAGCATGCATATGTCACTGTTCTTTGGCTTATTAGGGATGATCCCCTCTCAGTATCTACAGAGACAAGCCCTCAATTCACCCTCTCTCCATGTTTGCCATCAGACCCGTGTACATTTCTACAATTACTCCTGCATAAATTGAATTGAGATGTCTTATTCTGGAATATTATTCAATAAAATAGCATATATTTGTATGATTGTAAGACATGCCCTTTGGTGTATTTTTCCCCTCTTTCCTTTGAAACCTGTTCAAGATGCTCAATCAATTTCTTATTTATTCAAGGCAAAGAAATTAAGGTCTGTCCTTCCTCTTTCTCGATTTCTTGTCACCTAAGGAGACGTATGCTTTGTAAATAATCGACACACAGCTACACGTGCCACGGTTTGGAAGCCCAGTGATGGTTAAATGACGTATTAACCTACAAGCTATAGGAGCCATGAATTCTACTTTTAAGAAACTGACAGTTTTATGGACACTGTCAGTAAGATGACAGTGCTATCTTCAGTTTATGGTTGAGGGCATATCGGGTGGTGATTCTACAGTGAAATACATTTCATTAAGTGTTTCTATTACTTCCTACCCTCATTTACGGTATGTATATGGTTAAGGATAGGGATAAGTAAAATTAATGTTGGAGGTACAGATGTTGGTCTTATAAAGTGAACATAGCCATTTTCTGCAGATTTTAGCAAACACTACTGAAACGGGGATAAACAGCACCAGCTACTGAGCGTTTGCAGCAGCAGGAGAGTCTATTAAGATATGAATGCAAGTTGCCATATTGAACTGCACTATAACTGGCCAAAAATGTACGACAGGATCAATTATTTCTTTCATTCAGTCGCATGGGCATCTTAGTGAAGCAGTGTACTCAAATACCCTAAATGGCAAATGTTAAAAGATAAATAAATGCACCAGAGAATAATAACAACAATCGAACCCAAACATGTTCAGTACCCATCAACTTAAAATACACTAAATGTTGCATAAAGTCTTATTCAAAACAATAATAAGTTATCGTGCTTTAAAACCAAGAAATGGGAGCCACCTTTCTGTATAGTGGAAACCTGAAAATGGTCTGTTTGCATAGACTTCAGCTTTTAATCTCTATTTACCTCAGATTAAGTGATCTGTGTACATATGAAGAGTGACCTGCAATATTCTACTTGCAGCCTGTATGAAAAACATGCTATTTCCCTACTAAAACATAGGCACTGTTCTAACTTATGCTGCAGTTTCACTCATGAACACCCACGGGTGAGTCAATTAAGGATGTAATCAGCTCCAGAAAAAAAAAATTATCACCTGCTGCAGAGGAACATCAAAGGACACAGAGCAACTTGCTCTAAGCGCAACACAAATACAATTTTGGCGACTTTCTCACAAAACGCTCCATTTATTATCCAAACCAACCACTTCTGTCAAGCCTGAGTCACACTATGGCGCCGACAAACAAACCCTACGAAATTAGCATACAACCTTTAGTGGTGGTTATATTGCAGTACTTGCTAAACTTCACAGGTCACCTCTCTCCTCCTTTAGGGTCACTAACATACGCAGGCCTACCTAAACTAAGCTACAAGCGGCCGTGAAAACGCAGTCACGGCTGAAAATCTGCAGGATATGGAAGGACTACGAGTACAAACACTTCCCAAGGAGCTCGGACAACAGCCAGTCCTATAACCTGCGGCCTCATTAGCGTGGACGGATGAAAAAATAGGCCCCTGGACACAGACAGGTAAAAGGCCCCCATCACTAAAGCCCAAGGTTCAAATTTATGTTATTTATGTTAATTTTTAATTTGGGGGGGGGGGGGATTTAAGGGCCTAGATTTATGGTCATCATATGTCCCTTTTGATAATATATATATATATATTTTTCCTCATGTAGTTTACATTTTTCGATTATAATTTGGAAGTTTTTGGTCTGTTTAGCATAATTATATCCTATGTTTTTTTAACTAAACAATGTTATTTTAAAACTCACTGACTGATTAAATTGGGCCTGTGTCCAATAGGCCCTTTCACCAACCATGCTCATCAGTTGTCATCATTGTTGAAGTGTGCAACTATTACATGCCATAACCCTGTGGCAGCCTGTGTAACCCAGTAGAGATGTCTCTCTTGCACATATTCACAGAAACTTATTCCATTATGACACATGTGGGTGGCTGGCAGACTTGATGTTGATGCATCTGTCATGGAAAAGGAACAAACCTCTTCTTGCTTCACTCCACAAGCAAGAAAGATCTCAGTGCAGATTGCTGGAGAAGCACATGATCGTGATTGTAACCGCTGGCCATCCTACGCATCATCACAGGGGAATGCTGGTAGTGGCAAATGTGAGTGTTGCCATTGCTTTTGCACCATCACATGTATCACACGCTTCTACTTTTTAACACTAATTGCACAGGCCTTATTGATTTTGTTATTAAAAGCGGGCACCACTCTGGCCTTGTATAATTGTTTTACTCTTCTATCACTCTTTCATATATGACATTAATGCTGTAATAATTATGATAAAAATCCTTGAACATGACTACAGAGAGGTCATCTGTCAGATAAATCCATATTGAACATCAAAGAGTGAAAGTAAAAGCTGCTATTGCACATTTAAGCCTATATTTGCAACATACGGTACATGCTGCATGAATAAGTTGAAGTTTCAGAACTGATAGAAACAATATACCAAAACATTTATTTAGTTTGATCTACTGAACAGTCATCTGTCCTGTCAAAGAACCAATATTATAAAACAAAAATGTATTCGATGGATGAATAGATGTAATTACTTCTCACAACTCAGCAGTTGATTAGACATTACAATCTCTCAGTGATATCTGTGGTAAATAGAGGATGGCTCATGTCCCAGAGACTGGAATAATTAAGCTACAAGTCGTAGTCAGAGTAGCATCTGATCTGGCTGATTATTGTGTGCTCTGGGCTGTCACTGACGTTCACAGGGAATTCTGCTCAAATCTCATGGAAGCATGACTCGAGCATTTATATAAGATTATATTCGGCAAACCCACACATAGTGGAGCAGTCTGGGCTCACACTGAATGGAGCTTTATGTTTCTTAATGTAGCAAATAAGGATTAAGGCATTAAACCAAATATAGTTTTCATGAAAGCTGGAGGAACCAAATACCCTGAGTGTGTGCATGCTTTCATCATAAGCATCCATATGCTAAATTTGGACAAATATGTTGTGATTACAAGCATGGAGGCTTAATGTGCCTCTCAGAATGTTTTCTAACTGAACTGGTTTTTCAATGATTGGCATCAGCATCAGACAGAGGTCACAAAGTCATAGTATATTTCATTAATTTCTACTTTGGAACAAAAGTAAAAAACTGCAGTTACATACACTCACATTATTAGCTACTGTTCACCTGCTTGTTAACCCACATTTTTAAGAGACTTTGAACATGGCATGGTTGTTGGTGACAGGGAACCTGGTCTGAGTATTACAGAAACTGTAAACACACCACAACAATCTCTAGGGTTTAAAAAAAGGATCTGAGAAAGAGAAAATATCTAGTGAGCAGCAGTTCTTGAGGCGAAAACGCTTAGTTGATGCCAGAGATCAGAGGAGAACTGTTTCAAACCAATAGAACTGATTAGCCACAATATTACCCGTTTTATCAGGGGTCAGGGGTCAGCATAGGAACTGGTCTGTTGCTGCACAGACAGCTGCAATGCTGTGTTCTGACTCCTAAAATAATTTACAAAAATCAAATGAAAATGACTGTCAAGTTCTAAACTACACTGTGTCCCTGTTGTTAATTATGCCCCATATTTCACAGTTATAGACAAATACAGCTACTTTATTCACATCTGTGTATAGTGTGAAAAGAGTAAAGTTCATAACAATTTGCAAATGCAATAAACATCAGTAAAAAACAGATTATCCAGGTAAAGGTCGAAGAGGGGCTGGAGCTGATCCCAGCTGTGAGGTGACAGTGGTGGCTACTCTGCCATGCACACAGATTATAATGTTTTAAAATTAAACAGAAACTACCATCTACAGTATATACCTATTTATCTATCTATATAGTCCTGTAATCACTGCAAAAAGTTTGTAACTTTTTAACATGCTTGTAATGTTGCTGCTACTTTAAGGTTCAAATGCAGTTCTGGTAAGTGGAGTTCACACCTCAGCTATAAAAAGAGTTTATTTTCAGCTTAGAATGATCTTTAAACATGATTCTTGTAGTCATTTTTTTTTAAAAGAATGTTAAGATCATATGAGTTGTTTTAGTTACTGACCGGGGCAGAACCTAAAATGGCTGTACATGTGGACTTTACTATTTACAGTAACCAGCAGATGGCAGCAACATTTTTGACTTATGTTTGGAGTTATGTCATGTAACATTTTGTTCAGTAGATTGATGGTACAACATGCACAGTCAGGGTGACAGGATTAAAATGAATCACTATCGTGACCCTGAAAAAACCCTAGTTCATGAGTTAAAATACAAAAAAATAAGAAATTTGGGGGTAAAAGTAGTTAAGTATAGTTAACCAAATATTGTATAAGTACACTTTTGAGATTTTCGGTATTTATGTTTTCCGTTCGTCATGTTTCAAATTCACCGCATTTTAAATAATTTTAATAACTTAAGGCACATGTTACTTATCAGAATCATTTTGTAAAACACTGCATACTATATAACTATATAAGTCACTATTTATCCCTAGTTATATTCCCTAAAATTATAATTATTAGATTTAAACCATTCGATCATGAAAACTCAACTATTAACATGATATCTACTAATTTTCAGTGTAAAATGTTCCATTAGCATTAATGGAAAAGACTTTTAGCATTGGTACTTTAAGAATATTTTGATAATACTAATACTATTGTACTTTTTGACTGAAGGACTGAGCATCTCTACACCTTACTTGATAGTATGACTAATTTTATGATGTCAACATTGCCTGCGATTCAACCTAAAAACAACATTTCTTAAAAGCTATAAATACTTGTCTGTTTTTTTGAGGCCAAGCTGGTTCTCGAGTCACCAGTTTAATTCAAACAATCAAACTTCAGTTGTGTGAGAAATTGACTTTGGATTAAATGTAAATAGACTGTTGAAGAGAACTATGAATGCTGACCTAGGTTGAACACACCCTGTGATAAACACAGAATGGTTCCATTCTGTATCATCTGTTTAACATGGGGATGAGTCATTGGACAGGTCAAGATACTTGTGACACTAAAAATATTTACTCCTTACTTTAGGTTTCTTACATATATGATGACTCAGAGCGTAATCGTCAGTATCAATTTGAAGACACAAGTATCACAGCACTTTCAAAGCCTGGCTATCACTACTGTTGGCAGGATAGTAAAAGTGTGCGTGAAACTTTCACATGCCTGGACATGCTAGGCTTGCCTGTATATGAATATTGTTACATAGGGGCACATTTAATGTTTTAAAAAACTGCCTAGATAGTAACAAGCGGCCTATAAAACCAGTCTGACTGGCGTAGTGACTGAAGCAACCCCCACTGTAAAGCTGTTGTTCCCAGGCCTTCATTCTGCTACGGCAGAATGGGAACAACAGCTTCAAAAGCGAAACCGATTCTTACGTTCAACTTTTAACCACACTAACATTTTAAATTAAACAAACGAAATGTGCAGCAGATGCAGCCTTTTAAAGAAATCAGATTTTAAAAACAGAAATGCTAAAGCCCCGGGATTTCCTAGTCTCGTGTTGTCGCGGTGAACTGTCATCTGAGAACAGCAGGTATGACCTCGAGGCACAGCGCTCCTGATAATACGGTTTCAGTCTGAGCTTCCGGCATTACGTCTTAGATTCACCTTCTTGTTGTGTGTCAGCAGCGAGGTGTTTGTTTTGATCAGGTTTGACAGCGAAATACTTAGTTGTAGTAAGTGTGGGGATGGTGGTGGGGCCCACATACTGCATGATCACACAAATAATAATGATAGATAAAGGCAAGTTAACAAAGGTTGAATACTGGTTAAAAAAACAAAGTCATACATGCTAAGTATTAAGTAAGAAGTAAGAAAGATGTGGGCAACTATTAAATTGTATTAAAAACACAGTAAAGATTGGAGCACAGTGACAAAAACACATGTAGTACTTTCTTGCTCTACTGTTTATCTCATTCACTTTTGGGAGTTTCAGGCTTAAAGTGCATTGAACAGTGTAACACTTTAATACAATACAGTTTCACTTCAAGCATCAGGTAACTCAGCAGATAAGCCGGTCTCTGCTGGAAGCTGTGACTCATTCTCTGCTGCTGAGGAAATTCTGGTTACTGGTAATAGTTTCTCTGAAATTCTACACTTCTAGTGTGTACTGTACAAGACAATGGTTCAGGAAAAATTTGTTCTGCAAAGAAATTTCTTTGTTTTTTGGTATCTGTTATTATGAGCATTGTATATTAATAGCGAAGTCAGCCAAAACAACAAGTTGGAAAGATGTGTAAAACATAAATAAAAACAGAATGGAATGATTCGCAACCCATATTCTATTCACAATAGAACGTAAATAACATATTAGATGTTGAACCTGAGACATTTCAATAGCTCATTTTGAATTTGAATCTCAAAAGAGTTGTAACAGGGTGTTTACCATTGTGTAGCATCCCCTCTTTTAACAACTGTAAACGTCTAGGAAATGAGACCAGTTGCTGGAGTTGTAGCAGAGGAATGTTGTCCCATTCTTGTCTGATGCAGGATTTTAGCTGCTTAACAGTCCCGGGCCTTGCTTGCCGGATTTTTTGTTTTATGATGTTCCAAAGGTTTTCTATTGGTGAAAGGTCTAGACTGCAGGACTGCTTCCTGTGAAGCCATGCTATTGTGATGGATGCATTATGTGTTTTATCATTGTCTGGCCGAAATAAGCAAGGCCTTCCCTGAAAGAGACGTTGTCTGGATGGGAGCATGTGTTGATCTGAAAGCTCTATGTGTTTTCAGCATTGATGGGGCCTTTTCCAGATGTGTAAGCTGCTCACACCATAGGCACTAAAACACCCCCATACCATCAGAGATACCGGCTTTAAAACTGTCCGCTGATAACAAGCTGGATCTTCCCTCTCCTCTTTAGTCTGCAGGATATGGCGTCCAAGGTTTCCAAAAAGATTTTAAATTTTGACTCGGCTGACCACAGAATAGGTTTCTTATTTGTCTCAGACCATTTTAAATGAGCTTTGGCCCAAAAAACACGGGCGTGTCTCATGCAGATAAGATATTGGGTAAAGTCATTGAAGCAAAGACTTTTCAGTATAAATGAACGTAGAAAATAATAGAAATTACATAAAGAAATCTAATGAGAAGTTGTGACTTATACTCATGAATAATTAGAATGTCATAATAACAGGATCCATTATTACACTGAGCTTAAATCTTCTCCTCTAGCTTTATTTATCTCGGTTAACCGTTCACTTGAATCTCAGAACCCATGAGCCACTTTTCAAATGACTTCAAACCTCCATGTCAGAGTGGAGCTCCATTCAGTTGTGCTGACCTTCAGCAGATAGAGACTAGAATATAGAAACTAGAGTAAGTGAGCCATTTTATGTGTCCAGGTGTTGAATTTAATTTCATAATATGGTATTTAATAAGAATAATTTTTGAAAAAGCTGAATTAGCATTAGATGGTAATTGAAGAAACAAATGTAAACACACTGTATGATGTTTACATAAAATATATAATACCGTATATAAGTTTACCACCAAGACAAATTAGGTAATGCAGGGTAAAAGCTCTTTTTTTCTTTTTATTATGAGGATGTAAAAATTTACAAGAGTTGAAAATTACATAATTAACTCAAATAACCTGCAAAAATCACGAATTATCAATAATTAAGGAAAACTCTTTCACCTACCGCAATTTAAACAAGCACTGCACTTTGTTAACTTACTGTAAATTATGATTGATATTGAAATATACCATCTTTTTGTTTCTCTCTTTAATTTGCAGAACTACCTTTACCATCCCACCTAACTTCCACTGATGTTACTGCAACTTCCTATTTTTGGATCATATTTACTGCAGTAGGGGGATTCATAGATAAAACCTAACAATTTTAAGACATCAGGGTGAGAAAAGAATATAGCCTTTAATTGCTTCACATACAGAATGACATCAGTAAACAGACAAAATAAAATGAAATTATTTATCTGTGGTTTATCGGTACATATTTCTAAAATTAAAATGTCTACAATAAATGGTAGGTTCAGTAATATTAGCTACAGAACTCAACCTCTCTATCTTATATTCAGTATAGGTTTTAATTCTGATCCAATACATTAGCCTTATTAATATGTATTATGCCAAAAAAAATGTATTGGGTAGTTTGTAATGGTTTAGAGATGTAAAAGATGTGTGTCTCGTGATGGCTAAATGTACATAGAATTTTTTTTAAGAATTACTTAAATTCTTAAAGGAAGGACATATTAATAATGAGCATAATACAAATCAAATCTTAATAAAGCAAATTAACTACTTTTTTTGTTTCGTAATCATAAACAACTAGTGGTTCGTCGTCGGTTCAACCTTATTGAGATGTTTCATCATAGTGATAAATGTCAGCGAACGTTTACTTTGCTTATTGTATCACGTGTAAAGCAGTATTTTACCTGTCCATGAATGTATCACGTATCTATGAGCAGGACTCTGTCTTGCAGGAAACACTTGCATCATGAAACTTCAGGTGTTTTGCTGCTACGAGTGATGAGTCGAAACTGCGTGCGCATCCCCGCCCACCTGCCACAGAAACTGCCCTAGAAAAGCGCGTCCCCTGTTACTCACTCCCCATTTAAGGTGCGGCTGAGCAACAGGTGCGCGAGGACCCATCGAGAAACCCCGCACATATAAGTAGAGCGATTGTGTGCTAACTTATTTTCGAGTAGCTAAAGAAATAAGTACATAGGTAACATCAGAAGAAACTACTTTGGCGGCAACGCAGTAAACTTTGCTGAAAACCCGCTGAGAGGAGTCGGGGGGCTTTGTTACATTTAGAGCAAGTGGACGTCGTCTTTGTTTCTTCGAAGTCACCTGATTGTTGAGGAACTACAACAGCTGGAAATGGCGAACTCCGGGGTACAGATGCTGGGCTTCGCCCTGGCTCTTCTGGGCGTTATAGGACTGATCGCTGGCACCATTTTGCCCCAGTGGAAGATGTCCGCTTTTGTTGGCTCCAACATCATCACAGCTGTGTCCATGTATGAAGGACTGTGGATGTCCTGCGCCTATCAGAGCACAGGCCAAATCCAGTGCAAAGTCTACGACTCGATGCTGCAGCTCAACAGTAAGTAGCCTTCATCTGGTGCCGCTCGGTTCCTGGTTGAAAATATTCGTAGCCTTCGTAGTTTTTCTGTGCGTTAGTCTAACAAATGGGCCCAATGAAGGCCACATTTCATCACCCTTGTGTTTCTAATTGGTTTTTAAAGTGTGTGTTTTTATTGACCTATAGAATTACCTTGAAAGTAAAAAATTAAGTTTTTAATTACCGAATCTTGAGCTTTTTTCTACAGTGGCTGACCTGCTTTGCCACTTCTTACCTCCTGTAGTTTGACATCACTGGTTTAAAAAAAAAAAAAAAAAAAGCCAAATGTTTAAAAAAAGCCCCCCCTACCCCCCCCTTTGGAAAACTGGCAGTTCCCACCCCGAATGTGGGAGCTGCCTTACACAGCTCCGGGAGTTAGAGGGTTAAACGACACCTGTAGGAGCCAGGAGGCAATGGAAGTTAACACAAAATAAAAAAAACAAGTTTGGCTAAAGTTTGGCTTCCCCGATAATGTCAGGGCATATGTGTATATATATCAAATACAGCAACACTTTCATTATTAAAAGGTTAAACAATTACAAAAGGCTCCACCTCTGGGCTTTGATGCGTGGCAGTAAGTTCAGGGAAATGTTTTAAACTGACCTGGTTATTCATTTATAATCATTTCAGCCATAAACTAGTCTCTAGTAGACAGTCTAAAGCTGTCTTTTCTTTTTTTTTTTTTTTTTTATGACTTCTGCATGATCATGGATCATGGTCAACAGTAGTGTGACCTTTGGAGTCGTCATTGTACATGTTTAAAACTGGAACGATTTTTATAGGCTTCCCTCAGGCATAAACTGCCTGTACAGCTTTGAATAAAGGCCCCTCCCTTTGTTAACCTTTATTTCTATTTGCACTTGTAGCTGCAAGTTACTGGGTGATTGTAAGCTCAAACTTCTCATTTTGCTCCAGAAATCCTATGCAACTATTTCATTTATTGGATTTTACTTTATCAAAACATTTGATTGACTATCTCTGAGCACAATGTGTCTTATCACCTGCTCAAACATGAACACAAACCCGGTTTGATAAAGGTTGTGTAATTAAAGTTGTGGTTAGATAATAGAGCGAGTGACCAAACAATGGCTCATGATTTCAAAGTACCTGCTTGTTTACTTTCATCAAACACTGAAAGTTTGGGAGGACTTCCTAGTTAAACGGAAGAGTGACATTTAGGTTTCAACCTGTTGGTTGAGGGATTAAAATGCCCACCTGCTGAAAAGTGGGCCCAGAGCGCCTGAAATTGGGAGTGTCTTCCTAATCATGAAACCTGAAACCTTGTTAGACCTGTTTCTCAGTAGGACACATACAACGTTCTCCCCTCCTGCCCCAGCCTCTCGCTAGTCTTCCGGTTAGAGCCAGTTTCTGTGGCATGTCGTTATAGGGAGTGGCAGCGAGACACAAGAGACAGCCGCACAGTATTGCAAAATCATGTGATCACCCGAACTAATTTTTCAGTTTAAGTTTATTTTGTAGCATTCCAATAAATCTGTCATACCTTAACCCTTGTGCATCAACTTTTACAGGTTACATATTTGCCACAATAACTGATTAACCCTTTTGTCTCCTTATCCAGGTGCCCTCCAGGCATCCCGTGCTCTCATGGTGGTGAGCATTATAGTAACTCTGGCTGGCCTGGGTGTAGCTTGCATGGGGATGAAGTGCACCAATTGTGGCGGAGATGACAAAGTGCGCAAGTCCCGCATTGCTATGACTGGTGGAATTATTGTCGCGGTTGGATGTAAGAAGCTTTTACATTTATTTTTTTTTCTTTTTGCATTTTATTCCTGGTTTCTTACGTTTTGCTGACTTCATCTTTTTCTCTCCCTCAGCTTTGTGTTCTATTATTGCTTGCTCTTGGTATGCTAATGACATCATCCAGGCCTTCTACAACCCTTTCACCCCAGTTAATGCCAAGTAAGTTCACGATGAGTTTTGTCAAAAATTTGTATTGCCCACCGAGGCAGGTGCTGCTCCACAATAAGCTGAACTCTTTCTTTAGCAGAATAATGTCTCCAAACATGTTCCTGTAGATGTTCTTTAACCTCTCCCCTCAGATACTCCTATATCCAACTATTTGCATGTGTGCCAACACTCATCTAATGATGAATGTACTGAGTGTTTGTTTGGTATTAGTTTTGACTGACTGTCTTTCTCAAGGTATGAGTTCGGGGCTGCCATCTTTGTCGCCTGGGCTGGAGCATTCCTTACTGTAATAGGAGGTATCATGCTGTCTGCATCCTGCCCAAAAGGAAAAGGCACACCTAAGTATCCCATCTCCAGACCCCCCAGCAGCAAGGAATATGTTTGAACAGGACAAGACTCCATGTTTGATGCTGAAGGATCTCTTTGACATTCAACTTAGTTCACCTCAAAGAATGAAACCTTGAAAAGATGTGTCCCAGGAGGTTTTTATATTTTAGGTTTTAGTTTCTTCAGGGGTCACCCTGTAACGTTACTGTATATTAACAGCGGCATTGAAGTTTCAAATGATAGTGGTTTACTAAGAGCTTTTTGGCCTTGCCCTTTTCTGGAAATGCAGTGTGTACTTCCTGGTTTGTATATTAAAATGATGGTATACCATCAACTTATTTGACACCTGTAATGAACAAAGTTAAATTGAAACACTTACTGTTGTGCAAGTTGATTTGCTATAAGACATTTAGCCAAGCAATAATTTAGTTTCCCATTGTACTTCTTTCACATTGTATGTTAAAGATAGTTCTACATGCCAGCTATCATCTGAGAAGCAATTTGGTACCATTGTTTTTATGTATTTGTGCTTTATTTATGAGCAAAACAAATCATTCAGTACCAGTGTAGACTATTCAGTTTTGTTCTGGTGATTATTGTAACTATATAAATGATTGTTGATGTTGTGAGCTGTTTGTTTTTCTGGTTCTGTAATGACTTTGTGAATAAGCTTCACTTTTGCTTTTTAAATTAGTCACAATAGCCGTTGCAGCATGCATGCATTTTATTTTTTACTTTTTTAATTGTAATTTCCAAAGTGTGTATATATATAATAAATGTTTGACTGTTTGTCTATGAATTGTACCTTTTAATGTGTTCTTTCTTAATATACTTATACAAAATGCAGTTAGAGGTAATTTCCAAAATACACTTTTTAAAATGACACCTGGCTGTAGGAAGGTGTGTGCTTGAATTATAAGATTTGCACAAATCCCTTAAACTTTAATAAACCAGCTTTGTCCTGGTTGCAATGATAAGAAAAACTGCTTAACAAATGTGGTGAAATTACATAATTGAGGTTTTCCTCAGATGTACAGTAGATATCAGGCAATTTGAGATACTAAGACCTGAGGGGTCAAGTATTTTCCCATGAAGGCAGGAACCAGAAGTCAGCACAGCTCTTCTTTCTCTCTGGCTGGGAGCCATCTTACTTTAGGTCAACAGTACACGGCATCATAATGGCCAACAAAATTAAAATGGCTTTGGTTTTACTGCCACCTTGTGGTGCAAACATCCAACTTCTGTTAGTTTGGAAAGTTGTGGATATACTTTGCTGACCCAGGCTCCTTTTGGACATTTCCAAGCTGTTACACAAATTGGTGTGGACCATTTTTTCCCTAAACCCCCTTATTTCTCCTGTCCTTTGTGTCTTATGATCACAAAACTTTATCAATCTTGTGATTTGCTAGAAACTATGAAAACTGTAGTTTTCATCCTATGTTCTCAACATGCTTGCAATTCAGGTCAGACCATAAAAGTAATATTAATAATTTCACTAATGTGACCATAGCATCTGTACTCAGTCTGCTTTTGTCCTTGGACAAAATAACTTCTTTCCCTCTGTGATAACAGGAATTCTGGAAAAATCCCTGCATATAATGATAAAAATTATGGGTAGGTATATTATTGACCATTTTCAGAGTTTAATGTGTGTCACTGCATACATTCTGACCACAAACCATCTGCTGGCTGTTGTAATCTGTTCTTGAAAGTATCATATAAAACCAGGTCAAAAAAAACCAAAATCAATTGCTACAATCAGCAACTGTAGCTTTAAAGGGGAAGTGTGTTGTCTCAGATTACCACTTTGATGCTGCAGCAATGAATGAGAGCTAACTGAGATGCAGTGTTCAAAAGATTTCTGACAAGGAAACAGCACTAATAACTGCTCCTCCTGCCACATCACCCAGTTTTCCACTTTAGCCTTTAGCTTCGTCTTAACCAAAGCTCGAGAAGTTGCATCTTTGCTAAATAGTTGTTTTAAAGTAGTACGAGTCATTACAACTTGCAGTATTAAGTTGTACTATAACAATATTGGCAAAACTGATGAGCATGACAAAATTGCACTGAAAAGATTCTGCTCATAAACACGATGTACTTTTCTTTAGCCATTAGCAACAATAATAAAACACGTACAGTATTACGTCATCAGGTAACTGCATAGCTATAAAACAAATGATCAAGGGTCACAAAATGCAATAAAAACAAAAGGTTTAAATAGTATTCTCAAAAAACTAAGTAACAAACAAGTGGTTGGGGATTTTAAAACCTATTGATTTATCATTTACTAAATCTGAATTAGAAGGGCACCAAGCAATTAACGGATAATATAATAGTATAGAATGGCTGAGCACACAAGTTTTGCAATTGTAATGCATGTGGGGGGGAAAAAAACAAACATGCTTCGTCTTGAAACATTTAATAGTAAATAGACTGTTGAACATAAATCAGGGAAAAAAAGTCACATAATTGCATTAATCTTTATATCGTGTAAGATTATCACTTATCAATTCAGAGACAGGAACAGCAGCTCTACATTGTTTTTATTCCAAATCAATCTTGGGGCAGTCTGTCCAAACCCACAGCCGATTTAAAGTCACACAAACTTCTTTTCTTTACAACATGGAATGATCTTCTGCTTTAACAGGCCTCATGCACCTACATTTCCATTCACACAAGTGGTTGAATAAGAACAGAATGTGTTGCATTTAACAGACCGATCCCCACATATTCTAGTGAAGACAAAATAGGCTGTTTATTTCAATGATTTGACTGAGCCTTTATCTTATGGCTTAATACTCTACTGCTCGATAGTTTTTATGGACGGTAAAACATATGCAACACATACTTAATTCTATCTGACAGAAGAAAGCAGGCCATTTATTGTCATGGGTTCCCCCTCTACAATTCTCACAACAGCTAATCATCAGAGTCACTTCAAACAGACAGTAAGTCAATATTTTGTCGCTGCTGTTATGAGCTGATACTAAAAGTGGACAAAGGATGTGACCATGAGTTTTAAAGGCTTGTTTTATTTGCTGCTGAAAGTGAATCTGAAGTTTTTTGAATCTGCTTTGTTGCCTGTTGGGCTTTTAATTGTGTAATGACCTAAAAATGTACTTGGGTGTCAATTAGTGAGACTTTTATTTACATTTTACAGATGTAAATTAGTAAATTCTCCCTATTGGTTTATTTAACAAACCAAGTAATTTCTCTGCCCCAGTGAGAGGGTGATGGAGTCGGGAGGAATGCAGCACTAAGGTGCTCTGCCACCACCCACATCACTAGCCCTCTAGTCTCTGTATAAATGAGGGCAGGTAGAGCTGGACTGAAAGACTAAATCAACAGTGAGGCACTGAGTTTGGCTTGAGAGAGTTTGAGAGGTGCGATGGGTACAAACGAGTCATAAAAAAATAATAAAACTACTGTTATTTAGACCTATTTAGAATCCTTCACTGTCTGTCTCCACTTCCACAGCTCGGCAACATCCTAAAGAAAAAATAAATTAATTAATAAAAATATATTTTCGTCTTGAATTATCCTCTTGACATAAACAAGAAATTGCTTCTACTTTAACAGTATTCTTGTGCGATACTTAAATGTCAAACGTTAGTGCCCCCTAGTGGTACGACAAACGGCTTACTGCAACAAAGACTGGATTGGTTTTGGCTTTGATTGTCTTTTTAAATATAAAAAAGTATTACCATCACACAAAAGGTCATGTAAAAAAGACCCGTAAAATACCATCTAACATACCAACACAGCAAACAGCACCTAAATGCTAAATACTCTACCTTGGGGTCTGAGACTTTGTAGCCATGCTTCACAAAGTTCTCAAATTTGGGCTGAGCTTTAGGTAACGTCACTCCCTGTAAAAAGAATTACAATGATTGGTCAAATGTACACTTAAAAGTTCACACTCAAATAGTACATTTTAAAACCAGAGGAAAGGATAAACTTTAGCTTTAAAAAGAAGCTTTAAAAGACACCAACCTTCTTCACTGCCTCCATCATCTTGGCTTTAACCTCTGGAAGTGTTAAATTTGCCTTAGGAGTCGGAGGGGTTTTAGGTGACTTGTCACCCTTACCTTTAGGGGTCTTGTCCTGTTATGACAAGTTTGTACATCAGCCAAGAAAAAAGGCTTTGAGCATTACATTTTAAACTGCAGAGATTCAACTGAAGAAAAACTTCAGGGTCAGATTTTTGATGTGGTTTGAAATAAGACTGATTACTGTAACAGTTATCACATACAAGGCACATGCTAATCAGCAGGGGAAAAAAGAAGTTCATGTAAATGAATTCACCTGCTTTGCAGCTGGAGTATTGGGTTTGGAACTCTTGCCATTCTGTGCATTGGCTTGTTTGGATGGTGTTTGCGGGGCTGCTTGTTTCGGCTTAGCCTGTGAAATAATACGCAGCCTATATTAATGACTACAAGCGAGGCAAAGGTCTTTCAGCTGGAACTGCAAAAACAGTAACAGTTACTTTACCTTAATAGGTGATTCTTCCTCTTCACTCTCCTCCTCATCATCCTCATCCTCCCTGTGAAAAAACAAAAAGTTAATATCTGCACTGAGGATCTGTTATGAGCCAATAAACTTAAAAATCTGTGCAGGACTGTTGATTTTAAAGACCAGTATGGCATCAAGAAATTCTGAATTAAGCTTTGCAAAACTGAGCACTCACTCTTCATCATCCTCATCATCCTCCTCGTCATCGTCCTCATCATCATCATCGTCGTCATCATCATCCTCCTCCTGCTCCAGGTCCATTTTCATTTTTTTCTGGAAGCACATAAAACAATTGGTTTCAGTCGATTTATTTTGGACAAATGTGGAACCAGGTCAACAAAGGATGCAGTACAAACCTGAGACTTGAGCGCAGGAGATGAAGCAAGTCTTTTCTTTGATACTTTGACATCTTCCTCCTCTTCTTCCTCTTCATCATCCTCTTCATCAAATGATGCATCAGCCTCCATCACTTTGAAAAGTAATTTAACAATGTTAAACAGAGGCCTAAAACACTAGACACTCAGTGATATAAAAACTTCTGGTTCGCTTTCCAGGCCCAACATTCCTGTAAAAAATACTCACTGACAAGGTGTTGTCCACTGATATGGATTGGACCAGGACCTGCCTTCAGGCGGAAAATTGCTGGGGGTGTGATTGTGAAACCGCCAAGGCAAACCTGCAAGAAGCAATCAAATTAGTTGTTAACAGTTAACAGTTGTTAACATTCATGCTACCTGGATCGGGAGTACGTGCGTATACTTTTACTCACACTTGGGAGGGTAGAGGGCTTGAGTGAAACTAGCGCGGCCTTGATCTTCTGACCTTCTGTGTCTTGTCCTTCCACCTCCACCAGGTGAAGTTCATCTTTTGTGCTGGGGTCCACACAAGCCTAAAAAGAGCAAGACAATAGACAACTGTGACTACTGATTTGGGAGTAGTTGTAAGATTTTTGCCCATTTTCATGTGTAAAAAACTGATATACATGCATACTGCACCCATACGATCACCTCAATATTGTATTAAGATCCTTTTACTTTAATGCTGACAATGAAGCATTCCTGTGAGACGCCATAGAAGATGACTAACCACATAAGCTTTAGTCAACGGAGGATGTCAGGGCACTTACCATCCTTAGGTCTAGCTGATGCTCAAAGTCGTCATCCTCAGGATTGAACACCACTTCCTTCCCAGCTTCAAGAACACACCCTGATTAAAAAAAAAAAAAGCAGCAGTTTGAAGGTTGAAGCATGAAAATGTTCTGATTTTAAATTATTTAGTTTAAAAAGAAAAGGGCTCACAGAAGTGAAAAGTGCTATATTTCAAATGCACACAAGAGGGAGACACACAAGTAAGCAATATGAATTGTCCCACATGAACTTCACAAAGTAGACCCTCTTCATTTGAGGGAAGGATTTCTGAATCATTTGATTTAAAAAAAAGGAGCCAAATCTCACTCAGTCTTTTTACCGAAGATAAATGCCAAGTGTCTTCTTATGTCCTATGGCTTTATGACTTGACTTTTGTAAAGTGATGAAAGTATTTTGCTGCAGAGACAACACTTTAACATTATGTAGTAAATTTGCTTAATCTCTAATGTCTGAAACAACCCCTCAAGCTATGTCTTTCCTAACGTACTAATTGTTGGGACTAAAACATTGCCAACTACTGGCGGCATAGGTGGTTGGAAAATATTTGGGGAAAAATGCTTTCCAGAGTTATAGTAAGTGAAATATAATGCAATCGTATGAGCCAAAGTCAACTTACAAAGGCCATTTTAGAATGAGTTATGGTATTGTGAGTTAAACCTGACAAGATACATGGGATAACTTGTTAAAATAATGCACATTTAAATGTTTTAATGATGCCATCACCACGCTGGGACAGAGTCAACAGGTAATTGGTCTACATCACTGATCCAGAGGAAGTGACCGCAGTGCACATGTGTCTGAACCCACGTTGAAATGCTTTTTTGAAACGAGCTAAAGACGGTCTGGTTAGACGGCATGTTAAAGTTAGCAGTTCACCAAAATGATATGGAAATGAGAACACACAAGTATTTGAAAGTCTGGTGGCCAGAAAATGCGTAGTTATAGACATTGTTCCGAAAACACGGGCGCCGCCATGTTGATGGTCGAGCACGTGTTCAGCTTTAAACACTGAACACCGCGCTGCTCCAGCAGGACTCGTTCAGCCTCCTGCTACAGTACAACTCCTCATACTGCTAAATTATAACCCTTTTGCTGCGCTACAGGAACAACAACTGTCAGTTTACTTCCCATTTTGGAGAATCATGTCGAACTTCATGCGTTCTTGTCCCGGTGTTTGCTGTGAGTCCAGCAGTCACGCACGAGGACACAAATTATTTCTTAAACAAAGTCTTTATCTTACCGTAAAGAAATGTCTGCGGTGCCACTGATTCTTCGTCTAAGCCGTTCATTTTTTTTTTATCTAATTTTCTTTTTTTTTTACTAAAATATGATGCTGCTGCTTCTCTGCGGTGCGAACAGACAGAAAGTACCCGACCACCTCCAACTATCGTGATACTCCGCCTCCTCTCGTCTTCTTCTTCTTCTTGTTCCTCCTAAACGATGTTTTACGGCAGTTGGCCTCCGGTTGCATTACTTCCACCTTCTGACTAATTCTATTATTGCATTGTGATGTATCCACGTTTTCTTTCAGGACCTTACGGAGACACGTTAATCTCAATCGGTTCCCTCGGTTTTTTCAATATTTTACCGGTAGTTTCTTCCAGACCAACGTCCCTTTGTCCACGTATCATCTCTTCTCTCCCTCCTGTTTCTCCTCCTACTATAGTAACTTCTTTGTTGTGTAATAAGTATGAATGAATCCCTTATGATTCAACAACTTCATTTTCTCAAAAATCAAACTTGCAAACTTTGTGAGGTACCAGTTCCAATACTTTAAATTGCTAATACTGAAATCACTGCATACTTAAACTTGTCCTTGCTCTGTTCAGTGAATAGCCAAAAATATAGCATAGACTGCTGTATACAAGTAATTATTTTCCATTCTTCTTCTCTGCTTTTGCTGAATACAGAGCGACAGTACACTGATGATAGAAGTAATCAGTGCAGTGATATTTAAGATACATGTTGTAAATAACTTTGTAACAAAGTTTACATAACCTATACTGCTGATACCGGCCTTTGACTGCAGTGTCGTCCTGCAAAAACATCACCTGTTGATGGGTTGCACTTGTAAACAGTAACAGTATTTATGAATGTGGAAAACTATGTTCCTGTGCTATTATTTTTAGGTAAAGGTGGCCACACCAAATATTGATCTGACTTTTAATAATTTCTGTTTACTGCACTTTGTGGAGAACTGTGTGATTTAGAGGAAGTGGAAATTTAAACCCATTTAGGTTTTTATTCTTCTGATGATTTCAGAATGTCAATTTTACATAAGCTACTGTGAGAAACGTATATATATATTTATATATTTATATATATATATAATATCCTGGTGTGCAGAATGGACATTATATTGACTGGGGACAGTGAAGGCCATAGATTGTAACTGACAGAATTTTCATACTCCTAAATGGTTTGATGGACAGTATGCTCAGTATGCTTTTTTATAAAATGTTATGTTTCCTTAATCATTCATTTGGGGTTTTCCTTTCCTTTTAAACTGCTTTGTTGGAACAAAAATGACACACAGCCATAAACCTACAAAGGTTTGCATACAAGTGAGAACAAGTAAAACAACAGGCAGTTTAAGAATTTATGTATTGTATTTATTCTTATGGCTTAGAACTCAGTTTAGGTTTGTGAGATATAACAACTCTGTTCCAAACCAAGATATCAGAGACCCGAGGCTGTGACATCACACAGATGTGCCGTACGTAAGAGCTGCCCCACTGAAAAAAGAACAGTGATTAATATTTTAGTGTTTGGAGTTTCAACTACTATAGTCTAGTGACAGTCCTATTAGGGTGGTGCTTTCAGACACACCCTGACTCACAGTAAACCATCTGCAGGCTGCTGCAGGAGTCACCGTATCCCTGTGTGGCATTGCAGATTGGTTTAGATGAAGGAGACAGTGCCAAATGTTCTCTAATGCATATGGAGCTGTCCTCGTCCTCTGTGTCAAAATATCACAAGCTAAAAGTTCACTGGCATTTCCCTGCAAGATTATGAGAAACTTGGTTTAACCTTTCATCAGAACTCCAGCAACCACTGGCCTCCTCTTATATAATTACACACGAGCAAGTACGCTTTTACCAATCACTTTCATCACTACCACCATCTCTGAGTTTCACCTTGATCATCCGCACATTTTTTTACAATGTGTCTTTTTCACATCTTTCACAACACACCAATCTGACAAAGAAGTAAAAGAGCAGGTGAAAATCTTAAGGAATTAACCAGCTAAATCTTTCTTTTCACTAAAACCTAGGTTCCAACATAGTGACAAACACACACATATACACAGACTATGTAAATCCCATGATGTGTACTGATTCAAAACTGACTTTCTACTGCAAGCTTTAGACAGACATAGCAATAAGCATCAGACTGACTCAGCAGGCAGCACATTCAGGCATCACTGCATACACATGTCACAATTGGCATTTGAAGGATGCCATGCCTGCAAACTAAAAGCATTAAATACATTAAATATTTCTTAAGGTCAAATTCCCATAACAATGCTGGCACATTCTTGGCAGATAAATCAAAATCATGCAATCGTATTTTGGCAAACATCTTTTGGAGGAAAAAAAATATAATTTCGCTGGTTTAACAAATAGCTCTTTGCTCTTTGGGAGCAGCTTTGCAGTGTAGGAACGTCTTCATCTTTGACCATCCAAACTTTAAGAGACTACGGAGAGCGTTTAAGTCCAAGTCTGTCACATCAGTCACTTTGTGCTGTGGGGTGAAAAATGCTAAAAAGCATTCCCGTCCAGTCCCTTCGTTCAAGTCGTTGTGGGGGCTTCAGACTATATCCTGACCACATTTGGGTGAGATGGGTAGAGGAGGAGGGACCGGATGTATTGCACATACGCATCTACAGGCACACACTTACACCAAGCCCTCTCATTTCCCAAGTCTTTGTCTCCAACCGGTTGCACTTTCCCTACATCACATTTTCAAACAGCTGCATGGACCTCATCATGGTTTCATCCTGGGGAGACACAAGTTACCATTACACAGTGATGGAATTAACTGCTCAGTTTCGGCCGCGTGTAGACAACAGCTTTCAGGGAGAAAACAAACATGCATACCTCCTGGCAGGCTATTATAAACTCCTCTAAAGTCACCACTCCATCTTTGTTTTTATCCATTTTCTGTAAAGATAAAAAATGTGAATCAGTTCTAAAAAATTACTTAAGCCAGTATTAAAAAGTGTTGTTAACCAGTTCAAAATATTGAGAAAAAAGTTATAAAGATAAACAGTACGGATTAGCATTGCTATAAGCAAAAGATATAAGTTACAAGTTATAAGCAAAACAATGTCTAAGTGGGTTGACATTTGTTAGTGTTCATTTAAATTAAATTATACAATTAACCTGAAAAAAGGCATCCACATGCTGCTGAGGGACATCCCCCTTTATTGCAGGGTAAGTGTACTTCCCCATCATGTCATATATGGCCCTGACAATTTCAGTCATTTCCTGACGGAAGAGATTTATTAAAATTGTTGTGAGACATATGTTGTGGATGGTGCAATAATCATTGTGCCATCATTGCGTTCGTCGTGCCAGCACTTGCCTCTCTGTTTATGTAGCCGTCTCTGTTAATGTCATACAGGTGAAACGTCCACTCCAGCTTTTCCCTCAGAGTCCCACGCAGCAATATAGACATGCCCATTACAAAGTCCTGGCAGGAACAGGGTAAAAAAAAAAGCAGGTATATTGGGATTTTAAAAACCTCACTGCAAATGGATATAAAGATATATATATATATATATATGTGTGTGTGTGTGTGTGTGTGTTTACCTTAAACTTAATGGAGCCATTGTTTGTCGTGTCAAATGCATTGAAAAGATAATGTGCATACATGCTTGCATCTATAATACAAAAATACATTAATGTCTTCTGTCCTCAAAAAGCTTCACAGAGCAATGCAGGGGATTCAGAAACATTGCACTTTACCTCCATGAGGAAAGAACTGTGCGTAAATGTGTTTAAATGTCTCCTCATTTACAACTCCACTTGGACATTCCTGTGGACAGAAGGATTAAAGTTACTTTAATCACAATTGTATTTTTTTTATTTTTTTATTTGGGAAAACAAATTTTTAAAATTAGTCACTTGTCATGCTGTCAAGTGTTTTTTACAGTTAGCACTTTTTATTTACTTCAGCACATATAAAATAATTAGCAAGGTCTTCCACCACCATACTACTTGAATTTTACTCTACTGAAACATTACAACGGCTATAATAAAAGCTTTTGTCCACACATTTATAGTTGTGACTGGGTGAATAATACTGACTTTAGGGACCCAGTGACTTTTGACATAACTCCACATGAGACTGACATTAAGTGTTTTTAGTCTGACTTTTTTCTCCAGTAGATCAACATTTTAATTTGTCCATACAAACCTACAGTATTACAGCCTTCCAATCTCTGCCACAGAGCCACTAACATGATCTTATTCAAATGATCTGCATGATGAAACACCGTAAATGGAACAGTAGGATGAGATATGTGTGTGTGTGTTTTATAAATTAGGCTTATTAAAACTAAAGTAAAAGTATTTAAAATGCACCAATCTCTATAGCTTCTGTACCAAAGTAATCTCACAATAAAATGTTAAATCTAAAGTGTGGATTACATTCTTAAAACCACGATAAAGGATCTGCAGCTCCTGTTTGGTGAAGTTTGTTTGGGCTTCAAGTTGCTCGAGACCCTCTGGCCTGTGAGACACCATCGTCATCTCCAGCTCATCCTCAGATTTATCTGCAGGCAAAAAAATAAAATAAAATAGCAAAAGATTGTTTTTTTTTCACTAAGAATCATATCAAGACCACCACAGTTCCTGTATAACATGTGCTCCTCTCCAAATTTTAGAAATATTAAAGCTATAATTTGCAGGAAAGTGACAATTCAGCAAAGCACGAGAATGTCAAGTCGGCGGAACATCAAGAATCTGATTAGACAGCAGAAGAGAGTTCTTTTGGAGGTTTCTACAGCAGTAAAATAATACCACAGAGAGGTAACAAGTGGGAGAAAAAAAAATGGATTTGAAAAGAACTACAGGTACTTGACAAATAGATTTCCCCCTCGGAGTTGAGGGGATTTATTAATGGCTGCATGGTGCTGCATATTGGGCGCTGTGGAGACCAATGGTGGTTAATGATGTGGAGATTTGCCATTCTGCTGTGGGCAAGGGCTTGTCGCTGTGACTGCCTCCAGCTACAGCAATACCAACATCCCTGCATCCGGCTGTGGACACAATCCACACAGCAATGAGTTCCCGAACAGAAACAAATATCCAAGAAGAAACAGCCACATAATCGCTCCCTGGAACCAGCGGATAGAATAAAGGTGAAGAAATGAAATCTGAAGCCTTATATTAGTGAAGCGAGATGGCATATTTACACACAGTGGTCTCTGTAGCTGGACAGGTTGCACTTATATCCTAGCTGTGCCCTGAGATACCAATAATATATTTAGCCTTATTTTGGAGATTAAGTGATATTATATGCTTTGTCCTTGGATGAGTTTTAAATCCTGCTTAATTCCACAATGAAAGCTGACCAACAATTTAATGCACACACAGATGTCCAAACAAGCTTCACTGTAACTGTGTCAAGCACCAGCTAGCACAGGGAGCCTTTTAAAAAGAGGATTAAAATGCTCCTGATTTCTGAACAGCAAATTCATTAGTAGTGTCAAGATTAAGCCTCAACCCTGAAACTTAATCCGTGATTCATATCAAAGATCCTGTTGCGCATCCACCTTTTAGGGACTATGGGAACAACAGTAGTTTCCAACAGTAAGCTCTAATTAGTCTAACAAGTTTGTCTCAATGAAAAAGTATTTGCTTCGACTTCAATCCAGTTTGTTTTTGATTTTAGATATACAATCCACATTAATGGCTTTAATTTCCAGAACTTTAAATGTAGCTCTACTGTATATGTGCTCCCTCACTGAGATGAAACATGCTCTCAGGGTTCCCACAGGGTTACAGTACATGTGAAGCCACCTTTCACCTTTATGCTTTGCTAGGCAAAACTAAAAGCAAATATATAATAAAATAGATGAAATAAAATAGAATGTATGTTTTCTGAGGGAAATGTTGTCTTTTCAGGTCCTATTTATTGATTGCTAAAATATGACACAATCATGTTTTGCTTTCTCTCTATCTTCCTTCCATTTTCCCACGAGCCCCCTGTTGCAGTCTCCCTGACTGTTGTTGTCATGGAGATAGAGAGCCATGATAAATGTGAGCAGTAGCCTTTATACTGGATGGACTAATCAAAAAAAAGGTGTCAAACACAATTTCTTTTCTTGAGGTTTTTAAAGCCTCTTAATTCTCGACAACAAAACAACAAAGGTGTTGTTTTCTGTCATGAGGCATTTGCTTTCCTGCAAATGCAATGGTGTGATCAGGAACAGATGGAAGGAAATAAAGGCAAGAAAAGGAAGCAGGCAGAAGCTCGGATTAGAGGGAGGATGAGCCAGGGAGAATTAGGAAGAGAGAAAGAAGAAGACGGCAGTGAAGAAGAAAGGTGAGGAGAGAATAACAGAGCAGAAGAGGATTATACAATATGTGTGTTTGGAGAACATAAAAAAGAAAAACAAAATTCAGTGGAAGGGAGACACAATCCCGTTCATCTCAGAAACAGGGTGAGAAAATTAACATTGATTTTGAATTTGGGGTTTACTGGTAGCTAGGTATTTAGAACTGCCTGAGGAACATTTATTTTTCTGATAATGTAAATTATTCTAGACAAAATGACCCAATTACAGATTGAAACTAAAGGATTTACTCTCAGGCTGTGAAATGCTGCACACTCATATATGCAAAGCAGGATCCTTAGATGCATAAGTGGGTCAAAAATGACCTGGTGAGTTTGTTTTCTTGCAATATCTTCACAATGCAAAGTTGCAATCAATTCATAGTCCAGCTATTCCTCAAAAAACATGTGTTTGATATCATGCCAGGCACATTTTTAACCTACAATTTATACATTTTAGGAAATTGTTGTTTTTGTGTTACTACCACAAGCTTCCATAGAAGGGTCAAAAATTTCCTATGGACTTTTATGGGAACCTCTGATTCTTTGACTGTCAGGAATATTAATTCTGTGGACCACACAGACTATCACACATATTCTTTCACACAGTAATCATGAAGGTCAAGCACGCACATTTCTGAAGTAAAAAATTAATGCTTACAGAAGTGTATGTACTGTGTGTGCACACATGTGCGTGTGCATTTATTCATATAGCTACATATTGATCCATGGTTTGCTCGTCATTCAAATCATTCAAGTAACAAAGATTGTAAAGTCAACAGTCAGCGTGGTGGATGCAATGTACCTGTGTGTAATGATCACAGCCAGAGACAGATAGTTTGTCACAACTGCATAAAGTGATGAGACCAGAAGGCCAGAAAAGAGTCTCACCCACACACACACACACACACACACTCTCTCACACAAGGCGTTAGACAGTACTATGAATTACGTGGCTGTAATTCAATGGTGATGCAGTCGTCCACAGACCTCAGGGTCAGTGGTTAAATTCCTGGACCCTCCTGGCTACATGTACAACTGAGGAGACTGAACCTCAAGTTGCTCCCGGTGGGTCAGGTGGGCACCTTGTATGTGTGTGAATGAGAAGCAACATTTTAAAGCGCTTTGAATAAAACGTGCTATATAAGTGGCCATTTACCATTTACACACACAAAATGGATGTTAAAAGAAATGTTTAAAGGGTGAAAAATAAAAGTATTTCAAACATGAAATTATTCTTGTGCGGACAGAAATATCATACAAATTACAATACAAATAATTATTTGGAACCAAAATGAAAAAAGCGGCATAAAAATTCTAACAAGGGTTGTTCTTGACCCACTTATGGAAGAGTGTAGGGTCCAGTCGTGCAGCTAAGGGTTAAGACGGATGATGCAACAGCTGCTATGCACATGAACATTCAGCAGTGTGTATTGAGAGGAAAGCGTCAGGTGGTGATGTTACACTAGCAACTTTTGTAGTTTTGGCTGTTTGGAGCCGACTGGCTATAATGTTTATTTCCATTGGGCATTGTGAAGGTTTAGAATCCTTTCAGCTACCAAGTACATGCTCTAACAAGAACTTAAATGCAAGTACTACACTAAGAAAACAAAGTACTTTGGTCAGAATTGACTGTGAATGTAATGAATAGCTCCATTCAGTAAAACTCCTAAAAATTTTGTGAATTAAGTTCTTAGTTAGTAAAGAGACTTCATGTGGAACAAAAACAGCAGCTGGGAGCTGATGTCAACCACTGGTTATTTATTTTAGGAAGTAACTTGTAACTAAAGCTGAGGTCGTGTAAAAGTCAAAATAATATATTTGCAAATGCTCCACAAAAGTACAAATATCTCAAAAGTCTACAAGACCTGTCCTAAACAAAATTCACCTTCAAGCACATTTAAAGCTCACTTTGCAAACAGGTTCCATGTTGTTTGTTTGATCCAGTAACTTCCTGGAGTCTCTGCCGGTTGCCTGGTAACCTCCAAAACTCCAGGAAGTCCGGCTCAGTACAAACCCCCCATAAAACTGTGGCCTATATTTTAGCACTTTGCCTTTTTTTCTCAGATTCAACAAAGATAATATAATATATTATGCAGTGAAATTAAAGCTGGTAGTTACGAAAACCAGGCTGTTTCCCTTTCTTCCTTCTTTTTTTACAGGCTGTTCTCTCATACTCCTCGTATCAATCTCTCATCGAGAAACTTAATCCGTGTTGGACTCTTCCACGCCACAAGCAGCAACTGGTGACATGAACTGAAACTGGCTTTACTTGTGATTTTCTATCTCTTGGACTTGTTTTCATTGGCATCATGTTTTGAGCTGGTCTCTGCCCTGTTTCTTGTGCTACTAATCGATAAAGTCTTATCTGTCTCCTCTCTTCCCATATATCTCCTCACAGCTGGCAACAAAAGACAAAACTTTAATGGAGCTGAAAAAACCAGGAAGCCCCTGTGCATTTGAAAGGCTTTTATCAAAACAAGGACGACTCAAAACAAACCCAAAGCATCAACTTGCCTCGTGTGGTTTGTGTCGGCTGCTTGAGAGTAATTGCTTTGTTTGCTGGCTCATCAGATTTATTTCTATCACACACTGATATAAATTCATCATTCATCTTGCCTCACTATTGTTCACCGTCTCCTCCTATGCCCCTACAACCCAGTCTCCATGACAACGGGCTTCTCAAGCATAAGGCCAGGGAGAGGTATGATATGTGAGCTGCGTGTTAATTCACATGCTCTTGCCTGAACCCTCATTTACACCCCATTGCTCTTTCACTCAGCCACTCACTCACCCACACATGCACACAAAACACGTATAATCCCAGAGTCAGGGCAGTGATTTTGTTCTCTGGTTGTTTTCAAGGACATCGTTCTTTATAAGGGTGAACTGTGATGCACTGTAATCTATCCATCTCGACCACAGTGCATATGTTAGACCTCAGCAGCTGTATGTTGCTTGATCCCGCGTGAATTCTTTACTTAGAAACATAACTTCTTATTTTCAGTTTTGTCATATTCTTCCATATAAAAATCAGTGCAACTGCTTGATGTTAAAACAGATTTTGTTATGTACTGTGTCATCCGTCTGATAATCACTCTACAGCGATATTTTAAACATACTGTATCAGCTTTTGCTCATATTAAATGTGAAAATAACATAAAAAAACAGACATATATTAGGAATCTACATTGGTCTAAATTAATTTGACATTTCTTTCTGTTATTTGTTTGTTCTCTCTCTCTCTCTTTAGTCTAGATTTGGGTTGTTCTTTTGTCATCTCTCCATCTCTCTCTGACTAATGTTGACGTACCTCTGGATGGTCTCCTCTGCTTGGTTTGCATGGTCAAAGTGCCCACCACTGCGCCCATGTTGACACCGTGGAAACCAGTCTGGTCAGACAACCCAAAGATTAATAGTCCTGTATTTATTTCAGGATTGTCTTCATCTGTCTCCGCAGCCCTCTTTCTTAAAGGGGCTTTTCCACTGCTGTGTCTTCACTGGTTTCAGATCCGTCACTCAGGGACGTCTCTCCTCTTTGAGCCGATTCTCTTGGATTTCTGATTTCTTTCACACGCACGCACTCACACACGAGCTGTTCCTGCCTTTCTGTGCCACTCCCTCCGTTCTCTGCCTCACTCCAACTCATCTGTCAGCCTTTCCCTCTCTTTCTGGTTCCCTGCGTCTTCATGCCCTCATGTTACTGTGGAGTGCTGGTAACTGATGCAGTACTGCACTACTGACACATCCCTGGTAGAAGGTGTGGGGCTTTCATTCTCAATTCTCATTCTAAAGCTACGCGTCAGTTCTTTGTGGAAGTGGTTCAAACAAGGATATTAGTGATTAACAGTGTCAGTGAATATTCATGAAGCAATTTCAATTTAAGACTGTGAGCAGTGGAGGAGAGGATGAGGGAGTGAATAATGTTTGTTTCCCTAGCATTGAGCATTCAAAACCAGACAGAGTTCATGGATACATAAGTGATTGTTCATGAGTCTTTTTCTGTTTATATGACTAACTGTGGAACGTAATAGCTAATAACTTTACCGTTATACCTTAGAGAAGATGTTATTGGAATTGAGTTGCATAATTACATATAATTACACTGATTCTCTGCAAAACTCAGTAGAAAATTCAAAAATGTATGTGCCGCTATTTTTTTCATGCCGGTCAGTGTTTCTTGAAGTTTGTGTTTCATCTCTTTTGCATGAGCTGTAAAATGCCAACAACCGGGGGAAAAATGACAATATATTAAATTGTGTGTTTAAAAGAACTAAACTTACTCTGTCATTTATAATGTGAGTATTTCTTTCCTCACAGTTATATTAGCCTCAGAAATCTTGGGCAGTGGGCAGTGGACTGCTAAGCACTACCGATGCCGGTCACTGTTGGTCAAATGACATGTGTGTCTTCGTGTGTGTGGTTTTGCTGAGGCAGTGCTGTGGTTGCCCAGGTGGAGCTGAGGTAAGAACCTAACATGCACGAATGAATTAAACATAAAGTCATACATAATTCTGCAAAATATACATCTCTCTCACGCTAGGTGTCCCACTTCTTCCTTACAGTGCATTTCCTTTTCACATCTCTATTTCCTTATATTGACTAAAATAAATTGATCACCTCCCTGGATTATTTAATATACTGTGCATGAAGGCCATGCAGTGAATTCCCATCATTGTTCTACCAGATAATTATTATTTTAGCTTCTGAGCAAAGACTCTCACACACACACACACACACACACACACACACACACACACACACACACACACTTACAGATGGAGAATTAAGTATTAAGAAAAGTTCAAGTAACCCAATGTAATCCCTATGACAGATGTTTGACATCTAGAACTGCCTTTCTCCACCCTGTCACCCTGTGAACAGCACCATGGACACTGCACTGCAGTCTCACTTCATAATTGCTTCATTATCTTTTTCCTAGTTCATGAGCTGCTGCCTAATTCAGCTCAACACCCCGTACAGACAGATCTGTGACTGTTGGAAATATGAAAAATTTGGTACAAAGAACCATGATGATTATTTGACAACTCACTTTTCCATATACTGTATGTAAGCTATGGCACTGTGAACATGGAATTAGTGTACTTAGTCATTTATAGATGCATGACTGCATTACATTTTCACTGGCTTGTTTACTTTATTTCTGCATTTCTTCCCTCCTTTTCCCTCCATGTTTTATCATTTGGGAAAAGCTATTTAATTCATTCATCCCATAAATTCCAGGTGAGCTGTAGAAACCAGAGACAGTGCACTGTTATATTTTTCACTGGTGACAGTTTCAAGTGCTTGACTAGTCCTGTCATGTAGAAGCAACAATCATTAAATCATACTTTCTCTACTTCTCCATAATATTCCTGTATTGTTGACATACTAAGAACTAGTGGTGCTTTGACAGGACAGTAAGATAGGGGCAAAGAGTTTTCATGATGAGACCATGATGGCTAAAGTTGATCTGTCCACAGGTGTTTTTATTTTCCCTGCAGAGGATGGGATCATTTTAAAATGTCCCACAATTATGATGCTCGTTTTGCCACCTGTTTGTTGGAACTTTCTCTGAGTAAATCTCTAAGAAAATAAATTAAATAGCAATAAAACCATTTTGTTATTTTAATAAAATCCATTAAAAAAATGTAGTTTTTATTATAATAAAAAAATCTAACATTATAAATTAAATTCAATATAACAAAAGAGTTGGGAGCTTGAAGAACAGTGTCCTCAAAACAAGACAGATATTCTAATATACTGTTAAAAACTGGCTCTATTTGATGAGCTGGATCATGTCTAAGACACCAGTGGAAATCAATATCTTTTGACTGAGTCTAAAAGTCTGACTTATTCAATTCAACACAAGCTTCAGTAGCTTTCACTGGCATAACTATGACAGTGACTGTGTGGTTCTTTTGTCAGCTCACACCTCTACAGGCACCCTACTGTGTGAGAGCACACACAGAGAGCACCGACTCCATTTTTGAAGCATGTGGGTGTTTTCTTTTGGAACAACAGGTGGCAGTAGAGCACAACCAAACCTGACACAACCAGCAGCTTGTAAACACATTCAGTTTCTGACTAAATCCATCATGAGCGACATTAAACTGCTGTGCAACATGCAGCCATCGTTAAACTATTACCTCAAAACCTTACGTGAAATCAAACACTTACATATCAACAGGGGATTGACTCTGCATTTAAATATCAATTAGTAAAACAAGGAGTCTGGAAAGAATTAATCTGAAGAATGAACGGAGAGGGTGAGATAAAAATAAATCTGGAAGCAGGCAGTTACATAAAACTGCGTATCGTGGTGATGTGAAAAATTAAAAGCATAGACACAGACTGTCAGCTTCAATCCAATGCTTTTACACAGACAGAAAATGAGAGGAGAAAGCAAAGCAAGAGTTTTGAAGGACACTTGACAAAGGCAGCTACTGTGTGTGGCTTGAGCCGTAGATCTGAATCTGTCTCTGCAGTTTTGCGGCAAGGTTATGCACTTAGAAGACACATGTGTCTTGTAATAGCGAGAGACAGGTGCAGCACGAGGCCGGATGAGTGTGTTTCTGTTTCCTACTGTTTCCAGGACAGGACCCAAGTCTACACAAAGGATGTGGACACAAACTTTTAGCTCACTTGGACTCAGTGGGATTCTTTAAAGGGAGACTTACTCTTGCTGTAAAGTGGCCACCTTGGCTACTAAAGTAAATTATGTCATAATGACAAATGTTAAACAACCTGAAATGCTGATGTAAGCTGCTCATCCACAGCAGTCAGTGTTTCCCCGGATCATTTAAGTTGTAGTTACTGCATAACAGCTTTTCTCTTAGACAAGTGAGTTGACTCTGAAGTCCAATTTTTAGAACAGTTCCCAAACTGGCCGAAACAGAAGCTCACTGCTTGTAATGACACATTTTGTTTGCAAAATGCTCTCACACCAACAACACATTAAAAAAAATGCAAGATAAGCTTTTTTTTCGTCAAACAACACAATTTTTAGTTAAACATTTACAGTCTTCCAATCAGACATTACACAGTAGACAAAAATATGCAAAATAAATCTATCAATATCCCCATATCCCAACGTAATATATAGGACTAGAAAAAAACAACCTCTGCTGCACTCTGCACCTGCAGAGATTTCCTGTTGAAATACTGTAAAAAAGAGATTTCCTGCAAAGGTTTCCTTGATTCATTTGTGTTTGCAGTTCTTTCTGCATCCAACCGTCTTCGACATGAAAGACCTACACTAAGCATCCAGACTACATCAATTCAGAGACCTAATATTGCACAGCATCAAAAAAAAAACATCAAGAGAAGACGTCTGCTGTCGAGCTGCCGAGTGGATCCCGATTTATTTAAACGTATCTTAGCGGTTTAGAAAAACCGTAATAAACTATTCCCGTGTAGCACAAACCCAGCTACATACATTTTTTACACATTTTGTGGCAGAAAAAAACAAACAAAAGGCTTCTTGGCTTTGTTGTGCAAACTCGAAGAAGCCCCAAACTGTTTAAAATGATGATACTTGTGTTGGTAAAATGTACAGACCTTAAACATGTCGTGAATGTACATTTTACATTTTAATGGCTGCATGGATTTTCAGAAGCAGACTAAGTTGGAAACTAGGGCACTATATTGGAAAGGACTCTGTGTCCTTCCATTTTCCTCTCAGACTTCCCATTTACAATTCAAATCCATCTCCACACTTAACCAGTTGGACACTTTATCAGTCACATATCCAAATGAAAGTCAAAGCTCAAGCACTGTCTTGATAGTGTTGTTCAAATCTCCTATTAAAGAACAACCCATCATAACACAAGCAATAGTGACTTATTTTACACACACCTCAGGAAAAGAGGCATTTTTTTTCACGTCTTCCTCAGTCAGACACTGAACTCAACAGAAGAAGAGGATTTGATTTCTCACAAAGTTAAGTACTAAAACTATTTTTACAAGCAAAATAATGTGAAACAAAACTGGCAAGTCCTGTTTCAGTCAGTCAGGCCTGAGGCATTTCACCCCTACAAGTGTCATTGACTCGGATGCTTCTTGTTCCACTGCGTTTTAAAGGCAAAGAGGCAAAAATTTACAGTTCATGTCACTATGCAAACTGAGAGACTGGGGAGGTGCACGTGCGTGCACGTTTCCACGACTTCTTCCATGCATACATTATGTGTCCTGCAGAGCTGAGGCTCGAGGGACGAGTAAACTGTAAACACCTGCTATGACCCTGAAGCTTGTTGGTGAACATTATATTTGAAACGTGTATTTTTGACAGAATGAACCCACCAGCTATAATCCAAGAGTGAACAAATGTGAAATCAAAACACGGACTAGCAAACCTGTATTATGCACATTAATCCACACATCTTTAAAAATGAGGACCACTGGACAACTTCTCTACAACGTCTCCACATTGTTCACATACACTGAACTTACACTAATAATAGGTAGAAGAATAATATACGAAAGAAGATATTTAGCTAAAAAGCATCAGGTTCAAATTGATGTTTTCCTCAAACTCCTCACTTTTATCTGCAGGACACTCATCAAAACATGCATTTACTTGCAACAACACATTAGCCTTACAATCAATACTGAAATATCTTTGTCAAGTATATGTTTTATTGCCTCTGGATCTGTTTCTGTACTCGACTGCACTGTATTGCCGAGTGTTGCTCTTTGTGGGTCCACTTCTTTTAAATGTGTAATAAAAGCTTGGGAATATTGACCTTGAGAACACAATGTACTGCTGTGCTAACTAAAAGGCTTTTTGTATCTCACTCACATTATCGAGCAGTAAAATCATCAAATCAGCACTTATTTAATTCAATTTATGACTTAGTATCTTGACCAGTGGAGCCTAATTAACTCGGTGACATTTAATCATGGGATTAAATAAAGACAAAGGCTCTGTGCTACACAATGCACAAGCATCTTAACCTTTGACTATCTAAAAGGTCAGTACGGTGAACTGCAATCAGCAACGTACAAAAGAACCTTTGAGGAGAAGGAGAAGTGCAAAAGCACCGTGTCAAGGGACTGGACGTTCAATAGAATTTAACTCTATTTCATTAGCGACTCATCCTCTGAGGCTGGAAAGGAAAAAAAAAACATCAAGCATCAATTGAAGATTAGCCTCCTACTTAAAAAGCAGGTTTGGAATTTGGAAAGGCTTGTCCGCAGTCCCTCAGTTAGAAGATGAGCAAAGTCTATGTGGCTGCTTCCCTTGACCTAGATTGTCAACCCATCCAGCCATGAATAGGCTGTATTATTTCGAGAATAGCACAGTGGCTGTCTATGCCACCAGGTTAGAATAGATACTTTCTCTCTCACCTGGATTCATTTTATTACTGTTTAATTGTACAGATGCAAAAGCTGTAATGCTTGTAAGTACTGATTTAAAATAATTTACTTATTTTAATTTGCTACTTCTGCAAAAGGGAAAAACTATTCTAATAACTCGTGTTTTTGTGTGTGTGTATGTTGTGTTGGTACTGTATACTGTACATATACACTGGAAATGGTTGAAATTGCTGTCTTTTGTAATTATTCCTCTTTTCCTGTTTTTATGTCATGGCAGTGGATGTACTTGAAAAAGGATTTAGAACCAGACGGAGTATCTACATATTTTCTAACAAAACATAAGCAGCTGTTAGCATTTTGTGTATTAGAGAACACAGATGGTGGAAAAATGTATTTACCTGAAGTCCATGGTACATAGGGAGAGTTTAAACACAGCATTCCCTGCACCTCCACAAATACTTTTATACAGTGTTGCATATGTGTTTGTTAGTTTTATTTCAAATTCTGTCAGTTTTTTCTGGTAGTAAAATGCCTTTTAAATTACATTGTGTACATTGTGGAGTGCTGTGAGCAAAGTTAGAGCCTGTACTTGTACTTTTACTGTATATTGAGTGTATGTATTCCTACCACCAGTGGCAAATGCTGCCTAAGGGGTGTGTTGATGACACATGACATAATTATTCTGCTCCTGCTGCATACGCCACCTTAATTTAACCACCAAAATTAGAGGGTGGTGACACGACTGCCAGCATTAAAGAAGATAAAAACATTCTAAAAGAAGAAGTCCAAGAACGGTTGAATTCAGCAGAAGTCAAAGAGAGCCCATAGACAAATAACCAAATTTGGACTAGTAACAAAATGAATGAAGTAAAAATTCCAAAACTATTGATTCTGTCAGCCCTGCGCCAATGTTGAAATTCAACCCGATGAGACATGTGTTTGCTTAATGTGTTAAAAAAAGTTAATTAGAGAGCTAAAGGTATAAAAAGCTGTAAATGTGGTATATGAAATGTCAAATAAAGCACAAAAGTATTACATGTACACAAATATAACATGTTGTCTGCCTATAGCATTGGCTCAGTTGGTAGAGTGGCTGCCTACCACAGGGTCCCCGTAGGGTCGGAGGTTCCTAAATGTCACCTGGAGTAAGGTGTTAGCAAATGTGTAGTCCAATTTATAAAATATATTATGGAGATGTGGTTTACAACTACCTTGACTTATACAAACACTCAAACAGTCTCAGTGTGTGATTCAAAAGCAGCGTCAGCTGATAGGAGAGATGCCTAGTGAAAAGACATCTGAGAAGATTTACAGAGTCAATTTGCATGTAGCTGGAAAGGGTTAAAGGGTTATTCTTTAGATATTCATCAGTCCACATCTACACATATTGTCCGTAAATGAAGAAGTTACTTCCCATAAAAGTGGGCACTCAGCCATGATCACTCCAAAGGCACAAAGAACCCTAGTAACAGCTAAAGTCTTGAAGGATTATTGGAGTTGGTTATCATCATTGTTAATGAGTCAATCATACACAAATCACTGAACAGCCAAAGTCTCCATGGTAGGACACCATGATGGTCGCCCTTGCTCTTCAAAAAGAAAACATTGCAGCATGCCTGTTGTTTGCTACAGACCACCCTGAAGCTGCTGGGAAAATCTCTTGTGGACAGATGAAACAGAAAGTATCGTTTGGGAAGAAGAATTCCCACGTTTATCATGGTATGACATCAGAGATGTTAAATCTGCCTTTTTGACTGACCCAGACAGAGCCCAGACCTCAATTCAATAGAGATCCTGTGGAACCACCTCACAACAGCCATTCACACCAGATGTCCCAAGAATTTGGCTGAGCTGAAACAGTTCTTGTAGATAGAACTGTCCAAAATTCCTCCTTAATGTTGTGCAGGTCTAAGCCACAGCATCTTGATTGACATTATTGCTGTCAAAGTTATTAAAACAGTGTTGGCATTAATGTTTCACTATCACTTTGTGTGTTCAAAAGACACGAAAGGCAATGTTTGCATTTTATCAGCTTAGAAATAATGTGGTAATAAATATTTGTGATTTTGGTAAAGATCAAGCCACATTTCATGATCAATGAATGCAGAAGATGAGCAAATTGCAAACAGTGTCATTACGTTTTCTTGCGATTGTATGTGTCCACCACAATCATTTGCACTGGTTGTTTCTACCTTCTTTGCCCGTCACCCTAAAAAGAAAGCAGGGTCTCCTTCCTGTACGACCGAATGCACTGTCAATCAGTGGTGAAAAGATTTAAAAAATATCAGGAGTTATCTTCTTCCAGCCTCTAAAACTCATGAAATATTTTTTTTCTCACAGGTTTTAGCAGTTTAACTCAGGTATTCTTCTCTTTCTGGCAGCAGATGCGTGAGAGCTAAACCACGTGCACAGCAAGGTCTTGGTATTTTAAAAACGACGCAGTGAAGGGAACCACTGCTGATGATGAATAGACTGCGGTATGGATGTTGTGGGAACGGATTCTCGACCTTGAACACGCGGATGCGTCAGCTGCTCGGAGTACACCAGAAATCAATATTTGCGTACTAATGGATTCTATTTGGAAAAACTAAATCTAGGATAGAAGTTGTGAGCCATAAAGTGACGTGTGTGTTTTCAGGCTGTTGCTACATTAACAACTTTTGGCAATAACAAGTTCATATTTGGTACAAATGTTTGACAAGTTTCAAACATTTGTTGGATTTTATGACACTATGTTGAGTGATGCTCTGCTTTGTCACAAAAGCAAATCATCCAGAATCAAGTTAAAAACACGGATCAGCCATGAACATGCACTCTGAACTTAAACATGTAAGCGTGTCAGCGTTAGGGTGAAAAGCTACAGTACCTTTTGTGAGCGTTCCTGAGACCAATCTTTGCAGGGACTGGATTAATTTTTGCACCCCCTGCCTGCAGCGGCTGGTACAGCCAGCCATCCCGAGGTGGAGACAGGTGCAATGAGGATGAGACTTCACAGGACACAAACTGTTTCCTCCGATATATCTCAAAAAATGATTTGAGCTTCGTCAGTTCCTCCGCAGTGTCCTTCCAGGAGATACTGCTGCAGAGTGGGAAGTGATCCTCGTTGCTATAAAGAATCTGTCTCAGGGGTTTTTGTGATGCAGCATCATAATGAGGAGAAAAAAGTAAGAAGTGAGATAAATAATAAGTCATGTGATAGCAGTGCAGTTTATAAAGTGACTATATGTTCACTTAAACTTATACTCTACTACACAGCTACACCTGGGTTTTCACACAGTCAAAAGAAATGCTCACATACATGCTTTCAGCACACACACACACACACACACACACACACGTGAGTAGTGAAATTAAGATGCACATACTGCTGCTGCTAGAATGATGAGAACAGCCAGAGAGTTTGAAATGTAAACAGAAACCAAAAATCCAGACCTGTATGCCAAACTTTTAAAAAAGCAAAGTTGTGTTTGACAGGCCGGAATGAGTCAGGCACTAAATAATTCAAGGGACTCCAGAAGTAGAAGGTGAAGAGCAGTTCGCCCTGGAAGTTCCGTTAAATCCAAGAAAAAAAAAAAAAATGCAGGGATGCTCCCTGCTGCATTTGTCGGGCCACTGCTTTCCTCTCCTGCTCTTTGTCTTGTCTTCTGGCTTGTGATCTTGTGAGACGGGCAGGTTCTTCCTCCTGTATATCTTTTCGTGCTCTGAACTGCAGTAGGAGCCCTGCAGCTCTAGTCTGTGGGGGAGCTCTGCTCTGGTGCTCGCAGCAGATCTGCAGAGATCGCCAGCAGCCACCACGGTACCCGCCCTCCACTCTATACTCCCTCCTCCTGTCTTGCATTTCTGCTTCCTCACTCTCAGTCTGGCTGAACCTCTATCTTATTCTGGAACCCACACAGTTGCAAGATTGACATTCCAGTAAATAGACTGGATCCCAGATACTGTGGCGATGTTTCTATCAATAATTAAAATATCTTCTATGTATATTGTGACAAAGAATGCATAGTGCACCACAGCATTTTACAAAGCAAGCACACAATATGATTATTTAGTCCACTTGTAACACAGTCTATATTGTAAAAGAGTGAAACCTCGATAGACTATCTGTAAATCATTATGTTTTATTTAAATATCTATGGCTATATTGAACTTTCTGTCATGTTCTCATTGTTTCTCTTTGTTTCTGTTTTGTAGAGTATATTTATTTTCATAAGTGAGCATATGTGTGTATATATAATATATATTATTATATATAACTTATATTTATATAAATATAATTAAAAAAGGACATAAAATAAAATACATATTCAAAACAATACATTGTATTCCAGAAGAAAGTCTGTATTGATCCCGAGCATCATTACCACCTGCACAGCTACAGGATGAAAGTACATCTGAATGCACATCTCTGTTTTAATAGTAATCCGGCAGCCACCACAACCGAGAAATGATCATCCCTCAAACTGATCCAAAAGGTCTCATATGTATGAGCCAATACCCAGAAACACAGTCGACTGTCACAAAATGACTCTAAAACAGCTTATGTAAGCTGGCCGCTTGCTTTCTGTTTCCAACCTCACTGAACTGGGAAAATGCTTGGGGAAAGCATGACGCAGAGCTTCCTCAGTCGATTTTTCTTCCCCTCATTCTCTGTCTTTATTTGTCTCGGTCTATATTTAATGCTTATCCATAGATTCTTTGTATAACTCGTTGTGATATTTTATAATGTTTTGGTCCTTCAGTATCTGTATCCTAAATGCCAAACGTTAAAAAAAAAAAAAACCCATAAAACAAAACATGAGAGGAAAGGCATCGCTTTTGTGACATGAGGTAGTTGTTCACACAATCCTGTTTAGATCCCTTGGTGAGGAGCACTTTACTCCAAGAGTAAAAATAGACACACGCAGCAAGGCACACTGTCCAAAACGAATATGTGCAAGATATCAATAATTACAGTAAATTTATTACAACAAAAGAACAATACCTGTAAAAAAAAAAATGGAAATGAAAACTGTGAAAATAAAACAAAACATTGTGTGAGGATCACCTATATTCTTTTAAGAAACCCTGATTTGTGACTCTGTTGTGGAGGAGGTGAAATGTGTTTGTGCAGGATTTTCTAAGGATGTGCTGCCAACCTTGAACAGCCACAGATATTGTTTATTATTTACCAGTTTTGCAACAGAACAGAAACTGTGTTTTCATGCTGAACTTTTGCTCTTTTCTGCCTTTTATTTAGTCATGAAAATTATCTGTCCTCTTTCTTTAACCCTGTAGAACTGAGGAGTGGTGAAATTCATACGCTATCGTTCAATGAAATTAAAAAAAAAAAAACTCCTTAAAAATCTAAATGTACTGAAACACTGGATACACCTATACGTTTTTATTAAAACCGATTTTTCAAAAGTATCGCGGATTGAATAGCACAATATATGAAAACTAAAATGTGGTGGAGAAGAAATCCATAATAAAATTCTTAAGCTATCCAAAACCTATGGTGTGATATCTGAGGAAATGTTGGTTGTATGCTACTTTCCAGCACAGCTGCAAAGCACCTTAAAGAAATTCATTCACCTTTGCTCAAACACCAACTTCCTCAGTGTAACCAGATCTGCCTTTTAAAGACCATTTGCCAAAAGGTAACGTCAACACACATACAACCTGGATAAATCACAGGTCTAATTCCTGCATCCCGTCTGGGATCTTCTCTCTATAACACCTTTAAGATATGTATGGAGCCCTCGTCTGACAAGAGATCTGTGCCACCCACAACCATGAGTCAGGCTGCTAAAAACATGCTTACAAACGTTGAAATTTCATATTTCTATCCCCCTGAAAAATAAAGAAGAGAACAAAAAAGTTTGGTTTCTCACAGCACTGAACTTATTTTCAGAGCCACGTTGGCAGCAATACTCCGCCATCATCTCTAGCAAAGCCAAGAGAAGGTGAGGAGGAAGAAAAAAAACGACATGAAATACCAGTGTCCATGGTGATGTGGAGATATTAATAAACAAATTCACACACACATGCAAAACTTTGGCACTAGATTATGTAAAGTATTGTTGCCATAGTGAAGCCAGCTAATTTAGAAGAAGAAACAGCTCCACATATTTCAATTTTTATATTTGTTTAGCTTTGAAATCTGTATTTATTGATGGATCAACGTGGCCATTTATTTAGAGGAGGCCTCAGATTTTCCATTTCTCTAGGGTTCTTCAGGCTGCTCAGTGCTGTCAATATCAGGCAGCCACAGCTGATCCCCTGCAGCAGTGTTGCCTCCTAAATTCAGATGTTAGGTCTCCCCAGCCCCCACACTGAGCATGCTCAGAAGGATCTGCTGCTCCATCTCTAGATGAGAAGTGATCTACACAGTACAGAATAACACATGCAACACATAGAAAATGTTCATTTCCTCAGCTTAAATTGACATTGTCTTTCATGACTAAGAGCCCAGTTTTGTCTTGGGGCTGGGAAAGTGTAATACATAGCTAATATCAGGACACACAGCTTTTAGTTTGTTATTGAAACTGAACGTGAACCTGGCCAAAAAACAAAGCAAACATGACTGGACATAAAATAACACTACTAAACTGCAAAGTTCATTTTTGGCTGCAAACCCAATTTTCAAGATAAAGCTTGAGTGACTGGTTGAAAACAACCATAGAATTCCGAATCTGACTCCCAGTCAACATAAACAAATCATGGGAATTAAAGGAAAAGGGTAAAACAAAGATGGTAGCTCAGCCACACAGAGTTGATGAGGAACAAAGAAAAATGGTTAGTTAGCTGTTGGGAAACAACAAAACTGTTTCCATACTTAACCTGATGAGAACACAGAGGGAGACATGGCCCTTACAAGACCTCAACAGTCCCCTGTCAAACAGGAAATCGACGGGTCCAAGACGCCCAGTTGTTCAGCTTCCCATTTCTTCTACTTGCTCTGATGAACTGTGATTGACTGCAGGTGCCCAGGTATCTGCCATTGATGTTGGAGAGGAGGAAAAGCAGAACCAGAAATTGGTTTGTAAAGGGAAGCGGCATGACAAACATTAATTCAGTATGAAAACATTTCGCATTCACCTTTGAATGAATGAAACAGCCAGAGTCTTGAGGATGTTTGTGGTGTTACAGATCATTATTTCCTAGTAGGGGGCTTCACATTGGATTGTTCATTCTTGTGGAACCAAGTTGCTATTGCTGATACAAATCAAAGTTTATTACAACCAGCAACACAGTAACATAAAGAGGGAAATGTTCAGATATACTATGAAAACCTGTAACGGTTCTGAGAAAAACACAGTCCACAAAGAAAACCAACTATGTCACCACATTTTAGATGCAAACACAATAAACCTGCAGATTATTAATGGAACAAAGCTGTTTTTTTTAAAGTCTATTAGATTGTATCAATTAGTTATTAATCAGTTATTTTATTTGCTTGCGTTCAGTATGTATGTGTGTAGTGGTAAACCTCTGCAAAAGTCTCTCCCGGTGCAGCTTGTGGAAGAAATTTGTTTAATTATCCATGGCAACTGCTGTCCTGTTCAGGTCCGCATTAGGGGATGGGACTTCACAAACGCCAGCCAGCTCTCCTATACAAACACAGTGGCAGCATTTACAGCCTTGCAACACAGAACCAGTGAGGGCTGTGGAGAAGCCAGCAATCTCTTTTTGAGCTTCACACCTCGCCACCCACGCCACCTCCTACTAAGCTGCATACATAAGGCTGTGTAAATACACTTACCCCAAACCCTATGACTGTAAATAAATAAGTGAGTCTCTAAAACCAAGTGAATATGATGCAAAGATGGTTATTCCAAACTGACCAGTGACCGAAGGTCATTTTAGGTAATCACTTTGGAATTTGCACAAGCCTAAAACTACTTTCCATTTTCTTTTATCAGTAATTTTCTTGCCCTTTTCTTTTGCCCACATTATGCACATTAATTAGATTTTTTTTTTTTTTTGGTGATTTTTCCTTCTCCCAATTCTCAAAGCTGACTAGTTCCTAATTAAACCAGCAAACCTCTTAAACTCTCTCTGCAGCTCTTTGAGAACATACTGTTGCAGTGACATAGACACCTGACAGCCCAAAACATGGCCGTGGATTTTTCAGGGCCACTTCAGATTAATCACAAAATGCTATGTTTTCTTTTACCCTGTGCCAAACTGATCTGAACTAAACGATTAATGTCAACAAGATATTTTTGTTTTGAGACCAAGCACAACACACAGAGAAATAAAAAGGAATAAGACAGATGTATTTAGTATCCATTATTTTTGTAAATGAAGTCTGTAGAACGTAAACTGGTTTCTATTGCCATCTGGTGGTAAAACACAGTGACACACATGCACCCTGGGCACGGACCCAGGGTGCACAGCCAGTCAGGTTGAAGCTACTGAGATCATTTTTAATGCCTAAACATAGGAGAAGTTACTAGTTTCCCCATAACTTACTGAACCCACTAATGTGCTCTGGAGCCTAAAGCATGTAAATGTGGGGCCTGATTGAGGTTTTGTTGTTTAGCATTATGCACAATGCCATTTTAACACAGGGCTTCTCTAAGTAAATGGCAGATTGACCAGAGAGCAGACAACATACAAACTATCTGCAGCCAGTTCTCAGGGGACCCTCAGGGTCTGTGGTCTGTTCTGCTGCAGCTGACAAAAACACTACAATTAGCTTCTTCAGAAGATTATTGCAGTACAGCCTCACTGATGCCCCCTGGCTCAGCAGCATGCACGTTGCTTGGACAGCTGTGGACTAATATATATATTTTTACAAACGTTTATGTACAGGTTGACTTCAACAATTATCTTGCTTTCGACAGTACTAGTTAGGGGAGCACACTGTACTGTAGGTATAATAATGATATTAGACTTCCCTCCATCTTTTTGCTTACAGTTGACAAACACCTCCATAGTGACATCATTGCAAAGAGGTTTTCAGTTCAAAAGATGCCGTATGGTGGCATTTAAACTCCTTCAGATGAACTAAAAAATTCCTCCTGGGGCTGTCGTCTGACAGTGTTTTTCAGCCAAAAGCAGAGAGGTTTTTTTTTTTATAAAATGGGAAGGCAGAGGGAAGATTTCTACTATTAATTTTCATGTACTGTCCCAATGACAACCACAGGAAACACACTTAAAATCAGTGAAGTCAGCTCTTAATCTGCTAGTTGTTAATTAACATCATTTCCAGGAGTTTTGGCCAAGCAAACAGTGAGGACTCCAGGTCTTCAGACCTTATATTACCAAATTATGATGTCTCCTTCACAGCAGCATCTCCTCTTCTACAGAGCTCTGATAAATCATCACCTTATCCCAAAGAGATTGAATTCCCTGTCCCTGCTTCAGCCAACCCACCTAGTTCAGTTAGCATCAACTGCACCAGTGCTCACATTAGACTTTAAAATCACACTCACCCTGCCCCGTGCTGCCTTTCCCAATGCTTGAAGAACAACAGCTTAACTGTCATAGTATATAAGTTCCTGCTTTGTTGACTATTTCCTTAAACACTAAATGCAAAGAAAATATTTAGAAACAAACGAATTAAACAATGTTGAATAAATTATTATTATTATAGTATTATTATTATTGGTTGTGAAATTAATTAAGAACAATTAAACTTCAAATTTTTTTATTTAAAATCCCCATTCACTCATTCAGTATTAAAATTACCTTTAAATTAAATACAAACCCTGATGCTTTTTTAAATTGAGTTACATCTTATTTCATTGCCAGTATTTGTGTGTTTCTGCGTACACAATGTTTTTGTTACTGTCTCTTATGCTTTTTGATATAACACAAGTGATGAGCAGCAGTCGTCTGCGAGTGCAAAAAGGTAGTTGTGGTTGTAATGACATTATCACGCAGTGCATCACATTCAGTGAAAATAAATTGATATCATATGACTTCATCAACTCGTAGGATTTAATCACATTGGAGGTATGCATTTATATACTCTCTATCAATAGATGTTTTGTTCAGTTGCAATAACACCCCGGAGTCATTAGGGTCAGCCTCCTTGGGCTTAGTAAAACATACAGATATTGTGGAAATCATGGTCACAATTGCACTTTCACTGTCAGGGTTAAAACAAGGGAAAGAGAAAAAAAGCAATTTCCGAACTTTTTGTCTCAAAAGCTTTGCCGAGGAACTTACTGAGTCATGTTTTAACAAAAGTGTTGCAGCATTTGTAATACTGATACTGTGAAAGTACCAGTTTTTTCTTCACTAATCTGGTACTGTGAGTAGTGGGTAGTGGAGCAAGTTTGTCTTTACAATATTTTGCTGCCTGTATACTGTAGTCCATCAGTGATCCAGTATTTCAACCTGGCTCATCAGGCACACTGTGTCCTTCATGTAGAATGTTGCTTTGCCCCTCTGTTTTCTTTCTTATGTTTGTCTACATGTCTCTCAGACCGTCGGGAAAACCTTTGTCCAATAGTGTAGGTCAACTGTTTGCAGTAAAGCAGTTCTCCATAGGCCTTTCGGAAATCTCTGTGGAGAGCTGGATACAGGATGGGGTTAAGGGTGGAGTTAAAATATCCCAGCCATAGGACCACAGAAGAAGGAACACTAGGGGGCATTGTTTTTCCCTTCATGCCCATGTATGTGAAGAAGGTGAAGTAGGGGAACCAGCAGATGACAAAAGCCCCCAAGACAGCAGCCAGGGTCACTGTAGCTTTGTGCTCACGTGTGATGGCTGCAGTTGATGGTGTGCGTGCAAACGATGGAGTGGCAGCACGAATACGCCGCACCTAAAACGGTTGGTTAGGAAAATGGTAACGAACCCAGGATCAATATGTTTCTGATCTAACCACAATTGATTTCAGCAGTTAAGTTAATGTAAATTACTTTGTGTGAATCATGTTTTTTTTTTGTATTTGTTTGCTTTCTTAAGTTATGACCTTTCACATTCCACTCTAATATGTTTTGAAGATGACAATAAACACTAACCTGTTCTCGTGCCACTCTGAATATGCAAAGGTACATTCCACACATAAGCATCAGCGGGAGGTAAAATAAGCCAAAGGTATAAACAGGAACGTAGTTGTTATTCCATTCAAGCTGGCAGTACCGTCCCTCCTTGTCCTCATCCTGCATGCTCCAGTCCAAGTGTTGCACTCTGTAGTCTGCTGTGTTCCAGCCCAGGTGGATGGGCACAAAGGACACAGCCAGTGACCAGGCCCAGATGGAAATCAGGGCCAGGGTCACCCTTAGAGGAGTAACTCTACGGGAGTAGCTCAGGGGAGCTGAAATGGCTAGATATCGGTCCACACTGATTGCCAGCAGGGTCAGGATGGAGGATGTACACAGCATGATATCCAGTGAGATGTAAATATTACACAGGGCTCCTCCGAGGGGCCACTTACTGCTGCGAAGCTCCGCAGTGGCAGACAAGGGCAGCACCAACAGGCCTAGCAGGAGATCTGTCACAGCGAGTGACACCACGAAGCAGTTAGCAACGCGCCACAGTCGACGGCTGAGCCCCACGGCCAAGCAAACCATCACATTCCCACCGATGGTGAGAATAATAAAAGACACCAGGACCACACAGCGGAGAGCTGTGGAGATCATAGTGCCGTACTTCTCGTAGCAAGGTCACTGACGCTGTGCTGCAGTTGGTATCACAGTAGAAAGTCCGGCTCGTCCACTGATCTTTGAACTTTCTCACCTACTGCAAGTTAACATTTGCATTTTGCATTTGCAATTGGAGTCAGAAAGAGATCACTGAGGTGAAAGCACTTCCCAGCTACTGGTCCTTGAGTAACTGTGTCCCTGGTGAAAAACAAGAATAGTTGTCATTACCTGGAAAAGTTACATTTTCCCATATAAATGATAAATATGTAAATGTCTATCCAGCTGAAAATCTACCTGCAGCTGCCAGGATTGAAGCTCAGATTAACAAAATTGGTCACTTAGCAAATGAACAAAACCATATACAGTATATGAGACCAAAAATTGCTTCTTCTAACTAATTGTTTCCTTGCTGTTCTTGATATTTGAACTGTGACATAATGTGACCTGGTAAAAGTTTATTTGTCTCTGACCTTCACACTGTATATTTTCTTCGAATTGGAATCATCCACATTTATTGCCTGTCAGAGAGGTACAGCCACGTTCATACACTAGCGTCGTGTTGTAGGTTGTAACATATACACTATCGTTTAGGTCCATGGTGACTGTAAAGCACTGATGGCACTGGCCATAAAGTATCAGACAAGATTGAAAAACTAACAGCTTGTGTTTTGTGGGCTAAGGCAACAGGTCAAACAAAACTATAAAGAACCCTGTGTTTGAAAGTTAGTCTCGATAATTAATTTAAATGTTTTTCAGATAGTCCAAGACGAGACACAGAAAGTCACATAAGAAGAATTTGAAAATGAAAAATAATCATTGCCATTTCAAAATAATGTTCAGAACTACTCAAAAGACGCGGAACAAAAGGGTCCCATCATATATTGTCACAGATCTGTGGTATCTGGTTTACATACTGAACTGCACTGTATATTGCACCTGCTGTGACTGCTGTACTTATACACTCTGAAAGCAACACAGCTTTCACACTAAGCCAAGCTAAGTTGCCAGATATTTAAGCATCACCAGATTGATGGTTACAGTACACGCTACATGTTTTAACAATGTACAGCAGGGGGCAAAGTTTATTTGGTCTAATAAGCTACTTCCAATTATCAGCTGTAAATTATAACCTGATCCACACACCACATGGCATTATGCTTCTGTTCGTTGTTCCAAACAAAACAGTGTTTGCCGCACAAACATATACAATATGATGAATATGTCCCCCTGCGTCAAGCATATATCATTTACTAAATGTGAGAAGTGAAACCGCTAAGAGCGGTGCAGCAAATCCCTCTACAATTTTCCAAAGTGACATCCAAAGAGGATTTCCAGGATTTGTGTGCAGTACATTTGTATCCTTGCCTTGTCGTCCTGCCGAGCTTCTTGCAATCATTTCCTGGTACAAATTCCAGACAGGAAAGAAATGAGGACACAATCTAAATTGGATTTTGGAAATGTACAATTCTAAGCATATTTTAATGCACATACTGCACCTGTGCTCGTACCACAAAACAAAGAGACAATGAAAGTCCTGTCTCAACATCAAACTGATGTATCAGACAGTGACACACAGAACAATTGCACTTATATAAGCAATCTGAACTTCACATGTGCAACAATGCTCTAGTAACGTAAAAGCTGTTCAACCTAGATTAAAGCAGCCACCTACATGCTTTCTTACATCACATAAAGGTGCAATTGAGGAAGGAAACAATAATAGAGCAAGCAAAGTCGCCTTACAGTAATTTAATATACACCAGTCAGCCACTACATTATTATCACCTTTTGGGTTTAATTTAAAAATATGATATGTTTTATAAAAATATGAACCAATAGATGCTGATGTGTGATTATGGGGTAACCAACTGTCAGCAGATAAAGTGGTTGATGGTCAGTGTTGTTGATTTTAGGCTGATCAATGCACATGCCTGTATCCATCATTGTTATTTAGTGTGTCTATGCTTAACCTTCAGTCTCACTTTTTACAGAAAGACATTAAACGTTTTCCAACTCACCTCAGATGGTTTGTCTTTAACATGCACCTGGTGCCAGCCTTCTCACCAGATCATGAATGTTCTCTTGTTTCTTGTTTCTGCTTCTGTCTAAAATGTTTACTCCGTCTTGTTTGGCCCTTTTCTCTACTCTTTCTCCTCCCTCACTCCCCCACTGTCTCCGATGTGAAGAAAGTCACATGGAACCAACATATACATTTTTCATACCCTGAAGTAACTCATGCATTGTTTGTTCACACACATTGTATTTCATTCCTTATCTCCAAAACACACAACGCACAACTTCTGTTTTCATACAGGATATTAAACCATGCTGAGAGGCTCATTAGATTAATAAGTAGCCTTTATATTTTTTACAGCCTCTATATTTTGCTTGTGCAATGTAAAGAGAGCTCATTAGTGCGGGGGAGTATGGGGGAAGTGAGCTACCGCATGCTTTATTAACTTAAGAAGGTTCATGACAATAATCTCTCCAATTAAAACACAGCATGTGCTTATTTATATTAAAACTGGACATGTTGTGTGTTGCAGGTCAGTGGTCATACATTATAGATGACTACAGGATTTTAGCTAATCCCAGTGAAACAGCCAATAAAACAGAGGTGCAATCAAAGGATAATGACTGACATTTTGCATGGATCCATTAACTCATTAACATGAATAACAATGCTACCAGTATTAAGTCTGGAGTCCAATATTTTAATAAATATAAAAGTTAATAAATATAAATATAGAATAAAGTTAGAAGGAAGAAGGACACCAGAAAAAAATGATAATAATTCCATGAACTGGTGTAGAGGTGAGTATTGTTTAAGCAAAGTCAGATGTGAAGTTACATTTAAAATGAAGAAAACCTAATTAAGAAGTTTATCCAAAGTATAATTTAATCAGAAAGAGGCTCAACACTTCCCAGAACCAAATAAAGAAAAACAAGGTACCTAATATGAAGCAACAATAAGATTTATCTTCATTCAGTTGTGACACACTCCACATCACAACAGTTCTTTTCTGCCACTTGCTGGACATGGGTGGGTACTGAAAAGGGGTTCACGCTACTGAACTCAACTACTGAATATGATAGGAAATATATTTTGATAATGTGAACTGTCACCTCAGCCTCAGGTCCTGGGAGCTCTGAAGCAGTCACACTCTCTGTACTGGTTGCATTCATCTTCCCCTCACCTTTGACCACTCTCTCTGCTACTGCTGTTGAGAAGCTGCCCCACACACAGGTAGGTAAATAATATGAAGCTGGTGGTTCAATCCTTGGCTCCTCGAGTCAATCTGTCAAAGTTTCCCTGAGCAAGGCATTTAACCCGAAATCACTGGTGTGTGAGTGTGAGTGGGTCAATGCGGAGTCACATTTAAAAGCTCTTTGAATAAAAGTGCTACATAACAATTAGACCATTTACCTTCAGGGGAACAGACCATGCTCGATTATTGAACATGACGCTCTTCAGCTAATAACAGAAATTAAAATGACCTTCCAGCTGGCTTTTCTGTCAATCATCCTCATTTACACTGGTGTGCTAACAAGATGTGAGTGTGCCTGAAGTGATGTTTCTGACTAACTGGCTTTTTCTCACAGTTTCAAGGCCACAGATTTGACCCGATTTGTCTTGCTGCACTTCCAAACCGAAAGCATTCTTTTAGCAATACAGCGGACTTTTAAATCAAATTTTAAAAGACTGTGAGTATAAAATACTTCATACAGTCCACAAATGAATTGGTGAAGGGCTCATGTAAACATATGATTATCTGACAACTGAAGCATGTAACATGTTTGACTTAGAATAGATTTAGAAGTAAGAAAATAAAATATATCTTGATCTTCTCACTTGAACATCTCACTCATTGCACATTCATGCACATTTAACTATGTATTGGTAACAAATCACATAGCAATTTAAATTAAATAATTCCTGTGGATGCATTAGTAAAATATATTTTCATATATTATGGTAATAAAATTAATAATCATTAGTAAAAATATGCCATTTATCATTGTAAAAGTGCCCTGAGACTAATGCAATTACTAGTGTCTATGACTTTCTGTAAAACATGGATTGAACTCATTACCCATAAACAAACACAGCAAGCAGTTCTACGATACTGCTAACGTTAGCATTTACGTAAAGCTGATGTCAACATCCTACTTATCGTCCTACAGTGACAATATTAACAGACTGATCTCAGGTACTTTAGTTAATCTGTTTGTCATGGACATGGTTAGTACTATTAGTACAGTAAAGTGGTACCCTGACCAAATTGTTGTACCTGCTGAAGAAAAAAACAGAAAGAAAATACAAGTTATTACAAATCATCATCGCTTAGACACAGTATTTCTGAAGCATGGTCAACTGCAGTCTCTCTCACAGTTAAAGATAGATTTCACCCAAAACCATAAACCTAGTGGTGGCAGTAATTGTAATGTTATGGCATCTCCATGTGATTTATAATCTGGGGATCATAGATATCTGTAGGCGTCTAATGTCTTTGTGCCTTTGTATTTCATAACATATTACCATCACCAGATGATGAGGTAAAATACTCATCTACCTTCACATTATGCTTTAAAGGATAATTCCATTATTTAAGGACTCAAGGTCTCAAATTCTTTAATTCTGTTGCCACTGAATATGTAAGATAATGTAGAATGAGAAAGAACAATAATAATATAAATAGCCTTCGCGCTTCAAGTTTTTAACCCAAAGCTCTATCGTCATAATTGAGCTGTTTCAAAACTGCATATTTTATGACAAATAAATATAATTTCTGTTTACCAATTATTAATTTTTTTGCTTTCTTCTCAAAAGGTATGAAGAAGAAGGCATGCTGGGAAATGCTGATTCGTTTCTCTGATCTTTTTGCTCCCTGTCATGTGATACAGCTCTAATTGACCTTGCTGTTGGCCCAGTTGTTACACGGTGTCTCTAAAATGGAAGGAAAACCACGACCAACCCAGCAAAGTGGCTTTTGTAGTCCACCTAGTTAGTTGTGTGGATGTTCCGATGTCTATTCTTTGCTCAACGGTTGAACCTTTAATTAAAAATGAGGCTGACGCTGACCTTTGATTTAGAGCTTCGGATTCAGCAGCTATAGAGAAAATTAGGAAAACTTAAGTTAGGTTACAGAGCGAAGTTTTTTCTGTGAGCTTTCACCTGTTCTGCACTGAATCAATATGAAGCAATTGTGTTAAAAAAAGGTTTACTGTTTCGAAGCATCTGACGCAGTAAAAAATAGCTACATCTGCTGCCAAATCACTGGTATTACATGTGAATGGGCAAAATAAATGATGTGACAGTTAATCATTGTTCTTATTATGCATTAAGAAATCCAATCACTTTTAAATACACTCTGCAACTCTGAATCAGCAGAATAAGTATATCTGTTGTTCAAAATAACTATGAAACATCTCTGATACTAATATGCTGCAATAAAACTACATTTTAAGGAGGCCATGTGATTTTTCACACGGTAAAGCGACATTTAGAAACATCATGTTGTGACACTTCTTCAAACTCTTGATACTGCTTCAAGTAGTCTCCTTCAGGCAAAACATTATTAGTTATTGTTGTGAGTGAACGTTAGACGATCTGGAAACGTTGAAACGTATATGAAAACCTGAAACCTATTTTCCAAATTTGTTAAAACTGATTTAAAAATGTAATATAGTTGAGCTTCTGCAGGTGCTTTTCTCACTTGCAGACCACTTTAGAGCAGGTCTAGATCAAAAACTACAGCTCAAATCATGGTTTTGAATAAGGGCACTCTAAATAAATAATTAAACAAAGTTACAGAATTGTGAAATAAGTACAATTAAGTTTTAAGCTGCTGGGAATAGTTTTCAGAAAAAGTGTTTGTTGAAAGTCTATCGTTCTTTCACAACAATAACAGGTCACTCTGTAGCATAACTTACAATGAGTTATTGTTCTTTAGCAAATGCATAGTGAAATATAAATAATGTTTAGCAAGTCAACTAAAAGTCTGCCAGTCAGAAGACTATGCTTCAATGATTGCTAATTTTAGCTCAACAAAAGAGTCGCAAGTTGATCAAGTTTTATTTAAGCATTGGACCAGAAACACTCAGTGGCTGGCTGCAGAGTCAGGAATTTGAATTTGAGTGTTGTTGAATTAACTTTGTTTTTTTTTCTTTTTTATGGAGTGGGATCAGGGATCGAAATTTAAAGAAAACACACACCTGCCATGATCAGAGTTATTTGAGAGGAAGCAAATTGTAGATACAATGCCAAAGTCTGACCTGAGCAAACAAGCAAAGTAAAATGAATGACATCAATGTCGGTGTTATAATTGGCTGAGTGATTTAGCCAAATTAAACCACCACTTACGGCCAAATGAAAAGCTCACGGCAATTTCCTGCTCTGTTGTGTGAAAATTCAGTCAGTACTCTGCCCTTCATTTTTCATTGTGCTCAGTCATATTGCATATCCCAGAGGAAGCCAATCTCTCCCATCTCGGTGGATTACTGCTCTAAATTCCATCTGTCGGGACACTCGAGCCGGAGAGGGAGAGTGGGAGTAAACCCCTATTCACTGACCCCCACCACTAATTTTTTTTCCCCAAAGGAACACTGCCAGGACGTCTTCACATCCAAATGAGTCATTATTTCCATCTGTGAATCTAACCAGCAGCAATTCTTCCATATATAAATATATATATATATATATATATATATATTGCCACCCTTAACACTTGGCATTTTTCCCCCAGCTGTTTTTCCACATCTAATGAGGTCACAGCTACAAGTAGTTAATTTGAGGATCCTTAGTTGACAACCATACTGCTGTCTCAGTGCGTTTTGACCGCCTCATAATTTAATTGCACGCTAAGCTCCCAGTACAGACAATAGCAATAACATTTAAACTGTCTTGTCTTTTTTACAAATGAATAATAATAAATAATAAAACCGATAACATTTCACTGCTGTTTAAAACCCTCGTCTTGTCCAATTGATGTTGTACCTTCACTGTCAACCAAAATCGTTTTTTGGAGAGAAAAAAAAATTCACCCAGGTTTTCAGACAAAAATCCCAGCACAGGGTTTACGTTTCGGTCTTAACAGGCTCCAACTAGTACAAAATGATGTTTTTAGACTTTTTCCAACAGGCTCCATATTATACAGTATGTGATGTTAGTTGCACCCGATGTGTCAACCCTCCCATTTTCACCCAGGCTCAGGACCGGCACCGTGGTGGCCCTTGGTGGCTGGGTGGGGCCACACCTGGTGGGGTGGGATTCGAGGCTGTGGCCAGACCCTTATGTTCTCATATAAAACTAAAAATGATCAGCCCAAAACGATGTAACACTAAGTGTGGTATTTTTAATCAGCTGTTCAAATATCAGGCTTAGATGTCCACATTTTTAATACCATGGCTACAACAGAGGAGACTGCTTAAAGCAGGGGATGTGAGGTAGAAAATAAAACTTAAAGTTACAAACAAAATAAAAAATATTGTTATAGTAAGATGATATACCGTCAAAACTGTCAGACTTTTCAAATGTAGAGAAAATAAAGCACTGTTGGCAGTTTATTAGGTCAGAAACATAATTGGCCAATAAAAGTCAAAATTTTACCCAACTGCATTCACCGCTGTCCACACTGGGTGTCAAAACAAGGTAAGGAATTAGTAGTGGATTTTATAGTGTAAAACATTATTGTGATTAAATAATAATTTGGCAAAATTTGGTTTATGTCAGTTCAGGGTTTATACTGGGACCAGGAGTCTCTTCCATCAGCTTTACATTTTCATTATTAGAGTTGTTAATGTATTTACTATAACATCCTGTGGAGATGGCAATTCATTGTTTATTGTGCTGGATAAAGGAAAAACAGGCCAATTTGCACAGAGTTTCTGTCTAAACAAGTCTATAATTGCACAGCAGGCAGCCTTGCGAGACGACAGATGAAATGAATGTGTTTCTGGGATGGACACATCATAAAAACATGCATTATATTAAGGTCTGCCTTCGTCCAGTGTTCCACCCTGTTCTGTCATGAGGCACTTTAAGAAAACAGCCCTTGCTGCTACTTGCAATATTTTAGGCAGTAGTGAGTTGTCAAACGATTAGCATATGTTCTGGTGGATTTAAAGTATGCATGAATCACTGATGTCACATACAGCTTACGGTGATGCAGAAATGCAAAAAAGAAAATGCTAATTAGTAGTGGCCTTTTCAGAATCGCGTATGTGTGTGTGTGTGTGTGTGTGTGTGTGCTTGTGTGTGGCAAGCTTTCACTTAACACAGTAAATTTGCCCGTGTAAATTTTAAAGTGACAAAGTCTCTTGACTCTTCCAGAGATATTCCAACATCAGGTAAAATCACTCCCAGTGTTGGTGTGAATATCTACAGTTGCATTTAACGGTGTAATATTTCTGCCCACCTCCGCCTCATCTGAAAAAGCTTCAACATTTATATTTTCTATCTTAGCCAAGTCCGTGTTTTATATTAATTTAATATTGTTTGTGTTGTATTTGAGATGTCCCAGAAAAAATGAATAATTGGTAATTGGCAGTTACCGTTAAGTGACCAATTACAAATGGCTAACATTAACCTTGGCTGCCAGCACAATTCTAGCAAGTTGCAAAGATTAATAGCTTAATTATTAGAAATTGTTATGCTAAAGTGGTGACACGAATAGACTGTTGTTGTTGTTTTTACCAAACTGCAACATTTATTAAAAGGAGTAAAGTATAAAAATCTAAATTCTGTAGTAATTTATAAAAAAACACTATTGGTAGTAAATATAACACTCATTTAGAGTTTTAGTGTTTTAGTGAATGTAGCCCCCTTTACTTTGACACCACTAAACTAAAATCCAGTTGGAACCAATTCCCTTCAGAAATCACTGAGTCCAGCTGTGTGTAATTTAATCTCAGTATAAATCCAGCTGTTCTGCGAAGCCCTCAGAGGTTTGTTAGAGAACATTAGTGAACAAATAGCATCGTGAAGTCCAAGAGAAACACCAGACAGGTCAGGGATAACGTTGTGGAGTAGTTTAAAGCAGGATTAGGTACTAAAAAATATTCCAAGCTTTGAACGTCTCACGGAGCACTGTACATCAATCATCCGAAAATGGAAAGAGTGTTGCCGACTGCAAACCTACCGAGACATGGCCGTTCACCTTAACTGACAGGCCGGGCAAGGTGAGCATTAATCAGAGAAGCAGCCAAGAGGCCCATGGTAACTCTGGAGGAGCTGCAGAGATCCACAGCTCAGGTGGGAGGAGTCCCATTTGCAGTTTGCAACAAGCCATGTGAGGGACACATCCCCCTGAAAACACAATCCCAGCTGCGAAACATGGTGGTGGCAGCGTCATGTTGTGGGGATGCATTTCTTCAGCAGGGACAGAGAAGCTGGTCAGAGTTAATGGGAAGATGGACGGAGCCAAATACTAGACAATCTTAGAAGAAAACCTGTTAGAGTCTGCAAAAGACTTGAGACTGGAAATTGCTGTTCACAGACCCTCTCAGTCCAATCTGACTGAGCTCGAGCTAGTTTGCAAAGAAGATTGGGCAAAAGTTTCCCTCTCCAGATGTGCAAACTGGTAGAAACATTCTCCAAAAGACAAAAGGTGGTTCTACAAAGTATTGACTCAAGGGGGCTGAAAATTATTATTTTAATATAGCATAGTATTACATCCACTGATTACTTCAGTAGCCTACTTGAATGAGTCTTGACGATGAATTTGATAACAGCCCCTACTGAGCCTTTTTTTTTGATTCTTTAAAATCTTTTTCGACACTTAATGCTGAAGGGTTAGCAAACAATTAGCTGCCAATACACTTTCCACCTGTACAGTAAGTTTACACATTCATCCTCATGCCCTGCTTTTTACCACCTGATAAAACGTGGTCCAGCTCTGTCATTTTTTTAAAATACAAAGGTATTGTACATCTTTTTGGAGCCTGTGAGCTGGCAGGTGCCCATGGCCTTCATATGCAGGGGCCGACGAGAGCCATTGGACCTCCACCAGACGGACCAGTGAACCACAGTAATGAGCTCAAAGTGTCTGAGGGCTGCACAGAGCTGCAGACAGGGTTGTTACTTTTCAGTGGTGTTGGCAGCACTAGTAATTCTTTCACCTTACAGGGAGTCATTTGATTCAGAGTCAATATCAGAAATGTCCCTTCACAGAGAGTAATGTTTTTCATCTGCCAGGTTTTATTTCTTCTGTGATACAGTGGTCATAAAGGGTGCACCAGTGATTTATTTGTGATGATCATGTCCCTTGTATTGTTTTATGAGAAAATATTATATGTGTGTTAGCTGCTTGTTGCACAACATTGTATTTTTTGCTGTATTGCACATTTTACTTTTTATTGCCTGTTTATGTCATGGTTTGGTTTTACCCTTTTTGTTGCATGAGCTTTGTAAAAAAACATTTATTATGACTGTTTCTTCTTCCCATGTGTTCTTGTGCTGCAAGTCTTACTCTATTTAATGGTTTTTCTGTCTGTTGCACAGGACTGTAATTAGGATAAGGACAATAAGCTGCACTAAATTGAGTGGCTCCACTCCAGAGGTTCATTGGTGGACACCTGAATCATCTGTGATTAAATAAGAAGAGGCACAGCAGGAGAGGAACGAATGCTGTGGGAACTCTCATCACTTCACTTTGTACTCCACAGTTTGCACCCCATCACTTTCTTGAGTCAATGGTACAGTACACTATACTATACTGTCAAAGCCATACTACATAATCTCCCCTCATATCTTTGGAAGGTAATCTCCCAGAGCTCTTCCAATCATAATCTGAAATAATGGGACATCTCCTATTCCTGACATAAGAACTGAAATGAGAATGAAAAAAGTTTTCTGTTCTCTGCTCCAGCCACTTGGAATAATTTGCAGAGAGAAAACTGAACTGGTTTCACTGACTAAATCTAATGCCACTGTAAACTCAAACGTCATAAACCATGAAAGGTGTCTTTGTTGCCTGCTTATGTTCTTACGATACAGTACTTTAACATCGCCCACTATAGTGTGTGTGTGTGTGTGGCCGATGTGAACTTTTATTTGGCTGTTTTAATAGTTCAAATGTGTGTTTATTGTCAAAATTATTATTGTGAAAAACCTCTTAGCCCAGTCACTTTTGAAAAAGAGGCTTTTAACCTTAAACTGGTTAAACAAAAGCAATTTTTATGTGACATTTACTACATTGTACCTACAATGCAAGCTCCAATGCCCCACATCAGAACATCATATGTGAGACGTTAAATGCAGATAAATGTGACAAAATGTGCAGGTAAAAAGAAATAGAAAGAGAAACAAATGCTACTTAAAAAACTACTTAAAGAGTTCCTTTGAAGTCTGCACCAACACAACAGTTCAGTGGCTGACTGATGCTGAAACATCCCCTGAGGCTTAACCGACACCTTGGTATTGATTTGGTAATTTTCCTCCATTTTGCCCCTTGAGGTACATTTCCAAAGAAGCAGTACAATGATATTGCTGCTGTGATTACATAACTGAGACACAGTAAATTGTTCTTCTCCACCACGCCGGGAGTTACACTGTTACTTTCATGGCTATGAGGAGGGTTGAAGCTGATATAGTAAAACTTCTTCAAAGTCTTGAAATTGAACACTTTGATGAACACATACAAAAGTAGTTTCATACACAGTGAAAGAAATTCTTTCATATAATATAATATAAGTGCACTATGTTGTACAGCCTATTCCTATTTTGCTTTATGGGCCCTTTTTTTTTGCCTATAGGACTTAGTGCAGTGCCATTGCTGCATTGGATCAAGTTCATTTGCACAAATCAACATGGCTGGTTTATTAGCATTGTGTTTTCCTAGTTGTACCATGATAGTATCTCTTGGACATTATTTGCTTAAAGTAATCATTTCACATGCAGTATTATGTAAAATTATAATAAAATTGACTTCTACTTTTAGTCAATGGAAAGACATTTTGGTTGACTGACACTGTAGCATGTAATCACATTACACAGGTCAGTAAAGTTATGGAGGATATTCATTACGCCAGATACTAACACTCAGTATAGCTGTGGGATGATTCGTAACAAAAAGTAAAGACACAGGACCCTGTTTAAACTTCTCATTAAAAGCCTGTCAGAACAAAATGGAAGCCTCTTATCTTGGGCCCATAACATGCCGAGCTGATGGTCAGCCCTGTTTGAGCCTCTGTTTGCAGCTTCTTAGCTGATCTGATTTATTGAATCAACGTCTGCCCTGTCAGTGAAAGGCACCACTTTAATTCAACTTAACAAATCAGTGCATGAGAAGAGACCATGGTAATATTAGTGACAATACAACTGAACTTCTTGTCAGACAAATCAGCAGGTATAAATCATCTGTTGTACTGTAAATGAGAGTGGTGTGAAAATGAAAAGCTAATGCTGCTTAGTTTACAGCGTTTGCCTCTGCTGTCTCTTCCTCTTACGCACATGCAAAACATGCTGGTTGCACAATACGCTTCTAAAACAACTTTATTAAAGCAAACTTTCAAACCTCAAACTTTCAAACTTTACAGATTATTTTCCAGACTCTATGTGCTGCATGTTTGACTGTTTGCACACTTAAACATTTAAAAGACGCCTTTACTGATTTTAAACGTGCTTCTTTTGCTTCTAGTGTGACTAGTGAATGTAACTGAATGCCACAAAATACCTCCTGTCATCTGGAGGAGTTTTTCAGCTAAAGCAAAGAAATATTTTGATATAGGGAACTCAGAGGAGTTTAACATTTAAAATCATTAATCGTGAAAGTTTAAAATCATTAATGTACATTTACACCCTAAACTAAAGCCATAGAAAGCAAGTTTAAATTGGTGAAGTCGCCCTTTTATGCTGTGTTATATATTTTTCACCATTACATGTTGTAGATTTATGAAAAAATGCATGAATGGTCATTAACTGAACAATGCAGAGCCCTGAAACGACATTGGCAGCAGAACTTTGCTATAACTTTTACTCAGTGGCGTTTAAATTACAGCATCAAAGTGCTTTCTGCTCAAAGACTAATATCTTTATTCCACTTTCTGCTTAAGCACTGTTTACACAAGCTTTTATCCAAAACTCTCTAAATTTTCAAGTTTCCCTTGTGTTGTTCATTTATGAAGCTTGAGTGAAGCCGTCCTCAAGAGTTAGTTTCATGTTGCCGTGTCCATGTGTCTGTGCCCATGAGTGTGTTCATGTGCTTGTGCATATGAGCATTATGACTATAAATCATGCATGCTTCATTGCAGCCTTTCGTCATGTCATTGTTTTACTCAGAAGCCTTTTATGAGGTTCAGATTGTTTGGGGATTTGGAGACCATCAGCACAATTGGAAAAAGCATAATGAATGTGTTTCTATTTCCTGCACTCTCATGGCCAGTTTGCAGTAGTGGAAAAGTTAAGATGCGCTAAAGCTCAGTGGCTCAGCTGAAATATTCTGGGCAAATTAACATATGTAAAGACAAATAAATGGTTGAATAAATTCTGATTTATTTTTGCATTTCAAAGTTATTCAATTCAAAATGTGGTTTATATTGCACATATACTCTTGGAAAAAAAGCAGGTAAGTTGGTGGTTGGAAGGGGGGAAAGTAACAACGCATTTCCAATAACAACAGTGCAAAGAGAACAGAATCTCACTTGTAAGACTGATTAAGATTAACAAGCTTTCAGTTAGCCGTACATTTTAAGCAGGCATGTTGACAACAAAATAACATTAACTTTCAAAAAAGTAACATAAAATAAATGTTATGGATTATAATAGCTGAAGGTCACAAAGTTCAGGAACAAATTCAAGTAAAAAAACTGCTTATAAGCTTTGTCAATGAGCAGGAGAGTAGAACTCTACTTATTTCATAATAACCTCCATCTATGGGTCCTGTAGGAAGGGAATAATTAAAGTCATCTTCTAGGGCTTGTGCTGGTTATTTGTAACACAGGCTACTGGCTATTAAACAGCACAATGGTATTGTAGAGGGTCCTACACCTGCTGGATTTTCTTGGGCAGCCATTTGAACAGGGTCTTGCACAGCTTTTTGCTTTTTACTTTTGACTTTGTTAAGTTCTTGATGAGATTTCTAAGCAGGCTGAAGTCTAATGGCTGGGACAGGTGCATGGAGAATGAATTAGTTCCTCTTGCAGAATGATTCAGAACCTCCAAGAAGCGTCTTTCCTGCTGCCTGAAGTCATACTCCACACTGAACAGACAGACATGCAGGACAAAATTACTAAAACCTAAAAACACACAGATCACAAAATGCATCCAATTCAGCTCATGCCAACGAATACTAATGACTGTGTCAGATCGGCGTTGCCAGCTCATTTTTCATTAGGGCTCCACTGTGTTGCTAATTACTGTAAACTGGTTTGCTACAGTTTGCTTTGTGTAGCACCTCTAAGGTGGAAATCTCTATGCTGTCAGATTTCAAAATGCTTGATCATTTTGGGAAGGAAGACATTCTCAGACAGTTCACATCTTGTTTGAATATCCTGATCTTCCATTTGGCCGTTAAGGACCCGAAGCGAACACACACAGCAGTCAGCAAATCAACTTATGCAACATCTTTTTGTCATGCAAACTGGTTTTGAAAATAAGTAGATCATGGAAAGTTATGAATATTTCAAGAAAAAGGCCACTTTAGATTTTGGTTTTGTAGAGCATGACGCAGTTTTCTAAAAGATGATGAGCAGACTTTGGATTTCTTAGCCTCTCTTAAACTCTTTTTCCCATGGCTACAGTATTTCTGCCACAATTAAATTTGTTATTATTCTGTTTCTCCTACCTGACGCAACACTTCCTGTAATTGGTGCAAATGAAGACAAAGTCAGAAAACTGGAGCACACCAGTGTTGCATGACTAGTCTTAATACAACTTCAACAAAGTTTGAAATGTGTATTAAAAGCTTAAGACAAGTGTAAAATAATATCTGTCATCGTGTGCTTTTAATTAAATAGAAAAAGAGCTTTTACCTCTATGAGACAAGACCATCCTCACATATAAACTACAACCTCTTTATTTTCGTTACCAAAATTTTCCTTAAAATTTCAGCAGAGTCTACAAATATGCAAATTAAAAAGTAGACTACTTACTTGTTATTGTTACATGGTAGAAATTTTTTTTTTTTATATTCCTCCTAGGAGCTATTGTATGTTATTGTATTTTAGTTGAGTGTTTTTTTTTATTGTATTTATTTCGTTTTTTTTTTGATTGGCCAACAGTGCAGCCAAAATATGCTCCTGATTTAAGATAGGGAAATCATTCCACACCATGGGCCATAGAATGACTTGTGGGGTCAGGCTGTTTGTGACAAATGGACAGAATATGGTGTGGAGGACGAGCTTTAGGTAGAAGAGGCGTGTGTCTGTGGTGGCAGCTGGTCGGTGCACGAAGGATGTGGATCGACTGAAGGAGAAATGACCTAGAGATGATGCCAGGAAGCACCAGAGATGCCACAAGAGTACTCCAGCCATGTGGGGTGCAGGAATCTCCCGTTGCAGGTGCTCAGGTGGTTGGGAAGCTGGCTGCTTTTGGCACAGTATGAATGTCATTGCTGTGTCCTTCTAATGTGAGATAACCTTGATTCCATGTGTGCTGAACGCTGTCAGTGGAGGACCGTCCACTGAGCCTAACCAGAGAAGGAAGTAGCATCACTGGGATGAATCCCCTGACCTTTAGGACAAGTTTAGACTTCTAGTAATTTCTTTATTGTATCCCACTGAATGGGATTTTATAAAATAATATGTTATATTTATAAAATCAATATTTTATATTTCCAACCCCCATTGTTTGTTTCCTTTGATTTATCTAGTGTGCTCCCATCTTATTCAAGATCCAAATTTGCATGAGCATCCTCAGACTAGCAGTTTATTTAATATAATAAAAACACCTTGTTTGCAAATTAACAATGCTGCTAATAATTCCAGTGAAGGGGTCAGTATAAATTAATCACAGGCTACTCGGGCATGACATTTTGCTCTGAGTGTGCTTTGGTGAATTTGAGAAAGTCAGCCTTTATCTTTATACGTCTGCTGCAAGAACACTGAATCACACACAAGTGCCTAAGTGAGTAAGTGCTTTAATTTGACAGTTGCTACCAAAGATTTACGATCGGCTCAAAAAGCGAGATGAAATCTCTCTATGTGTTCTGCGAGAAACAAATGAGCAGCACAGCTTTTCACTTGGTAGGCTGCCCATACAGTAATTCATTAATTTTTAGTGGAGTGATGAGAGCAGGCTGGCAGAGAACTGAATCGTCAAGTGGGCCAAACCTTGTCGAATTGTGTAACTGTAAATAGAAACTCAATGTTGTCCTTATGGAAATAGATATTAGATTAAATCTTATTGGATTAAATTTTGTGTGTGGGTGTGTGTGTGTGTGTGTGTGTGTGTGTGAATAAAATAATCTTTCAGTTGTACTTTACATTGTTTCCTTTTATTTTTATGCCACATTGGAATTACAGAACAGCATTGATCACTTCGAGGTTTAAAAGGGCAGGGAAGGCTGTAAACCATTATCTCACCTGTAGACTATGCAAGCAGTCTTCTGGCAGGTGGGACAGTTCTTGAGGTCCTGTCCAGTTTGGAAGCATCGCAGACTGGAATAAAGAGAATTCATTTGCATAGGGTCAGCTTTCAAAACTCACATCCTTTCAGGACTATAGTTTAAGATGTTTTTCCTACTAGTCCCATATGCATGTAGACTTCTGTTGGCAGTAATGAGATGTATAAGAGGCATTACATCAGACGATGGTCGATTATAGGAGATATTCTGAAACATGACCTCAGAGGCAGTCACGACTTATTAGCACACTACAGTGGATGAGATTGATTGACAAAGACACATCGCCAGCAGGCTGTTTTAATTCCTGTTATTTGTCCCAGAAGAGTTATATGGCTAAATAAATCTCTCTGAGACGAGCCCTCCTGAAATGCCCAAGTAGGTTTCTGTCACACTCAGGCACACACCCACAGACCTGTTTGCAGACTTTGATCAATCTTACAGTTTCACATCATTGCACTCACTAACCTGATTTATAGCACATTTATAGTGGCCACAAAACCAGTTTCGATAAAATCGTAAACTGTATGGTTTCCTCTAAACAGGCAAAACCGTATTTTTCCAGCTTGTTACATTAGTATTTGTAATGCCACTGGTGTAAAACTGGGCTCAACACTGGTAGTGACAACACAGCACCCGTGCCCACCATTGTAATTATGGGCTTGACAGCACTGATAACTATGGGGTGCATTAATAATGTTGTTGTTGTTGTTGTAGTGCTACACATTTGGTTTTATCTTCATGGTTTTATTGTTTGCCATTTGTTGTTTTAAACTCATTGTGCTCCACAGCTTCGGAGAAATACACTTTTTGGTTTGATCTGTATATTTAAAGTACAAAGATATAGATTTACAGCATTTGCATTTAGACACAGGCTACATAACTCAACCTACTTTTTATCAACAGTACATGGATAATTTCCATTCAGTACATGTACAGTAGCAATACTTTAGTCAATTAAATGTGCACACTGATACGTGTGATACATGTTGTAGTCCAACAGAAGTTTTTACCTTCCTGTCCTTAGTTTCTGCAGAAGCTGGACCACTGAATTTAGATAGCCACATATTATCCACAGTAATCCTACCAACCAGAAGTTTTATGTCCTATATTCCAATTTCCTTCTAGTGTTTTCCAGCAACCCCCAAAATAGATTCCTCTACAATTCCAGTTAGTTTACGACATAGTAAATGTTAAACGTTCTGCACTTGTATAGCACTTTTCTACCTACTGGTACCCAAAGTGTTTTACACTGCTTACACAGAATATGATCTGTACATATGTCTCTTGAAGCTTGGGTGATCCAACATTACTGTACCCTGGTCCAAATTCCCTTTAAAGATATTGAGAAAGACTCAAGTATTGGTAGGGACGTTTCTGTCCCCCCAAATTATTGTACAAGTCCCCACTGTCCTTATGCAAATCTGTATCCTTGCCAGATAAAAACATTTTTCTCAGTTCATCCTCAATGAGGATGAACAAGTATCTAAGAAATGTTTGTTTTTTAATTTTTTTTAACATGTAAATATGGATGTAAAGCAGAAGAAACCATCTGTTTTCCTCTTGCAGTAAGCAGTGGTTTCTGCACTAAACTGCAATGAATAATCATATAATTAAACATGCACCTGTTTTTCTACACTCGAGAAGATACTGACTGATTTATCGTAGTGCAAACCTAACGATAACAACAACCCTAAAATAAAGTCTTACCCCTCATACAGTCCTTTCAAGTTGGGAGGATCAGAAAATGTCCTTACAAGAACGTGACCGAACTACAGTTTGTCCATACAGTGTAATAAAGACGGGGGCTACACAAACACACACACATACACACACACGCGCGCACACAGTTTGCCCATGATTTAGAAAGAGACTGAGTGGCTCCAGTAAATGCAAGTGATGACTCACTAGAAAGCCAAAGATCAACACTGCAGGATGGCTTTTAAAGTAATTCCATAGACCAAATTCTGGCAGCTGCACCTGGATTTCCCTGAGTATATTAATAATTCACAAGTCACATCTAACTTTTCTGGTTTATTATTTTAAAATAATTTGAGTGTGAATTCTTGTCTGCCTGTGCCTGTGTCTTTCTCTGTGTTGGCGTTAAGATAGACCTGTCCATGGTGGACCTTGTCTGTCTCCCTATGACAGCTGTGATGGCAGTTACAGATAGATGGATGGATGGAATATTATAACCAGCATCATGGAATAGTTTTTTTTGCAATATGTGTTAAACATACTTGTTATTATTACTATAATTCTTACCAGGTAATTTAATCACATGAACCCACATTGTTGATTGTTCAGTGTTTGGTTTGCACAAGAAAGAAAAACTGGCACCACATTATTCACATGCACACACACCCTCTCTTACCCTCTGGTGGGAGTGTGACACGTCTCCAGGTCATGGATAATGTTAAGCAGAGTGGTGATCCTGTCCTTGTTGGCTGACAGGCTGGCCTCCACAATCTCAAGCCTCTGCTGTAGAGCCGCTGATTTGCAGCACTGTGGGGAAGGAGGCAGCAACGAGGCTGCATCAGCTGGGTGGGAGTGAGCCAGGCTGGTGTCCTCTGAGCAAGGCTGAGGGGGAGCCGGGCTAAACTTTGAATCCGCTCTGACGATTGCCTCCGCCTCGCAGGACCGCAGGCGGGGATGGGATGCCAAGTGAATTGTTAATGATGGTAGTATGGAGTTACATTCAGGGCCTGTGCGTGCACAGAGCTCTCCCTCACTTTTGAATGGGACTCGTGCGGTGAGGGGAAGCTCTGGACCAGTGTTAGGTTGTGGTACTGATGACACATGCGAATGAACATTTTGGTGGACTGTAGATTGGGTGATGGGGTCAACACGTACACTAGTGTTTGCTGGTGATGAGCTAATGCAGTGTGTTGGTGCCATGGCAGAGGATGATGAGTAATTGGGATGTGTCTGTTTATGTGTGTTGGATTTGAGCTTAACATTTGCATGTCTGGCTGATATACCTAAGGCCAACTGTTCTGTTTTTGAATCCGTCTCTTGGGCTGTTTTCACTGGTGGGCATGGACCACAGTGTCCCTTGTGTTTTGTTTCTGTGTATCCTTGATAATGTGCAAGCCTTTGTTGTTCTGTGTTTTTCCAACCCTGCAGACAAGAGCTGCTTGACTTAATTAGGGAAATGTAATTCTGAAGGTTAGTGACCTGTGATAGATTTGAATTTTCATGATCTTGCGACTCATGCACAACTAATTCATCGATTTGATCATCACTGAATTTGTGTTTATCTATAAAAGATTCAGTATTAAGATTCATTGTTGATTTAAGATTGTGGGCCCTGTTATGACTTTCTGACACATCCAGTGGTTCAGAAAATGCAAGTGGAGGTGTTTTGGAGTTGTGTTCCTGGTTGGAAACAACACCACTGACCCTAGATTCATCATGGGTTTGCGTTTCGATGTCTATTGCATTGTGGCTGAGCCTTTGCTGTGTCGTCTCTGCTGACTGAAGCAAAGCCGTGCTCGACGCACTGACATTAGTTTGATTTCCTGTCAATGTGTCTGACGAGGAGCCGACAGTGGCTGGTGATTTTTTCTGACTCGCTGAGAAGTTCCTGAGGGCTACATTTGCGTACACGGTGCGGCTGTAAGTAGCCGAGGAAGGGAGAGCAGAACTCGAGGGCAACTTTTCTCGGGAGTCAGGGGCTTTAGCCGTACTAGGTGCTGTGCTCAGACGTACTGTAGTTACATGAAGATTAGGTTCTGAATTATAGGAGCAAGGCTGAATTAAGGGACTTACTGCAGACACAGATTTAGCAATGCGTTTAGTGTGGCCTGAAGTAGCATTATGTTTCAAAGTGCTCGGTGGAAAAACAACGCGTGGTTGTGGTGTAGCGGGGTGTCGTGGTGTCTTACTGAATGTGGGGAAAGCAGTTGGATTTACCTCAACTTTTGAAAATAGCTTTTGTTGTGGTTTACAGACAGGATCGGGTGATGCACTCGGTGTTGGAGCTTGTGCAGTTGATGTTTTGGTTGCTTTTGATGAGGTCGGGCATTCTGAAGTAACTTGTGGGCTATCGGTTGTATTTATTGGTGTGCTTCCTTGTGCTCTATGCAAGGAATGGGGTGTGTCATGTTGAGCACTGGAGGTACTGCTAGTTCCCATGACTTTAGCATATGAATTAGTAGTTGGGGACAGAGTATTTTTCGGTGTAGTGTGCTCAGATAAATACTGAGGCATATTATATTGTGAAGAGATGTGTTCGGTTGTTTTTTGGAGCCTAGGATAAGTGTGTAATTGTGGCTTGTTTGGCTTGGTAGCTGTGGCCAACTGTGGACTCAATGTGAGACTTGTTGGTCGAAGGATCTTGCTGCCCTGTGGTGGTTTTGCAAAAGATCTTAAATTGGCATCAGCTTGTCTCGTTTCAATAGTTGCTTTTGTGACTGTGATGGTTTTAGCATGTAGGATGGTTGTGGGTTGGGTTGATGTTGCATCACCAGCACATTGTGCATGCGACAAGCTGACCAGATTCCCTTTTGAGTGCACTGGACACGCCGGGTGTGGTGTTTTTCTGTAGCTTGTTTCTTCGTTGAGATGTAAAATTTGTGGTTTGACCGTAATGTGTGTCCTGTTTGTTCTGTTTGTGATGCTCTCAGGGATGCGATGCTGGGTGGGCTTAAGGTCTTTGTCTCGGTCAACATGGGGCATCTGGTAATGCGTGGCAGTGAAGAGCGAGGTTTCGGTCGACTTTAATGGGCAAACATCAGCAACAGGGCTTTTCTCCCCCAATTTGGAAGCTCCAGTTACAGACTGTCTCCCTCCGCAATGGCTGCATATATTTTGTGGCATAACAAAAGGTCGGGCAGCAGATAACAGCACCGTCTTCCCAGACTGCTCTGCATAATGACCTTGCTGTCTGGTTTGGGCTCTTCCCCGAAAGGTTGCACTCGTCGCCGGCTCTGCATCATCATTATCAACACTAATTCCACCGATCACCTCTGAATCAACGACACTGCCGTTGCCGTAGCGTGCAGCAAATTTCAATTTAGGCCTGACATTGTTCGGATTCCCTACAAAGTGTGGGTTGGTCTTGATTGCCCTGGCATAGCAATAAGTCCCACTACTGTTCCTCTGACTGCAGGCCACATCCTCCGAGACCTCACCTCCAAGTGCTTTGAAAGTCACTTCCTTTTTAGTCTTGGATTCCCCACTTCTCTGTTTTAAAATAGCCCTTTTCTCCCTGTCACTCTTTGTTAGCAGTAATATCTCTTTGTACTCCGTTTCCTTGGTAATATAGCTGTTGGATGTCTGAGTAATGTTGTCTGACGGCGTAGAGAGTGTATCTGTTAGCTGTACACTGTGGTGGGTAGGGGGTCTGCTTATCCCTGGAGATGTCTGAACACCAACACTGCAATGAAGTCCCCACGTCTGCAGCAGGGCTCCTCCGGTTCCGTCTCCTCCTGTTGTCTTCCAACCACGCACTCCAACCAGAGCAGGGACACCTAAAACTGGAACTGGAGTTGTCAGGTCAGCCGCTCTTCTCCCCATCCCTTGTCTGACTGACTCAAAAGTCTGATTATTCGACAAAGCGGCAGCGTTTCCAGACCATTACATCCATCTAAAAGTAAGACAGGAGCAAGTTTACAGTGAGAGGCATTTGAGATGGCGCTGTGAAAGAAATCCATGAGTAAGCAGGACAAGTGGAAACAATGCACAGAGCTAGAACAGAGACACGAAACTGCTTCAGTGCTGCAGAAATGAAGACTAAGTGGAGTTGTCAAAAATCAATTTTGGATTTAAGATATGAGGGGAAGAAATATTCTGTCCTTTTCAAACTTATTTAACATAGTATTAGCGGACGAGAGAAAGGAATGACAATCTGTTAATGCTGATAATAAGAAGATACTACTGTTCTGAATGGATGTGTTCTATATTATATTAGCATTTCAAGCACACTGCACAGATGCCTTCTGAAGGTCTGACACCATACAGAATAATTTATTTGTGCAATAAAATTCAAAACACAGCTTTTCCCTTCTCATTGTACGGTTTGTCATAGAAGACAGTTGTCCTCCACATTCAGCTCACCTTGGAAAAAAGGCCCATAACATATACGCTAATGTTACGGTACAGACTTCATTAAGTTAATTTCTGTGCGTTTAAGTGGAACAGCCTTTTACAGAAAGGACAGGGTGTGTGTGTGTTTGTGTGTGTGTGTGTGTGTGTGTGTGTGCTTGCCAGTTTTTTTGTGCGTGCATGAGATCTGTTTAATGATTTAGGCAACAACAGGAGAATCAACAACAGGGTGATATGATGTGGCTTTTTGCATGGGAGCAGGCATATTGCTTTGTTATACACTAAACGACCCAGTGTGAATTCATGTCTCTTGTGTTTACAAGTGTTGATTTATACTAAACGTTTTATGCAAAAACATTCTGACATTCCCCCACTTCATCCTCCCCAGCAGCCTTTGTCCAGGGATGTCAAAATTGCACAAAGACCGTTTAGTCATCCATACCTGTAGGGACTATTATTTTGGTTGTCGTGCCATCAAATGTTGACGACTTGAGCACAAGTGACCTATGTCGGTTGTCGCTGTCTAACAGTAAGTGACAACTGTCCTGCCCTGTTAATACACCATTAAATCTTCCTTCACGAAGGAGACAAAATGCTAAGCAAGTTAACTGTAATGTTCTCTAATTACAACTTAATAAAGACATTTCTGGCTTCAGCACGACTGCTGCCTAATTTGCAGCATGTTGTAATTCTACCACACAGACATACCTGCTGAAAGATGTCTTTTTTTTGCTTGAGTCCAAATGTCAGGAGCTAGTTTTCCACTTTCTTTTTTATGTCCTCCTGTATCCTCAAGGCTTAAAGTGACTTTGTCTTCATATTTTTAAATTCCTTAGTGGTAGGATCCAAACTCAGAGTAGCTCTTTCTGCAAAGCAGTGCTGCCAAAATAAGCCCTCTCTTCTGAGGCTCGGACTTTAAACTAATGTACCTTTTATTGATCAGGCATAAAAAACAAGCTTTGTCCTCATTGTACTCCCTGCTCCTCTTGTTTTGGTCCTGCTGCTCCCATGCTCACTCCATAATCACAACACAGCACTAAGCTACAGTATGCTGTCCTCCAACACACTCGGTCCTACTATGTCTTGCCTTTTTACCTCCTCAACCTCCTCCTCTCTCAGTCTCTTTTCCCTCACCTCCTCTCCCTCTCTCTTATTTCTGCCACTACCCTCCTTCCCAGAATTCATGCATCCTGATCTACGGCGGGGTGGAGAAAGAGAAAGAGAGCAAGGGAGACACATAGAGAGAGGAAGTGACTTGCATCAGTTTGGTAGGGACTGTGTGTAAATTACCATGCAAGTCGAAAAGCAGGAAAATGCATTGACAGCAGTGGTAAAACAAATACAAATGTAAAGAAAGCAGTGGAAAGTCTATGGAGGAAATACAACTAAATGTGTTTTTACCAAAATGTAATTGGTTTGAAAAGCCCCATTGCTGTAGGTAGTTGTTGTACAACAGTTGTATTTCTATCTATCACAAATATAAAGCAAATGTTTGAGTTGAATCTGACCTTACACCTTGCATTTAGACTCAAGTTTATACTTATTTGTACATTTTTAAACTTCAATCAATATTCACCCGTCCATAAAGCTAAAATCTATATACAGTGTCTACAGTGGCTCATTCCCTGCACAGATTATTATATTTATTCATACTGCTTGGCAATGGGATTTATGTTGTGCTTTATGGTCAATCTACATCAGTCCATGTGCTTGCAAAGTGATGAATAAATCTGTTTAGATTTGCATAAACCATTATGAATTTCTTTAGTGGCAGTGAAGTACCAAATTTTTACATCTCCCCCTCAACATGTCAAATGCAAATATTGTAGTTTCTTTTTATTGTATTACCTTAATAACGTATTTGATTCAGGTTGAGATCCATAATGTAAATTACATTTTTAAATTAATTATATAAAGTACAACCTCGGTAAAGTTACTCAGCCAAAGTACAAAACCCAGTGATCACAACTGTAAGCACTTGGGTAAAAACAATGTCTATAGGTAAAAGTTCAACTTTAAAGTTAAAGCACTGAGCAAAAGCTCTAAAATGTACTTAAAGTATAAAAGAACAAGTACTGTAGTCTAGATTAAATACTACTGAATTTAATCGTGTTGAACACAGTTTTTTTGTAAGCAAAGTGCAGATTTGTTAAACTCCACTACACTGGTTGTACTGGAGTAATCAAAGTATACACCTGCACATTAAAATAAAACAAAACAAGACAAAACAAATAGAAAATACGATTATCCATTTTGTGACTCTGTAATCATCTTGATTAGACTCAGCAGCAGTGAAAGCTCTACCAAACTGTCCCACGGAGCCCTGTCACACTGAATTCTTGTTCTGTGCAACAACAAAGTGCAGTGGAGTCAGAGTACAAAGCGAATTAACTGGATAACTTCTCACAAACTCAATGGAAATGTTTAAAATTATATAACTTATTTGAACTCATTGTGCGAAATTTGTGAGGCATACATGACACTTGCCCGGGGGATTTATTGAACCTAGTGTACGAAGAGTCATTCAGTTTAATTAGTGTCCCCTAAACTGGAAAATCATTTTTTAGGTCTGTTCAAAATGGAACTTTGGCCATTGAAGATGAATTTACATGGAAATAGAAATGAAAATTTTCATTGACTAGAGACACAATGTTTAGCTTTATTTAGATATTTTTTGTATCGTACTAGAAACAGGTTCCAAAATGTATCTTAATCTGAACAGGTGCTGTCAAAGCCTACTGACATCCCAACTCAATGAACAGCACCGACAGCAGTGAAATATGTGCTCGTAAAATGTTTTGAGTGAGCAGACACTTTCAGTTATTTCTACTTGATTAGTAAGTTTCGGAGTGTTCTCGTTTCACGTAATTTCATAATGACAACTTCCAGACACACTGTGCAAAGTGTGGCAGACTATAGCAGATTGTGGCAAAGCAAACCAGACCAGACAGAGGGAGAGGAAATTTGACTCCCGTGTTATTTATTGTCTGTAGGAATAACATTTTTATTGAGGGTCTCAGTTACTAGTGACTAATGTAATAAAAAATTTAATAAAATGTTCCTGCATTGAAATACTGTAGGTTCATACACGAGGATGCCTGAGTGTGCTGCGTTCAGTAGATTGCACACATATTCCATCACTCTAGCCCTGGGGAAAAATAGGCTGACTTTGTGAAGAGAAAATTGTTTCATAGCCTTAAGGTGATTACAAAATATTGTATCAGTGAAAATGGCTACTGCTTCTTTAAGTAGAACATGGCACAAGTTTTTACTGTAGGAGTTTTGTGGGGTTTGCATTTATTCAACTCAATATTTGTGTAAAAAAGTTGGTAAAGAAGTGTATAAATATTAGATGTATGTTTCTTGCTCTTGGAGTTCTCATTTCACTTTCTCCCTGAAAACTGCTCCTCACGTACGGTGGTAAAAATGGGCAGTAAGTCGGGAGGCTAACAATAAGGAAATTCATCTTCTGAATGGAACTACTGAGGAGCACTCACTGTACTATATTTTCAGAGTTCATGTTTTTGACGATCAGACAGTTGAGTTCAAATTTGCAGTAAAAAAAAAAAGAAAAACATATATAAAACAATATTCAGGCAAAAGCTGTATGAACAGACAGGATCATGCTGCATATGTTTAAAATCGCATTTAAACAATTGGCCACTAAGTGGCAGATGACTGTCGAGTAAAAAGAAACATTGTGCTACTATAGATCCCAAATTTCTACCTGAAAATCAGTGATATGAATTAGTTCAGTTTATTGGTTAACACAGACGCATTGTTTTCTTATAATAATTGAAAACATGTCAATATTGACTCTTTAGCCTAATAAACAATTCATCTGAATGCAAGTGGGAGTGGGACAAACTGGACTAGTTAAAACTATTTAAGCTATACAGAATATCAAATTATGGGAAAACTATTTCATATTCATACAAACACATGGTATATGCACACACACACACACACAAACACACACACAATGTGGGTCATTTGCCAGTTTTATTTTTCAGCAGTAGGTGTCACTATTGCTGGACAGATGAACACTTGGAACAGAAGTGGGAGTGTGAATTTATTAAATCCTGTTTACAGACAGATGGAGCTCTCGTTGCATACATCAACAAATTCCTTCATCCAGACAAAATAAAGAAGCTCTGTGTTGAGAGATGGAAGAATTAAGTGCTTATGTTGTCCACTATCTAACCCCTGTGGTAAATTCTGATGGTCTGACGCATGTAAATGACGGATGATCCACTTCCCTTTATTGCCACCTTCTGTTTTCTATCAAATTAATCTCACATTGCAAATGGAACTCATCATGTTCATTTGGCAACTGAACTGGACTGCAATTTGTTGCAATACTGTTTGGTGCTGCCAAAAAAAAAAACAAGATGTTTTTGACTTGGCTCTGTTCAACTTGCAGTAAGTGGCTAGATTGAGTGGCTGTGATTGAGTAACATTGTAAGTTCTATTTTTCAGTTTCCCGAAAATACAGGCACAAAATGTTAAAGTTTGTGTCCAGATAGTTCCAGGAAGACTTTGAAGACTATGCTATCGTCTGGCTGCAATGATGCGATGATAAAAAAAAAAAAAAGCAAAATTGAGCTATTAATAAAAAAAGTATTTAAGTAGCTCAGAAACTGGATGTAATACAGTGAGTGAAACAAAATGTAAACCCATAATGGTCATAAAATTAAATCTGATGACATATTGTGTTTTTACAGAGCCCGCTAGTCAAATACTCACAGTGTAAAAGTACAATAACTTTTGGATTTAATAACTTGGTAAACAGTAAGTTATTGGCAGCAATAACCTCAAACAAGTGTTTTTTGGTAATTGGGGATAAAACCTGCACAAACAGTGTTAAAGACTGACTGTAGTACTAAAATCTGTTTAAGAGAAATCACTCGTGATCCTGAATCACAAACAAGAAAATGGGATGGAAAATTAAAGTAACTGAAAGATCGGTGTCTTTGCTAAGGACAAAGAAGAAACCAGGAAACAAATCATCAACTCTGCAATTAGTTGACAACTCACTTTACCCAAGTAAGGACTGTGTTCTGCTATGGTGCCTGGTGGTGTTTAGTTACTGACGACTGATGAAGATCTCTGTCAGAACCTAACCGTGCTCTATTCACTGAAACTTGTCATTGTGCACTGTTCCGATATTTAATTTGACTTCTGCTGTGAGTTTGTAATAAAGCATTGATTAACTTCCTACACTGTTTGTTGTACGTAGAAGTGTAATACAACATTTAATACAACATTGCTTGAAATGTCTTAACTTTCGAAAATATGTCTTTGGCTAAACCAAAATCTTTCTGTGAAGTATTTGAGAATCTCATCAGAATCTCAAAATAAAAATTCACAAAGAAAAGTGTATTTGGATCTCACATGAACTGCTCGCATCTTTCAGGCATAAGTATGTGCATAATAGAATCAAAGTTGCACAAGAATTTTCCCGGAGCTCTAATATAGAAATTTGAGAAACAGATAAAACCTCATAATAGAGTAAAAAAAATGTTAGCATCCTCTGGGTTGCCCCTCTAAGGAGTCCACCTAAGCTTACAGCCATGCATTATGATCTGTGAACTATGAAGGTTGTAATCATGGTCAACCTGCTTTTCCAGAGCTCCTCCAGATGACATCATCAGAACTTTTAATGATGAAAAACTCCTCCAGGTGATGTCATCTAGATGTGGTTTTTCAGTTAGTACCAGATGATTATTTTAATATACAAGTCAGAGGGAAGTTTAAAAACATTAGTGTACATTTGCACCCTAAACTAAAGCCATAGACAGCAAGTTGAGCATATTTGAAGTCGCCCCTTTAATGTGAAGGCAGCAGCATCCACACTTGTAGTAGCAGTAGCTACAGTACTAAATAATCTGTACTGATAAACATCTACACGCTTTGAGAACCGGTGCCTGTCAGAGCTACATTTATTAAGTCAAAGTAGCTTTGACCCACACTGCTGATCTTTACAGACTGAATGGACTTGATGTTTGATCACATGCCTACAAAACTATTTGTCTATGTCTTTGACAGATTTTAGAGTATTTTAAAACAAACTCTCGCTTAGATTGTGTTTTCAACTGTGTGTTCAAAATATCTCTAAAATACAGAAATAATTCGGTCGTTGGTCCAAACTGAGTAACCTGTCGCATGAAAGGGACAGTTAGGACAAAACAGATAAAAACAAAGCCCGCAGCTCTTACTGTAACTCAAGTCAAGCCAATACACAGCTACAGATATTTAAGAAAAACTTTATTTGTGACTTATTAACAAAACACAGTACCAGATTGATTAAATCATAAGAATCACTATTATCACCTTTACAATGATAGGCAGGTGTACAAAAAAAGTTATTAACAGATCTGCACTGTCACAGTCAACTGGCATGTGTCACTGCCTCACCCAGCGACTGAGGAACATTCACTATACACAAGCAGAGAATACGTAAACTGTATTTTTTTTTTTTTGACATTTTATATATTTAGATTTTTTTTTCTTCCTTTTTTCGTTTTTATTTTTTACTGGGAAAGGAATAGATAACGGACAGTGAGTAAATGATTTGATTTCACAACAGTGTTTGTTTCATCGTCATTTCAACGGTTAACACAAGTTTAAGGATTACTTTTCTTATCTATGGAAATCATAAGGGTAAAAACAGAAGAAAAAGGCATTTCAGAGCATAACACAATAGCATTATGTATATCTAGAAGTTTAAATTCATTTTCAACAGGATTTTAAAAAATTTGATTATTTTAGGTTTTTCCACAAAATTACTGCACGCAACAGCGTATATGTATGTGTATGTTTATGGATGGAGTGTGGGTCTTTCATTGTACAGCATGTGTATTGTTTTTGAGAATGTGTATCAGAGGTCTTTGTATTCTAATACGCATTTCCCAATGGAAAAACATACCTATGTTTATATAGTATCTATATAGTATCTGTTTCCTTTGCTTATAACATGCAAACAGTCACTTGGTGATTTGACAGCACAGAAATACACCCAAAGAACAGGGCAGGGAGGAGGAAATATGTGCATGAGAGGGACTGAGCCTGATAGCAGCACCTATATACCCTTACTGTGATTGGTAATATGATGGTTAAAAAAAATGCCTGACACTTACCCTCATTATCGTTAATGCGGTTGTCTACCATACGAGAACCAGGGAATTCACACTGGGAGGGGACCAGCACACATGGGTCTCTTCAACAGCAGTCTTGGTTCTAATGTTTATGAGCAGCAATTAAACCAGCAAAGAATTATTTTTTTTAGATCTTTGCGCTCTTTTCTGGTATCATCTTGCGTGTGGTTGCCTCCTAATGCTGTTTCATTGACAGTGCTACGGTAGCTGCGTTTCTCTTCCATTAACTCATAAAAGCATTCATCGTTCCAAGTCAGCGTTGTTTTTTTTTACTACTGCTGCTTAGCTGCATCAAGCTTACTTATTTTGTAACTGGTTTAGGTTGATCAACTATCTCTAATGGCTAAAGAGAAATGACTTGCCCATTAACTTTCTTGTGGTGTCTGTCACTGCACAACAAGTGCTTTTTTTTCCTGCCTTCTCTTCATGACTTTGCCTTCATCTTGTCTCATTATATCCAGTACAGCATATTCTCAGTATCCAGCGTCCTGTCAGATGTTTTTACAATGCAACGGTTGGAACCAATGGGAGACATGACAGAGCTGTCAACAACGAGCAATCAGAAGAGACAGTCTGACAAAAGCACCTAAACCCAGTTGAAGTTGAACCTAACGAACGATGCATGTGGTGTCTATGTGCGTGTACATCTGTAGCGCGTGTGCATCTGTGTGTGTGTTTTGTGTGGTAATATGCAAATACACAAATGCTTCCGTGTTATAATGGCACAGTTCATTGGAGGAGAGTGGCTTGAGAGATGTCGCACCAACTACGTTGATCCGAAGAAACAAGAGCGGAGGGAAGAAAACAGGCAGCGGGCAAGCAAATCCTACAAGCACTGAAGCAGTACAGGCAGTGGTGCAGGGCTTGAAGAACAACTACATAACATTCAAAGACAGAAGTAGAGGGATTAGGCTTAAACAGAAATGAAGCAACAAGCATCGTTCCTGCATCCCTGGCCATGTAATACACTCCAATATTAAGGGTGGCACTGGCCTTCAGTCTTGAAACAGGAATCTCCAGAGAGGGGTGCGTATCCTTTTAGTATTTTTGTTTGTCTTAAGTATTCATGTGTACTGTAAGTCTGTGTGACATATGTGTATGAGACCAAGTTTGTCTAAAATAATGTGTGTGTCAGACTGGATGTGCTAATACACCGTGGGATTAAGACCCCCATTGACCTGTGCCATACTCTAATAGATGAGGCAAGGTCAGGGGCCGGTTGCATCAGCTGCACGTAGGTTCCCGAGTTATATTCCAAATAGACACTAATCCGGATTCGCACGTTGCTAAAATAGAAGCAGTAGTACCACAAAAACCTGTTACAACATAACCTCAAGTAACAATTAACTAGTCACGCAAGCAATAAAGCAGGTGCAAATGATACAAAGTCACATAATTGCACTCACTAACAACAAAGCAGGATTTTCTTTCTGCACAAAAAAAAAACAATTTTTTTCACTTTGTAGTCGCAAGTTATTTTGCAACTTGAAGGACTATTGCACTGTTTTTGAATGTTTCTGTCCATTTTCACATTATTGATCGTCCACTTGACTTTTTATATTCTTCAATGTGTCTTTCCTTCTAGCAGGCAGAATCTGGTTCCCACAGTATCCCATACAGTGTAAAATCTGAGATTGGCTTAACCCGTGACCTTAAATCATGTCTGGGATTAAGTTTGTAATTTTGCCAATGCTATTGCCTAATGCAGTGCAGTTTTTTTGTAAAAAACAAACAAAAAAAAATAAAAAATCAGCACTCGAGCTTTCAGTCTAAGCTAATTTGGTTTGGTGTTATAGTACAATGAACAAAGAAACAATGGCTGCCTGGAAGGTAGGAAAAATACATCAAAACATCAATGGTAAGTTTTGAAAAATGTTAGTGATGGTAGTTTGGTTGGAGAACATGATTGGTAGAGAATGGACTAAAACTTGCAAAATTGTATTGTCCTTTGAGAGTCAAATACTATTCACCAATCATAATTTTTCATGAATCTAGTCTACTACAAATCCATATGCTTTGTGCCCATCAGCAACGTTAACGGTCTTACTATTTATCTACTCACTTCAAATCTTATTGTTACAACTAGCTACAGCTACAGATGCCCCGTCTTATTACCCATGGTACAATCCAATTTAATATTTGCTTAATGCAAATGAACTCGCAGTTATGAAGCCATCATCATTATAATCTAATCTGGGAACAAACTTGCGCATAGTTGGTGCAAACCAGTCCAGGTCCTCAGCCTCTGCAATGTGCTATGTTACACTGAAACAGAGCTCTTTATGAGAGTGGTCCTGCTTGTCTCAGTCACCTCATTCTCTTAAAGGTGCTAATCTCATGCTGTTACTTCTCATTTTTATAGATATTCTTCTTTATTTTATTTTATTTTTTTACAAAAGACCACATTTTCTGAATTTCTACAAGGCCTCCATAATATTGAAGACAAAAGCTTCTGTTTCAGTTTTAAGTTAGGCTTCCACTTCACCTCCAACTAGGTGAGCCAAAACAAAACGGGGCTGCATAAAGGCAGAGATGCCAACACACGCAGCCTCAGCTGACAATGGTCAGATACAACTAGTACACCTTTTTAGGTGTTTTTGTTTTTTATTGTACAAACTGGGGGGGGAAGCAAATTCACGTTATAATTTGGTCCAGCCTTTCGATGTGGAACATCTGTTTGTCATAAACATTGGACTTTTATAGGCCACAAATGTGGACCGAGTGAGCCAAGAAAGTGAGTGAAACATTTGTTTATCAAGTTCGCATGGGGTGGGGAGCCAGGCCGGGTCTTACCAGAGCTTGGCCACTATACAATGTCTATGCAAATGTGGTGCAAGTAGGCTCCCATGGTTCAACATGTATTTGGCTTTTTTGGGCTCTGCAATTGGGATGATGCTTGGATGGTGGCTCTGTTTTCAAATCAACCCTTCTCCTCTACTCATCCCCCCCATCATCTTTTCCTTTATCCTTCTTGTCCTTCTTGTCCTTCTTCTTCTTCTTTTTCTTCTTGGCCTCCTCCTTCTTGCCGAAGCTTATGAAGTCACCTTTGTCGTCCACAGGGCCTGCATCATGGCGGATAGAAATGATGGCTGGGGATCCAGGGATGATGAAGGCTTCAGGAGGAATTTCTCCTGGCTTCAGGGGCTGAGGTGGTCCGTAGCCTTGTCCAGCGCCGTATCTAAAGTGCCAGCTGTTGCTGTTGACTCCAGCTCCCACTGGGGGAGAAAGCTCTCCACCACCCTCTCCATCTATACAGGTATGACAAAAAAAAACAAAGGGAAAAGATTTCAAGTCTGGCTAAATGTTGCATTTATTGAAACAACCACTCTAATGAATGATTAATTTGATATTTTATAAAGTAGGTTCAGTTGTTTTTATGCTGAGCATTGGATGAGGAAGTCCATACCAGTCACAAGCAATTTGCACATTTTCAATTGTCATATTTTCCTTTACTTGGGTCTGTGGTCTTGTGTTCATACATGTGACAAATACATCAAATTCATGTAACAGCGAGGAGAGAGATAGCCTGACAAGAGAGCAAAAGCCATGGGGAATGGATATTTTCAGGACAGTAACAGTAACAGTAACCGAGACCACAGGAGGAAACACTGACGGGCACTAACCTTTCAACCATGAAACCTTTAACTTGGCAAAGTAATTTGTATTTGTATTTGGATGTTGGCAGCACCGCAATCCAACTCTTACGGTAAGCCAGAGAAAGGGATTCAACCTTTAATGCACAAACCTGGATATGAAAGAGAAAGGACCCCAGATAGCAGGCCAGAAACAGACAGTGGAAAATAACATCATGTAAAGTAAAAAGAACGCGAATATTAAGGTCAAAAGTTTACTGATGTTAATGATGAGAGAAACAGAGAGAAAGAAGGAGGGGGAGAGAGAAAAATGTGGGGGGGGTTATTTGCACACACCAGTTCCCTCTGTGCTGACCTACTTTCGGTCTGGATTTTATTTAGATCCAATACAGGCCTTGCAAAAAAAAAAATCTGTTTTTCTTTGTAGGCTATTTATGACATTGCTCGAGAGCTAAAAGGTTTCAACCAAAGTCTCATGGGAAGGTAAACTTTTTTGAAAATACACACTGTCCATATGGACAGTGTCTCATTGAGTCCTCACAACAAGTACACTGAGTATAATAATTTACATATTATATTACATGTACAAGCTGTGAGAACTGTTATTGCAATGTATATTACCACACTTGTCACTTTGTCGCTCTGCATTATTGCTGGAGAATTGCAATATTGCATTTGGCAACCTAGCAATGACATACGATATACATACATATTTAAAAATAGAACTGTTCATTTTTACCATAACTAAAATAAATAGCACATGAACAAGAAGAACCAGCCTTTAGTATTCAGGAAAACCCATATATACTGTATCTTGGCTTTGGTTTTTAGAATGTTGTCACATGTTACATGTTTTACATATTAGCCTTAAAAATGCCAACTGTAGTGAACTGACCTGTGTCATTTAGCTCGTTTAATGATTAGCCAGTGTCAGATCATCCTATATCATCATTAGTGGAGTTACAGCTCAAATACTGTCTGTTATTGAGGATTATGACATTTGATGACGTGGTCTGTCTGTCTGCATTTAATCTGGGTATTAAACCCACGAAGAGATTGTGCTATTTAAGTCCCATTTAACTGCTATCAATGGTTAGAGAAGGAAGATGACTTTTCATTTGCAGGAGGACATCTTCTCGAATACAATGAAAAGATCTGTAAGAAAAGGAGATGTTCAAAACACAGCTATCTGAGCCAATACTGCAGTGCACCATGCACCTCTATGTTATGTAACTGACGCGCTACTTCCTGTTACCTGATGCTGCTACTTAAAGGAAAGTGATTTAAAGCACTGTCGACAGCTTTTTGCATCTACTGTTTGCCCTTCATTTTTACAGTTTCCGTGTGACCACCGTATCGGAAGTCATTATTCCAGGATAAACACCTGTAGACTACTGCAGATTCAAGATGACTTCACAGAAAACAAACACAGTAAATGTGTTGTGTTAGATGGTGCTAGGGGAAAGGTCATATTGCCATTAAAGGAAAATGGTATATTTCAAAACATCATATTATGCATAATCAAAACGTGGCCATTGTGAGTCTCCCAGAGCAGAAAGTACCACCCAGCCAGGAACAGCTCTGGAATAGCATTGCTACAATAAATCTTTACTAATAAAGATTGTGGAGAATGGATGGTCCGGAATAGACTAAAGCTGGGGACACACCTGAAGACTGGCAAAGACCAGACAGTTCACACATAAAGACTGTTTCCGCCAACTAGCAAAGATTTCTAGTCTCTGACAGTCTGGAAGTGGAACACATCTGACGACGGACTGTTGGCAACACGCTTAACGACTGGTCGGGAACGACTGGACATCCTACAATCCATCCCCGTGTGTTCTTGTGCTACAACAAATATGGAACTTTGACTTTTTAACTTAACAATTTGTGGGTAAATGAACAAAAGACAAGAAGCCAAATCACAGATGTAAAAGCGAGAGCAATGCGGACTATAGAGCTGAAGAGGGAAATTAAGGTAAAAATAACTTTATAAAACATTCACGCTCATTCACGGAAAGCAGTACTTAGACTAGGTCTGCCTCCGTACTGACGTCAGCAGTCAGCAATAAAATAATCCTCGTGAAAATGACCGGCTGAGACTGGGTCTCTTTAGACAGCACACACTTAATGACTGCCTCTGCCGTCTGTCAGCTCCGATTGAGCCAGACTGGCTCTGACCAGGACCCACTAGGTCTGATCAGTCGCCACGACTGAATCCCGTTCATAATTGGCCGCACAGTCATTAAGTGTGTGCTTAAGACACATTCGACTGTGGTGACACATTTGGTTATTTTTAAGAGATCTTGATTTGATCAAAGTATGCATGTCATATTCTTCAACCATCTAATGATTTTGGCCAGAACATCATTGGTAGGATGCAACCAACTAAAACTGCACAATTTACCATGGTAGAAAATACAAGACCCATATATAGTTAAACTTAGGATGCTTGATTATTTAGATTCTTATTTCTTTGTAAAGCTTAAGAATGCAGAAATGGATGCAAGATGAGTGGACCGGCAGTGATCCTGCAAACTGCATTATAATTACTGTGTTCCGCTCACAGCAGTTCATACCCCAACTGTACACTATCACCTGAGCAAAAATGTGAAGAGGTTGTGCAGAGTTTTATCAAGTGGATATTGTCTGATTGTCTTAGGAAATGCTAGGCCTTTCTGCGCTGGCTGTGACACATCCGAATCGCTGACATTGTTGATTAGAAGTCCGGCCCAGGTTTTAATCTGAGATATTCATGTGAGTGAGTGCATATGAAAAATTAATTCCTACTGAGCAGGTCATGTCACATTTCAGAGGACAAGCTTTGCTTGGCTTCATCTATGCTACCACTTCTCTAACATGAGGGATTCTGTGTAACTCTTTTACTGCTTCAGATTAGCCTATATTTTCAACAGCAAACACAAGTCCGAAGCAGATTAACAGCTGGTACGTAGCACAATGGAGCTCCTTGTGAAGAGGTTGCCATGACACCTGATGTAGTTACGTGGGTGTCTGAAGCCTCATTTCATCTAACCCGATGTCCTACATTTAAAATAGGCTACGCTATTTTCTGTCTAGTCCAAGATACCAGTTCCATCTAAAATGAATCCTCTGGTGGTTTGTAACACATGCACAGAATCTGACAGTTGTGCAGTTCTTGTATAATAAATATATGCATTATAACACATGTGTTCTGTGTGAGCTCCAGCTATTCTTTCCTACATTATACCCTCTAAATTACTTCTTGCCCTCTTTTTCTTCTTAATACCTGCCCTTGTCGTTCCCCTTCCCACTTCTGCTCCCTATTCCTTCTTTTTTTTTCCTGTCTCCAATTCATCCATTCAGAGATATGAGTGGTTGCCATGGAAACTGCCTTCGCCCACTCCCTGCTGATGGAGGGTGCGGCTGCTGCAGCAATCTCTCAGTTAGACAGTGTTTCCAGGCAACAGGTCACATGGTGTTCCCTAGCAACAACACTACTGCAGGAACCTGCCAATTCTCTTAACCTTTCTCTTTCTCCATCCCCCAACACCTCGCTTTTTTTCTCCATCCCCCTGTATGTCTCCTCTGCTCTTCATCTCCAGAACTCCTTTAAATGTTACAGAATCTGCCTTTTTTAATCATGACCCTCTCTTATTACTGATAGTAGCCCACCACCACACAGCCCCCCTCTGGCCTTGCACAAATGTCTCCTCTTACCACGGGTCACTTACATAAACACAGTTTTGAGGATGCCACTTTTAGATACATCACAGCATATCAGACAAATTCATCCTGATAACAATTCAGTGCAGACATGAAAATGTGTCAAAAAAATGGTTCCACATCGATGCATAGCAAAGACGATGGATCTGCAATCCAGTATATGTCTATGTTTTACCACTGAAAAATAATTTTCCTAATGCAACGTTGCCCTGATTCATCTGCAGTTTGCAACATACAATCTGCTTAAAGACAATATTTGAGGGACTAGGACCGTTCATCTATCAGCTGCAAAAAGATAAACATGTTTCTTGGCTTGTATCCTGAACAATTTCTCAGACCTCCTGAAAAGTCTTCACATGAGCATGTTTCCTGACATTGAGACATAATCTGTCACTGACTCGTCAAGCGACTGACTGATGCTACCCTTCCCCCTCAACTCTCTACCTATGTTCTAATTCCTGCAGCTAGAAAGAAAATCAATGAATGGAAGCCAGGCTGCTGGAAGTTGAGAATCACAATGTTCCAAACACTCTCTCAAAATCGGAGTCTCAAAAAATTCCTCTAGTCAGCCACTGAAAGCTCACATACACTTTCTGAGTCAATAGCTCTGAGCATAATAGTAGCTTTCTGTAAATGATGACATCCAGGTCATTTTCTAGACCAGCTCTGTTTACACCCATGTTCTGCTGCAACACATTGTGAATGTGGCCACCCACTCAGGACAACTCATTTCTTATTAAAAACAGTTGGTATCTTAGGCTGAAGCTCTGCATGCTTTTTGTTGCTTTTATGGGAGGATGCAGTTGTTTATTTATGGCTCTGCACATGGGCCCCAGGCTTTTGGCAGCTCAGCTAAGCTAGAATTTAACATTATGTAGGTACTCAATTTTGTTAAATTCCAAAATAAAAAACATGACTAATTCAACATTTTAAATGTGCGTAGGTAAAGGTAAAGACAATCGTCCACGGACCACAGGGTCAGTGGTTCGATCCCCGTCCCTGGCTATCTGTCAAAGTGTCTCTGGGCAAGACACTGAACCCCTAACTGTCAATCAAAGGAGATATGCTTTTATAATATCCTTATATGCTTTGACACCACTCTCACGTTGGTATGAGAAATATGGGGAAAAAGCTGGGATATTGTTCTAACTTAGCTAAGCTTGGCATAAAATAATAGAAATGAAAACAAGCTAGACTGACTTTGGTAAAGTGTGTTTCCAATTCCAGACAGGCTGCTAAGCTAATGAACCACATAATACTAATACAGAATTAGTGGACATATTATGGTGGGTTTCAGTATTCCAAAGAGAGTGGTGTATTCCCTGCAGTGCAATTAAAGTAATACAGTGCAGTACACTCATGAGCCCCCCTCTTACTGTATGGCAATGAGGTTTTTTGCCTTCTCAAACTTTATTCATCATTTAATTTAATGGGTAAATCTATACTTTTTCAGATAAATGCATGTTTCTTATATGAGTTTTCTGTCACCATTAAACTGCTATACTCACCTGCAGCACTGGAAACAGTGGGCCAGTTCTGGACGAGCATCCCCTGGGCCCCCTGCATCACAGAGGACTCCTCCATGTGAACTGAACTGAAAGACAGAAAAATACAAAATAAAGGTCTATGTGCAAAGGTCTGACCTCTACCAAATAGTCATTTCCTCCTTAAGTCATTGAAAAGTTGCCATTATTTCCAAAACCTCCTCTCAAATAGTAATGTTGAATGTTCCCATTTGGAAAGGCATGTTAACACTGCACACCGACAGTGAAGCCCCCCTTGAGATCACTGTGAATTTACTCGGTCATCATGTCAACAAAGGTGAAAGGTGACTTTGACACATTCATCCAACTCATCCACTCGCCTGCGATGTGCTGCTGGAGCTTTGTTCTCTTAAAACAGACTGCAGCTGCTTCTATCGGCATCGGACTTAACATAACGCATGTCAATATTTCTGAATATTTTTAAGTATTGTTTGTCTATGAATAGGTTGTAAATGTTGTAAACAGGAAGAGAAAAAAGGTAAATGCAGCTAAGGAAGATCTTGTATATTAGCAGTTTACAGTGCTGTGGTCTGTGTTTGGCATAATCTGACATTCCTCACCATTCAAAATGGCAAAAAACATATTTAACCTATTTATTTAGTTTTTTTATTTCATCAGTGAACCTACTGAAAACAATTTACGTTTATTTGTGGAATTATGTATCATACATTATTAATGATGTGCTCTAAAAGGTTTCAGCTAAACTGCATGGCGATATTTTAATAAATGGTAAATATGTGTAGAAAAACTAGGGCACTCTATCACACCCAATGTATAAAAATATAAAAAATTCACACTCCAAGCCCAACGTCGACTCTCAGGATGCCAAGTTAAGTTCTTGATGCTTCAGATGCTGTTTTTGGTTTTTTTGCACTAGGTTTAAAAAACAGCTGATGCACTTTTGTGAACTCTTCTTGGAGCAACCACGGAGTAGATCATTTCACTGTTAATGGATATTTAGAAAACTTTTACTGGAAAACTTTCTATGATGCGTATTTAAACATGGAAAACTGACATTTCTTTTCAGACGAAATTGCAAATTGTTTAAAATAATAACTAGTATCCTAATGAATGAACAAATTCCCAAATTATGACTGATAACCACTTTCTTGTCCGCGAGTAACAAAATTTGCCTTGTTATACCAGATATACCAGATCCGTATATAAGAAGGCATATTATGCATAATGTCAGGTTTATATATTTAATCTGGGGTCCTACTAAAATAGTTTTACAATTGATTTACAATTTCAAGAAACTGCTTATTTTTCTTATAATTGGCCTTAATGCAGTCTTCTTCAGATGTGTCTTAAACAGTTCAAATGTCCTTTTACAGTAAGTGTACTTTGTGGGTTTGCAGGAGCAATATGGCCGCCCATTCACAGACTGCTAACATTATTTCATAGGACTGTCGGGACATTTTTGTGTTGTTAAGTCACAACGAAAAATACCACGGCTCCGTTTGGACAATACAGTCAGTAAAAAATGCTTCTGTAATTTTAAAATATGTAATATTGGAGTAAAACCAAGCCAAAATAATACATGCAGTTTCTATTGTAGTTAGACATTTACCCCCATACAATATTAATGAATATAGCTTACTGTATGGATTATCTACTTTGTCTGGGGCCTCTGCAATGCAGCACATCCAGCAATCATATCCCAAACTGCTACACACTGATTATGTTGAATAGGGATTTGCCATGAATATAAAGTACCCATGTAAATTCTGAGCAGTGTGACTCTCAAGCGTTTGCATAAGCAGAGGTGCTATTGCAATGTATGAGAATATAACTTGTGTTTTCTACACTGAGTGATCACAAAAGGAATGTGGGTCAGTAACGCAGGTGGCACAAGCCGTGTGCAGTGTGAGACATTACAGGACCTTTGTGTCGGGGTTAAGTGTTAATGTGAGCTGTCTTAATGCCTGTGTGTGTTACTGGCATTGCCATTTTCGAGATGGCAGTGGCAAATTGCAGTGATGATTGATGTTAATCCATGTCATGTTACAGTGACTTGATGGCACGATGCACATTATGATACCCTTCGCACCATAGAAATTAACACTAATATCCAATTAAATCAAACGTAGAGAGAGCAGAAGACTGCACAACCGAGCAGTAAGCATTGTTAGCATGTAATTATGAAAATTCAGTACAAAGGATAGACATGTGGGGGAAAAACTCATTAGTCCATGACATTCCAGCTGTGTGCATATCAAATTAGCAAAGCACTTCATTACAGAAGCAAAAAAAAAAAAAAATTATCTGTTGTGGTAACATTTGAATTTTAGCAACTTGCAGAACGTAGCTAATGAGAATGTTTACATGTTGCTCAGACAAACCGCAGTTGCGAATACTGTTTAGGAAGGGAACTGAAAACACACCAATCTGAAATAATACCCCAGATAAACTTGTGGCCCACATTTTAAAAAGCTGTTGGGAAATAACTGCACTCTGTTGAATTACAGCAGCACATGTGGATTTGAAACAACTGCAGGTTGTAGTAAAAGTTCCCTTTCAGTGTTATAAGGCCTTGCTCCAATGAGAAAAGGCGTTTAAATACAGCCAGCAATTTGTATATATGGATTCCAAGTATGAATGGATTCTAACATGTCCTCTGCTGACAGTTTTTACAAATTTTCCCCTTATCTCTGGACAAAGGTAATTGTCAGCAAAACAGAAGTGGGGACACAAACTAAAAAAATATCAAACCACCAGCAACACTTGCACAACTTGTTAATCAACGTCATGGTTACGTGACACTATATATATATATATATATATATATATATATATATATATATATATATATATATATATATATATATATATATATATATATATATATATATATATATATATATATATACATATATATATACACACACACACACACACACACACACACACACACACACACACACACACACACACACACACACACACACACACACGAGTTTTGCCCGTGGTTTGATCTTTTCAGTAAAGGTCATTGTCAGCTCATTTGTCCTTCATGCTTCCTGCTTAAAGACTGTAACTGCGGGAAGAGATGCTCAGAATGCAGATGACCTATATAGTATTACAACTGCAGGAAGGAAGGAGTGCTATGCATCCATTCACGGGAGATGAGCAAGTTGTTCCCTTTTTTTCTTTTTTTTTTACAGTTTTCAGTAGATGTCATTGTGAGGAGCAGGTATCATTGGAAAGTCCAACATGTCAGTTCATATTTTGCAAGTTGCCATTCAGAACACTGCAGCTGGGATAAAGTGCAACATGCATGATGGTGGCAAAGACTAGATTTGGACAACTAGGAAGAAATAATAGGTGTAACTTTTTCTAAATGATCAAATGTTGCACAATAGTTAAAGACAGAAAGTGCTTACCTCTGCACCCCTGCCCTCAAAGATGCAGAATATCGCCAGTCAGCATTCGGGGCTTTTGGCTGAGCGAGGGAGAGGCAAAAAGAGAGAGCGGAGGAGGGAAAAAAAAGAAGAGAAAGATGGAGAGATGGAGAAAGAGGGAGGAAAGAGGATGAGTTTAGTTTGATCTCATACAGTGCAGAGCCAGGCTGGGCCATGGTCTCATCAATTAATCATGATACACATTCCAGCTCTGGACGTGGTAGGAACACTGCAGTGATGTCCCCCATTGCAAGCACACACACATACATATTGATATCCACACAAGGACTTCTAAAAGGGCAGCAACTGAAAGCCATATTGATGAGCTTTTGGACAGTCTCTCACTTCGTGACTCAATAAATGTGACAGCTGAGAGAGATGTGCCCTTTGCCTGAGTGGTGGGGTGTTTATACAGACTGATGTGTTTGCATTCAACAGGAGCGAATCTGTCGGCACCTGATGAACATGGCCTGAGTGCTACAAGCAGCCCTCTGGAAATCTTCGCCTTTAAAAATAAACAAGCAAGAGCCACCATCGCTGGGGCAACCACACAATATCATATTGGAAATGTGAGGGATTTTATGTAAGACAATTTTGTGGTATGTCTGTAAGTAGTAGTAACTCCTATTCATTTGTCTTTGATAATAGCCACGTTTTGCTGATAGTTATTTAGCTTTAAAGAACCACATGAATCTCATCGGGCAAAAATCCTTGAGCTAAACTTTTTATGTCCAAATAATAATGCTCAACCATTTCATGACTTTTCACATGAGTAAGTGCCGCGCACATCCCCCTGCATGGAATAACAGTGAAGAATTTGTATTGCAGCTAATTCTAAAACCTCTCAGGATCATGTGGGCTGCAGCCTTCCATTCAAAGAAGGCTGAATAAGAAAATCTGTGTTTAAGACACAAACCTGCTCAGGCAGCAGCAAGTGTCCCAGATAAAGATGGCACATTCTGTTTCTCAGATGGGAGTATTTTCTGCTGGTAAACCAAGACTCAGTGAGTAATTCTTATTTCCAGGGCAGACAAACATAGGCCGGAGTTTTATTTCATTTTCACTAATACACTTTTTGTCGATAACACTTTGCATAACATGTTTAACAAGAAAATGTAGCTAAAGTCAAATGAAAACTCCTTCAAACTAGGCTTAAGCGACATGCACAAATGGTGCAGAGTATATTTTTTTGTTACTTTAATATAATAGCATTTTTTTATGTGGCTGTTCATTCTTTTGCTAAATATCAATTAACCCCACCAGCTCCGGTGCAACAGTTTCACTTGCTCACACAGACACAAACAAATCCTACCCACATGCACAGAGAATGAGCAAGTAAGAGAGACTGCATGACCTGCTGCGATGACAACTTCAAACTGAAGCACAAATCTCTGAATCATCAGAAATAACACGGGACCCTTAAAAAGCATCAGGACTGACACTAATGCAGTGTGAGTGCTGAGCTCGGCTGGGCTGAGCTACTGTGGAGTGCAAGTGAGAACTGAACAAAAGGAATGAGGTCTGCAGGAATTCAGCTGATTGCTGGAGGGGATCAAAGTTGACATTCAGGAATATCATCACCATGCAGCAACACGCAACACTGACAAATATTATGACATAAATGGAAACTGCATCGATAACCTTAAATTCAATTTCAATTTGGTATCTATTAAAATTTGTCTTATATTATTTTGCGACTAAATAAAATGTCATTAAAAAGCCACAAGCACGTAAACATGATGATTCTTGACCCTGCAATGTGTAAAACGGTAAACATAAGAAATGAGTGACACACCTCTGGGCAGAGTTGCAGAGAGGCATCGGGCATACTCAGTCTGCGGACAAATCCACTTCCACTGGTGAAGAAGCGGTCGGCGCCGCTCCCCCATGTGCCACTGATGGGACGTCCTGTGTTGTAGAACATGAAAGTGTCACTGCCAGAGGTGGCTGTTAGGCAGGTCTTGTAGCAGTAAGTCTTTGTTAGGGAGCCATTTCCACGCACTTCAATGTAGTGAGGCTCCACCTTAAGGTCTCTGCGAAGCACCACATTGTTATTAGGTTGTGCTCCGGCTGCACCGGCACTCACACTGCTGCTGCCACCATCTGGAGGGGGCTTCTGTGAGACACAGCAAGGGGAGCAGGACCCCGGCTGGGTGCAGTAGGCGTGACAGCGGACAATAGCCAGCACCACCACGGTGACCAGGAAAACAAAGGTGGTGGCGCTTAAAGCCACGATCAAGTAGAGGGTCACATTGGAGAAAAGCAGTGTGCTGTGAGGTCGTATGATCCTCTTGGGGTCAGGAACCACTTTGGGTGGCACCTCCATGACAGCCACATTGATGGTGGCGGTGGAGGTGAGAGCGGGCTGACCGTGATCCTTGACCAGGACGGTGAGCGCAAAGGAGGTGGAGTTGTCCTCCAGGATCCTTCGAGTGGTCCTGATCTCACCAGTGTGTTCATGCACCTTGAACAAGTCTAGGTCGGTGGCTGTCTCCAGCACATACACCAGCCAGGCATTTGGACCAGCGTCTGCGTCATATGCCACCACTTTGGTCACCAAGGCACCAGGCTCTGCATTCTTTTGCACTGTCTCCAAGGAACGCGTGCCATTGCCAGGAGGGTTGACTATCAGTGGTGTGTGGTCATTCTGATCCATGATGTAGATGTAGACTGTGGCGACTCGGCTGAGTGGAGGAATGCCCCCATCTTGGGCTTTGACCTGGAAGTGAAACTCTCTCAGCGACTCATAGTCAAAGGCTCGCAGGGCATAGGCCTCCCCTGTATCGGCCTTTACCGACACATACGAGGTGACGGGGATGCCATGGTTGTTGTCATTGAGCACTGTATAGGTGATGCGTGCATTCTCTTTGATGTCTGCATCTTGAGCTTTCACAGTACACAAAGAAGCCCCAGGCCCATTGTTCTCAGCTACGTAGACTGTGTACGAAGTCTGCTCAAATCGTGGTGGGTTGTCATTGACGTCAGCCACATCCACCTGTATGGTCTTCTGGGAGGATAAGGGAGGACTTCCTCCATCTGTGGCACTCAGAGTGACATTGTAGGCATCGGTGGTTTCACGGTCTAGAAAGGCTGAGGTAACCAGAGTGTAGTAATTTCTGAATGACTTGATCTTGAAAGGAAGGCCTGCTGGGATCTCTAAGCTCACCTGCTTGTTAGCACCAGAGTCTCGATCGGTTACGCTAATGAGGGCCACCACCGTGTCAGCACGGGCATCCTCCCTCACAGGGCTCGACAAAGACGACAACACTATCTGAGGGACGTTGTCGTTCACGTCCACCACCTCTACCACGACCTTACAGTGTGCTGCCACAGCCCCAGGTCCCTTGTCCATGGCCTGGATGTACATCTCATAGGAATTGGTCTCTTCATAGTCAACATTGCTCCTCACTCTTATTTCTCCAGTATTAGTGTCCATGCTGAACATCTGCCTGACTCTCTCTGGGGTGTAGCTGCTGAAGGAGTAATAGACCTCTCCATTTGTGCCCTCATCCAGATCTGTTGCATTCAGTTTAATTACCAGGCTGTCTTTGGGCGAATTTTCCAACAGCTTCACCTTGTACACCGAGCTGTCGAACAAGGGAACATTGTCATTTGAATCCAGCACCCGGATATTGATTTTGGCCGTTCCTGTTTTCTCTGGCGTCCCACCATCCACAGCACTTAGAATTAATTGGTGGTAAGGCGTCTGTTCACGATCGAGGGGCTTTTTGAGCACAAGCTCGATGTGCTTTAAGTTTATTGAGGGCTTGTTAGACACCAGCGCGAAATGGTCGTTTGCGCTAAGCTGATATATGCGAACTGAATTGGAGCCAATGTCTGGGTCCTCGGCGTTTTCAATCGGGTAACGAGACCCCGGTAAAGCAGATTCGGTGATTTCCAGTTGATACTCGTCTCTGGGGAACTGCGGCGCATTATCATTGGCATCTACAATCTCCACCTCGACATGGTGCACCTCCGTGGGATTTTCGACCACCACCTCCAGATTGAGGAGGCAGGTGCTGGATAAATCGCACAGTGCCTCCCTGTCGATCCTTTCGTTGACAAGTAATTTCCCATTTTTGGGGTTGACAATCACGTAGCGTTTGCCGCTGTTGGAGGTTACCTTAATTTTTCGGGTGGCGAGCTTTCGAATATCCAGCCCCAAGTCATGCGCCAGATCACCGACCAACGCTCCATTTTCTACTTCTTCCGTAATGGAATATCGCAATTGTCCAAACGAAAGGCCACAAAACACGGAGAATATCACACAATAAAAAGGCACAGTATTCCCTATCCAGTTGCATATCCCCGCCACAGCCATTGCAAGCTCATAGGATCCGCAGACGGATTATACGCAGCCTTCCGCCTTTTTAGCTTGCAGTATCTTGCATCCCAGCACCTCATTAAGGTGGGCTAATCGGTGGGCTCCCGGTAAATGAAACAGAAGCGGTTCTTCCATTGTGTTACCCGTCTGATGTGAATCCTCTCCAGTGCGCCCATATTTCCTTTGTCCGTGATGCGCTTTTCTATTTTTTTTTTTTCTGTCTCCAGTGCGCGCTGCTGACGGGTGTGTTTCCCTGCCGCTGGAGCTGTGAGATTCGTCAAGACGGTCAAAGGAAGCCAAAATTAAACCGGAAACAAAGAGTGTTTTTTTCAATATTAAAACGAATTTTAAAAAGCTGCGTTAGTTCATATAGCGAAGTTCAATTGTGGTACAAATTGACAAAACCCGGAAGGGTCCCTAAAGATTTTTATGTTCTAATATGATAGAATTTGCTTTGAGTCGTAATTTGGTAGGGGTTCATACCTTATAAACTCGGTTTAAGTTTTTGACTCTATTTAGCATGAAAAAAAAACTCACTTTTGCATAAAGAAGATTTGATTTTGTTTAGTTTAATGATATTCCTATTTTTTTTTTGTATATGAGCGCTCACTTTGTATGCTCATTCACCAAAGCTTTATTTTGAAGGGAAGACCGGTTATTGTATAATTCAATGTCGCTGACTTGACCTTAGAGGGACCGTATCCCACCCTAGCGCGTACCCAGACTCCTGCCCTCTTCTCTCCACTGTGGCGCAGCTTCTCTCCTCTCCTCCCCACCCATTTTTCTCCTCTCATCCCTCCATTGCGATGTCGATGTGGGGTCTGTGAGCTATTAGACTGCCAACGCTTTAATGCACCTCCAGAAAAGAATGAGGGCCTGATAAAACGGCTATAAGAGTGTATATGTATTCAGTCACACCACTCATTCTTTAATTCGTAACATGAATCATGATATGTTTGCAGCGCATGAATGAAAAACATTATTGAAACTGAGACCATAACCCCGCTACATTTAATTTAAGGGATTCACTACTTGCTCGCACTGTTGATTACAAAGGCAGGGTCGAGGCTAATGTGCACAGTCTTAAATATCACCCCCTCAGTTAAAATCCAAGCTATAAGAAAGACATTTGGTCACAATCAGAGACACATGTTTGGGGACTCGCTTTTGTTTGCCTGTACTGGAGTCGTTAGGATGGTTAATTTGCCGGTAGCGATTCTGCAGCGCAGCGGAGCGCATGGGGCGCATTTGGACAAGGCGCAGCAGAAAGGAAGCATTGCACTGACAATCACAACCTTCCATCCACATGGATCCCTGACAGTGGTAGACCTCAGACTGTCAGGTCACATAATCGTATTTAAGATGCCCGTGGTGGACCCCATAAAGCAGGAGTCTCATTCCATGTCATGAAGGAAACAAGATGGCTGATTTTTTTTAAAATAGAAATAGCCTAATATAAAAACATTAAAAGCTGAGACTGATGACATACACGGTGGAGGTGGCTATTTACGACCCAGTAGTATTACCAGCCCATTCTCATATTTCAGTTCTTCCAGTGATCCAGAATGTCCCCTTTTTACTAATGCTGTGAACTGAACATCTGGGAATTATCCCTCCACCTGAAAAAATGAAATAAGTGATACGGAGGCAAATCATGCCACAGTCATATTGTACCCAGATGTTATATTTTCTTGCTGTGTGTGATTTGTCACATCTCAACAACTCATAGGTGTGAATGTGTGTTGATGAACTGAGTATCAACTGTTTCTCGCCCAGTGAAGGCTGGGATGGGCTTTAGCACTCACCATAAGCAACTATTGTAAATAGATCGATAGACATTTGGAAATATTAATATTGGGGTGTGTGGTTTTGAATGTAAAGATAAAGCACAAGAAAGGCATGATGCAGTGTATGCAACATTTCTTTTCAATTCAAAGTCATTAAAGCATTACTACAAGTTCATGATTCTCTAAAACGTTGCTATCCATAAGCTGTAATTGCTCCCAGAGTGGTTTAATGGACATTAAGATGATCCAAAATTATCCAACCCACCACGTGTAATTGCTGTCTGCCCACCCAACCTACATCCTAATTAAATAATTTTAGCACAGAGCCTAAACAGCAGTTTCTCCTGTTATTATTAAAATGCAAACTGATTGACCGTTTCTGATGTCAAATTGCCCCTTTTCACTCTATTTCACATAAAGCTCTCTCTCTCTCTTAAACATAGATGTAAGCTTAAAAAAAGGATGTAAAAACTGATTCTCAAAGATTAAATTACTTTAACAATTTTCAATTTGCTTTCTATGGCTTTAGTTTGGAGTGTAAATGTCTGGCATCACCATGCTTTACTGCAGGGATGGTATTAGCCAGTTTAATGGCATAGTCAAACTAGAACCAGAAGAAGCAAGTTCAATAAGAGTGAAGGCTTCCTTTAATAGAATAGTTTTTGTTAGATGGAAGCTGTTCACAGATACTAAGTGGTAAAATGTCTCAGTGTAGCTTTATTTCTCAGTTGTCATCCATGAGTTACACTATTCAGGATCGTGTGGTGTCACATAGAAGTCTATTTAGTCGGAGGACAGCTCCTGCTTCTCTTTGAGGTCCCAGAGTGAACGTCTGATGTAGTCACCACCAAACATTTTGCACCCAGACAACTGATGGCAAAACTGTACAGCTATTGGTTATTGTGTTATGCACCTGGTTTGGAATGTTAAAATATGCTTAACACGGATGGAAGTAGTTCAATATTTATGCATTCATTCTTTTGTTTGCGTTTTATACTTATATCAAAGCTAGTTTTGGTGGTAACTGGTGTTATAATGTATAGTTATTTAATATCATAATGTAATCTATCTGTGTTTAAACCATATTATTAAAAAAAAATAAAGAATAATGTTTAATAGCAAACCTTACATTCTATGTGTTAAAATGAAACAATTTTTCTATTTGAGCAAAATGTCAACCACATAAATACAGATTACAGCGAAAATCATCAGAAATGTATACTGATGTGTAAACCTTGAAATTGGTGCATGTGGTTTTGGAAATGTCCTATTGCTAAATTTTTATCAGGGATTCTCATGCAACCATATTAAAGAGCAAGTGAATCATAAAAAATAAGACTAAACAGGGATTGCTAGGTCAGTAACCACAGCTCTCTTGTGCAAAATTTGGAGTAGAGCCTAGAGATAACAGCAATCAGAGAGTGAACGATTTAACTGCCATGGTTTCATGGAGCAGAAAGGAAACTGGAGGAATCTTACTGAATTTAGAGCACATAGCTTTTAACTGAGTAACAAGAAGCAGTAGCTGTGCAACGGCATCTGGGGATAAGCACACTTTCATTAACAGTAAGGAGTCAGTACCAACATTTTACTTTGAAAAGGATGCTGCATTATTTTAGGCAGAGGATAAGGTCTGGGGAATGTGTCTAATACAGACAAGCAAAGTCGGTCACAACAGCTGGCAGGGCAACCCTGTGCTGATAGCCTTAAGCAGAATAGATCATTGGCTGAATGCATCTAATGGAGAGGAGCCATAATGTTTCCTTTGAATAATCTATGCAGAGTCAGCTGGATTACTAAAATGCTGTCAGAAGCAGTTTTATAAAATCTTTTACCTGACTCAACAATATGTAATAGTTGTATACCAAATAAAAACACAATGCCCATAATAGAAATTACAGAGAAAGTAAGAAAACAAAGAAAATACAACCCCAATTCCAAAGAAGTTGTGACGATGTGTAAAACGTAAATAACAACAGAATACAATCATTTACACATCTCATTAACCTGTATTTTATTCATAGTAGAACATAAACAACATATCAGATGTTTAAACTAAGGCATAAACAATTTCCTGGAAAATATTAGCTCATTTTGAATCAGATGGCTCCAACACATCTCAAAAATGTTGGAACATGGTGATGTTTACCATTGTGTAGCATCTCCACTTCTCCTAACAACTGTCTGTAAATGTCTGGGAAGTGAGGAGACCATTTGCTGAAGTTAAGGAGGGGAATGTTGCCCCTTTCTTGTCTGTTGCAGGATTCTAGCTGCTCAACAGTCCTGGGCCTTTGTTGCTGGATTTTATGTTTTATGATGCCCCAAATGTTTTCTGTTGGTGAGTAGTCAGGAAAGCCGGCAGGCCAGTTCAGCACCCATACTCTTCTCCCGGGAAGCCATGATGTTGTGATTGATGCAGTATGTGGTTTAGCATTGTCTTCCTGAAATATGCAAGACCTTCCCTGAAGAAACGCTGTCTGGATGGGAGCATATGCTGCTCTAAAACCTCTATATACTTTTAACCATCAATGCACCCGCATACCATCAGAGATGCAGGCTTTTGAACTGTCTGCCGATAACAAGCTGGATGGTCCCTCTCCACTTTAGTGTGCAGAACTCTACGAATTAAACTTTTTACAATTTACAATACAACACAATACAATGTATACATTTCATTTTCATTGGTCATATGATATGATGTTATTATGCACAGTAATCTGCTTACATTTGAGGGGGGAAAACATCCTCTTATCTCCTAGTGTTTGAGCTCAACAGAAAAAAACTCACTCTCACTCAACAGATTTGCCAAGATTTTGTTCTACATTCAAAGAACGAGAAGTGACAGACCGTGCAGTCCCATTCAAATACGCACTGCCAATTGTTCACCTGCCTGTTTAAAGGAACCATTTTATGATTTGTTGCATAAGACTCAGAAAATATGTTTCCGTAGCAACAGCAATTTGATGAATATTGCAGTGGCAGCTGTAATAATCATTCCATATACTGTCCCTAAAATGTTGCCTATTTACATAAAAATATTATAAAAAGCCTGAGTAAGACATAGTAGCTATACAATGTAATAACTATGCTATATAAACTATACTTTATACTATATAAATGATATATTAATAATAAAAATAATGAACACTGTAAGGTACCTTTGAATTCTTATATCAATAAGCATTCAAGTTATTAGAAATTGCAATAGAATACTGGTTTTAAAGGCAGCTGCAGTGTCTTTAAGCAAGTCTGAGTTTATTTTTAGGTCCCTTTTACATATCTCTTGATAAATCCTGTGTAATATTAAATATTCTAATGATCTACTTAATGATCTATGTTCTTAGACAGTTTCATTTGCTGTGCTCATGCTTCCAAGCAGTCATCCAAAACAGCAGCACAAATTGGCCAACACAAACTAGTGCACGAGTGACCCCATGGCAAGGGCAGACCACACATAAATGACCAGCCACAGGCATCACTTAAGATGGAGCCTAAATCACACTGCACTTAACTCCATCATAGTGTCCCCTCAGACGGACTTCCAGTTTCAGTCCCCCATTCTCCTGTGATTGTGAAGCCATTTTCTTCTTCTTTTGTACACTTTTATAATTTTACTGGACATTTGCTGGTACAGCAACGCATTGCTACGGCAATGAATTGCTACCACCATGAGAATTTGTTTTTACTCCGTATCTGGTTCTTAGAGAAAAATTATCTCATTATAACAAGAAAACATTCCGGTGTAAAGAGAAGATTCTTAGAAGTCTGTGTATGTGCAGTGCATCCAGAAAGTATTCACACTTAATTGCTTCCACATTTTGTTAAGTTACAGCCTTACTTCAAAATGGATACAATTTATTATTTTCCTCAAAATTCTACAAACAACACCCCATAATGACAATGCGAAAGAAGTTTGTTTGAAATCTTTGCAAATTAATTTTTTTTAAAAACGAAAAAAAATCATGTTTACATAATTATTCACGACCTTTGCTTAATACTTTTTTGAAGCACTTTAAGCACCAATCACAAGTTCAAGTCTTTTTGAGAATGAGGCTACAAGCTTGTCACACCTATTTTTGGGCAGTTTCTGTGATTGTTCTTTGCAGTACCTCTCAAGCTCCATCAGGTCGGATGGGGCTTGTCGGTGCACAGCCATTTTCAGATCTCTCTAGAGATGTTTTTGGGTTCACGTTTGGGCTCTGGCTGGGCCAATCAAGGACATTCACGGAACTGTCCCTTAGGGACTCCTTTGTTATCTTGGCTGTGTGCTTAGGGTCATTGTCCTGTTGAAAGATTAACCATTCCCCCCAGTCTGAGGTCCAGAGTGCTCTGAAACAGGTTTTCATCAAGGATATCTCTGTACATTGCTGCATTCATCTTTCCCTCCATCATGACTAGTCTCCCAGTTCCGTCCACTGAAATACATCCCCACATTATGATGCTGACACCACCATGCTTTACTGTAGGATGGTATTAGCCAGGCGGTGAGCGGTGCCTGGTTTTGTCCAGACATGACACTTGGCATTCAGCCCAAAGAGATCAATCATTCAGACCAAAGAATTTAGTTTCTCATCGTCTGAGAGTCCTTCAGGCAGCTATCACGTGCTTTTTACCGAGAAGTGGTTTCCGTCTGCCACTCTACAATACAGACCTGATTGGTGGAGTGCTGCAGAGGTGGTTGTTCTTCTGGAAGGTTCTCCTCTCTCCACAGAGAAATGCTGGAGCTCTTTCAGATTGACCATCCGGTTCTTGGTCACCTTCCTGACTAACGCCCTTCTCTCTCGATCTCTCAGTTTGGACGTCTGTCCCACTCTAGGAGTCATGGTGGTTCCACACTTCTTCAATTTACGGATGATGAAGGCCACTTTGCTCATTGGGGCTTCCAATGAATTTTTTCTGTACCCCTCCTAAGATCTGTGCCTTGATAAAATCCTGTCTCACTCGGTTTGTGCTCTGAAATGCACTATTAACTGAGGGACCTTATATAGATAGGTGGATACTTTTCCATATCATGTCCAATCAACTGAATTTCCCAAAGGTGCACTTCAATTAAGTTGTAGAAACATCTCAAGGATGATCAGTGGAAACAGTGTGCACCAGATCTCAATTCTGAATGTCATGGCAAAGGCCATGAATACTTGTGTACATGTAAATTATTTTTGTTTTGTTTTTTTTGAAAAATAAATTTGCAAAGATTTCAAACAAACTTCACGCTGATATTATGGGGTATTGTTAGTAGAGTTTTAAGGAAAATAATGAATGTAATAAATTTTGGAATCAGCAGGATGCAATGTAGTAGACCTGCCTTAATCAGTGCATTCAAACGTTCACGCGCATCCATGTCAGCAACAATAGCAGCAGCTCTGATGACAGGTCCACTACATACACATTATTTAAAAGAATCTTCTCATTTCAACGCCAAAGCTCGAGATACGGTGTAACAAATAAATTCTCATGGTGGCCCCAATACATTGCTGGAGAACTCCTCACTTTACTTTTTCTGTCAACTGTAGTGGAAACCAAAGCTTCAGGTAATAACACTCATGACCATATTGTACATGAAGGGCTCCAGCCAATCTATCTTCTCTGCTGATCTGACTCACTCATACAAATGGGTCAAGCTCCACACAGCCTGTCTCACACGTTGACGGATGTTGTAGGAATGCTAATAACAACATGGATATAAAATTAATATAAATGGTTTTTGATTTTGAAGGATGTTGATTATTATTAATGAAGCCTGAAGATTGGAAATGGAAGCAGTGATGCAGCCATAGTGCTGCTGCATATGTAAGTGCACTACAGAAAAATGCCACAATATTTCAGCATTTCATCCACTCTGTGCAATCCAACAGGCCCACTGCCACCAAAACAGCTCACCGGCATGATGCTACCACTGCTAAATCATGGCCTAACAACCCATTGTGCCTTAATGTGTCAATTTTGAAACAGGTGCTTCTTCCCATTGTTGGTCTGCAGCCTTTCAGCCCATTATGATGCAAAACTGTCTTGACTGTAGCCAGTTCATGGGAGGCCTGTTCCATGTGGGTTCCTGGGTTGTTCCTGACCATTCAAGCCATTTGTCCTTGTAACTAAGCGAGACATTTTGGGTCTTGGAAAGCTCCCGACAACTTGTATTTAAGTGCAGTTGTTTGAACTGCAATCAGTTGTTCTGTTGTACTGAACTGCAGTTGTTCAGAAATGGTTTCAAAACCCCTGAATTTATAATCTGATTCAAGTTTTTTTGTATAACTTTTGATCTGGTGTCGATCTCAGAAAACCCCCAAATAATTATAATTCTCGGGGTTTGGTTTTCATTTATTTAAGATGTATGATGTAGAAAACAATCACCTGAAATAATACAGTAGTACACGCAACAGTTTTGCAAGGCCTCCTGCACAGTGAGTTATTTAACATAAAAATAACAAAATAAGACAAACATTGTGCAACGGCAGTGAATAGCACCGGTTCCGAATACGTGGGGGGAGAAACTGTTGTAGCAAAACTCAGCACATGGATGTAGCCACAGGTGCACTGCTTATTACCACCGACCTACTTCTGTTTCTTTTAAAGCACAAATAACCAAAAGACCTCAAGGCATTTCAGTATAGTACACAGCCAAACCGGAAAAGTGCTGCCGTGCATTGGACCCATCAGTATTATTTTTCCAACATACTACATGACACATCTGTTTTGAATCTTGCATTTAGAATTTAGTTAAATATTCTATCTAGAAATTGCAGATGAGCATGAAAACCCAAGTGGAGCAAAAACAAATGCTCTAGATAATGTATTTCTATTCCATGTAGAATCATTATGATGGACGAAAGCAAACATTGCTGCTATTCACTGAATTACTAGCTGCCATATGACTACACTGTCACACATGCTGCATACTGAAAAGTTCTGTGTGGTCACAGTGAAGCAGAGACTATGCAGTTTGGCTCTAGGCTTTTACTAATCCTGACAAAGTTATTATTTGTCTGCTTCTGCAGTTTGAACTGCAGGCACATCTCCTTTATTTACTGTAGTTTTCAATTTCCAAGAATTAGTACAGAGTGTTACAGAGAGAAACTAGGTCAAAATGAGTGCATGTGAGGCCAGAGAGAACGAGAAACAGAGAGAGAGAGAGAGAGAGAGAGAGAGAATTTGTGTCACATTCCAAAAGTCACTTTGGGTAACTGAGGTTTCATTTGACACAGGCACAACAGAGAGACAGATTAAAAAGCTTTATTCAAACTAGCATGATCAGGCAGAATATTTAAGCCAAAAAGCAACATCAAAATCCGACAATTAACTAGACTTCAAAATAAAACTAAAAATAATAAGCACGGCCATTCTCTCTCACGCTGTGTTTGATCCGCTAAGTGGGATGGAACTGGATTACGCTTGCTGCAACTCTCAAAGCATACTGTACAATCGGAAATTAGCAAAGGAGGAACTGAGCTGTGTACACAAATGACAAAAAACACTTTTACTACACCGAGCACAAGCTGCTCCTGTGCCATTTGATCACAGTGAATACAGAAGATATCAAAAAAGTCTACTGTATAAAAAACACAAAGTATAAAGCAGTTCAGTTTACCGTAAATGCATCTACTGGTTCTACAGAGAACGTCTGTTCTGAAACCAAAAGGCTGAGCCCCTGTTCAGCAACACCTAAACAGTTCAAGGTGGTATTTAATCATGGGGAAAACTGCAATTTGTAATACTGTAAGAAATGCCATTATTTCATTCATCAACAGTCACATATATGCGTTTGTGAATGCAGAAGGCACACAAGGAGCGAATCGTATGTGCAAATTATTAATTCTTGAAACACTGTTGGAAACAATTGGTTCAGGCATTGATTGCACATACAATATGTACTCCGCAGCAAGAGATCTCCCATTTAGTGACATCTTTAGTCTGACAGACAGACAGCCAGCTGTGTTTATGTCTGAGCAGCCTGGTGTAACGGTAAGAGAGGAAACGAGAGGTTAAGATTTCACCGACTCTGAACATGTAGCTCAATACATCCAGAAAAATCCCATCTTTACTGCATTACTGAGTGGGTGCTGCGATCATGTTTGGAGTCAGTGCATATTTCACAGTGCTCTCATCTGCTTTTTTATGCAATATCGGTTCCGCAGTGTTATTTATTATTATTTTTTTTGTTATATGCAGAGTTAGCACTGGAATACTGCAACTATATATAACACAATGTTCTCCTTAAAATCCAATTTCCTCAGCTCACTCAGTTAGATTAAATAATTTAACCCCCTAATGAGTGGTCGTATTAAGCTCCTTGTTTCTGAGAAATAAGTCCTGGGCTTCACGGCGGTGCCGTAGCACCGCCTTTGAGGTCAAGAAAAGCACTCTTGTTTCAGTTTAACTTATGTACACTATCAAACCACATCATATGCACTAAACTACAAATATGCAACACAAAATGCCACTGAAGGTCACAAAAGCAGCATTAAAAGTTAATACGTAAAATATCTATAAAAACATGAATATTCATAAAACCACGTCTTGCCTGGATCCTATATTCCCTTATACCATGGCAAAGATAAATGCTGTACATTTTAATATTTATTACTACAAAATATGTTTTTTTTAAATTGCCCTGTTTTTTTTTTTAATGAATACAATTTGCTCTGTGTGCAGTTACTGAACGCAGTGAATGTTTGATTTGCCAGTTTAATGATGTTTAATCAGAGAGGATAATAGCTTATACGGTGAATTTACTTTTTTATTTTATTTTCTTGGAAAAATATGTCCTAATTGGTGTCCTCCCTGGCCCCACGCGAGCGTGTGATGTACCTCTGAGCAATATGATAGGACACAGCTCCCTCTTACACCCTCACTCACTCAGACCAGAAAGAGGAGACGGGTTAAAACGGTGTAGCCAATATTCTCAACATCAGCATTTTCAGATGTTTGGTTTAAATTTTTAAATTGGTTTCAAATGTTTCAGAACATTTGAAGCCCATTGTAGTGTCTTTGTGTCCTTCTAATATTATCCAGGCCAGAGGTGGTAGGTAACTAAGCACTTTCACTCAAGTACTTTACTTAATTGTGCTGTACTCGTACTTTACTGGAGTATTTCCACTTTAAAGCTTTTGTTAGTAGTTGCATTTTGCAAATGTACATTCTTAATATAAAATATTACTAGCTAATAAATTGTTTTTTTTCCCAGTATTTTTTATTACCCACCTGTCAGTACATAAATTAGTTAAAATCTGATCAAATTCTACCAGCTGTGATATTTTTTGTTCCACACCAAATTGCTGGGTAACCATAGAACAAGGTTTTAAATAATTATTGTAACAGTTTTGTTATAATTTATACCCTTGAGAGTTTGTTGAATTAATCTCGAATAGATTGGATGCTCATGTTATTAACGGGATCAAAATCAGTATTTTTTCAAACAGACTGCACTTTTTCTTTTGTGTACTTCTACCACTTCTAAACCAAGCCCTGTCATACATTTAAAACATGGTAGTTAGAGTACCCAGTGTTTTTGTTCTGACCTCATTGACATTTATATAGAAGTACAAAATCTACAATTAAAATGAAAAGAAATCATCTCCTAAGTTTGTCTGTTTCCAGTGTACAGTTTTCTTTCGTTCCCTGTTTTCCATGATCACACATTCAACACTGTTTAATACAACAAAGACTGTAAAAAATGTAAAATTCACTGCTTATTTCATTGGAAATCTACTAGTTGACACTATGAGCCTTGATCAACAGCAGGACTCATGTTTTATTAAAAAAAAAAAAAAAAAGATAACACCAAGTGCAAAGACCCTAAATCAATGACATAACCAGCTACAGTTAAGTATTTGAGTTTCAGGTTTATGGAAGATTCAAAATCACCCTGATTTATATGTGTATTTTTGATTAGATGTGTTTTGGATTTCTGCTTAAGAGATATTGCATGATGGTACCTTATGCATATAGTGACTTATGGATGGTTTGGAGTACGACAGCAGGCAATGTAATCCCTGGATAGAAGGCAAATGTGTCCACTGAGGAGCTTCAAAGCACTAAGAAGGGAATGATTTACGACGAGGCCACTGTAGTTATGTCCAGTGATTCTGCCATTAATGGTTTCAATTCTATGTCCAAATACTTTGAACATGCAGAGTCATGCTTAGAAGAGCCAAGAAGAAGGTATGAAGCTGAAGTGATTATTGGCTGATGTTTGTATGGGGGAATTGCAGGAAGCAGAGAAAGAGTTGGTGAATAGGGGTATGAGGGAGGACAGTTGTTTTACATCTTCTTTGTGAGTCACAGGGAGGACTTTGAGCCAGAGACCCCCGGTGAAGAGATGATTATATCATGGCAGTTCTCTTCTGGGTTCCTGCTAAGAGACAGAACATAGAATTAGCCACAACACCAAGTCAGCCTCAGTATAAACTCAGTATAGAAAGTCCTCACTCATGCAACAGTGGATCGTGACTGGTTACTGCCACCATCATTAACATGTCGTGGGGTTTTAGTGACATTGAAATAAAAGGGTGAATCAATAGTCCGTTTCTATATTTGGTTGTGTAGATTTGTCTATTGGTGTTTTAGGAATATTTAGAATTTCACAAATTGACTCAGAGAAATCAGTACGACTAATATTCAGAGCTGAAATATAAAATACATAAAACATGCACAAGCAGGCATCACATTGTTGTATTCACTATTAACTAGGCCAGTATTAGCAGGGCTGTGAAACGCAGTCTAACAGCTTGTTTGCAGGATTGTGGACCTAGTTGATCCAGTCACTGCTCTCAGGTACTTTGCATGCAGACAACCGATTGAGGACAATTCAATCCATAATCCTTTTTTCTATCTGTGCCATCACTTTGTCCTGCATATCTGCCAAGCTAGCCAGATGTGCACAACACAAATCTGACCTGTAGCCAATTCTATTCTAATCTCAGCTCTCAGTGGAGGCCAATTTAAATTTTAGTGCCCACAATAGCATTGTGTTGGATTTGTGAGGGACAAATGGAAATTATTTATTCTGCTCCATTAGATCTGGAAAAAAGATGTTGACCGACAACATTACAGCACATTTTTACAGTAAAGTGTGAATTGTGACAGTTGATCACAAGGTGCATTTTTGACCAAATAGAAAAGGATAGAGAAATGTCTACACATGTCTAGTGGCTCTACAGAATGCAGTTAGCAACCAGCATACCTCCAGTTGTAGAATGGACTTCCTTTCATTTTGAGTACTTAAGAACAGAAAAAAGAGACAGGTTCAGTTGTGCGTGTGAAACTCAGACACTCAAACTCACTCTCACAGTACGTACACGTCACACACACTCACCATATGCACCTCTGCATTAATGCATATTCATATTGTTTAATCTTTCGGAGCATCACTTTTTTTAGTTTAGTCTGCAGGTGCAGCTGTGCAAAAACAAACACCACCTGGATCATTATCAGCAGGTCTAAACTGATTAGAGTCTACTGTGTGCTGAAGCATTACCGGAGATTCCACAGACCCCCAGCACTGTGCATCTCACTTTGTACAACAACACATCATGTCCTTGAAGAGAACTCCTCCGTGTCTGGGTTTCTTTGAAGTGCTCCCCCTCTTACACCTACAAGTTATGCTCTGATTGGGTGTTAGGCATCTCCAGTAAATGACCTACATACCACTTAAGACATCAAATAGTGGCACATTTTCAGCATGGGATGGGTTTTGGCCTAATTACGCAACCAAAGTGCAGATAAGTTATTTTGTTTGGCTTTTGAAAACGGGGAACATTACAGTCCATGATATATTTCAATTCCTTCCAATGAAATAATTTGACCTGATGTAGTATTTGCACAATATCAGCCTAAGTGACCATGTTGAGCTTTCTGTGCTGGTCTAAAAAACCAATAAGTAGCTCTAGCTATCAGATAAATGCATCAGAAAGTGGAACTAATGGAAAACAATCAAAGTGTAAATGTATGCAAGTGAAGTTTGAGCAGTCAAAATTTGGTTTAATACAGAGAGTTATAATCACCTCACAAGTAATTGTCAAAATACTTTTACCGAATCCTCGTTGATCTACTGTTCCGTTTTTACATACCTCCAATGTTGACGCTCTGGAGTCTGTGGTCTCACTTGGCCCTATGCTCCTGGGTATACTGGAAACAAAATACCCAGCTCCTTTGGGAATTATGGGCTGTCTCACCACCACTTTGCCTTTCCTGGTCTCTGCGAGGAACAAACTGTACCAGTAGGCGTCGCTGGAGATCAGGGTGGAATCCGCAATCGTGGAGCTTCTCTGGCTGATCACGCTGTTTCTGCTGATCACGCTGTTCCTGTTGGCCGGGGGCATCTTGATGGCCTTTGGCTTGGGTTTTTGACACTTCAGCACAATAATAACCAAGATGGTTATCAGTAGCAGAAATGACACGGCCCCTAAACCAATTACCAAGTACAGATTTAGGTCTGTGAAGACGTCATATTCTAGCGGCAACTCCGTAGTCTCCGAAAAGGACATGGCATGTTCCACTGTGGATATCTTGATGGTGACAGTAGCAGAGAGAGCAGGATCACCATTGTCTTTGGCAACAATTACAAGCCGCTGTTGTCTCGGATCCCTGTAACTAAACATCCTCGTCGTCCGAATTTCACCGTTATACTGATCTAGGCTGAAGAGGCTTGCATCGCTGATCTGCAGGAGCTGGTACGTGACCCTGGAGTTTTGCTCCGAATCGGCATCGATGGCGATCACTTTGGCCACCAAGTGTCCCTTATCTGTGGACCTCGGAATCACCTCCTCTACAACAGAGCCCTGTGCCCGCCAAGGTGACACTATGAGAGGAGTGTTGTCATTTTGGTCCAGAATGATGATGTGAACTGTCACATTGCTGCTTAGCGGGGGAACACCCGAGTCCCTAGCCTCAATGTGAAAAAGAAATTCCCTCTCTCGCTCATAGTCAAAGGTCTTCAGGGCATAAAGATCTCCATTCTCAGGGTTGATGGAGAAGAGCATTGACATGGATGTGTTTACAATCTCCTTTTCCATTATGAAATAAACCAAGTACTGGTTCTCGTTCAGATCTGGATCAAATGCACTCAGAGAAGTCACCAGCGCTCCGGGTGGATTATTCTCCACAACATGGATTGTGTAGAAGGATTGTGGGAAAGTGGGAGCATTGTCATTGACATCCAGGATCTCTAAAGTGACAGTCTCGTTTTCAGATAAGGGCGGCGATCCTTTGTCTGTCACTCTCAGCGTGATGTCATATTTGCTTATCATCTCCCTGTCCAGTGGCTTTGCAACCAGCAGCTCGAAGTAACCCTCTGAGGACTTGTTCAGGACAAATGGTAAGGTTTTCTGCCGATTCAGGGTGAGCGCCACTTCCCCATTGACCCCAGAGTCCCGGTCGCTGACACTCACCACTGCAATCAGTGTCCCCACAGAGACATCCTCGCTCAGAGCACTTTTTACAGACTTGATGGTCACCTCGGGGTAGTTATCGTTCAGGTCTGTGATGAACACCATTACTTTACAGTGTCCGGACAGAGGGTTCCTCCCTCCGTCCTGAGCCTGTATGTGCATCTCAAAACTTTGACTCTCCTCATAATTGATCACCCCCTTCACTTTGATTTCACCCGAGTTTGGATCGAGTGAGAAGACCTCTTGTGTCTTCTCTGAAGTGTACAGGGTATATGAGTACGTTACCTGGGAGTTTGTGCCTTCGTCCAAGTCGGATGCGTTTAAGGTCATGACCACTGTTCCTGCAGCAGAGTTCTCGGAAACGTTGACTGCAAATATTGGCTGACTGAACATGGGGGCGTTGTCATTGATGTCCAGGACATTAATAACGATGCTAGCTGTGCCGGAGCGGGGAGGAACCCCCCCATCCACAGCGGTTAAAATCAAATTGTGAGCCGCGTGCTCCTCTCGGTCCAAATTACCACTGAGCACTAAATCCACGTATTTGGAGCCATCGCTACCAGTCTGTATATCGATGTTAAAGTATTTGCTTTCACTCAGATAGTAGGTCTTGATTGAATTCGCCCCCACATCCGCATCCACGGCGTTTGTCAACGAAAACCTCTCACCGGGAGGGGTTGCCTCTGAAATGTCCAACTGCATCGTCTTCCTGCGAAACAAAGGCGCGTTGTCGTTGATGTCCATGATTTCTAGTTCAATGTTAAAGATGCGAATGGGGTTTTCGAGGATGACATCCATTTTCAGAAAGCAGGAGGTCGTTTTAGTGATGCAGATGCTCTCCCGGTCTATCTTCTCCCGGATTATCAGCTCCCCTGTCTCTTTGTTGATGTCAAGGTAATTTTTGCTGTGGATGACATCGAGCTTTGCCCTGCGCTGCACCAAACTACGAACATCCAGACCCAAATCTGTGGCCAGGTTAGCAACAAAGGAGCCCTCTTCCATCTCCTCCGGAATAGAGTACCGAGTGATGGAAAGCGCAAATCCCCATAGTATAATAAATGCAAGAGCCGCCACGGTCATTCGTGTCCGTGCAGGTGCGATGATAACCGCCATGATTCGAGTAATTTTCAAAGATACACACGAAGGAGATCCGCTCTTACGGCGTAGTTGTCCTGATGAAGCGCAGCGCCGGTGTCATTCTTGTCTCCACGAGTTGTAGCTGTAGCTGCAGCAGGCCACACAGTGCAATACCGCTGGAGGAGCTGGGCTCTCACAGCGTTACTCCGCAGGGGCGTACGCAGCATTTGTGCACGCTCGTCAGCCCCCCCCCCCCCAAAAAAATAAAGGGTGCACATTTGGAAAGTCCATCAAAAGAATTTCTTAACGTCTCAGTCCATAATTCTGCACATCACTTTATACTCCTATAACGTGCACATTTTGTATAGAAAGGTGGATTCGAACCGGGGACCTTCTAACTGTGAGGCGGCAGTGCCTATCACCCCAAAACTGTGGTGCACCCAAATAGTATTTGTGCAAATAATTTTTCTTTTTAATACAAATACCTTAACGAAACGTTTAAATTAAGAGTTCACAATAAAAGAATGCACCATGACAATATTGATACCAAAGGGACAGATTGTTACAGTAATTTATTACTTAATCCTTGGACTCCTAGAAAACTCTTAATAAGGAACCTTTGGAAGTTATACAGTAGTAGTCAATGACATTTTGAATACGAGGGAAAATCCAAAAGTCTGATAAAACGCCATTTTCTTATTCAGAAACCTTATTTGCTTGTTTACCAAATTAAAAGATGGATATTAGATGAAAGTTTAGATGTCAGGTTTTATGTGATGGCATTTCCACCTCGATATGTTACAGAACAGAGCATAGCTTTAATTGTGGCAGATGAGTCAAATTTTATTAGTTCCCAAATTTCTCAATTTGTTCTTCTTTTTTTTAAGGCTTAAATGAATATAGACACGGTCGGTTGATTCCACTTGTTTAAACACTTCCACAGTTTTCAATTTTTTTTTGTGCCAATTCACTACAAAAAAATATTTTAAGGTCAAGACCTCACTAATGTACAAACAACATCCTCCTCAATCAACCAGTAAGGCAACAACGGAGAAGAAAAGCTTTCTTTAATAGAAGAAACTTCCAACACAACCAGGCCCTGGGTGGGCGTCCATCTATCTTAACTGGTTATGGTGAGTGGAGAATAGAGAAAGAAAAGAAAAGAAATGGAACAAGTTATAAAAAAAAAAGAGAAGAAAAGAAAAAAGGGAGACACACACCTATGGGAAAAAAAAAGTTGATATAAGGAGAGCAGAGGAGAAATGATGAGAGGAGAGAGAGGAGTTTATCAAAAAGGAAAGTTTTAGTAGAGAGGGTTCGATTGCTCCTAGATAGTCTAGTCTCCTATTGTACTTTTGGAAATACTAAGAATCTCAAGTAGACCTACAGTCTGAGTGCTTGGGTTTGCTGCTATATTTTAGGTTTCCCAAAGTAAAGGATTCAAGTGAATACAATCCTTAATGTCCCTGTCCTTTAGCACCATCCAGTGCCTACTAAGAGAATTGAAGAAAAATATGCACACTCACATCACATTTGTGTCATGGCTCTGGTTTTAGAGAAAGGTTCAAATCTACTATGGAATATTAGTATCCAAATAAATAGATTCTGTTTACTTTTTAATCAAGCTGAAGAGAAAGAGACTTTCTCAGCCAAGTTCCACGAGTATTTGTAATAACTGTTCCAGCATTTCAGTCACTGCCATCAGGCCCAAGTAACATAGATGGAAATGAGTATTAGTTAAATGTGTTTTCATCGCATAAAATTTACATGTGTTTGTAGAAGTCCCTTTTCCAGAAAAGAGGTGACATTAGGAAAGATCCTATTTCTGATTATATATGCAGATACAGAAAACAAACGAAATACTGAAACAGAGATCTTTCTTACTTTCTTTGATCAATTATTATAAAATAACTGTTCATTTTGAAAATGATGCCAGCAATACATGTCAAAAAAAAAAAAAACTGGACAGGGGCACCTGAAAGCTTCAAAATGTGTAATGCAATATTAATATTTAAAAAAATAACAGCTGATGGAACATCTCACAGTTAATTATGTTGTTTATTTTTTCATGTAGATACAAAGATATTTTGTTATTATATTTATTGTTTGGTTGATTTCTATTTTATTTAATATTATACATTTTTCAGTGTTCTATTTATTTATTTAATAATTGTTGTATTTAATGCTTTCAAGGTGAGCTGAACACAGAAATGGCACTACACTATGTCTATTACATTCTCACATATAAGCATAAGCTTGAGTCACCCACCCAGCACCTGCTTAAATATCAAATGATGTAAACAGCAACAGAGAGACAACATGTTGGGAATCCTGGCTAACAGAAACATAAAAGTAGGAATTTTCTGCAGCAGTGCATTTACACATTTATACAGCATTAGTGAACAGTATCTAGCAACTCCAGTCTGTTATACACAGAATAATTTGACAGATGAAGACTGTTGTGTAAACACAACACAATTCATTCAAATTGGTCAGTTTCCGCACAAGAGTCAGGCAAAGGCACCCTCTAGTGAAAGGAAAAGGGAAACTCTTCTCTTTGGGTAGGATTTGAAGATAACTGTGGACTTTAATATCTGTAATTATGGGTATATAGTTTTGGCAATGACTGAATGTGTGTTTTAAATTCCTGGGAAGTCTCCAAGCGATAGAGGAAACATTTATTTTCCTGTAAGGTTTTATCTGTCTGACTTGATCTTCAGGGAGTTCACAATCCATTCCATAACTGTCTCTTGGCACTCGGCTTTTTGAATATGAGGCAGTTCCCTAAGGCAATGAAACCTGAGATTAACCCACTAATCTGTTTATGTTATTTTATTTATAGCTCAGCTGGAAGAGAGGGATCTTGAGGATAATCTCCACAGCAGTAGCATAAGACCTGGGGTGATATTGACCAGAATTTTATGGGAAAACTGCTTAAAATTAGACGGTGAGATTGTTATTTGGTGCCACAGGGATGACTGTGATTCACACTTCTGACCTCCCAGGAGTCAAATCTCAGTGTTATCAGCTGTGCACAAAATAAGTTTGAATATCATTAACTAAACTCTGCTCCTGCCACATTTTATTCAATGCTTCTGATGCCATGAGATTATATTTGATTTCATAAATCTGTGCAATGCTCACTTGTACTCGAAGTAATAGGTTTACTTTAACTGCTTTCCTTTTATTGATGTGAGATAGATGCTACTGCCAGCAGTAGTTTTAGAGCAACAGTATTAAATGGATGGTTGTCTTGTAAAAAACTACAACTACAGAGTCGAGGACAATTTTATTGGCATTATACTTGTTTATAGACTTTATACACTGTGGTTAGATGATTAATAGCATAGTCATCTATAGATCCCACGCAGATATAAATACAAGTCAAACATGTTTACTGTAAATTATCTTTTTCCACAGAAACTGCTTGTGATCAAGAAATGCAAAAAGGTTCATGCTTGCAGTAACAATACAACATTTCACCTTTGTTATTGCTATTTGCACTGCTTGTGCATTAACTGAGTGATGAACTTAATTAGCACAGCTTAATTTTTGAACTTAAACTGCCGAGTTGACTGTAGCTGTTAGGTTTGGTTCCCCAAGTCTGCTACTTGGGGAACCAAACCATGACTCATTATAGACCTATTTTACATCAGTATGTACACAAATAAAAACATAATTGCTAGGAGTAGTGATACAAAATTCCACCTTGAGAAGGAGAAAAATAACCTGTCAACTTCTAGGAGCAAGTTTTCTGCTGAAGAGGAAGTGTATCGTTATTAATGCAGCTGATTAATGCATTTGTATCATACACAGAAATCCAGTGCAGCTGGTGGATCATTTGAAGATGACTTTGCTTATGAGAGCATGTTCTTTGTCCAAAGATTGGTCATAGTTTGAAATGAATCTCTTTTTCTTCCCAAATGTGGAGAAAGTGTTGTACACATCCAGCTCTCCTCTGGGTGCCATCTTTGTAGTGCTGTATCCAGATGTAGTGCCAGGAATGTATACATTGTGCTGGTAGTCTGGTATTTCAGAATGAGGCTGGGCGCACTTTGGAGTCCACAAGTAGCTAGGAACTGTTCCCTCTTGAAGAGACGTCTTGCAGTCTGTAAAATGTACATAAATTACCATTTGTATCGGAAGATTATTTCTGCAAAGACCTCATATTTGCACACAGTACGTTTGATCGGAATAAGGTGGTTTAAAGGCATCGTCTTAGGTGCAGCTTTTTCAGAAGCAAACACCTCTTGCGGGGACTTAAGTAATCCTCATGTTGCCGCATTAAAATCCTTTCAATATCGAGGCCTGGCGTTATCTACTTTTCGGTTTACCACTTTATATTTCAGACTAAATCCCTAGGCACAGCCACACACGGACCCCCAAACTGCCACTTCCTCTTTCATGTGAACAATAATGAGCCAAAATTGCACAACTGCCACCACCTACATACCATTTATATGGTTTCCCCAAGTCCAGTACTGTGGTGCCACAGAGCAGGAAAACCCATCCGCATCATATTTTTGCTGTGGTGAAAGAGTGCCCTCCATGTTTGCTGAACTGTACCTAAAAAGATAAAGAGGCAGGATAAGCATATGTTTACAATTGTGACTGTGTGCAGCTCTATGCAAAGGTTTGGAAGCCTGAATGTTTGGTCTCCCTTCCAGTATTTGCAAAACACACAACTTTATGAATTTAAACTTAATTGTCTTTCTTGAAAGAAAGCTCAAGAATGGACCTCAATAATCATCAGCTGGTGACGATTTCAGTGCTTAGAAATTCTAAGTCAGCAAACTTTGTCGTACCGCTCGACAACCAGAAGTTCCTCAAAGTAACTTGCTAAAAAAAAAAGGAGGTAATTAATGTCAGCAAAGCAGGCGAGGGTATGAAAAAGACACCAGAGCTTGTGCAGCTTGAAATGACTTCGGTCTTAAATAGCATTAAGTCCTTAAGCGAGACACTGACCCTGGACTTGCTCCCATTCAGGTCAGGCCAGCACCTTAATGGCGTGCGTGTTGCCTGATAAGGTAGAAAAGTGTGCAGACCCTTTACCTAATTCTAAATGTGTCACCCTTCTTTGACCATATTCCCCAGACGGGAAAACACATGTCTGGATATGCGCCTGCCCAAAGGTTTGTTTGGAGAGCAAAAGCATTCAGTGAGAGCAATAATCCAAAGCAGATATTACAATGAACCATAAGTATCACAACCCTATCGGGAATGTATGTTATACGTGTGAACATTGTATTTACCTCTTGTATGCTGAGTTGCGTTGGTTCTTGGTCCATGTCCAGTCCTTGTTTGAATACTTAAGCTGTAAAGTAGAAACATGCAAACGCTAAAATATGTCACTCTAATTTAATTGATATCTACCTTCACAGAACTGACTGTGTCCGTGTCAACACAGAGATCACACACAATCACAGACAGACTCACACTCGCATTTACACCTACCAGCAATGTCAAGTCACAGTCTTTGAAGGGAGGAAACCCACACAAGCACAAGGGAAAACATAACAATCCACAGACAAAAATCCATACAGTTCATATGTGAGTACATATGAATTGTATTACCTTGAATGCACAAACGTAGCTGTAATAACATTTGTCGTATTGATCTTATTATTCTTAATTCGAAAATTAATATAACCTTTCATATCCCTTCATACTGACGTTTGCCAACGTAATAGTGCGCCCCTAGTGTGTGAAATGCATAGTAACATTTGCCCCTACAGCAAAGCTGTGTCATTAGTAATTGGAAAAAGGGATCAGGAAGACTAAGACCTGAATGTTTGTGTTGTGGTACATTTCAGTATTCTACCTCCTTTGGGGTGGAGGCTCTGTTGTTGGTCATGTCTTTACGGCCCAGTGTGCTCCAGCCAGAAGTCAGGTAGTCTGTGCTCTTGGCATTATTCTGTTGGACTGACATCACTGGACTGCATGGCTTGAGGAACATGAAGTCACTTTTGGACGATTCCTGTGTCAAGCACATTTTATAGCAATAGACCTGCGGAAGTGCGCCCTTGCCGCTTGCGTCCGCGCACCCGGACGCGCCCGTGGACATGCGAGCATTTAAATTGGACTTCTTGAACACCTCTGTGGTGGTGGTCGTTTCTGAGCGAGAGCAGCAGCAACATCCGCTAATGATGGGGACGTTGGACTCTCTGTTGGACGACCTGCCCTTCAGTCTCCTCACTGTGACCAGGACAATAATAGCCACGAGAAATATGAAGGATATTGCGCCCAGAGACACGATTAAGTACAGGGCGAAGTTGGAGCTGTGATGGGAGCTTAGTGACAGGTCACCCAAATCGGGCTGCGAAGCTGGCAGGCTGTCAACTACTGACAGAATGATGGAAACTGTGGCCGAGAGGGGTGGCTGCCCATTGTCCTTCACCAGAATGACCAGTCTGTGCCTCGTGGGGTCTTTCTCCGTCAACTGGCGCATCGTCCTGATTTCGCCCGTGTATAACGCGATGCTGAACAAGCTCGGGTCTGTTGCTTGGAGCAGCTGAAAGAAAAGACGCGAGTTTTGACCCGCGTCCGCGTCCATCGCCTTGATTTTGGCAACGAGGTAACCTGCGTCGGCTAATCTGGGCACTGCTGCGCCAGGTGCTGTGGCGTTTTGTGGAACTGGCGACACAACGACGGGTGCATTGTCGTTTTGGTCCAGTATGAAGATATTAACAGAAACGTTGTTGCTCAGTGGCGGAAAACCGGCGTCTCCAGCTTGCACTGTGATCTGAAAGTTTTTAAGTTGTTCGTGGTCAAAGGATCTTAGCGCGTAAATGTTACCGTTGTCCGAGTTTATGGACACGTATGTGGATACCGGCATCCCCTGTATATCACCTTCCAGTATAGAGTAGGAGAGATATGCGTTTTGACCAGAATCTGGATCCAGTGCACTCACTGAGCAAATGGATGCTCCCGGTGCGTTATTCTCGGTCAAATACACAGTGTATGAAGGCTGTTTAAAGTGAGGCGCGTTATCATTCACGTCAGACACTTGGACTAAAATTGTTTTGCGAGTGAATAAAGGTGGGGAGCCCATATCTCGAGCGGTGAGGGTGATGTTGTACTCGGCGGCAGCCTCTCTGTCCAGGAAATCACAAGTTACTAAAGTATAATAGTTCCTAAATGAAGAGTGGAGCTGAAATGGAACTTGATGGGGAATCTCACAGTCCACGTTTCCGTTTTCGCCCGAGTCTTTGTCCATTACACTGATGACAGCTATCACTGTTCCGGGGGGCGCATCCTCCTGAACAGGTGTTGACACGGACGTTAAGATGACCTCGGGAAGGTTATCATTTTTATCCAAAACGTTCACCAGTACTTTACAATGAACCGCCACGGCGGAGGGGCCTTTATCTTTAGCCTGGACATACATTTCATGCATCCTGGCCTTTTCATAATCTATTACCCCTTTGACTTTGATTTCTCCCGTGCGCGAGTCCACGCTGAATAGCTGGCGCACTTTGATGGGAGCGTGGCCACTGAATGAATAGGTGATATCAGCATTGGGGCCCTCGTCCAAATCGGTGGCATTGAGCCTTATGACAACTGTACCTTTAGGTGCGTTTTCATCGAGCCTAACTCTGTAAAACGACTGATCAAATACAGGCGCGTTGTCATTCGCATCCAAAACGGTGATATCAATTTGCGCCGTGCCAGATCTCTCTGGCGCGCCTCCGTCCACCGCTGTGAGGACCATTTGGTGGGAACTTTGCTGCTCTCGGTCCAGAGGGTTTTGTAGCACTAATTCTGCAAATTTACTACCGTCACTGCGCGTCTGAATGTCCAAAATGAAATGCTCATTTACACTCAGCAAATAGGTGCGTAGCGAGTTGGAGCCGACGTCCAAATCCTGCGCGCTCTCAAGTGGGAAACGGGATCCCGGAGCAGCGGACTCAGATATGTCCAGATTAAACTCGGTCCACGGGAAACTGGGAGAGTTGTCGTTCACGTCCAAAATGTCCATCTCTACCCTGTAAAGCTCTAAAGGGTTTTCTATGACTACTTGCAAGTGAAAAGAACAGGACAAACTCTGGTCACATAGCTCTTCACGATCGATTCTTTCATTGACAAACAAAACTCCATTTTCTAAATTGACTTCCACGTATTGTTTCTTGGCACCAGAGACTATCCGGAATCTGCGGGCAGAGAGCTTGTCCAAATCCAAGCCCAGGTCCTCTGCAATATTGCCAACAAAAGCTCCATGTTCCAGCTCCTCTGGGACCGAGTAGCGAATCTGTGCCCAAACTGCATCCAAGAAACAAGTGAACAACGCAAAATGCCACGCTATATGCCATTTCCCACACAGTCTTTTCTTCGCCCCTGGCGTGTCCATCTGTAGGCTGAAGCAATGCCGCAACTCACACCAAGGACTATGCCCTTCATATACAGCAGGACGATTAAAGCAGAATTGTGCGAAAATATAGTCTGGAAGAAACTTAGTGGGAGTGGAACAGCAGCTGTCTACCGGAGAGAAAAGAGAGGAGAGAGAAAAAAAAAAAGGATGTGCAAGGGCTACTAGCCTATCTCAGATTAGTGTACGTTTTGTGTGTGTCTCTGTGTGAGTGTGCTTATTATTGGCCCTACTACTCTAACGGGGGGGGGGGGACATCTGCTTGGATAATCCATCCTGCCCACCAGCTCGATCCAATTCATGTCGCAATCTCCAGGCTCCACCGCAGGTCAAACGCCCTTGATTCAGTTTCTTAGTGTGTTCATTTATTAACTTATTTACCCAATTTATACAAACAATCCATTCTGTAGCACAACAACCCTAATTTATAGTACAACCCCCCACAAAAGGTTGTATCATTATTTTATTGTTAATGAAAAAAAAAAAACGTAGGAAATCAACTGTCTACTGGATATTTGGAATTTAATTACTGCACTGGAAACTTTTCAATAAACTGTATTAAACTAAAACTTAGTATGAAAAGTGATAAAGTCTTTCAAATCAAAGAAAACATACTCACATGAAAAGATTTAATCCATATATTTCTGACATCATTATAAATGATCATGCATCTCTGAATACTGAATCTATGTACTATGTTTGAGTTTAAAGTACACAGAAACACTTTCTCCATGGATGAACCTCAAAATTCCTGATATCACCACAATACTTTAGTGCATCATTTTCCAGCATTTTTCAGCGTGTGAACACGCAAATAGGCAAGTTGTATCTGTTTACCATCCGCCTCAATGCACGCTCCACTCGTTTGCACTGAACCAGTTCCCTGGTTAAAAACTGAAAACAACAATCTGTCTGCAGGAATGAAACTGCAGCAGATGGCAAGGTTTTCCATGGGCTCATGCTCTTTTTAATTAATGGAATGGAGATTAGAGGGCTTTTTCCCTGGATCATTAGTGAACAGAGGAATTAAGACATTTTGTGAGGAATAATCCCAAGGCTATCGACGTGATGCACATGTGGTTTTCTCTCAGTGGTCATATTGACCTGCTTTTCACAGCCTGAGTGCATGGCATCACTTACACACTGCAGAAACTAAGTAGCTGGGATAAGGGGACACAACCACCACATTTAGGGATCAAAAATACAAAAGAGATTATCTCTCTGTCACTCTCCCTCCCACTCTCTCTCCCTCTCACATACACACTGACTCTCTCGATCCCACCCTCTCACTCTCTTACTCAAGGGCAAAAGTAGAATATCAATCCCTTTGTCTTTAACTACTTTCCAGCTTAAAAAAATGTAGGATTAGAATAGGTTAGCCCACATTCTGCAGCATTTAAGTGCTTTTAGTTGGAAACAGTGACATGAATTCCACTTTAATGTTAAGATGTCTACACTAACATTGTCTACGTGCCACTAATTGTTTTGAATTTCATTCCACCTCACGTGTAACACTGCAGATGTTCTGCACCACCTGGTATGAAGAGCTAAAACCAAAATAAGATGACGTGACTGAGTACCGTTCTACTTTTTGCCCCATCACATGACAATACACATGTTAAATTTCAGTTTTATTGATAACAGGCAGCATATTACAGTGATAATGCACTAAAACAAACTTCCAACAAAGCTAGTGTGTATGTTGTGTGTAACGACTGCTTGGCAAAAAGGGAAAGTTGCAAATAAGACGCTGGCTTGGTGAGAGTGCATGTATGCATTCATGTGTGGGGGGGGGTTATCAGATGCACTCAGTACCATAAATAGCATTACCACGAAAAAGAGATTTTTTTGGCCTTTCGATCTGTAAACACAGATTTTTATTAATAAATTAAGCAATTCAATAGTCTGCAAAAATCCATTTAGATATTACTTCATGTGCATGGATGATTGTGTTTATTATTAAAGTCTCTGGGGCAACAAGCAAATGCTAAATGAGTAGAGAAAAATCAGTGAGTGAAACAAGTGAGGGGGTCCCATGTTCTCGTCTAATTTCATACAGAAATCGTTATGGAGTCACTATTCTGATCATCACATGGATATTATGCTAACAGGTGTTATCACTAACTCAGTAAATTTAGATTGTGCTGTCCACAAAGCTCTGCAGTCGTCGGTCTCCTCAGCAGCGTGTGGATTTTCATGAGGTCATCACCTGCATTATTAAACTAGGCTCAGTGTGTTTGTTGGACCTTGACATGAATGTCACTGGGAAGGGGGACAGGTGAGAGCAGAGTTGTTATTGGAGCTGTCACATGGAAACGTCCTGACACTGACAGTTGGCACAGAAAGCCTGTGGAAACATCAACACTAAATTCTTGTCTGGGCAAGCCACTGTCACAGAAAAGTGAAAAGCAGAGAGAAGAACCAGTTTCTCTCTCTCTCACTTTCACTTATTTCCATTTCATATTTGTGGAAAACTGCTCAGAAACTTCTTTCTGACTTACTTGTGGCATGCAATGCGATGTGGACACGGTTGGCACCAGCTGTAAACAGAAGGGAGCTGATAGGAGCATAACGCTCAGCACATCCGCCTGCTAAACTGCTGGACTGCATGTCTTCCTCATCAATACTGTCTCAGATAAAGCCTAAAATCTAAAGTAAAACTTTCTCTTCTAATGCTTACAAAAGCTAAAATAATGGCTCAGGTGGACTGTTGAGCACTTATTTCCTAGCTCTACGAGCCGCAGGACGGTCAGAACAATATCAATTTATTAACATCTTTTAACATTTGGACCCTCAGAGCGGAGACTTGATAGAATGCCGCAAGAACCTTTTGTTAACAAATAGTTTCACAAATGGCTGAAAGTAACAAATCTGTGACCCTTAATTGACATTTTTACCATTTGTAACTGCATACGTAATGGTTTATTTAAAAGTCGAAGCCATTACCGTTAATATTAATGACTTACCACCATTTAAAACTGCTGATTTGATGGTTTATCACAAAGTGAGAATCTTGTGATCTTTTATTAATGGCCTACTAGCATTTAAAACTGATGACTCATGGATTTCTCTCTGTCTAAGAAGCCACCATGTCAACAGTTATAATGTTGTTACTCTGAATCAATATTAAAGGGTAATGCCTCTAACTTCTCAATTATTCAACAATTCTGCGGTCAGAGATGGTATTAAAATTGTTAATCTGCAGTTAGAAATGCTAATAAACAATTAATGAAGGGTTCTTTCAGTAATCCATCCCATCTGCAGTTGTAAATGTTAATTAAGCTGTAAATACTTGGATTCTAGTCCGTATGTTCTGAAACTCTTCAGAAGGGTTTTAGGGTTCATTCTGATGAATAAGTAAAATTACAAAACAATCCAAAAGTTTCTTTTTCTTCCTGGTGTATAACTAATCTCTGAAGCATTATTACATTTGCTCAAGTAAGAATAAAACTCGTAAATCAAAATAATAGCTGTTTATGTCAAATCTTCTAATTAAAGCTACTAGTATGCATAAATATAACATTATTTACTTAATTTACTAGAGACATGTTCCTCCTTATTCTCCTTTGAGGTTTTTTAGTGAGGCTCACCCTTGTAACCAGTCAGGACGGGGAAAACCCTGTGTGACACATACTGACATGAGAGGGTAACTTATGATGCCACTGGACACCACGGACTTCGCCACAGCATCGGTATTTGATGTCGAGGGTGGATAGACTGTGAGTTTCATCTAGCATGATTCCAAAGTGCTAGATATTGTAGCTTTAAGATTTCATAGATGAACTTGTATGGTTTACAAAACGTTTGCACTTTATTATTATAGTATCAGATACACATATATTGTATATCTTCTGAAAGAACGTGGGAGCAAAACAAAGTCAGGCAAAGCTGCTTGAGCAAATCGGTTGAACTATGGTCTGATTATAATACAGTATGGTCTCAAAAATCTAAATTTGCTCTTACAAGCCCATGATCATGCCTATGACTTTAAGTAAGTGCCTGCTGTCATGGTTAACTTTGGGGTCAAATAATGGGCATGGTTAGGGTTATAGCAAAAGGTTAAGGGAAGTTGATCTTACAGGTTTTAGTGTCGACCATTCACCATGACCTTGCAGGATTTTTCCAAGTCCCGATAGTTGCTGCTGAGAAGCCGTTGAAGAAATGGCTACATCCATGCAACGCCAGATAACAAGGACACCTATGCATATGAGAAAGCTTTTAAAATACAGACTCGGAAGATTACAGAGCAATTCAGGTCACTGCGGAATATGGAGAGAGCAAACAATTACACCAACAACAAGCAGATGTCTCTGCAATACAACACGCCAACACCGTGCATCGATACAGAGACGGCTCAATCTGTGTAGCAAGGTCTTCTTTCCCAAGAGAACAGACTGTTCTGCCAATTTAAAAAGCTTCTTCTGCAAACTGGAGTGAGACTGCTCTCGACTGACTATGACCCATTGTGTTGACCTATGATAAAGAGTTGGCATTTTTCGATTTTAATATTTCCAGCTCATTTTTGCGGTTTGTTCCACCAAATTACAGTTGTCATTTGATTCAAGCTCACCCACTCAAATGAGACACTTCAAAACGTTTATTTAATATAATATAAAGTTTATTACATTCTCAGCCTTCTTGTCCCCTCTTCTCATTCTTAGAAATGCATCCATTTTTGTAAGGTACAGGCACGGCAAGATTGGCCTTCGCTACTTTTTGCAGTTATGTCCACAAGACTGACTATAAATATTGTTAAACCTTGTATTTTACATTCATTATAAAATTTCATGTAAATATATCTCCTGTGCATAACATGTGCATTTCTTAGCAGGAACTTGATCCCCAGAGACGTCAATGTCAGTTAGTGTTTCAGCTTGAGCAAAGCATTTGAACCGGTACGTCTATCTGTGCCAACATTGGACAAAAACACTTCTGAGTACAGGTAATGTTTTATTTTACATAATTTACAATACATTTCTTTTTGTAATTTAGACCATTTACACAATGCTCTGCTTTGCTTTGTTTGGCCATAGCTTTGTTAGTTTTGTTCAATGTGGACTTGTTCTCAACATTTAAATTTGTTTTGCATCTTTGTTTTTGCAATTTTTCTTTCATTTATGTCTTCAACCATGTCTCCTCTCATCCCCAATAAACCAATACCTAATATTATTAACCTTACACATGCAAGTGCAGCCTATTTCTTTTTGCTTTTTCTGAGCATCATCATCCCATTAGTGGCATGTTTTCCATGTCTTATAAATGTGTGTCTAATTCATTCATGTAAGTGCTTAAGAGAAAAAAAAACTAAAAGCCCAGATGGTCAACAAAGCGTATGCTTGTCTTGCACTTTTAAACCAAACAAACACAGACAAAATAACAGGGACTGTAATAATGTTTGTGAACTGCACATAATTTGAATCATAGTTACCTTCCAGCTGTGAGCAGTAGAGTGGCTTCACAAAGTATTCAGACACCATCACTTTCAATAAAAAATGTGTTTTTACACTGTATTCAGAGGGGCCTCAGTCAAGGAGTTGACTAAAAACCTACTTTAACAGTCATTTTGTGGGAGCTTCGACTGAAAAGATAGAAGAACCATCCAGAAGGATTAACTTAAACCTTAATCAAGACTTTGTGGTAGATTTGCTTGATGGAAGCCATTTTTAGTAAAGAGCACATGACAGGCTGCCTGAGGTTAATCAAATAACATTTAAAGGACACTGAGTATGGGGGGGAAAAAAGATTCTCTAGTCTCATGAGACCAAAATTATTTTTTTAAATTAGCTTTTTGTTTTTTCTTTTAATCAGAACATGCACCAGTCTCAAGATTACGTTTGGTGCAGGCTTTGTCGTTCCTAGTTGTCTTTTGTGCTCTGCTCAGGTGCCCCTGTATAGAATACATAATCCAAAAAAATCTGTGAACTGTCCTGCAGTGCTACATACAGGTCAGTTTAAAACAAACATTTGGACGTGCACATTTTGAGGACTTGCAGCACAAACTTACAGACCAAAAACTGAACAGAGAAGAAGCTAGGAATTTGAAGAAATTCACTGAGAAGCAAGGGCACGGCTTGCAAAACTGTAAAACTCCAGATGCGATTTAGCCACTGGAGGAAAACTTTGTCTGCTCAATAGGAGAAGAAACAACTAATCCAATACAAACAGAATCTCCAGCAAGAAAACAGGGACATTAACTTGGAACTTAAAGGTCAATTTAAGAAGGAGGACGAATACAGGAGGAAGCTTAAACATCATTCTTGAGCCAGACAAATAATGTGCTGGAGCAGAATGTTAAGGATCTAAGAATGTTAAGGCAAAACCTTCAAGGCAGGATAATATGATTAAGAACTACAAAGAGTACAAGATGAACCACGACCACAAACTTGAATGCCAAGACCAGGAACTGTATGAAAAGTTAAAACCACAGCTCGAGAAATCCTTGAATTGAAAAGTGAGACAAATGCAGTTCACAACACAATGGACACCCTGTTACAGGACTTTTAGGAGCTTTGAGATAAGGTCAGCCAACAGAATGCTTTGAGTATTAAACTAATCCTTTGACTACAATCAGACAAAGCCACTAGCGTTCTGTGGACGTCCGAGACGACATAACTAACTCCTAGACTGTAGCATAATGGGTGTGTGGTAAATACATCATTGGATGTTCTTAAAGTTTTAGAAACTCTTACAACTTATCAGAAAGACTTAATTGGGATTTTCACAGGTCATAAAATACGGATCATATTTGGCTGATTATTTTAATGTTAATGATACATTACTTTAGGTGAGCTTTATGTCTTTTTGGGAATATGATTGCTCTTGACAAAGATGGGACAGCTGTAGGGGAAAATCCAGAGAGAACTCTCTCCTTCCCATCCAGAGATAAGACAATGTGGATGCATCAGTGTCTACAGTGTTAATTGTTCTTTTAATATACAAGCAAAAATGTTACATCATGCTTAAGCCTGGCTATTGTTAAAAAATATTTCATACAAGTACCAATACCTTGACCTTGATACAGTTCCCAAAGACACAGTGAGATGCCATTTCTGATCTCACGTCAGTTTTAGGACCTTGCAGTTGAAGTTTTATTCTTATCATTTCAAACTTCTGCTGCTGTAAACACTGTAATTATTATTTTTTTTACTATTTTTCACCTTTATACAGTTTTAGCTTTGCAACATAAAGTAGGTTTAAGGTTGTGAAAGTTCCAAAATATCCGTACGCGTTGCGCTATGGGAGCTAATCTAAAACATGTCTTCCATCTTCCATCAAGTGCAGGTTTTATGAGAACGGGAATGAAAATGGTTAAATATATTTTATCTACACCACAGTTAAAAGCTGGGATGTTGTGCTTTACTTGATCTTAAAAACACTCCAAAAGTAGTTGTGAATTTATTCTTATACAAGATCCAAGCTGAACTAGATTTTTTCTCCATATCTTTTGTAATTTTGTCCCTGAAGATTTACTGCAGCTTTTAAATTGGATTCAAAGTTTCCAAAATGTCATAAAGGTTATGTATATATGACTTGCAGAAACATGCAGAAACCCTGTGTAATGGTAATACGGTGTTATGGCACAATAATGTAATGTCACGCATAAGTATTTTATATGCTACTGCAGTATTGGTTCCCTGAGGTCCTGAAGCAAATATTTAATATCCCTGGTGAACCGAATAAGACAAACAAACAAAACCTTGTATTCTGTGTTAGTCTTTTTATGTTAACCAAGGCCACAGACAGTCAGTGTAAAATAATAAGCAAAACAATGTGTTTTTGACCCACGCTTTCATCAGTTAGCACTGGTGATAAGTGGGAAAACATCTGTGGGCTTTGAAGAAAATTGCATCGTGTAAGATGCACTGGCTCTCATAAAAGTGTTGTATTCCTATAGGGCAGAGCAACAAGCGGATGAGCCCTTTATTAAAACCACACAAGAGCAGTTTGCAGAAATGGAAATTTTGCTGTAAATTTACTAAAAACAAACACACATCAAATTAAACAAAGAATAAAAAAAAACAAAAACAAAATATAAAACCACTAGGTTATAACTACAATATATGAGCCAATATAAGTTAATGATAAAACCTCAGTAATTTAGCCTTTTGTTCTTCTAATGTCTGTGCTGTGCCTCTGTTTTGAAGATGATACAAGATAGACTAGAGTAAACACTGTGCTTCATTACATAGAGTAGAAATAAGTGATTTTTATGTAAGATAACATGAGGCCAGGTTCACAGTGCCACTTAAAACTGAGTTGACAAGATAAACACTGAATTTAATGAAAACAATTTTTAAGAAAACAATAGATTGGTCACAAATGGTCAGCATCCAGTGGATCAGTGCCTTGTTCCTGCGTGGACATTATGTTTTATGACTTCTGCATTGCAACCGTGCAGTTTTCTATTTATTAAATATGTTGTATTTTGACATTCATGTTAATCACTGCAATGTGTCTCTTTTTGAAAGGGGGTGGGTTATGATTTACTTTTAAATATAATATCCTTGTTGTTGGTTTTCAACGCATTTTAGTAGTCGTTGATGTCAAATGAATCTCCCCTTTACTATACTGTAACTTCAGAACTTCATGAATAAATCAGACATCACTCATGTAGATTATTAACTTTCACTGTTAGATGAGTAATTTGATGTATGTGCATCTCCTAATGTACAAATGTATTCTAGTGTTTGTTTTTTCCCTCTGATGATTCTCTTTGTCTATGGACCAGGCTGGTCCCTTAATTTACTCTCTAGAATATTGAAAACCATTTTCATTTTTTTATTCAAGTCATGTCATTGTGATGGGTTTCTGTCAACTAGTCAGGGACTTGTTTGTCTTCCCTTATGACGTCACGCACTCCTTCGTTGTTCTCCTCTGAATTTAAGCTTGGTAAGAGGCGGTGGACTCAATGACAGCCTAATACCAGAAAGGTCCTCAGCAATTAGTGTCATATCAAAAAAAGTTCAGTGTCAGTGCATGTTGATTTGATTCATGTAAGCACAGTTTGTGTCAAACGTTCTGTGCAAGGTGCCGTGAGTAAGCTATGCAAACCCGAGCTGCCTTTGTGGTTCCTATTGTAGAGTAGAGCCTGTAGTAAAAAAACAGCAAACCCTGTCAACTTTAACCAAATAAATGAGGTTAAAATCGGTGCAGTGAAACATCATATATGCTCCTCAGTTGACCAGTAAGTCACTAGTTGCTGGCTGTGAGGACATCACGAATGAGACCCCCGTTTGTGTCTTTAGCCCGTGTGCCAGTCACCATTAATGCCTGTTGCACCAGCATGACTTTCCCTTCTGCCTGACACTCTCTTGTACTCAGTCTACCCTCAATTGCTGTCACTTGTGTCCTAAAGGCTGTCATCTCCACTTTGTGCTCCATTGCCACCATGTCTCCTCCACTGCTCTATTTTTCCCAGTTCAGTCAGGCTTGTGGCTGTTTGTCAGTAGAGGCTGATAGCCCAGTTATTTGGTTTAGCTGTTTGCCTCCCTGTTGCTCTGCCACTACGTTTTGGCTCCAGTGAGACATTTCATTATCTGTCAGTGCCTTAGCAAGACGCCACTTCCTACAGTACCTCATTGTGCTCCATTTACTCAGCTAGTGACATCCTGCCTGGAGAAAATTTTAGAGTACAAGCAAACATTGCTTAGTGAATTTTGTTATAAATAATCACTGTTGATTTTGGCCTTTTTATTGTGATAAAATCCCTTAATGTGCCCCATGATTTGAAGTGATATCTGCCAAGAATGCAAGACAAAATCATACCTGTAGAGGTCAGCATCTGTCTAATCTTTTCTCCTGATGGAATGGGGATATTATATGGACAGATGTGCTTATAATTTAGCAATCCTGTTTTGGGTAGTTGTACAAAAGTGTATTTTTGAAAATATACCTCCTTAGAACACAATTCCAGTTTCTTAAAATCACTGATCCAGTAAAAACTCTCCATAAAGAGTAAACATTTTACAACAAACGCAGCCCTCAAAATCACATAATGAACAAGAGAGAATAAAATGCGCTTTATCCTCCATCTCACCTTTATTACAAAACAAGCAGTCTTTTCTCCTCGGACAGACCACTAAACTGGCCTATTCCTATAGCTAAAGGTAATTTACATGAACATGTGCACACTCTACATTCTATGGATGCTCATGTAAAAGGTCCTGAGTAATGATCTTTTAAATGAGCTGTTGCTGAGACGTATTTACGTGTCTGTTTCAAAGTTGCAACGTCCCACTTGTGTGTCTTACATTTTGAGGTTCCCTTCCCAAAATCCCCACTCATAGCCTAAACAGATGGAGATGCATTTACTCCCCAAACTGGTGGAATTGCTCTGTAATGCATTGTGTTGCATTTTGCCTGTTCATGAAACCACATTCATAATCTGACACGAGACATGTGCAGGATTTGTTCAGTTGTGACGACATACAGAAACCAAGATGTTTAACTGAGTTGATTTCAGCACTGACCCCAGTGCTGTACCTGCTGGATATTTATACCATCCTTAAAAGTGAAATACTCATTTAAGATAAAACTCAAATATCAGCAAATGACAACACATTGAACCCACGTTTAAACTTGGCGTTACTTCTAGAGACAGGTTTGTGCCTTTGTTACAGGTTAGTCAAACCCTTTCTGAAAATCGCTAAAACACCCAAATATAGATTTGTTTTCCTCAATTTTTGCTGTCTAAATTGAAGTAAAAGTATATGTACACCACGCGCTCTAGCTTTCCTGATTAAATTGTGCTAGTCTACCAATATTCCAATGCTTTTGAGATGATCATCAAGTCTGTTATTTAGGAGTGATGAGTACATGTTAGACACAGTACTAATAGGATTACTGCCCATATAATTAAGGAGTAAACAAGGGTCATGTTTTGATTTTTAATAAATTGTCTTCAAAATACAAAATACAGTACTGTTAAAACAAATCTGTAATAACCCAAACAAATCAATAGACGACTTAGGGGACTTCAACACTTAGTTAGCGATTTCACCATTACCTACAACTTTCCTTGCATTTACCTTTTCACTTTTGACCTCATCAACGCTAAAATGTGTATTAACATTAGGCTTATATAAATCATCACACATTTTACCAAAAATACATAAAGAAATATAGATTCACACAAATACATTATATGTATGATGACGTTGGTAACAGAGGCTAATTTGACAACAGTCTGAAAGGTGAACAGCTTGAGAAAATCTTCAACAGCCAAAATAATTCGCATTTATGTGTCAGTTCTTTTTAGAGTCAATATCCTACCAGTCCCATTTTCACCATAGCAATTTAACAGTTGGGCAGTTATTAGGCAGAGCTCGTCAAAAATAAAATACCCTCTGGAACTTGGCATTTCTCAGTGTAACATTCCTGATTAGTCATTTAAATAAGCTTCATTTAGATATTTAATGTATGAACAAGTTGTATCGTTTCACTTACCTCTCCCAAAAATGCAATTCTCTTCTCTGATTTATCTAATCAATTATAATTAACTAAAATCACTCAATATAAAAACATGCAAAAATAGATAAATGTCAAAACTCTACATTTTAACACCTCAGGCAAAGCCTTTACCAAAAAAACAATAAACCATCGAATTTGCAAAAGAAGTACTGAAAGCAAAACTGAAATATTTTTCAAATATAGTCCTGGATGAAAATTTTTTTGCTCAGTCTACTAGATAAATTCAGAAATAGCCCATTTGACACATGTCTAATTGGAAAGGTCAGAGTGCAGGGCTGCCTCTACTGCTACACTGCTAGAACAGTCTGGGCTTCAGTGTCGTGTTCAAAGGGACTATGTAGTGTGGCTGTGTTATGTAGATGTCGTATCAGTCACCCTCTAGTTCCCAGGGCATTACACCTACAGGTTGCTGTACCAGAAATCAGAACAGCAACCTTTCAGTCATCAGTCAGTATCCGTACCTCTGGGCCAACCTGCTGCCCCAGGAGATTTGTCATTGCCGGCTGTCAGCAGGACTTTGGTTTTGAAGTGCTAGTGAATAAAATGATAAACTCCTCTGCCACTGTGTTATAAGCCACATAGGTATTTCATGAACGGCCAGTGCAAGCTGACACAAGGATTTATAGTTTAAATGATACATGGTGTAGTACAAACAAATTCACAGAAAACTCTGGTGAGCCCGGATGGCCAATTATATTTAAGTTGCTTCACAATGATAAATAGTATTCAGTCTGTGGAAGCAGCTAGTTTAACAGCAGCTAGTGTGTTTTGTCGTTTGAAACTACAACTTTTGTGGAGTAGTTGCACATGCAGTCAGTAGTAAAATCCCTGTGTGTGTGTTGGTGCATATATTTTTTACATATAATGTTATTAATAGTGTTAAATAGAATCACATTTAAAGTTATGTCTCTTCACATCAGTGAATTTGATCGGGCTGTGAGAGAATGTCATACAATAAATGCTGGGAACCACTGAAGTAGGTTATGGAGCAACCTTAAGACCTTAGGTAAAAGTAAATAAATGGTGGAAGTTAAATTGGCTCCTTAATCTCGCAAAAAAGAACCTTTTCTTTTTTTACAGCAAAACACAGTATCTCAACTAGTTTCTGAGGATAAATGGAAACGATCGTTCAGCATGTAGAGCTTGTATGGAGTCAGTCAGTTGAAAGATGTAGTTCAGGTTGGAGGGCTAGCTGAGTAGGCGGACAGGTATTTGGGAAGAGGCTGCGGAAGCAGCAGGCAGAGCCAGTGGAGATGGACTAATTTCACCTCCCACAAATCCTCAACAGTTGATTGCCTGGGTGGCCAGTGTCGGAGGCAATCCTCCCTGCCCTCCTCTTAGCTCTGGCATTAGGCGACTGCTCAGTGGAGAGCAACTGGCTAGCAATGACCCTCTCAGCTGGATGACACACTGCCGTTTTTTTCCCTGGAGCAAGAAGAAATGGAGCTGTGACAGACTGCAGAGGATATAGTCTTGATTGTTGATCTTTATCCTTGAACAGGACATGTTCTGACGTGTTTATCCTTCTTATTTTTTACTGAAAAAAAAAAAGAAAACATATGTGCCAGTGTTGTTTTATGAATGCTGAAGATAGTTTTATTTGAGCTATCTGGGGATGGTGGTCAGTCATAAATATTCTGGTTTTCACTGAACACTTCTAGGATAATATGACTACACTGAGTAAAAGGGAAGCATTGTTACTGTGGGGTCATCCCAATTACTAAAAACACATGATGGCAATTTGTCTGCATAAACAGACACTCGCTGCACCCTCTATCCATCTGCTGCATTATTTATATTCAGGTATAACATACAGTATCTTGCTATATATATATATGTTGCAGTGGTAACTGATATAGTTTTTATCCAAAGCACTTTACAATGTCGCTTGTCATTCACACTCCGATGGAAGTGGCAGCAACGCAAGGTGCTCACTTCAGCACAGGTCTTGTTCAGTGTCTTGCCGAAGGTGACTTCAAGACGTCGCCAGAAGTGGGGGATCGAACCACTGCTTCTGTGGTCCGTGGATGCCTAACCCACTGAGCTACAGCCACCTGACGGAATGTTACTTTCAATATAAATGTTTGCAAACATTTACCAACTGATAAATATCGAAAGTTTCAAACTCATGGCTAATATGAAGCATTTTTTGGACTAATGATAAAAAGTGAGCTGCTGTGATTTCGAAAGAAATTTAAAATCCATGGCCTCCTATTTTTCATGCACTGACATATAGAGGATTATCTACAGTTGCTTGATGAGATTATAATTCAACGTCTTCGTAACAGTCCTCATTCCAAATTACTCACTCTCGCTTCGTTTCATTTTTAGCATTTAGGAGTCGTACTAAATATCTGACGCATGAGTACAACTCATAAATCTTGCACATCAAGTGCACATCAACATGTCACGCTGGGAGAGTAAAGCATTCTGTACCTCCTTTCCAAGCAAGTGCGTGCACATACACACATGCACAAACTCACAATCCAGTCTATGACAAACCGGTATCAGCAAACAAAAAACAAATGGCAGTTATCAAGATGAAGCTCGGTGATAATAGTTTCACCTTCTCTGTTGACCTAATGGAGGAAATCAAAAGCAGGGACTGAAACAGTCTGCTGAATCGATATAAAGCACTTATCCTGATTGGCCACTGCAACAGCGACAACAGAGTTAAAGCCGCTAAGGTTGTTGCTTGCTTTCATTCCCCACCTTTCATTTGTCTTCTTTTAAGGAGTGATCCCTGTTAAAAAATGCATCTATGCACAGCTTCGGATCCCTTACAGCCTAGCATGCATTGTTAAGTGGATCAGGGGGATTAATCTTTTAATACAATACACATCAAACAGTGAGGAACAAAGTGCGCTAACTCTAAATTAGTTTTGATGCAACTGTCAGGTATGATACAGTACATATACTACTATCCCTCATCTCTCATCTCTCTCATGGAACATGGCCAGTAGCCTCGAACATGCTATCAAGTACAAGTGTCCGTCTGCCAAATGCTGAGCATTTGACAGTTCATCAATGCTGATGCTATTAATAACTTGGTTCTAACACAACAGCCCAGGGACAAGGATGAAAAAAAAAGGGGGGCATTAATCTCTTCAATAAGTCAATGTGTTGTACAGCATAAAATACACAATTACAATTAACAGAGAAGGTAATCAATCAGCTGCCATTTTAACAGTGATTCCACAATTATCACAAAAAACACAATGTACCTAATGAGGTGATGCCCAAGTCTGGACTATGATTAAAATTAAATATCTGTGACACTTACACCCCATTTTTTTCAGTTATGACTAAAGGACTAATTATTTACTCAAGATTTTCGTTTGTGCCTTAACACATTTAAACCTGCACTCTGACAACCGTATGGGGGTTGGTGAGTGGCAATTGTCCACGATATCTTGATCAGGATTACCAAGAATACGTAGCTAAAGTTTAGTATGTGCTATCCAGACATGTTTGTGCTATGGCCAGGTCTCTCGTGGACCGGAAGCCTGGAGCAACAGCTTGATGAGTTCCAAAGCTTTTAACTTGATGTGCTCAAACAACAAGCTGCACTCACTCAGTGATTTTTTTTTTTTTTTTGGCAAGTGAACGCAGCCCTTTTAACAGCTAATACATGCACTATGTGACACTGGGTGCTGTCCAATAATATCAAAGAGCATTTTTATTGGATGCTGCTCAATTCTTCCAATTATGTTGTTTAAGGCTCTTACAGTCCCGATTAGACTAGTTAATTTAAGCCACTCATTAACGCAGATGTAAAACAAACATATTATCATAAGAGCAAGCATCACTATTAAAATTGTGCAAGACAAAAACAAAGAACAAGCATTGTTCACTATTTATTTTAAGTCATTATTCTTTTTTAATTCCAAACATACTTGGGCCCCTGATGGGGAAAAATGCATTGAGAATCCCTGCTACCTATGTGCTGATGACATGTCTCAGTAATACGAGCTGCATTTATCTCTACTGTTTTAATAGCGCCTCTCCATGCCAACCTATCTGATGACATCACTGAGTAATGCAGTTCTCTCCCTTGTTTTGCCGGAATTTAATTCTCATGTGATGCAATTCATAGCAATGACTTCTATACTATTGAAAAATGAAATAATTACAAAACTCTAAAAATAAAATCAGAAGAAATATAAGCTATTTGCTATATTGTCCATATCCTTTTACCGTTATAGTGCTGAAGTTCATAAACTGCGTTGGTTTTGTTTGAGATATATAGTAGTATCAGACTGACAGGAACAAGCACTGGCACTCTAGGTAGTTTAGGTTCAGTCAAAATAAATAATAGGTTTGTATTTATCCTATTAAACATTCAGTCACTTAAGTTGCTTAGTTATATTTTGGACTGTTCACTCACTTTACCTTCTTTTGTTTTCATGCATCACATCACCATCTTAGTTTCAGAATCTGCCAATAAATTTTATTCATATCACACTGAAGCTGGAGTGTGTATCTTAAGCTAGTCCTAGATTAAGACCGGGAGATAGTCCTTTCTGTCGTCTGCAGCCCTCCCGCGCTCCATACAAGCTCTACATGCTTTTTTTTACACTTGGCCAGGCTTTGCACAGCTGTTCAGGTAGCTCTTCTGCGATTGGTCAGAAGGGTGAACCTTAAGAAAAATCTTTCGAATATCTCTACACTTCTGCCAGTGTTTCTTAGTGACACAACATCCCACTAAAATGTGCAGCACCACCTAGAAATATAGAGCATGTTTTTATTAAGAAAATATTTGAAAAATGTTCCATACTGTACAGTAGCTTTGCAAAGAAAACAAGCACCAACTTGTTACCATAGGTAGCATATTGTTTGTAGGTTTTGAAAGCAAAATTAAGTTTGCCAAAGTCAGTAGGTTCTTAATGGGTTCATGTGTAAATATATATTTAATCAAAATCTGATGTCTTCTGCTGTCACATGTCCAGTATATTTATTTTTACTTTGCACACTGAGCATTTTTAGCCCAAACGTTTCTTTGAGGATGAATTAAATTGAATCTGATCTCATTGTCAGGTTGTAGCTGCAGGTGGTGAACATTAATTGAGCTGTCGCTCAAAACTGTTTTCCCAAGTGAAATATTTTACCTAAGCATTATTAATAATTTTCTCTCATTACATAAATTGAACAGTAAACATAAAAAGGACTGAAGTGATTCAGATTCAATTCTGGATTCAGGTTGAATAAATAATGGTGTCTCTGTTTTTATTTTATTTACTTAGAAACGCCGCTGCAACAGAAGGTGTCAACATTCAGTAGGGCTCCCTGCTCTCCATTTTGTGGGAACTTTATTACTGTATCATCACGGCCAACTTTTTAAGATGTCCAATCTCAGTTTTAAGGAGGCAATATTTTCTGAATAACTTGAAGCTTTGTCTTAGTCTTTTTGAGAAGCCTTTGCTCATCATTTTATCAGTTTCTGGACAAAAAAAAAAAAAGTAATTTTAACCCTCATCAATTTGTTCTATATACGCAAATATTTATGTTTAAATATAAACCATGGTGGTTTTAATAATATTATAGATGGTCAGCATGGTCACTCTGAGCGGTCTGCAGTTACATAGCCCCATTCACATTAGAATGTGATGCACTGTGTGTAGAGGTGGAAGAAGTACACGAACTCAATACTAAAGTAAAAAGTTACAGTGTAAGAATTGACCAAAAGAAAACCAAAAGCCTTAGTTTAGTGTTTATGAGACTCAAGGATTATCATTTCTTTTTAGAAAGACGTTACACATTGAAAACATCTTTAGGAAAAACATCAGCTAATCTCACATCGGTTTTCCAGTTAGGTTCATATTTCTTTAATATTCTGCTACTGTGTGACATATTATATACTGTATATTTATACTGAGCTTAGCTGTAGGTTGTGAACACTGGGGCTGTCACTGTCAATCCACAGAGATTTTGAGTTTTAGTTGTTCTTATTATCCATGCGTGTTGTGTGAGCTAACGTAACATACCTTTCACCAGTGCTTGTTTCGGTTACTTTCATCTATCTGATATTTGAAGTGCAGGTTTAATAAGACTTCGACTAAAAACAGTGCATTTGTGGATCTTCACCACTATCAGGGTTTTTCCTGCATAGAGCGTTTCAGTGCAGCCACCTCCTTCAAATTTTATGTTGCCCCCAGCTCTCAACAAAACTGTCGTAGGTGTCTTCACAGAAAACACAATTTTCTAACTTCTCCTTTAAGTGTTAGTGTGTGTGTCGGTGTCAACGTGTAGCTGCGCCTGTGTAATGCATGAGAGTTACATCATGACCCTCTTATAGCTCAGACCATCTGTTTGACATACGTACTTAAGTGTGTGTGACATTAAGGGCTCTTGCTTCTCCCGTTAGTAAAGCTAAAACCGGTAGTTTCCAAGTTTCCAGTCTGGCAGTTAATGTCAGCAGGTGCAATAAAATATCGGTTAACTGAATTAAACTAATGTTAAGGCAAAATCAAACTTTGTTGTTTGTGGGTATGTCTGCTGTCTGTAAATCAGTGGGGAAAATATAACACAACATGCAGACACACATGGTCACTAATGAGGAAATCACCCTGTAACTCTGTCTTTTTTCCCAACTTAAGCAGAGTAAGATGACTTTTCTAGAAAAACTGTCAGCTGATCTTACACCAGTTTCATAATTTTCAAGTTAAATTTTCTTGTTATGATTTCAATAAGTTATTCAGATCCGTGTTCTGAACAGGGACCATAAGCAATAAGCTGATGGAAAATAATATGTGGCAAAGTCGGTTGGCTGATTTATTTGATGAGCATTTGAAATCCTCTGCAGCTGTGTAGCCTACTGTACAAACACAGTATATTTACTTTTACTGTGTATGCTGAGCATCTGTGGCACAAACATGTCTTTAAGGATGAATGAAGTATTTTAGTATTAGGACCTGAGTACTGCAGGCTGTGAAAACCATTATGAGCCTTCGTTTCAACTTTCAACAGTATTTAGCCCCCTAATCATCCAGACATAATGTTATGACTTTTTTCTTTCAGAAAACATGTTGTTACAACTTATACAACTTAACACACATACTTAGGTGTACATGATCCACATGCTAACACGTGAATCTCATTTTGAAGATGCACGATATGAATCAGATCTAGGAACACGTTTAAAAGTGGTTCTAATTGTATTTGAATGAATGAATTAAATAAATAAATGAAATTTGTCCACACCTCGTTTAAAAATTCAGTCACTTGAGGGCAAAACAGTTGGATTTAGGCATGTAATGTAATGTGAATGTAGAATGTAGAGTTAGTTGTTTCACTCAATGGGGTAACTATCAAGTGTGAGGCTGGGCGGGCTCTGCCTTATTTAATAAAGGAAAAAGTCCCGTTCTGACAACATAGAATTGTGATAGAGTAAGCAAAGGAGATTTCTGAAGACCTTAGAAGAAGGTGTGTTAAATCTCAGCTAACTGAAAAAACAAAAGGATTTTAAAGAACTTGTACAAATGCTTGTTATTCTCAACAGTTGACAGAGATCACACTATAGCAAGTCTGTTTTGGAATTGCTGGTCAAAGTGCTGAACTTCATCCTATAAAAATGCTTTGGAAGGAGCAGAATCAAGTAGGCCCATGCGAGGAAGCCAACCAGCATCCCTGATTTGTAAGTGCTTTGTAAGGAGGAGCAGGCTGTGTGCAGCAAAAGGGGTCATGCTGGTCAGCGAGAGTACAGATTCACATACTTTTGCCAGATTAAATAGGTTCCACCAAAAACAAAAACCTAAAATAAGGGAAAGTAAGTTTTGTTTTTGGTTCCCTTTATCTAGTTTTTACATCTTCAGTGAGAATCTGAGAGCATTTCAGGTGATATTCACGCTTACAGAATGTTGTCAAAGGAGCTGACAAACTGCCACTGTAACCGTCTATTTACTTATTTCACTTTTTACATTTTAGCTCATCACTTGTACGTGGCCGTAATCTTTCTGTTACCTAATGTAAATGTTAGTATTGGTATGTTAAAATTATAACTAGGAATAGCTGAAAAAGGTTGGGTGCCACGTAATGAAGAGGACAATTTTTAATCCTAGTATTTGGCTTTCGTGACTAAGTGAAGTGGTTAAATGTACCTGACATCTGTGGTGAAATCGCATCAAAGGAACCATTTATAGTAACAGAAGGGTCATGATTTGTGTTTTTCTTAGGTGCCCTGAGGAAATGTCATCTATATACAGTGTAGATGAATCACCATTTCTTCCCTTGTGTGTGAGCATTCGGCAACAGTCCTAAAATGAAACAATCACAAATACCAGGGCAACATGAAGCAGGGATGTCTACAAGGTGGGAACAATTCTGCAAACACAATACTGGTAACAGACTGAACTCTAACGAAATCTTTGCCAGTGAGCCAATTTGGCCCCAAGAAATGAACAGTGTAATTACGGTTTTTAATTTATACCCAGACAGAAATTTCAATGACCACTTTCCTCAGTATTTTATAGAGATGTTCAGTGATTTTGTAGCTAGGCAAAATATGCGTTGTGTCAAATGGGGCAAGTCTATTTTCTAGTCGTATCATTAGAAATTAGGTAAGATTAACCACTCTCTTGCGGACCTCATTGGCTTTTAACACAATTCTATGTACCTGCTTTATGATACAAAGCTATGCAATCAGAGAACCATGACTTCACTATAGCAATGCATTTTCTAAAAGAGCAAACTAGGTCAAAGATTTACCCCTAATCATAAAATGTACCTTTATAAAAGAGGTTTTGGCAGGACACAAATGGCAAACATGATCAGACAACAAACAGCCACCTTTACTTCAGAAGAACAGTGTGCTGGAATAACTAATGGAATCCCACTAAGCTGAATTGTGATAATGGGATTTAAGTTCTTTAGTGTTATGAATTTAATGTTCGGTTATAATGCTTATTGTGGTAATTAACTGATGTTGTCCTTTTATCAATATCTATGCAGTGCTGATCGATAATACCTCTGCCTTTAGTATATAAAAGTCAGTAGAATTAATCATCCTGGAATTAATCACTGGAAAAAAGCCAAGTGAGTGATGAAAGAAAAGCCATCCATTGTACTTGAAAGCAGAATAAATGCAGTGATTGGATTGATTAATTTACTTGTTTAACTGTCAAAGCAGAGGACTCAGTGATAGGGAGAACCGTTTCAAATATTCAAAGGGGTGAATGTTCTGGTGAAACACCTATTAATCACGGACATTTTGGCCGAGCAGATGAATTGTGGTGTTGGTTTGCTATGCACACTTCCACAGAATCATTAGCTGCTACAGTCACTCAAACCAGAACAGACATGGGGGCTAATCAGCAGCTCTAATGGACACACTTCATAATTGTCAGTCTTTTGCAGTATGGTAAGGAGAACTAAGCTGCGGAGACTGAGAGCATGCTATGAACTGCAGGCAGCTTTGATTACATGAGCTGAGAAAGTATTGTGCCTATATACTCATTATTTTAACTCAAGACTTAAGGATTTCCAACATTTAATACCACAGTTTTTTCAAAGTACAAATGTCGTCCTATTCTTATAGTTAGTGAAGCGAAGTGAGTTCCTTATAATTAAGGCAACTTTATAGGCACTGTTCCCAGGCGAGTGTATGTACGAGTACCTGTGTTAGATGTTTCATCTTTATTAGCCAGAGCATGGTAAGCCTAGCTCTTCATGCACTAATCCCCAGCTAAAGAAACAGCTTTCAAGGAATTAACATCAAAAGTAAAGCTTTGCGTGCCGGCGGGGGAGCTTTCAACAGAGCCTGCCTCAACTATCTCCTAAGTATTTTCAGAGCCTCTGGGATGAAGAGGAAGTTAAGTTTAACTTGCTCTGTGTTCTTCTGCAAGTCTTTGACCTTGTTCTCAGGTCTCTTAATAATCCCTGATATGTCTGAATCCGTACAGCGTTTGGGGCGCTTCCATGGGGCACTGCCAGAGGGTGAGGATTTTTGCAGTGGGGCCCATTGGCCTGTATTCCCTTTAACCATAATTCCTGTGATCAGCGGGTTGTGGTACAGGTGCTGCTGAAGTTCCGGATCAGCACCTGAAAGGCATGAACTAGCTAAAGAATAACCTACTATGCAAAGCAGATCTGTGAATTTTGATATCCAAATGTAGTATGTGAATCTTCAGTAAAGTCCTAATAATGTCATTAACTGAGAACATGCACCAACCAGACTGATATTATGAGAAGTCACAAAGCATAAATAAGCCATTTTCTTTGTATTTGTTTATTGTAGCGTTTGCAGTAGATGGTTCAAGTAAAGGCGAAGTCGGTCTTATAGTTTCAAAGCGTTTAAAATATTGACTTAAAAGCTCGATAGTAATTGTCTGAAAGGGTCCAAAAGTTTGACACTGTGGAAACTATAGGACCGACCTGACCTTTAATTGAGCCAGCTACTGAGACAGACCAGCTTGTCCCCATTACTGAAGGACAGAGCAACTTGAATTGAGGAGATCTTTAGGAGATCTTATCTAGTTATTATCAATTTAATCAATTATCTAATTATCTCTATATTATCAATTATCTGTTTAAACATCATCTAGATACATATTGTTTCAGTCATTTCCATCCAGTTTCCATCTTGCTTCATACATGCAGCTGCAACTGTCTATATAAGATTTATTTTTTTTTATCTCTAAAAATGTGACATGCAACACATTGCATTTCTGCTTCCTAAAGCTTCTTTCAAGAGATAGTTCTTTGGCCAGTGATGATTGCTTTTTACAGTGCTTGGTCTTGCTCATGTCCCCATAACTCATTTACTCTTTCATAGACTGTGACAGCTTTGATTGTAGCTAAGGGACAGTGATGACTGATTCATTGTGTCTTTCCAAAGTACAGTTGGAGAAAATGACATTGGCAGCTTTGCATCGCAGCTCAAAGCAATAACAAACAGCGTACCTCCTATCTTGTGAGGTCACAATGAATTCTCCATGGTACAATAAATTGCTTGTCTACCCAATGTTAACATCCCATAAGACAATCATCAGGCATTTTTTTTTTCTTTTCTCTAAATCCATTTATATAGCTTTCTTGAAAGAGGTGCTGTGGGATTTATTTTGTCACATGTCACACAAGCTGTGGGACTGTGAAACAGGCTGAACTGCAGGTCGCATCACAGTGTCTCCATTGTACACTTATGACTAGGTGGGGTAGTTGGACTAGGACACTGCATTATGAATAAATATCTTTTGATAGTCAGACTATGAAATGATGTGCAAAAGTACAAGAAGCATTTTCGCGTGGGGGCCAACATGGTGCATACTTCTACAGCGAGCAGAATTTTTATCGCATCACGTTGGAAGCATGTTATACATTATCATAATATGTTGTGGGGGGAAAATACAATCAAACAAGAGTCTAAGGAACATTTCCGCATTCTAACTTGGAAGAAAAGATGCCTTGACATTTTGTATCAAATAGGAAGGAGATGTTTAGGTCTGCCACTCTTCCCCCCCTTCCCTTTTTTTTTTAAATAAGTTGGACTTTAGGTTGATTAGGATATTGTGACCGCATCTTTGAAGCTGTCATGAGAAGGGGGATTTTTCTACATATCTTTATAGTCTTGCGTTTATTATGCAAAGTGTCTTTAAATAACTATGTTGTGAATTTGCGCTACATAAATATAGATAGATCTAAGTGAAAAATTGAATTGAAGTTTTGTGCTATGTATAGTCAGGACTTTTGCATATATTTATATTATGTGCATTAGTGTTTTGAGTGTTTATGCAAAGCAAGCACAGTCCATGGTCTAGTAACTGAAAAGCTTGAGTTGTCATAGCAGTTCTTTTAGCCCCTTGACAGGTTCACAGCACAAATATGCCACCTCGTCATTCACTATAAAGGGTACAATACTGGAGTGGAGGCTCATAGTTGACCCTTCAGCTGGTCTCAGACATGGGGTTATTTTACCCTGCCTCCTTTATAAAATTCTCAAGGTGGTATTCAGCAGGCATCATCTGAACTCCTATTGATGAAAAACACCCCCGGCTGATTTCATCTGGGGGAGGTTTTCAGCTAGAAGCAGAGAAGTATTTTAATATATGGAAGTCAGAGGGAAGTTTAAATGCATTAATGTGCATTTTTCACCCTGAACTAACGCTATAGTTGAAAGTTGAAAATCGATGAAGTTGCCCTTTAAACACCACAGAAAAAGGGTTAAAGAAATAAGCGTCTACTAGAGTTGTGTTTATTTAATCATTCTTCATAATATATAAAAATGTGTCATATTGTGATATTCTATAGCTCTGTGACTTGGTATTTGCATAAGTAACATTAAGTGGACATTAAGGTTTTGGTCCAAGGACCCAAGTTAGAAGATGGTGAAGGTGATGGTGAATTTTATTACAATGATGCGGTAAAGGAATCCGCAGAAAATCACTCTGAAAATGGAGGACAGAAAGGGCGCAGTATAATAAGGCAACAACACCAGTTAAACAGGACCCAAGTGTTGAAGATCAACCTGAAGAACACAATACAGGGCTGCCGAACCTAAAGAACAGGAAGTGAACTTAAATACAGGAGTGGGGGGGAAACTAGGGAAGCTGAACATGAACAAGAAAATAGGCAAATGTCTGAACTAAAATTAATAACATCAATGGACGGGACAACAGAGAAACAAAAATAACACAGGGCGGATCTGGAATAGTTAATGACAATGATCTAGAAGTGGGCATGTACAGAGACGGATCATAATCTACCAACTAAGGACCACAGCACAGAATAATCAAATAACCCAATACTGAACAGAGGCGGACAGGCCGGGAAAAACAGACAAAGTCGAGTCCAAAAGGAGAAATCAGGTAGAACAGGGCAGGCCGTAGTCCAAGCAGGAAAAGACACAGTCTGGCAGGGGACTGTGGAGAGAGCCGGGTTTAAACAGGCAAGGGAACAGGTGAACACAATCAGATTAGGCAGGAAGTGAAACAGAGGGACTACAAAATAAAAGCTTGGAAAAAGGAAGCAGAAAAGAGGGTGAGAGAGGAAATGACAGTGAAGGGCAAAAATTGAATAGAGAAAGAGACAGACAAGGAGTGGCAGAGATGGGGGGGGGGTGCTGGTCTAACAGTTGATGAAGGGGGAGGGTATGTGAGTGGGTAGATTGGTGTGGGGAAGGCCATAAAGTGAAGGTGAGTAGAGTCCAGTCTCAGATCCATGACAGGAAATAGTTTGGCAAATAACATCTGAATAAAAATCCAGGATTTGCAAGTTGTGTCAGGACAATGAACAGACACATTTCTTCCACCACCTCAATTGCAAACGCCATCAATACGAAGAGAATGCAGATACTAGACCAACAGCAGTAACAAGCTCCTTTATTTCAGAATGTTTTGTCAGCAAAGTCTTAACTATATGGTATATAATAGAAAAAATCGGAAGGTGTTCGACATATGTTTTTGGCCTGGAGAGGTGAAGGGAAGGAGACAACTCTTGTTCTTTCTTTGGTTATGAGAAATTAGTATTGGCGTGGTGGCTACTTTCTATTTGAGCCTCTGTTGCCCTTTTGGTTGGTCTGTACCTTCAGATGAATTTTTATTTATGATACACTGTGCATCCATTTTAAATTGAAGAGTCACTCAATGACCACCTAGGGTCAGACGGACGATGCTTTCCTTATTTCAGATTGAACATAAATTATTTCCATTACATAGTAGAGACATATCTTACAAAGAAAAGTTCAAACAAAAGTAAAGTCCAAATCCAAAATATTCAAATAAATTCATTCCAAAAATAATAATCAACAATCAATAATAATCAACAACAACAATAATCCAAATGAACAATCCTAAATACAATTTTAAAGAATGTCAAAAAGGCTTTATTGAGCCAAACTAAAACTAGCAGGCAACCTCCTTCCTTAAACTGCTAAGCGTTTCTGTAATATATATTCTTATAACACCAGAACATGCCCAAGAATTTAAATATGTTAAATCAACTCTCATGTCATCCTGACACTAAAAACCACAGAGGTCTAAGTGATCTAAGCGCAAAGAATATTCGTAATTTAAAAAGCACGTTTTCAATTCTTCTAAAAAAACGCTAAGGCATGAGGTGCAGGCCACAGAGGAATGGGAACATTTAAAGTGTCTGGTACAGCCACAAACCAACGGGGATTAATACCTTTGGAAATTAGATGAAAAACACTGTGTCCGTATGCAAATGACTTATTAAATGTGTATGGCTTGAAGACTTTTTTATGCTTGTATCTATTTTCGCAGGTACTAGCCCTGTCCTTTCTATACAAACTACTGTTTCAGAAGTCTGGCCGACAAATCAGTTACCGGTCACCGCTTTGAAAGTAGTCTCAGCAGTCATGGAGCTCCGCACCGTTTTATTCCCTACTTAATGGTTGCAATGTGTTTGAGTGATCAGCCTGACTGGCTGAAGGAGAAACAGGGACTGTATGACATGGATGGTGTTGGATAAACATTATCCAGTTCATCGTAACGGTCATCTGGAGTCTCCGTGGTCCTCCTCCAATGTCCCATCACACACATGTTGCTGCAGTAAAACTAAATCGAAATAAAATCTTTGACCATGATCATCTCTTGGCCGTGTTGTGCTTGATGTGGATTATTTGCTTGCACTGCTACTGCATTCCCTGCATTGTAAGTCGCTTTAAATAAAAGCATCTGCCCGATTCCTAAATAGATACTAAATCCCAGAGTCCCAGTCATGTCGTACATGTGCACAACTAACTGAACCACGCCATGGTACATCTGGCCTTGATGTTTTGAAAGTGGTCTGTATCTAATATGTGTGTTAAAGTTCAAGTTATACTTCAGGTTACTAATATATGGGTAACAAACACTAGAGTGCCTTTAGGAAATTTTTAGTTGTGTGTAAATAGATAGAGGTGCCTTAGAGAAGTCCCTGCTTAACACCAATGTGGCAAGGTTTTCCGGATAAAAAGGGCCTTTATGTGCTCCCACTAGTTATGCTTTCATAATTGCTGAATTAGCTGCCAATGGGTTATGGTGGAAACAAGAAAGTGGGCATGGTAGAATGTAGATAGCTACTTGGCTGTATTCACTTATTGCCAGATGCCAGTAGACAGGGCACTTGTGGAGTTGAAGGTACGGTTACTGAGAATAATATCCAGAGTTTTGCTTACAGCTGCCCTGATCTCATAAGCCATATTATATAATGATCAAACATTGTTTTGTGCTTTTCAGTGATTTGGACATTATAGCCCTTTAGTTCAAGATGGTAGATCAACTTTGGGGTGAATATCAAACATTATTTGCAGTAACCTAACTGCTTCGATGCTTAACACGTGAAAAACAAGCCTGTTCGGTAAAAACATTGTTTAAATGACGAAGAAGATTTGTGCAGAAAGGTTCATGAAAAGAAATGCGCGAGAGCTGTATTTGAAGCAGACTTATAATTAGGGGAAAATGGTAGAGGAACTATTGTAAACCAATATATTGTTTTGTGTGTTCTCTTGCTGAGTTTATTGTAAACAAAACTTTCACCCATTGGTCTCCTTAGGGTGTGTTGATGAGGGTGAAGCCCATGTTAAAATCTTCTTCTTCGTTTTTTTTATTTTATCATCTGCTGTTTTTTCTTCTGACCTTGTTTTGTATGCAGTACTTTGTGCAGAGCCTCAATATCCACCGTAGCTGACAAAATAACGTGGGTTATGTTTTAAAGCTAAGCAGGTGAAAAATGTCTTTTGGATTTAATGTTAAAGTCTATGTATTTGACTGCAGGTCAGTGAACCTTAGTGATTGTCCTTGATCGCCAATATGTCCCGGATAATGGCTCTGCTTCTGTGATTGTTCACGTCTCACTAAAGAAATAAAAATTAAGAACTGTAGAACCATGTGCCAACACATTGCATTCCTTAACTGTTCCTATACTTTACTGAGCAGAGCAGAGGAAAATGTGTTGTTGACTTCAGTTTTGATGAATTCATTAGAAGAGATGTTGCTTGTGGCTTGTGTACCTTGTTTCCTTTTCAGCTGCTTCTTTCTGAACAGTTTCAGCACCATATACTATACCGCCATTCATACACGTGCATTGTTTTTTTAGGCAAAGCATCAAGTCAGATGAGGGTCCTGGTAGAAAAATAACTGGATAAAGTCAGTTGAGGTCATCAAGGGTTCCCACTGTGTTAAAGCATTGTTATATTACCACATCGTACATTTGTCTAGGTCAACCTCAGTTTCAGTGGTTTTACATGCAAAAACGTTCCTATACAATAAATACATCCACAAAGCAGAGGTGTACTACTCTATATCAGTGTTTTTAACCCCGTCTTATATTTTCTTTTGTGTGATTTGTTGATAGTTGTTCCGTTGCATAGTTCATCAATTTTGTGTGGGACACTGGGTTGCAGTAATGTAACAGAATGTCCCATAAAATACGCACTCAGATGCTATTTATTATTAATTCATTATTAGTACACATCCAAAAGTATTGGCAGGGTTAGAGGTAAGGCTAGTTCATTTGTTTTTCCTCTATTAACATGAAGACCAGAGAGCCAGTGCTGAGCTGGTTAAAGCACCTGTCAAGTGAACAGATCCTGGGTTTGAATCCAGCAGTGCATTTGAGGGGCCCTGGGGGATCAGAGGCAGAGCATTGGGTTGGGATGCAGAAGGCCACGGGTGTGAATCCCGTCCCATCCCTAGGACCACCTTGGTGGCAGGAAGAGTTGCGGCAGGAAGGGCATCCGGCGTAAGAACTCATGCCAAGTCAATGTTCCGATCACGTCCCGCTGTGGCGACCCCTGAAGGGACAAGCTAAAAGCCGTTAATCTTTTTTTAACAGGAAAACCAGAGAGTTGTAAATGGTAAAGAAGCACAGCATTTTGATTTGGAGAAAAAAAGGAGAAACAGTCAGGTGAAGTGGTAGCATCCTGTGACTCAGACTTACTCAACAGCAGTTGCAATTGTGCAAAGCCTCTAAAACCAATTCAGTAAGTCTTGCCCTCCTGACTAATCATACAAAAGCAGTGAATATCACCTATCAGTAACAACACCAATCTTATTTACTGCAATTGAATAAATATGGCTACTTGCGCAGTGAAGTGTAAGGAGTGAAGAAAAGCTGGGCAGAGCAGAGACAAAGAAGAAAATGTAATGAGCAGAGATACAGAGGCAATGCCACAAGATAGGCAATCGGAATCAGAAGGCGCAGTTGGATTTAGCCAAAAAGTACAGAAATGTTGCCACAAATATTTTATGGTATGTGAAGTCCAAAGTAGGGCTCCTTGATAATTTCAATCCTAATAATCATAATTATTTTCTTCAACACTGGGATCGTGATTGCTTGACTCGATTGATTTCTTAAACATCACACATTGGTTGAAGTTTTGTTAATAAGTCATCTGAGTGGTGGATTCTCCTGAGCTTTATATCAATATACTTCAGACTGTCTTTCATGTTTTTGTGATGCACCTGTTACACTTTTAGGTGCAGAGATGCTACGTCTTTTGACCTCTGCACCACCACACTGCATTTGAACTGAAACACTCAAGATGTAAGCAAAGTCAAGACTTTCAGCTTTAACCTAAGCGTCGAAAGTAAGCTTTCAGGAATTAAAGGTATTTTATTACACATGCCATCATTTTTGTTGGCTCATAAATAATGGAACAAATGGCTGACAAGCAGTCGCATGGCCAGGTGAGAGCTACATTTGCATTTGGTAGCTGTTCAGTGAATCTCGGAACATGAGGTCCAGCTTATGCTAGTGAAAGAGGCCGTCAAAAAAACTAGATCAATCCAGCAGAGAGACAGCGAAATCATTGAGAGTGCAACAGTTGGAAGATTCTTAAAATGAAAGAATTAACTGGGAGCTCAGCTAAAGTAAAAGGCCTGAAAGACCCTGGAAGACTATCGAATCTATCGGACTAAACGCATATACTGAACTATTATTGCTTCTATATTTACTAATATACAGTATCAGCATTGATTAGTTGATTTAAATTTGATAATTGCATTTAAGAAATACCTAGATCCAAAGATCGGAATTGCAAGTATATGTCAAAATATGTCACAAAAGGATCAACTCAAAATATATTAAATAAAATGTACTAAATTAAAATGGCTCCTGCAGTTCAAATCATATCATTAGATTGCTACTTGGAAAAATCAGAATTTTATTGCTGGCTGAGGTGGAGCTCCCTATTTATTTATCCATGTACAACAAATAATTATTTTCATTGTGGATTAATCTGCTGATTATTTTCTCCCTTTTATCGATGTTGGGTTTTGGAAATTCTGTTGGGTTTTAAAACTGACCTACCTTCAACACGCACACAACACGCTTTCTTAAGTCGGCTCTAGAGTCACGAAGATGAGTGTTAAGAAAGATTAATGTTTGTTATTTTTTCCTTAGGAGTTAAAGTTATAAATGGGACAAATACAAGATAGGTGAACACGTTTCATATGTTTCTCGTTCAGCTTCTCAGACATTTTCTTATCGTGTAATGAAATTGAGCTTATTTACAAGTCCCAGATTGCAAGTCCAAGTCGAGTCTCATATCTTTTGAGGACAAGTCTCAAGTCATTAACCAAGTCATTGGTGCTTATTGGTGACCTGACTGCTGATCAAAAAAGCAGGACAAAGTTAATAGTATGCATGAAGAATATAGGGCTATACTGTCTGCTCAGATTCAGCCGAATGCTGCAAAACTTACAGGACACCTCTTCATGTTGCAGATAAATAATGACCTAAATCATCCAGCTGACGACAAGCCTGAAAGCAGAAAGACCCACAGACAAGCAGCAGCTAAGGGAAGCAGCGGGAAAGGCCTGGAAAAGCATCTTGGGGGAGAAACTCGCAGTTGGTCGTGGCCATGGGTTCCAGGTTAGTTCGGATTATGGTATGAGGAAATTAATTGCAACTGCAAGTGACAGAAACAGGTGCAATTTCAAAATTAAGGATATTTGCACGCAAAAACAATATAAAAAGGCTCCGCTATAGTAGAAAAAAAAATATATATATGTATGTATGTATATATGAAATCTCTGCACCTGAAAGTGCAATAGATGAAAAAAAAAAGCAAAGACAATGCAAAACCAACAAAAAGGAAGGACAAGGAAACGAGTGGCATATTAAATGCATCATACTCACTTTAATTATGCATCATTCGAATGTAGGACTTCTGTTATTTTACTGCGGCTTTGAAGACATGCATCCAAAACTATGCTTGTGTTCGTACACTTGTAAAACCAAACAACCAGGCCTGATTTTAAGATTATTTAGCTTGCAGCAGTAGGGGGGTTGACATCTAAAGTCGATGACTGCTAATGAGCAAACCTAAAAAAATATGATTAATCAATTGATTTCACAGTGAACAAATAGATAATTTTTTTATACTAAGAGGTAAATGCTAATGAATAAGAGCAACTGCTGACCTTCCCCATTTGTTTTTATTTTCTATTGAGATATTTTGGTATTTTTTTAAAGCAAGCTTAAATCATCATCTTTTATGCAGCAGAGTCCCTTGTTGCATACATACTTGGATCAAAGCCCGGTAATCCATAACAGATGCTCCACCGGAGTCGTATCCTATTCAGTACACGAATCATTCAGCTTTAATAAACCCAGTCTGGGTTTAACACCATGCTGTGTGATGGACAGGAATATTGCTGTGACCCTCTGGCCTTTGTTGTTGTCCAGAGAGACAGCAAGATTCTTTATTTATCATGTGGTTTGTGGTAAATATAATTGCAGTCGGCTATTGTGTTTGACTGACTGGATTTAGGTTCAACATGTGTGATTCTTCATTTTGTTTTCAATATTTAAGCTGAGTTCTTACCAGTGATTTTGAGCAGACGTGTTTTTAATTTAGATGTAACTATTTAAATAATGTAACGAATGAAAATCACTTCGTTTTATTTAATTGCCTTGTTCCAACAGTAATTTTTAACCCCTTCTATGGTTGTTAAATTATAGTTGCCAGTGGTGGTTGTATGAACAGCCTCTTCCATCTCAGCCAAAGAAGTCTTTTCGTGGCCTCACTCACTAGTCCCAACAAGCAACAAGGCCAAATAAATTCTTAATGATGATTTTCAATGAATCATTTATATATTGTGTTCGGTTTCGATTAAACTGTGGAAATCTGTTTTCACTCTGACATAAAATGTCAGTGTTTTTGTGAAAAAAAGCCAAATTAGTGAAAATGATAAAAGGTGGAGAATCGCAAGGATGTGAATACAGGCCACTTCAGAAGAGTCCAATGTTTTCTTCTTGCCGAAGTGCCTGCACTGTGTTTTGGATCTTTATCCGTGACTGAAACAGCACTGTCCCTCCTTTTGCTCAGTGATGCTTTGTTAATGTTCAGATTTCATTGTGCCCTGCATTAATTTAAAGGCACCCTATGCAAGACACAGCAGTCTAAGCCCGGAACGTAACTGAGCCTCCACTGTTTTTCAAAGTGAGAACCGGGTTGGGGTTTTTTTTCTTCTGTAAACATAGAGTTGATATGTCTCAGCAAAATGCTCTAACTTTGTCTCATCAGCCCAAAGGACAGCATTTCTTTTTCAAAAGACAGGTGTTCCTGGGTCTTCTTTAAAGGAGCTTATTTTCATTCAGTGAGTGGTGTGATTTTGATCAGTGTTGTCAGTTTTGGACAACAGCAGTCAGTGGCACAATTCACGATGTTACAGTAGGTAGACACTTCTTTGTGTGTTTTTATGGGATTCGTTGGCGTTAAACAAATAGACAAAGTAAACCTCATTCTTTAAACTTAATCATGTTAGGAACTGTGGTCACACGATCCTCAAGAAGCTTAGGGACGGTCTTGTAGGCAAAAATGCGCTAAATGAGTATAAAATTGTAGACGTTTGTTTTTCCACTTATTGCTATTGTTGGAAAGGGAGAGTGTCGTGTACCGTGGGCAGGTGTGTAGGGTAAGTGAATGTTGTCAGGGGGGTTCTGACAACCAAACTTACAATAAACTAATGCAACATCTTCTAAAATGCAAAGTAGCTAAAACACCAAACTCATCTTGGTGGACAACAAGCTCACACAATTTGAACCTGCATTAATACATTCGGATCTATGGTGCAAGACTAACAGCAAGTTCAAAAGCATGTGTACTACAGTGTATGTTTTCCCCACAACCTTATCACACAACTAATTATTGATTTTTATTGAAGACCCCTTTCCTGTTTTTATTACAGCACTCTGCCTCTTCATTACCACTTCTAAGAAGAGTGGGAGGCAAATGCAAATATTGCTCTCCTCATCTTCACATCTATCAGATGAGGCTGTTTGATATGACTGCTGTTGCAATGATTTTGGCTTTGGAAAGTCACGGTATTAAAAAGTATAATGCACACGTACCTGTAGTGATGAAGCAGCCAGTAGAGACAGTTATATTTATTAGCTTGCTGTTGTTTTCAGCTCTCTGTTGTCTTCACTGGATTTTTTTTCTTTGTGAAAAAGAATGTTTAGCTTGGAATAGGGAGCCACACATTTACAGTTCCTACTCTTTGCATATGCTGACTATTTATTTGTCAATATATGATTGACATACAATATGGGCTTTACAATTAAATACAGTATACTTACAATATAATTAAGTTTATTATCAGTACAGTATTACTGAAAAATATGTATTTCAGTGTTCCTTTTTGTTTTTCTTTCAATAGTGTAGCACACAAGTTAGTTTGTGTCTCCCATTTCCCGCTTCACTATTCACACCATTAATCACATGGCTGAGAAGCTCGGAAAGTCCACCCATCTCTTGTTACTGAATTCAGTTCCATTTTGAGCTAGTCTTGTATTTTTTTGCAGAGAAACAAAGAGAGAAAGATCCCAAAGACAGATTTCCTCCTTAAAAGAGATGGGAAACATTAGCACAACCAGCCACAGAGTCCTCAAACTTAGTCTTTTCTAAGAATCTGAGAATTACTTATGGTGAATTCCATATTTCGATAGTTATTTTTACCATGACAACACTATCTGACTTCATAAAATTACCTCGACACCACCTTTTTGTATGCTTCATCTTCTGGTGAACCCAGCTCTATTTTTAGAATGGTGCTGTTTTCCCGTTAACACATGTATTCCTGCCTCCTGGAGCATGTTCCTCTGACAGTAGCTAAATTGATGATCCGGCCACACTTTGCTTTCTCTGTGATGGGTTTGTTTTTATTTTACAGTGACATCACTTTGGATTTCATATTGATGGATAAAAACATCCGATTGAAAATACAAATGCCAGGCTTGAAATTAGCTGTAGACCTTTTGTTTGTTTACTTATCAATGAACTAATGAAAAATGAGTGAAAGAAATGCGATCATGGAATAGAATCATCATAACATGGATCATGGCTGCGAGCCCCCAGCTGTCCCAATACATCTAAGTCCCTAAAAGAGGCCTATACTCACAAACAATTCTACTTCCTGCAATATTTTTGACAAAACCTTAAAATAGGATCGTCCACAAGGAAATCACATCTTGATTGTTTCATTGCAAAGTTGTTGTAGTTGCCAATTTGTGTGTAACATATACCTGTCCTAACTGTGAAACTACGGTATCATTTACCTGTAAACCCAGATTAATGTGTGTCCCTGTCGATGGTATTAATTCCTAAATTAAAAATAATGACCACCTCCATAAATGCACACAGCACCACTATAACTTCGGAGACATTTGTGTGGACACTGCTGCTGTATTAGGGCCTAATGATGGTTTGGCAAAACCCAAATGACAAGTGGCATGAGGAGACATAATTGGTAAGCCTAATCTATTTTTATGGACATTTTAACTTGTATAATAATACAGTCGAAGCAAAGTGAGTAAATGGAAACTCAATGTACTGCATAAATATGGTCCTCCGTTATATTTGTATTAAAAGCCCAATCTTTGATTAGCACTACAGCACCAGATTTTCTAACCTTAAAAAAATAGGATTAGCCTTGGGCATAGAATATGTCTTCAGTTCTATCAGTCATAATATATTTCATTACCTTTTATTGTGCACGAACTGTAAAGAACTTGCTCTCTATTAATAAACAGAACATAAATGTGCAATTCCTCCCTGCTCGTTTTGAATAGTGCGGAAATCATCAATCGTCAACCTGTAGACTTAATTTGCAAAACCCCATTGGCATGTTGACAGCTCGTTGGCTTTATAAAGGGTGAAGTAGTGAATTTGAAATGTTTTACCAGAAATGCATTCAGCATTCTGCTGCAAAGTTTAGCTTTGTATACTATTCAAATAATCACAGTGGTCGTGAAATTGTGCAGTTGTTTTATGTTGAGAATTTGTTAAATAATAGAAATGATCACCAGTATAGAACAGGATGTACTTCCTGTGTTTACTTTCCATGTTCCCACCTAAGATCTGTTAGACAATAAGCAGAGAATAGAATTCTCGCATGACTTCTTGTGATGCTTGTTGGTTTCCTTGGATTTTTCTTTGTGTGACAGAAAACTGAACCAAGGGGAAAACCAAGAAAGTTCACAAGTTTGAACAAGGAGCAAACAAACTAAAATAACTAAAATAAAAGATTTCTGTTGTTTTGGTCACTTAGTTAACTGTAAATAACTTACACCCACTAGCACAGAAAAAACATAGATTAGAAAATAAAAAGCTAAAACCACCAGGTCATGTGTGCTGATCGGTGCTGATAAATACATGTGTGGCTTAGATAAGAACAGCAAATGACACCAAACCTATTTAGCAAAGGAAAAGAATATTGTCTGCACACAAGTGATCTCCATTCACCCAGTTGTTTGGCTAATTGTGTGCACCAGGGATAATTTAGGTCGGTTTCTTTTATATATTTAATCAATATAGTTGCTTGGTGGAGATCTGTGTTCTTATAATCATTAGTCTTTTTTGTAAATTTTTTTCTCAATACATTAACCTGATTACATTGACATGATATATAAACTGTGGAAAGGTGCTGAATACCTTTTCAGGGTACTGCATCACTGATCACAAAATCTGCAGGGGGTACCATTTTAAATAAATCTCCAAGCATACCTTTTTAAGTGGACCCTTATTGTTTGGTTACTCGAGCTGTCTCGTTGAGTTTATGGTCAGGGGAAATAATGCTTTGTAACCAGGGCCGGCGACAGAGATTTAGTGGGAGCTGCCAGTCTACATTGGCCATGTTATGACTCAGTGGATGCTGTGGCAAAGACAACGAATTCTCACGGAGAAGCCTGAGAACAAATAGGACAACAGGAGAAAATATCTGAGATGCATATATGTAAGAGACGCACACATTTCTCTGGGTACGTTGGGATGAAACGGGCCTGAAGAGCTGTGATTTATTGACACTGTGGAGGGGCCTGACAGGCACGGCTCTCATTAGACAGACAGAGTTTTAATTAGTGGGAGCACAGCAGTGATGCAGGTGTTTACTTTTGGTTGAAGAAAACTATGCCAAGAGCACAGGGGCTCACACGGCTCTCTCACTGATAGAACAGCATGAGTGAGATGCTATCACGACCTCCAAAGGCTTTAACTAAACAACCAGAGTAAGTGAGGAATTACACAGGCTGCACATTTACTCCCCCGAAGAAAAATATTTTGTGACAAGAAACAGAACTTATGTCGGTTTTACCCTCCAAACGTTCAGCAGTCATATCCACAATATCAATATTGCTCTCACATGCATAGGGAAAATACATATCCATTTCACTCCGTCAACTTAATGTGTTTTACTGGAAGAAAATGTAAAACGTATGTCACCCTAGGTATGTGCATTCGACCAAATATTAAAAATGAGTGATATTAAAAATTACTGATTACAAAATACCAGGTGTACCACAAGGTTGCTCTGTTTTTACCACTGATTGCAAAATGTTGGCTCGTCATTTCCACAAACTATAATCAAATGTAAAATTGCTTAATTTCTTATACTGTGATTTGTGATGCAGTGCCGATGAGAGCATGTGTGCTCTGTATAAGCTGCACTCTAAAGCAAACCTCCTCTACACAGGCCTTGAAACAGAGGATAGGTAATGGGGACAATACAGTTAAAGCAGATCAGGATTATATCTGTTTGGTTTGTTTGTCTAATTGTGCATCTATTTCTTAGTACTGTAATTTCCACTTTTACTGTAAAAGTTCAACAAGTTAAGATATTTCCTATTCGCTTATTTTACAGAGCAGTTTTAAAGCAAGAACTGAACTGCAAGTTAATATGTTTACAAACAAATTAGCTTCCACTTATTATTTTGTAAAACGGAATGATGTTGTGTTTTGCACATGTCATAGCAAAGGATTATGTAAATGATACACAACTAAACCGATTTGCTGAGACAGTACAGATTTAAAACTCATAGTCTGAAAAGCATGTAATTATTACCAACGTAATATTTATTATAGGACTATTGTATCTGACCACATTACAATATTGAGATGCTAGTTACTCAGTTAGCTGTTAATTACTAACTCCCATTCAGTGATGAACCATACTTGCATCTTGTCTAACACGATGAGAACGAATGTAGACATGGCAATGATGTTATAATTAGATTCATACTCCTTAGGAAGGTATTTTGCCTGTGTGCAGTCTGTGAGAGCAGGAGCGTGTCAAAAAGACGCCTGCACCATTGATGAATCATTTCAAAACTGAAAATGTTCCACTAAAGTGATTTATACCAAAGTCTCTGTAATGTAAATGAATCTTGTATAAGAAGGTGGGAGGAATGTCTGCTTGCTTTCTCCCTATCATTATATCTCTGTTCATTAGGCTTTGCCTCGTTGGATAATGTCACTCTGAGGCTGTGTAGCAACTGACATGTTTGATGTTTGGATTAATGACTGACTTGGTGCTAAGAACTATATCGATGCAATACCTGCTTAGATACAATACCGATAGTATCCATGGAAGCAGACCTGAATCCTGTGAAGTTGCGCATCGGTCCTAGAGGTCAACAGCTACATTTGTCATCGACAGACACCCCCATTTCCCCCCCCCCCACCCCCGCCGCACAGAAAAAATACCCAGTCCTCTTCCCGGCATGGGTGTAGAAGAAATGTCTTGAAGTTTAGCAGCTTTCATTCTTTCTGCTTAGTTTCATATCAAAACGATGTGCGTTTCAAACAGTGCCTTTTTATTTAGAAAGCACAGTGCCTCCGAATTCTTGTAGCATTTTGTGTGTCGAGGTGGATCAGTAGACAATTGGTTGGGTTGAAAAAATGAAAAAAAAAAAAAGAACATGATTACAAAACAGAGAGCGAATGTGGATCATTTATCACGGAATGTCTTGGAAATGGCGAAGCTTCAGATAACTGGACATAATTTTAAGTGATGAAAATCTCCATCAATCAATGACAAAAATGAGTGAAGATCATTTTCTAAAATAGGGCATATTATTATTATGAGAAAAGAAAGCAGGTCCGGACAACATCTCTTCAGTGTTATTGAGCCTTAGTGGTCAGCATTAGCTGCATTACTCAGTGCTGGAACTAAGAGCTGCTCCTCATGGGCATTAGGGCTCAATAATGACTATGCTATTACTCGGTTCCTGTATTATTCATGACTTCCTCATTATACAAGCAATTCGTAACAGTGAGCATCACATTTCTGTCCACGTGTGTGCTTAATTGTGAGTATGCTGACAGTGAGGAAGAATCGGAGACATCTGGTGGAACAACTGTTTACCCTAAATTGTATATTTCCTATGTGATAGCTACAGCCCATGAGAATATGAAACGTGGGATGTCACACGGGAGATTTTGGGAAGCAGACACAATCTCTGCAGTGCAGAGAGAAAGGAAAGTACATCTGCACACTTTTCAAAGCTTGTACCTATGTGTAAAGGGAAAAGGCTTTCACTTTCATAATGATCGGTTGCATTGTGCTTACATTGTTTTAACCCAGCACTATTTTGACATACAGTAAGGTTGTCACGGTGACTTGTCAAGTATATATATATATATATATATATACTTCACAAGGTCCATAACAAGGTCTAGTGTTATTTCACATTAACAAGGGTATTAAATGCTTAATTCATGGCAACATAACAATATTAATTTAGTGCAAAAGCACTAATGATACCATCTTTCAGCTTCTTGCTCAGACTAGTGTGTATGTGTGGTGGAGGGTAAACAGTTTTTGCATTTTTCAAGATTTCTGTCTCGGTTTGAGACTAAGAAGAGAATTATCTTGTTCTGGTGAATACTGTACCTAATTAGAGTTATGACAAATAGGAGGGAATCAGAAGGCATTACACTGGTTAGAATTAACCTGCATTTTCGGAAATTCTGACTTTACATATATTTTACATTAATTATCCACCTTTGGGATTTTGTAAAACCGAAGTCTTTTTTTTGGCAAGTGATAAAGTGGATGAGTGTGAAAAGGAGATTATTCAATGGTTTATAATTGTATATGCATCAGCACTGTATATAGTTGGAGAATAACAAATATGTAATAAATAAACATGTCAATAAGCAGGATCATATCTGTTTAAAATACCTCTATTCAGGATATGTTAGGGGTTGATACACATTTGTATTTGTTGTTATTATTTATTTGTTTGTTTCTTTTTCGATTTTAGAAACTATAAAACAACACTTGGACACAGTGTAAATTTTTTATGAAAAGAGAATGCAATGGTTGCAATGACTTTGCTTTACTTTTGATTGTAAATAACAGGAAGACAACATATTCAACATTGTAAATGTGTTTTTTAGAAAATATATGTTTGAATTTGATGTTGGAAACATGTTTCAATACAATTTTGGATGGAGACAGCGATGGATGGGTCATAATCAGTCTGTAAATGAATGAATAGCTCCACAACTTAAGAATATTTTAAAATTGCAAAGAGTTTGTGGAGGTGTGTTGAGGCATTGATGTTACTTACAACTGAAGTGTGCAGGCTAATCCGGTGTTTGAGCTCCAACAATTATGAAGTGCCAGTTAATGTCATTTATGTTCATTGTTTACGTCCGTTAAGCGTTTTCTTTTTTGTTGGAAGATAAGAAATGAGAAGATCTGGTCTGCAGTAATCAGCTCACCACTATATTTGGGTTTACGTGATTTTTTAACTTTATATTTGCCCCTAGAAAACACTCAAAATGCCTCTTACACATAGTGGTGAACTATTTTAGCTCACATGGAATCTTTGTTTAAATCTGTAGCTACAGAAACCAGCTACAGAAAAAATATTACTGACAGATTAAAGTTAAAGTAAATTAGTGAGAGCTTGAAGTTATTTCAACCAGTGCAGCATCACTGCTTGCTAACGACTAGAAGCTGCTAGCTGAATGTGATCCGTCACATTCTGTTCATTCATCGCACCTGTTGCTCTTCAAAGTCGGCATATCTGCTGACAATGTGCTTTCACAGTTTGAAACAGCTTTTACATATGGGATTTGTGTTGTTATCAGGTAGCATTTGCGATGCTGTGGGATGCATTATCACACGCAGCATAGAAGATTTCCACACTTTTAATGCTGTGGAACATCTTTTTTTGGTGGGGGGAGCCATAAAGAATCTGGGAACTAAACTGGCCTGCCTGCAGTTCAGACCTGTCACCCACTGAAAACATTTGCACATTATAAGGTGCTGAAATCTTATATCAAGTAAAAATGGGGAATAAAATGTTGCTTTCAAAATGAAAGCACCTGTTCTCATTAGTTCCCAAAGTCTTATAGAATGTTTTGGCCAAGGAAAAGGGGATGCAACACATGGGAAACATGCTCCGTGTCCCAAAGTTTCTGAAATGTGTTGTTGGCATCAACATTTAAATGATCATATATTTTACAATAAACATTCAAATGTGTCAGTTTCAATATTTGGTGTGTGTTGCTATTTACAATCAAATATGAATTTTGAATGATTTGTTATTCATGGCACCTCTTTTTATTTTAAATTTTTCACTGTGCCCTAACATTTCTGGCAATGGGGGTTCGTACTTGGCTCATTTTAAAGTGTTACATCATCCATGGTTATTTGTTAAATGGCAGAGAATATGCAGGTTTCTTTAAAAAAAAGAGGTTTATTTCAAGCCTGTGTGATTGCCGTACTGATTGCCTCTACTGTATTTAATTTGTGTACTGCTTTGCACAGACCACCATTCTGAAGTTGATTACAATCATGCCTGTTTGCTTGTTTTCTGTGTTGTGAGGCCATCTTTGCAGCACTGTCCCCTGTAATTTTCCTACAAAGTGCAAGAACACAGACAAAGCTCAATTGGTGCTGTTAAAATACACCGGCAAAGTTTTTGATCCCCTCATTACTTCTTGTTGTCAGTAGATAGCGATGCGCCTGGTTCGTGTGTTTGCAGGTCTATTTAGGACTGTTTTAAAGGGAAATTCCAAAGGGAAAAGAGAGCGAAACTTTAGTAGGACTTCAATTTCTCAGCCTTTTTGTTTTGTTGAAAGTCTTTTGTACAAGACATAAATTTGACGTTGAGCTGCCAACAATGATATAATATAATGTAATTAGAAAAAACTATATCAAAAAGAGTATTGACTATTGTCACTTGTGTGCTACTTGGAAAAATATTCTTAGCAACAGAGGATTGGACTGTTGTGGAAATTAGATATTAGAAAAATATGCTTTTGTTTTAGTTTGTTTCGTTAAATATTTTTAAAATGGGAGTTCATTAGACTGAAACCAAAACAGCTTTATTATAGAAAAAAAAGAGTACAAACCTAGTTATACGTTTAATCCTTAGGGGCAAATATGAAGAGCTACTGGATTCTAACACAGAAATTCTCTGAACACCTACTAAGACAACTCACAATAATGTGCTCATTTCCAAATCCAACGTGAATTTAATTCAATTACTTTTTATTTATTTTTGGTCCACGTTGATTTGCCGCAGTTTTTACGCCGGATGTCCTTCCTGACGCAACCATCCCCAGTTTCTACCGGGCTTGGATCGGCACAGCGCAGCTGGGGATGGGAATGGGCTGTTAGGGGTTCAGTGTCTTGCCCAGAGACACTACGACATATAGCCGGGATCAAACCACTGACCCTGTGGTCCGTGGACGACTGCCTTACCAACTAAGCTAAAATTATATTTACATTTTGCCCTATAATATTTCAATGTTACCTTCATTTTGAAATACAATGGTGTGACGATTTTTCTCATTGTTACTCATTGTTCTTATTGTTAAGACATGGTCCTAGATGAACCTTTATCCCCTAAGATTTATACATTTTTGCCCTTTTGTTTAGACAAAGAATGTGCTTATTCCTGTGTTTCTACACAGTAATTTTGATTTGTGAAAGACATGAGTTAAGGTTAAGGTGGATTCCCTGTACCACTACAACGAATGTAATCATTTTCATTAAATCTAGACAATCTTCAGAAGTGCAGTGAAGTAGTGAAAGCTAATTCAGATTCACTGAATCCATCCGATTTTTAGGAGCAATGTCTTTTAAGTGCAAAAGTCAATGCACAAATTATGAATCTCTAATTAATAGATAATTGAAATGCAAATGCTGCATCAGTAAATGCTTACAGTAATAATAGCAATAATGTTAGATTATCAATCACGACTCATTGAATAGCCTATAACACAAGCTTTGTATTTATACTGGAAATTATTCATTGGAATTTTGCTACAACTACAACACTAAAGAAAAAACAGGGCATCTGGGCCTTATCCCAAAATATGTTAACTACAATTTAATGCAACTGAGACTTCCATATCAAACAAATATTATAATAAATGATTAACTGTCCATTAAACAAACCAGATTCCCCTTTCCCTTTTTAACCAGATGGTATGATCCTTGGTATCATCGCACCTGATTAGTCACACAGCAGGCATCATTCATTTAGTGCAAAAAGTGCCTTGTGACAGAGCAGTGTGGCTAAAGATAATCCTGTTGTGCCTTCTTGTATTAATTAAGAAAAACTAAACAACAAAAAGCGAAAAAAAAAAAAAAAACACTTTTAGAAAGCAGCAAGCTCCCATTCTGCCATTAAATGAACTTAGAGTTAAAAGAGCTGATCTGTTCCTGTGACCAACACATCACTAATTGCCAAAGATGTGTGGCTGTGACGTAAACGTCAGTGCGGAGCCTCTTTAGCTGTCGCATCACGTTGTGAAGGTTAAGACATTCAGATTTGAGGCAGGTAAGAACATTTATAGTGTGTAAGTAATGCAAGACTCTCCAGAAACTATTAAAACAAATGCAAAAAAAACTGGTACTTAGTTATAGCATAAGACAGAGTTCAGCACTGAGAGCACCACGGAATGGCATGATTGTACGGGTGACTTTTAGAAAGTGTGACATCTTCTGGGAGCAAACTGTTGATGTGATGTGTGACCACAGTCCCAGAGGAAAAGCTTTCGTACAGATAGTATCTAGGGTGGAGAGAAATGGTGACAGCTCTTCTTGACCCTTTTCTCACTCTGGCATCATTCCTTCCTGTTTGCTGGTCAAGGGTAGCAAAAAGGAGGTGTTCTGCTCAGCCGGCACGGCTATGTGTTACGGCTACACTGCAGTACTTGGTGGAAGGCAGAGATACAGTACAAGTCTATAATTCAAATGCAACAAAAAATTAACCAGAGCTTCTTATCAGGTGCTTTGCTTTGTCCGTCGTATGCTGTAGAGAAAATCCTTTATCCTTCATAAAATAGGTGTTAAATCGTAAATGCTAGACCCACTTGTTTAATTTTACTATTTATACTTCCTGTATGGGTAACATTTGTTGTCATGTGAATGCTGTTTGATTGCCAGCCCTCATAAAAACAGCCTTGTCTTTGTGCTCCTCTGATCATGCTGCATTTCCACTAAAGATTAATTCAGCTCCTCAGCCTCTTCAATGCAGATCAGAAAGCCACATTGCATCGAACTCCCATTTTGCCTCCCTCAGTTCCTAATCTCTCTAAATGTCACACTGTTTTGTTTTTTGTCCCTTTTTTAGCAAGTTACACCATTAACCTGAGCACACGTGCAATCTTTCTTCTCGGCCCATTGGTTTCCCCCTTTTGTCCATTCCTCGGAGCCAAATGACTTCTGTGACTCTCAATTCTCACACTTCTTTCAAATTAGTGCCAACCATCCCTCCTTGTTGGCAGCTGGACCAAATTTGGAATAATTAAATTCATTTCAGATTTTACCATGTAATGTACTGCCACCCCCTTCCCATGAAATCAGGTCTTTAAAGCTCCCCAGCAGGACCAATTCATGTGTGGTCTCAGTCTCAGATAATGTATACGTTTAAGAGAGTTGAGCTTTGGTTTTTTAGGTATTAAGGCTTTAAGGAGAGAAATAGGTCTTCGGATGTTTACTGCTAGACTTGATTGACATGTTTTCTTGTTCTAACCTAACTCCCCACATGCCTTCCTTTTCCCCTCTGCTTGCTCTTTGATTTTTTCTGGATTCAAGGTGAATGTGGCAAACCAAAATCCAGGCTTTAAAACATCTCAGCAGAAACCTCTGGGGTGAAATCAGTGGCTGCATCAACATTTTGCTGTATCCTCATCAAATGATCATGTACCTCCTGGTGCATCCATCTGCATTAGGCCCCTTATGGGGCCCAACTAAATATAGAAAATACAGTAAAACAGTTTATACTTGTGTTTGTTCAAAACAATATACTTTGCCTCTTTATTTCTTAGTCATGGCTGTGTAATGTGACTGAGCCTGACCCAATCGGGCGGTATGCATAGTGCTTAGCATCTCTACTGTGATTGATGTGATTTCCAGCTGTAGATTTCATAGGAAATGTTAAAACATCCATTATACGAGAATGTACATAAAGCTTTTTTCCTGATTGGTACAACTTAGTTACAGCTTAGACAGTTTCATCACAGACACAGTTGTAGGATAACAACAGCAACTTTATTTATTTATTTTTAATGTCCTTCTGCCAACACCTTTTTTTTTTTACAGCATACAATGTTTGTGTAGTGGTAACTTAGAGTTGTACTATGAGGTCTGGAATACACAGATGAGTATGTGGCTTACAGTACAGCATCAGTGGTGTTTTCCTGTACAATTACAATTAGTCATTTAGCAGGTGCTTTATCCAAAGTGACTTACAACTAAGCAGCACACTAGAGACGAGTGGGGGTTCGGTGTCTTGCCCAGGAAGACTTTAACTTGTAGCCAGGAGAACTGGGGGTTGAACCACTGACCCTATGGTTTGCGGACAACAGCTCTACTGAGCTACAGCCGCCCCACATGGGTCACCGTTCACAAGTGCCAATTGAGGATGATAACTTTTCTTATATTCGCAGTTTTAGAACACACTGCATAAGAATTACCAAAGGTCAAAGACTGCAAAATTATTATATTAATCAAATATGGTTGTGTGTTCCATAATTCACAGCACATCATACTTTGTTTGAAGTTTTTTTTAATTACTTTTCCTCATATATAAATGTCAAACACTGTATTACCAATAGTTGTACCAAGTGCTTGATGATGTACAAAATTTCGACAGTTTGCAATGAAAAAATCCAACAAGACATTATTATTTTGACAGACCAAGTAGCCATTGTCCTAACAGTCTAAGCTACACAAGGTTATTCTCTCAATACTAATTAGTAAAAGTACTAGTATAACATTTTTACAGTGGTAGTTGTAGTCATACTGGGCATAAGTAATTGTTTAATAATTCAGTACCAACAATTGGGTAATATTAAACTTGTATGTGTTTATATTAGTTTAAGTGCACCACCTTCACAATCATAAGACACCTGACTTAAAAACAACAACAAGCAAAAAAGCAAAGGACATTACATCTTCAAATGTCTGCATTAAACCCTGATTTTTATAATGTTTGAATTTTTGGTCTTTGCAAGGTTCATAGATGTCTGTTAAATGTAATAAAGTTAACTGTACAAGGAAGCTCTTTTATAGTTGCCTGTATATTACTTTAAAATAAATACCAGAGGCCACTGCCAAAGTTTACAGACTTGGCCAAAATTCACTAATATCAGCTTGTCAGCAAAAGTTGGTTTTAAAAACTCAGCAACATGGAAAATACTATTTCTCACTATATACATATTTTACAGTATTGAGGTTCTTCCAATGGAAACAAATCTGAAAACTACAACCACGGCAGCAAACATCTGTATATATATATATATATATATATATATAAAATCAGTCAGACTAAGTCATGGAGATGCTGCGGTTTAACACTAACACATTAATACATTCACAAAGTGGCAACAGTGCTCATAATGAAGCACATAACGAATAATAAATAATAAATAAATAAATACAGGAACAGGAAGTCATGGAAAGATCACACTTCAGTCTTTTTGACCACTTATCTACAATGACTGAGAATAAATATGAACTTAAAAAAAAAAACTGCTAGTCTTAAATTATCCTACACGAACAAATTTCCTTTAACAGCGCTCACATTTGATTTCCATGTTTACTACACCCGACTTTTTTGTAGCATGTGTAAAGGTGTTTATTTTTTACTCATATTCATTAAAAACAAACAGCGCTGAGTCTACAGGCTAATATTTCACTATTCATCTAAAATCTCTTTCTGACCTGCACATTATGGTGTTATAATATGGTAGAAATATACTATAAATATATAATTATGAATGAAGTTAAAACAACCCTTTCTTTTGTTAATTCAAATTAATGAATAACAGAAAAAAAAAAAACCTGAGTGGATAAGGTCTGAGAATCAATTTAGATGGAACAGTAGTTTTCAGTCCTCTGATTGGAAATGCTGATGTGATTGACCTTTTATTTGGCCTTAGAAATGAGGATGGAGAAATTCTAAAGTGAAACATTGTAAACCCTCCTTAATGTGTTCTTGGATGTCAATCTGCTGCTCTCAAGAAAACTCACACAACGTCTCCTTTCTTTATCAGAGCAGTATCATCTTTATAGATTCATATTTTATGTTATCCACTGTAACTGGATGACTGAACTATGAAATGGCAGAGGGCATACTCTCTTTATATGATTCATTAATACTTAGACAAAGTTAGTATCTTCCTTCTCTGTCAGTGGGGAACCTATAGGAGGCCGGATGTAGGAAGACAGCATTCTTGTGCGAGACAATGAACTCCCAAGCCCCGTCCAGCAACTGTGCAAGGCACTGCTCTTGCATGGAAGCCCCGCCATCACCTGTGTGTGTGTTTGTGTGTGTGTAGGTGTGTGTGTGTGTGTGTGTGTGTGTGAATAGGAGGCCAACTGTAAAGCACTTTGTCCTTAAAGGTAGTAAAGCACTATATAAGTACAGTCCATTCATCCGGCAGCCTGAAATTCAGAAGCTCTGAAGACTGTAATCAATACATTGTATCATTGTTTGATTGAAGAGCTTAAGGTGTCTATTTTGTCACTGTGCTTACAAGTGACTGCAGCATATTGTTTTTTTTTTTTTTGTTGTTGTTGTTAACCCAGGAAGTGAATTAGGCCCTGCAATGTTAATAACTTCAATTAAAAAGACACAAACGAGTATTTCTAATGAATGTGTTTATATGAGGGGACGCTCACATAAACACAGATATTTATTGGCATATTTCAACATGTGAGAAGGGTTAGATATACTGTAGTATAGGCAGCCTGCTGAACAGCAGATTGTTCAATGATGTTTTGGTGTTATAACAAATATGGATATTACTATAATCCTAACTGTTGCCTAAACCAGAGTAAAATTTTGTTTAACTGTTTCCGAACCAACAGCTAAAATCGTAACAATGAACTGACACTGTGTTCGCTCTAGTATAAATTATGCACCTACAGCAGGTACAAAGGTAACATTTGCCCTTAGCCGATTGTCACTGTTGCTTGTTAAAATGACAAACAGCAGATCTTATCAGCTGTTGTAAACTAATGCTTATCCCATAACTTTAATTGATACAAGGCCAACAGGAAGCATGTTGATGTCATGTGTGTGTGTGTGTGTGTGTGTGTGTGTGCTCTTTGCAAGCTGGTGAGCAAACAGGCTTCTACACAGCACCACTGTGGACACTGTGGAGATTAAATAAGAAAATTCAATACTGGATTCAGGTTGGATAAATAACTGGGCCCCTAATTTGTTTCATTCAGGGACACCAGTGGTGCCAACAATAAATGTCAGCATAGATTCCTGCCTTCATTTTACTATCTTGTTCTCCCAGTGGCTACTGCTGGACTCTTAAATACTTGCTTTGTCTTAAGGTATGCAACTTAATGTATCTCCAAGGAGCCTTGGTGCCATGCACTGCTTATTTTGTTCATTTCCAGGCAAGAAAGTTTTCATCTTTTTGGACCTTTTTTTTCCAAGTTGCTAAGGTTGGAATTACATGTGTGCACACTGAGACCACCAGTATCATAAAACAACTTTCCTGCCAACTGATAAGACTGCGGCCTACAATTATTTTATCATGGACAAAATAAGAACAGACTGAGTATCCTTGGAAAAGCATGACATTTTGCATCGAATTTCTCCATACCTGCCTTTAATATGTGATTCATGTTGTGATTAGGGTTCTGTAATTTGAATTGAAACATAACTGATTGAATTTATTCTTGATCGTTGTTTTCAGGAGTTAATGTAAAAACTGAGCTTGTGACGTGTAGTATTTAGACCTAGGTTTCTTGTGCTGAGATGCTCTTGTGCACGGTGTGAACCCATCTGGAACCCATCATTTTTTATGCGTGCTGTGGAGGAATAACTTGAAATGATCTTAGAACCCTGCAGAATTATTTAAGGACTTATGCATTAACATCTAAAAGAAACATCGTCATTAACTTAAATAGTCACTCTTATGCATCTCTGCTTTGCTTTACAGATCCCAGCTATTCTGTGGTCAATATCATCATTATTATTATTTTTCTAATGAGCCAGTTGTTCCGGCTCATATGCAATTTAAATAAAAATACAGCAACGACCCAGAACTTGTCATTGCTTTTGCAAGGAAGTTGCACAGGACAGAAAGTTTAGTTGAAATTTATATAAATGTTTGTCCACACATGTTTTTTGAGAAACATATAAAAAATATAATAAAAAGATTAAAATGTAGTTAAATTTCAATTACTTGCAGCAACTTCTCAGTATCCAAAATACAAAATTACTCATGCATTTGCACACATTTGTGCATGCAAAATAAATATCTTCATTTTTCACCAAGTTATCCTAATTTATTTACATGCATTATGTTGTGTATGTAATGTTAGAAGAAAAAAAAAATGTGAAAAAACTTGGTGCCATGTTTGCAAAGGCTCTGCACTATTCTCTACAGATGTTAAAATAAATGCCAAACATGATTTATTAATGCTGAATGTGCAGCTATTGTGGCGATATGGCTGCGCAACAGTGCATAGTTTGACAGGATACTGACAACCAATACTTTGGCCTGTAGCGTAACTTTAACATAAAAATACAGTACTCGTGCTTGCAGTGGTAGTATTTATGCTTCACCTGCTGAAGGCGTTATCTGTTAACTCTATTAGACGCCAATAGATTTGAATTCAATGAATTAACCAGCAGCTGCACATGCTTTGAAACAGTCTGTTGCATCCCTGTTTAGCAGAGCAAACATGTTGCACTGCTTAACAGGGATGCAGCTATGCATATCAAGGTACATTTGTGTGTTGTAGGGTCCCATTTGTTCCATATAAGCCTGAGTCAGTTGTGTGTAGTGTAGAAAGAGCAAATTGCGGTGGTTACAGTTTTTCTATAATTAATAACGGAAGTGTGAATTGGTCAGCAGCAATACTAAACACCGCACTTATATTTAGGCTACAATGGGTCAGTAGCAAAGTAACTACTATAAGACATTACCCTTTGGGGTCATTTCATAGCAGTTGTTCTCGTCCTTATAGTCACAATCTAAAATTACAGGGGATATATTATAGATTATAGCGCTGTCATTTAAATCCAACTTAAAAGTGACAGCTTTTTCCTACCACTTTTCTTTTTTCTCTCAACAGCTTTTTAAATGCGCTCCTATCTTGGAGCCATGAGCTGCCGAGTTCAAAAGGAAGGCTCTATAGGAGAAGCATCCCTTTCACCATAGCCTAGTGGTCAGCTCTTTCAGCAGATGAACTGCGTGACATGCAGCCTGCAGTATTGTTTTTGGTGGAGCAAGGTACCAAGCTGTGCTGTCCAGAGGAGCACAGTTTGTCATTCCAGGTCCTGAAGGTTGGTTGGCCAGTGTTGGTGCTTCCAGCTCAAAGACAGTGAAACGATAATAAGTTTGTTCAAAAAGTGTGTCTGCATTGATGTACTGCATGTGGTGTACAGTGGGTAGTGTTATTTCAGCTGAGAACAACAAGAGGTAGCATTCCACAATACTGCTTAACTTTCAGTGCATGGAAATTCTGTCATAGCTGTCTCTGTGACGGTGAGCAGGTTATTGACGTATGTAAAACATGTGCGGATTAATATAAAAAAGCTGAAGTCAAATCATAGTGAGTACAGTGTTTAAGTACAGTCACTGTGTTTGTGTCAGAGAGCTCTGGTAAAATCCTCTTCAGTGGCTTCGGAGCAGTTTGACTGCTAGTCATCCGCCGGTGTTGTCGGTTTTTGCTATATGCATTTCTTATATTGCTGCCAATTGTTACTCAAAAAAAGTCATCCAATACTATATTATTTTCTTAATGCCATTGCACCATTAACTTTTTGGCATTTACCATAATTGAAATGTCACATGTCATTCAAATTAGTATAAACATTTTAATGAAATATCCTTTTATGAATGACTAAAGGCAGCATTATCAACAAGTTACACCGCCACTAATTACTGGTCTTTTTCTCTCAATGCTATTCTTGGCCTTGATAAATTGGCCAGACGCACAGGCCTAACACTAGAACCTAATTTTGCCTAGACTCCCCTAAGGCAACCTAAAATTCAATTCAACATCATCCTTTGTTGAGGCTTTTTAAAGTAAAGTCCAATGACTTTTGTAGGAGTTTATTGTGGTCATGATTTAATTAGAATTTGCACTTTGCGCAAGTGCAAGACTTTTTATTTAGCTTTTCTTCATGGCTGGACTGTGCCTGAGATCAAAGAGCATATTTCCTCATGGTCTCCCTTTCAAAGTTAGTTGGAAACTCTGAAACTGAATTACTGTATAACCCTGTTGCATCTACTTTTTTTTTTTTTGACATAACTAGCAAAACACTCCCTTTTGCTTTGATATACCAGATGTGAGCTATTTTTCATCATGTGATGCAACTGTACAGAAGTCAGGCTAGTGACATTTTGAAGAGCGATTGCCTGTATTATTATTTCTCTTCACAACAATTTTTATTGTCTCGACTGTTAATAATTTACTGCTAATACCAGTGTTTTGAGAAAACTATAGAAAAGAGAAATGACTGGCCTTTCTCTATTACGACAGGTGTCCAAAGCCAATTTGTTGCCCGTCACATATATTTTTTTGAATGGATACCCATGGGAAACTCTTATCAGATGGATGTTTTCCAACAGCTTTTTGGAGACGAACAGCCTTGGAAAAGTCAACCATTTACCTCAGCCCAGAGGTTTGGGATGGTTCTTTGTTTGTGAGAGCTCAAAGGCTTAGAAAGGCCAAATGCTTATCATAGACCAAAAGACCTTTAAGGCTTTAAGGCCACCTGCTCACCATATAAAATCGGTTTTGTGACTCTGCTGCCGGTGATTAATGCTGCTGAAAGCATCAACCCTATCCTACTAACTCTTACTAACTCTAACTTATTCTGGGAAATCGTTTCACCTTCTTCTTTTCACCGAACTGTGATTTTAAGCTTTTTTTTCCCCTATTTGTGATAAAAACCGTGACTCCAATGAACTATGATTCAGTGTCTATTCCCATACAAGCCTTTACAGCTATACTACAGGCTTGCACAAATGTTGTAATTTACTTTTAATGTATATTTTCTTGCCATATGGCAATATGTATGACATAGCTAGACTTTTATTATTTCTGTGTTCAAGTGAAGCAAAGGCCTTTTATGAATGATCTGACATTAGATTTTTACCTCTCCATAAATAGCCATTGCATATCTGAATCCCCTCCTTGATTTCAAGGTTGCTTGCTGGCATGTGTGGTATTTTTCTTGATCAAAGAGATATCCAGACTGCCCTCCAACCTGGTTGTCATGGGAACAGGTGTCACATGACCTAAAGTGAGACAAACTTTGGATGAGAGAGGATTGGCTCTCTGGAGGGCGTCAGTCCCCCTCTCAGTTCATCTGACATGGTTACCTAGGAAACAAGGCTGTGAGACAGGAAGCTGGGAAGAGATGTAAGCTCTTGTTTGTTTGGATAACAGCGAAGAAGCTGCCTGGACTCCAGGCATCTAGGGGGTATGCAATTAGTTTGAAGATTTTAAGCATACAGTGAAATACTTTGTCTGTGTGTCTGTCTGCCGGCCTATTGATTTGTCTGTTAATCAGGAGAGAGAACAAACACAAATCCTAGGATCATAGCAGTGAAAGGAAACAAGTTGGTGTTCCCCCTTGAGATGAAAGACCACAAAAAAAAAAAAAAAAAAAAAATATTTAATACCAAACAACAAGGTTAATGGGTTAACAAGGAAGGATGTTTGATGCTCCCTGCAGCCCTAAATGACTGATGCTCACATTTGATGTGGATGGCACTAAGAGTGGGTCTGACAGTCTCTCAATAACGGTGGCAGCCCATATACTGATGGGGCAGTAATCAGGTTGCCTTGGGATGTTTTACAGGCCCCACTGGCTGTCAGTCATCCCAGGGTTCAGTCACAGTTGGGCCCATATGTTGTATATATTTGTGCTGTTGTGGTGTTGGTGCACGTGGGAGAGATTATAGAAGTAATCACTCTGATTGATTTTGGCTGGTAGGAGTACTAACAATAATGTTTTTTGGCTGTTCACTCCAGACAAGTCTTAGTTTAATTAAACCGCTTTCGTGTCATCTCTACATTTTAATCACGAATCTTGTTAGAACCGACACAAACCCGACACAATGTTTTTTCGCTCTCCAGCCCCTTGGAACGGTAGTGCACTTACAAGCTCACTATATGTGGTTTTTTTTTTATTTTGTAGGAGCATCTGGACAACAATAAAGATCACTTCTTTCTTCACCTTTTTCCTTTCCTCTCCTTTCATTAAGAAATGTGAATCCTGCTCCTCGGTGAGCCATCAAAAGAAACATCCAATATTGTATCTTACCAGTGTGCTGCTGTGTGCAAGCACAAGTCCAATAATCAGTGACCCAGTTATTTTAATTGCTTACCCACAAACGCAAAGAGGGAAAAAAAAAAGATAAATAGCACAGTGTTGTTCCTGCACCAGCATCTTATGCCATAAATAAGGAGGGTCTCCCCATTAACCAGCATGTGATCAAGGCATTTCTCTCGCACACAATCATGAAAGAGAATATATAAACAGCCTAATATCCAGAACTATGTTCTGTGTAAAAACAAAAGGCTATAAATTAAGAAGTAATTCAAACACATTCTGACCTAATAACTGAAGAAGGAGAGCTATCCAGGATTTTCAAGTACTCTGTAATAAAAATACACTTCATCTGCTGCTGCTTTGTGAAACGCCATTCTTTATGGCATTTTTATAATATTTTTTTTTGAAATTCAATTTCAACAACACTTAACCAAAGTGGCAGAGAATTGCATGTAGCTGAAGAGGCAGATTTTTGAATGCTGTCGTTTAGCTGTCAATATATCAAAACTGTGGAACAACGGGCTTTATATGTGCTGCATCACTCCAGTTTGTGGCCTGTTTCACTTCTACCCAAGAAAATAAGTTGGTACCATAAACAGGTTGGCTCAGAAATGCCTGATGCAGCAAAACCACTGAGCAGCATTGACTACCACCAGCTAATCATGTGCTTGTGCTGCTTCCTGCACCACAGCTAGCAATCAGCTCTCTCAATTTAGTATTTGGACAAAGTCATGGCAATGTGGCTCGAGTAGCTCGAACCCACTTCTTCAGGGTGTTAGTAGGTGATTTAAGATTTGCCCTCAAGCCTCTGCCATACAACATAGTGTGCCCTTTTCCTAGGCACCAAACTTAGGGGTGATTTCCTTATTATCTGATAGTAAAATGTATCGGATAAAAAAGTATAAGAATATTTAATATCATTAACCCAACAGTCTGCTGATTAACAATTCTCTTTTTGCGACAACAGCACTACTGCAAATATACTCATTTAACATGTCTTATATCAAATATGTTTGTTTTAAACTATACATTATATACAATTGAATGCTAAAAAAATATAATAATTATAAGATGGTAAACCTGTGAGTCATTTAACGTTTTAGAGACGTGTCACATATCGGATGTTTAATCTCTTTTGTCTGCACATTGCGTCTGTTCATTTATTGATTTTAAAGGAGATGTGTACTCTCCTTTTGTCATCTTTCTCTTTTCTTTCTCTTTTTTTTTTCTTTTACTGGACATGTCAGTCACTTTTTCTGTGCATATGTTTCAATAGGAGAATTAAAGTGCAAAGATAACAAAAATCTGCCACCCCAGACTTTATCAGACATAATTGACATTTGCAACCTTTACCATGCTCCCTCCAGGCCTTGTATGAATGGGTTGGCATCTGGATTGTGGCCTGTGACATTTAGACAACAGTTAGAGCAATTTCAGAGGCCATTAAAGTACTAGTCGTTGTGATAAAGTCTTTTTTATTATTTTAACAGATTTCCAAGAAAAATGTCAATGCTTGGAATTAAAAACCACAAAATTAAAATGACTCAAAATCTGTGAATAATTCATATTCAAAAGCCAATATTTACCATGCCAGATATCTCACTAATTGTAACCACTGGAACCTTGTATTATAAATCCCAGTGCTTTTTTAAATGCAGATCATGTGATCATGATTATCAAGTTTGCCCTTTTGGGACAATTTAGCAAACAGCTGCTTGTTGTGGTGTAAAGATTTGATGAGCAGTTGTACTGCCAGCTGTTGAGACCATTTACAGTAGTTTATTTATTTATTTATTTATTTTACTTAAGCTAATTCCACAAAATGGATATAATCAAACATGATCTCACCTGCATGTTTAGTGGAGCTTTATGAGTTCCAACATTATAATGAACAAAACAAACTAATGCCTGTTTAGGGACAGCAATTGAAACAATGGCTATATTTTCGAGTGTGCTGACATGGATTTGATGGGGCTTTTATAATCAATGTCACCAGTGCATGTCATTGTAATAATACCATCATCAAGTGCATTGTAATTATAGCTGCAGGCTCCTCATTGATCTCTGGGTAAAAAGGGTGATTACCAGCTGCAGAATAATAGCTAAACCTTTAACCTGGACTTGAATCAATAAACCTGCAGGATTCCCCTTTCCTGAACACCCCTACTGAACTCCCACAAAATGCTCATGGAATTATTTCATTGTCTCCTTCCCCAGTAACTTTCTGTATTAAACAAGACAGACTGTGATGAGCTGATTGTTCATAATTTTAATTACATTCAGGAAACCAAGAAAATCTGGATATGGATTAATAATTCATGTTTGTTTTTGAACCAGCCTTGTGAAACTGGCATTCATTAAATAATGTATGACTGTGTGTCTTTGATAATAGGGTTTGCATTAGAAGTAATATGCCTTCTTTCATTCCACAGGGCAGATTCTTGCCTGGGCTAGTTATTGTGCAAAAATTGATTTCCCTAAAACCTTGTGTGCCAGAAGACATTAGTCAGCGCTGTCTGAGAGTCAGTGCTGTACATAAGGAAGGGCCCCACGTATCGCCATTGCAAGGTGAGAGAATTTTTTTTTATCTCATATGCAGCCTTGGTAAATCAGATTTCTGCCATAATGAAGAGAAATTGTGGAATAAAATAATCAATAGGATTTAAAAGTATACAACCATCTGCAATGATTAGGAATCTACATTTTGAATTTGAATTAACATAACATCCAAATGAAATTTCCTGCTACTAAGTGGCAAGAACATGGACCTTTAACAATTAGTATTTAAGATAACGCTCGCTCGCTGAACCTTGAAGGAAAGGTGTGATGCACATATAATTCACGAGCCCATATGTAATTTCAGCAAGAGCTTGCTTTAATGAGTGTTCAAACAAAGCAGAGGAATTAATATGATGTGCAAGTCTCCAAGATTGTGGTGTCATTGGAAAAGAAAACGGTCCTGTGGTGGGGGGACTATTACACTGAGGTTAATATAAGCTTATAAGCCTTGCTGTAAATGAGCATTGGTGTAATGATGTCACTGTATCGTTTATCACTCTTAAAATTAATGAAATACACCAAACCAGTTCATAGTATGTTTTCTTTCTCAGAGATAAAGTTTCCCCCCCCTAGTGTGACACTCATCAATAGTTTTTCAAATCCCTCAGAGTGAACAGAGGCTCGGGAAAATGGCATTGACATTTGTGGGCTACATGATATTTTTGGATGCTCTGATGCAAAAGAAAACATGACAAAGCATTTGTCACTGTTTTTGCTATAGACAAAGTGAAAGGGGAGAGAAGAGACTGACAGTAACAGATTTTTGTCAAAACTTGTCTTCATAATATGCCACGCTCAAATTCACAATTACAAAATGCATTGACATAGAACTGGTTCATTTTCCCCATTTATTATTTCAAAGCTGAGATTAATCACATGGAGGGAAATAATGACTAAACCTAATCACAGACTTCTGCTTCTTGTTCAGCAGTAATTGCAGTCAGATTGGCTACCCAGCTATATGATTTATGACAGAACATGATGGATATTCATGGATTTTGTAATTGGTGCATATGTTTATAAAAATGGCTGTCTGGGTCTGACAATATGAAAAGGTAAGGTGAGAATCCGAAGAATGGCCAAATAGGGACGGTAAAAAAGAAAACTTTTGGTAGCAAAGTTCAGAATTGCTCCTAAGTAAATCAAAACATTTCAAGATGAATCATGTGCTTTGTCACATCTGTATTGTTACTGTTGCCTTGGAAACCACAAAAAAAGAAAGTGGCACAACTAAATGTGGGGGAATTCATTATTTATCTATTTATGCAATGTATTTTTTTGAACTATAGATTCTAGTGGGCATTTAGCTGCTGAAGCAGTAACAACTCAATATACCCTTTGCCTTTTTGCCAAATTAGTCAGGTTATGGACAGGTGGTCTGGGATTGCAGGGTACTGTCTGTAATGAAACTGTGTTCCCCATTTGAAAGGCAGATTTCACCCAAACATTTGCTAATGCAACTCAAGTTTCAAATCCGCTGTGATGTTCTTCCTGGCTTGTTAACCACTTACTGTACTTGCTGAAACTACTGCAATTAATACACACAACGCAAGTTTCACTGCCGTCAGTGACTGTGGTAAATACTCAATAAGTGATAGTGAGTGGGTGAGTGGTTATGTGTGAGTTGTTTTGTGAGATGTGCAGTCAGAGGCACAGGGAGGTGAGACACGGTCATACTGAGGGAGACGTAGTGACGTGTGCTTGATAGGCTAAGTGGAACTGGATGACAACTCTATTCTGAGATGTCATCCAGCATGGAAAGATTTGAAGTAAAGAGTAGGGTGTGCATTGGCACGATAGTGTGTAAAAAGTACCTTTCAGTCATTATTTTGCAAAGGTAACTGCCATGGTTGCTTACACCACATTCAAATATATTTAATATGATACCAGATGGGACACATGTACTAAATCTACAGACACTAATGATATAACTATAGGTTTTACTATCACTATTTTGGTGGAGATGTTGGGGAAAGCCCACAGGGCAATAGTTAACCACAATCAACTGACCTGGTATGGGAGCTGACTTTGGCAAGGTGTTTTTCATAGAAATGAGGTGGATACTTCACTTTCAATTATAGTCCACCGCTTAGCCTACGGGAAAGTATGACACAATAAAGAGATGCGGTTATATGCCGCTTATCTATGCTGCTTTAAACTGATTAAAGTGGATATAGTGAATGATGCGGTAATTGTGTTTCCATCATAACTTTGGATGTAGAATTGTGACTTCATCCAATCCAGGCTAAAGAAAGAAAATGTATTTTCTTTGTGAGACTTCTTCTGTGTCACATGTCCTTAGAAATGTTTCTCATCAGATAGTTTCAACTCTCTTAACTGCAAAATGTGTTGCAAGTCCCTTGTTTTAGACTGGTCCCACTTCCTCATAAGAAAAAAAATCACTTGCCCTAAAATTGTCCTATGGAGGCTACAAGTTCTTCTTTGTTCATGAAAACGTTTAATTCATAAAAAGGTTGTGAGAGTAAAGAGAAAGAAACTCTCATTGCAGAACTTCAAATCTAGTGTCAGAAAGTCAGCGAGCCACAGTAAAAGCTTTTAAAAAATTAGAAAGTGTTAAACGTACATCCTGGTGCATTATCAGAGCAGTGCTGTACTGTGACTGAAGGTAAAAAGAAGCCTTTAGGCTAAATGAAGGAAACCAGTTACAACCTGTTTATAAATCAAATTAGGACATGGTCAAGATGACAACACTCTAACATTAGAGGAGAGAACACTGTGGTTTTATAACTGAGGATGATAATGGACACAGGCCTGTATTAAAACACAGAAGCAACAAGCAACGATATATATATATATATATATATATATATATATATATATATTTAAACATATATCAGTGAGATCACAATTACATCAATCTACATGCATAACTCCTATCTATTGTTCCCCCCTTGAGAATTTCATACATAAAAACAAATATTACAATTATACTACAAACCCAATTCAAAAAAAGTGGTGATGATGTGTAAAACCTAAATAAAAAACAGAATTAGCAAATCTGATTAACCCATATTTTATTCACAATAGAATATGAACAACTTTTAAGATTGAAACTGAGATATTTTACCATCTAATGAATAATATTAGCTGATTTTGAATTTGATGGCAGCAACACATATTAAAAAAAGTAGGAACAGGGTGACGTTGTCCATTGTGTAGCATCCCGTCTTCTTCCAACAAGTGTCTGTAAACATCTAGGAAGTGAAGAGACCAGTTGCTAGAGTTTGGGAGAGGAATGTTGTTCCATTCTTGTCTGATGCTGGATTCTAGCTGCTCAACTGTCCTGGGCCTTTGTTGCCAAGCCTTTTGTTTTATGATGTGCCAATTGTTTTCTATTGGTGAAAGGTCTGGTCTTGCAGCCAGGGTCAACAAGCTGGATGGTCCCTCTCCACTTTAGTCCACAGGACATGGTTTCCAAAAAGAACTTCAAATTTTGATTCATCTGACCACAGAACAGTTTTTAATTTTGCCTCAGACCATTTTAAATGAGCTTTGGCCCAGAGAACACGGCAGTGTTTCTGCATCATGTTCACAAGTGGCTTCTTCTTTGCATGATACAGCTTTAACCTACATTTGTGAATTGCACAGCGAACTGTATTTACAGACAGTGATTACTGGACGTGTTCCTCCTGATTCTCTGAATCTTTAAATGATATTATATACTGTCTGTTCCACAATTTTAAGACGCAGTCTGTCGCAGATTGGTGAACCTCTGCACATCTTTACATTTGATAGGCTCTGCCTTTTCAAAATGCTCCTTTTATAACCAGTCATGTTACTGACCTGTTTCCAATTGACCAAATTAGTTGTCAAATGCTCCTCAATTTGTTTTTGGATTTGCACCAGTCACTTTTTCAGCCTTTTGTTGCCCCTCTTCCAACTATTTTGAGATGTGTTGCTGCCATCAAATTCAAACTGAGCTAATATTTCCCATGAAATGGTAAAATGTGTCAGTTTCAACATGTGATATGTTGTTTATGTTCTATTGTGAACAAAATATGGGTTCATAAGATTTGCATATCATTGCATTCTGGTTTAATTAAGTTTTACACATCGTCCCAACTTTATTTCAATTGGGGTTGTAATTCTTATGCATTACAGTCTGTGGCAGTTCAGAAGAAATCTGATTCTATAAGTGGTTCTTCAATACACCCATTGTGTCAGCTTTCAATCTCAAATTTTAGAATTTTAAACTTTGGGGTAGTGTGCACCAGGTCTTAAATTTATCTCAGGGCCAACATAGAGATACAGTGTACACAGTAAGACAACCATTCACAATCACATTAACACCTATGGGCATTTCAGAGTCACCAATTAAACATGCATGTCCGCGGACTGTGAGAAAAAAAACCCATGCAAGTACAGAGGGAACATTTAAACCCCACACAAAAAGGCCAAGCTGGCCCGGGGGTTTGACCCGGGGACCTTCTAACGCTAACCACTCCACCACCGTGCTGCCTAATAGGAATGGATCTTTTGGGTAAAATTATTTGAAAAAGAAGTGACTACCTTTATACTGACCAGGTGACTCTTCCACTAAATGGACATGGGCCAAAAATAATAAACCAACCAACTACAACAATAACCAACAATAAAATCAACTATAGTATGGGATTTCAAACCAAGGCCTAGTCTTTCATAACAAGGCAGTGTAAAATGGGTATACAGTAACTTAAAGTATCTAACTATTGCTGTGCTCACTTTAGAGCCCAGTTACTGCTTGTGTAAGCTGCAGCTCATCTAATCTTTTTCATTTCAGCCAAGTAAATAATATAGTTCTATAACCATGCATGCAAAGGTTAACATGGATTGGACATAACAAAGACACACCTACCTATATAAATACAAAATGTTTTACTGCTTGCTTTGTAGTTCATTAGATTGAGGGAATGGACGCCAATTTATGTCGTACTAACCTCTATAGCAAATGAAGGGCAAATATGCAACGAGGTGGGTGAAATATGAAGTTGACATCAAAGCTGAATTAGACTGCTTCTCAAAAAGGGTGCATTCTGTATGGAACTTGAATAATACACAGCAATTCAAGGACATTTGTGTTTATTGTTTTGCATGTCCTTGAGAAGTCTAATAAATAGTAATGTGCTTTGTAGTAAAGGCCAGCATGGACTATAATTGAATATGAAAAGGTCATAAACCCATATGGGTTTATGTGAAAATTGAAGGAGAGTTGTGAAACCTTGTAAAGAGTAGCCTAGTACAGCCCATCAGGGAACATTCCTCAGGTGTAGTTTTCTTTAAGTTGAGTCATGTCAACTGGACTTTTTTATTCTTAGTTGGGAACATTTCAGTGCTCATGTCATTGGGTCCTTGAGCCAACTTTCCTCAGACTGATAAAGCCACTTAGATGGGTGGCAAAACATTTCCAACTACGTAAAATTAAGTCCAGATTTATGTCATCTGGACTTCTAGATGCAGCTTATTGCAGATCGGTGAACCTCTGCACATCTTTACATTTGAAAGGCTCTGCCTCTTCCAAATGCTCCTTTTATAACCAGTCATGTTACTGACCTGTTACCAATGAACCAAATTAGTTGTCAAATGCTCCTCAATTAGTTTTTTTATTTGCACCAATTACTTTTCCAGCCTTTTGTTTCTCCTCTTCTAACTTTTTTGTGATGTGTCGCTGCCAGCAAATTCAAAATGAGCTAATATTTCCCATGAAATGGTAAAATGTGTTTCAATATCTGATATGTTGTTTATGTTCTATTGCGAATGCAATGTCAGTGGATGAGATTTGTAAATCATTGCATTCTGTCATCCCAACTGTATTTCAATTGGGGTTTTAAGTCTTGTGCATTTCTCACATATCTGAGTAGCAAAACATTTCCAACTAGGAAGAAAGAAATTCAGATGACATAACTCAACTTCCAGATGAATGGTACACGTCGGTAAATGTAGAAAACGTATCATGACGTGAGATAGAGCAATGCCAAGGTGTAAGCTGAGGCCGGATGTCTGCTGCTGCTATTTATTAACCATATCCCTTTGCCAGTTAAAGCTTCCTGCCAGCATCAGAGATTTTGTCTCCTGATGAAGTGAAATTTAGACATCAGTTCATGCTGTGTGGGTGGGAGTTAAGGAATATGAAGCCGCGCATAATGTTAGTGACAGTGCTAGCCAGTGGCATCACACTGCAGTGATGCTGATGTCAACAAAAACTATAAAATGCTATACAGTGTTTCCAGATCCTACTTAAAGATACTGTACAAGGATTATTGCCTGCTGATGTAGATGGTCAGCAAGTAATGTGATGTCATTAAGCATTTTGCTGAACTCATGTTGTCTGAAGAATATGTGTCTGTCACAGGTTTGAACGAGGCTTCGCAAAATATAAGTGTGTATAGGGATTTTTACTGGCTATTCTCCACCCCCTGCCCAACAAAATGGACAAACTGCAACTTCAGAAAGGGACAAATAGGAACTTTGGACGTTCTGCTACTCGCTATTTCATTAAAACCTGGCATGTTGCATTCATCCCAAAAACAGCACGGTAGCTCCTGGGCTGTCACCTGTGCCAACCTAACTGTAACAGAACTGAAGAGGAGATATAATGTGTTTCTATATCAATTATGGTTGGTGTACTTTATGGTGTAAAGTAGATCCTGCATTTTACCCTAGAAAAATTGTGGACTATTTTTTATTTTTTGTGAGTTTCCCTAATTCTTACCCATCAATGTTTGCATCCCACTTCACACGTGAGAGACACGCTGCAGCAGTTAGCTGACTAGATAACCAGTTTAGAGCAAAAACAATTGGCCACCATTTTGTTTGGACATGGGGACCTGTCCAAAGCGAATCTGATCTGCTTAAATACACAATAGACAGCACATAAAGTGCCCCTGCAGAGACCAGCTTACACTGGATCATTGTTCATTTCAAAATTGTTACTGCTGTGATGTTTGATGCTTTAAATTGCAAGGTTGCACACCATTGACAGGAGATAAGTTGAATCCATTGTTGTGATTGCATCACAAATTCCTACAGCCTTATTCAGCATTATACAGCATTATTGTCGTCGTCGGTATTTGATGCAGTTACATGGGACTGCAAACTTCCTGGAAAACCTCAACTGTCCTCAACCTCTCTTTTTGTGAGTTTTAGCTGGGCATTCAACAACATCATTTCAGAAATCCTTTCCTCCAACTATCAATGCTCTTGGTATCTGCCTCCATCTGTCAGTGGTTGACCAGCTTCCCGAAGGGGAAGCGGACAGTTCACACAAGGTAAATATGGGGGAAGATATTGTGCGTTTGGCAAACCATCAACAGTGCTACATAGAGATGTGTCCTCTCTGTTCTTCTCTATTTTCACAAATGACTGCACGTCCATTGAGTCTACTGTCAAGCAATAAAGTTTGCGAACCGCACAACTGTTATTGCCGTCATCCAAGACCGTGACAAGTTTGCATACACACTGTAAGTTTGTTGGCTGGCTCTGTAGTGGAGCCAAAATAACCTGGGGCTGAACGTTCTCAAGTCTGTGGACCTGTTAGGTGATTTCAGGAGGAGCCCCTCCAAACACTGCTTCCCCTCACCATGTACACCAGCCCTGTATCAACGGTGAAAACCTTCGAGTCCTCCCAAAATTTGTACTTATACATACTTACTTGTACTTATGTACAATAAAGCGATCACCCTGGACATAACCTCTTCCAGCTTGACAAAACCACCCGACACAAGAACAATTTCTCAACTCAGGCTACACACTCATTAAGAGGTGACCTCATGCTTAGTTCTAAATTGCTTCTATCCATACTGGACTGTACACGCTGGATGTACCAATACTCAAGCAGTTCATCCCCACACAACAACTAAATGTGCATACTCTGCACCTCGAGTACACAAGAACTTGTGTCGGAACTGCAACAAAATCTGCATGTGGAATTGCTTTCTTTGTCATTCTTATATTTTGTGGAGCTGGTACTCTAATTTTATTGTTGTCATCATTATCCTGTCTATATTTATTTACTATTAAACATGCCCTTGAGAGCCACCAGAAGCAAAAAGTTCAAATTCAATTCCGATATAACTAAAATGTAAATGTGGTTACAATCTTGTAGTGAAAGCAATGACTTATTCGTTATCTTCGAATGCAATGTATTTTTCGAATGGATGAAACAAGGCAAAAGGACCTACCAGGTGGTGATTGGGGAGGGTGGCGGATGAACAAAGCATACCATGAGCTCAGTTCTTGAGTCTTTTGTCTGGTTATGTTCAGGCCGGATATGCACTGAAGTTAAGGTCAGAGAAAGATTGTCGATGTGTTTCAAAGCGATGAAAGACGTTTTGTGTAAAATGACCATTACATTTTGCTGTATTACACCAGCTCTCGATCTTCTTCTGACCCTAACTAGCTCCTGTACCTGCCTAATCATAACCATAAAAATGCTTTAATAACGCTGTAGTCACACAAACAGAACATAGTACTGCAGGCTCACATATTAGGGCGGAAAACGAAACCAGATTATTATTATATACCAGATTATTTATTTATTTATTTTATGTATTTTGGCCTTTCGGCTTATCACGTGAGTTCAGGGTCGGGCACATAGGATAATTTGCATGCTGATTTGGCACAGGTTCTTTTTTTTTTTTTCCAGGGACGTTTCGACATGTGGTCAGGAAGAGCAGGGTGCACACCTCCATCCCTATGGTCGGTAGGTGGCCACTCTACCAACTGAGCCACTGCCTCCCCAACTCGCCATTTACGTTACATGTCAACATATTCTCATTATCTTAACAGTACATGTAAAGTGGTTGAAATGATGTAATTATTTGAAAAAGAAAAAGTTGGTGTATACATAATTTTATTTGCACGAGGCACTAGGAGCTGCTGGCAGTCAACTCCCACCCTGCTGACTTCCATGTCCACAATGAAAGGCTGCTGGGGGTCGGCGTACACCAGGACAGGAGCATCTGCAAGCAGGCATCACGCCACTCAAACCGCCGGCCCTTCTCAGTCAGTTGGTGAAGGGGGCTGCTGATGGTGGTAGTCTTTCACGAACCTCCTGTAGTTGGAGGCTAGGCCCAGGAGATTCCTCGGCTCGCTCGTGGTGGTCGGCTGGGGCCACTCCTTAATTGCGTCCACCTTGGCTGGGTCAGTTGTCACCCTATGACATTTTAAACACACAGAACTATTTACATGTCTTTACCCATAATGCCCTAGTGTCTAGTCCTAATGTCTAGTCGGGGCATTGCAATATTAATGAATTTCTTTGATAATGCTCGATTCTGGCCCATCCCCAAACCAGCCCTAATGCAGTAATTCTTTTCTGTGGAGTCTGAATGAATTCCAACTGTGGTGACATTTTCTGTTCACCGCCATAAACAGGAATCATCTGTCACTATGGATACTGTTCATATTTTACATGTATATTTCTCTGTAAAATTGTTTCTCTGTAACCTCCATAGAGCAATCAGTGTGCGATGGAAAATAGATGAAGAATTATTGACAGATTGATCAAATGAAATGAAAGGAACAAAGTTCTTTTTTTTAAATTTACCACACACATAAGCAGATGAACACCGTGTGAGTTTACTGCTCTACATTCTCAATTAAACATTAAAAACAATTAACATATTAGGGCACTGTGTGCATTAACCTTTGACTGAAGCAAAAGTCATGGTCTTACTTTATTTAGGTTGAGTGTCTTGTGCCATTTTACTCTGTAGCAGTGTCTGCTGTAGTTTTGTCTTGCAGTCTTGTGTAGTCCAGCCTTCCACTGAACCTAACAGTAGTTTAGAAAATCTCCTATCCCAGTTTTGAGACAACCCCCCGGAGGCATAGAAACTGATCCAGTGAGAGGGGAGACAGAATTTGTCTTTTTTCAGAATCTCTCAGCAGGCCGCTCTGCTTTAGTGTTAAGTCACCCTAACTGGGAACTTTTTTCCAACCCTAACGCACCACATTCCTTATACAGTACATCAAAATTAAACATATTTGAAAGCTAGGAAAAAGTCACACTAACCTCACTCCCCTGAGGAGTTTAAAAGAAAAGTTTGTCGTGAGTGTTTTGTCTACTTTCCAGAAACATGGTTCTGTAGCTAGGCAGCAGGGACATTTAACAAAAGCAGTTAATCTGGTTTGAAAAGGAACTTAAACATTCAACATGTTTAACAGAAACTATTTTGAAAAATAAATGTATACATACAATATAATGAGTATTTCCAATGCTTGGTTGAGACATTTAAGTGAGGAAGACGTTTGAGTTTAAGATCTAATGTAATACAAAATGTGGATTCCGAATTAGAAATATTAAAATAAGTGGCTTCATTTATTTTATTATTATGGATTTTTTTAAATGTCCTTAGTTTATATTTGATAGTTACCATTGAGGAGACAAGAGACATAAATAAAGGGTAAAACAAAGGTCCCCCCAGTGGATGTTGTAATGTTTCATGTGCTGTCAACATTTTGCCACAAAGGTACTCGAGTTTTTTAAAGTCCCAGCCAACCTTTAATAAGGAAGCAGCTACTCTGGTCCATATTGTGAAATGCTCAGTGTACAATATGAAAACAGGTGCGTTAGAGGCCTTAATAAGACCAAACATAACAGCAATAAGGAAATTCTGTGAATGTTTCTGTGTGTGATTCGTAAGAACCTAACCTTCTTCCACAAGTAGTAAACAAGGACCACAAGATGCTAGAACTGACAGTCTGCACAGCTGAACTTAATTCATTCTTTCATTCATACAATAACACATCACATCTCCTCTCCGCTATCGACTGATACAGGTATGTTCATATAAATACTTCTAGTGTAAACGGTGTATTGTAAAAGTATATAAATGCAGTAAATCTAAAGTCTAGAACACTCACTATGACACTGTTCACTGTACAGTTTTTCAGATTGTCCACCTTCACTAATGCGCAGCATAGAATTCTTCACTATAATCTGCTTGTTACGTATCATATAATAAGCAACTTTTTGGAGTCCAACTCCTCAGAGTGACAACTCCCTTCAATGTATAATTTGAAATTTCTTTGAGAAATCCATGTACTTTTTAGTGAGAGATTGCTGAAAATGAACAAAGGACTCACTTCTTTTGAGACTGGTACTTCTTGTAATTTTTTTTTTTTTTTTTTCATGATTCAATTAAGGGTATTTGAGAAGAGAATTTAAGTTTAAGGTGTTTGGAGAAGTCGGTAGGAAGCTAGCTAGTCAGCTGTCAATGAGCAAAGGGAATCTGCAAAGTTCAGGACAGACGGATTTCAAACCAGATAACATACAGCAAACATTTCAGCAGATATTAGTAACTAAATTAAAATGTTTGCATGGGGATGGTAGAAGATTTAGTAAATACTCCAATTCATATGATTAGCACACTAACGTTAGTGAAGCGGACCCTTAAACTGCAGCAGCTCAGCAAAACAAACTAGAGGCATTTAATAAAGCAGTCAACTCTGCTGCAAATCAACCTGTTTCAAAATACCTGCATCCATTCAGTATTTTCCATAAAGTTGTTCCCCACTGATGGAAATGTAATGTCAACACAGTAAGGCAACTCCCCCACTTACTCCAGACTAGATATTCCAACTTTTGTTTTTAACAAAAAGAAAAAAGACAAAAAAAAAAAAAAAAACACAATGAAAATTACATTGAGTGATAAATAACAAAATTAAATATAACCCCCCTTTTTTAACTGTTGATTAATTAATTGCATGCAGCCATTATATTACCAATAAAATCTTAACGCCTCATTTCGAAATTAATATACTGAACACAAGCAAATTGTAAAAAGATTTTTTTTTTTTAATCTGACCCCATTTCATGCTAAAACTATTCTTGGCAGTTTACCACAAACACAAGGGATTACAATGGTTTTGCTGGTGTTTACTATACTCATGGGCTTGACTTGAACGTGGACAATTAAACAGATTTTTCATTGTTTACCCAGACACAGTCAAGGTTAAAAGTCCCAGCATGAGGATAAACCTGTGCTTTCACAGTGCCATGGCTGAACCCAGCTAAGGCTTTCTCACCTATGAAACAGGGTGGTTTCATTGTTATATTATGTCTATGCCTAAACAAAGATTGTTGAATCGCTCAGTGTGACCCTTTTTGAAATCAGTTGACTTTGAGAAGTTGTTTCAAGTCCAAGATGAAAACATTTTTTTGTTCTTGCAATAATACAGTTCTTGGAATAAAATCTCAATAAATGCAGTAATACACTTTGAGTCTATCTTGACTTAGATGAGGACACAAAGTACAAATTTAGGATCTCTCTTATGACGTCACACTATTTTCTATCAAAAATCCACAATGTCCCTATAAAGCCACCCAGTTATTGGTTTAATAACAGCAAACATTTTTAAGTCACGTTATTATTATTTGTCACTGCAATCCTGTCCAATGCATGGGATTTACTGTAGTGATGCTGATACCGAATCCTTTAATGCATGGTAACACTCAAATTGCTTTGTCAGATTTTATAGACATAACCTCCTGCAGTGCACAATGCATAGGTGAACCAGCTGAAATGATCTCACTTCTTTATGCTCAAAAAAGTGACTTCTTTGATGTAATAGAAGAGCTGTGGGCAGTAAAATATCACTAAGTTTTCGCTCATTCATAAGTCCTTTTGATAGTTTGAAAAACTAATATGGATGCTGCTTCCAGGACTTTTGGTGGTTCTGATGATAGTCTTCTGAACTTTCATCTCAATTGCCCCCATATAGGAAGCCCACCATAAATCACGGCACACAACAAAATGGGCTTTGGAATATTTTTGTGAAATCAGAAGACAGATTTTAGGTGATGGGCCCATATAGGGAAGAATTAATCAATTGTTCTTAATCTTGTCATTCATTTCACATGAGGAAAAGCATTTCTTTCAGCCAATTCACTCAAGTCTACTAAATAGACTGATGATGTAAAATCCTAAATCACAATTAATTGTGCGAACAGGGAAGGCATTTGACTGTGAAGTCAGTCTACTGTTGATTCATATGCATTTTGTTAGTTTTTGTTCTGTTGCCTTCATTTGACTGCCATGCATCACTTATTGTTTGGAAGAATAATACTGTTTGTTGTCCAACTGGTTAGGATAAAATTATAGGGTTTTGTTAAGTTAGGTGTTTGAAAGCAGGAATTAAACTATTACATGTTTCATCAAATTGAAAATGCAGGTTCTTTAGTGTTTTCGTTTTGATGAAGGGCTGACTGAGATTAAAATGTCAGACACACTCTGACTTTGTCTCAACCTTTAACATATTTAAGTCTATAAAATGGATAAAAGTGCCCAAAATATAGCAGAGCTCCATCCTCTGCATTTAAGCATCTTTTATTTAAAGGTCCAGTTAGTGTATGCAATAATGTATTTCATTTCTCCTTAGCACTCTCTTTTTTTATTGTCTGTTTCCTCCAGTGAGGGGGTTTTGGCCAGTGATGCCAGGCCAGGGTTGTTTCCGTGGTAATGAGCTGTCAAGGATATAAAGAAGGCTGTTTTTTTTTTTTCTTTGCATATCTCTTCTGTCCAAATAGGGACTGTAGATGGGAGAGCTAGTCTGGCAGCAGCATCTGTGGCGAGCACGCCCTGGGGATTCTAGTGTCACAGATGCAGTTTAAGAACCATGTGAATAGAGTGGCTCTCCCTGACTGCAGGCTGTGGGACTGGCGTGATTAGACCTTTAGATGTTGTCTGTTGAATGATAACTGGGTTCTCAGGTGCTCAGAAGGACTCGTCTAAAGGACTGATTTAATTTGCCAGCCTCTAATGACAAAAATAAATCCTCCAATCAGTCTCTGCTCTTTTGGGTTTGCTGATATGTTTCCCTCTGATTGTGTAAGTACTAATTGTCCCTTTCATCATGCGGTCCAGCTTGCCTCAAAGCAACACACTTGCTCACCAATAAACTGCACAGTTATTAAGGCTAGCTGACGATGGAAATGCTTTATTTGCAGTAATTCCTCTCTGTTACAATATCACACTTGAACACTGCTTTATGCAGTTCTGTTATGTTATGTAACCCATGTGCAAGTGGCTTATCTGAAAAATTTAAATCATAATTGAAATTATTCAGATTTTCATTACCTACTTTATAACTATAAAATAGATTTGGAAGTGATTAAAAAAAAAACACTGGCAGCAACAAATGCACACTCAAAACTCTTGAAACTGAGATGAGACTGAAATACATAAGGAGCTAATCTATATTCCTCCCACTTGTAGAACTGCATGAGCAACTGGTTCCAGATAACCAGGTTAAAATGACTGGTTCTTGGCCTGAATAAATTGCATAGGAGATGAGTCATTGCATTGGAAAAATTCACTACAATGAATCCTAACTATATGGAACAAGACATTTTCCCAAATACAATTGCTAATTGTGATCCTTCATGGTGACAGTGCACTGTGAGTGAATTTAGGAGATTTGTATAATGCTGATGAAAACCAGAGCATCACTCCCTCTCTCTCTCTCTAGTTATATATATATATATGCTTTTTTTTATAGTTTACTTGGTACAGATTTCTTTTACTACAGCATGCAATAGCTCTGTTATAGTGTTGTATGTGCAAAAAATTTTTTGGTTTTTTTTTTCTGCACACATTTCACTGCTACAGCAATAGCTTTAGCATTAGCAATTGTTTAATGTATAACACCTTGTTGACATCATTAAGTTAGTCTTTCTTTGCATTTATTTCCTCAAACAAACACACACACACACACACACACACACACAGTGAAATATTATTAATATTATTTTGCCATTCATGTGCGTTCTTGGTGGACATTATGCATATGCAGGTATTTACAGGTTTATTTAGATTGGGTCACTGTTACATTCTGAGTTGTTGAGTGTGTGTTTGTTATTAATAGCTGCAGGTATACTCGATACATGTATATGCCTTACATTTTGTTATACCGACCATTACAACGTACATTTCTTGTACGTTCATTCATGCATAGCCTGCACAATTTCATTTGCACCTAATAAACATCCTTATTGCCCTGAAACCTGGACTTATTTGAGAAAAATAAATTATAGTGGCGATACGAAGACAATATCTTGGTATTAACCTACAGGGCTATCCAGAGTCCAAACTATGAAATGAGATAAGACTATAGTGAATAAAACAAACAGAGAAAACGCAGGAAAAATGAAATTTATTCAACATCTGGGACTCTTGACACTGTGATGATCAGTACTGACAGAAAATGCAGAAAGTGTGCCTGCTGCTCAGCTTACAATGTCATGGTGTAATGGAAATCAAATTAATTTTCCACCCGAGATTTCCATATCACTAGCCAGACAAGAATGATGTATTGCACATGATATTCATTTTCAATCATCTTTGGCAATCTTTGCACTTTTTGTCAGGCTAATAGAAGTCTTTTAAGAGTAGGGCCATCAATCTCAACTTCAAGATAACCACTTGTGTTACATAATAGCATGACTGCAGGAATGGGCTTCCTTTTAGAACTAACCATCTCTTACCGGTTACAGGTCAGTGGAAGGTGGGTATCAGCTGAAAATAGGGACATATATTTGTAGCAGGCAATTTTCTGCATACATCAGTCATGAAATGTGATCTGATCTTTACCAAAATACCAAAAACACAATATTAAGCTAAGAAAGCACAAAGAGTCTTTATTAGTGGTGGTGGAAAAGTAATGGTAATTTTTTTTTTATTTGACTGGTAGAACCTTCTTTTGGCAGCAAGCATCTCCTGTAGTTGTGGATTAGACCTGTAGAAACTTCAGGAGGAATTTTGGACAACTATTAACGCCAACACTAGGCTTCTGATGTCACTAAATATCAGCTGGAGTCGGGTGTTAGCAAACCTGGAGTCCAGTAAATGAAACCAGAACGAAGATGTGGTTTATGATCACCTCAACTAATAAAACCAATGAAACATTGTCAGTTCACTGTTCTCTAGCACCGTCAACTGGTGTGAGCCATACCTCATAAAAAAGAGGTAGAAGACCTAAAAGGAGTTGTTGATTTGCATGCAGCTGGAAAGTTAGATTATTTACAAAAATTTAGACAAGTCATCAGTCCAGAGTTAGACCGATTGTCTATAATTGGAGACTATTTGTTACTGTGGCTACTGTGCATGGGAAATATCAAAATTAACTAAAAACTATTATATCACAAATACCACAAAAAGAACCCTAGAATAAAGGTCTTGAGAGTAACAAATACTGATTTGAAGGAATCAGAGTTGGTTAACATTTCTGTTTATGAGTCAAACATTCCCAAAACAATGAGCAGGCATGTATCCATGGTATGATGCCAAGAAAAAGCCATTTCTCTCCAAAAACAACATGCCAAATACCACCCTGACACTCCACAATGCTGCTGGGAAAATGTATTGTGGACAGATGAAACAAAAATAGAATCGTTTGGGAAGAACACATAGCACAACGTGTGGTGTAAGAAAGAACCGCATACCAACAAGAAAACATCATCCCAAAAGCAAAGTACGGTGGAGGGAGCATCATGATTTTGGGCTGCATTGCTACCTCTGTGGAGTTTATCAAGGTAACCTAAAAGATAATGTCAGAGTGGCTTTACGCAAGATGATGCTCAGAAGAAGATGGGCAATGCAGCACCACTTTGACAATGAAGTCAACCTATTACAGACTGGCTTAAGAGATACAAAATCTACCTTCTGGAGTGACCAAGTAAGAGCTCAGAGCTCAAAGCAACCCAGATGATTTAGAATAACCGTTCACGGGAGATAGAATATGGCTGAGCTGAAGCAGTTTTGTAAGGAAGAATGGTCCAAAATCCCTCCTGCCCCTTGTACAGGCCCAATCCATAATTGCAGCAACGGCTCACTTGCTTAAGGTTACTGTTGTCAAAGAAAGTTTCATTAGTTGCCATTACTTTTTCCCACCATAATTTCTATGTTTAATGTGTGTGTTCAATAAATACATTAAAGGTCACGACTGTTTTTTGTTTTTTTATCAGCTTAGTTATATTTCGTTAGTCGATAATTGTGACTCTGGTGAAGATTGGGTCACATTTCATGATGAATTTGTGCAGACAACCAGGAAATCTCAACAGTGCCATAATGTTTTCCTTGTCACTATATTGAAGGGTGATCTTTTTATAAAAAAAAAAAAACTATTTGTGTTTTAATTTGCTTAATATTATGCTGGAAATCAGCAAGTCTGTTTAGGAGGAGTGGCACAGTGATGACACAATCACACCGCAGTGTAGGCTGGGAAAAGAGATCAAGACAAGTAGAGAGCACTTTCATTCGCTGACAAATCTGCATGAACGTCAATCCAATGAGACGCTAATCTCTCCACATAACCTATGTGCAAAAAGCAAATTGCAGTTCATTTGAGATTGATAATACAAAGATTTTACAGGTAATAAGCATGAATGTGAGAACTCCTCTTCTTCCATAACATGCAAATGCCAAATGCTGTGTACAGAAGTCATTTTCATACCTTTTCAGATGATATGTGCCTCTAAGGTATTGTAAGCAGAGGTGAAGTTAGGACAAAATAAACAGATGGTCTCTGAATAGATATAACCTCAAGAGAGGCAGTGACAGACAGATCCCTACCAGCAAGAGGACACAGCCTTGCACAGTGCAAATACACAAAATACATGCCCCGATATGATACTCTCACAGGGAAAATATGTAAAGCCATCCTCATAACAGTGTTAAGCTTGATCGACAAGCACACTTCATTCATTAATGCTCATTTCCCCGCTGTGCTATGTAATGCTACTTGGTTCAATATTTGTAGGATGCCCTTTAACAAAGGAAAACAAAAGGAGAAGATTAGTTTGAGGTTGGTGTGTGTGTGTGTGTGCGCGCGCACGTGTGTGCATGTTATCATATATTTTAGAAACATAGATGTCACTGATAATAATCTTTTTTCCCCCCTTGTAATTTGTGCCATGAATTATGTAAGTCAGGAAGAACAAGAGTAATTTGTACATCACCCACAATTACAATTTTCATTTAATCATATAAGGGAAAACATTTACAACAGCCAAGCTATATATATATATATATATAAACTAATGCCCCACTCGCCCCGGCTCCTTTGGGGCAGACTTATTCCTTGCTTCAAGCTCGGGTCCTTTATCTGAGGCCTGGGAGCTTGAGGGTCCTGTGCAATATCATAGCTTTTTCTAAGACTGGGATCTTCTCATGTTCCATTTTTCCTGATGTTGCTATCACTTGTAATTGCTACATCTGCCACTACAGCCTTTTTCTTCTGTTTGTCCACAACTACTATGTGGGGTTGGTTGGCCATTACCAGTTTGTCAGGCTGTATCTGGAAGTCCAGCTACGTCCAGCAAGTGGTAGGATTTTTCAAAATCACCCTATTCTTCTATCTGATGCTGGTACATACGTGTAGGGGTTTTTCCTTCCATGAGTGCTCCTCTTATAGCACCTGGACAGCTCAGATATCCACTACAGCTACAGCACGTCGTGGGTTTCGATTCCTGGTCAGAGGATGCTCAATCAGGGGTAGGTTCCACTCCTGTTTAGGGTGTAGTCAATATCCAGTGTGGACCCTTAGGCAAAGCCCTTAATGCTACCTGCCTACATCGTTGCTAGGGAGAGTTTGGAAACTCAAGAGTCACACCGGCTTGGATGTCGCCCAGCTCAACAAGGTCTGCATAAGGTGATAGAAGACCAGGGCAATAGGCTACTAGCTCCTGGAACAAGAACAAGACTTTCATGGACGATGAATGTCTTGGATATATAGTTTAACCTAGGTGGTTGCATAGTCCAAAATGGACCTGTTGTCCAGGAAATGTTCATCCATATTCAATTTGTTTCTTATTTGGCTGTGTTACTTGCATTTGTGGATGTCTCAGCCTTTTATTTAATTGTATTTATTTTCCTACTTTTATCACTCATTGAATGTACTTGGCTCGATTTAAATATCGCTAATATTGATACTAACATTAGTATTGATATTGATAAAAGTGTAATAAGATCAATACTATGAGTTTCTCTCCTGTATGCACTGAAGCGCTTTCATCAAGGAGGCAGCCTGGCTGTCTGTGTCTTTGGAAGTGTCGCTGCTTTCAAGTGCCGATCCTGTCACAAGTTTTTTTGTTTTGATGTTGGACCATCACGTGACTCAGCAGCGCCAGCAGGCTCAGCAAGCCAGGCAGCCAGCAGCACAGAGACGCAGGAGACGGTTGGAATAGATGAAGAGGAGGGGCTTGTGGCTGTGGTAACATATTGTTATATAATTTTAAGTCTGTGTCGCTCAACCCTAGTATTAATATAAAAAAAAAGAGTTTTTGAGTTTTTGATGATGATGATGATTTACAGTTGCTTTCTCTGTGTCAGTGATGAACCCAGAAGGTTGGGTTGACTAGGTGGTAGATAACTCCTGTAAAACTTTCAGAGCAAGAAGAACTGAACAAATCTAAAGCTGAAATAAAGCAATATTTCAACATTAATCATTATTTTATTATTATGTACATTTAAGGTGGTTTTGTATATTTTGTCACATTAGAATTTCTTAGCAGTAGCAACCACGCAGGTCATTCCTGCAAAGATGGATTCTTACTTCTCCCTAACTTTTCTATATTATTTCCTTTATGACTATTTGAGTTAAAAGAGGTAGATGAGTTAAAAATATACATAGTTACATTTCTGTCACTGAATAAACAGACTATTTGCCTATTAATATAGAGTTTATTATTATCAAAAAGGTTTTTATTATTAGAGTTTAAAACCTTCTAAATCACTTTCACCACCCTATTTTCAGCCTGGCCACCCCAAAAGAAAAAATCTAGATCTGCCCGTCTCACTTATAGCTTTTTCTTGCTTATTAATTGGGATACAAATAAGATTAACCCTTAGATGCATGAGTGACTGGACCCTACACTTTTCCATAAAGTGGGTCAAAAATGACCTGTGTTACATCAATGTGTTATTATGCCACTTTTGTAATTTTGGCAAAAATAAACATTTGTATTACATTTTTGTCCACACAAGAATGATTTCATGTTTGTTTCACTTTTTAAACATTTTTAACATTTTTAAAACATTTGGAAAATTTGAAAAGTAAAACAATAAAACAATGTCAACATCAATTTTGTGTGTGTGTCTGTGTGTTAATGGTTAATGGCCACGTGGCCACTGTAACAATCACTGTTGACTCTATTATCTTTGTTGCTTGAATGTTTTGAATCCATATGTCAATCAATATGTAGCTACATAAATAAATGCATACACGCATGTACGCACACACACCTACGTAATGTTAGCTAGCTACTTTTGCAAACTATAAAATAGGCAAATATGATGATGGACAATGAAACTCATACTCTTTCACACAACAGTCATGAATGACACACACAAACACACACACACACACACACACACACACACACACACACACAGTACATTCACTTATGTTAGCATATTTATTTTACCTCAGAAATGTGTGTGCTTGTCCTTCACACATGAAATTCCATAGAAAATGAAAATGAATTTTTGACCTCCTATGGAAGCTTTGGGTAGTAATACAAAAACTAAAATTTCCTAAAATGTATAAAATGGTTGGTATAAAATGTAAATGGCACGATTTCAAAAACATGTTTTTTAAGAAATTGCTGGACTATGAAATGATAACATTTCATTACGAAGATACTGCAAGAAAACAACCTCACCATGTCATTTTTGACCCACTTTTGCTCCTTGCTTGCTTCTGTATCCATGGATGGACACACAAGCACTAGGTGTTTTCTTGGTGAAATCAAGTGTGGTGTGTTTGTATCTGATTGAAGTGAGGATTCAATTGAGGTTTGATTTAAGAGGTGCATTCTCTTTTCTCTTGAAGCATTAAGTCACCAGACTGCAGCTGTATTTGGCTTCCGGCAGGTGTGAATGTGACGCTGTGTAAGTGTGAAGCAGGATGTTTATGTAAAATTACATGCATATTCAGTTGTCGTTCCCTTAAAAAAAGGAAACAAAGACATTCAGCAGGTGGTAGATGATGCCTCTATGTGCTTCGCCTGGAGTTGCTTGAGTAGGGACACTTCTGCAAATTTGAAGGTTTTTTGCATAACAGAGTGTCTCTTTGTCCTCCTTTAGTGCTTTTCAATCACCTCTGACAGGTTATAGAAACTGAATTTTATTTGTTCAAACTGTCTTTTAGAACCTGACTGAGAACAATCGACTATTAAATATAGTTATTATATAGATATAGATAAATATGGATATAGAAATATAGTTTTCAGACAATTTGGGTTGCAGCAGACAATCTCCTGTCCTCATGAGCAACACATCTGCCTTACGTGCTTCCTCACGACGTTGACGTGTCGCTGTAACCAGCATGCAACCTCTTCCTTTAGTTGTCTGAGTGTAGTTAACTTCATTACCTGTTCAAGCCCAAGCTCATGGAATGTTTCTTTGAGTGATGTATTAATGCTACAAAACTCACTAAACAGTTAGTTGAACTCTGGGAACAGCTTGGTTTCCGCCACCTTGTAGCAGCCCTCATACATGAGACAGCAGATCTTGCTCTTTTGTCTCAACAGCCGCTCCAACTTGGTCTTTCTTCTGTCCATCAGATTTTGCAAAGCAGTTTCCACGGCCTTGAGACTTGGCTTGGCCTTTAGTTTCCCCAAGCCGTCTGATCAACTTCTCCTTCCATTATTCGCTGTGTAGTGCTTAGCCCGTGTAGAGATGGTTTCTTACTAATGTAGAGGTGATCTTACCCGAATCTGACGCTCCTGATGCTCCAGCACATACTTCACTCCGGAGATCATTTATTGTACTTGCTTCTCAAACGACGACAGATCTATTGTACATACAACTTTCAGTACAGTGATCTCACAAGCACGTCCACAAACAGTTTCATCAAACAAGTGTCACAGAACTTGCAGAACTCGGTAAGAAACCGTGTGCCTCCACAGCTACACACTGAACCTTGTTGCCGTCCACACCACCTAGTAGTCAATTCCTCTGCAACAGTTACTTGGTAATGTCTGCTCCCTTCAGTTGCTGAGCCGAACATGTCTTTTTAACAAACCCTTTGCATTGCATTGTTCCCTTGACCACTGGTCAACAAATTTAACTACAATTAACCAAGTTACCTTTGTAACTACTACAAATGCTATATGGGGTCACTAATGACATCATCAGTACACAGACAAGCAACACAAACACATACTGCATAAAACAAAAACTAAACTGAGGAAGTACTTCGCACTTTTCCAAACCAGTTGTTTAAATGCATTGGTAGTTTTGAAAAATATGGAAGAGCTTAATACTACAAGCAACATACGAGCGATGGTCTCCAAGCTTCCATATAAGTTGAGAGAGAAGTGGAGGAATGTGGCTTATGATCTTGATAAGAAACACGAACGTAAGGCTACTTTTACTGATGTAGTTGTGTTTCTCAATGATGAGTCCCAGAGCTCACTGCACCCTTACTATGGGGACATAGTAGACAAACCTAAAGAACACTTAAAGAGTCCTTCAGGTACCAAGTTGGGGACAGTAGGTGGTATTAAAAAGAGTTTTACCACTACTGCAAAGCAAGTGATTACTCAAAGGGGTGTGAGCGTAGAGCCTGGCTTTAGTAAGACAAGCCCTTCCAGTACTATCAAAGTCTCACCTGAGTCTTGTCCTTTTTGCCGTGAGGGGCATACATTTGACCTCTGTAAAAAACTACAGAGTTCTTCTTACAAGGATAAGATAATTTCTCAGGAGGAGATGCTTTAAACCAGGACATACTAGCAGGCGCTGTCAGGAGGGCGTAAACTGTCAGTTCTGCTCAGGGACGCAGCATACGTTGCTGCATGTGAAGCCAAAGCAGAGACAGTCTGTGGATGGTGATGAACCGGGAGTGATTAACGGATTTGTTTACAGCAGTCGTAATCAAAACTTCGAGGACAGGCTCTGAGATCACAGAGGGCAGCACAGCTACGTTTTGCACAGATAAACTGACTGATGAGCTGAATCCACGTGGGAAAAGGGTTAGCCTTCTTCTTACAACCAAGGAGGAAAACAAAGTTGTGACCAGTAATATGGTGACAGAGTTGGAGGTAGGCCACCTGGACTCACATAACTTCATAGAGCGAAAGGAGGTGTTTTCACGAAAGGATATTTCAGTGAGCAAGAATAACATCCCGCGACAAGAAGATCTAGATAAGTGCCACATCTTAAGGGAGTGCAAATACATCTCATCAACACAGACATAGGACTGTTGATTGGAAGTAATGTTGCCAAGACGATGGAACCGAAGGAGTCATTCCTAACGTCAAAAATGTGCCTTTTGCAGTCAGAACCATACTGGGTTGGACAGTCAATGGGCCACTGAAAGAGGATGGTTGCAGCACAACCAGGGATGAAATAATGCAAGCTGCATCAAATCGTGTATCTGTAGCCAAGAAGACCTGTGGACACAACAGTTTCAGTATGACTTTCCTGAGGGTGGTCAAGGAACCTCATTGAATGAGCAGCTCCTTCAAGGACCAAATCTTACTAGCACAATAATTTGTGTTCTGACTAGGTTTCGTCAAGAGCCTGTGACAATAGTGGTAGATGTGGAGGCCATGTTCCACCAGGTAAAGGTCTCGTCGACCGACGCTGACCTACTCAGATTCCTATGGTGGCCAGATGGTGACGTTAGTTGGCCGACGTTAGAATACAAGATGGAGGTACATCGGTGCATTTGCAGAAGTCAACACACATCTGTTTGATGCCTCCACAGTAAATACAGTACTGCAAAACTTTTACGTATAGATGACTGTCTAAAATTGGTTGAGACTGCTGAAAACGCTGAGTCTCTACCACAGTTTGAACTATGTATGTCAGATGGGTGGCTTCAGGTTAAACAAGTGGATAAGCAGCGATCGGATGGTGTTAGTAGCCATTCCGGAGGAGGAGAAGCCCACAGAAATAATGGATCTGGATTTGGATCAAAATGCACTTCCAATGGAAAGGGTATTGGGTGTGCAATGGTGCAGTCAGTCAGATCAATTCATGTTTAGGGTCGTTATTCAAAGTGCTAGGAACATTATGCAGGAGCTTTGTAAGATGGAGTTGGGATGGGATGGGATGAGATTGTGCCTGAACATCTTGCCCAAATGTGGTCCCATTGGGTGCAAAGTCTACAACAGCTAGTCTACAACAGCTAAATTACTTTGGAATTGAGAGATCTTTCAAGCCAAAAGGCTTTGGCCAGACTGTGTCTGCTCAACTGCATCATTTTGCAGACGCTAGCGAGGACGGCTATTGGACAGTAACATACTTAGTCCAGTGAAACATCAGTAACCAAGCTCACAGTTCCTTTGAGTTGGGAAAGGCAAGAGTTGCCCCCCTAAAGCCCATGACTAGCCCTCGTTTGGAGCTTACTGCAGCTACCTTAACGGTTTGTATGGACAAAATGCTAAGGAAGGAGTTGGAACTACCACTGGAAGACTCTGTGTATTGGATTGACATTACAGCGGTGCTAAAGTACATCGAGACAGTACAACGAGACATCAAGGTTTTGCACGTTTGTAGCTAATAGGGTGTCGGCGATTCAGCAGACCTCAACCGTCTCACAGTGGCACTACGTAAACTCTCAGCTTAATCCGGCAAATGGTGCATCGAGGGGACAGAACATGAAAGCCTTTCTGCAAAACAAGCTGTGGGTATCTGGACCTGACGTCCTTACACAGGCAGTCGAGAATTGGCCGAGGAACCCAGACTTGCAAGAGATTGATGTAGCCGATCCTGAGGTGAATAGAAAGGTCACAATGAATGTTCTCGCAGTTGCAGAAAGCACTGATATAATGCAAAGGTTGATAGAGTACTGATCAGCAGCCGAGCTGCCATGCCTGACGAATCCAAGCACCCTGCTATTCTGGCTAAAGATCATCAAGTATCTCAACTTATACTGCAGGGGATCCATGAACGGATAGGTCATGGTGGTCGCAACCATGTCTTGTCTACTTTGCGTCAAAGATACTGGATACCAAATGCAATCTCAGCATTCAGAAAGATTCTATCCAGGTGTTGCACCTGTCGAGGATTACATGGAGCAACCAGGCGGCAAAAAATGGCCGACCTCCCACATAGTAGCGTCTTACCTGATGAACCACCATTTACTAGAGCAGGTGTCGATTGCTTTGGTCCCTTTAGTATTAAACGGGGAAGAAAACCTGCAAAAAGGTATGGCGTCATATTCACATGTATGGCTACGCATCATTGGACACGGATTCATTCATTAATGCACTTTGACGCTTTATTGCAAGAAGAGGTCAAGTTTTAGAAATAGGCAGGATCATCCACACAATCAAGGATGGGCGCGAGGTCTAGTCCGTCCGGTTTGGGTCCAGACGAGGACCAACGAGTTCGATAGACCCATAACTAAGGTCTGTCTTCTCCAGGAATCAGAGTGAGACAGACTGATCTCCTACGGTGTGTTAAGTGCTGGTAACCTCTGGCACCAGAAGAAAGAAGAGAGAACACCATAATCGTGTGTTATTGTATGATTTGTTTTGTGTTTGTGCAGTAATTTAGTAATTGTTTCCAACATTAAATGTTTCTAATATTGGAGCACAATACATACACACCGGATATGTATGAGCCAACCAAAAGACTTGTACTTCCTCAGTTTAGTTTTTGTGGCGTGTATTATGTGTCTGTGTACTGATGATGTCATTAGTGACACCATATAGCTTTGATAGTTGCCTTTGATGGTTACTTTTGTAGTTTACCTTTTAAGTTTGTTGACCGGGGGAACAATGCAATGTAAAGGGTTTGTTAAAGAGAGATGCTGACGGTGGAACAATGCAGATGTGACAAGGTAACTGAAGCTGGAGTGTCAGGAGCGTCAGATTCGGGTAAGATCACCTCTACATATAGCATTCAGACTTTTACTTGCTGTTTCAATATTAAGCCAATCAGTAAAGTTCAGGAATAAGGATTTGAACATTTGGCAGGATTCAGCATTTGCAAATCTATGGGAAATTATCGGATTATAGAAATAATGCCAAACTGCTCAGAATGGCAACGTCAGATGTATCCACACACTGAGTCAAGCATCTGGAGAAGCAGATGTAAAGGTTTACCCACAGATAAAATGATAACCTGATGGGCACAGAATTGATTCCACATCATGCGTGATGCAGACAGGACCTGCAGGAGCTGCTGTTAGATTATATCTCGCATGGGCCATGGCTAATATTAGTGGAACTTGTTATACCAGTCTTTTCATTTCCTGAATTATCCTGGGTCCCCGCTAGTTTAAATGGGACCTGGACTACATGGGTAAGCAGATGGACTCAATGAACCACGCCACAAAATTGTATGTAGTAATGAAAAGTGGCTAAAGGTTGATTGGATTGCACAAGACATCTCTTAGTGGCCATCTATGAACATTTGCCTCATGGCCGAAAAATCACAGAGCACAAACTAATTCTAGCTATGTGATCTGATTGTTTGCTGTTATATAGATCATTCCACAGCTCTGCAACAAAATAACCCAAAGGCTTGTTAGCTGCTACCACAGTTGTTACCCTTATCTCCCCTCAAAGCGTAGTGGAATGCTTCTATCTTCAACAGAAATGCAGGCTATTATCTGCTGTAATGTTTTTAGACATCCCCTGCTATGCTTTACTGTAGGGCTTACCACCCTGAAGCATATCGGAGCTCTTAGCGGAACAGTTAGTTTAGCTGGAAGAAATAATGCTTTATGTATAGTTGTATGTGTGTGTGTGCATGTGTGTGTGTGTGTGTGTGTGTGTGCGCGCTATCTGCAAAAGCTACGAGGAGGTAAAGGTTTGTGGGAATAATTGTGGCAGTTGTGGAGGTTTTTTTTTCTGTCTGTTGACTGACTGTACTCCAGCAGATGAATCGCTTTTTGCTTCTGAATAGTGCTCAAAAAGGCCACACACTATTTCTTTTTAAAAATGTTGGCGACTGTAGCTCAGACATCCGTAAGGGTAGTGGTAAAATAAATACATGAAGATCTAGAAGAATTATTTATAAGTAAATCAAATTACTGTGTAATGTGAAAAGTTTACTTTACGGCCAAATCCAAAGTGAAAAAGTACACAAATATGAAGCACTGAAGAGCTTATGGCCACTTCCAGCATATTATTGGTAATTTAATCCACACACAGACTGCACAGTTGCCTCCCGACAACTGTCATTGACAAACAGTGTTTGCTTCTTTCTGTCTGCAAAACATTCACACTATTTGACTGATTCCAACTCATGATTTGATAAACTTGTTTTGCCCTAAATTGTGCAGCATTTCAATGCATCTGCTTCCATGAACACAGTGTTCGGATCCAGCGAGAATTGCCAGAGGCAATGTATTCTGCTGCTGATAGACTAGAGCTACATGGAGGTGCCTGCATTGTGTTTTGAAAGTGAGTTTTTGAAACATGAAATGTAAAAATATCATATTTGTAAACTCTAATCTACTTTGCAATTGAATATCTGTGTTGTATTGACTACTTGGTGCCATGTCTTGCTGAAAATGTATCTTTCTTTTTTTTTTTTTGCAATAATTGGTACCATATTAAAGTCTTACAGAAAAATATGAGAAGGCAGCAGCACTATCACAAAAGTGATGTTCCCTCTTATTATTAGAATGCAACTGATACTTTTTTTTCATTGTTGATTTACAATGAACGCTGGAACCCGCTACCTATGGTGGGTGTCTTTTTAACTAGGAATCATTAAATTACCTCATTACCATCTGGTGTGCGGATTGAATGCATGTGCTACAGACAGCCAATCAAGAGATGGCAAACATGTTTCAAAACAACATCTTTCATTCAGAGTCTGGAAACTGAACACTTTCTGAGCGGTGTTTTAACCATTTTAATTACTGAAATACGTAAAATATGAAAATAGCATTTGGTCTTAAATTTAATTAGGTAAAAGTGGATAAATGAATTTAACAAAACAAACATGAAATCCGCCAACAACTTTTTAATGGGCACAATCTGAACTACATACTGTATTTGACAATTTTAATTGCACAATTCCAGCGCTGTTCAACTCAGAATGAATAGGAAAAAAGGCATATATTCATGTATTGTAAACCGATGAAGGGTTTAAAGACTGGCTGGTTGAGCTCCTGATCAAGAGCTCAAATAAGGGAAGAGTTGGTGGCTTTATTGTTGTTTATGTCAATTAAGGTAATGCATATTGAATTGCCAATTCCTTTATGATGTTACCAATTTCTATTTCAGATTCCTCTATCTAGTCCAACAGATGGCATCAACACACTGCAAAACGAGATGCCAGTTAAGCATAGCATGGTAAGTGTTGATTGGATGCAAAAACACCAACTATTTGAACTTATGGCTCCTTCTTTTGCACAAGCCAAAACGGCAAACCCAAAATTAAAGCATTACAGTTAAGAAACTCTGAGGATTACAATGATTTCCTTTCTTTTCAAAAGTAACACTTCTTAATAATACTACAGGACCTTTAGAACTAGACTTAAGTGTCCTATAAGTGTCTATTTAGGGACTTGGAAGTAGGTTAATCATGACGTGTTTGCTGCAAAATCTGCTGCCTGCTGCTGCTGGTAATGACCGTGATGGGATTCTGGAAACTGAACCTAAACAGTAAAGATGAAAACAATGAGCTAAAAAAGGTTAAGAAACTTTTGTAGTCCTGAGGGGAACACCAGAGTTGGTAATAACTTCCTGTGGATTTCATACTACCTTTAAAGTAGTAATTTAATCAACAGGATAGAGGAAGCATTGCTCCATAGACCTTTATAGGTTAAAATAATAAATTCTCTTATAATGTTGACCACAACCATCATCTCCCATGTGAGATCTACACTGTTGTGGTTTTCCAGGTTTCTAATGTTTCTAAATCAGGTTTGTATGTGCATATGGAAGCTAAACCGCTACAGAAGAACTTTACTTCAGTGGTTTTGTTTTCTTGATTAGCAAAACATAGAAATGTCTGTTATTTTTCTTATTTTATTTTATTTTTTGTCCTTTCAGCTAATCCCATGAGTTCAGGGTCACCACGGCGGATCATTTTGTCTGCATGTTGATTTGGCACAGTTTTTTACGCCGGATGCCCTTCCTGACGCAACCCTCCGCAATTTCTACCGGGCTTGGACCGGCACTGCACAGCTGGGGAGGGGAATGGGCGGTTAGGGGTTCAGTGTCTTGCCCAGGGACACATCGACATATAGCCGGGGTCCGGGGATCAAACCACTCATCCTGTGGTCCGTGGACGACTGCCTTTACCAACTGAGCTGTCTGTTAGTATTGGTATTAAATGATTAATACCTAGAGTCATTTCAACATTTCCACATATACACTATAGGTTTTATAAAGCATAATCCATATGAAGAGTCCAAACAATAAAACCATAGCTACATTAATAAACGCAATGATTGATTATAGTGAGTAAATATTTTTACATTTCCAAAAAGGAAAAACAAAATTAAGTTACAACACAAGTTCAGAATTCAAAATTCAAACTCAACAGATAGGTACAGATGCTGGTTAGTCAGTAAGGGGTAATGTTGCATTTGTTGTGCATCTTAGTATTGATATCATTAATAAGTAGGGGATGTTTAGATAAATAATTCAAGACTCTTAGTACGTATATGGAAACATTCAGGAACCCTAAAGTCCTGTAACTGTCACTGGAAACTCTTCAACAAGACAAATAATTTTCAAGTTGTCAAATTACAAAGCAAAGTTTGTGTTCAGTACCTTCAGCAAACAGCTTGTCATGAATCCAGATCACTACAAGTACTGTAAGTACTGCACAAAGGTAGACAAGGTACAGGAAAGTGAAGAATTGCACCTTGATGTAAATAAGCTGACAACAAGATCAGCTAGTTTTGAAATGGTGGGGACAGTTTTATTCCAGAGCTCAAGCTTGTTCCTTGCAAAGTTACTTCAAATAATAAAACATGTCATTCAAAAAAACAAACTTTCGCTGCGAACACTCCATTCGTCTTAAGCAAGACAACCAGTAAAAAAAACGAGGCTTATTGGTGACGGCACTATTATGCATGTGCATAACAACGTTTAATTGACATCAGCTGGCGTGTCAAGGTTTAAGAGAACAGACTGATTGGTAAACATGGATCAAGTTTTGACAGACAGTGAGGGCAAATTATAAGTGTCATCTATGTGCTATGACATCTATATGTTTAAGTTGCAAGAGCATTTGTAACTTTAGATTGTAGGAAGCTGTAGCATTCTTTCTCTGGCTATCTTCAAAGCTGCACATTGCTCAGTGCAGTTTTGGCAGTTTGTATCCCCCACATGCAAACTCTGTGCTGGGAGGAAAGTAAAATCAATTGGATTTGACCTTGAAGTGTCACCCTATTACACCCCACATTTTGCAGTAAATAACGTCGGACTTAGTGCTCCCTCAGCTGTTTCTGTCGGCCAACTACAGACGGTCAAAGAGACATGATCCTGCCAACAAGCTGTGCATGTGTCCCCTTAAAACCTGTTTGTTTAGCTCCCCCACATATTCTCAAGTGCTCAGAATCTGATGAAAAAGGTGCTGCTGATATCTGATTGTTTTTTGCATTGTTAGTTTTCAGGCAAGCATCACCTATAACACAGGCTGAGTGATTGTTTAACAGCTACTGAAACCGTTACAATGTTATTGCTTACATTCGCTGTGTTAATTTAAGGGTACACAATTATAACGTTGGCAATAAAGGAGGGATGTAAGGAGTTGAGAAGATGGGAAAAGGAAGCACAGGATTAGGAGCATAGTAATCAGCACAGAGAGCTGGAGGGCAGGAATAAATGAGAAGAACAGAGAAACAAAAGGGGGAGAGGATGGAGGAGAGAGGCCGAGAGAAGATATGAAGTGAAGAATAACAGGATGAAACAAAAGAGGAGAAGAGGAAGAGAAAGGCAAATGAACAGAATATTACAATAGCAGGAGCAATTCAAGAATGTGTGTGTGTGTATATATATATATATATATATATATAAAAATAATATATAAATATATATACGTGTGGTGTGTGTGTGTGTGTGTGTGTGTGTTTGGCAGGTCAATACAAAATTCTTGAACAATGCAATGCAGAAAATTGCCTCCTTTTTTTTGGTTTTTAAAATTAAGACTCAGAAGTGATAAAAATGTCTGCTTAGAATGTGCTTCATTTTTTTGTACTTTATTTATTAAATTTATGTCTCTATAACGACACAATAGGCAATTAAAAGGGTTCTGTGTTTTAGTCTGCATTTCTTCTCATAGTGCATAACCTCACGAAATACTTAGCTCTTGCAGAACTGGCCGTACCTGCTCATTATTTCATGTCATTTAAATTGCCGATTTTCAAGTCGCCACTTCAGTACCAGTTAGACTTCATGGAGTTTCTGCGTTTGGCTTCAAACACAGCATGATGACACATTAACAACACCCCTTCGTAAAAGGCCGAAATATGCTTTCTCAGTGTGTGAACCGTGTGAATCATATGCTCTGTCTGATTATATTTAGGCACCAGTGAAGAACACTTGAGGCCCCAACAGTTGTACTGTTTTCATTCTCTCTTTCTGAATAAAAAAAAAAAGTGTCAAAAGCATTTGGACCAGTTCTGTGAGCCCAGACAGTTTTTTCCCACTTTTCTGACAGTAGGTTTGGTTAGAAGCACGCAGCTGAAAATAGCTGACACAAGGAGGTGGTTGAGTGCAACACAGCTCCTTCTGCAGAATAGAGGAGCTCGCTTTGTCTTGAAGCATACTCAGATCATTTCAGGTTTGAGCATTAAAGTTAGAGGTGTGGCAATCATTGCAGCATCTGCTAAGGAGGATCAAGCCACCGTTTTGTCCATTAATAACAATATGTTTAATATAAAATTAGTCTTTTGTCATTGATAATATGAGTTTCATACTCAGTATGAACATTCAGCAAATATAATCATTGTTTTTATCAATCTGTGAGATTTTACCAGCACTTTTTTAACTCTGAATTAACAGGCTACCCCAGTGTAACCGTCCTGGATGGAAGTTCTTAATTATGGGTTTCTGAGGTTGCTGATAGGCAGCATAAAGCTCCCACTATTCTGTCTTCTGTAAAGCTGTGGGCCATGTCCTCTGGTTGAATTAATGATTGGGCTCATGCATGAAAATGAATCAGTCTCACCCAAAGGGTACACTGACCTGTCAGCTGGAATAATGACTGGAGTGTAGCAGATCACTAATGAGAACACTAAACAGTCAATTGTTCCATAGTATGGCCAGAAGATAAAAGTTGTCCAGCTGTACAGGCTGATTTCACTGTAACACAGTCTTAACATGGTGAGTAACATCATGTTAAGAGTACTGCAGCAAAGCAGTTTACATTGCGAAAAGCTTTGAGTCAGCAATCCAGACTGGCATGTAGAAGGAGAAGCCAAGTGAAACCCCCAGACTCTGCACCAGAACAATTAGTAATGGTTAATGACCTACAGGTTGAAAATCCTTCACATTCCAACAAGACTGCATTTGAAACACGATACAACCAGCAGGGATTGACACAGTGATGACAAACACAAAGGAGAAAATTGAAATCACTTGAAAGATAATTCAAAAATTAAAGATTCTGATTACAAATTCATATGATTAGAACAGCAGGTTGCCCACATCATTATAGAGGGATGACATTTTTGAAAATGAAAATTTGAGTTTGAATAGATTGTCCAATACAGTTACCACCGGAGAGGCAGAAAAACAAGGCGAAAACCTTATTTATTTTTTTGGGGGAACCACCATGTGCATTTCAGTACTATTAAATTCCCACCTGAATGTGTGACAGGCGCGTCAGAGGAAAACCATTATTACATTCAAATGTTATTGTTGTTATCCTGGTTGTAATTGTTTACTGTAAAACTTGTTTTCATCACAATACTTGAAAATGTATATGTACATGTAGTTCAGCCTATAGAGCATCTGTAGGTGTCAGGATGAGACCCAAGCGAAGCATAAAGTGTGTTTTTGTACACGCAGTAATATTTTTTTATTTTTCCCAGGGTGGACTGACTTATTCAATGGTCTGTGTGCTGCTTGTCCCTGAGCACCCTCACTGTTGGCCTATGGAGGGTATAGACAGCCATGTAAGATTGGTGTCACAGCAGCTGCTCCCTTTCTTTTGACAGTGAGGAGCTTAACACCAGACTTATCCATCCTTAAAGATACCACTATGTGCAGAAAGGAGGTGTGACCCATCAAACAACTATATGTAAGTGGGGCATGCTCCCCATCAAACAGTTTAATGGGGTGCGTGGCCATACCAGAAGTGATACTGCTGGGAACTGAACCAGGGTAGCTGTGGCAGAGGGGGAGTAAGACCACTCGTGTTTTTGGCTTGTTATTTGCGTAACTCTAGGGATAGCAATGTCAATTGGTCGGTCACTTCCCCACTCAGACTGAGGTTTCTAAAAAAAAAAAAAACTACTGGATGATGTATCCTGCATACTCCAGACTTTTATCTGGTGCCAAATAACTGGGTTATGATGATAGTTTGAACGAAAGGCCTATGTTGTATAGGTATCATCCTGTACATTACTGACATATGTTGTCATTTTATTGTCTCAAACGTGCTGTAGCAAAAGGCTTCGTGTCATTAGCACTTAAACATTGGCCAAATGAAGCCAGCTCACATGGTCGTTTAGAAGCATTACAAACAATTAGTGTTCTTAGTGGATCAGGGGCGACTGTGGCGCAGGAAGTTAGAGCAGTTGTCCACCAACCTCACAGTTTCTGGTTCAATCCCCGACTCCTCTGGTCACATGTCAAAGTGTCCTTGAGCAAGACACTGAAAAGCACTTTGAGTGCCAATAGGTAGAAAAGCGTTATATAAGTGCAGACCATTTACCATTAGGCCCTCGAGATAAGGCCTATAAATAATATAGCAATATTTAGGCCATATCACGATACACAATATCTCAATATGCAAAGCATTTCAGAAATGCTCAATTTAATAATTTAATGCATATATTCTCAACAGTATGATGATTGTAATAAACATTCTTGTTTATATGCATTAATGGTTTTCAACCAACTTTATTGAAACAAAACTATATTTTTTTCAACACAGGAAATTGCTAACATTTCTTAAAATGAAAATAATGGCTTAGATTTATATGCTGTAGCCTGGTGCTCGGTTGATCAGAAGGGAAATTATCTACCAGAAACAGTTGTCTAACCAAAAAACAATTTCACATAATTTTTAGTTCATCGCTGTTTAAACGTTTTGGATGACTTTAAAAAATGAGCAACATTTTTATTTCTATTTGTCAACTATAGATGTCTTTCTCCGTGCAGCACCCTGACTTTCTCTCCTGTGTCCTCCTTTCTGTCACTCTGAAAGTAAAACACCTCCATTTCAAAAAACCGACAGCATCAAGCAGTGACGTCACTTAAATATGCAGTGTGAATACAGGTTAGGAGCTGTGGAGTCGCTGTAAACTAAATTATCAAGCAACAACATTGAAAGAAATTATGTAAAATGACTTCGGTCCAACATTATAATGTCTCATTTGAAATGTTGCATCTATGTTTGATTAAGTCTATGACAGCAGCCTTTTTTGTGTTTACAATTTTTTAGTGTAGCATGTATGGTGTGTTTGTTTTCTATCCTGTGTAACACGAGTGGATGGCGGCACAGTGTTGCAGAATAAGTGCAGATGTCATTTTAAAAGGTTTAAGTTACTACACCCTATAGAGCAGCAATACACATTAAGTATATTCCAGATATACTTATACACCCGAACTGAGAATATTTGTAATTTTGATTTTAAGTGTTTCTTATTAACTTGAAGTGTATGCTTAGTGTTACTAACTCAACAATAGTAAGAAATCATCTTTTCTGGTATTAATAAAAATGAGGTACTGCCAGTTTAAATATTTGTTACAATGTACAGTAAGTTCAGTTAAAGAGCAACTCATTTTAGAATACAGTCTGTAAATATTGACCTTTGTAAAAAAAAAATAAAGGGGGGGTCAGTATTGGACTTAAAAGCAGGATTCTATCTTCATAAAAGAGGATTTTTGAAAAACCGATACAAGCATTAAATGGCAAAAGCTTCTCCAACAGTATTGTAAACTGTGCTCAAAGAAAACTCTAGGTTGTGTTCAACAGGCACATAGTGAATGTAAGGCTCTTAAAGAAAGGTTCTCATTTTATTAGTCCTTATGAGACTGGTCCTGTTAGGCAAACCTTGCTGCTCTTTCATGCCTTGCTCATATCACCATGGCAACACACCAGCCCCTGCAGGCGTCTGCCAAATTGACAGTGTAAAACAGAGCACACACATCCACCCATTCATCCAACCCCCTCTCTTTCTTTAGCACAGATACATTAGTTATAGAGTTAATTAGTGTATGCATACCTACTATACTTATAATTTATCAGCTGGTATGAAATGTCGCATGTTAGCCCCTAAATCAATGATTGCTTTGTTATTTTTACAAGGGTTAATTTGTTGGAATTCAAGTGAAGTAAATTGCAATAGGTGTTGCTGACAAAAAGCCTTACAGGTTGAGATAGAATCAGGCGTAGGAGCAGGATCACAGTGTAGGAGGATTTAATAGACCCTTACCTGCAGGGTATACAGGCATTTTCAACAATTGAGCTGTGATGTTAGTAAGCTGCTAGAAAGCTGGAGATGACACACATTGTGACAGTTCGCCACTGTCTCTCCAGCCATGTACTTTCAGCGCACAGCATGCATCAATAGATAAGCTTTTTTAGCAATACAAATCTATTATTTTTGACATTTTGCGTTTAAACGAAAGAGCAGAGCCCAATGTGAATAATTGACATGACTAACATACCAAATTACATGAAAAAAATACAAAACACATATCTGAAAATGCACTTTTGGAAGGGATTCGGGGAACACTAAATGAACAGCCTGAACATGTTTAAAGGTATTTTTTTCCAGATCTGTAAACTGTGAACTGATAGCCTGCAGTCTGCAAGTTCTTTTTAATAGACACTCCCAAAGGATGTTGAGATTGTAGCAGATGCTCTGAGGCTATGTGTGATGCACTTGTCAGCCTCTGCTTGCTTTTAGTGCAGCAAATGTAAATCATTACAATTAAAATGTATTAGATTACAAAAGATTTTACATCAGGCATACAAGAGTAAGTGAATTATATGTTAAGAAGCTGTTTTCTCAATTATGGAGAAAGTCTCCATGACACATGGAAGCAGCTACTAAAACAACTGAAAAACTAGATTGAAATACAAAATAAATACAGCTGATTAAAGTATTTGACAAAACACATGCACAGCTAAGCTCCATCCTTATGTAAATTATAATTCTCACTAAGAATTTATGCTATTAGCTGTTCCGAAATGAATCTTCAATATGTTCAAATAGCAATAGAAATAGCCCAGATAGATTTCCAACAACTATATTACACAGTGAACTAATCATACTTTACACTACATATGAATAGAGATGGTCATGAGCAGTTTGCGGGGGTCTTCCTGTGCTAAAGATTGAAATGATTTATGCTCATTAACAGTCCCTAGCACAGTCTAATTAGCATGTAATAGGACACCGAATCCAGCACAGGAGGCTTGTTATTTAAGGATAAAGCTCATCTCTCATTTGAATGCATTTTTCATAAGCTGCTCTAATTAAGTTTCATTAGCATTATTAATTAAACATGAAAAGCTTCTCATTTCCTTTGTATCATGGCATCTACTGTACTTCAAAACAGCTCAGACTGACAGTCCTCGTAGTAATGACAATTTCCAACGCAATATCTTAGGCCTCAAAATATGATGACTTTCAAATCTTGAATAGCTGTATGGAGAATAAAACTATAAAGTGTCTGTTCATGTCGTGAGCATCTGAATCATTCAATTGTACCTTTCAAAATACAGAATAGTATCCAAAACAAGTAGCAGTGAACCCCTTGTGCAATGTGACCCTTTGGAACAGACCAAACGTTCAAATACCCTGGTACAAAGTATCACAATGGGTGGTTGAGGACTCCAGGAATGGATTACAAAAGCCTGCTGCTCACAGAACGTCTGATCCCTATCCCTCAGGTCCAAGCAGGATAGCTCTGAAAGTCACAATTAGTCATTCTCATTCCAAAGCTGAAGTACCATCATCCTTACCCTTTCAAGGAAAAGCCTCTGGAAACAATCTTAATTCTTTTTGTCTGTCACCCGCAAATCATGTAGAGTTACCATTGTAGAGCCCATCTGGCATACTGGCAAAAGCTGGCCTTGGTTTCAGCAAGCTCAGTTCTTTTTCTTCGCCACATTAACTATGATTCATATCCACATGGAATTTAAAAGCAAACCAGTGTTGTCGATTTTGGCCGCCAATATGTCAAAATCAAATTAACAGAATATCACTAATCCACAATAAGCTAACGGAAACCTCCTTGAAAAGCCTGAATTATCGCTTATCATCAGAATTGTAATGCACTAATAAGCAGGAGTTGGTATTTTGGTTTGAATGTATCTTCCCTTCAAGTTGAAATTCTGTTCCATACAGCTGCCGTAAATACCAGTCGGGGTTTGCCATTGCTTGTGGACAGCGGTACATGTTCTTTCGTTAACAACCTGAAGCTTGTTTAAAACAAAGTTATGCCTTTAACTAAATATCCACGCTCAGACAGTATCCTTTTAGTGCAGCAGTCAAAGTTTACACCAACAGAAACAGAACACTTGGCCAATTAAATTGACATCACAAACTTTCCTTGAAACAAAGTTAAACTTGGGAAGTAAGCTAAACAACACTGAGCTAAGCATGTTTCGACAATAGGACATGATCTCGGCATCTGTCTTGCAGAAATGTCTCAGTTTTAGCTTTTGCCATAGAGTGAAAAAACAAAGACGGTTGTATACAGTGATGCCATTTGCCTTAGTGTCTCATCAAAACTATTTCGAAAAGATTCTTTTACCATAAAAATGTTACATTTCAGCATTTTAAATTGTTAAAAAGTAATATGCTAATTGTTTTGGCAGACATTGGAACAGGCAAGGTAAAACCTGTGTCCCTTTTCCTGATAGTAATCATTACACATTAGTATACAGTGTGCTCATATTACCCACAGTTCCTCTGGTATCACCATCACAGCATGTCATGTATCACAGAGCTCTGTTCCTCCAAGTGAAAGTGCTCTGGGCAGTTTCCATTTTGAGGTTAAGTTATCAAATGCACTTTTTTTTCCCTCCCTATTCGTTCATCAACACAGGCGAAAAGAAAAGCATCTGGGATTCTTCTGTCTGTCTATGACATGCAAATATATTTGGCAGCAGTTTTGTAGAAAGAGGAAGTGAATCTCTCCCTGATCTCTGTATACACGTCCCAGTACTGTACTGGAAGCTTAGTACACACAAGATCTCAGTGTACTTGTAGGCAAATTTTAAACAATTGCTTTTAAAAAACAGCCTCCAGCTGAATGTGAGGTCAGTTTTGGTTCATAATCTTGGAAAATTGAAAAATGTTCTGCTGCATGATTTGCTTTTTCTTAAAAAAAAAAAAAAAAAAGTGTTTAAAATACACTATAAACTACTCCACAATTTCCATTAATGAGTTTTTCAGCCAGCTGGGGGTAGAACAACACAAGTAGAAAAAGCAAACACACTTGACGTACAGTATTATGGCTCTATAGAAGATAATGGGGCCAACACATTGGCAGACAACTTACTCCTGTTTCTGGCAACCAAATAAATGTCGTATTCATTCTAATTCCAACTCCGTGTTAGTCTTCACCATTTCCCAATAAACATACTGTAGTAGGTCTGAGCTGCAGGACTCTGCATTCACTAGATATATAGAAATAGCTGGGCAGGTAGTGTACTGTGGGTTTATCAGAGGATTTCAGTTGGAAATGTCCGTCTGCTGCTGGGAACAACATTGATGGGACCTATGAGACCAAACCCAAAAGTAAATATAAGGGGTAGGAAATGAAAGCAGTGAGCTTTAAAAGGTAGATAAATTCTCTAGATCCCAATGTGGGTGGTGAGAGAGGTGATAATTGTCTTGGTTTGTCACTGACCTTTCTAACATTTTGTGGAACCTGTAACATTAGCATCATACTAATATACTGAAACACTACAGTTAAAGCTCTTTGCTTCTATCAAGGCCTGACAAGGTTTCTCTCTCTAACTAGTGAAGGCTATATAACAGCATTAGAAAGACAGCTGATTTGGTGTTATGTTCACAACAGACAAAGATGTTGCCTTTGCACAACATTTGCACTTATGTCGTTATGTAGCTACTGGATCCAACACTTTGGCCCTTTCCTTATTTGGAAATTCTCGTTTCCCAATAAAAGCCCTGTCTCTTGCAGATAAATACATTAAAAAGCTAATACTGTGCTCGTTTGGTGCACAGCTGGTTTTCTTGTGCTGATGTGTGACAACTTTGTCATTCATAAGGAATGTATTGAAACACATGTATTAAAATCATCAAAAATGTTCTGCTTGCTTCAGCCAAATAAAACAACAGCAATGAACTTATCCATTTTTCATGAAACTTGCTTTTAGCTATAAATGTTCTGTATTCTTTTTTATTTCTTATGTTAACACCAGTTTCATTCACGTTAGTACTCCGGACAAAATCAAAGCCACAAATAAAAAAAAAACTCTTAAAATGTACATTTTAATGGCTCAAGCACATTCAGCAATTTATTAAAAGGTATCAATAATTTTGCTTTAAAAACAAACGGACAGGAATAATTATACATTTGTGAAAAAACATAATCACTACTCTATCTCAGTATCAGAAATGATGGCTATTAAGTAAACGTACTGCTTTCATGAAGACTGTTGATGATTATGATAGAAAACCATTATTATATTAACTATTATAAGACCCTTAGACTAGAAGTCATTAAAAGTGCCAAAATGCTTTGTTGAAGTTATCCATTCATCTCTACACGTCCTTCATCTCAGAATTAAAGGTTCAAACTTGCATAAACATGAGCGACACCGTCAGAATTCAACTTCAGTGTGTTTACTGTGCATAATTCTTGTTCCACGTTTTGGTCAAACATGCTGCCCGGCTATTGAAGAGGACTGCAAACAGCAGCACATATTCTTTGGCCTGATTGTCTGCTAGTAATGAGTCTGTGTTCTCTCTGTGGGATTTAGTGTTTTTAGGTTGTACCGATGACTTATAACATTTTATGTGTTTGAGTCAAGCTGTCTGATCTTTTAAATTGAGCAAGAATGTATTCTGACAACGTCAGAGCCCCCTGGCCATTCTATAGTGTAGATTAAAGACCAAAGGCGGGTCAGACTTTGCTTTCCTGGCCCTCAGGCTTTGAGAACATCATACCTGTTTGAATAGGTGGAGACAGTGCTCTGGGTACTTTGGTTCCCACAGTCCAAAGACATGCATAGGTTAGTTAGGTTAGTTTGTGACTTGAAATTTTATATGGACCCTACCTAGAGAAATTAAATTGCAATAGCAAGACACGGTAAGAATTAATAACAATAAATATATAAACTTTTTTTTCATGGCTTGGTGCAAGATCTGGTATTTTAAAATGAAGGCGACACTTCTCTAATGACCTATTGTGGCAGCAGCACTGACCTGCTGTAGAATCACCACACAGGCTCTACCCCACCACCCAAAAAGCAGGGGGTGGTTTGCAAATCATGGTGCCTGCGTCTCCCTTCAGTAACCACAGCGTGATATCAACTACACACTTCATAGTTAAAAGATGACATGTCAAATACCAAATTACATGGGCAGACGTTGCATGAAGAAGTACAATCATCATGTATTGGAAGAGAAAATTTTAACAAACCCATTGTTATATACTAGTCAAAACCGTTTTCATTAAAAAAAAACATCTAATCCAATGCAACTTAATTAATTGTATGTTTAATTTAATTTTAAAATGATGTAATTTTGTTTAACACGCCATGTCCAATAAAGATGAGTGGGCTCTGTGGAATACTATATGTCAGGGCAATAATAGAACATTTAATAACATATTTTCAACCAAAATAAATGTCACACAGCCCCCAGTGTGTGCACAACACACTCCCGACTTCTGCTAAGACTCACAGGAATTTTGAATCTCACTAAGCTCAGTCCACTCTGCTTTTTTGAAAATTATTTTATTCTTGTTTTTTGTATAAATTTCTATGAGCTGCAGCGATGAGGTCTACTTGCATCTGTTTTACTCATGTTACAGACTGAAACAGAAACTCAGTACAGTCTATGGTACAAACTAGCATTTCCTGGATTTCACATTGTATGGTGAGTATGTATGAACCAGATTAAGTAGATGAACAAGATAGAATAATGACCTAAATATAAATGCATTTCCAAATCTCTCAACCACAAAGCTCAGAAGTACATGATGATACATTAAGGCAGTCACAATGTACTTTACTCTTATGTCATTGCAATTTCCTCCTCATCAGCTGCTAGTTGCTGATAAGCATCTCATTACTTGGTTCTTTTGTGATTTCTTAAAGCCGAATTTGTGGAACAATTGCACCCGTGTTTTTTTTTTTCTTTCAGAACAGATAACTACAAATCACATTCGGGGTTGTACTTGGCAGGAACTTGTAAGGGAAACAACAAACTACAATGTGAATGGTACAAAGTATTCACTTTGCTACAGCAAAGAAAGAATAGGAGACCACAAAAGAATAAAATGTGTTTTAAATAAATAAATGAAATGTGTCTTAAATTAAATCTAATGTAACTCTGAAAGATGCAATTGATTTGGCTTAGAGACTGTTAAAGTTGGGTATAATTTTCTTTAGCTTAAATATGCTAATTATAACTTTAGAGAATATTTTCTCAAAACGAGGGTTGTGAATTTTGGCCCTGATTGCTGAGTTTAATCGTGTTCTGGGTGAAATTTGATGAAGTGTTTACAGAGTGATTGAGAAACATGGTTATGAACATTCAGGATGTTAAAATTGAACTAAAAAAAACTAATTTCTTTACATATATTGTACGAGGATGATTGAGACGGCCCGAAAATGCGTGAAGAAAGATTAGCACTTGAGATTTTGTACCAATTTCTAACGGTGCAGCAGCAGTTTTCCTCACTCTAAGGTATTAGTAGGCAAAACTGATCTGACCATGCATGTCCTACCCCCACTGCTGATTACCTGTATTGTCTGTGGTTAGTGCCTTGAGATGACTGTTGTGATTTGTTGCTTTATTGATAAGAATGGAATTGAATTGAAAAATTGACCCAGGAACCTGATCAGGTAACCTGCAGTGAGTAGGCCAGGGAGACCCAAGGTTGCCTACCCCTTACTCTGAGGTATTTTCTATCAAGAATGCATTTCGTTATTTACATTGTAACTTTAGGCGTCATGACAATTCCCCAAGTCAAGTCTTAGACTGAGGTTTTGGTACTTGACCCGATATCAGTTATTGTGGCACACGAAGACCTAGAATTTCTGTTCAACACTGTTCTAGATATTCAGCTACGACTACAAATGCCTGTATTCCTATGGTATTCCACTTTAAATGATTAGTTTATATAGTTTATATTTTAATATTTTATTTCACATCATGTTGTCAAGTATTCCTCAAGGAGAGGAAATACCCCAGTATGTAAAATGAAAGAAATCCCAGTGGTAAGTCTAATTAAAATTTGGAGGCCAGATGTTTTGCCTTCTCTCTTTTCCCAAAAGTATTCTATTGGCAGCCTCCAGCTTCTGTCTTTTTCAAGAAGCTCTTTGGATGCACAATAAAGCAAGAAAAATGTCTTTCATTTCCAGCCAGTGGATATTCTTATATACTGTAGATAGAATTTGTTCAGTGTTTTTCATTCACATGCCCTATAGGACCACAAGGGTGTACACTGTTAAAGGCCTGATCTCACATTATTTCCTTTTGCTTTATTACCAACATGGTCTGCATGAGTGAAACCACTGGGTTTGAGTCACTTATTTTGGATATCTGCCATCTTGCCTTCTATTGAAGAAGGGAAAACAATCATTACTTTCAATGTTATGACTATTAGTGACACAAGATAGCACACCAAGGCTTTTTTGTTCCATGAGCTGAGGAATAGCTGGTGCTATTATAAATCAACTTTTTTGCAATCATAACGATTTTATAATGCTCATCCCATTAACAGTGGGGACTGATGGAGCTTCTTCTTCATTTTGGAAAGCACAGTACGTATCCGTTGTCCTATCACATCTCCATGGTTCTAAAGATGGGCATAAAATAGTTCTTTCTTCATGCTGAACATTAACACAAGTTGCTGTATGTGTCCAGACGTGTCGTTTTCCATTGAAATAGTAACCCAGCCATAGTCAAAATGTTTAACCATCTTTTTCATTTCAATTGTCTTACCTACCTGAAGCAATCCAGTTTCTTACAAATCACATTCATATACTACTAAGCTGCTTTCACAATTACTTTGTAATAGCAGCATAATCACTGGCTGAATTATGTTCAGAGGCAGGCTTTTGGTTCTGTTTTTGAATGAATGAATGAAGCAGTAGATTTATTAACTGCAACATTGCCTGGAGCTGACTGTGGTGGGTGGCTGTCAGACAAAGTGCACATCTGAAGTTACTGTTCATTTATTCTGTTTTAAACCAGACCATGATATTCCCCCAACCCTAACCAACTACCGCGAGTGCCGAAAATAACTATACAAACTGTGCATGGTACTTCTGAGAAAAAACTAATAAACTGCTGTCTGGTTCCATGATAATTTACAGTGTTGCTTGAATGAACCCCTCAGATATTTAAGGTCATGTTTTCTTCCAATCAGTGGGATGACAAGTCTTTAGTCTTGTTATTTAGTCTACTATCAGGTGTGTGGTTAAGTCAGAAGGCAACTGGAAGAAAGTTCTTGGACATTGTAAAACTTTCTGGGTAGAAGAGGAGGTGTGAAACATGGCAGTATCATGGTTTGGGCCTGCTTTGCTGCCCCTTGCATTCATTGATGAAACTCGTTCAGAAATAATAAATCTCGTATCCAAAGAATAGTTAAAGCAGGAAATGAGATATTTTAAAATTGGGTCAAAAAGCTGACATTAAGGAGCCAGTTCATGTGGAAAAGGCAACCAACATCCATTGGTTGAAGCTGTTCTTTTAATGAGGACTGGGCTAAAATCCTCCCTAACAGATACAGAAACATCTAGTAGAGGATTTCGATGAAATAAACTGGTCATATTCCTTTACTGATATTTTATTTACTTTTGCTACACATTTTTTTTTTAAAGACTGGATAATTGTTTATAGAATATACAAATTATTTACTTTATGTTCTCATTTCTTTAATCTGAACTTTAGGTCAATTAAGCAAATTCTAAATGGTTCACAAACTTTCCAGCTCAAGGGCTACGGTTTTAACACCGGAATTCAATGAAAATCCGAGTCCTGTGTGTTTAATAGTAAAGAAACTAATTCAAATTCATGCTCAGCTTGCAATAAAGTATAAACATATGCGTTGGGGGAACTTGATAGGTCAAGATCACACTTTTTATAATGTGAAATAAATGTAGAAAAAATGTTGCCTTTACCTGGCTGCAGTTGAATACAGTTATGTGGGTGAGCTTTAACAATTACAACTTATTCTTACTTCAGGCTGCATCTACAGATAGCTAAGGCAATTAGTGGCTGTAGCATTTATAAAACCATGGAAACACTGAATGGGTCAACTTCTTTAATTGAAGGCTTGGTGGGCAAGTTCTAAAGGCTTCTGTTCCTAAAGAATCACTTCATCTATTACTCTTTTATGCACGCAAAAGGTTTGTCTGACAAGCGGACAGACAGTGATTCACACGCAGTTGCTGCCATTTTGTTATTATGCATTGAAATTGGAAAATATTTTTTTCATTATTATCTCATGTATTCATTAAGTCAACTTTAATAATTTGAAAATGATAAAAACTGTGATTTCCTGTAGCCCTCGCCAAAATTTCTTTGGAGGTCTGAATCTGATTTTGAACAATATTAAAGTCATGCAAATGAGATCCCATTTTACCAACATGCAATAATGAAAATACCAATACATTTATTACGGAGGCATTTCATCTGTCTACTAGAGTGTTTCTGTTTGCAATCCATATATTTCCCAGACTTATTTAAGTTTTATATGAAATAATGTATCACACCACATGGAACATTTATCCGTCATCAAATTTTTGTGTTATATTACATTTGGTTCAAGCACATGTTTAAACATTTACTATGAATATTTCATAATATTGAGTCTAAAAATAAAACCTTTTCAAGCATTTCAAAGTGTCAGAAAATTTTGATCCACAGGGCAATATACGTGCCGGAGAACTTCTCTAGTTTGCAACAGAAATGACAAAACAACATAACAAGAAAAGTTAAAGGCTTCGTAGAAAATAACATGATTAAGTTCACATTCTAATAAACACAGCTTCTTCTGTGTCATTATTCTTTTGTCTTTGACATTTTGCACAAGACAAAAAAAAAAATATCTAAACGTATTACAAATGGCTCAAAAATGTATCACTAAATCAAGAAAATAGCAAACTCTTATCTTCTTTTATATTGTTGGTCTATTATTTTAATCTCAAAATAAAGCAACATTTATGGTCTGTTGACCCTAAAATATACACTTGAGCCTTTTCATTTTTTAATTACATCCTCTTGTTTAGGTTCTGCAAATGTTACCTATTGAGAATTTAGACAAGTTGATGATACTGTACCCACATTAAAGCTCATAGTTAAGAGCTTAGGAAACTCTGTTAGTTGCTACTATACAATGAAAACCCAGAAACCCGCCCACTGGCATTAGAGTGAGTCTGCAATCAGCCGAATGGTTTGGCACGCTACGCAGTTTTTTAAAAAAAAGTATAGAAAATGAGACAAAATAACTTGATCCACAATTCAATTAGTCAAGCCTCTGATTCAGACTGCAGAGCTAGATAAATGCTACCATTTGCTAAGCCATTCAAACCTATAGCAGTTATTTATGACTTTGTACATATTTTAATCTTTTTAAAAAGCAAGACCAAAATGCTAAGTAGCTTAATTTGCTCGCTCTCTCTCTCTCTCTCTCAGTCTGTCTTTCCCACTTTCTTTAGACGGTGTAGGGTTAGCACTTGTGCTGTGCAGCAAATGACTGCAGGAGTGTTTAAAGCCCACCGTTTCACCACGAGACATGTTATTGTTGCTACTCTTACATGCCTAACTGTCAGAATCGTGTGGATATAATCCAAAGCCAGTGGCAAACATAAACAATAAATGAGAAAAGCAAATGCAAACTACAGTAGCTCCTGGCATGGTTAAACACAATGCACCCCTCCAACCCCTACTGTGTAAGAGAAATACTGATACAGAGCACTGCTACTCAGTACAGAGAATAAATGCACTGAATAGGATGAGGAGGCATGAGACATAACAACATGTTTATGTGGCAGTAACAGGATTACTCATCCCCACAGTGCAGTATAGTCATTGCTCACACTAATGTTTTAGAATATTAACTCTAAAATGTGTTCTTAAGTTGCTTGTTTCAGTTCCAGCGTTGTGAAGATGAAGAAACTGTTTCCGAAGCGTCTTGTGTTCCCATGTTGAAATATTTCATTTTGTACAATGGGGATGTGTGATGCAGATCCTCCCACCGCTTAATACTGTCTGCTTGATAGAGAGCCCATTCTGTTAATTAACCAAACCACATGGGGCCAAACATACTAAGCCTAAATGCTCTGTCTTGTTTTGCTTTAGGTTTACTGTATACAGTCTTCTCCGAGTGACTCAAAAGCAGAAGCTGTATGCAGTCTGTTCAGAATATACCTTTATGTTGGATCCTATAAGGGGGATTGAGGGTCAGGCTACACACAGACTGGGCCTTAACCTATGACCTTATCTTTCGTCTTCGAATGGCTCCTGCTCTTCTCATTTTTTTTTTCTGCTCTACACCTACATGTATATTATGGAGAAAGCCAATGTGCATGAGGTGAAGTAATAATATCCGAAATATCAAAAATCCACACACAGACACACACCAGCTCCCACACAAACACATCGAGCTAAATAATGACAGAAGTGATGGTGAGTTGTACATGTGGCGCTGACAGCTTTATAAACACACCTCTTTTAAATCTCATCAAATGCCAGCGTGCCATTAGGAAAACAGCTCAGTTACGTTAGATCGTGTCAGCCTTTAGAGGATCATTTCTTTCTGCTCTTCTCTTTTTCCGATGCACTATTTCTATTGAGACTGAAGCCATGTGAACTACCGGGCGGCGTGTTGGAAAGAGATTTTTTCAATATGATATTGAACATTAAACTGTATCTAAAACATGATAATAAAATAAATGCAAAACTATTAACCAGCTCTAGAGCCTGCTATATGTAGGGCAACATGTAATTGTGTGTTTATAGTAGAAGTGAGACCTCTATAATGATATCAGCATTACGTTGATGGTTTACAAAGCTAAACCAGGTTTGGATCAATTATGCTGTAAATAATTATTACTTCCTACTCTGCTCACCAAGTGGGGTTTACAAGTGTGTAAAGATGAACTGATACTGAAATAAATTATAAGTTCAACTTAAATGTATCTGTACACGTGTCATGCAATGTTTTTCATTTGTTACAAATGACAGATAAAGCTGTTTAGTGTACTCACCAATTGCTACGTTCAGATACTTTGAACTCCCTCATATTGCCATCGTTGAATCCATACCTCAGTTTAGAAACATTCTGTAATAATGTATAATTAGATAATTAGGCAGTTTATGCAGATTGACTAACAACTGGTAGTGAAGATGAACTAGTTGCTTTTCAGAGTTACATCAGTACATTTAAGTTTGTTCTTGATGACTGTATTGCTGGGTTTTGGCTCAGTGCTGGACACTTCACATCACTGCTCCTTCTGTCCCTGGCTGACCCATCTGTAAGTGCTCCCACTCCACAAGTGGATGTGCTCCAAATTTAAATGCAACATATTACTCAACTCAGTGTCTGCGCATGAAGGGAAAACCTAGGAAATGTAAGGGAGGTGGAGGATGCTCCTTTCAATCACTGAGAATGAAATATTCTGGACGTTGTGAGATGTTGTTCTGCCCACACGCCATGTCACAGTAGCTGTCAATAGTAAAACAGCTGCAGTATCATCACAGACTGGGATGTGTCCAGCACGTGTAGCATTCTTGATTGTGCAGCTGATTCGTTGTGGATTTACTCTTTACCTGCAGTAGAACTTTAGTAAAACTTTAGCTGCAGTTCTCGTGCTTTTCTTTAAACTCATTCTCTCTCTTTAGATGCAACCCCATTTGTGTAATGTGTGTTTGTGCATCTTTGCACCCACCTGTGTTAGTACTTTCTCTGCATTTACCTCCTGTGAAAGTGTGTATTTGTTGGAAGTACAAAAGGTGCTCCAGGTGTGGTATGTGATAAGAAAATAGATGTAAATGTATACAGATCACATTCACATGATGTGTTTCCATGTGCCGCAATATCAAACAAGCTATGAGCGTAGAATTATAACGTTCTGTCTGCTTAGAGAGTATTCAAGCGTATTCAGCTTAAAGGTTTTCTGCAACAATTCACATAACTAGAGATCAGTTTAAATAATGCATTTCTTGAGAAAAAAAAAAGAAAGAAGAAGCCTTAATCGAGACTTAAATCAAACAGAGCCAAAGTGCAAGACTCTAATATTTAGGGGCACTGGTCACAGAAATTGTGCTGGCTAGAAACTGCATGGTGGGCATAGTCTGGGGGAATTTGAACGGCTTGATGGCCACTCACTGTCTTTGTTCTAATTCACAGATTACCCTTGCTTTGTCCTTGTTTTACCTCTTTCTTATTCAAATAGCCAACAGGAAAAGGTGAGTGGGAATCAAACGGGGCTCTGTGCTCTTTAAACCAACTAATAAAGGCATCAAATGAAGCAGTATTTCAGCCCACACTAAATTATACCTGTGAAGGACAATACCACTGTTGAATCACTCGCTTTCTGCTCTTTAGTTAGGGGAAATGCATGAATTATAATAAGTGATTTAATAAGCTGACAATGCACAAAGTTAATTTAAGTGTAATTATGTTGACTCGGTCTTAAATTCTTATTTTTATGTGATTGCTTACAAAAAAAAAAAAAAAATGCAGCTGAGAGCTGGAGAGAAAATATTCAATTAAGCATCAGGAGACTTAATTTCTGTTACCAGGCAAGAAACGTGAATTTAAATAGTTTGACGTCCCATAAATTAGGCTTTAAAACATTTTAGATGAAATGTAATCATTTTGACTCAAGTGGCTGCTCACTCACCACTGGAACACTGACTCACTCTGTTCCCCAATTATATGATATTATCTTTTATGGTACATAACAGCCTAAATCTTAACTTCTGTTCGTCTCACATTTTTGTTCCTCTCCTTTTTCCCTGCTCTCATCTCAGACACCTATGGGCTACCTGTGGAAACAGTTAAATGTGATTAGTAGAGCTGGTGAAATGCAGCATAGCCGTGGCAGTGCGTGGGCGGGAGCTCTAATATGATTGGCTCAGGGACACTGTAAGCCTGAGTGGCAGCCCTTAATGGGAGCCCTGGAGAGGTAACCCAACAGCTGTGTGTTTGCAGCTAATGAGAGATGGGGGAGGAGTAAAAGATCACAGACTGGAAACACTGATAAACTCTTGCTTCAGAATAGCTGGTGGAGATAGGAAATCAAGTTTTCTCCCGAGGACATTGCTTAAGGATTTCCTTTGTGACCAAACTGGCGTTTGACTCGTTGCTCCTGGTCTGCTGCTTATGCTTAAGCAGTTGTGATCACTGGCATCAGTGTTAGGGAAGAAAAGGAGGAGAGCAACTGTGGTGTGGGATGGATTTCACTCCCCACTGAGCCATGCTGATTTATAGCCCTGAGCAAAACCATTGTTTTTTTAATTACACTGCTGCAGTTTTAATAGATTATGTCAGACACAACTAGTTTAGCTCAGTGCTGTTCACCAACAGCGCTGCTTCTTTTTTGTGCACTTCATAGTTATCGTCCTCTCTGGCAAGAAACCAACATAATAAGATGCATTACTCCAGCATCATGCAGTGTTAACATTCAATTCCCCTAATTTCCTCAGCTGATGTAGAAGACTGTATTACTTCCCTTCCTTATTATAACCGCCTGAGGGTGGCGCCAAAGGAATAACTAGTGACTAACCAGCTTCCATTTTAGGCCACTCATTTTACTACATGCAATGCATATCAACAAGTAAACAGTCAGTGCAGGCTACCTGTTACATCCGATTTTTTCTTTCTTTTTTGTGACAAGTGCATTTTGTATCAATAGAAGCACCAGCGTCTCTGCAGCGGGATTAAAAGTAGTACAGTGCACAGTGATCTTATTTCGCCATTATTTTAAAAGATGCGGTCCCCTGTTTTGGGGTGACCCAGTTTGGTGAGATCTTCTCAGATTGTAGGAACCACACAGTTCCCTGGTAGCCAGCCCAGGCATAATGTGATGTTGAGTGTGAAGTTGCTGTGCGCTGCGGTGGATGGCAGCCCCACCTCCTCCCACGCTCTGATGAGGAGAGAGAGAGAGAGAGAGAGAGAGAGAGAGAGAGAGTGATTCTGTGTATGTGTGTGCGGGAGAGAGGAGCAACTACACTATCTCACCACTTGCTCTCTGTAAATGCTTCAGATGGGCTCCTTGTTTAGGACCGGTTAGCCATTTCATTTCACGTTGCAAAAATGACATTTATGTTGCAATCGTTTAGACACCCAGTGCGTCCTTAGAGTGCGCCCCAGGCTACTTGTATCGAGGTAAGCGCTGGACAAACTTGGACCTAAGGGATGCGCCAGCGAGTGCATATCTTGGCAGGGATCAGTAAGTGACGGTTGGAGATGGCAAACCGTGGACTATCCCTATGGTCTGAGACTCCTCAATTTCCAGCTCCGTTGGCATAAAACAACGTACCACAAATCGCTGATAACTTATATTTCTGCAGACAGAAAGACGCATCCGTTCCATAGAAACTAACGGACGACGGCCAGAGGAGCTCGAATTTTGACGCGGAAAGTTATCAATGCTATGAACGGATTTTGTGGCTGCTGAAGTTACTGTGGCGGAGGTTTGAGGGTGCGTTCAGGAGCACCGGTGGACACACCAGCTACGGACGAATTGGCTACGCGACAAGCGCTTATAGAGAAGTCCCCTGGCTCAGGTACCGAAATCATTGCAGAATTTAGCGAGAAAGTTACTGTAGCAGCATTAGTCCACAGCGCTGAAGATGTGTGTTGGGATGTGAATGAGGTTCTGTTCTTTTGAAAACCTTTGACTTGTCTCAAGTGATGTCTGATAACGCAGGCCGGAGCCCAAATCCACTGTTTATACAACAAGTTGTCCTCGGTGCACTTTTTCAAGAGACAAGCCGACGCAGCAGCACCTGCTCGGGGTTACAGGTTGATAGGGTGCCGTGATGGAAAGTTAACATTGGACACACACTGCGTCTCACACATCCATGATGCGCTGCTTGATTGATTAGACGGTGCATTGCATTTAAAACACATTGGACAAGACTTGAGATTTAGCCTCTAAATGGTATTAAGAGTAGTGGTATTAAGTCATCGAGTCTGCATATCCTTGCACTTCGGCTGCCATATGAATGCATGCACTTCTGTCCGATCTGTTCTGGTGATCGGCTAATTGCATTTTATTATACCATTATGATTCTGTGGAGCAGAAAATGTGATGCATTTGTTTCATCTGCCTCTTGTCATTTCTTTTATACTAGCTGCAAGCAACGTGCTAATTGCTTTTATTTAAGGATCATCATTTGGAGCTGTTTGCTCACGAGTAACGATTTTATTTTTTTCTTTTTGCGCAAATAATTATGACGTATAGCCTGCCGTGTTAATAACTAATCGGCTGTTTTCCCTACAGAGACATTCGTGCATGCAACCGGAGACAAAATCTTTGATAAACGCATCCACACGGGTAATCTCCTCTGCTCTGCACTCAAAGTCCGGGGTGTTGTTTCTCGCCACTCCATCGACCATCAGGCACATTTTAATAGTCTGCTCTACATAGTAATGTCGGAAGTTCTCACACACACTGTAGGCTATGAGGCCATCAAAACAGACCACATCAAAACAGGCTTATAACCCACTTCTACCTCATGTCTGCCAAACTGTCTATCACACATGAACCTGATTATGATTGGGAGTTCTCTTTAACAGCCAAAGACTTATTTTGTTACAAACAACTTCTATCAGTCTATACATCTATGAAATGATCAACGTGTGGGGAAAGACTACACTTTCTGTTGCATTGGCTTTATATGTTCACTAGTGCAAAAAAAAAAAAAAACAGGCCATTGAACAGTTGTTACCTTAACACCTTTCCTCTGTCTCCTCTGAATACTGTGCAATAACTTGCAATGTGTCTTTTAATGGAGTAGCTGGAGAAAGGTTAACTGTTTGGCCATTTGGTAAACACATCACATCATAGAAAGGGTGCAAATGGGTTTTCTGACATGACTCCTCAAACAGCTACTGGAGAGAGTGAACAGTAAAATAACCATGAAAGGAAATCAAACTCTGATTTCAGTCACATACACAGACCAACAAAGAATATAAAGCGTATGACCTGTCAGTATGTTCATATCCCCTTTTTAACACGGGCAAATGTCTGAAAGCAGCCCCAGTGATCTTAGCGTTTTTATTTAATAGTTTTTTTTTTCCTGCTAGGAGATGGGAGTGATCAGTATTTCTGTGTAGATAAATAGCTAAATCAAATACTCATGGCCTTAGCAAGTGTTTCCAACCAAAGGCCATTTCTTTCTCATTACCAATGGCCTGGGTTTAGAGTATCAGTTTGCAGTAAATTCTATTGGTAGATCAACTGTAAGGGGACATACAGCTGTGATAGTACCCATCATAAATCATGCTGGTGGGAGGGTAATGGATTTTACCTGTTATACCAGCTAAAGGCGCAGAGTCAGCCAATATATCAAACCACATCAGTTGAGAAAATCATTAAATCATCCGCTATCTTGCCATACTTCAGCAGTGTGGGAAGATAAGCAAAGCAAGGAAGTGCAGTGGTAGAAATCCACGAGCTTGATTCGTGGCAGGTAAGAGGTGAAAATTCAGATTCCACAACGAACAAGAGGACTAGCAATGCTGCTGTGGCTGCACAACAAGCAATTAGTGCCAAATCACTAATGACAGAATTTTCTTTTGCCAGCAAAAACCCCAAACATTCTGACCTATTAGTAATTTTACAATTATCCCTCAGTTAATTCTGCGCTTTAGTCATTTCTGCTGGCACTGTAGAGCAGCCAACTTAAAAGAGCAAATGTCACGCAGTCAGTCACCGAGTTGACTCAGTTAGTAGATAGTCTGTCTCTATGGTAACTGAGACAGGTGCACATGCTCCGCAACACAATTATATTGTTTATTTTCTAAAGACCTATTTTTGTGGGACTTATCATCACAATACTTACACACAATATATGCACCCGTACCTTTTTAGTTTTTCTTTTGCAAAAAAAAAAAGAATATATTTAATATCTTAACATATTTCAATTCATGTTACAACTTTTATTGGTTCTCTGTTGCAATCCTTTGCTTAGAAGGCTTCAGTTATGTTGTTTTTCCCTCCCATTTAGAAAGCATCAGCATTCCCGAACACAGTTTTGACAGCTGCCTGTGGTGCAAAAGGTTTTTGTCACAACACATGTGGGAGCAGTTTTAGCAGTCAGAGTGAATGAGCGGGATCCTTCTGTAAGGGCCCATGTGATACATATCTTACTGCATTGGGTTCCGCATCCCTGGCCTCATTAAGGCAAGGAATTATATTCCTCTTGGGAATGAGACCAAGTGTGCAGAGTTTGAATGGATGTTGATTGTGGACATGCAGAAGTTGAAACATTCCCCTTAACAGTGGGGTCGGTTTGGGTGGTGCACCGTGTGTGGGCTCCAGGTGAGACTCCGTTGCAGTTTGACTGATGTTTAGCTGCCAGTGGAGGCTTTCACCTTTTCTTCTGTGAGGTGCAGAACAGCAGCACTTGCGCTGGACACTGAGCCTTTAGGGAGAGGTGGAGAGATGGAGGATTGTAGGCAGTTGCTGTGAGGAATTTGGGAGTTCTCTGTCATTCAAGACGATATGGTAGAAAGTGGGCAGATCTACGAGGTAAGAAAGAGATCAGAAGGAACAGAAAAGGAGCCACAATTTGAGGAGACGTCCTTTTATCTTGGATCCACCGTTAAAATTCAAGTCCTCTCTCTATTCTTTAAGGAGCTGTTGCAACTGTTATAATATTCTGATTGTGAATTCAACATCAGCTTTGTGTTTTTTTTTTTTTTTCATATTTGGTTTTCTAATAAAGCAAACCCACTCCTCTTTAATTATTTAAAGGTTCTATTATCATATAAACAAACATGTCTCCTCACTGTTGTACATTTATAGAGCTCTGTGTTTTACCACTAGAAAAAAAGCATTGAAGTTTGATAATCAGAGGCGACGTTTCACACAGTACCATCCGATGATTCTGGTACCATATCTTTGTATGTTTTGCCTCTTTAATGGAAACACTTCCCCATTAAGATTTTGTCACTTTTATACAGTAATTCCAGGCGACAGTGGGCATGAGCATGAATCACTTTCCATCCCCTTTAGAGCCACTCTTATCTGCATGGGTCATTGACAGGTGAAGGGTATGCTTGAGTGAACTTCTTCTGTAGCTTGTGAGTCTGTGGAGAGATGGAAAAGCTGAGGCTGAGTCAAGAAATACAGACTTCCTGGTCTAGTCTTGTCCGTAGTCTTGGCACAGCATTTGGTTCTAATAAGCTGGGCTTTGGCCAAGCAGAGTTCTTGCCATGTGGCATGCCTATTTTGCAATGTTCCTCGGGGTCTTAAACTCCTGAAACAGCTTTGCTGAACTTTTTTTTTTTCCCTGCACTGCGTTCTTTTTTGCAAAGTTTTCACAGTAGATGAGGGAACATTAGACCCATCAGGCATTTTGAGAGACAGTCTTTGAAGGTCCACCTCCATACTGTGGAACAGGCTGCCTTCAGTTTTCTCCAAGTTGGAACCATCTGGACCATTGCATGAGCACAGCATGAGCCTACATGCTGAATGCTGCTTCACTGTTAGATTTAAAGTTCTCGCCTCAGTGAGATAGTTGATGCTTTGATTGTATATGGAAAGCTATTCCTTCAGAATAAGTGTTGCTCACCTCATAAAAGGTCTGGCTCGGTTTATTTATTTATTTATTTTCTGTAGTTGCTTTCTGCACAATACGGTGCTTAAGTGAAATACAGTTTGAGACTTTAAGGCTGTGTTGAGTCCTAATAACACGGTATAAAGCAAAAAAAAAAAAAAAATATGTGTACTGCACTCATGGAACTTATACTACAGTAGAGGTCACTCAAGCATTAGCCGGGTCTACGTTTTCCAGTAGTGTGGCTGTCACAAAGTAGCTCTGCTATTTTCCCGTCTTAATGGTTAGGTCAGCGCATAAATGAAAAAGGTTTCTTCTTAGATTCTCTTGGTTAAACTCTGAGGCACCATTGTGATATTTAAGTGTTGACAGGGTGAGTTTATTTTGGTCAAACGACTTTCAGTTTCTTAGCCTCCGCTTTACGGAGACACCAATGTTGCAAACCCTGATCCAGTTATAAAATCTGCATTTGAACTCCTCACAGAATGCGTTACTTGAACCTCCAGAGTAACAGAGAAAACTATTTGATATTAGATGCATTGTCCTGGACATGATGCATTTGAACTCACTGAAAAACTAACCTCTTGTTCCCCCCTTTGATTTTATGCTGAGTTGTGTATCACTATCTGCCTAAATCAGCTTGTAGTCTTGTGGGTCTACCACACCATCTGGGATGGCAGATGATAACCAAGTTTTTTTAGAGAAAATGCTGAGATGCAGGAAACGTAACCTCTGGTTGTGTTCAGCAGTTCTAATTTATCCATTTGCAGCACAGGTAGTGAACTTTGGTGAGATGCGTAGCAGTCTAAGAAGTCTCACATCCCTCAGAAGTGAAAAGTCTCAGCACAAGTTGCCCTTTCGCCACTACCTTAGTGTGCTTTGAGAAATACATTTGACACTGTCAACCTTTTGATGGAACAGTCGTGAAATAGTTGAGAATTGTGAGCTAAAAACCCAAAGTGACAGTGTCGGTAATGTTCAGGCATCGGATGAGGGTAACATGCATATTTCACCAGTAACGCATATTGTAATATAAACATAAACCAAAAAACAATGAACAACAATTCACTGTAGCTGCCAGGCACAGTGCCATCTGGAAGACAGGCATGAGGCCAACTGGAAGACATTAAGTCATGAGTGTCATCAACCATAACAATCATGTCACTATCAAAGCGTGCCTATTCATTATAGAAGTAGATGCAAAGGCAGGGAGACATTTACACTTAAACAAAACATTAAGGAAATATTTCTGGTTCCGTATGTGTAAATCATTTTGTTGAAATTATTTTGCAAACTTATAGGATACAAAAAACAAAGAAGTGATCATTTGGTTAACTTGCATACAATAAGACATTCAGGACTTGATTTTTAATTGTAGGTTTTTTTAAAGAAATAGTTTCATAAGGGTATTGGGGTTTTGAGATGACTGTTACAAATTGCTTTAGTCAATTTGAGTGATTACACCATTAGTTTGTTGAACATACCTTTTAACAAGCTCTTGTGTTTAATTTAAATGGCGACAACAATCTAAAACATTTACATTACAATTAGCTGTAAAATAACTTTTGCCCACTGCTTGGTTTGAATTACACATTATATGTGGCTCTTAGCTGTAAATTTAAGTTACAAAATCTAAAAAAAAAGAGGATATTTTTGTGTTTAAGGTTAGATAATGCTTTGACCGTGTCTTTTTATTTTACTTCGCACACGAACACACAGCAAACACACTCACTGTCCATGACACATTGACTAGAGACTCCCCTGCAAATGTAAAAAGGGGGACATCAATAACACAGCAATTAGTACATCAATACCTTGCACTTCCAATTTTAATGTATTCAGGAGAAATTGGATTTCTCATTGGATTTCTGTATATTTGTGTTTTGGTGTCTAACATAATATGCATTTGCTTCGCTCCTCTGTGGAACATTGTTTTATGTGAGAAGATGCAGGATTTGAGCACATAATAACACTCTCCATGTACAGTACCGTTCTCTCTCTTTCACACCCACTCACACTAAGGTTGCACTGATCCCACTTGTTTTTCTTTTAAGTATTGGCTGATGCTAGATCCAGTACCTGTATTCTTCTTTTCAATTTCAGTCTACATCAAAGTGATTGAAACTGTTGTTCTCTGTGTGTAATGTTACATAATGCTCTATTACTTTTAAATAAAAGTAGACTTTCTTTGAAGGCCTGTGCAGGTTTTAGTTACATGATTCAAGGAGATTTGGAACATTGTGATTAAGTCAGTGACACACAAACAGAATGTAACATGCGCAGATCTGGACGATGCCCGATTCACTTATCAGAACCAGTGTTGATCAATGCAACAGTCGGCGCTGAAAACACGCAATAGTAACGACCTTATTTTTAAATAGCACTTCTCAATGCAAAGTAAAAAAAGTGCTTTGCATTGTTTAGACGTGATTACATGGAGAACCAGAGCTCTGCAGTTGAAAAAAAAAAAATTACGCAAAAAAATAATCAAGACATTAGATTAAAAACTATGAAAAACAGATATAATAAGGAAATAAAAATGGCCCCGACAAGTTTAAAGAAGTGATATTAAACAATGCGCAACACAAAATCAGGTAAAAGATTCCGACCGCTAAGTTTTCCAGAGCACAGGACCTCGATACTTAACCTCAATGTCTGCTCCATTTCAGTTATCAATAGGACATTTACACCCACACACAAGAAATAATTATAGTCTACAATCAATGCAGCATGAGAAAAGGCACGTGCTTTAGCTGAAGGGGATACAGATCAAAGAATAAACTAAAATAATGGGTCGTAATTAGAGTTGAAAGGTTCGGAATCAAACATTACGATTACAGTGTTTAAACTAGCTAGCAGCAATAAAGAGAGAATGGAAATTTCTGCCTTGTACATTGTTGCAAGCTCCATGTGATGATAATGGCCAAATTGCATAATCTGCATAAGAATAAATTGCCCGAGTGGCCCTTGGTGTGTGAGCCCTTGTTGTTACAGGCTTCTCCGGTAATGAAATAGATCAAACAGTTTATCTCTGTCAATAGACAACATCTTGGCAGATTGGTAAGGATTTGTTTTTGGAGCGTATGTTTATACCGTAGGTTGTTTTTCAGCTATATTGCTTGACCACTTCATGTCTAGTGGTGTAATACTGAAATAATGAGTCTCTTAGGCTGTGTTGAATCTCTGAGATTTTGTATTTCATTTTTATTTGATTACACAGCTGAAACAATTCACACTGGCCCTCAAGTTTGTTTTGCGCATAAGCTCACGATATACAATTTCTTGTTCCTACATTAATTTCTACACGAAATGTGTAAAACTGAGACATTTATTGGAGCTATCGAAGCCCCGGGACAGAAAAGAAACCATGCTGGGATATAGCTATGAATACATTTTTTGTTTTTTAGATGCCTCTCTTCTTTTTGTTGCTGTTGTTCCCTAATTGCAGGCTTGCAGGCCTGCTGTAGGCCTTGGTGCAGCTTATTGACAAAATACCACAATGCAATGAAGAGGGTTGTTTTCTCGCTGGAGAAATGTATCATTGGTCTTCAGAACTTGCTAATGAGGGTTCTGTGATCTCTAAAATACAACTTTAAAGCAGTTGTTACCTATGGACGTTGATGCAGCTACCAAACCGTTTAGAGTAAAAGCGTGATTTCTACAACATTTTTACACAGATTCTCTCTGTCATTTACAGGTAGCCCTCCGATGACCTAATGGAACTGAACTTACAATTAGTGCTGTTTTGGGTCCTGGTGCTGCACTGTGGCTCCGCTGAAGGTAGCATCCTGTATCGGGTTCAGGAGGAGCAGCCCCCTAACACTCTTATTGGTAGCCTGGCAGCGGACCAGGGACTGCCAGACTCAGGTCACCTCTACAAGCTGGAGGTGGGTGCCCCATACCTTCGCGTTGATGGGAAGACGGGAGACATTTTCACCACAGAGATTCCCATAGACAGAGAGACCCTGAGGGACTGTAGATCACTTGCTAAGGGTAAGCCCTGCTATTTGGAATTTGAGGTATCAGTGACAGATTTAATACAAAATCAGAGCCCACGACTCATTGAAGGACGCATCGAGGTACAGGACATCAATGACAACACCCCACAGTTTCCCTCCTCGGTGCTCACCATCTCTGTCCCTGAGAACACAATCATGGGGGCACTATTCTCCATACCTTTAGCTACAGACAGGGACACTGACAGAAATGGAGTGGCCGACTACGCGCTGACTGCTGGGCCAGATGCAGCAACCCTGTTTGGTCTACAGGTGGCTGACGACAGGGGAGGGAAGCTTCCACAGCTCATTGTCCTGGGCAACCTCGATCGTGAGTTAAAGGATTCCTATGACCTCACCATCAAGGCAGTGGATGGAGGGAATCCCCAGCGCTACAGCAGTGCTTTGCTGAGAGTGGTAGTTACCGATGCCAATGATAATTCTCCCAAGTTTGAAAAGTCTATGTATGAAGCAGAAGTGTTGGAAAATAGTCCAGTGGGACACTCTGTGCTGCAGGTAAGACTGAAAAGTGGCTTTTCCTTCACTTATTTAAATCACATTGCATGTTGGGGTGCAAAGTAAATTTTAAACCAGAAGTTTTTCCTTAGCTTGGTGGTGTTTTGCATCTTCAATTTGGCTCGAATTTATCAAGATGATAAATATATTGTCTATTATTTTTGTGCAGTTTATATTTGTAGCACGTCCACATTTATTTATTTTTTCTAGTGATGTAATTTTGAAACATTTAAAATGGTGTTAAAGCTATAAATCTCAAGAATGTGTTATGCAGAAGTATTTGGGGAAAAAAAGTCCACCCACCCTTAGTTCTTTTTAAATTCCATACTGCATCTTATATGCAATTGCAAATCCATATTTTATATATTTATTTACTTGCACTTCTTTTATGTTAAATTTGGGTAATACATGATATTAACAATAAGACAATAGGCTTGTACAGGCAATTAAGGTGCTTATTGCTCTTGTTGTGCTAATAAACTTGCAGAAATACAGTTAGAAATACATAGTGTCAGAGAGGAGGAGTATGATGCTCTGTGTAGGATTTTCTCTGGTTACCACTGAGAAATTTCAATGACTGGAGTGTTTTGTCACATGTTTTCATTTGAACCTTTTCTCTGTTCCCCCCCTTTTGGAATAAAGGAGGGACAGAGTCAGTGACATAACTGCTAAAAGCATAGAGCCAATAATGAAATATGTCTAAATAAAGATGTGCACATTTAAGTCAGCAGACTTCCATTCATTTTGTTATCCATTGACCGGTGATTTGTAGAGAAACTCCTACACTGGCTTCCTTTAAATTTAAACCCAAATTGTTGTAGATAAATCATGCCTCTAACCACAGACTCTGTTTCATTGTAGGTCAAAGCAAATGACTCTGACATGGGCCCTAATGGAGAAATTGAGTACACCCTTCACCAAGCAGTAGACCCAGTGCCGAAACTGTTACGAATTGATCGATCCACTGGTATTATCTATGTCAAAGGATCACTGGACAGAGAGGAAATTAGCAGCCTGTCCTTCTATGTGGTGGCTAGGGATAAGGGTCCTCAACCTAAAAGCTCTAAGACATTTGTAACTATAGAGGTAACTGATCAAAATGACAACGCTCCAGCTGTAGAGATTCGGGGGATCGGTCTGGTTACACACAGCGAAGGAGTGGCTAATATTTCAGAGGACATGCCGGTGGGAACAGCTGTTGCTTTGGTTCAAGTCTCTGACAGGGATGAGGGAGAGAATGCAGTGGTCACCTGTGTAGTTGCAGGAGATGTGCCCTTTCAGCTGCGCCCTGCCAGCGACTCGTCCAGCGACAACAAGAGGAAGTATTTCCTACAGACCACCACCCCTCTGGACTACGAAAGGGTTAGAGATTACAGAGTGGAAATTGTGGCTGTGGACTCTGGAAATCCTGCACTCTCCAGTACAAATTCTTTAAAAGTGCAGGTGACTGATGTGAACGATAACTCTCCAATTTTCTCCCCAACCTTATTTGAGGTAGATTTTGCTGAGGAAAACCAACCAGGGGAAGAAGTTTTGGATGTTACAGCTTCGGATGCTGACAGTGGCACTAATGCGGAACTTATGTATAATATCGTGGGCGACTCATCCATCAAAGGTCTGTTTGAGATTGACCCAAATACAGGGGAAGTAAGAGCTCGGAGCCCTCTTGATCGTGAGCATAAAGAACGATATGAGTTCAGGGTCACGGCAGCAGATAAAGGCTCCCCTATTCATAAAGGAACAGCAACTGTTGTAGTAAAAGTCCTTGACCGCAATGACAATGATCCCAAGTTTATGCTTAGTGGCTACAGCTTTTCAGTTTTGGAAAACATGCCCCCCCTCAGTCCAGTTGGTATGGTGACTGTTCTGGATGTGGACAAAGGTGAGAATGCTCACGTTCACCTCTCTGTAGAGCCTGATGGAGGAAAATTCGTTGTTCAAAATGGAACGGGTACCATTCTCTCAAGCATCTCGTTTGACAGGGAGAAAGAAAGCAGTTACACTTTTCGTCTGAAAGCAGTGGATGGAGGAGAACCGCCCAGATCTTCTTATGTGGGAGTTACAATAAATGTACTGGATGAAAATGACAATGACCCTGTGGTCACTAAGCCCTCCAATTCCTCTTTCAGGCGCTTGTCTCCTCTAGCTTCCCCAGATAGCCATGTGGAATTAGTGGAAGCAGAAGACCTGGACAGTGGCCCTAACGCAGAACTGGTCTTCAGTATTGCTGGTGGAAACCCTTATCAGTTATTTCGTATTTCCCCTTCTACAGGAGAGATCACTCTAGCAAAGGAGATGACTCGAAAACACGGTGGACTGCATCGCCTTGTGGTACGAGTGAGTGACAGAGGAAAGCCCACACGCCATGCCACAGCGCTGGTCCACATCTATGTCAATGAAACAATTTCAAATGTCAGCTTAGTGGAAGCACTAGTTGGACACAGTCTTTACACACCATTGGACAGGGACATTGCTGGGGATCCTGACAATGGTTTTGCCGCACACCGTAGTAACATTCTGTTTGGGAGCCTTGCTGGCGTGGCGGGTGTTGTCATGCTGATCTTAGTGGTGGTATTTATTCGACACCGCATTCAGAGAGAAACTAAGAGTGGATATCAGGCTGGCAAAAAGGAGACTAAGGACTTGTATGCGCCCAAACAGGCACCAAAGAATGCCAAAAGCAAACGAGGACGAAAAGGAAAACCTCAGAAGTCCCCGAAACCCCTGGGGGAGGAGGAAGAGGTCAGTCTTCAAAAGAGTCTCAAGTTCAACCTTGATGGAGTCAACGATAGCCCTAGGATACACCTACCCTTAACATATTCGCCTGGAAGCCCTGATATAGGCAGGCACTACCGCTCAAACTCCCCCTTACCCTCCATCCAGCTGCAAGCCCAATCTCCATCAGCATCACAGAAGCATCAGGCCGTCCAAGACTTGCCCGCTGCCAACACCTTTGTAGGAACAGGGGGAGACGACAACTCTACCGGCTCAGACCAGTATTCAGATTACAGCTACAAGACCATCCAACCAAAGTACAACAACAAACAGGTAAAGTCTTGCCTTTAAATATAAGGTGACATCTGCCTAAAATGGGTTGTTGTTGTGTTGCTTTGGTTGTGGATTTTGAATAGAGGCAGTTTAATTGTTGAAAATATACTTTATATATTATAATATTTCCATTGTGTTCATCGCTATTAAAACAGCTATGCGATAGGCTAAATTAATATGGTTGTGGTCTACGTAAAAAAAGCATATAATGATATAAATATGAATAATTTGGATGGCTTTTGTTTACCTTGTGCAATCAGTCCAGGTTGGAAAAATGTGAAACGATATTTAAACATTTATTACAGATTTGTTAGTGTTACTGCTCTTCTATTTGTTGTATCATTTACTCCAAAACTGCACATAATCTCTGAGATGACAGATCATCTTCTTTTACAGAAGATTACTGTCTACCTCCATTTGAAAGCATATAACTTGTGGAAACAGAATTACAAATTAATTTCTAGTTGTTTTCACGAATTTCACAAATAGACATCAAAATGCATTGGGAATAATGTTATTATGAAATTTAGATAGTGGGAGTAATTTGTCTTAATATTAATTGCATTCTTTTTTCTCCGTATAACTCTGTCTAAGGGTGAAGTTAGATACTTAAAGAATGTACCACAAAAAGTTATTAGGTCCAGGTATGTGTTCAAATGCAGTAGTACTAGGAAACTTAGGTGGGGCTTCGTATTTGGTTTTTTCGCATCTGATTTGCAGTGGAGTGGAGCAGGGAAGGTCCATTTGTGAGTGACTTACTTCTGCTCTTCTGCTTCACCTCTGCTGCTCTGATCTCTGCGGGTCACTTGCTCTTATCTCCCTGATCCTTATATGTTGTTATCTCCTCTTATCTGTACAACATTTGGCAAGTTTCAAAATACCATGGAAACAGAAATATTATTAGACTCAGGAGGGATTACGGACGGAAAATTTGTAGAGTCTGGGGATAGAAAGCTAATGTGTCTCTAGGTTTCTGTGTCATCTGCAAGTGTGTGAATGTGCGTTTTTGGACTAGACAAGTATTGATGTGTATGTGTAAGTCTGTGTGTGTGTGTGTGTGTGTGTGTGTGTGTGTGTGTGTGTGTGCAGGGGGATAAAGCAGACTACCATAATCCTTGAATAGTGTAACCTTATGTATAGTATAAGGAAATGCCCAGATGTCTCGATTCTATATGTGGGTTATTGAAACGGATTAATTACGGTACTAAACTCTTTAACATGCAAGTTCAGTTCAGTGTCAGCAGGGGGTACATAACCTCAAAGAGCCCCCAAATCCAAAGACATGCATTGCAGTCAGGCACAGTAAGCTAAAATTACTGATATCACCTGTGTGCGAAAGGGAGTCCGTGGGGAGGCCAGATGCGATTCACAGTTAAATAGGTTGTGTTTAGTCGGTCTATCAACCTCTACTATTTTATTGTTGTTGCAGCAGGTGTGAATAGGACCTTTTAATCATTTATACACATTTACCATTGAAACATACATTATTTCAGTTGTATGTAATATTAGTTCTGAGAATAATTTACATTTGCAAGATTTTTGATCTTGTCTCAAACTGCTGTTTTTTTAATTGACCTAACTAATTGAAAATGCATCAAAAGCTTGTCGACATTGTGTGTATGTTGCTTATCGTTTTGTGTCTGTTCTTGTTGGATTAAGCTGTTGGAGCCCGTTTGGATCTGGTCTCTCTTTTGGGCAGGTTTCCATGAGTCAGTTTACGGTACGTGAACGTCCATCCATTGTGGCAGCTGCCTGTTCTGTCACGTTTTCTCCGTTGCGGGTCATGTTTCGGTATTTAGACTACATATGAAAAATAGTTTTACAATTTCCATATGCACCACAAAAAATATTTCAAGCGATTGCTGTCTATTACCTCACAAGGGAATGAAGGACAAATTACAGATAGGTGATGAATTTAGTCTTAGTCACCTATGACAGCTGGTCCCAGCCCCCCTGCAATAATGGATAAGTTACAAATACTGGATGGATGGAAGTTATTTTTCCTTGCATTTAAAAAAATAGACTTGGGGTGGTGTTGATGCGAAGGCAGCCACTCCCGCTGGTGCAGCCCAGCTGTGAGAATAACAGATCAAACAGCAAATCTATTCAAAATAATTACCCATATATACAAGAAATAATACTTAAAAGCAGCTCCTGAGCCCTGATAAATAATAAATAACCCACTCAGACCCCAATCAAACAGGTTAAAACCAACAGTGAGAGAAGATAAAGGTGTGTTTTGCACATTGGATTTTACCAAACTTTTAGTCATATATTTGGTTATCACACTGACAAATAGCATTAAACATTCCAAAACACAGTTATGATGTTTTTAACGTAACTTTTTGGACACAGATTGCATATCAGGTATTTTCAACCAAGATGTCTTTACATGGACTTCCAAGAGGCTTTCTCGACTAACATCACCGTGTCATACATACAAAACAGTTTGACATTCTCTAACGCTTTGCAGATAAAGTTTGCCACATGCAAATGAGCAAGGAAAATATGAGGAAAAATATGCTTCTGAGTTGTGAACAACATGTGTAGGTGACACATTTTCTGTGGAGATATCTTCAGAGCCACTCTCACAGTTGGCTGGTTGGTAGTTTCAGCAGATGCTAGCTGACAGCTTAGGTGATCACAAGCCTTCGTGGGTGGAGTCAGTTTAGAGAACAGTCACCACTGTCTCCTTGATGGACAACATAAGGGACCAAAATGACTTCAAGCCACAGGGTGTGTCTGGATATTTGTCTGTAGTGCCAATCTCTGTGATTGTGTGTAGATTCGCTGCTTAGTAAAAGAGTGTTAATTGTAACTGTGGCACAGATGTAAGCTCTCGGCACTTGACAGTGTTTGTGTTTTCTCAATATGATAACATAACTGCCTATGAGACATGACTTAGATTATTGACAGCCTGTGCAAAAACATGGACAGATGTTGAAGCTCATGTGACATACCTCAGCAGATGTTGTCTCATGTATGGCATCCCCTCTCACATCAGGAAGAACAGATTGACCAAAATATATAATTAAACTATCTGCCAAGTGATGTGACAGATGTAGAGTGGTGCCCTTGCTTTAATTATCTGTGCTACTCTCAACAATGGCTTTTCATTGGGAATGTCATCAGGTGTCTAGGTGTGAACTAAACTTATTGATGTTATTTCTAAAAATGGCAGGATGTGTGTAAAATGGATTATGAGCTCATGAAATGTGATAAGCTTTTTAAAAATTATATTTTTTTTATAGCACAGTCAGTGAAATGATGATGACAAGTTGTACAATAAACAAGAATTTAGCTCTGCAGATATCTGCTGCATTATCCTTCTCTTTCTGCAGTTTCCTCAGGCTTTAATTAAAGGCAGTTCACTTAGAAACACAAATCTATTGTCGGGTGAAACCAGAGTCAGTGTTCAACAAGCTAAAGCAGCCTGACCCGGAAACTGTCAAATGTACCGTGTGTGTGTGTGTGTGTGTGTGTGTGTGGTTCCCTCAACGTCCATAACTGAATGTCAAAGTGAAGACATGGTGTAAGGATTAGTTTAAGGTTAATTAAGTAGCGCTTATAGTTAAAGGTTATAGTTAGGGTAAGACTGCAGAAATAAATGTAAATCAATGGAAAGTCGGTACAGGGTAATAAAAAAAGAAAAAAAAAGAAAATGTGTGTGTAGGTCTGTATAAGTGCTCAAATTTTCGACGGCGGTAGTGAGACGGTGTTAAATGATATTGATTGATAAATGATTGGTAAATAAATGATAAATTATCCAAAATATCGATGTCGATTAGGTTCTACACAGTTCACATACAGAGTATTGACAATGACAAATCTGTTATACCTGCAACATTTGGCTCATCACAGGATGTGTTCATTTCAAAGAAACATCTGCATCTATAAACACTGGGCCTGAGAATACAGAATGATATTCAAATACTGTGTACATAAGAATGGCTTGTTGATGGTGCGACCACCCCAACAGATGTTTAAGATGTCCTAATTAGATCAGAGTATTAGGCACGTGCCAGCTATATGTGCAAAGACATATTTGTTTTGCTTTCTGCTGCACTGCTATCAATTCAGAAGCATTTTCATCTCCTCCCAAGACTCTGAATAGAACTTTTCAGCTGTCTAATTGCTTTAGATTAACCTACTTTGGCACAGAATTCCTGAAATGCACTTTCTCTGAAATAATGTATTACAACAGACACACTGCTTTTAAACAAAGAAGAAGGCAGTTGTTCTAAAATACCCATTGCCCTTACAGCAAACTCAAAATAACAGCTAGGAATAGATTCAGACACCCGAAACCCTTAACCACAGCTGAAACCAATGGTTGTCATGTCTTTTATGTATCTAGAACCAATGAAATTCTGAACCATGGATAGTGCTTTTTGCTGCCATGGGTTGAAAGCCTCTGTGCAGATGGAGTTACATCATGAGTGGAGAGTAAGATGATAAGCCCATGTGAGGTGGATATAGATGGACTCCTGTCCTCTGTGGCCCTTTCTCAGCACTCTTTGGAATTATGCTAAACAATAGTTAAATCTTTGAAATGCTAAATGAAAAAGAAGCCACATTTTACGGGTAAGTGTTAAAAGCCCACCTACACCATAATAAAATGAATAAATAAAAAACATGACCTGGGCCATTTTTTTCACTCTTCCAGATGAGACAATCTCTTTATCTGGCTAGAAATAACAAGTGCAAGTCTACCATCATGCAAATCCTAAATGTTTCTAATGTAGTTGGAGTTAAACAAAACACCTAAGCTCTGTGCATGATAGGTTTCTTTAGCTCCCCAGTACTGAACAGAGGTCCTCACAGTTGCCTTCAGATCGGCCTGCACCTGTTTAGCTATTATTATAGTTAAAGTTGGGACACTGGGAATTTTCCGCAGGGTCTTGGCAAGTAAACTATTCTATAAACTATTCTAATGTAGATCATACAAAAGTTTACATACAGTCATGTGTTTCAAAGGAATAATTATCAGTGTGACAATGTTGTGTACTGTTAAAATGTGTCATGTACTGCATGCAGAGGTGGAAGAAGTACACAAAGTGGATACTCAGAGTGCAAGTAACTGACTATAATGTACTGCTTTGTAAAAGATTGGAAGTAGCTGCCTCTACAACGACAGTGTCTTTAAATTGTTAGTGAACTAGAGGCTTTTGAAAAGTTGAATGTACACGTCTGGTTGAGATCTGGAATGTTGAGGTCTTAATAAGTCTAATTTATGTTTACAGATTCAAGAAGAGAACATATTCAATGTATTATTTCTATGAATTTCAGTTGGAACATAATAAACCTTCCCCTCAAAAATGTACCCTGGAAACCCTGGTTTATGTAGTAGCAATAAAAATATTTTTTTTACAGTAGTAAATATTTATTGACAACTTATTTTGTGTGTGCTGTAAACTAGAAGCAAACTTTCAGTAAGGTAAAGGAGAAACACCCATAATAATATATAATTGTTTATTTTGTTGATTCCAGTTTGTATTAAAGATTAACTAAAGCTGTTACAACATTTCCCTTCTGAGTTCTAGTGGAATAAAATCAGAAGTACCTTAAAAAGGAAATTAATAACACGCCGTCAACTATTCTTTAGCACAGAACTGGAGTAAATGTGCTTACTTACTGCTTCTGAAAGTATATAAGGTTATGTGCACATGGATGTTGTTGGTGTTTTATAACTTCAATAAAAAAAAATCTTACGATATTATTATAATAACATAAACATGTGACAACATGCACAGGCATGGACTTCTCCAATTTGTTGTTTTGGAATTCATGTCTATCATGGCAGGATAATGTCTGGAAAATCTTACATTTCTAAAACAAAGAATCTGGGGGTCTGCACACCTTTATACCAGTTATCCTTTTAGTTTTTAGTTCCCCCCCCCCCCTTGTCACCTTTGAATGTGTGATATTGCATGATGGTTGCCGGAGAAACCAGTACCTCAACTTAGCCATTAGAGCTGATAATTAGCCCTGTTGGGTCCAAGAGCTGGCACCTTTTTTCACACTTCACTTAATGAGAATCCTACGTTCGAACAAGCCACAGTGTGAGTGGCATCAACACTGACAATCCCATGTACACAGCAATCATGATTTGTTGAACGGCTGTAAATTCATCCTTTTACCGGCATTTAAACTATTAAAATCATTTTGTTATTCAGAGTGGATGAGTGTTGTCCCCTTGTGGGCTACTTGTTCATCTCCTTTCCTGTTTGCCATTACCTAAAGCCAATTCGGTGGGTTCTTAGAGCAGGAAGGGGGGATCGAGTGAGTCAATGTGAGTCTTAATTAACCTGCTTCTTTGTTAAACAGGGCCCACACTTTGTGAACTTTAGGCATCCCTTTGAGCTGGGATTAGCCCAATTTAGCCCAGTACTGCTGTTTGAACTCAGCAGAGGTGTATTACAGACGAGGCTGGAGGCAAAATTCGCACTTGTTCTACAAGAGTATGACATATTATTCTCTCTTACTTGTACTCAGGACCAGTGAAACCTAGAAATCATTGAAAATATATCATCTGCATTTCAGTTGGGGAAGCAAGGAGTGCAGCTGACTTATTTCCCCTATCTTTTCCTATCTTGGTTTCCAATCTGCCTTCCAGTATTTTTCAAACAGGCATGACACACAGAGACATACACACACAGACACACACACACACTCAGACACCCACACACAGCTCTTTGCACACCACATATTTGCCCTGGCTGATTACCCAGACAAAGAAGGCTAGAGGGAAAGTGAGGTAAAAAGCCTTGTAGATGCTGCAATAATTTACCCCGGCTCTACTGCATGCATTTTCTTTACTGTTTTATAACATTAAAGCATAAGTCAATTCACTGCATTTGTACTGTATTACAATAAAAAAAACCTGCATATTGATTAGTAACTGGTAAATCTGTCATTTCACATCTTGACAACATAACTGTGTTACCAAACCTACTTGAAAAACCAAAGTAATCTTATTTCATAAGACTGAAGGAGGGCCCGGTGGCTCAACGGCAGAGCACTGGGCTGGGATGCAGAATGCCGCAGGGCTCGAATCCCACACCACCAGGTGTGGCCCTGCCCACCCCCCCCCCCACCAAGGGCCACCTTGGTGCCGCTCGCGAGCCCAGATAAAAATGAGAGGGTTGCGGCAGGAAAAAGTCATGCTAAATGAACGGGCCGAACGCATTCTGCTGTGGCGACCCCTGAAGCGACAAGCCGAAAGCCGTTGCTCTGTGATTTTATAATAAATTACAACATATTGCTTGTGAGTTAAATAAGTGAACTTGCTAGACAACAACCACCATTTTCCAGCATACTGATCTGCAGGTGACTCTATATTTGTCAGATATTAATGCTGTCGGTAATGCTGCACTGCTATCTGTTATTATCTTATCATCTTTCAGGAGCATTTATGCATTTATGCGCTTTTCAATAGAAATGATATACGCTTGGTTGCACGGGTACAGTTACAGCAACCTGAATGCATGTTGGAAGAAAATATTGTTTTGCTTGGATAAGGTGACTTTTCCAACATTGTTTTATGAGCAGAAGCCTGTATGAATGTATGTTACTTTGAGCCATTCGGTCATAAAAATGACGGGAGCAGATTCTCCGGAGGAAGCTTTCATAGGTTGAGTAAATTTTAATTGGAAATCCTGCAGTGTGGGGAAAAAGCACATACAGTAACAAGAGGTTACCAAATAATGTGCACAGTGGACTTGTTTGTCATGGCAGGCACCGTTACAGACAAACGTGTAACGAGAAGAATGGTGGAATTGCCAAAGCGGAACAATAACATGGCCTGGCAGTGAGCAACAACCAACAAATACCGGCAGTAATTACTATTAGGGACTAGCTTGACAGACAGGTAAGGGTCAGGTGATCTACCGTGCAGTCGAACAATGGGCACAGAAGAACGGAAATGTCAGAAAGACTAGAAAGAGACAGAGGCTGCATCTGAATGTGTCTGTCTGAAGCTTGAGATGATGCAGAACATGACTATTGCTATTATATAATGTCATGTATTTAGCTAAGAGGTTAATGTCAAAATAAAATCCCAGAAACTACTCTGGGCCAGACAAATTTGGAATATATTCTAAACATCCAAAACGCATGGTTAGTTTCAGAGACAAGTTGAATACTAGGGGATAAAGTAGAATATAAAGGATTTTTGACATGTTCAACTTTGAGTTAATACCACAGAGGAATAGATAATAAAAGGTTGACTGAGGTTATCGGTACAACAATAAACCTATTGATGAATGTCATCTGTCATATAACAGCCAATAATGGATGCCATGCGTCACAGTGTTGGGTTACATAGGCCTTCAAGATTATTAGTGTTTGATCGTCCCCCACCCAGACTTTCTATCTTTTCCTTTAGAAAATGAAGCCAAGGACTCCAGAGCCTTTTCATTATTTTCTGCTGAAGCATTGCCTTTAAATACTGTGTGCTTCTAATTTCATTTTGTTTAGGATGGCTGAACACGGCGACTGAACTGGCAACTCTCCCTTGGGATCATAATTAAATTAAAGCATAATAAAATATTCTTCACACATCCTGAAATTATTCGGGCATTGCTGCATATTAAACCTTCTATGCAAAATTCAAAAAATTACAAATTTAAAAATAGTTGTATACTCAAAAGAAGAGAATCTACTTCTTTCCACTGACTAGCTACTAGCTAATTTGTCTTTGTACGAACATTTGTGTGATTAGTGTTGACAGATCACCAAACCAATCAAACTGGTGATTGCATATTTCTCTGTACCTTAAACTCTATGTGGTAGTTGTGGTGGATAATTCTACTTACTCTTAGCATAGCTGGACGCATGCTTTTCTGCTGTGCATGGATTTTACAATAAAGTAACACTATGTGGCATCTGCATCTTTCAAAAGCTGCAGGTCTGCTGCCTCCTGAAACTGAGGTGAGTTCAGGGACACTAATAATTGTAGACCATTTTTGTTTCTTAAGAAAAAGAGTAAGAGTCTGGGGCAGTGCCTCCCTAAATGATTCAGAACATATCATGACAGGCCGAGCACGTACAATTAGAAAGGCTTTCAAAATGAGGAATCTGTCCATTATTGAGCTATTTTTGGGTTACTGCCCTTTTTAAAACCCCAACACACAGTTTTGTTCACATACTGGATTTTTTCACGTAACTAATCATGAGTCCGCCTCAACATTGTGAAATCTGTCATTTTTCTGCGATGTGGGACTATGTGGGATGATGCCATTGTCTACTGGCCCAGCCCTTGTGCATTTTGCAGAAAAGAAGACAATCTGTTGACTGGGTCTAATGTGGATTCCTGTTTCGATAGGGTGCCAGTATATCAATATCAACTAACCCACCACAGTGTTGGCAATGAGAAAAAGCACAGTGACAAAATAACCCTGAAAATACATTTTAACAGAATAATGACTTTTTCTTTTTAAATTATGATCTTGAATACTTGTGGCAGTGGTTTTTGGCCGTTGGTGTAATAAATCTGTCTCAAAAGTCCTTGAGTGTTCTTTTGCTCATTAGCTCACTTGATAAGCCGCTTTCAACAACACACTAATCTACAGATGTATAGACAGTTCTGTTCATTTTCGGTTTCATATTCTTTTGTTCCTCCAAAATGTTTGTCCTTCACCTACCTGTTGCTACTGCTGCCATGGCCTTAGCAACCAAACATATGCCACTGGATTATAGACAGACAGGAGTCATATTTAGACAGCTCATTGACAGCAATATAGTCAACATATCAACACCAGATTTACCGGTATGAACAAATCTATGTCACAACCTACACAAAATGTATTGATTGATTTATTTGTTTGTTTCTTGCAAGTAGACCAGTGTCAGCTGGGGCTCAGGAGGTTAAAAAGTAAGCAGAAAAATATTATGGTTAAAACCTCGAAAGACAAGCTGGTTTCAATATCAGACAAACTTCGACTTTGTAACACAAGGCCAATATAGGAAGGGAATACATGTCTCCCCAATTCAGACTCAGTTGTTGACTCCTGCCACCTGAGTTCTGAGTCGAGGTGGTGACTCCCCACCTTCTTCTAGAACTGAAGACGCCCATAAAATGAGGGGTTAAATATCCTCAAGAACCTCAAACACGTCCAGGTTGCCAATAAGTAGACCACTTGGGATGCATTAAATATTACTTTTTATTTGCACTTCTCAGTTTGTGCATGAAATCTTAACAATCCACCCCTTCATATCTTGCCTGGCAAGTCCTCTTATTGCTATTAAAAACTGTGCTAGGCAGGTGGAGACAGAGGCCAAAAATATTCATGTAACACCCCTAGTCATCTTTTGAAGTTACTCGCCAGGGTAGAGAGGGTGTGTGTTACCTTGAGATACAGTAGACGGAGATGGATGTCAGCTGTGTGATCTGGCTTTGCACAGAATAAAAGATGGCACAGCTCAATAATCAAGGCTTATGCGGAAACGCTGGATGCACAGGCCGTCTGCTATACTCAGCACATTTACAATTTCCTGGAATCCTCTGTGTACCCTCCTGATGCTGTCTTATTTCATGTTCACTTAAAGACTGGAGTGCCTAAATATCGGGATACATCTTAATTATTCAGATGTAAGTCAACTGTCGAAACCAGGAACAACACAGTCTCTTTAAGTTCTTTATAAGTCAAATCCTATTTGATGCATATGATGCTCATTAGTATGCAGGTTTCTGGCTGTACACCAGCAGACTAATGGATGTGCCAGATTTATTGGCGGGTTCCAGGTAGTCGAGGAGAGAAGATTAAAATGAACATAACCGAAATTAAGAATCCATGGATCATGATATAAAGTTGGACACGACTAGAGTTACACATTCAGCACTTTTAAGTGCAAATCAGGCAGTAGGCTGCTTGTCATGGGGCTTAAATGAGAAGTGAAAGTTAAGCTTTTACTGAAAGTATACAGTTAATACACAAATTACTAATTAAAATTATACTAGAAATATCATTTTTACACCTTAACTTAGTAGTAGACTACTGGTACTGATATTTGATTATAATGTAATGTAATATGCATTTGAAAATAATTAGCAGTGACCACGCGTGCTGATCAGCCACAACACTAAAACCATTCATGTGCTTTAAATGTTGTGCCTGATTGGGGGTCAGCAGGGAAAAGTTGAACGCAGGCCATGATTAAAAGGTGTTAGAACAAAGTGCATCGCAGCTTGCCACATAAAAGCGGCAGTGTAGCCACAGACCAGCCTGAGTGGCTACGATAACCTCTGTCCATTTGAAACCTATTTAATTTTGTGGCTGATTGGTGCAGTTCTTGACTTGTCTTTAAGACACACTTAATCGCGTCATGTACCGTCAGGCTTTTTTGTCAGGCTGTCACGGTTTTATGTGCTTTTGTTAAGAGATTGTAACCACTGTAAGCGAAACAGGGAATATTTTGAAGGTTTCCAACTACTTTTAACAGTCAAGGTTCATCATTCCTCTATCAAAAAGCCTTTAACCAGAGAGATAGTCAACATGGTGAGGGGAACAGAGGAGAGCAAATGACTTCAATTAGCAGACATGCCCTAATAGGTGCACTATTTCTTGCGCTGAGAGATGGATTGGTTTCACTTAGCACATCACTCTTAGAATATCTGTGTTGGACATCTGAGATTGATGGCATTGTTACGGCAGGACTGGTAGGTGTAGTTAATGCACTAAGACCATGTACAGGGGACAGTAATGTTCAATAATTATAAATAATACCACACTTGCATTATCATTTTCACCCTATTACTAGTAAAAGCCTGAAATCTTTCCACACATTCTTTTCTAGAGAGGCAGGAGGTTATTTTTTTCTTTGGTGTAAGAATGACGCACGCCAGCACTGGGCTTACAGTATATGCTGCTGCTTTTAGTGTGTGAAAACAAATAGAAATACTGTGAAACTTGTTATATCCAGTTTGCCTGTTGATTCTATTGGCAATGTACACTAGGAATTGTGCAACGTGGTGATTAACATTTCAGCGGCAGGGTGTGGAGGAGTCTCCAACCTAAAATTTCTAGTAATTGATGGCACTTTTCATGAATACTGTTTCATGCATCATGTCAGCTCTAATGTGATTATTAAGCATTCAGTTGTTTTAATAATGTAACAATGCACGTTAATTTAGGGGCAAAAAGCAGCTGCGACAATAGGCTTCCTGTTAATTGGCAACTGTAACTGAACTTTATGTACAGCCCGGCCCTACCTGCCAACAATGAGCCCTCTCAATGTAATCAAAATGCTGAGCAAAGCTGGCCTGCTTTTTGATGTAGGGGGAAAATAATTAAAGTGTTGCTACTGATCTATATACATATTAAAACCCAGCGGTCTCTCCTTATCGATCACGTTTGAGGAAATGTCTGATGAGAAGCCAGTGTTTCACGGTGATGTTTTCTCATTCTTTCCACAGCCTTTACTGCATGCATGCTTTCTGCGTCTGCCCCAATGATCAGATTCCATCTTCCACCCAAAAAATAAAATGAGTAAGTCCTTTAGGTAAAGCTGTGTGGAGGCTCAGCTCCCTGATGGCATTCCCTTTAGCTGAGATATTATATCACCACATATCCCAGCCTCCTTACCTTCTGCCAGGCAGATTAGTGCTTTTATCAATAAGCAGCTTAGCACCAAAGTGTCCCTCAATAATATGCCATGACATTTTTTTTTTTTTCTCATTGCTTTAGCTCCTGGGCTTCTCTTCTTATGTTTTTTTTGCTCTACATTTTTGCTACACATACTCATAACTTTACATTTCCCAGTTTTCAACCTCTACAATTCTCCACTTTCTTTAACTCCAAGTAACCTTTAACCTCTCACTTGGAGAAACAATGATACATTGTGTATTCTGTTCAGGTCACATTAGAAACCAAGACAGGACCCAGGAGGACCAAAGCACAGCATCCCCATTAGACACACTACCCCATTAGAAGCCTGCAGTGCACCATAAAACCCATTAAGCTCCATTAGGGAAGTGCTCTGGCCCACAGACACCTTTAAGACCAGTCAGCGACAAAGGTGCACACTTAAAGATGGTCGGAAACTTATTTGAGTTGTCATTGAATTGCTATGTTTTTACTGGAGATATTTATTTAGAGTCATATGTCAGATACAGTTACATGGACACTGCTTCGTGAGTAGGGATGGAGCCAGGAGGTGGCCTGTGGTGGGACTGGTCATGCCAAAAATCTGGTGCCACCCCCCCTGCTGGCAAGTGATGCACATTACCACAACAAATATGAATTAGCACAAGCAACACTGAGCTAAAACAGCTGAGATTCCACTTTGTCTTTTGTAATTGCTTAAAAATGTCTTTTAAGAGTTGACACCTCTTATACTTTCTGTACACTGGAACAGTGAGAAACAGCTCGGCATTTTCAGCATACTGCATTCTATGTGATTTGTGTGCCCTTTATTATGTTTGATGAGTCTGAACCAATTCTATAGTAGCACTTAGGTGCAACATCAAAAATTTGTTGTCCAGTACAATGATAAATGCAGACGCATTTTTAAAAAGAAAGCTTGGCATAGTCAAAGAAAAACTTGTAATATCCCTGCCTGCTTGAGAAAGTGAATTTCATTTTTTACAGTTAATAAATATACCGGGCCACCCACCCTGAGCCTGGTTCTGCTGGAGGTTTGCTTCGTTGAAGGGAGTTTTTCCTCTCCAGTGTTGCCTAGGGCTTGCTCAAGGGGGATTTGTTGGGTTTCCTCTACATTTATTATGTTTTATTATATTTTTATGATTATATTATTTATTAGGTTTTATTCTAGACTTTATTATGTGAAGTGCCTTAAGATGACCACGTTGTGAATTAGTGCTATATAAATAAAGTTGAATTGAATAAAAAATGTACATGCTAACTTAAGAATTTAACACAACTGTTACCACTAACAGTGACTAAGACTAGTGTGCACCTTAACCAAACAGAAGCAAACCTCTGCAGACAGGTCTGTGCAAACAAGCCAATGGTAACCAGATAGCACAATAACAGGATAATGAGTAAACAGGCTGCATTTCTGTGAAAACACTGTAGAGCAGGACAGTAAAGCGGCAGCTTAGTGTGTTTGTTAAAGGAATTCAAGTCTGCAAGGTGGTAGGAGTTTTGCATCTAACACATACAGCATGTGGCCTTATGGTAACTAGGGAATGTGTCAGAGACCCTCATCAAATGGATGCTGGATAGAAGAGGGGAATTGTTAATGATAATTAAGATTTGAAAAGGTTACGATTGCTGAATCTAGGCTGAAAGTCTTTGTGCTTGAGCGTAGCTGCAGATCCTGCACAACTTGTCACTGTGCATTGCATAGATGTTGACAGTGATTAATCCATTTGTTTCTTCTGCTAAATGTGTCCATTGGTTATATGAACCATCTCCTCCGATGTGTGCTCTCTTGTCTACCTTGCAGTAATTTCAGTGAAAGTTACTGCTGCAACTCAACATTATCTGCTCAGTTTCAGTCACTATTATTTGCCGCGACTACAGTAACGAAGAAATGCCATGGCCATCGACTGGTTTGGCGGCAAAGAAAGTATAAATTCTCACAGCAGGCCTCTTACGAAGCCTACGGCGTAGGCTTTGCTTAGATTTAGCACATGAGTATAAATGAAACTTACAATGAAACTGGTAATAATTTCATTTCTAATTAAAACATTTTTTCTAAGGCAGCGTGGGGGAAACTGTGATTCCCTTTGGAAGTTTAATTACTCTTCCAAGGTGCAAATTTCTTATTGCAGGGGTTTTGCTCTCTTCAATCCGATGGTATTGTAGTATTTTATAACTGTTTCTACTTAACATTCATAATGTCTCTTAAGGTGTTGTTTGCTCTAAACAGATACTGTAAATCGAGGACATTTATTGCATGAACATTAACCTTGGAGGAAATTGTGGCATTTCAAATTGTTTTGCACCTGCAACATTTAATTTCCAGCATTCACAAAGCTGTATGTGTGTCAAATATTTAGCAGAGAGCTCACTGATGGCAGAGAATGAAGGTAGAAGAGCAGAATAAAAATGATGCTTTATACCATCATATAATTTGAAAGTATTTTAGTGTTTTTGTATTTTAGAGTGGCCACCTACCAACCATAGTGTCCCTGGGCAAGACATTGGATCCCCAACAAGCCCATCCCATCCTCAGCCGTGCAGTGCTGGTCCCAAGCCTGGTAGAAATTGAGGAGGGTTGCGTCCGGAAGGGCATCCGCCGTAAAAACTGTGCCAATATCAACACCGCTGTCACAACGCTGAACTCACAGGATAAGCTGAAAGGACAAAAAAAAAAAACAACCCAAAAACATGTAAGCAGCTGAAATGGAAATGAACAGCAATAAGACTACAGTAATGTGACCATTTCTAAAACTTCACTTGATGCAGCTTGACTAATTTTGATGCGCATGGCATTTTATAGCACATCATTTTGCTTACATTAAAGTTTCACAAATGTTTTACTTTATCAGTCAAACAGCCAGTTTTAATTAACATTTGTTACATTTTAAAACAATTACAATGATGTCAAATTTTCACATAATGGAAAATGTTTTGACACGTCCTAACAATTATGAGCTTTTAAGCAATTAGTGTTCATTTTACCTTCCAATCTCCTTGAGTAAATTGGTATCACCATTTAACTGGTGATAACTGCCAGAACAGCGCCTGTAAACATGCTAACAGGCTACAACTTGTCACTTCTAAAAACCATCCAACAAAACGTTGATATTTTCTAAAGTTTATTTATTTTTTTATTTTTTTTAGCTGTTCTCTCAAGAGTTTCGTTAAAATGATAATTGTCATGTCAACTCTGTGTTTCTCTGTGAATCTGTATGATGTGTTACTGTAACTTAGCACAGTGACTAGAAGCAGAAGAAGTACTAAGTCAGATCCAGTCCACCTGTGTGAAGTCATCGTTGCCCCTCCTGCACACACCTCATCGTCATCCCGTCTTCAAGTCTAAGGCTACAGTATGTCGGAAACATGCCCTATTTTCTAAACTGTACAGTGCAGTATACTTACCCTCTGTTGTGTAATTTGAGTTTATGGTCCAAGTGGGAAATTAATATTATCTTTTAAAATATGAAAAATGCACACAGACCTCCAGTAAGAATACCACAGAAAATACAAACCTTACCATTTAACAACTGTGATGGAATCACACTCATTGGCAGTGATCAAACATGTCATTTTGTTGGTACTGTAACATCACATTAAACTTGTCAGTGTCGGTTAGAGTAGTTATTTATTAATCATACAGAGAATAAAACCTCAATTGTTTTTATTCTAAATCAGGCAAACTCCCACATTGCTCCATATTGTTGAATATATTTAAAATATTCTTACATACATGTTACATGTACGTGCATTTGTCTCAGTAGTCATTTTGTATTTTCAAGAATGTTAAAATATACATATGCAAAAGTTGTTTAGGGTAGATAATAATAGATAGATATTCATCATAGATATTATTGCAAGTATGTAGATCAACAATGGGAAAAAGAAATCACAGAAATTATTAAAGGAAAAGCCCCTAAACTATTCGGGGGTTGGGATGCTGGTGCTGCTGGAAACAAGTCAAGAGAGTCCAAAGTAGGAAATAGTATCTTTCTAGCGAAAGTCCTTCTTATTCAGAAAGGGAATTGCTTGTCAGATATCTGCAGGAGCAGCAGAAACATCTCACAGTTAGGTGCAGTAATTGCAGACTTACCTACACACCACAGAGAATTCAGGTTAATTACACCTGGTGAAGGATGTGTAGACAGATTACCCACCGGGGACTGAACATGCAATATGATTGCCAACTACACTACACTTCCTGAGCCAAAGAAAGTGTTTTTTTAACCTCCAACTGAGTGATTTTTTTTTTTAGTGAGGAGGCACCACTGCAATACTCATTACAGGGCCCAGGTTGGGGTAGATACTCAGCCAATAAAAGTTAGTTGAATTCTGTCTGTGATGCATCCTGGAGTGCTATATCAGCAGGTTGTCTCTGCCACATTGCAGGAGGTACGTACTTGTATAGCGAAGACAAAGGGGCTATGGTCAAACTGGGCGCTAAGCAACTGTTGTGCATTTGTATAATTTTCAGTCTAAATCTTCTGTTTGGAGTTTAAGCTTCTTAAAAGACTACAATAGCATGGGTACAGTAGGCCTCATTACTTATTTATTTGGCTGCCGAAACGCTAATATCATTCAGGCATGTCTTTGTATAGACGATTTTACTCCAGGCTATAGGTTGCTGCTGTTACTGCGACATGCATTTGATTAAGCTCAGTGAGCATGTCCACACAGGCAGACAGAATTGTGTGTGTGTGTGTGTGTGTGTGTGCAGAGTGCACCGTAGCCTGGGTTGCATCCCTATCTTCAGTGATAGGAGAAAGGGCAGGTGCTGGCAGAGGTTGGAGGATAGATGGTGATAGGTGGCTGGCTTGAGAACGAGCAGGATTGAGGGCTGAGTTGTAGGCCAGATCTCGTCCTTGCAGTTATGAAGGAGAAACAAACTGATCTGACAGTGACAAATGAACCATCTCCTCTTACCCAACTGCCAGTTTTATGCCTCTGAAACTCTTTTCTCACCGCAAGTTCCCCCCCCCCACCAGTTTCTTCATGAGCACACCCTCAACCCGTGCCCGTATCTTCTTCAGTGAGCTCTTTTTCAGCTTCACTTTCCCCTGTCCTACACTTTTTTTAACTTTTCTTTTGTTCTCCCCATGATGCCATTTCCCTTCTCTGCCTCCCACTCCTGCCTGCCTTTATTCTCATTTTTGCTCCGTTGAGCAGGAAGTATAGTAGGTGATTGTGTGTGAAGAGTTCTGCCGAATGCTGTTACTGCTTATTTAGTCCATTTAGTGGCTGATTTAGTCAAAGTTAGACTGATTCTAGCACACAATTATTTCTTCTCCGACTGTGTTTCATGTCACTGATGTGACTAACATGGCATTTAAATACTATAAATTGCCTTGCATGTATCAAAATTTTATTTGCTTTTAAGTGGAATTGTCATAGCCGGGTATCATTAAGTAGGAGACACCGAAGTAGCACGAAGGATGAAGGCATAGCTCAGCAGTGATTATTGTTGAGGTTTAATGACTGTCTTGCTCCTGTAATAGACCTTCTGGGGTGCTGAAATGAGATTCCAAGCAGAGAAGACAATTAATTGCTTGGCTTCTTTTTGTCCCCCCCACCACCACCACCCCCATGAATTAGACTGAAACTTGATAAAATAAAGGCTTAGGACCACCGTAATACCTTAAGTCCAATCTGACTGTCTTGTGTTCATTGCGGGTGCATTGTTTGAGTTAGATTACTGTGGGTTGGTATAGGACAGGTGTCCTTTTTGTTGTTGACAACAAGCAAGGAACTACAAAATGAACAGAAATACGCTGGATAGTGAATTACTTTTATGTGGAGATGTCATTTACACAGTGCTGATTTCTGGAAATATTTTTTTTATTGAGCTACAGTACCTCATGGTGTTTTTTTTGATAGACTGGCTGAGAGAAAGAATGAATGAATGAACTGGAATGTAGATAGCAGGGTATTGTATTTTATCACAGTGCTATAACAATACAATTATAATATGACTGGTTTGTGTGTTTTTGCTACCTTTCTCTTCGGTGCACAATATAAACTTTATTCTGAACACTGATGTATGACACAGCACACAAATTGATAGCAGGATAAATGCATCATGTATGATCCGTCTTTCCTGTCCAATCTTTAGAAATACACTTGTGGCAAGGTATTAATGTGGAAAATCAAATAACAAGCATAGCACTCTTTGGGCCAATCTGTCTACATCTAAAAATTCTCAAATTCAGTGTTAACATGCTCTTATTTCCCTAAAAATGTATGTGATATTGTGTGTGAAACACTTGTGAATGAGGAAGTTAATCAGTGTCATTTTAAAAATGCAAAAAAAAAAAAAAACCCACTATGTAAAAGGTTTGTCAACAATACAAAAAAAGACCTTTAGAAACGGCTGAAAAGAAAATTCAAAGTACATCCATCTCACATCTGGTCCACACCTACTATATGACTAAAGCCAGTGTCATTTAATGCTGCAGCTCACCTCTGAGGCATCTCAAAGTCTACTGAAGTCTGTCTTTGTGTTTTCAGTAAGACACATTTTCATTACAATTAGCGTTATACAAAAGCAAGAGCAATTTCATACCCAGGAGATTTTTGAAAATGTCACGACCATACACACAGCTAACCGGTGGCAAAAACTTATTCTCTGAAGGAAAAAATAAGCCACAGCACACTCTCTTGTTTATGAGCATTAAAAATGCATTGGTGTTCTAAATCATTATAATGCAAATTCTGAGTCTGTTAAGCAGCAGTACACTACACAGTGCAAATCCATCAGCCAGAGCTAAAAAATACTGCGTAGTGAATGTAATTGGAATAACAAATAGTAGGCTATATTATCAACATATGGTCAACACCATACAGATTGGAATCGGGGGGGGGGGGAGCAAAATGTGCGTGTTTGCCACACCATTTCCTTTGGGTAGGCACAATGTGTGGTGCCATTAAGAGAACAGCTCGCAACGGGTAATGGAAAGTGTGAGGAATAACACAGCCTAAAATAAATACCTTCAGTCCCTTATAGGTAAAGATTAATAGCAAACAAGGTAGCATTTAATGCTGTCATACAACTTCAACATCTTATTTACATATTTCTATATAATATTTGCATATTTTATTCAAACAACATGGTTTCCACAATCTGATATCTGTCTCTTCTTGCTGTCTGGTAAGTGTCAGTACAAACAAAGCACTTAGAGTGAAGACTAAAGCATTGCAGGGTGGAATTTCAGCTCTCAACATAATGACTCTCCGAGGCTGCAGCAGCTCATACGGAGGAAGGATTGTTTCTGGTTTGCAGTCATATGAAATGTCATCTGGAATTTGACAAGATATGAAGAAGCAATCCCCTTTGAGAGCTCCACTGAACTGCACATTTTCTTATATTGTTCTCTTGTTATAATCAAGCCCTTATGGGTGACCCATGTCATTGTGTGATAAAACTAATTATTTGCCACAAGAATTATTGTGGGCTCCACTGTCTCGAGGTCAGAATAACTGGCAGCCTCTTTATACTATTAAACTGATTATTTTGTTTCACTGGCCAAGACTTAAAAACAGAGTTGATATCACGTAGCCAAGCAGACACTGCGCTAGTTTTTTTATTAGCTCTACATTGTCATGGTAAAGATATAACAACCATTCAAATGTGCATTTTTATAATTCTCCTCTACTGTGATTATTAATGTACGCTGCCAACAAGGAATTACCAAGATTATAAGATGCCTCCAAAAACCCAATTAAATAAACATATTTTACACTTATTTAAATCTATCACAGATAGCACAAATTGAAAAACCTCCCCTACAACAGTCGTAACTACTTCCACTACAGGATTAGGGAATTTCTCAACCCCCCCTTTTTTTTTTAAGAGAAAAAGATCAGTAGCTTTCACTTCTATTTTTATTTCTGACTTTATTGTTACTGCAAGTTAGTTATAGTTCTTCAGTCTTATTCGAGTTAGCTAGGAACTCCTTTTTTTTCTTTAAAGTTTTGCTCTCAGTTGCACTTTAAACTTGATCATGAATGTCCCGATCAGATCATAGCATTACTTGCTGTATGTCTGATAAATGCATCTGCTGCACTTTCAGTTTACAGACTGAAGATCAATACTTGTCAGCATCCAAACTGTAGCATGTCCTTGATTGTTTTATTATAATTTATAATTCATGCATTCACAAACTATACTGGCCCTGCTTGAGAAAACCCTGTACTTGTACAGCAGTGGATTCATAATAAAAACCTGCCTGCCAATGCTGGGTTCCAGCTGTTGAGAGGTTCGCTGGCACAGCTGGAGTGGGTTTTGCATCTAAGACTGTTTTCAGGGCTGCACAGTTTGAGCTCCAGGGCAACTTGCAGTTAGATGATTGTCCAGCTTCCGCTTTTGTTCAAACAATATGCATCCACTGCAGCTGCATGCAGTGTGGCATAGTGAAGGACGGGTCTGTGAATAGCTCACGTATATTTAAAGAAATGTGCATCTCATTTGGTCATATTGAGATGCTTCTCACACATCAAGCGTTTTGTTTCGGTGTGTGTCACATGTATGCACAATGCCAGTGGTTTTAACTGACCAGATGTATACCTATATATCCTTAACTAAAATTCCATAAATGTGTCATTGAAGAAGTACTTTGCACTGCCCTGTGACATTCCAAAAGCAAGTTACAATAGAATTAACTTACCCATGAATCAACAGGAAAACAAATTAGCTTTGAATTTATATTTTTGATTTTTTTCTTTTTGTTTGTTTTGGTTTGTTTTAGTAGGTGTCACATCAGGATGCAGATGCTTAAGTAGGTTAATATGGCTCCTGGACATGGTTAGCATGCACACAACAAATGCCTAAGTGAGTTCAATTCAAGTGAAAATAATTACATTTATTAGTTTCTGGCTTTGTAGCTGGTCAGTTAGGAGACCATGTGTGCTAATTGTTAGTCTGGTCATCAGAAACTAAATAGGCAAGAATTGGGAATTGGGGTGATTGCAGTGAGGGGAAGAGTGAAGCCATTTTGGCATTTTTCTGGCTTAGGCCCTCTGGGTACAAATAGAAGAAAGCTCAGCATTGGAGAGAATCAGTTTTCATTTATATAGTAGAATAGGTGTGTGACTACAGCTTGTTTAGGAGTTAAAGCAGTGGTGGCCACTCACATGAAGACCTTTATCCTCATCAAAGCTGTATTGACAGTTTTGGCAGTTTGGTGATCAAATTGAGTTTCTGTGCTTATTGTTCTTTTAGAAAATGTGCAAAGTTCCATGTGCACACAAACTATGAACATGCAGAACTAACACGTCCCTCATTTTACAGTACCTCTTACAGGTGTGCGACTACGAATGTTGGCTGCACTTACGCTGAATGCTTGAAGGGTATTCCCAGTCATCAGGAGTGTTAAGTTACAATATCTGCCCAGGGGCAGTTTAAGCACTTTGATGATTACAATAAGTTACAGAGAGGTTCCCCAACCTCTAGGAGAGCACAGCAAGCACCGCAATTCATCTGGTTGCAGACAGAAATGCTTACCGAGGATATGAAGCAAGTCATCTGCTTTTGTGCTTATCAGAAATGAAAACACAGAAAGGCAGATCCTTGACTGCTTGCTTCGCACAGGTGATATACTTTATGTCAAGTATCACTGTAGTATATTGGTTGTCTGACAGAAGCTCCTCATGTGCTCTCAGTGTGCTTTTCTGACTCTTCATCTAGTTAACCTAATAGCAGATGGTCTGCGGAGATGGATAAGCTCAAATACAATATATCAGTGACCTGAACGCTTTAGGGTCTGTTTGCAAAAGCTCCGGCCCCAAAGAATATGTTGAAACAGACGATGCACTTAGTACTGTTTTTGTATATATGTGATAAACATATGTCCTAAATCAGTAAAAGCTGCAAGCGTGTGATAAGCCTCACATTTGACTTTAGGCCTGCTTAAAGCTCCTGAATCTATACATTTACCACAATATTTTTCTATTGTATCTCGGCATAAAGTTCTTTAAGCTTATGGATTATTGTTTCAAGTGGAGTACTTAGTGTCTCATTTCTTGACTTTTACTTCATTTATGCTGAGCAGGGCCTGTCAATGCAGTTGTGCTTGTATCTCCATACACGAGAACATGTTTTTTTTTTTAAAGAGTCATGCACCTGTATTTACACTGTGTGACACCGGTGTTTCCTCCGTGATGAGCTGTCTTTAATTGGAAACAGGTTTTTTCATTTGAGCTGTGCCAGTAGCTCAGCATTTGTTTTCCCTCAAGGAAAAAAGCAAGGGTCACAATATTAACGTTCCTTTTTCATTCTTTGTGTATTTACATCAGGTTAAGCTAAAATGTCAACTTTGCTGCACTGGTGTACAAGATGTCTCATTGCGATAATGTCGGGATTGTTTCAGTTGGTTTATGGGTTCGATAGAAATCGGCGATAAAAGCAGAGAGGTAGCCGGAGCTCGGCATGTTTTAATACCATCAGGGTATGTATTTGATTATAACCATTTGCAATTTGCTTGATTCTGTGAATTTGTGCATGCATCTCTCCAGCTGGGAGCTTGTTTGTGCCTTTCAGCTTGTCTGCCTCGCTGTCGGAAACAGTCATTGACTCAGAAACAATTACCCTTATGACTTGAATATAATTCAATTAATTTCCTTCATTTCACATGTAATAACGCATAACGGAGTTCGTTTTCTTCAGACATAAGGTTTTCACAAGAGAACGCCATTGATGGCAGCTTTTGTTTTTCTGCCTTCTTGGAGACGCAGTTCCATAAAAGTCCTTAATCTCCTCCAATCATTCGGGATGATTTATGAATTTGTGGTGAGACCTCACTTTTTTTCTCAAAATGTCCAGTGGACAGCAGGATGACAAAGTAAGCACAATCTGAATCACTGCATGTGTTCATGTTTTTTCCCGCTTCTTCCCCTTTAAAGTGTTTTTCTCCTGCCAGTCGCAATAGCGATGATTGAATAGGTTGTAGAAGAGAATGAGCCTCACACATTTAGTTTAAATTTGACATGTATTTAATAATATGCCACGACCCCATATCAGACAGCTTGACACCTCTAATCTACATCTTGATAACATTTGCTGTGATGTCAAGAATCTCATACCAATGGAATATTTTCTAAGAGTCTATACAAAATTCATCTGCACTGTCTCTCAGCTCCTTGGAATCACCCACTTCTTCTTATGAAACGGACCCTTGATATATATTATTTCCTCCAGGATAAGATCAGAGGTTAGATGATGTCAGTGTGATGCCCCCAGGTTTTTACAGTTTTGGTAACAAGCATTTCCTCGCTGTAGAAATTCCTGCAACGGATCGTGGTCTTAATTGTTCCCCTGCCTTTAGCATTTCAGGGCTGATTCCCGATTTTCCTTGGGCTTGGCTTTTTCTGTGATAATGAAGGGTCCCTGTGATGTTTTCAGCTGTTATGTCAAAGCATATACCCAGAGCTTTAGGAGATGTGGATCAGGAAAGAATCACCTAAAAGATGATATCTTTTCTTTTTCTTTTTTTTTTTTTACTTTGGCTATAGGGCAGTATGCGGCAGTGCCACATTAAACGTGTTTTACATTTTGAAACATGTATGTCTGGCTTATGCGATACTAATTTCAGAGAGACAGCACTCTACTATGTACCGGTCTTTTACTGTTTTTTTTTTTATTGTTATTAAGCACTGGAAAAATTGTTTTAAGCTCAAGGAAATTCACCCGGGTTAACACATTTTCTTCAACATAGGAGACAAAGTGTTGTTTTTGACACCGCTGATAAACTTACATCTGTATTAGCAGTTTATCAGCTGAAGTACGGTTAGAGTAAGGCCACAAAGGTAGAACTAGTAATATGTAGAGCCGGGAATCTGCAATCAAATGCATGGTAGCTGCCGGCTTTTTAGCTTCAGGGATTTTTTTTTTTTAATCAGTAGGGTTAATGTTTTACTTGGCTTGTTATGTATATGTTGTTTGACATGCATGTTTGGTGTCATTAGGGCTTAATAGAAAGTGGTACAATGGATTCAATTTACAGTCACCGATTAACCTAACATGCATGTCTTTGGACTGCGGGAGGAACCCAGAGTACCCTGAGGAAAGAACCTTCTATCTGTGAGGCGGAAACTCTACTCCTCTCGAATAACAATAACATAATTTGAAAAAATAATCAAAGAAAATAATTTCAAACTCACTGATCCAGCAGACATTGTTGAAATTCTGTGGCTGCGTAGATAGGTGAGCATTACATGAAGCCAGTATCTCCGCACAGCTTCGGGTGCTGTTACGAGCACATAGACAGCACACACAGTTTAATGATTCTGGAGAGTTTTTTCATAAAAAATATATATTAAAGGTCTAAGGCATATTGAAGGTTGCTTAGTATAGCTTTAAGTGTAATCAAATTATTAGACCTTTTGATAAAATTATATATTTTTTAAAACATTTATTTTTTGAGCAATGTTAAGACCGTATTGACATGTAGCAACGTTTAGGATTTCACAGCAGACCATTATATACAGTACATGACACGGTTTATGGAGTATTGGGTATAAAAATATTGTAATACTCTAATCCATTTACCGCACATCTACAATAACTGAGCTACATCTTATTCTTGTACCTCTACTGTATATTAGTCTCTGTATTAGTTTTTCTTTTTTTTTTGTAGTTTGTCTTTCAGTATATAGTAAGTATATATTCTATTGAAGTCTTAAGCTTAAGCAGATGCTTAGACCCCAATAAGTTTTTTCATTTTCTGATTTAAGGTGATGACGGACACTGTTTTGTGCTGTATGAAGGAAATGAATTAATTTTTCAGGCGGCAATGTTGCTAAGTAGAGGTTCACTTAGATATAATCACTGACTCGAACAAAGTTGGAAAGAAAGAGATGAAGGCAGAGAAACACTGAGATTTGTGACTGCAATTTTATATATGGCTCCTCAAAAAATACAAAATAAAGATACTATGATGAGTGGGTTGGGGTGAAGGTGAAAAAAAGTCTAGTAGGAGATACTGTAGGATGTAGATGCTCACAAGGGGATCGGGTTAGGTTAGAGAGCAGAGTCAAAGGCCAGGGAGGTATGTGGGATTGTTGAGTAGGAGGATGTGTGAACATTACTGAATTGTTTGAAACCGAGGGGGGTTGCTAGGATATGAGGAAAGAGATCAGATTCTTTTGGAGGGCACATACAATTTATTGAATAGATTTGGCATCAAGAAAATTAGAGGCAATGAGTATTACTTGTATTACTTTTCGAAGAAAACTACTAAGCTTTAGCAATTGTTTGATCGCAAGGCGCACTGCAAGATCAGCAGTTTGCCGCCCGAAAACATGTACTGTTTATTGCAAAGCCTTGCAAATTTGACCACTCTCATACTTTTCACATAGAAAGCTCCTTTCAAGTGTTGCAACACTTGTGGATGCAAGCCAGGGATGTCAAATATGACTGTGAAATCCAAGGCCTGAGTGTAAATGAAACAAATATGTGGCTTTCTGACTTTCTCTGAAGATGTAAGTCTGACACAGCAGAACACTGCAATGTGTCAAAAGGAGAAATCACTACACACAACCTTATCAGCTCTGTGTATGCATAATTTAAAGGGGAGATGTTCAGTAATTGGCAAGGTTTAAATATCTTGAGCTATGGTAATTGAATAGTCTACTCACTAATGGAAATGTGTCAGACATGCTCTTACACCGAGCAGACCGCAGACAGCGAGTGACGGAGCACCAGGGCAAGAGAGTGAGACATGGATAAAAGAGGAAAGGAAATTCTGTCTTATTATTTACTTGGCTGTAGAGAAGAAGATGTCATGATGAGAAAGAGTGGTTGGGTCATGTTGTTCTGCTGCCATCGAGTTGCTTGGAATTATTCCATCTCTTTCTTCTAATATTTATCTTATGATAAACCCACGGTTAGCTCCAGGGCTATTCGAGTCCTGTTGGTTTTGTATTCATCATAACCCTCCTGGCTATTTAGTTAGGTCTGACTGCAGACTGAGGAAAGCTGTTGTATTCTTTCCAGTGGGAGTTATATTTCTAAAATGAAAAATCTTTTTTAGAGATACTTGGCTAATCTGACAGGCATTTTAGCAGAGCTACAGCAGTTACATGTCCATCCATATCCGATGGTTGGTTTTGGAAACACTGCGAATTGCACTGTTAGAACAGACAAACAAAGTCATAGGTTTTAACTTGACCTGAGTTAGACTGATGCCTTCAATCCTTAGCCACGCGATGTTACATTTACAGTGTTTGTGGTGCGTTTCAGGTTACAGACAAGCAAAACGAAAGATGATACAGCCATCATATGCTGCACCACCCGTCACTATGACAATATCTACTCAAAGAAAGAAAACTTTGGAATTGATATAGCATTTCTGCACTTTCTTTCTCTTTTTGTCAGTGAGCAATAATCCCAGTAGACTGCATTTATTTATTTAATTCTGTCCAGACAGCTTATTTTTCCTGTGTTTTTGCAGTGAAAATTAAACCCATGCTGTCAAGTCTTTGTGTAATGAAGAAATAATCACAGGTCAAGTGGTCAGACTGCTGTTCTTGACGCTTATTTCTGCCGTGTGAGCAACTGGCACCTCTGCAAAATGGCATGAAATTGTGACAAGCCGTATGCCTTTCGTAATTCCACCGCCACCATGCTACCATACAAAAAAGAAGCACACACTAATGTGTTGTTTTGGAGCCTTGTTAGCTTCATTTTCCTGTAAGCCACAAGCTTATCTTGTAATATTAACAGTGTAAGAGAGGTGTATCACAAAGCTTCAACACTTCATTTCATAAATGAGTTTCAAATCCTTGTGTTGTAAAACATTTTTCGACATTGTTGGAATGGCAAATAACAATGTGAAGCTGAGGTGAGCAACCTTGATCTGCAGAAGTGTGAGATCTGCGCAAGATATGTCATGCTCTCGAGTCAAAATAGCAACATGTGACGATGACTGCTGAACCAGGAGAGAACTACGGGAGAACAGGTTATGCCTCAAAAAGGGATTAGAATGTAAAAGTATGTGTACAGATCTGCATCTGGTTTTCTCATATAGATCAAAGCCACGTCCTGCCACAAAAAGGGTTTCTAAGTTCAATACATCTTGTTCTTTATGAATCAAATTAACACATTGATCAACCAGGAAGTTGTCTAAGAACGACCGTGAGTGGTTTTTCAAAGCTGCAGCACTCGCTTCTTTTATTTAGTAGTTAATGCGTGAGTGTTTTTGTCACTCATGGTTCTCATTGCTCGCGTCCAGCGACATGTACAAAAGCAGAGTCCTCGTCATTTTTGACTTATTGCAAAGCTAATGATACATTTCTACATAGAGGTCTTTGTTGAACAATTTGTCTTTGGTAAAATGAAATGCAAAATGTCAGCCATCCCTCCTGTCAGACAGCTGGAGTTGCTTTGGAATCAATGTCAACTATTTCTGTTGTGATTGACTGGCATGTCAGCAGCTAAGCAACCATCAATAGCTGCAGAAACAAACCCCACATGGGGTTATCGCTGTTTGTTTTATGGTTTCATTTTGTGGGTCAGAATGCAGAAGGAACGCTACATAGAAAGGAATATTTAACAATCTGCCAAAAACTCAATATCTAGGGACACATACTGTTGAAACCAGGGCATATTCATCTATTTCAAAGATTCCTCTGGACACCTACTGTGTCACTGAAACTGGAGACACGGACTACATTTCAAGTTAACTGTCTACCGGTTCCAACTGCTACAGGATGTGGCATGATTTTGGTCATTCGAGGCATTCAAATGAATGGGCATTCCCAATTTGATGACCAGGACAATACTGTTTAATCAGCCAGCAAAGAAAATGCCCAGAGCCTGCTGTAACCGGGACATAATTGAGCTTAGCTGGTATAGCATTGCCAAATACACAGTTTTATTCACTCATTGAACCTGCGATTGCATCACACTGCAGAAGAATAGGCCCACTGTTCTTTCTGCCCGGGTCCACTATGCAAGTAATGAAACCCTGCATGTGTTTAACAACAAGCTAGAATGTGACAGGCAGTGTCTAAATCATTACCACCAACAACATAATATATACTACAGTATATCAGAGAATTGCTCTATCGTAATATTTAGACCATTTGTCAAGCTGTGGATTGTGCTTCACACTATTAAACTAAGAAATGGGAAAGTCATTGTAGATAGAGAACGAGAGAGAGATGAATTTGATGGGGGTTGGGAATAACAGTCTGACACGAAAGAAATTAATCCTCAATATCCACTGTTCCCAATGCACCTCCACAATTGCAGGCTCAGGCTGTCTAGTCCATTCATGAATCACTGGGCCTAGGAGACACACAGGAGAAAACCACCAGCTCTCATAAATAAAGCAGGAACCTACTACTGTAGTGCCAATGAGTCATGCAGGTCTCTTCTCATTCGGTTCTGGAAAGGGGCAAAGCAAGAGAAAGCACCCCCAACACTGGTGAAAACCTGCTATTACTGTGTTTATTCTAAAAATTTAACCGCCCCATTATTGCTTCCATCAGCCCAGCAGAAACACACTGTAGTTATAAGAGAAATGCTACAAGGATTAGATTAAAAAAAACAAAACACACACACATTTAATTTCCTCTTATTGATTCTGGGTGGTCATCTGGATTTTTGGCTTTAGTGATCGATCTGAGATAGATGATACAAGGTGGTTATCAGGCGCGGAAGACTTTTTATTTGAACATATATACTTGATTTCTGCCCAACTCACCAGAGACGCTTCACATCCAAATGTCACTAAAATGCCACCAGGGAAATAGAGTTATTTTTTTCCTCATATGCCTTTAATGTCTGAAGGAGGAAAACACAGCTGAATTCCTGGAGTGGTTGTTCATTATCTCCATCAAGTAACAAGGCTTTCAACCCAGACATATCTGATGATCCACAGTGTTTGAATTTCAATCGCAGAAACGCAGTTCATATTTAAAGAAAGAACAATGTAGCTGTATTTTCAGTAGAAGTACTCAGAGGTATCCATTTGGATAGCATCTTAGAAGTGTTTGCAATTTATGGCAGTAAGATTAAAAACTCTAACAACATAAAATATATATATATTTCACCGAATGATTGGTCCTTTTTAATGGAAATAATGTTAATGTTGATGCAGAAGTTGATGTTTGTTGCAAAAGACAACGTACGTTAAGGCTGTGTTCATACCTAACTTGTTTAGTTTAGTTAAGTCTAACCTTGGTTTGTTTTCCATCTTGGTGCAGTTCATTAGCACCAAAGGTCCAAGCGCTGAGCAAAACAGCCACACCAGAACCTTTTACTGAATGCGGCTCCGTCGCGAATGGACTGTGAAGCAGATAGTTTGTGCTGAGAGCAAAGTCCGACCTCAGCTGGGCCCCAAATAGTTGATTGTTGTTAAATGTTGATGGCACAACTTTTTCAAAAAGTGTGAAGCAGTGCTGTATTATCAAGACGTTCGTGTGAAGTGCTTTCAGCACGCTCTTGCTTGCCGTATTGCCCACAAATTAACACAGTAATGAGCGAATGCCAGCTGTACAGTTTGTTGCGGAGTGATTTAATTTTTTTGTCTTTGTTGTTGGTGTTGAATGGGATGGGAGTGTGTACTTTCTTGTTTCCGTGCCACATCCATTTAACCAGACAAAAACAAAAAGTTTAGGTTCGATGTTACACCCGGGCCTATGGGGAAACCAGGACGCAACACAAATGGAGAGTCCCCTCTTCCCAGCACCCAAAAACACGCAGAACGGACATATTTCAGCCCTTGAGACTGATTGCTACTTTCTTTAATTTGGTAATACAAATTACCTTATCGGGAATACAAACAAAACATGACTAGCTGTGTTGCCCTGTGGTTTGTGTGGCTTGACAAATAAAGAATAAACAAAATACACAACGAACTTAGCTAAAGCTCCTAACAAATAAACAGGAGAAAAATGGATTCTGCATAAAAAAATAAAAAAAATTCCCCGATCGTTAGGGCTACAAGTATAACAACATAATTTGCCACAGGGTTAATAGTGGTGTCTGGTGGACTGGCAGCAAGAGAGAGGAGAGTCCCAGGTTGGACTGGGAGACACTGAATTGAAACCCTCCTACGGAAAAGGCTGCAACAAGTCCACTCCTGGAACGAGATCCAACATACCCCCCAGCCATCTAACACATTCGCCTGTGGTTTGCCTCATCGCAACACAACATAGATCACACACATATACACACAAACACACACATGCAGAGAGTGACAAGAAAAAGTCCACAGGTCACCGTGCACAAACAAAACATTACGTTACCATCAGGAATATGGTCCCGACATAAAAATGCCTTAAGACACATGAGAAACCTTTGTAACTACAGTAATTTAATACATTCGATGATTATTTTAAGGAGATAGTCTGTTGATTGTTGATTGCTCATCAAGACTCTGAGGACACCTGAAAGACAATCAGTAGTCAGCCTCATTTCATCCTACAAAGAAGATGTGAGACAGAAAGACAGAAAGATCTCATTAAGCCAATCTTGTCAAGATGTTAAGCACGACAACTTCGTTGCCTTTGCACAGCTAAACTTACTGTACCTATAAATGTGTAACTGTTCCATGTGCTCAGTGTTATAGTGAAACCTCTCAGGGTTTCTCTATTTAGAGGATCAATATGTGGAACTCCTTACGGTAGACCTCAAAAGGTTCATGCAGGGACCATTTTAAAGCAAATTTGAGACTGCAGTGAAGTGTGATCCGGTTACTTTGCTGAATAAAGCTACGTGCTTTCCTTGTTACTTTTTAATGGTCGATTGTATTTTCTATTTATAGTTTGGAATTTGTACAGTTAGATATGCATTTAATATAGCACTCAAGAGATGCAAACTATAGCCTGTGAATGCTACAGCGACATTATTCTGTTCAGTGAATTTTCTCTGTTGTGTATCTGCCACCTAAAAATAAATAAACATGAGATGTCAGCTTATGTATGATGTTTCACCATTCAACTGAATTATTTAATTCCCCCCTGAAAAGCTAATGTAGATCACTGTGATATGAAATTTAAAGACCGGTGTCCCCACAAATGCATTCAGGACTTTTTGTATGTCCTGTATTCATGGCAGATTGTTTCAAAAATCATATCTTTTGTTACGTTTTGTCTAAATGAAATCACATTAGTTAGATGCTGAGCTTCCTCTCCAAGTGGGCTGCAGGGACAGGGCTTTTTCCAATCAATGCAGCTTTAAGCCTGATAAAACACAAAATCTACCTTAAATTCACATATAATAACCATTAATTATGTTTATTACAGCTCCAAAGGTGCTTAATATTCAATAAAACAGAAGTATACATGCATACTTGTGGAAAGCACAGATAATCCGTGTAGTTGATGTTGTGTTAGTATGATGAAAGAAAAACCCAACTGTGGCACATAGGTTAAAGGTCGTAGGCTTCATGTTATTGTAGTAAGACTTTAGGAACCAACTGGTTGACTAGAAGAGTGAGATCCAGGCTCCTGCCGCAGCTGAATTCCTGTAATCCCTGAAGTTAATTTTTGTCAGGTAGTACTGAAAATGTCTAGCAGATGGCGATCAGTATTGACATTTAAGGTTGCTGCTGGATGTTATGACAGAACAAATATTGCATGCTGCCTTTTAGGAAGCCTATCAATCTGGGTGACACACAACATATTTCCCAGCAAGCCCTGCTTTTCTAAAGCACGAGTCTGAAAAATAAAACTCATGCCATGTTTTTCATTATATAGATCAAATAAAAGGTCAAATAACTAACCAAGATTCTTGAAAATTCAGGAGTCATAGTTGACTGGCTCCCAATTGTTCCCTAGGTCTCACCAACCGGTGCTATTATTTAGAGTTACTGAGGTGTAGCCCTGTGTCTGTTAGTAACAAAAGCTGGTTTGTGACTCCATAGTGTCATGAGCCTTTCAGTGGGCTGATGGACAGGGTCAAATACCATGATCTGTATTTATCAGCGGGATGCTGCTCCTGTGCTGTAAATGTGATTTTAAAGCCTCTTTATCCTCTTTTTGGGGATTTGCAGTATAGCAGATCACATGTGAGTCCCCCTGCACTTAAGCTACACTATCAGCAGCCCAGTGGGCTATGCATAACACACACAGCCTCTTTTCATTTTGTTTTTCTATTTATTGAGGAGCTATACTCGCTGGATTCCATTCAAAATCGGGAAGCAATCTGCTAAGTGCCCTAACGTTACTACTTTAAGCCAATGAAAGTATTCTGGAAAAATATCAGTGCTGCATCTGTGTTTGCAGCCTAAGAAGCTCATTCCTGAATCATTTGCTCACCTTAAAATAAGATTAGATGGCCGACGATACTACACCAGGATGTATAACAGCACGGTATAGTTTGTATTGCAATATGTTAAATATTGGGGTTTATATTTCATATCTTTTTTTTTTTTTTTTCCTCTCTGTTTTAGAAATGTGGTGGTGTTTGTGATGGTAAACACTGGATTGAAAACAGATGGAGACAGAGTGCTGAAATGTTGAATGTTGAAAGCATCACATAAACTGACAGCTTGTCGATAATATTGTAGAGATAAAGTGTGACTAATGCTTCCATTGTGGTCAAGTTTCATTACAGGAAAGTCAGAGAATCATGTTTACTAATTTATGGAAAGAATACGGGTCCGATCTCTAAGTTCAAGTTTAAATCAATATACTGCTGAAAGCACCATAAAATCCAACCCGAGATCGTATGCACGGCTGTATTGTAAGGATACTGGCCTCTCATGCTAATCACAAAGCACTTTATGCTAAAGATATACTAATGATATACTAATGTCTATTTTGTTAGACCATGATCCAATAAGCCACATGCTCTCTTCATTCATTGAGGATTCATGATATTACAGTATGATGAGGGAAGATATATATAAAAAAAACAAAACAACATTTGAATTGTAAAGGTTAGATTTGAATATGTATTAAATGGCCTGGTTGCTTTAGTGCTGATCAGGGACATCAATTTATTTCCATGACCTGATGGGAAAAAAAATGGGTCCTGGATATTTGTGGTTATAAATGCCTTCTGATGTCAGAAGAATATGGAAATCTTATAAAATAAAGAGTTTGTTGAGTAGGGCTTGCTGTTATTGTTGCATCTCCCAAGCCTCTAAAGCTCCTCAGTGGTGTCATCTTATTGTAGAGATGGCTTTCCAACATGACATTATACAAGCTTACAAAAAGCAAAGGTAATATGTAAGTGAATCTATTTTGGCAGCATGTTCTGTAACCACCCAAACAGACTTCATAGGGAATAAAGAAAGTGGGGAAGCTGGAGGGGGAGGCAGCCAGCAAGGAATCATGGGCTGTCAGAACCGTGTCTGTCTAAGCTTCAGGAATCCAGGAAGCTAATGCTGTTTGATGTATTAACCATGATGGAGGAGGCAGCGTCTGTGTGTTCATGTGCAGCCCTGTAAGTATTTGGGTACATTGTGTGTGTGCGTGTGCGTGTGTGAGAGAGTCTTCATGCATACTGTGTCTGTGGGTGTGTGTGTGTGCGTGTGTGTGTGCTCAGTGACAAGTGGAAGAGGAAGGAGAATTGATGTTGTTTGATGTATTAATCATGCATATGTGGGATTGAGAGGCGCTGTGATGGGTTGCTCGGGCACTGATTCTATCTTCAATTGAGGCTCATTTGAGTCCCTTTGTGTAAATGCTTAACATTGTTTAGCAGAAAATAAGCAGTCTGCTTATAAAACAGTTTGTGTGTGTGTGTGTGTGTGTGTGTGTGTGTGTGTGTGTGTGTGTGTGCGTGCATGGCATTTGAGACTGAGAGGAGGGGAGCTGAGTGGGTAACAGAACCCTCCTCAACTTTTTCCAGCTTGTTCTTACATAAAACACATGAGATGCATTGTTTTCCATGTTTCCCATTTTTTTCTATGATATTCATCAAATGGCTTTTAGTGGCCAGTACTAAAAGGCAACATGTTTTCAAACAGCAACTGTGCATATGAGTTAATAAATAATTCAGAGGAAGAATGCGTGACACTGATCTATATGCGATCATGATTTATCAGCCTCATGTCCACTCTTGGGATGTTTTATAGATTTCCAGCCGGTGACAGATGAATAACTTCATCCATTAGGATGATCCATTTTAAAACTACACAGTTAATTAGTTTATTTTGTGCTCATTCAAGCATCCATATTCAAGTGCAAGTCGGGTGTTCTGAAGGTTATTAAGGCGCACACAATGATTGGGTTTTTCTCCAATTCACTTTGCCCACCTTAGCTATTGAAATCTTGTCCAAGAGGCACTCCTACTGTCTAAAATTTAATCCATGTTGCCTTTGGATTACAAATGTATTTCGTTTGACACTTTAATTCACTGCAGAGCTCTAGTTCTGTTGCCAGGCAACTCTGTTAAGGTGCACACAAAGGATCATTATAGATTTCTTGGGTGCAACTTTTACCTCGCACTTCTTTCAAACGATATTTAGCATTCTGTATTCAGATAAGGCTCCGGTGCGTTGTATTTCCCTACGCTTCCAGTATTCCTTTCCTTCATGCATTCCATTCAGTGTAAGGCATTAAGTAGAATTTTTGTATTCTGCTAAATAGTTGTACTTGCAAAATCATTTCTGCCAGTAAACTCACCAACTCCGGGCTCCAGCTTCACTGCAGCACTATGAAAGAATCTAGTTGAGTGGCTCTTTTTATGCATCTATCAGACATATGTTACTAACAGGAGATGACAGCATGGCCCACAGTATTTAAATGGTTCATGGTGCTTGTGCTCTGATGGCTACGATATGACATGATGAGCCATAAATATGTCAGATATGACTCAAATGAGCTCTGAAAGGATATGGCAATAGAATATTCATACTAGATATTCTACTTTGGGGCTGTGTCCAAAGCCCGTTGTGGAGCAATCCACCAAAATTTCATCAGCAGATTAATCAGACCTGTCATCAGTATCATACCATATCTGTATCAACCATGTCTCGTGTTCCCCTCACTGAAGCTGTCGAGAGACCGTGACAAACACACGTGCTTATATGTTTCTGAATGTCAAAATGAGAATCTCTACAATATTTCACGGCAGTGTGCTTAAGCTGGGGACACACCTGAACACTAACGGCAACTTTCAGCGACTGGACAGGAACGAGTCGAAGTTCTGGAGAAGGAAACATCCACAAATCCCACAGGAAATGTGTTGAAGGTTCTGCCAAAAGAAATATGGCTGCAAACAGAAAAGTACACTTTTTAACTACAGTATAATTTGCATATAAAAGAACAAAATAAACACAAATAAGCAATGTTAGGTGGTAAGGTGAGGGACACATGGACTGTAGAGCCTAGCAAGATAAATCAAATGTGGAATGAAGCTCAGTTTGGACAAAGCTGCATTGGTTAGAATAGGTGTCTGTCAGATTTGACGCCAAAGTCGGTCGTAATATTAAAGATGTTTACAAGAATCTTTGTGACAAAGACTGGCAACAACCGGCTTTTGAGACTAGAATCGTTACACCGGACAGGATTAACGATTTTTCCTGCCAATTGTCAGCAACAACTGAACCAGAGCGGCACAGTGACCAGTCGTCACAACCGCGGCTGTGCAGTCGTTAGTGTGTGCAGGCCTTTAGATATCTTAATAGAAACTACTGATACGTTTGGAGTTTGTTACCTTGTAAACTAAGCTGAGCTTTCACGTTCAATACAAAAACGGGAATGTACAGTATGTATCTTGGAGATTTGTCTGAACATGTCAAATCAGTACCATGTTTTTATTATTCATTTTTGCCTGGATGGAGGTTGTAAGTCATCCTTTGTTTGAATCCTGCAGAAGGATCATTGCTCAGTGGCAGAAAGAGGACAGCAGGGTAGTAGCGATTGAAAGGGAGAAGCCCCTTGTAGGTAGGATCTGGACATGAGAAATGCAATAGGATCACTCGAGCATGTTTGGCAAATGTGCAATGAGACAGAGGGCAGGACTTGGTACTTGCGTGTGTGTGTGAGTTTGTTTGCACTATGATTGAGATGCAGTAGGTGGATTACAGGGCTCTTTTCACAAAAACACGCTAACTCCTAAAGGCCCCAACACACAGAGCAGCTCACTCAAACAGAGTAATCTCTACATCTGATGATTTTTGATATGTTGTTTTCTGCTTCGTTTCACTGCGCCGGGCTCTTCTCAATCCCCGGGTCTGCAGAAAGATCAATGTTGAGAACACATCCTGCTTCGACAGTGCCTGGGCGTTTGTGGCTAGAGATGAAAAAGGTCACTGTGAATCTAATTAAGCATTTTTTTTTTTTTTTTTTTACTTCCTTGATAAGATGGAGAAGCATGAGAGCCTCCATATCTCGTTGCATCAAAAAGATTACTTTGGTGCAAAAATCGAGATGCAGACACACTTCCGAAGTGGTCCAGCTCTTGGAATCTATTGCCAATCGGGACATCTTGGATGCAGGGTAACAAATCTAGACAAGCGAGACCATGAGAGCTGCTAATAATAGCAACACGTTCATGTGCATTCCCGCGCACGCTGAATTGCACGCTTTTGTGCACATGTTAGAGGATGGCCTGGGAAAAAAAAAAAAAAAAAAAGTTTTAAATATGGTTGAAGGCTTTTTCATCCCTCTCCCCAATCCAATTATGTTCCAGTTCAAACAAATGGAAGTATATGCATGCTTCTCAGCCAGATGCTGCAGCAATAGAGATATTAACTCTGAAAATGGGAAGTTTGAGAGGCAATAAGGTACCCAGCAGGGAGTGGATATTGAGGATTAATTTCTCTCATGTCTGATTCTTTACTTCCCCATCAGCCCATCTTCTCTTCTGTCTATCTTTCCCCACTCGCATTATTAACTCCTCATATGTCTTTCAGAGAGTCAGTTTGGAAGATGCTTATTTTACAGTACAGTATGTACTGTAGGGGGGGTCACGTGAAAGAAACTGACAACCTGCATCCAGAAAACTCCTCACAGCATTTAAGTGGGTATTTGACATAAACCTTGTTCAATTGAGCTTACTGTTTTTTGCTGACATGACTCCACTGACAAAGTGTATACAGTCCCATAGACAGCTATTAAGGTGTGGTGACTCTGCAACTTCTGCTGTGGGCTCAAAAACAGTACATATTGATTGGTTGCAGAGAACTTAAAACAACAGCTTGCAAGCTTTGTTGTTAACTGCACATATTAATCATAATCCATGTATGATCAAGTTGTGATTTGATACCAGAAAAGTCCTTTAGGTGAAAAACCTTATTTATTTCAGTAGGATATATGACCACACTCCTTACCGTCAGTGGTAGTCGCTTGACTGGCTTTTCATGTCTTTTGATGTCTTTTCTGGTAAAGTATGGCCTTTAAATGGGGTTTACTTTAAATTTAGTTTTGTTGTGCACCACAGCTCTTGTAGAATGAATATCCAACTGACTTTTTGGGGGGCTCTGAACCCCATAGGTCAAACACACAGATATCACACTTTGCAAACATGCAAAAAAAAATCTGCTCAGTAACATTACTGAGCTTGGCTCGACATGATCTAACAAGTGTTTGAGCCATTTCGAGACATGTATGTCAAATCTAGGATTTTAAGATTAGGATAGATCAAAGGGTTTTTTTTTTTTGGTTTGCTTTTTTGCCCGCTGTACGGCAAACAAGGCCTGAATATCGTCTCCTCTTTGATGCACAGCCTCTGCTCGGTACTAACTGTCTCTCACCAGAGCAGCAGAGGAGCTTCACTAAGGGGAAGTCACGCGATGTAAATAAAGTAAATGCAACCCTAAATACCCTGCCGAGGTCAGAGGTGTAAGGTTTTAAGCTGAAGCAACGTTTCCAAAAGTGTTAAAATCATTGTTCAGTTTGTCATGTGCGGTGACGTGAATTCACAGTTGCACTGAGAGACAACGAGCCTTGGTCAAGAACATTTTCATGCACTTGGCCTAAATTTCTATTTCTTTTCCTTTGAGGCCTGTTCGTACAAGTGTGCCAATTCAGATTTACCATACTTTAGGCAAATTTGTCATATCTTGCAAGACTGTCAAGGGGATGACAATCACTGAGATATTAGAGAACAGTAAGACCTACAGCAGGTGATGTTACACTGTCGGCTGCAGCAGACAATCATATGGACAAAGATCTGTATAAAGACCCTGAGGCAGTTAAAGAGGAAGAACATTTTGCTTTTTACTTAACCAATGTAACGTGCGTGTGTATAAAGTAGACTGTTGCTTGCAATGTTCTACACTGAGCCACAGTAATGCAAGCACAGATTAGCCTTTCTAGTAAATAGTATAAGGTATATAATCATGTTGTCTACTTCTTAAATACTTCCTGCTTCTCACTAACCCTGTGCTCTGCTGACCTGAGCACAGGGTCATTGTACAGCTCTCTTCTCAATGCAACTGCTCTTGCAGTTGTTGGAAATTATGCCGGTCGCAGATACTTCCACATCCATGGGAGCAATAATGTCAGGGTCTAAGGAGCAGTTACAATAAACTTAGTTTTATGGAGCTTCATTACACAAAGAAAATGAATGGGTGAAACAACCTGAAACATACTGCAGGATATTGTAGGATACCACCACATACATTGTGTGACGTGTCTCATCAACTGGGCGATTGTGGACATTTTTCAACATTTTATGTAAAGCAACAACATTTCAATAAATTGCAATGAAACATGTTGCTGCATTAATAGTTGTAATGTTAAAAACCCAACATTGATGTATTAAAACTTCTTTAATGTATCTTTAAAAGATCTAAAAGGTCTAGCACAGATGCTCAAAAGCGAAATGTATAAATACATGGATATAAAATGCGGCTTCACTTGTTTCATAACGATCTTCTTGCAGGAATGTCACTATTCACTGTTCAGTCGTTTAGCTTCATAACACCAGTTGCCTTTTATAAAATCCTCGCTAATATCAGATCACCATCTTTTCTACAAATAACCTTGGCAAGCTGTCCTTTTCGCTCTTTCCCCTCTTAGTTTTCCTACCTTTGAGCCAGAAGATAGTTTCCCCGTCCTTCTTGTTTCTACTCACTCCTTGTTTCCTCTGTTCAGGACACTGATTCACTTCCAGAGTTTGTAGCAGCAATTTGCTTGCAATTACCCTACTCCCCAAATCACTTTTGTTCTATAAGATGTCTTTTGGCCATGTGCGCTCATATTAGCATATTTAGTCCCCACAGTTTAAGACAATGAGAGTGTCGGTTGAAAGACATCACCATCTAAACCCTAAACCAATCACAATTTTAATCGTGTGCCCTTCCCAATTAAGCTTTACCACTGATCCCAAAGCCTGTCTCTTGGCATATTACATTTGTGTTTCCCCATCATACTTAATAATGTTAGAAAACTACCAATTAACCAATATTAATCAGCTATGTATAATAACTTCACACCCACGCAAATTCAAAGAAATGTTTTTTTTGATGAATTAGTTCAGCTGTAGCACACGCAAAGTGATTATATGGTGTTTAGGTAATTCTTAAACATTGTGTCAGTTTTTGAAACTTGGTTTATTTTTGACATGTTGTTGTGCATTAGAAATATTTAACACTCTTGACAGACACTAAATGAGCCTGATTTCATTCAAACCAGATCAGCAAAGGTGTGAGGGTTGCATGTGGTGGCTGGTGCGCTGGCACACAATCACTGCTGGATGATGCCCCGCAGCTGAAGGCAGAGAACCCACCAGAATCAGTTTCATACCCTCACTTGAAATGTACTTTATACTGAGAAGTGTTGTTGTAATGGAAAAAAAAAAAGAGACATCCATAGCTCATTGTTGGACAGAGGGGCTGACGGAGAGCTTTTTGTCGAAGGGTGATGCATTCACACCAGCACTCCCACATCCTGTCATATGGAATGGCATGAACGCTCAGATTTGTCATTAGATGTGGCAGCTATATTCACACATGGTGGGTCCTGCTGCAGTAATACTTGGTTTTACTGTGACAACATTATGGTATTTCAAGGCTAGTGCTTCCATTGAAATGAAATTTTCTATGTAGGGGGGAAAAAAAAAAACCTCTCCACAATAGGCAGCCACGCAGACAGTGAAAAATGTGAATTCAGTCTTGCCTATCAGGACCATTAATGTCTATGTGATTGTTTTTTAATGCATTCACTCCAGCCATTTTGGTCTCTCCATTTACAGTACATGAACAAAGGGACTCCTGGTCTTTATCCACCCCTCACCCCCGCCCCTCCCCTGTCTGATCACTTCATCCTCCACCCAAACCCATGCTGACTCCTCCGCACTGTTTCCCCCTCCCCGCCTCTCGCTTATGTTCTTCCCTCCCCCCTCTCCGGCGTGTCCCCTAGTTTTCTGGTAGCTGTGTCTCTTTGATAATCCAAGACTCTTTGAAGACTCCAATTCCACGCTGCTTGCCTTGGAGCTATTGCACCTACAAAAACAACTGTGTGTGTGGGTGTGTGTGTGTAGAGGAAAGAGGGAGAGAGAGCAGTAGATGGCTTGAGAATGGAGGGCATAATGGTGGAATCGAAAATAAAAACAGTTCCATATGCATTTCCTTTGCAACTGCTTCAGTCTTTATGGTTTTATGCTTGCTGCATACACTGAGAGGTGTACTTCTTCATTGTCATATTTGTTGGTGCAGCTCATTTTTTCTGTGCCTTCAGAGGCAGCAGCTCATTGATTCCTGCATACCCGCCCCAAATGCCAGAGCCAGGATGTACTCGCAAACGCTGCAAGTAAACGGCCGTTCTAGGTCCCCCGCTTGGAGGACCCTTACAGGCTATCAAAGAAGCACATTTAGTAACTAATTCTACCCTAAGCATAACAGAAGATGTGCAGTAGGTTTATTGGGCACCGGTGCACCTCACAGAAATTACTGTTTGCCCTGTTAGATCTCACCAAGAAATGATTTTCTCTGGTTCTATCAGATGCTGCAGAAAGGTAATTAGAGAAAATTAGTTGGCTATACTTAAAATGCCACAGTGATCAAAATTAATCATTGCTAATATGTTTTTCTTCTATCCACTTCCCCTCCACTTTATATCACTGCCTCCCCCTGTTACCTTTCAGTAAGTCTGGCTGCTCCGTGTGACTCTTTCTCTATTTCTCCATTGTTTCAGTCTCAATATTTAGTCCCGCTTCTTCCATCTTAGTCTCTAGCCCTCCCTTTTTGTCTCTGTCATTCTGCCTCTCTTTGGCAGAGGAGCTTGCCATCGGGATTTAGAAGAAATTGAATTGAATTATGAAGGAATTTCTCTGCAGTACGATTGGCATCATTTCCTCCACACAATAGAACATCATTCTCATATCTCTCAGTGTGGGGGAATGAAAATAGGCCGTGCACCATTCTTTCTCTCATCCCTTTAAATTGAATTTTTCATATCACACGGGCACTGAGACATCAGCCGTTTCCTTTAACATGGGCAGAAAACCCATTTCATAATATCTGAGAGACACATCAATGTGATTCAATAGGAGAAGTCTGGCTTCCAGCACCAGTACACATACAATATACCTCAACTCAGGATTGATAAACAGGGCCACATCGGTTTCCCGCAGCTTTAAAAGTTGAGGGCATTCCAGTAGAGTATACTAAAATGTGTAGTTTTACAGCTGGGTAAATGGCACTCTATTGTGAACTAAATGGAATGCAGGTTGTGTTCACATCCTTACAGATTCCTTTTTTTCCATCGGCTTTCGTGTCAGACATACACCACATTATTTACGTGAAACCTCCTGTTTCATCAGTTTACTTTTATTAGGAGAAAAGATGCTGCACTCTCTCTTAGAGGCCTCATTCCCCACAACGTAGAAATTATTGTTTAGCTGGTTATTATCCCCATACATGTGTCTTCTTTAAAGTTATGAAACTCCTGCTTGTTGTGCTTTATTCTTCCAACAATTATTCTGAATATTCAGCATTTTTCCCTGGACCCAGTGAGTCAGCTTAAACAATACCTCTGTGTAATAAAAGATTTAGATATAAACATTTGGCAACAGACTAACTGTGACAAATACATTATTACCCATTGTAAAGGGAAATCTACCAGACTTTTTACTTAAAGAGTGTTGCAGACTAATTTATGAGTAATTAAAAAAAACAATTACGCACTATTTGACTTTGATTCAGACGTGTTTTAGCCAACAATCCACGCAGCATAAATGTGCTACTGACAACTCTCTCTCTCTGTTTAAATATCAAGGTAAAAATTAGGACCGTCCAATGGCAGGACCTGTGTAAAAGAACCACCTTGTTTTTATTCTGTTCATTACATGCATTGCAGAGAGTTGCATTTCACTGCCTTACATTATGTGGATTATATCAGTCTAATCCTACGTGCCACTTACCATGTAGCCACTTAGCTGCTGCTTGTTTTAAAATGTGGTGCACCAGTGAATTATTTGTGCAAGATAGTTAAGGTACAGACAATTCAATTCAGTAGGAGGCTCTGCTGGATATGTGCTACCTGTGTGCACCTGTTAACGTTCAGAATAGACCATTTTACATGGATATAATATCCCATGGTGCAATATCTAAAGTGGAAGTAGAATTAAAAATTATCAGTAGTTTATTTCATGTTTGATGAATTTCTAAAATGTAGTTTACTCTGGTTAGATTTAAGTCATATTGAATTTGCATGCAAAGTTAATTGATCATTATCTGAAAATGAATCTTGCTCTTCATAATAAATGTGATCCTACGTTATGAGTCATAAATGTTTTTTTTTTTAATTTTATTTTAATTAAGTGTTTTGTTTCAGGCAACAAAATAATAAATCTTTGCATTTGCAAGTTAAAATTCACCAGAACCACAGTAAATTATGCATAAATCTGTCTGTGTATGTACACGTGACATTCAGCCTCACTATAACAGAATGCCGCCTCTCTTTTTCCATAAAACCAATTTTTGGTTGGTTGTAGGCAATTGAAAATGACAAAATAAAATACTATTTTGTGCTATTTTCCTTTCATTTTCTATGGTCAGGTATATTTACCAGCACCACTAAATGTATGGCCGAGGCAATAACAGGCAATCATATCAGCCTACTGCTGTAGAAAACAAGATATATGTTTAAATATGTGTTGGAATTCAAGCACTAAATCTGACTCACCTGTGACTCCGTTGGAGGTCTGCTCTAAATGTGTCAGAGAAGATGGAAAAGCTTTCCCATCTGCATAAGTACCAGCAGCCCTGTGCACTGGCAATCAGTGAGGCTTGGCTGGATGACAGGGCACCCGATGGCAGAGTGGTGTCAGGTAGCTCCAGGGCATTCACAATGGACAGAGAACCCGGCACTGTGGGAGAGCACAGCAACAGTAGGGTCTGCTGTCCCATCAGGAATCAGTGGTGCAAATCAGCAATGGCAATAGAGATGCTCCACAGTCCACAGACTGCTATCCTTGTTGCTTAGGCACAGTTATTTGCCCCAGGAATCCCTTTTTATTCCTTTATTCAAGCTGCAGGCAAATGCATTAGTTTTATTTCAAATCCAATCTTTAGGCTAGACTGTCCACACTGTTATTTGGAAGTGATTAGGTAACCGTTAAAGATAACCTGTCTGCGTCAGTTGCTGTGGAAACGACACATTCACAATTTTCTTTTTTTTTTTTCTGAGAGTACAGACACAAAACAGCAAGCCACAGGCTGAATAATGGAGATGTATCCTGTGACTCCACACACTATAGCAATATCTAGTCTCGGTGCAGAAGTCGTCCATCACAGCAGGCAACATTAATGACAGAGGTGATTGATAGTTAAGTTACGTTTTTTTTTTTTTGCAGCAGCAGTTGCAGTCGGCTAACAGAGTGAACGGAGCTTTCTGGTCATGACGTCACTGTGATGTGTCAAAATTGAGTTGATGTGAAGGGCAGTGTGAAAATGATTATTTAAATAGCATTTCAAATCGCCCATCAATGTTGTTTAAAACAGATCTGATAAATGAAACTTTCATCCTTAAGCATCAGTGTCTGATATCGGCTGCCAATCCTAATATTACCGACATAGGTGATAATTTAGCTCACATCAAAAAATATACTGCGGCCCCTCTTTCAATTGTAAACTGCAACCGAAGACAGAGAAATGAGCTGAACGTGTATAAAGGTTATTGTGTGCAATATACCAGTAATATAAATCTGTGTGGTTGTAGAGAGGAAATACTGTATAGGCACAGGTTGACATTCTGTGGAGGTTTGCTCTTTTTATGTTCAAGGCAATATGCCTATGCAGTCTCAGTTCTAAGTGGATATAGGGCATTAAGTGGGCACAGCCATTAAGTTTTTCTTATTTTTTTATTTCACTAAATGCCATGAGGAATAGCTGGTTCGCCATTGTATAAGTGGGAAATTGACCAAATGTACATTGTATTTGATTATGTATTATATTATACATGCATACAGACATAAAAAAAAAGAGAAGAAATAAGGGCATTATCATAAAACTGGCAGCTTCTATAACAATTCTTGGCACGTGAGTGTATTAATGGGAATACTCAGCTTTAACCGTGTGGTTTGAAATTCTTCTAAGACAGTAGCTCGTATGTAACATATGCGGCAGTCACATAGAAAACAGGGTCTTCATACAGCTACAGAAACTCTGGGTAGAGAGTGGATGATCTTTGTTTATTTTTATGTTGAAACTTCTGCTGTATCTTTTATCTTGTTTGGACTTGTAGGCAAAAAAAAAAAAAATGAGGCCATTTTAGCCCATTCTACACAGGGTTATGAATTCAGATGTCATCATAAATGTCCCTCTTTCATTCTCAGCCCCATAGCTTCTACTCAGACTCCTACCACAATGCCCAAACAATCCCTACTCTCCCGCCTCCAGTCTCCCAGAATCTAATCCTTTTGCTTGTCCCCTCTAGCCAAAGCATCGCCCATGTCCGCCTGACCAACTCCCCACTCGTGCTCAGCCTCGCCTTCCATCCTTCCATCTTGCCGCATCCCTGCAGCCCCCAAGGCCTGGCAACGGATTTGTGCTCAGACTAAAAGGAGAATCTATTTCCCATCTCTACAGCCTTAGCTAGTTATCATACCCAGGAAACACGCTGACTCTCTGGAGTGATGCCTTAAGGAGAAGTTTAAGCAAGAATCCATATTTAAACAAGTAAATGCCCTCTCACATTTAAATAGTCATGGAGCGTCTAAGACTTCAATCATACTTGAAGAATGCACCATTCAAATACACTTCTATGTTCCAGTTATATGAGTCAACAGCAGGTTTACTAAAATACCATGTGAGCAATAGTAGAATAACTAATTATTGTCTGTTGTGGGGGAGTTTCTGTTTCTTTCTGTTAAGTATGGTCTATTTTTTCACAATTCATACAGTCTTACTTTTAGAACTTAAATAACATAGATCAATATGCACTTTACATTCTTCTTAAGTAATACTAACCAGTGTGTTCTTGCAGCTCATAGCTGATAAACACACTTCTAGAGTTAAAGGTATTACTGTGTGTACATGCAGCAATCAAAGAGCATCCTTAATAGAAGAGAAACAAATGTCATATTTTATTCAAAACCTCCCATTGCCCCAATTTTCTTCTATTAGCATGAGGCTTAAACACCTCAAAGATGTTACAAGCCATTATTTTTATGTGTTTCAAGAATCTTTCATTTTAAAAGTGCCATTAAATGCTACACGTATCTTAACTCCAAGCGCATGACAGCTTTTTTTTTACCGCTTCACTGTCTTACTGAAGCAAAACATATGATGCACTCCAGTATTCATGTAGTCATCATTTAGATGAAGGACCAAGAGGTGCATGTCTGCAGTATGACACCAAAAAAAAACCACTGAGATCATAGGGAGATGAACATTTTAAATCCCACTAAACATATTAAAAACACAATTTATAGCTCGTACCTAAGCACTCGGAGCATTTCTCAGGATCTGGTGTACATGTACAGAGAGGCTTGAATGGTTTCAATGATTTCTGGCATGGATTTGTTTGCCAGAAAAGTGGTCGAATGGTAGAAAGCACAGACCAGTGGTATTGATCTGGGCTGACTTGTACAGCAGAGGCAGGCCTGTTCTTGCTGTATCAGTGCTTTCCTGACTTTTACGAGAGGCGCTCAAGTGTGGGGGTGGGGTGGCGAAGAGTGCGATTGCATGTGCACTGTAAGGAGTCATCTTTCTGTTGTGGATCGGTGGTAAGTAGCCATTAGTAAACTGATCTTTGAAGAAGGAAATTTAATGGTCTCCTAACCGTATTTACAAGCCATTCAATTTGATATAGGGTGTGAGCTTGAATGATTTATTAGAATGCCACCCTGCTCCTCTTTAAGCTATCAGATTCAAGATATCACCAGTATTTTCATACATTCATTAACTTCATCAAATAGCATCTATATAGACCAGCAAATTCTAGTGGTGGCAAAACGTGAATAACTGTATTTTCATTGCTGTTTTTTTTTTTTTTTTTTGTTCTTTTGTTGTTGTTAGTCTTATTTAGGTCTTTTTTTTTAAGTTAAATTGCAAACACATTGTCTAGCATTCAGCATGGTTAAACATCAAAAGATGTGGAAAAGGGAAATATTAAAATATGGAGATAGGAAGTAGTACGCTGGGGCTACTGATTAGCGTACCAATCATTGTCATCAGAATTCATTCGGCTGTAGCAGATTTAGAAAATGAAACTTTTGTCTGACTAATAATAATAACGGCAGTAATAGTGTTCTTTTCACATTTTCAATCTTTGTGACACCCTGTGACACTTGTTTATAATGTTTGCTTTCACGTCCATACAACTGTATAGACATCATCTTCATACATAGGAATCTTTTTATTGTATATGCTGTATTTGTATACAGAGCCTGCTTCTTTGCAAGGAAATGCTATGTGTGTAATTGTTGAAATGACTGACGTGCACATGGCACTTGTACATTGTTATTTTTCAGCACATATTGTAGACCATTTCCATCTGGAGCTCTTGATAAGATGGCAAATGAATAACACAGTAAATGCACCTTCGCAATTTGTTCCCGGGGATCTATACCTGTTATTTTATTATCTTAAATAAGATGGACTAATTTAGGTAAAATACATTATCAACATGCCAAGGGTCTTGCTGTAAAAAAAATATGTGCATTATTTCAAGCCACATTAGGATAATCTCTTTAATATGAAGTAAATGCACAGCATGCAAATAGCCTTGGATCATGCAGGACAGTGTCATACTGACTATTTGCGCACATGCTCCATGTTGACATATTGTTCATATAGTATAAAGAGATTTGTATAGATAATGTATTTTTGGCCTCAGTTTATTCCATCTCTGCACCTCACGTATAGTCATTTGCACCCTCATTCTATTGGAGTCCATGACCTCACTCTGATAGTATATTTCTACCTTATATAATCTTCAGAATAATAATGTTTCAAAAGACTGTTTAATATTTAAGAGTTTTTAATATTTAATGCTATTCTATGACTTATGAAGATTGAACTTTATGAGGCCAGCAAAATTCAGACAGTAGCCTGAAATGGTGGGTTTTTGAGCAGTAACTGTGTCTGTACAATAATAGTGGGAAAGAAAGGAAAAAACATGAAAAAGTTTTGTTGATAGTCTCCTTGTTTTAAAGAAATTCAATTGTTGCCTCTTTGTTTTTTAGCATCCCCATCGGCGAGTGACCTTCTCCACCACCAACCCTGTGCAGGACCTGCAGGATGCCTCTCAGCACAGTTACTATGACAGCGGCTTGGAGGAATCAGAGACTCCCAGCAGTAAGTCATCGTCTGGTCCTCGCATTGGACCCCTGACCCTGCCAGAGGACCACTATGAGAGAACCACTCCAGATGGCAGCATCGGAGAGAACGAGCACCCGGAAAATGGTACGATGACATCCCTTCTATTCTGTCCTGTTCTCTATGAATATGTATTTAAATGGAAATGGCTTTGTGCGTGAGGCTTTGCTGGCAATGGAGACATTCGTGGGGGATTCGTTTGTGCTCCGTGGCCATTTTGGAGTGGAAATGTTGTGGCAACCGTGCCATTTTCTTGCTGTGTTTGTCGATGACTGTGTGAAAATCTTATCGGTTTACAAGCAGATCTGTGCTTGTGTAGGTGTCTGCGTGGGCATGTGCACGTGTGGTAGCAGGGCCAGCCTTAGCAACGTCTCCATCCTCTTCATCAGCAGGTCCTCTGTCAGACATCCTTAATGACCCTCTCTCACAAGTGCGCTAATTAAAAAGCCCAACTAATGGAGCATTTGCCCTCTAAATAAATCTGAACCATGACATCTGTGCAGACAACACAGTGTTTACTCTAAGCATTTCCTTTCCTCCAGTTGGAGTTGCACTGCAGCTTAGGTGTGCAGGAGCTCTAATTTGTTGGTACAGTAATCAATCACCAGGCTGAACACTGTTGGTCTCAGCACAGGTCTATATTAAAAAAAAAAAAAAAAAGTAGCCAAAGCCGTAACTTTGTGGACCGTGTATCATAATACCAATTTTTCTGCCTTAAACAGGCAAACAAAATCCATTACCTGTCTTGTAACACAGTATGATAAGTAATTCACACGGTGCATTTCCTGTTATTATATTATTTTGCATTGCATCGCTCTGGATTAGATACATTTACACGGTCGTGCCTTCCAGCTCACCTTTCTGCTCGTATTTGTATATCATTGTATTTTACTGCATTGTAATATCAGACGTCTACGAGCAAAGACCTGATAAAACTATTGATCATCACTGACAGTAACTTTGTGATAAAGTGTGTGTGAAAATGACCCATATATATGACTGTACACACCCTCGTACAGAGAAATGTCGGACAAATCAGGAGAAAATAGAGCCTATTTCAATCTCAAGCGCTCCCAGTCGCAAAACATTGCAGGATCAAAGGCTAAAATGTGTCACCCTTGTGTCAGAACAGCAGATGACAAAGTTCTATTATTAGTATATCTTACATTGTGATGCATTTTCTCTTTGCTAGACAACTGTGTTGGATCTCATTTGCAACCTTATTCATCTCTAGAGCAATTTTTTTTTTTAAATTTGTTTGTTAATATCAGTTAGGGACGGCATCATCCAGTGATAATGGGGTTGGGGGTGGGGGTTGCAGGAGAAGATAAGACCTGTCAATATTACTGTTCCCTCCGGTCCTATAGAGGTCAGCTAGTGCTTAGCATTTAATAAATACATTTACTCTCCTCACATATGGGCTCGCTATTCTAAGCCCTGGAACCCAAGAAATTACTAGTTGTATTTGTTCTCTGCACTAAGGGTGTGTAATACATGCATTTTCTTTTCCTTTTGCTTGTTGTTGTAACTGGTTATTGTGTTTTTCCCATCTGCAGAACACAGGTCTTTGTCAGACAGGGTGCTCTTTGTTGTCAGCAGCAGGAGAACAAGAGTGTGAGTGGAGTTGGAGCAGTTAAAGAATGAAAAGATGGCACAAGATGAGGGATATGTTAGATTGTGACAGAGAGCGAGGACTAAGAGTCTCTGACAAGGAAGCAAAGCCTATAGGATGAACACATAGGGCAGAACGATGCAAAGATGAACTTTTATCTGAGGACAGACCTAATTACAATGTAATTCCCACTTCAGGGAGATAACAGAGAGCCCACGTAAAATGAAGGATTAGATAGAAAAATCAAACGAGTCAGAGGAATCCCTGCACAGCCTTCACCTGAACAGTGACGTGAATTTCTTTTTTTTTTGTTTTTTTCTTTAAGAATTTGAGTGACAGAGTGACAGGTTGTACTGGTGCGAAGCTTTATTCATTGCAGTAGAGATGACTGACAAGCAAAAAATGGGGAGGTGAGCATGATGTGTCATTCCATTTAAGTTGGATGAAACGCAATATATGAACCCCGGACTGTCAGCCTTTGCATCACTGAGCCCCGGAAATATGGGCATGAATGTGTGTTTTGTCATACAAGTTGAACACTGATGGTGGCTAATATCCATTTTGAGAGAGTGTAGCCTACAGTGGAGAGTTGTGTAATTCAAGATCCGTTCTAGTGTTGCTGTGGAAAGTCTGGTATCAGTCCTACCTCCACTATATTAGACTGGTATTAGGTCAGAGTCTGGCATCCAAAGAGTATGTGTGCTCTCTGCTTCACTGAAGTAGACATCAACACATTCCCTTCTGGTGCTTGGCTTTGGAATTAAGAATACATTCAGACTACAGTTATAAAATATCTAATCTATGACATGTAGTCTGTCTGATCTCCAGCAATTAATTTGCTGGAGTAGTTTTTTTTTTTTCCAATGCCTGAGCAGCTGCTCCCGCCTCCCACTTTTTTCGTTAGGTCTTCAGGCTGTGTGAAAGTGCTCTCCATTTCAGTTTCCCCATGTGGATTTTTCACTCTTACGTTCATGCATGTAAAATGCACATTTCTCAACTGTGGGTTAATCTCATCAGAAATGTTTATCCATCAGATGTACATGCCTTGCCTGCCTGCGTGTGTGTGTGTGTGTGTGTGTGTGTGTATGCATGCTTGTATTGATGTGTGATGCATCACACCCCAAATCTCTAAATCATTTTGATTACGGCACTATTTTACTTTAATAGACTCTCATCATAATCACTGAGCTCTGTAATTCTCTTTAAATTGATTGCTTCAGACAGCATGAAAACTGCTTATCTCGTATGTCTGGTTGTTGTCAAGATGCATGATTTGTCCTCTACAGTGAAATCAGAGGAACATCAAGGACTGGTTTGGTCCATTTGGTGATCCACTCTATCTGAGACACTGCTGTTCAGATTTTGAATAGTACTCAAATCAAAGCAATTTACAATAGTTGTTACTGATTGGTTTGCAGAGATGACACATCATTTTTAGGGTTAACATTTTTTTGTGGGTGTAGGGTTGGTCCCAGTAACGACAAGAAAACAAAAAGGAAATGCATGTGTTTTATTATTGATATACTAATCTCTTAAAAGTTTTTGATAATAGAAACCTGATACTTTATGATAGATTCATAAATATTTTATGCAGCTCTGTGCTAAGATGCACTTATGCTTGGTGCTTAACCTTTGATTGAGATAGAAAAGGCCATCTTAAAAGAGTTTATTGATTATTAATAATAGAAAGTTGAATATATATTAAAAATACATATAGAATATGACGTATATCAGATGAAATTTCGGTTAAACATTATTTAGGCAATATGGCATCAGTCAACTTTAATCTATTGTACGTCAATTACATAATATTATAATTGAAGGGTTTTTTTTGTAGTTTTTTTTTTCTGGGCTTGTGCCCAGAGTTCTTCTGGGGACACAAGTTTGACCAGTAATCCCATTATGTCCAGTCTAACCCAGCCAGTAATCAGTCTTCTAGGGATCAGTGGTCAGGCATCATGGCTGTGATATGGGGGCTAGCACGGACAGGATGCAGGTGGACTGAAGACGGTCACCAGTGCGCAAACACACTCACACAGACGCGCACACACGTACAGAGAAACACAGACACAGACATGCATGCACACACAAACTCAATTGACCACAGATGGATGAATTTTGATGTGGCCGGTTGCCCAGCGTGAGGTCTCCCTGTGTCTTCCTCTGTGCGGACTCACTGCCATATGGGCTATTGAGAAGGGTGAGATAAAATGGAATAAATGGCATTTGCATGATAATGAGGTTCTTTAGTGATGCTGTCTGATTTTTCGGCCTTAGATCTCTCAGAAGATGCATGTAGCATAGTATATTTGTTCCTTTTGAACTCCTGTCAGTAGGACTTGCCTTTGCTTTCAGTGCTTCCCATATCAGTATCATACAGGGTATCACCAGTTTAACCTTACTGTTTCAGCATCACGAGCACACTGGGAATATCTGAAGTGTGTGTACAAAGAACAATAAACATTTTGAACAAAGAAAGATGTGGAGGAAGATGTTGTGCAGACTGAAAGGAGGATCATCAGCCTAATGGGGCTTGTTTGGCTTACGAATGGCAGCTTGGGCCCCTGCCTGGGTGCCAATACAGCGTGCTGATGCAGTGGTGTGGGTTTCCTCAAGCAGATGTCATTGTGCCTTGTCAGAGTCCCTGCCTGTTAGTACTATTGAGTGGAGTGGACCACGCCAGCCTGTATCAGCGCTGTGGCCCATGCCAGCCACTGCTGGAACTGCCGCCACCCGAGAAGGGACAGGTCATGGGGCTGGCAGTTCTGCTGAAGCTCCTGTGGAAAAAAAAGTCCATGCAAGTGGCCCCCTGAGGCAAGTTGTCATGAATAATACGGCTACAATCTTGAGCTCATTCTAGCACAGGCATTATGCTCTGTTCATCAGCTGCTGCCCCCCCCCCCCCCCCCCTTGTGTTTGTTTTTTTTTTTTTTCAAGCAAATAGGTCACTAGGAGATCTTAAATGGAGCAGAATTAAACTCTCTAACCTGGATTAGGCTTTGACACCACTCACAATGGTTTGCTATAGCAGAGACATGACAATGCAGCCGCATCCAAAATGGAACTGATGATGTGTCAACTTGCTACAGTTTTGAATTTGTCTAGATTTCTCTTTGCCCATTTTAAATCAGAAAATGTGCTCTCGCTTGTGTGATCGCTAACAATGTGACTTAGGCACTCATCCCAAACTGTGGCCACACGCATTACAGCATTTGTCAAATTAATTCAGACAGACCAGACATTTGAACAGTGCTGTGTGAGAGACAATACATGGCAATACAGCTCAGACCATTAACTGCAGCAAAGTATGGAACTGCCTTATTGTCTTTCAGAGCGAACTGACTTATTATTGTGTGGTACAGACTGTAGCAACATGTGAAATCCAGACATGGCCAGAATAGAGGTCCCATTATCTCAATAAATCTACCCCTACTTTCTTTTATACATAAAAGTGGTTTCTCTGTAGTTTCATCATTTTGTCCAGTTGACTGGAAGACTTTTGTTACATCACAGATAATAACATGTTTTTGTCTGAATCTGAAATGTATGTGGGCTTCAGTACTCACTGTCTACAGACAGGTGAAAAATTGGAGGAAAAGCCAGCGTCTCATTCGTAAGGCGTTGAGCCATGTGTGCCACCAGGACAGCTTGGGTGCCCCGTGGCATTGACTGGATCGCCATTGTTCCATATGACATTTGCTCATCTGGTGTTTTTATGATGGTGGGGGAGAGTGCCGTGTAGAACCTCAGTCCAAAATTCCTATAGTCGTCCAACTGGGTTGAGAACGGTTGACGTGAAGGCCACAGCTTATGATGGATGTCGTTTTTATTCTCATCAGCGTGCGCTAATTGGTGGGGTCATTGCCATCCGGGAAGAGACCACTCCCATCAGGATAGAAATGCTTCATCATATAATAGGATAAAAGCGAGCACTCAGAATAACACAGTAGAAACTCCAGTTTTAGAGGACAAGTGGTCCCAAATCATTTTTGCACCACTGAAATCTCAAATGCCTATTCTTGGTAATGAAGGGCTCATGTGCTGCAGCCCTACTATTATTTCCCCTGTATGTAAATGTTGACAGATCTTGCTGACACAGGTTCATCATGGTCTGCATTGACGTTTTCAGTCGACGTTCCTCTGCTTTTCCACCCTTCACACAACCATTACCATCATCAATAATATTTTTTCCACATTTTCCAACCTTGTTTACCGATGTCTGTAGATCTAAATGCAGATGTCACTTGTCCTTTTGCCAGTGGAGCAGTCTCTGTGAACAAAGCTGCTTCCATCTGTGCCCCGACGATGAACCCCTTTTTTCAAAGCCACATCGATCTTTTCCTCTTGCCATCTTGATCAAAAGTCAGAATCAGCTGGGTTCACTCAGCATTTTTATACATGTTACAGGGCATGATTGGATGTTAATTGCTCAGATGTACCGTGCAGTGCACCTGTTTGGAAACATCTGCATTCATTATGTCCTCCCACTCATTTATTAAGGGTTTTAATTTAATTTGTCGTCGATTTATAGTTTCATGTTGTCATACAAACATTTCTATTAGCAAGTGTAGTTTTTACCTCGTTTTTTAAAATTATGTTGATTTGTTTTTTTAATCACTATTCTTTGTATATAAATATTAGTATGTTGGCATTAAAGACAGGGAAATATGCAGAAACAGACAAAATCTTGTTTAAATTATAAAAAAATAAATGTTACCAACAGAAGAGATTCAGTAGATTTCCGGAACATTGTCGAGGGACATCTCCCCAGTTCTCTTCCATTTAATTGAGGTCTACACAAGCTACTCAGCTCTTATCCACATGTATATAACATGGATGAAGACCCAGATGAGTGTTCAGAATAATGTGCAGAAAGAAAAGCACACGCATATAAGCACACATTAGGTTCCATAAATAGTGCTTTTAACACCGTGCTGCCACTGAAAATGTCTGGTTTTAGCACTAAGCCTGTAAAATGAATGAGTGAGCCAGTATTCCTAAGCCAGTATCGCTAAGCTTTAGATGCGCTCATGTATTACACTTACAAAAGTGGATGGCTCTCTATACTTGGAAAAAAATGGCGAACTGTGTGCGCTTGCCACGCCAGTGAGTTTGGGTAACAGCATGCTGAAGCAGCAGGTTTGGAGGTGGTTAATATGCGTGCAAACGTGGGCTTGAACGTACAAGTTTAGAAAGACACATGGAGAAAGACCTCTTAATTAGTCTGGTGTCGCTCATGGCGGTGAGAGATGCTCTTTTTAGTTGAACGTCCACTGGCAGGTCCATGGGATCCTGAGTTGGAAACTTTAAGGATAATTGTGGAGTCAGAAATAGAAAGTAGTGGTAGAGCTCTGTTGCTCTCGGCGGGTCTTACCCAGTCTCACCCCAAATGTGATTTGTAGAGCAGGTAGAGCACTGTGCATCGGGGAGGGGGATGCTGGCAGGGGCCCAGATCCACTTCAACCTCAGTTGGTTGGGCAGCTCAAGCCGGCATCAGAGAAAGGCCCCGGGGGTCATCTCTCCATCATAGTGTGATGGGGACCGAGAGCCGCCGAACCTCCCTCCGACTAGTGCTCTGCCCTTCAATGATGGATGGCACTTGAGGGACTGGAATTGTACTGTATGGGTCTGACATGCATTTCCTTATTTCCAGCGAGTCACAGAGGAGTGGAGCTGCTCTAGCTTTAAGGCTTTCCCACAGTCAGTTGAGGATATGTTAGAATTTGCTGCAGTTAAAGGACCTTAGAAAACGGTTACATCCTGTGAAACTGAAAATGTCCTCAGTACACTAAGAAATCAGCACTATGCTGTGGTTGTTGTTAGTGGTGGTAGTTTACAAATGATAATTTCCTCCTAGTGAAAGGATTGATTCATAACATGCAGTTATGTGTTAACTTAGTGCATTGTCCTGTCGGTGTCCTGTATGTTCTAAGCTAAATAAATCTGGCTTGAATTTCTTTTGCTTTACCTGATGGCCAAGCATGTTGCGCTGTTATGCTTTCAAGGTGACAAAATAATCAGAATACTGCAACATCTAAGTGATTACGTCTGGCATTCAAAACTGATTTTAAAACTTTCTCCTGTGAGCTACCAAAAAAGAGCTGTAGTACATTGTTTCCACTAAGCATTTCGCTGTAGCGTTGCACTACCTAGACACGGTACCTGACTTCATTGTAAAATTGTGACAGATTTTTGTTCGAGTTGCTCATCAGTCATCGGTTGATCATCATACAATTCCTTGGTCAACAGCAAAGGTCAGTTTTACTTTCGCGTTCCTTTTTTTGCTGCTCCGTCTCGGATGGTCATGTTGCAAGGCCCCAACAGTTGTCACTCATCTTGATGAGCTGTCTACTTTGAAACAGTATCTTGCCTGGAGATGAAGTACCCATCAAACACTCCGCCACCACAGGCGCTGAAAAAACAGATGGCGAGAGCAGCCACTTTAATAAAAAAAAGAAAAAAGAAAAAAAAAAAAGAAAAAGTGACAGTGATGTTTACTGTTGTTGTGCGTTTGCTGCATGTTTTTTTTTTTTTTTTTCCATCTCTTACAGCTTTCCTGCTTCGTTGTTGTTGCTGCTTTGGCTTCCCTTGCACTCGATCGCCCCAGTTTAGCACGGCACTGGCCGCATTCACATTGCACAAAATCATGGTGAATACGTCCATTATTGTTTGAAAAAACAGACTGAAAAATCTCCAGCCACTGAAGAGAATGAACCATACACAACCAGGACAACCCAGACAACTGTGCTGTGTACATGACCTCATTTAGCCACCAGTTCATTAAATTTTCATTTTATTATATCATAATGTAGTGCACGTCCTGTCCATTTATGTTATTTTAATGTGATAAAACATTTATATTGCTGTTTTAATGTCCCGTTTATATACAGAACAGCACTAAAGTGCAGGTGTGGTCTTCATTCAATTACACAAAGTAAGTGTTCGTGCCTCTCCTCCGCATTTATTCCAATATCTGACCAAAGATCGGGTCAAAGGTGTTATTGTGCTATGGTTATTTCTGTATTTCTGGTTTCAGCAACATCAAAGAACATGAGTGTTGACCCTTCTTCACCAAGCCAAAGCTTATAAAAGTCAATCAGACACAAGCAGCTGAAAGCCGTGGATCAGTAAGGAACAACAGGGGAGAGCGGACTCACGCTGGCCTCAGAAGTCAGCATCATGGCCCCTGCTGCTTTCTATGTTCTGCGTTTCTCTTTAAGTCCATACATAAAGACTGAAATATGCAGTTTCCCTTAGTAATTATATTTTCAATCATGTTCTCGATTCCATGTGATATTTTCTCCCCTTTTCTTAATCAAAGCCTTGTCAGAGAAGCTTGCGCCTGGCAGAGGGTACAGACGGGTAGAGCAGCACTGGGAGACGGCTGCAGTTCTTTTTCCTGTTGCCTCGCTGCCACACAAAAGACAATTTTCATATTTCATCATGTAAGAAATTTGAATTGTCCTGCTCCAAAGACATAGCTTCATTGTTCAGAGCTTTGTGGGAACAGAGCTTTCCATTTGACTGCCTTAGTGTGCTGACTTTCCCAGTCATTGTCAGTCAAGCAGCAACTTGCTGTTCTGCAGTAAATGGTCAAATACAGCTTTGCCTCTGCAGGGATGTTATTTAGCTGCTGCATGGACTGCTTACATGATTCTAAAGATCAGATTTTGTGAGATTATGTTGATGTTTGTCTATACTTTGCATACAATTACTGCACTGTATCATTGAAATCTGTGTGGGTTAAGTTTTATCTCTTTATATCACAGTTGTGTCTTTATATCACTGGTGCTGATATATGCATTTTGCCTGGAACACATCCAGACTATATAGACCTTCTGACCTGACCACTTAGTTGCTGTTTTAAAGATGTGATGTATGACGACATGATAAAAGTTGTCTTGGAACAGCATGTCTACTACTGAGCAGAAAAACTCTCTGAAACTGTTCGTCTTTTTCTATTTTCTGTTCAGACTTCTACGCAGGTGTAGGATAATTAGAAGCTAATGTTAGATCTCCTGAGTTCCCCGTGTCTCACACTGCAGATCGTGGAGATCAAAGGCAGAATTAGCTGAGAGATAACATCTTGATCGAAAGGGGAGGAAGAACAACAGACATTCATTCTACATGTCAATAAGATCAATGAGTTAAAGGTAGTGAGCTTGAAAGGGATGCAGTTGAATTATCTCTAAAAGAAAATCTTGAGTGAAAAATAATTCCTTCTTTGATAATTAGACCTGTAGATTGCATATAAAGGAGACTTTCATTTTCTCGCTGATAAATATAAAATTGCTGGTGAGTTGCACCCACATTATTTGATGCTGTTTGAATGTAGAAGCAGTGTATGTGCTGGGTGTACTTAAAACATGCCTCTCCTGGTGTAAAAATAATAAGTGTTTTAAATTTAATTGAAAACTGTGAGCTGTGAGATATGTTAAATAGAGTTAGGTCAGTATGTGGGAGACAAAGCTACAATAAAACCAGAAAAGTCAATTGCTGCAAAAACATTTCTCGCAAAATTCAGACAGGAAATAAACGAGTTAAGTGCAGTGGACACAGGCAGTGTAAGACTGGTTGCCAAAGGAAACATCTTCTACCTGCTAGTATGAGGCCATGGAGCGCTGCCACTGTGCTAGAAAGGGCTACAGAGTGCAAAAACGAAAGCCTAAAAGAGGAAGAAATCTTCAAAGGCAGCGACCAAGAAAGAGACATTCAGACAAGAGAAGAAAGAAGGTTCGGGTGTGAGACAGGAATAGACAAGTGACTCTTCAAGTAAATGTCACACAGTAATCAGAGACGTGTTGGGTGATAAAATGGTCAGTCTAATTATCATGGCAGTATTTCACATTAAATCAGTCATAAACTTGACATCAAAGTATTTCTGGTGATCATTTTTCTCAGCTCCGTTTTCAGTTCCATCTTTAAGCTTTCCCCAGTTATTAGGCCAAATGAAGTATTGCATGTTTTTTTTAATAGCTGATCTGCACCAGGAACAGACTCTTTTGCTTGCTGAGATACACGTCGCCCTTACAGCACAACCAAAACAAATCAGAGTCGGGCAAGTTGTTCAGCTGGACATTAACATTTTTAAACCCAGTTGTCTTCTTTGATCTATGGCAAAATTTGTAATGGAGTTACACTGTGTGGCCGAAAGAAAGAAAAAGAAATAAAGAGAGAAAGAAAGAAAGAAAAATCATCAGGCTATTGAGCGTCCAGTCACAACCTCCCCAACCTCAGGGATTTAGTCTACATTTCTTCGCTTTTCTAATTAAATTACACACAAAACTGAAAAGGAAATGCAAGGTTTCTTATTTCAAGAGAGAGAAAGCAGGAGGAGACGGAGCAGAGTGGGCCTAAATGTAATTATGCAGCCAGGTTAACACTTGACTGCCATAAAAAGATTAGAAGATCAGTTCCCCACTGAACATAAAAAGCTGCAACGTCTGTGCAATAGTTTAGTTAGCATGGTATACAGCATATTAACACATTATTACTAAATAATCATATCCCGAGTCAGATGCTTAACATTGTCCTTGTACTGTATATTATCTCGGTTAATGGTTACATCTGGACATCGAACACATACATAAAGAACCGTGTATCTAAATCCAAATCAGCATCAGCTTATGTTTAGTATTACATCCTTCATCAACTATGTGGTGCCGGTGGTAGAGCGGTCGTCCACCAATCCCTTAGTTGTTGGTTCGATCCCCAGTGTCCTTGAGAAAGACACTAAACCCCAACTTAGTTGCTCCCAGTGAGCGTTGGTCAGCTGCATAGCAGTCGGTGTGTGAGTGAGTGTCAATCGGTGAATGAAAAGCAGTGCAAAGCGCTTTGAGTACCAATAGGTAGAGAAGTGCAAAATAAGTGCAGACTATTTAACTATGGCATGACCCACAATAAAGCTTTAAATAAACAGCATTAATACAATTTCTCTACTGGCCTAAAGAACAAATGCAGATTTCTAAATGTAGGCACTGATGTCAAAGTAATGCTTTACAAACTAAACATGCACATTCTAATCCGAGTCCCTGAAGCACTCTGTGCATGAATATGAGATTGAACTCAGCATATAGATTAATGTTGTTTATCATCCAAGCGCACTGCTCTAATTGATGATTTAGGCAAAACTGTGTGGCCATCTTTTCTTCTTAAGTCAAAGTTATCTTTATAAGTAGTGCTATGGTCAAGACATACAGCACTGCAGGATCTGTAATGCTTAATTGCAGCCTATTGAAACCTGCTCTGTATTTACTGTTACCATGTGATGTTACCTCGCAGTCTCATTTATTGACTGCATAAAACAAAACTAGCATTGTTTGAACTAAATCGGTAGAGGAGCTAGATTTATGTGATGCACAAAGCTGAATCTCCTACTTTACAATATGTTCATGATAAATAATTTGTTTTGTTTTTTTGCATTGGCAGCCGCTGTAGATCAATATTCTGTTGTCAAGGTTCAGAATGCAATTTCCAGTCAGTAATTGGCCAGCAAGCCAAACACATTGTTGTAGGCAGAGGCATGAAGCTGTTCTAAACACAGGCATTTCATCTCATAACACCTCCGTGCACCAACACACAAACAATTATATTACTTTTAAAAGCAACTATATAGTCATTTAGCACTGTTCCCCTACAGTCATCCACAAATGTTTTGAATCTGTTCTATTGGAAAATACTGTGTGTGTGTGTGTGTGTGTGTGTTTGTTTTTGTGTGCATGTCACAGTTTGACAAAGCCTCACTATTGGTTGACATATCACAACGCATATCAACTTCTCAATTGGAGGAGCTGGTGCATAGTGTGATCTGTCAGCAGGTGCTAAGGCTTTGTCAAATGCAGTGATACAAAAGGACGTCTTCAAATAACGGAAGGCTAAGACAAAATGGTGGATGGCAAGCGAACTGACAGGAGGAGTAGCATCACCCATTGAACCATCCACAGCGCTTCTTTTTGTTGTTGTTGTGTTTTTTTGTTTTTTTTTTGGCTTTTTTGATGACCTCTGTTGGCGAGAGGCTCGCCACCTCAGCAAGCCGAGAATTCAGAACTTCCCGAATCTGTGAAGGAGACCCCTTAAGCTTCAATATCAATTCTTATTACCGCCTCACCTTCTGTAGGCAGTTTGACTGGGAATTGATGAACCTGGTTCCACAACACCGAACAGAGATAAAATGATTTCCATGACAATGTCAAGTAATGCAGTCGTGAATGTGTTGTCATGAAGCAAAGGACACAGCAACATCCATTAGCAATGCATTGATAATAGGCCTTGTGTCCAGCAAGGCGGTTAAAGCAGGCAGGTTATGGTGTGTATGTGAGCCACAGTACACAAAGCATGGATTGGTGTAAAACATCCTCATTATATTGAGAATAATTCTATGGGATTGTATGTAAATGGTTAATTGTATGTCTGTCTCACATCTTACTTTCTTTATAGGTAAGGTGACAAAAAAAAAAATATACTAAATCTACTTTTGCTAGTGGGATGTGAAATTGCACATCTAGGGTGAAAAAGTTTATTCTTTTGTAATACATTACAATGAGCAAGGAAACATCTGCATGTCAACACTGCGTTTGTGTGCTTGTAGCAGCTTTTCCTCTGTTAAAAATGCTCCCCTCTGGAGGAAAAAAAAAAAACAAAAGACTGGAGGCTTCTGCTTAGTGTGAGAAAGTGTTCTGAGCAATTGAAAAACAAGACTTGACATGTCATAGCAAAAAAAAAAAATGAAAACACAAAACCCCAGTTTCTTGTTTTTCTTCACAGAGAATGACAACCACAGACCACATTCACACCCAGTTATTATACTGATAGCCTGCACCAGACACTAATGTCTGCTCCGATTTCTTCTTTTCCCTTTTGTTTCTTGTAACTTTTTAGTCATTTACCACACAAACTGTTTGCAGGGACCACAAATATACCATTAATATCACTCGCACACTCCCAAACGATGGTAGCTGTTTTTCCCCGTTATCCCTCCATGAGCTGTGGGTCTCTCATATTTGTTCGCCATCGATCATAGCAGCGTGGCGCACACGCTGGAAAGCAGCCGGTGGGGAGAGGCAGCATTTGCAATCAAACAGAGAGAAGCAGTGTGAAATCTCAGGAAGAGGCAGCTTCCCCCATGCCCGTGGGCAGGGGATCAGACGATGAGGAAGCCTGCCTCAGACACTCAACACCTCCCACTGGCACCCTGATGCAAGCAGCATGCAAACCCACCCCTCACATGTATCTGTCAGCCAGGGGGTTAAGCTCTGTCTGTACCCCCACTCTGTAACTGCACTGTGGAGTGCATGTTATGCTGCTGCATTGGGGTTGCATTTAGAAGCTAAGGCTCACCGGGGTCGCCGATGTGTTACTGAAGGTGGTTGAAAGTGGAAATTAGTTTTCCTTTTTTTCTATGATATTGCTTAAAGCAAGCAGATAGGACTGACCCATTATGAAAGGAGAAAGCTGCAGGCGCAATCTTTCTCCAAGACTAGAGGAAAAGAATTCTGCTGTGCAGAGAGGAAGAAACGTCATTGAGTCACTGCTCTTCAAAACCAAATCACAAGCTCTCTAAATCCAGTCAGCCTGTTCCAGCCACTGGCATAATAGTGCTGTGGTTTGCCCATCTGTTCTCCATTGTCCACCTTGGCTTTCCATCCATGACATACAAGACTATAAACTCCAAAGGGTTTGTTCCAGACTGTGAGCAGATTTATTTCAGGTATAGGCGCAGCAGAAAACAGGTTTGAGTGGGTGAGAAAATACCAATTTTCCAACTGTGTCTTTGGCTGCTCCTTAACCGAGTGGTTGACTCATTTACTTCATCATGTCCACCAAATATTCAATAATCATCGCAGCTAAGTGCAGGAGCCTGTTTTGATGTGAAGAGCAGACAGTAGATACAGTATTGTGCCACACTGTAAGTGGGTACTACAGGTACAGATGGCTAATGGCCACAGCAAAAGCCAGACACAAAAATATAATTATCAGTATTGATTTTTTTTTTTTTTTTTTTTTCCAAAGATGGATTTTAGTGTGACATAAAGGTCAGTGCAAGCAAATGTAAAAACTTGTGCTCTCGCAAATGACACCCTATTATAACATGCTGTCACAACTACACGAAAGCCAATTTATTATTATTACTTGTTGAAAAAGTGTTGCAAGCTGACATGTGTGACTAGAAATTTTATGCCCTATAGAGCACTAATGACAGCACGCACCAACAATTAGTCCAACATGACAGGTTGCAGTTGAATATAGACCACGCGTTTGTTAAATTGTCTGGTAAGAACAGACAATATGTCAAAGCTACTTTATAAATAAAACCATATAAAATTTGGATGAAACACCAACCGACAACGTAATGACCTACTAAAAACACTGGCATTAGAGCATCCACCGTGTGTCCTCGCTCGATGATGTGTGATTTGCGCTTTGGCACGGTTGGAGGAAAATGGCAGACTTTGGCAAGCTGCATGGTGCATTTAGCTGTCATTGCTGATTTTCTGGCTCTTGATGATGATGAGCACGGTTCAGAATGTGCTTTAATTCATCATGTCACTGGTGCATGGTATCATTTTACATTACGTGTTTTCTTTTGGTTGGCATTTCATTAAATAGGTGCAAATAATATTTTCTAAGAACACAGTCATTTATCAACCTCACTGTCAGTGAAGATGTGGCAGTGTTAACCTTTATGTCTTTTATATTATTTTTTTTTTCTGGGACAAAAAGAGCAAAAAGACAAATTATAGAAATTGTATATTAAATAGTCTGCATTTTAAAATCTGTGCACTTCTCTAGTTAAGCGAGTTCTCTACCAAAGCCTATTAAGTGCACAATTTCTTATTCATAATGAAAAAAACTGTGCCCAATTGTGGCATGTGAAGTGTTGTAGAAAACCAGAGTACATGTACATACAGTGAGTTTTTGTTGTGGAGCTATGCCAGATTTTACACGAGGCTGCTTGGTGTGGCGTAAACCTCCTGGAAGCTGTGGAGAGGTTTTAATCAAGTGTGAAATCCTTTTGGAGTAGATGCCTACATGACTGTGCTTGTGCTTAGAAGCACACTTCTCAGCCCCCAACTCTCTTCCCATGAACATCTTTTGTAGCAAGGGTCCATTTCGCTGCAGTGATGCATGCAGACAACGCTCTTAGTGGAGCTGAGAAAATGAAAACTCCAATCATCATGCATAAGGCAGCGTGCGCACACACTCATGCTTTGGTTGCCTTTTCTTTAAGCTCCGGATTCAGGTTCTTCTCTCTTAATCAGGCATAAAAGTGTAGTTCATTAATTTGAAAAGAATCTTACTTCATTGACATTGGCCTAGTCAACACGGAGAAGAATTTGCCACTTAAGCATAATGATATAATTAAGCATGAAGAAGGCAGAACGTTGCTCACTTGTGAAGTAAATGGCCTAAACATCGAGCTATTTAGGATTACGGGAACAATGAGATTAACTGCTACAGTAGATAAAGCTATGCATTTGTCCTGTCTAATTACTATTATTTTACTAAACATTGGGACAATTGTATATGGATTAGCCACGAGAAATAAATATTTTAGACATTAAAAAGGAAACCCAAATGAGAACTAGAAACACGAGCGCATTTTTATGGAGCATTTTAAACCCTTAAATCATGCCCTGCCAAAACACACCCTGTCTCATTTTGGCTTTTGACTGACTGAAGTCTTGAAGGCAGATGCAGTTTTTCCCAGTTTCAGAGGTCTGACATTTTGTGGGATAATTATCTTGCCACTGGTCATGAGTACAATACTGATGGCATGTCTGATAGCCTCACTGTCAAGCTGGCATTTTCTCGATTAACTGTGAACTCTCACCACTGCCTCCAGTACGTCATCTCTCGTGGTTGCATCATTCACAGTCAGTAACATCTTTCCGCTGGTTGTGTGGAGCACTGAGCTCTCTGCTTCCTCTGCGAATGCATTTACTCTATCCAGTAGCCACAAAACAAGACAAAGTGTCTGTCATGGACATGTTCTTTCATGGTGTGAACAGCATTGTGGCATTGCAGTAATGTGTTTTATCACAGCGATCAAAACTTTACATCGAGGTGACATCACAGACACTGATTTGAGTTGTCTGCTCCTCTCTTCACAGACATTGATTTGGCCGTCCTCGTCCGAGTCTTAAGGGATAATAAAGATAAATGGAGTGGTATTTCCATTTAATCTGAGCTGTATGTTTAGCTTGTCAACAGGTGGGCTGCTTAACAAGTCTATTGTCTGCCAAGCTGCACACCCACTTTCTGAAAGGCAGATGCATGGGTTCCTCACTGCAGTTTTATGATAGTCCTGGGTGCTCGCTGAAGCCAACTTATTTTGGAGCTTTCGCAGCTCGTACATTAAAATGAGGTCACTAGGTCATGGGCCCATTTATTTAATTAGGAACAGCTGAATAAAAATTGGATGATAATCAAGGGCAGGGAACTCATTTCAGCACTGTCAATCAATACCTCATTCGACAGTAGATTTGCCCAAAGGGTTCTTCTCTATTTGTACCCAAACAGTTTGTGCCTACAGTACAGTGTGTTTTGTTCATCGTTGTAGTCTTTATTTCTAGTTGACTCATACGGTATTTGAAGGACTATAAACAGCCTACACATCATGTATAATAGAAATCAATACGATTGTATTAACAATACAGTGATGTATTACAAATGTATCAGACAAACTGCTGTTGGGTTCTTCTAAATAGCATAGACACAGTTTGCCATCTCCTGAATATATCACATCAGCCAGTGGACTACACACACACAGAAGCGCTCATTACACAGTGCATAGCAACAGCTACATAGCAACTGCTGCTGACTGCTTAGCAACAGCTGCAAAGATCTCAAGGAGGGGAGTGGGTTTCATGGGGTGTTTCAGATGACACCATTTCTGTTCGCAAATGCCTTTTAATGACTTTTATGAACGTTGTTCCGATGTTTCTCACCATGATGCTCTCACTGATGGTGCTGTTTTCTCTCTCCTGCCCACAGATATCCGCTCCCTCCCTGATGTGGCAATGACCGGAAACTGTACGACCGAGTGCAGCGAATTGGGCCACTCAGACGCCTGCTGGATGCCTGGGCATCCCTCCCCTGTACGCAAGACCAGGAACCCCCCGAAACTCTCCACCTTCGTGCCTTACCAGGAGAGAGGGAGCCTGGGACGCCTGGCAAACGGGAGCGCCAGACTGGGTGGTGAGGAGCACCGGTCGCGCCTTCCGCCCTCCCGCAGTGCCTATTCCAACAATGGTCACGACGCCAGTCAGGACTGCCCCCTAGAGGAGATGCCCCTGAGCGTAGCCTCTGAGTTCCCACCCACCTCCCCCTCTGCCCACACTCCAAAAAGAGAAATTTACCTGTGAGAATTATCATCATCTGCACAAACAAGGAAGGGATACACCCACTCTAGACAGGCTGTCCACACAGAAAAGCCAATGCCCGTTTTGTAGGTAAAAATAGGCTGTGACTCATTCAATCACTGGCATGAACACTTGTTTTTGTCATTTCCTCCTTAAATGATTAATTTATTAGCATATTTATGAAGAATTCCACAAAGTCAATGAATGCACTCATTCGTTTATACAAATGATTGACGGATACAATTCAAACAGATCAAAAGGAAATGCAAATGGCAATGGCTACTTTAGTATTAAAGTTAAATTATTGTGGTAGTTAGCCAAGTCCCACTCTGTGAAGTTTGAAAGTGGTGATCAGTGCCATTATTAGATAAACTTTATTAAACAGCCAGTCAGGACCTATCAGACCTATCGGAAGGCATAACACCTTTGACTAACAATCAGATGAAATGGTCTCTCTTAATGTACAGTGCTGTAAATACATTTGAATGGTGTGTTCTACATATATTTTTGTCTGGCATAAGCTGAAAAAAAATTGCCTCAGAATTTTAGCATATTTAAGCTTTTCTTTGCTGCTGCTGTTTAAACTTGATTGAAACCATCTCCACGAGTGGAGCTCGATATTGTGGAAGGCATTTATCCGTTCCAGGCAATCACACACACCTTTGACCCCCTAATCATAGTAGAATGGCCTTTACCTCTGCTCCCCGTAGAGTGCTGCCACTGGTGGACAAGGCTGTGTGGCAACATTTAAACTGACATGATGTTCCACTGACTCTCAGCACTGTGACCTATCGTTCATCATGGAAACGGTTGACTTGGCCACAGTACCTCGGAGTCACAATGACCAAACGCGGAGCGCTGAGTAGACATGTTCTGATTGGCTTGTTTTTATAAAACCTTGTGACTCACTCGGTTTCAAAAAAAAAAATCATACCTGCGTGTATGAGTTTAAAATGCTCTTCTCTGTCTTGACAATCAGATGGGCCCTACCTGTAACTCATACCCCTTTTCCACTAAAGCTCGCGGTCCTTTCCCCCCGTCGTCATCCATAAGAACCTTTGTAGATCTAATGAATGCGTGAGGAGTTATTTCCATGAAAGGGCACTTGAGTTGTTGAGAGACAACGGAGAGATAAGAGTACATTTGGAAGTTAATATGACACTGACACAGACTGGATGAGTGCTCTACATTCAGAGTACTTTCTTTGTTTTTCAGAGTATTCAATCTCACTAGACACGCGGTTCTTCAGAGGTGAACTGTGGCGCACGGTGCGCCCACAGAAATGATCGAACAGCCAAAGTGGACCTCGAAGTCGATTAATAGATGGGTTTGACAAATCTTCAGCATCATTATCAATAACATGAGAGGGTTCAAAATACATATTTGTTTGTAATTAATATGCGGAAATGTAGAAAAACTATTGGGCCCAAACATAGATTTAGATAGTACGAGTCAGGCTGAGTTTATTGCACATCGTGTTAATTATGAGGTTCCATGTATTGAGGACAACATGCTTAATAAGTTATTAGGCATTTTCTCCCTCTGGCTATTGAACAGAGAATAAAAAATAGGGCATGCCTGTGGGTTTCATTTATCTTTTTTATCAAGATTTTCCTAGTGAATCTGAAGGATATGTCTGAAGGACACTATGTATTAGTCAGTAATTGGATGTTAATGATGACTACACTAGCCTGCCTTACAACATCGTAGAGCTGTCTGGTGTCTTTGATTTAAACATTGATTTGATTAGATACCCCTCACCTCTGCAGAGTATTTCCATAGTGAGGCTGTGTCTCTGAGTAAGAGTGGAAGAGCCTAAAATGGACATTTCCTAATTAGGGTGAGTAATGAGTCCTGAGCTAGGGCATGTGTGAGCACACCCCCAGGACAAGGCACCCACCAGATAATGCAAATCCACCTGCAGAGCTACAATCAGTTAAAAGGGGTATTTTTATCAGCACTTACCTCATCATGCTGCCATTGGAAACTGCGTTTAGAATAATTAAACTGAAAACATATGGAAATTACTGGACATGGCCATGATTAAATAAGGTGGGCGATTATCTTGCCTTGAGGGGGAGAAAGCACATTATGCTGTTTTCAAAGCCATTTAGTGACTGAAATAAAATTCAAACAACAGCCATGATACACTGTGATTAAACCCCCACGGCTCCCTGGAGCGCACCTCTCAGACTTGTGGATAGACGCTTCACCAACTGAAAGCAGCTGGTAAGGTCACTGACCTGGAAATAGTGACAAGCGAGAAAGATAGCAATGAGCGGTAAAATCAATGACACATAGCCTCAATCACAACTTGATCTATTTAAATGCTGAAGCCAACTTACTTTGACTCAATTTCGATTAACAACTGCACGGCATCCAGATGCATCTTCAGATTTGCCTCTTTGATCGCCAATACACGATATAGATGGGTTGACGACTCAGAATGACAGAAGTTTGATTTAAGTTCTTTGCAAAAAAACTAAATTCAGCCTGGGCCTCTTTTACCCCTCTTCCTGATGAGCCGGACTCTTTCACTCCAAAAGAAAATGGCCTCCCCCTCTTCACAGCTGGAACAATATATCACCAGGTTTCTTTTGAACTCATGCTGAAAGAACTGTGTTTACTTCTCTCTCTGTCTCTCACGGATTAGTTCTCCTTGATCAAAGTAAAAAGACATTGTGAAGAACCTAAATACACTCAAAATATGTTGAATAATGTTTAATTTGTGCTTAACATTGATTTAATGTTTAATTCACTTGAGTATCTTTTGCCTCTCTGTAGTGTGTATTGTATGGTGATCATTTCTGTGGACAGATGGATGAATAACTGTACTAAAATTGGCAAGCGATTTTTTTCTTTTTTATTTTTTCTCTTACTGATCGAAGACTCTTAGCAAACCGGTTGTGTGAAAATAGAGAGAAATCCGTTGGTGGTGTAGTGTACATAGATTTCCACAACCCTGTATCTGCTGTGGAGCAGACGATGATTTTAGCATGAATTCCAAAGATAATTGGTAGAAACTGTTTACTCGATTTCTTTTTTTTCTTTTTTTTTTTTTGTATTTTAATTTTACTTTCTGAAATGTCATTGATGGTACATATTCAAATGGCCCTCTCCCAAACATCCAAACAAACAAACTGAAATTAACTGAACATTTCATCTTTTTCACTGTTCATCTAGAACAAAGACAATTGCCTTGAAAATATGTCTTTGCAAGAGAGAATCTAGTTGTTATCCTAATTGTTGGTATATTTATATAGGATAAAATGCTTGTGATGCCATGTTTTTGTACAGTTTTATGTACATACCAGTGAAGCTTTCTAAAAGTTCTAAGAAAAGCCAATGGCATATAAAAATTGTAACGTGTTTTCTTGAAATGTGCACATCTTGCCTTGGTTGGATTGACCTTTGCTGAGTCAGTGTGAATGTGGCCGTTCTATGCCTGCACTGTAGTCATTCACCGGCTCCCACCTCCTGAGGACTTAATAAGTTTTTATGTTTATTGTGAACAGTGGATTGTCTTATCTTACCAGTTTGTTAAACTCCTGTGTTCTGCTTAGTTCTGTTTTCGCATGTTGACAAAATCTCTTGTAATACTGTAAGTCCTCATGAACTTTATAATAAAATCACTTCAGGGAGAAATGAACGCCGTCAGTGGTTTCTGTTATTATTCATCACTTTTGAGTGTTAAACAAGGGTTTTGTTGTTCCATTTTTATAAGGGACTCTGCAGCCTTAGAGCTACATTGTGTGAAATGTGTCTCACTCTTAAGACCCGGGCTCATTAAGAAGAACTAGTATTCTTGTCATGTCAGTACCAGTGCCTCATTTCTAAGTCAGGAAGCTCCAGAATTTTGAGAAGGGAAGCATTTCAGGGCTTGAAGTGGGAGAGTCCCAGGACCTATGTTCGGTACTTCAACTGCGGAAAAACAGTGTTCCCAAAGTACACACAGTCCCCGTCATGCACTTGTCTTAATAAGAACACTTTAAAGCATTGATGAATTGCCCTTTGTTAGACATTTAGTGCATAACACTGACGTCAATGTGCCCTTGTTTAAAGTCAGAGACTTTTTTAAATAATTAATCCCAGCAGTGAAAGTAAAACTCTATATCTGGAGGTTCGCTTTCTGCACATTTGTAGTAATCTATGAAGCTAATTGACTTCATCATCGTTGCACCACTTTATTTAATCGTGTGTGAAATACAGTTACATAACATGAGTGATGAATTTCCGGCTGGTCTCACAATAGTATCAGTCACTGGTAATGTTGTTCTACTGTATACCGTCTCACCCATGATGACAGACAATACATCCCACTGCTCTTTTTTATTTTTTGGAAGGACTTTTGGGGCAGTACTCATTTTTTTTTTTTAACTGGGTGTAAAACTGCCAAGTGAAACCTTGTCCTCTATTCACGTTAAGTGAATGCACATGGCACTTTCACTGGGCTGGTGCTCAGGTGCTGTGCTAACCACCTAAAATTTTAGCTGAAACGCTCCAAATCGGGAAGCGAATTAACTCTGGTCTCCGACTGGGTTCTAAGACAAATATATACATATATGTGTACAGCTCAAGAAAAAGCTAAAAATGTCCTCGCACCTACACAATACTGTGTTGAATTTCCGCCCAGTAAGTTAGAAAAGGAAAAGATTCTACCTAGTGGTAAATCTTGTCCATTTTTGTATAGTTGCTATATTGATCAAATTCATTGATCAAAATCTAACCCAAAAAATGGAAAGTGCAAAAAATAGTGTGGACAATGTCTACATTCTAACAACCGAACTAAGATGGGAAATAATAGAAATACGTGTACAATAAATGAAATCAGAAATATGGAGGAATAAGTTCCTGAAGTGCATTGTAATAGGAACTTGCTAAAAGGGACACAAGTAGAGTTTCTGGTCCTTTTGGCCAGTGACATATATATTTAAATGCTGCATTAGTGCTTTGGCCTGTTACTGCGATACATTAATGTCGCGGCCACATGGACTGGGCAAGACTATAAACAAATACACACTTCCTCATAAGTATCTAGCAGCCTATCCATCCGCATTCACAGTAGACAAAACTCTTTTTGTACTACACTTATATCATTAGGTTTGTAATATGCACTGCCTGGCTCAAAAGAATCGAAAAGAACCTGCACTGGGTAATTACTGCAGTGAGTCTCAGTCTGCAACAAGTTATTCGGCACTAACTTATCCAAAAAGCAGCTTCGCATTTTTCAATCAACCATGTCAAAAGACAAGGCCCTTGGTCATGGAAAAGATGAAACTCTTTTTTTTAGAAGGGTCAAATTATTGGCCTCAGTCAAGCAAAGAAAACAATCAAAGAGATGACTTATACAACTAAAACCGGTTACTGCTAACTGTCCAGTGCATTTTTGAAACCTGGAGAGATAGTTGTAAACCATCATCCTTGAGTAAGAAATGGCAGTGTAAATGTGTAGTTTTTTTTTTTTTAATTAGTTGAGAAATGTCAACGTTATAGTGCTTTTTATTATTTTATCTCATGTTTACTTGCCCCCTATTTGTTTAGATGCCAGTCATGGCAGTGACATTAAGGATGCTTTCCAACGGGCTGCTTTGACCCATTCATGCAATACTTTAACGTCTTCACCATATCGGGGAGGTCAAGTCTGGCCTGTAGACAAATGCAATTAAATGTGTTAGTTAGTATTATTACTTCTGGACAATCTGAGCACAGCCATTGGTGAAATTGGAAATAGATTTTCAAAGCAAAATCAGGAAGTCATGAAACTATTTCTGCAAATTGTCTTTTCCCATATTCTAAAACATTCCTACATCTGCCCATTTTGTTTCCAATATAATGTCAACCTTAAAAAAAAGAAAAGGTTAATCTATATCAATGCTTTCAAATGTTGATCCAGTTAAAGGCACATAAAGAGTTAAAAGCAGCAATTGTGCAAACAACTAAAACACAAAAATAAAAGTGTGGCACTGACATTTTCATTATAGCCTTGGACCAGATAAGCTCAATCCAGCCCTGAATATTAGTTTAATATTGTATCGTCTGAAGATGGTGTGATTTAACATGACATAGCTTCAAGCTATGTTTGAGATTATGTCACGTTAGCAATGCTGCAAACCATGAGCTAGAGAGATGTAATATAGATGCACATACACACTGATATTGCCGTCATTACTGCGGAACAGTGCTAAGTGGTTACAGTGATTTAACAGTGTAGGATTTCTTTTGGCTTTTGACAACTTTGATAACTTTGGCTTTTTTGGCTTTTCACTATTGTGTAACCAGCCTTACTGCACTCGAAAGTGCTGTACCGTATATTCTGTTTGCTTCAAACATCAATCATATGCTATGGGCTCCCTGAGACTGCAGCACAACTGCAGTGGCCAAAAAAACTGGAGGTATTAACTCTTCTGGAAATAGATAAAGGCGACAATCTCCCTTGTATGAGCCCGGTAATCTGCACTCATTAGGCACATCGTCTGCAGTCATAGCTGCCAGTGAGCATTATGGCTTAGGTTTCTGTGAGTGTATGGCTTTGTTATATAATTTTTTTTTGTGTAGCCAATAATTGTATGCTTGCTTTTCCTACATTATGACAGCGAACACTGACAGAAACTGATTCTGAATATAAAATGGTTACACAAAGATGGCTCATCATATTTTAATGAATCTTACAGGTGTTAGGGATCATGTCTTTCTTTCATAAAATTAGATTTCAAAATAAGTTAAGTGAAGAAGTTTACCAAGTACTATTTTAAAATTGGGTAACATTTTAGATCACGGCCCGCGATTTACAGGGTAAGTAAAGCAAACTTACTGTGTACTTATTAGTGTACCTCCGCAGTACCTATAGAGACATACCTGTAGTTATTTGATAACAATTTGGGGGAATAACAGGGAAACAAGATGATAATAAGAAAAATACCGACAATGTAAGTATTTTGTAGTCAAGAGGTACGTATTAAATATTATTATTAGATTTCAATTTTTTTTTTGAGAAAATAAAAAGCAATCATGTTTTTATTTTTATTGCCTTTTAGTTTTCCAAACAACCTCATAAATAATTAAATCTAACATGATAGGTGCGGGTTAGCACTGCTGCCTCTTTTTTCAGAACTTACTCGATCTAAACCTCTTTGTTACCTGTTATAGAGTAGGTACAACAAATGGGGGGTGCAGTTTTAAGTGGAGCCTCTTACCTGCTTCTCATCTGTAGTTACACAATAGTTACACTGTAAGGGTTCACACTTATCATTCATTTGTTAAACAAGTACCTTTTAATTACAAAATACCAACGCAGTAGGTTTAACTAAAGACATTTTCTTTATTTGTATATTTATAAATGAAAAAATAAAATAAATGATATGCAGAAAATACTGGCCTTTATATTCAAGTGGTGTAACAAAGTGGAGGGTGTCCATTCTAATAGTGATCTAATAGAAAAGTTTTGGATTTTTTTTTTGCAGAATAATAATCTGACATTAGCTAAATATAGTATATACAGTGTATAGTATGTATCTGGTTTGTCACTGATCAGCATATGGATTTTGTCAGTGGCCCATCACCACTCTCAAAGTCTGTAGGCAGGGCACGAGGGGGTGTTATGGGTAAAATTAAATCTGAGGTGTAGGCTCCCGTATTTAACACAGAAGTCTTAGGAAGGTGTTTGTTGAGTGCTTTACTATGGAAATGGGGTGTGGAAGGTAACTGAGTTTTGAAGGTGTTTAAATTTGTGTCATCAGATATTTTCTGTGTTTTGCTACAAATTTGGAAAATACAGCAGATGTGGAATAGGAAGATGATTTAAAATACTCAGATGCTACATTGCAATAAACATAGTATTGTGTTGTTAATATTTGATGTTAGGATGTCTTGTAGTACCATTTAGCAATGACCTTTCATCACACCTGTCATATAAACAGAGCCTCTCATTTAGGTACCTTAAGAAAACATTGGAGGTTTTTTGGATGTGAATATTGTGTGTGGCCTCTTTCTCCTGCTGGTTTTAGAATTGGTTGCTTGGCACAAGAGATGTGCACTGATGAGAACAATGTGCAAAGGAAAATTTTGGCTTTGGGAAGGGTAATTTAGAACAAGTCACTACTCACAGGTCACCTCAAAACCGGCACCACCAACATACAGTATAAATGCAGGCAGCCCATCACAGGCTTTTTCCAAATAAATCTGGAAATCACTGCACTTCCTGATTGTCTTGTAATGCACCTGTTCATTGTACATAACATGGATAACAATCATGTGTCATGATTGTAACGCATGTTTTTTCCAAAAGCTGCTAGGTCTGCTGCAGTTCCACTTCAGCATGGTACTGCTCGAGTCCACTGTGATGACGTTATGATTTGGGGTAAAGGGTTGTATTTTTTTTTTTTAAATAGATAACAGCTTGAGAGGGATTCAGTTTATAGTTTCTTAGGACTTGTGAGCGCATCTTTATGAAAACACGTTCACACAGAATATTTAGACATGCACGATTTTTCAATGGTGGATTTATTAAAATAAAATAATAAAGAATTTTACTTCATAGGACTAACAAAACGCATGGCTTTGGAGCACACAGATTCACCTAATAAACTACAGTAGTTCTTCTCAGGTCTGTGGTTTTGCTCATACAAATACACCTTTGATCAAAAAATCCACAAGTACTGTATGAATAAACCTACAACTGATATTTAGTTCACCATGAGCAGGATAGCAAGAGCTTGAAGAGGCAAAGTTGCACACAGTACATGCCTCCTCCAATACGCTCCTCGCATGACTAACTTTCCTGAGTTTATCTGCTCTGATGCCATGCTTAACTTGCTGCTAATTTTAGCCCAGCATTCTTCCAAGGGAGTGAGAAGAAGCCAATATTATCAATAGCATGTGACCGTAAAGCTTGGCACAGGGCATCTAGGTTGCTGTAGAGTAAAATCTAATTCACTGATAAAAAAAAAAAAAAAAAAAAAAAAGTCACTGATAAAAAGCTTTACACTACATGATATTAACATTCTGCTCAAACTCCTCTGCAAACCCAATGCATCCAGTGTTGAAATAACGAGGAAAAGTAAAAAGCATTACAGCATGCTGGTGGCAATGAGAACCGGTTGGCTGGTAAGTGTACAAGCACTTGCTCTAATGTTTAACCTTAACAGGAACCAGGTTGTAGAGGCTTTTGGCTGAAGAGAGCCATTCAGTGATATTTTTGATCTTGGTAATATTGTAGTGGTTAAATTGTTACTGAGGCATTACAGCATTTCTGCTCTCCAGTGAATTTTAACTCAGGGTAAGGGTCTCCATTTTGTAATTTATTAGTCTATTAGATTTGCTCAGCATTTCACTTCACTGTTGTAGTGAAAGATGACATAACTGGCACCTTCAAGACCTATTTGCTGCTGGAAATTTCTCTTGTGGCAGGCGCTGGGCTTCTCGGAAATGCCTGGCTTTCTAGCTATCAATTATTAATGTGTCTATGTTCTGCTGGATACCTTCTTACTTGAGCTTACTTGTGCTGTCTCAGTATTATGGTTATTATCTGCTTTTTGACTCATGGAAGAGTTTTGCTATTCATGGGAGTCACCTGGAATTGGGCACGACAGAACAGAGACCAAACAATAATTGACAGCACAATAAAGATGAGGTCAGGAAGATGATAAATTGAAGATGTTAAACTGAGTCAATAACTCTATACATTTCTCATGAGCAGCCTGACTTGTAATTTGGTTTTATAGTTAAAATTATTTTTACAATATAGTAGGTTGGCAGCTTGATCAAATGGAGACATTTCAGTAAATGTAAGAAGACAATTTTTCTGAACATAGGAATAAGGCACGAAGGGACTGACACACAAAACCGTTAATTCTACTCAGCCCACAAGCACGAGGAGCAGGTGACTACTGGCCCAGATAGATAACAGAAATTGAATGGTGTGATAATATTTGCAGCAGGTGAGTTGGCATAGTCACATGAATACACAGAAAGTATTTAATGAAACCTTATGATCAAACTGAAATGTAGAATGTTAAGCAATTAAGTTGCGTCACGATTTGGTTAAGTTTAGGCACAATCTTGGTTCCGTTGTGGGAAATATCAGGGCTTAGGTTAAAATAAATATTTAGTTTTGTTCTGCCAAGACAAAGAAAAATAGCTTACAGCATACATACTGTATAAGGCAACTACTAATTCCTCTTAAAGTTTGTTGTATGTCTACTAATGATAAGCCATCTTGGTAAATGTTGCAAGTGCATATTCTTAAAAATAATTTACCACAAATAATCCATTGATTGAATGATTATTTTCTGACATTTGAGCTTAGACCTCTGTTTCAAATGACAGTCTTATTAAATGAGGGGCCTGTCCATTGTAGCCCAAATAGATTTACATTATCCTCGGCCTCCCAGAGGAAAACGGTTCACCAGTCAATAGCCACTTGACATGTTAAGTATTTTTTTTTTATGTTTGTTTCTTTTGCTTTGTTTTCAGTAACATTTTATGTGGCATTACTGGTTCTTAGACTAAACATATTTTGAGAGAGAGAAGCAAGTAGCAGCAAAATCAGACAATAATGTCGAGTTTTTTGTTCACTGAGGCTACACTTAATCGATAGACGGTTGGATGGAGTCAACATACTCTAGCTATGGCACAGTTTTCACATTCACAGTTTATTTTGGAAAGCACCAACACACTACCAGTCTTGAAGTGGGTTTGAAAACACGCTTGTCAATATCTCAAGCTCAATATTACATTTTTTTCCAATACTTGCTAGAACCTGGCTTGTTTAAACTCTGAGCATCTCTCCCAGCTGAACTTGACAGTTCTATTTACACACATAATCTTGGATCATACAAGATCATAATGTTCCTACACTGTATAACCTTTCCCTGAATCGTTGGGGATTTTCAGATTCTCCCTTCAGCAGGTTTCTGCTTTATGTCATCCATTACTGAGTGTTAGGCTGTTAAGCTATTGCCTGCTAGGCATAGTGTGCCCTACTTGAAATGCAACACACATGGATGCAGACCTTAGGCACAAAAAGCTATTTCTTTATTAATTACATTTGAAAATAACCAAACCTGAACATGACCTGAGGCTGAAATGCACCAAAACCCTCCAGACCTCGCTGCTGATTCTTTGTTGGGGCTTTAAGGCTCAGTCAGTTTGTGGCGCTCAACTGCCGGGGTAATGATGATCCATTGTTGACACCTGTGGTTGAAATGGTACAAAGGGACACCTCCTGGTTTCAAAAAGAAATCACATTGATACACACAGCAAGCGTGGAATAAGCAGGACAAAAAAATGACCAGTCGATTTCTTTGTCGAAATCCGCAGACAGAAACCTTTCAAAGCTCTCTCTTTGCACCTCAGAGGTCACTACACTGCACTAGTCTAATCCCGAGGTTTATCCTCTGGTGGATTGTGCCGACCGTAATCTACGGGTTTGCATGCATTTTACGGCTCTGCAACACAGCTATGAGTATATCTATTACTGTATAGGTATTCATTATAGAGCTGCAGGAAACACTGCAGGGAAACACTGTTCTCCTGTAGCCTTTCCCTCAAGATGAAAACACTACTCAGCTACCACTGCTGTTGCCTTGGAAACCTGGTCACTCTCACTCTTTTACCCACACTCTTCACCACTCGCTTCATTAAGTGCGTTGCTGCTGGCAATTAGAATAAAACAAGCGGCAGGGCTGGCTGTCTTGAAATGTGGTCTCCAATTAAATACTTTCAAATAGCAATGTTTCTTCAAGCTACATCTGCTCTCTATATAATAAACCATGCACCTGGGAGCTATTCTTCTAAAATCCTGCACTATGGCTGCTATACCGATTTATAACTTCAAAACTCCATGTCGTTTAGTACTGTGAATACAAATGTAACATGGATCAGACATTTCCTTGATGCTCTTTTCAAGCGTGTACTCAAATAGGCAAAACAATGTTCCAGACATTGTCACAGTTTGTTCACAGGCGGAAAGAAATGTCTGAGAGATCAGTTCAAAAATGCAGTCTTGCACTGTACGTGCACGACTCTTTCACTGCTTGAGAGAGAGACTCTGAGCAATTTTTGTGTTCATCTATTGAAGGCCATTTCAATATAAAAGACTGATAAGAGAAATATGGGTGAAACAAATGATCGTTACAAGTTTTTAAGTCTGACCAAACTCAGCATTTTTTATTACTGCCCAACATTTTTACTGGGATTAACTGACAATGTTATTACTGCATTAAAATTGATGAAGAAAATTTAAGTGAGTCATCACGACAGGGCATTTTCTTTAAGTGAACGAATCCTCACTCTTTCATGTGCAGTACATCATCGTCCGTTAACTTAATCTTGCCCATCAGTTGCTCTCACACATAATAAAACCAGAGAATTAAACACACCGCATGTGTACGAGCCGGAAATGAGAAGAGTTGGTGCAACCTCTCTCTACTCAGCTGAGTTTGTGGAGCTATGCATCATTCGTTTAACACTCTATTACCTCCCACCTGAGCACACTCTCAGTCATTACTGAGCTACCTACAGGCTATCCATTTGCATTGACAGACCTTTTGTAATTTAGCGACAAGCCCTCAGACAGACATTGGCTGATTTCTGAACAATTTATGATGGATGGAGTCTTGACCGTAAGACATTTTTAAGATGTTTCACTCAGCCAATCTTTTGGCTATTTTTCTATGATTGGTAAACTTCACCCAACTGTAGCTAAGCTAATGGAATAAAACTGGAGACGTATTTACTTCTTGTCAAATCTACTCTACAAAATTAAACAGAGCACAGAATCATCAAATGTAGCTGTCACTCTCAGTTCCCTTAGAAAAACAGCGGAAAATATATTTCGGAGTTAATATCTTCACTTCAATAAATCTTTGTCTAAATAGAGATACTGTCTGAGAGTGTCTCCGAATTAATTGAAACGATGAGGCACACTGCCACCAAGATCAAGGACTTGTTATGATGCCACAGCACTGAGTGAGATTGGATTTTAGTTTGGTGTAATGATTTGTTTTAGAGGGAAAGACAAAATGAGTGTGAGGTTAAAGGAGAGTGGGATTACTTTAATCAAGCCTGTCAATTTTTAAAAGAATAAAAAAAAAAAAAAAAACTTCTCTGGTTTAACGGTGTCAAAAATAACTGCTCTGGAACCGTTCTGGCAATTACTTGGGTGTGAACATCTTATTTTCTTCCCAACTGTGTTACTTCTCAAAGAATTCCAGCGGGAGCTGATCTTTGACTTTTGCGTCATGTTACTTGACGGTGGTAATAAGGGAAAACTGGCTGCTCCCTTAAAGGTAATCCTATTAACACTAAACACTATAAAAGCAACTAACACGCTAACTTCCCATGATGCCAATGCTGCCTGATAGTATGAAACTTTAGCTTAGTAGTTTAAAATTACATGTGGAAAAAATATGAAAGCTGGGGAATTATTTTCTTTTCACAGGATCAGTTCACTTGTTAGACATCAAAAATCACAACATTTTTTAAATTTAGTAGCCTCACAACACACATATAACAATAAAACAATATTTGTTACACTCACAGAAAGAAACTTGTCACTTTAATGGATGATAAAGTGCAGCGATTTTCCATTATGTGAATGGTTTCTAAGTTTATTGTGGACATCAACTGTTTCAACAATCGATTTTAAATTGTTTGTCAAAGGTGGAATTAATAACCATGTCTTGATTGTGTTTTTGTCATTCACCAATTTGACAGTTGAAAGCTCCATTATTCACTACAAATCCACAGAAAGAGGACAAAAATATGAATTAATTAAACAACTTTGCTCCCCTTTTGACATGAGCCAAGCCTTGTCCTTGGGTTCCAATGAGCCCCTCCACCTATCCCTCGTGCACCTGCTGGCTTTCAGGGTCGGGGCAGAGAAGTTAATGCGGTTCAGGTGTTGTAATTGAAGATTGCCACCAGCTGGTTGTGGTGTAACTTGGCAGGGCAGAGCAAAGCCGAGTTGGCTGTCAGGCTGAACAGGTGAGCGGTGCTTCAGTGCTGCTGGCCTCGCTTCACAACAAGCCCCTTGTTCATGAAGAGGCACTTGTGTCTCCAGGCACCACATGAGCATAATGGCTTTAACAGTAAAATAAATAGAAAAGAACAAGCGCTTCATAGAATATTAATTTGAATCTGAAGATACTCTAAAATTAAAACCAACTAACCTTATTATGTTTCTACTTCAGATGTTCGTTGAACAACGAACAACGGAGCCAAAATATCAAACAGTATTTCATTGTTCAAATACTTTTAGGGCGGACTGTAGCGCCAACTATTTGCTTAGCTTAATGTAAACCTCCCACACACTCAAAGGCTTTGTGGGCCAGTGTTCGTATTGGATTAAATCAGCCACAAATTCTGTTCCAAACTCTGCAAGAGCTCTCTGTAAGCCAGGGAGAGCTCACTCACTACCTCCTCGTACCTTTAAAGGAAACATTTAATGCTTTCCATTTACATCTCTAAACCTGATAAACATGACATTTAAGCAGTAATCTAATAAGTGACCACTTCAGGTCCAAATGGAATTAAATAGTTTGCATTCGCCTAAGATGTAAGCATTTACATAGCTGTCTTCAGATGTATTCTGTGTTACATTAGCAGTTTCTCCCTTCTCTCAGTTGTGCATTTACAATATCTACTACTCTCTGCAATAACTAATAAAGGCTTTTGACATCAGAGGTCATGGTGAGATGTTCCTTTTTTTCTCAAGTGCCCACTTGAATTTCAGCCAAGTCGAATAGAAATATGCAAACATTATACGGTTATAAAATCCATGAGATTTAATTAAAACCTATATAAGTGAAAACTAAACAAAATAATAACCCTATTAATCACATGCCTTATGCAACTGGACTAATCTGGAGTAGGCAGGCACGGTACATGCCTAAAATAAAAAGATGAAGAAACTGTCCAATTTTTTTTTTTCCCTTTTTATTGGACCTTTCTGCTGCTCCTGCCAGAGAGACATGAAATATCTGAGCAAAAAGAGAGCAAATGCTATGTTGCCTAGTGAAATGCTGCAAGGAGAAGAGTTTAAAATCTGTGGTTATGGGACAATTTGTGTAACCACTGGCATTCCCTGCAGCTCTCGAGAAATTTGAAATCGATCATTGCATTTACACACTGTGGCACCTGGGTGGGAACGGGTGCAAGTCAACAGCTTATGCCTCTCAAACAACTACAGTGGCAGTGCACCATGAGAAGCTGCACCGCTCCGTATAGAGACAAGTCAATAAACAGTTACTTGGGCCAGCGGGTTGTTTGTCAAGTGCAATTACAAGAGAAAACATTTTTGAGACTGATGTTACCCAGTTCAATCCAGGTAGAGATTGGAATAGAAAGTAAACCCGAATGATTGGAGTATGGATTGGAAGAGGTATGTGTGGCACTTAATAGCCTGAGTAATGCGAGCTGCTGTAAAGACCCACGAAAAGGGTCCGAGAAAAAAAAAAAGGGAAAAAATAAAGACAAATATGTACGTTTGCCTTGAAGATTTTAAAAGTAAAAACTCCAAATGTGAGTAAATATTTTCCAAATAGTATTCAAAAGAGTCAGAAGCATGATTTTCTTGAGCAAAAAAATAAAAAAATTAAAAATTGAAACAACACAAATAGGTCACAGTATCAGTGTGTTCATTCATTAAGATTCCACATTTGCCGAACAAGTGAAAGAGCATTAAACATCCAAACTCTTCTGTAAGAACAGAAGAAATCTCACAGCAAACAGGAGCTATGTGTATAACAATGTATGCCTGAGGGTATTACCGTGTGATTTTGGAAGATAGTTTAGATCCATGGCTTATTATATTTTACAGGCCATGGATTGTAATTAAATATTAAGTCTAATTAGTAGTTTTTCTTTGAGAAATTTATAGCATCAGAGTAAGCTCTACTTTGAGTGCAGAACTCAAAACTATAGATTAAAATGAAACATCATTTTAACGTCATTTGTAGTGGTTCAACTGCAGTGTAGTAAGGTTTGTCGCACAGAAAGCTGTTTCAACAATCGAAATGTTTCATTATTTTACGCAAAAAAAAAAAAAAACGAACTCTTGTTAGGGACTTCTTCAGAGGAATATTACCTTTCCTCCTATTAGCCCATGTAATAGTTCTTTAAGTGCAGAGTTCACAGCCCAGTCATCTGACAGTTAAAACTAATCACCTACCACAAACAATCTGTCAACCTTATACAGAGGCCTGTAGGTGACAGAATAATTGGTTGTGGTTCATTTTGTTCTAGCAGAGAGATGCTGTAGTTCCTTTAAGGTTTAGGCGACGGTTGAATCCTATGCAAAAATAGAAGCACCACTGACATTTTGCAAGGAGCAGGTTAACCTTGCTGAGCCGTGAGAGCCAACTGTCAAATTAGCAGATCCAAATAATTTGTTGCCTTATTATCCTAACACCCTATTTTCTCGGTGTGAGACTTTATGTTGTTTCGTTGTAGCAACTTATTATTTCACTGGGGGTCGTATTGCTGAATTCATTTGTGAGCTGGGTAACTAACATACTTCACGCCTGGTTTTGTTTATAACCCAATGAGTTTGAAAGTGCCTGTTGAAAGTCCAATTGGGACTCTAATCTGTCCGTGAGTTTTTTTGTTTGTTTTTTGAGGCCGGGGGTTGTGAACTATGGTGAATGCTCCGGGTTTTACAGAACATTTTACCAGTTTGAATCCACCATTTATTGAGTGGTGTTGTCTCTGCTGCGGTTCTTTTACAGAGGCACAGGATTATTTATTTGGAAAGTGTATGTAATCAGTTTATCCAGTGTATTAACTTAATAAATAGACTCCTAAAAGAAATATTAATGATGAATTTTTTTGTAAGAAAAAAGTCGTCACGCTTCTAATGCAAACCTTTTACTGGACCTTTCTTTTCACACACACATGCACACACACACATATACCTTCTGTACAGTAATCACTAGCTGATTGTAATCCTCTTGAACAGCTGACCCTCTTCCCTGGAGTGACAGAGTGTAACCTTTAGGAGGAAGTGACCCATCTCCTCAGGGACGTCGGCGTAGACAGCAAATTCACAGCAAGCAAGTCTTTTAAGAGGCAACGGAAAGGGCACTGGGTTGTTGGGTGGTGTGGGGGGGGGTGGTGGTTAAGACTCACACAGCTCACGGATGTCAAACCCTTGGAGCTTTCCCTGTTCAGCGCTTGATAATTGGTCATCTATCTACTCTCCTGTGATCGCCAGTTTAGTTCCAGCTCTGTGCATCGGTCATTTATTTCTGGTCTCATTACTGCGTTTCCAGTTGTGTAGTCAGCTGTTTACTTTTGGTCCTATGATCAGAAATTTATTTCTAGTGCTGGTGGTTTACGACGGGTTTCAAGGACAATGCAGTAGTTGTGCACTGCTGCAGCCATTTTCTGCCTGATTTTATTAATTGCCTTTGGATTTATTTAACGCCATGGAAAGCTTGCGTTTTGGTTATAAGAGAGAAAGAGTCAGTGTTAATGCTATAGACCAATGAGCCACAACATTAAAAGGCGCCTTCACTGATTTTGAACTTGCTTCTTTTTGTTCTAGCTTGAGTAGTACATGTACATAAAGGCCATTAAACTTCCATTTGACTTCCCTATATTAAAATATCTCTCTACTTCTAGCTGAAAAATGACTCCAGATCACATCACTTGGAGGAACCTTCAATTCAGATCATGTTGCTTTTTTTGGATGGAGTTTGTATTTGTGGTTAACCTGCTTTTCCAGAGCTCCCAGATGACATAATCTGAACTCCTAATGATGAAATACGCCTCCGGGTGATGTCATTGGAGGAGTTTTTCAGCTAGAGGCAGAAAAATATATTTAATACAGGGAAGGCACAGGAAAGTTTAAAAGCATTAATGTATATTTACAGCCTCAACAAAAGCCATCGAGAGCAAGTTAAACATTGGTAAAGTCGTCCTTTAATACTAGCAGTTGGAAAAAAGATTGAAAGGTTTCAGGAGACACAGTGCATCACAGCAGTGACCATAATCACTAGATTCCACTATATTAAATCCGCCAAGTGGTATTAATGTTGTGGCTTATTAGATTGTACAACTGGGCACGATTCTAGTGCATCTTTGAGTCATTTTATGTTAGAAAATGTGAATGTCTATGTCCTTCTTTGAAAGTGTGAGGACATTCAAGAATGTGAGCAGTTGAGACTGCGAAATGCAAATGGGAAAGTAAAGTGTACGGAGAAGTTTTGTTGCAGTGAGCTGTGATTGTGAAATGAGGTTTAGTGAGAAACCCTCATGCGCATTATTGAATGAGAGTCATGGGAGAAGAGTGGGTTCATAGTTGGATGAGTCAGCTCTGTAAATGCAGAGAGAGATGAACGATGTCTCTGGTGAAAAAGATATGAGATCTATATGGTAGCAGTACCTTGAGGCCTTTTGATAAACTCTGTCAAGAATACAAACTGCTGGTTAATCAGTAATGGAGGTATGTCCAAATTTTCAGTTTGAAGAAATCGATCAGCTGGTGCTCAGATATTACTCTTTTTTTGTAAGCATAATACTTTAAAATCAATATAGGGAAATATTTCATTGTTTCGTTTACAGGTTTGTTCAGCTCATAAATATTCCACGCAGGTTTCAGGGAGAGACTGTGGGTGAAGCAAAAAACATACAAACATGGTTTGTAGGTGTCACGAAACCAAGTGGTAGTTTTTCCAGAGACTAAAATGTTCAGAGTGCCCTATGACCTAGTGTCAGCTGGACAAATAGTTTAAAGGAGTAAGACTTTTCAGAATCTTCCAACTTAGTGCTTTGGATTTTTGGTACAGAACTAAACCTAAAGAAACAGAACAAAATGGCGGCCATCGTGCCAAGAGAACAATGAAGGCCACATTGACAGATTTGTACTGACATTTCCTTTTAATTTGCTTCCTTTTACATTTAGTTACCCCGGATGTCACGAAGAGCCCTGAAATTAGCAAAGGGGTGGGAAAGTACCTGCTTGTGTCCAATGAGTCTGTCACTTTACAAGGTCATTGAGCCTGATCTGCTCAGGTACAAAATTGGGCTGCCGGTATTAGGAAAATTAAATTGACAGGAACCTTCACTAATGAAACAGAAGACCTAATCACTTGTTATCTACAATGTCATCCATAGTGATTAAACAATACACCATCTATGTTTCACATTTTCTGCTTCTTTTCAAGTATAATGAAGTCTTTCATTCAGTTGAGTGATCTCACTTTCAAAACCATTTTTTTTCCCCAAACATAGCTAATTAGACTTCACAACCTCTCACTGTCTAACTTGTCTAATTAAAGGTCTCTCATTTTTCCCTTTAGCTCATGTGTCTAGTACTCATCAAATAAAGGTCTCACTCTTTTCTTTCTGCTCCTACCTAAATAAACTTACACTCTCTACCTTTCCGCTGCATTCGTGTGCTCAGTAAATTAGAAAATCCGTAATTGAGTGTATCCACTGTCTCACTCTTTCTAGAAGGCTTCCAGCATCCTATGTGCTCCTTCAACATGCCTCTCACCCCAGTTACCAGCCAATAAAGGGTTTCTTTGCTTGTTTACTTCCTCTCTTAAACTCCAAAGCCCTTTTTGGAATTCAGCCTGTTCCTTCAGATGTTTAAGATCTCAACATCTCGTCTGTTTCCTGCAACACCCCTGAAGGTTCGGGTTGCCTCTCAGGAGGGCTCCATTTTGTATGACTAGACATGTAGGACACAAATCAGCGAGAGCCGAGCCATCACATTTTAGCTTTTCACTTACTGTATAGCCTGCACAATATAGACCGTGTGTGTGTGTGTGTGTGTGTGTGTGTGTATATATATATATATATATATATATATATATATATATATATATGTATATGTATATGCAATTCAGATTATTGAAAAATGCATTTGTCGAATATTAATGAAAAGATCATTTATTTAGTTTTTAGTTTAGTTTTTCTGCCAACAATTGAAACAATTATTCAAGTAGATTTCATGCTTCATGTGCAAATTGTTGCCCAAATCTTTTGAAAGCATACATATGATTTATGTCACAAGACACTTACTGGGTTCATATATTAGAGATCCACTGACTTTTTGTCTTTATTCTCATTTTTTGAAAAGAAAGATTATTTGCAGTAAAGATGTCAAGTGGTACTGCAAATGCATGCACTCAAATCAAACCTCAAATCCAATCTAAAACTGCCAAACAGGCTTCAACTTTCGGTTGTTTACTTGGGAGATCAATCCCATGAGGTTTGCGCTTCATGCTGTGCAGGTGTAGGGAACATGGAGGCTGTGGCTGCGGGAGTCAGGATGTGATGTTAGGCTGTAGCACATGCTTATGTCCAGCCTGGCTATTTATCTTCTACTCAGCTACACGCATCTTTATAAAGTGATGTAGTCTGTCTGGCTGCCAGGTGCAAAATTTAACTTTACATTTCCTCCTAAAGCTTTGTATAAAGGTTCAAAACAGCTTGACTGGGCTGCTTAATGAGCCTTGCTTTTCAGTTCCTGCTTATTTATTTGTTCTGCCTATTTCAGCAAGGATAGCTTGGTTTGGTAGAAGTCTCTTTAAAGCATAGATTTTTATGGTGATTTCTAGAGACATAAAAAAACAGAAATATGAAGCTCTGAAAGTTGAACAGTTGGGGACACTGCTTGCCAGCTACTGAATGGCAGCAGCTAATCAGTTTTGTGAAAATCAGGACTTTCTATCAGCGGAAATGCAGACCAGAATTTTGGAGTTATCCGTGCTTGGCTACAGTACAATCGAGTGATAAAAACTCATTACACAGTATTTAAGGACATCTTACCACAGTTATGAAATGTGAGCTGACATTTCAACACAATACCTGGTGTTGTTTGCTGGGATTATAGCTTGTTGTTTGGATTGACTCGTCTCCTTATGCAGCACGGAACTTTGTGGAATGAGCAAAATGTCTTTAAATGCAAACACATGCTCTGCACGCAGAAAATTAAAGAAAGGCATGTTCCCAGAATATCTAGAAGCGACTACTAAAAATTGCTTTTAAAGATGATGTATTTTTTTAAGGCGCCAGTGAAGGTCTGGTGATTGCCAGGCTTTATCAGCAGGCACTGGTAATTGTCTTTTATTTAGTTTAAACAATTGTTGTCATGTGCTACAGTGCTCTTCTTCTCTTTTCTTTCTCCACTCACCCCAAAAGGTCAAGGCAGGTGGCCGCCCACCCTTAACCTAGTTTTGTTAGAGGTTTCTGTTAAAGTGAGTTTTTTCCCTCTCCACCATCAATTGAATTAAAATAAAATTGTAACTTCTGTTAAGCTGATTAGTATTTCTGGAACTGTTTTGGCTGATATGTATATATTAAACATGCCAAGACACATTAGCCCACATTTTGGGAAAAAACCTAATCTGTTACCAAGAAACCATATGTAAAGAATTAGACAGATTTATTTTTATTATTTTATTGTTGGTTTTTCAACAACATTTGGCAAGTCTCAAAAAATAGCAAACATCAAAACATTTTTAAGCAATTTGGAGAAAATATGGCGCATGGATAAGTTGTGTGAATGTTGATTTTCATCTTGGGGAAAGTAGGTCATTGGGAGCAAAGCAGTCAAGCATGGAGATGTGGCTTGGTCTCAAACAGGAGGGTAAACATCACTGTTATGTGGCAGGTGTCATTGCTAGAAATGATTGAATATTTCTCTGATCCATCCACTCAGGATGGTCATCGGATGGATATTTTTTCTCTTCTTGTCGTTGTGCACCGTATACAATGAATGTACCCAAGCATAGCATCTGCTGCTACTGCATGTCTGTCTGTCATAGGTGAACCCTGTCTTTGAGGTGTTTAGGAGAATCCAGCGAGTAGATAATTATGTGCTGTCCCAAGTACAGGTTCTTATTGTTTTTTTTCTAAATGTGCCTGCCTTTCTTTATCTTAATAATTGATGAGATTGTATTACATAGTCTGTGCTGCAGAGTTGGATGAGGGCCCAGATCTACAGATCATTTTAAAGCATAATTCATGATTTTAAATGTTCACAACTGATTAACCATGTAGTGAACCTCAAAACTGAATTTTCAAATCGTCAATTTTTTTTAGCTGCAACTTTTCATAGTGAAAAGCATTCTTTCACACTTGACTAAGCCTTCATTTCTCCCCTTACTCTACGGAGATGGAGGCCATTTTCGCCGTCTTTGGCCATCACAGTAATAGTCACGAAGATTTGACAAGCATGGCAGGTTTCTCCTTCTCAGCCTGGAAATGGAGGACGAGAGAGCTGCAACTTCTGAAGCCAATTACTTAAGTTTTGCCTGTTTTCTTTCATTCTTCTCTTACGAGGAAGGATTGAATGAAAACTTTCAACAGCCTTCTTATCATATGGTAATAATGCACCATGTTTTTATGTGCCAAGTCATCTCCACATCATTTATTCTCTTTATTTTGTAGTGCATTCTAATCTTCCCTTTTTCAAAATGGCACTTAGAAGATCCTTTCGCAGAATAGCTGGTTTCTGTGTTGCTGAAGTGTGCCAACGGGGAACATTTACTCAGAGATTCTTTGCAGTGTTTAGATAAGACTTTGGATGCTAGTGACAAATGAAATGCATGTCTGTGGGAGTGTGAGAGGACAGCAATACAGCCAATCATGCAAAGCTGTGCTGCCTCTCTGCCAAAATGAGATTCATATCGGGAGTGAATAGCTGTTTTCTGAAGAAGCAGCACTGAATAGTACAAAAATATCCACTGAAATGTTAAAGAACATATATTCGTGCCAAATAACTGTGATCACAGTATAATTTCAGAACGATAAAAGCAAACAATGATCCATTTATTTGGAAAAAAGCGACACCTATTCCTGCAGAACCAAGTGCATCATTCGAAAGAAATGCCACAAAGATTTTTGGTCACTTCAGGAGTAACTTGTACCCATAGATAATACATTTTATGTACTGTATGTATTTTAGTGATACTAGGGGACAGCTGTAGTTCAGTTGGTGAGGCAGTTGTCCACAGACCGCAGGCTATATGTCGAAGTGTCTCTGGGCAGGACGCTGTACCCCTAACAGCCCATTTCGGTCCAAGCCCGGTCCAAGCCCGGCAGAAATTGGGGAGGGTTGCGTCAGGAAGGGCATCTGGCATTAAAACTGTGCCAGATCAACATGCGGACAATGATCTACTGTGGTGACCCTGAACTCACGGGATGAGCCGAAAGGACTGTTTTAGCGATACTAATGTTAATAGACTGTAAACAATATGATGGTGGTTTTGCAGTCACAATCAACTCTGCACCTGCAGAGTGCATTTGGTTTTGTACCTGTAGTTTAAAATAAAACATAAAAAAATGTGTTTGCAGCTTCCTAATGAAGTGTTCTACCTCAAGGTGTGTGACTCTGTCAGAGGGCTAAAGTTAAAATGGCTCCTTTTCATGTGTTGGTTTGTTGTTTGAGTAGCCAGAGGGAATGCAGTGAAAGAAAGGAGGCGCGAGAGCAGGTTGCATTTCATCCGTCTGCGTCTTCCAGCATTGTAATAAACAGTGTCTCACAGTTCTCTGAGAGTAGTTAAGAAAATTATAGCTGTGCCTGCCTCAAATAAATTACTTATGTCAAAATGCTCCTAAGATAAAACTACATTCAGAAATTGTGTTCTAAACATCACAAAGTACACATGATTGTGAGAATAGTAATAAAATAGTTTTCTTGAGCCTCTGAGTGTCAAATAAAAAAAAGCAAATCATTGCAGGTAAAATATTTTATAATACGTGCATTTTGATATTTTTTTCCTTGAATATGACAGCACCTTTCAGTTAATTTATATTTTGAGACGAGTGACCTGATATCCATTAGCAATAGTAGCCTAAAAACATCCTCTTTGCTGAGAATTTGCTCTGTAACACATGACAAGTCCTTAATAGTTAACTACATATGCTGTATGAACATTTCAAATGTTTGACTGTCCACTATTTCATACTTTATGTTTGAGAGCTGTGCTTTCTGTTTATTGCTCACTGAAATACACACATATATGAAAGAGCCTGAACAACATTTGGCTGCATTTACCAAACAAATGTGCAAACGTCATGCAAATGACACAAACCCCACAGGATGAGGACAAGAACAGAAGTAATAGTTTAAGAGGCATATGGTAGCCACATATTTGTAGGCTCAGTGCAGTGTTATAGAGAAAGAAACCACTGTGTTTGTGCAATATTTAATTGAATATTCAATGTCCAGACCAGACCATATGCAAAACTTAGGCTGCACGCCACAGTTCACTGGTGCAATCTTTCACAGGCTCCATGTGACATATTGCACTATTGAGTCTATAAACAGTATAAAGTCACATTATAGTGTACGTTACATTGCAGTCGTATTCACTTTAATTACCACAAAGTATACATGTAGTAATATAGATAGATTTTTTGTTTTTTCAATTTAAGTGTCTTTCCTTGGATGCAGTACAATGTAACCACAAGGGGGCACAAGCCATTGTCTTACTGTGCCAATAACAAGTCTGCATAAATGCTGAGTGTTATTTCAGGAAGGACATCCGACGTAAAACACATGGCAATTTATACATGCAAATCATGGATTTCACACAGTATTGGATTTCCATACCGGATTGGTCAGGGACCAGGTTTACAACAACCAGCACCAGTGCTGTTGAACTACGGGGCGCAGGTGGAAATTGGAATGATGTTGGTCAAAGAGGGAGAGGAGGAAGGCATGTTAGTAGGCAGAGAGAAGAGCAAAGCCAAGAGTGTAGGACTGACAGTAGGGACTTTGAATGTTGGGACTATGACAGGGAAGGCTAGAGAGGTGGTTGACATGATGCAGAGAAGGAAGGTGGACATACTGTGTGTCCAGGAGACCAAGTGAAAGGTAGCAAGGCTAGAAGCTTAGGAGCAGGGTTCAAGTTCTTTTACCATGGGTCAGATAGGAAGAGAAATGGAGTAGGAGTTATCCTGAAAGAGGATTTTGTGAGGAATGAGAGTAGGAGAAATGGAGTAGGAGTTATCCTGAAAGAGGATTTTGTGAGGAATGTTCTAGAGGTGAAAAGAGTATCAGACAGGTTGATGAGTCTGAAACTGGAAATTGAAGGCGTGATGTTCAATGTTGTTAGTGGTTATGACCCACAGGTAGGATGTGAGTTAGAAGAGAAGGAGAAATTCTGGAGTGAGTTAGATGAAGTGATGCAGAGCATCCACAGAGGTGAGAGAGTGGTCATTGGTGCAGATTTCAATGGGCATGTAGGTGAAGGGAACAGAGGTGATAAGACTGTTATGGGCAGGTTTGGTCTTCAGGACATAACCACACAAGGACAGATGGTGGTAGACTTTGCAAAGAGGATGGAAATGGCTGCAGTGAACACTTTCTTTGCACCAATCTGCACCAGTCACTACTCTCTCACCTCTGGAGATGCTCTGCATCACTTCATCTAACTCACTCTAGAATTTCCCCTTCTCTTCTGACATCCTACCTGTGGGTCATAACCACTAACAACATTGAACATCACGCCTTCAATTTCCAGTTTCAGACTCATCAACCTGTCTGATACTCTTTTCACCTCTAGAACATTCCTCACAAACTCCTCTTTCACTATAACTCCTACTCCATTTCTCTTCCTGTCTGACCCATGGTAGAACAACTTGAACCCGGTTCCTAATCTTTTAGCCTTGCTACCTTTCCACCTGGTCTCCTGGACACACAGTATGTCCACCTTACTTCTCTGCATCATGTCAACCAACTCTCTAGCCTTCCCTGTCATAGTCCCAACATTCAAAGTCCCTACTGTCAGTCCTACATACTTAGCTTTCCTCTTCTCTCTCTGCCTACAAAAACACCTTCCTTCTTTCCTTCTTCGACTTCGGTGGCGGTCGTTGTTAACCGGGGCTCCGACAGCCCGGGCATATATTTGATCATCTCTCCATTTCGCTAGAGCCTGAACAGACTGAGGATGACAACTTACAGCCCAAAAATTTGTACCTGCAGTCTATCTGCAGCTTTAGTGCACCATGTGCCCATGTGCTAGAGAAATAAACCAGCTTGCGTTATACATTGGGGGGTATGTAGGTGTATTTCGGTGTCCTTCACACCATTTGTGTCAAGTACTTACAGCAAGTTTGATTTCTTTCTTCTACTTTGTGTCATTCAGTCAAACAAAACAAAAGATTGTTACTACTTTCCATGGTTGGCATCATGTTTTGCAATGAGCAGGGGGGAATGGATGCTGTATCGCCAATTGCAGTATGAATAGGACCACGTGCCCTGTTCATGCCTATCTCCAGACAAGGGTGTGTGGAAAGCATTAAAGACCCAGACAAATTAGTTATGAGACATATATAAGTGTTCTGTAGATGAGAAAGTCCAGCTGCATATAGTCTAATGTGTCTGAGTCATCAAACAAAGATGTCAGATATAAGATGTCTGTAAAACTTTGCTCACGTTGATTGATGGGTGGCACTAATAAAGTTACAATTGATTCCCTTTTCGAACAGACTGTCACACAATGTGTCACTTTAATTTTTGATTTGTCCCTGTTCGCCCATCAAAGACCATGCTGTAGCAAAGGGCTACAGCGGGATATGGCTCAGTAGGTAAGATCCTGCCTTGTAAGATCATAACTGTGGATTTCATAATTTTGAAACGTGAAACAAAGAATGAGCAGGTCAGGGAAACAAAGTCCTGCTGTTCACTGAACTAAATCCACATAGTACAATAGAATAGGCTTTGTCATTGCACATAAAAAGTATAACGAAACAGTGGAGGCTCTTCTCAAAACAGCAGTCCACTAAAATATAATACTATAATAAAGAGCTAATATAAATAATAAAAACATTGCACATTAGGGTTGTGCAAACAGTGGTGACAGTAGTAATTATGGTGTATGGACTGGATACATTATGTGTTCAGTGACAGTTTGCAATCCAAATGGCCCAGGGGAAGAAACTTTGTGTGTTGGACTTGAAGCAGTCGTCCAAATGGCGACAGGTCAAACAAGTGATGCGCAGGATGTGAAGGATCTCCTGTGATGGCCTTGATTTTAGTAAGGCAGTGAGACCTGGATGTATCCTCCAGAGAGAGCAGAGTGTAGCCGTTGGTTTTGAGCTGTGTTTATATGTCAGTGTGCTCTCCACAGAAAACAAAAAAGCCAGCAGCAGCTTCTTGTTCAAGTTACGTTACCTGAGGACCAGCAGGAAATGCAGTTGCTGCTGAGCTTTTTTCACTGAGGCCTTGATGTGGGGAGACCAGGAGAGGTCATATGAAATTTCGGTGCCCAGAAATCTGATAGTGAAGACAGTTTCAACAGGTTCCCTGTTGATAAAGAGGGGGTCATGAACTTGTCTATGTCTCCCAAAGTCCATAATTAGTTCTTTAGTTTTATGGACATTCTATGTCAGATTGTTCCATGAGCACCAGACGGACAGGTTCTCCACCTCAGCCCTGTATGCCATCTCATCTCTACCAGAGATGAGCCCCACCAAGGTGGTATCATCTGCAAACTTGATGATAGTGTTTGCTGGGTAGGAAGGAGTGCAGTCGTAGTTGTACAGGGCATACAGCAGGGGGCTCAGCACACATGTGGGCACATCCATTGCTTTGAAGGCAAAGCTGCAATCCACAAAGAGCATCCTCACATAGCTCTTCTGGTTTTCCAGATGACTCAGTGCTCTATGAGGTGTTATGGACACAGCATCCCCCGGGGACAGGTTAGCTCTATACCCAAACTGGTGATGGTCAAAGGAGGGTGGAAGGCTTTCTCTAATGTGCTGAAAGACTAATCGCTCAAAACACTTCATAATAACCGAAGTAAGGGCTATGGGTCTGTAGTGGTTAAGACTATCAATGTTTATTTCTTTGGCAAGGGGTGATGATGGTAGGGGCCTTCAGGGATTGTGGGACAATGACATATGTCAGGGAGAGATTGAACAATTTGGTGTGAGAATCCCTGCCAGCTGCTCTGCACACGCTTTAACCACTGCACTGGGGATAACGCCAAGTCATGCAGCTTTCCTGGGATTTATTTTCCTGGCCTTTATAGTTGGTCAGTGTCTGTATGCCCTTCCACATCTGCCGTTGGTCATTTTCAGCGGGTCATTTCCAACTTCCACCTGTAAGTCTCCTTGGTGCGTTGGATGCCTCTTTTTAAGTCGGCCCTGGCGGTGCTGTGCAATGCCATGTTACCTGCTCTAAAAGCCACGTTACGAGCCCTAATCAGAGCTGGACTTACCTTGTCATCCAGGGTGTCCTGTTGGGGAAAACCCGGACACGTTTGTCCACTGTGGCATTTTTGATGCAGATCTTTATATATAGGAGAACAGTCTCTGTATCTGTCTCAAAGTCCTGTTGTTCGAAGACGCTCTAATATGTACAGAAAAAACAGTCCTAGGCTGAAGGAGAGTGTTTTCAGGCCAGCTTCTGATGGTTTGGCTATTTGGTTTTGATCTATTTCTAAGGGGTGGTGTAGGCTGGGATGAGGAGCAGTTAGAGATGGTCCGATTTGCCCAGGTGCTCTGTAGGTCCTCTTTTTGGTCCTGGCGATGGATGGTCCGGCCTGCTAGTTCCACTGTAGCATCGGGGATTTGCTGGTGCAGCCAGGATTCCGTCACAATCAAAAGACAACATTCCTGAATGAAATAGTTGTAAACAATCTGTGACTTTAACTCCATTTTGTTTGCAAGGGATCTTGCGTAGTTGAGGAGGACAGATCGCAGTGGAGGTTTGTGCGGTTGCTTTCAGTTGAGCTTGCTGCCTCCGTTGCTTGTTTGACCTGAAAACAATCTGCGTTGCTCCTGGTGTTCTAGCTATTTCCAATGGAATATTGTGAGTCCTTGTATAAGCACAGGTTACTTCAGTTATAAATGTTAGTCCTTTGCCTATCAAGTCCTGATGACCATAGGTTGCATGTCTATGACAAAACAGGTCAAAAGCAAATAAAAATACAAAACGCAAAAAAGAGCACATTTTTGAGGAGACTCGAGCTGCCTCCTCCGCACGTGCCGCCATTTTTAGGAACTCGATAGTTTATGAGATTTTACTTTTTAGTTTTTTCGGTTTTTTTTGTCATTTAAATAATGTTTGTGGTACTTTTACATGTTTTTCATTGTTTTGTGTCTGCTTTTGGAGTTCTGTTTATTTTGTGATCATTTGTGGACGTTGTACTTTCTTGACGTCTGTTTTTGGTCATTCAGCTCCTCTTATTGTTTCAGTTCATTGATCATTTGTGTATCCTTTTACATTTCTTTGTGGTTATTGTGCCTTTCGTCCTGGTCATTTTGTCATTTAAGTCAGTTCTTTCAAACAAGAAATATGAACAGTAACTTTACAGGTTTCGTTCTATGAACTGGCTCTGACCTCTTGGGCTCCTGGGCCTGGGGTCGGTGGGCCCATTAAGTTATCCATCATGCCTATGGTAAACACTTTTGCTTGGTGGCTGTTCTGCAGGAGGCCGAGTGGGTCAGCGACTAATCACAGCACTGGAAGTTGGAGCTCCAGCTATTCCCGACTACACATGTTGAAACGTCCTTGGGCAAGTAATCACTTCTTGCTCTTGGGTTTGCATGGCAGCTCTGTCGTCATCAGCATGTGTGAATGTGAGTGTGAATGGGTGAATGAGAGGCCAATTGTACAGCACTTTGTCCAGTAAGCTGCAAAAGTACAACGTACAGTTGATTTACCATTTTGTTATGACCAAAATTATCCGAATTATAGTGTATCCTGCATTTTCCTTCTGCCTTTTCTTTGCATTTAGACTCTAAAACAATGGTTTATGATTTTGCCACTGAAATAATTAGTCAACTAACACACTTTTCCAGACTTATTTTATGACTCATACATAGGCTTTGTTCAGCTGCTGTTTGAATAAAAAAATGAGTTCCGTGTTTGGTTCTTGTAATTATCTTCTTGTGGCTGTCTGTTCTGAGTTCAGAGAGACAACATTTCTGAATATCCTGAATACAGAGGGTTTTTTTTTTTGCTAGACTTGACTCTGACTGACTTGTAGACTAACATGCTAATAGACTGACACATAGTCAAAATACTGCTTTGTATATTTTATACTTAAACTGTGCATATTTTCAAACTCAGTGGTTAATAAACTCTCTTTGTGACATTTCTAAATGGGCCAGTTATTTTGTTATAGACTGACAGCCAGTAAATACTCTGACACAGTCACTAACCTTTTGTCGAACATGTAGACCCAAATCATGTTTTTGACCTTTCTCTCATTCCACACATTCTGACATTCGGAGCCTCGTGCTGTCAATATTTAGTTTAATTTGGATTGCTTTGTGTCTTTCCTCGCAAATGAAGCCACAGCAGAGTTCTTTCTCTGCTTTGTGTTATCTGTATTGAATCAGTAAAACCAGTTTTGTTTACTATATTTGTGTGAGATACTCCTCATTGTGTTTCTGCTAACCTTCCGGTTTGATTACACTTGACTGTGATCGCTGATTTGAAAACAAAAGCAATGAAAATGTGAGTGCTGTTACTGCGAAAAATACATTGCTGTCAGACCTGGGAAAAAAATAGATACCTACCTACCTTGTCTGTCAGTTGGACCTGTGAGATGGTGTCGAACCTCATCACGGGGAGCATTTGTTTACACAAATGAATGCTTCCAAATGTACTCGGTGCTCAGGCAGCCTCAAGGCGGAGTTGTGGCGTAGTGTCTGAGATGAAAGGGGCAAACTCTTTTGCCTCTAGATATTCAAACTTGTTCCTCAGTGGGCTGTTCCACTGTAATTAATTCAGTTCTGTGTCTCAGTATTTTGGAAAACTCTTCGCATCAGCTGCAAATGGATTTGCAAAACATTTAAAACTCTATTTATGTTCATCGAGGTTCTTCCTAAATTTGTGCTTTACCTGTAGCATTTTGGCTCTGCCAGTGAACACAGGTTTGTTTGAGTTGCCTTTTACTGCAACATGCATATTCATGAACGCCTGGTCTGTGTCCTTCCATTTTTGGATTACTGCGTCTGAGGGCACTGAAATACTCCATTACATCACACGGAAAAGACATGTTGCCTCAGTTTTCCTCCTTAATCTCCATAACAACATTGCTCTTCCTGGCTATCAAACTGGTAAATCATATCCAAATTCTGGGGTCCACTTCTCATCGCAAGCTTAGTTATCACATGCATCTTTCCATTTAGAAATTTTCAGCCACAACACACACACCCTCTCTAAAACTATCTATCTCTATATCTCTACGCTGAGTATCTCAAATATATCCTGGCTTTTTGGATATCTTATATCTAACATTGGATATTTTAGATATCTATATCTATATATACAGCAACTGTGTTTCGCTTCCACATCAAGGCTTTGAGTGAACAGGTGCCACCCAGGCAAAACACTTGGCATCACTCCCTAGTCTTGGTACCTCTGGAACAAACACTGTGTTCACTGATGGGAAAAAACAATGTAGGATTGTGACTTTGTTGTTTTGAAACTCACTGACTGACTGTCTCCCATTAGTCTATGGATGCAATCCTGATGAGAAGGGGAGTGGGGGGTGGGGGGATCATATTAACTTTAATGCATGTTACAGCTGCTCACTAGAACGTGCAAAAAGCAACACGGCGTATGCCAGAACACCCTCCACCTACAGTAGCCGTGGAGTCTGCAGAGGCGAACTCTGGTGGAAAGTGGCAACAAAACAGGTGTGGTAGAGGAAATTAATAAACTGTGTTGGACGGTATGACGGCTCTGTCTGTAATTTGTGTCTTGTGCTGTTATGTACTACAGTATGTGTGGCAACTGGGACAAGTATTCCAACTGGATGGGCGAGAATGAAGTGACAACACAGATCCATGCCCTCTGCATGCCAAATCAAAATGTGTGATAGGCTGGATTCCACCTGTGCCCCCAGCACAACATGCCCTGAGTAACGGTCGGGCAAGGTTGGCAATGTTGATAATTATCTACCGAATGCTGAAAAGGAAAAAAAAAAAAAACAATAGTAGCTCAGAAATCTAGTTAGCATGTGATTTGGTATGAAATGTTATGGACTGAATTACTAATTTACATTGAACTCCCCTTAAGAGATAAAGCTGTCACTATGTAAATGCTGTAGTTTGATGTGAGTGAGGTGCTGGGGTAATATAATGCAAATGTGTATGTCTTGTTGGCAGGCAAGCAGCCTCCGCTAATAGTCCTGCAGTGTTGATTTTGGCACAGCGGCAGTACAAACATGTTGCTGTGGAAGAGGCTACTTCCACTATAATGTATTTACTGTCTAATTTGTGTCTCAGTGAGAGACCATATATCCTGTTTAGGGAGTGACACCTCCCCTCCTCCACTTTATGGAGCGGTGCAGGCATTTGATGGGGACTTGAACATGCTGTGCTGATGGATGAGCTTGTCAAGGCAGCCCCATGATGGTCTGCTCCCCACAGAACACACAGAAGTGGAGAAACTCAATCATATACTGTAGAAAGGCATCACTTGAAACATAGCTAATAACTCATTCATAGCACCTGAAAATAATCTCCTTAACAGTATATGCTTCGCTTGTGAGGATCAGTTTACAGTTTAAAGTGGGTTAAGGTGTCAACAGTCACAGTTAAAAACATGACATTTTGGCAAAATATGCTAATTTATTGTGTCGTGACAACTTACTTTTTGGGCTGATAAACACGCCTGAGGTTGAGGCTGTACATATGTCAACAAGCTTTTTTTTTTTATTTTTTTATTTTTTTTTAAATCATGGTGTTTGTTGCTCACACTGTTTTTGCCTTCACTAGTCTGCATCAGATGCCAGTGTACAATGTTGTACGCTGCACCTCTTAATGTCAGGAATTCAGCTCAAGACTGTGAGTTTGATTCCCTGAGGCAGAAGTTCTCAATCGCTGACAGGTGTTTCAAAGTGTTGAATTTGTGGATGCTCTAAAACAAATTCTTGCAACGGGCTTTAATACATCCTTTTGAGTGACTTTTGGCACTATTTTTGTACCTCTATTTTTGCTCTCTATTTTGTTCATGAAAAAGGTCCAATCGACAGCCTTCCTGAGTAAAGCCCAGAGCTATTTCATGGGAACGAATAACTGACAACAAGAAGCATTTTAAATTATGATAATTACAGCCACAAACTATTGCACTGTACAACTTGTATTGGCATTAGATATATTTAAATACATGTGACTGTAGGGGCTGTAAGGCGTCGGGCCGCAGTGTAGCTGAGTGCTGATGTAAATGTTACCTGCATGAGCAATCAACCTGAGGCAAGCTAGTAACAGAGGCAGCACACAGTGGCCTGTAACTCCTCCCAGTTGACTGCAATTGCTGAAGCAATAAGCTTTTTCATTTACAAAGACTTAGACTCATATAGTGGGAAAAATATAGAATGCAGATGAATGATGTATCAGCGCTCAACCTGAGGTAAACAAGTGCACAATCCTTGGGGGGTTGCACAAAGAAAAGGGGTTTGTCTATTACTTCCCATTGTTTCCCACAGTCAGTTGGTGGACAGTGTGTGCAAATGTTGAGGTTTTAGTCTTAAAGAAAGTATTCACAGATTTAATAGCATTAAATTGCTATGCATAACCTACAGCAGTCAGTGCAACATTTGCATAGATGCAAAATTCTATTTTATATGAACACAATTTGCTATTAGGAAGTCAGCACGTAGTGTGAGGCTCTGGATGTTGGTCTGACATTGGATACGTCCTGTAACACTGGCATATAAAAGCTTTTGTGTTGTTATTCACAGCTCCCATACAATGTAATTTAAGCCATAATAGCCTATTGATTGAAGACACATTTAAAATTCATAATGCATTATTCCCACACCAACAGCTTGGTTTATGTTAAAATATGCAAACCTGTTCATGTGTCAGAATAACACACAAAGGATGCTTATAGAAAGAAATCTTAACACATATGCAAACATGCTTAAATGATATGATTCAACTAGGTATAGTGGTAAAAATAGTAAGCCTACACACACACACACACACATATATATATATATATATATATATATATATATATATATATATATATATATATATATATATATATATAGTCAGTTTTGATGGGTCAAGCATGTGCACAGACAACCCCTGATATCTGCTAAAGATCTGGCAGCTGACAGGTAAATTGTGAAATATTTCATGGTTCTGTCAAGCAGCTTATACCTACCTCCTCTCTCTGCTCCTGGCAAATTCAAGAGTAATTTCCTCAGTAAATTTAAAAAGGTCTTTAAGACAGGAAGAGCTAATGACAACACTTCATAGTTTTTCATATTAAGGAACATTAGGTAGATTGATTTACACGACTGATCGAAAATATTTTCTAAGGGCGACTCATTCCTGCATATTACTACCAGTCTCCAGTTTTATCTAAACTTTTAATGTTAAACATTCTTATCCATAGTCATTATGTTTTAGTAGGAAAACATCTAAATTAGTCACAGACATAATCAGATCTTTCGGAAGTAAAATCACAATAAAAATCACATTGTGTGATTTTTGAGCCATGTTCCTGTGGAGATATAAATTCAACCCCACAACAGTGTCATCACTGAAAAACATTTTGTTTCCTCTCAGTGATGCTTTTACAAATGCTCGGAGCTATTTGAAAGGGTAGGATTACATTGAGGACAAGTGTGGTTTATGGCAGTAATTGACATCTGAAAAGAAAAAAAAAAACATTCTATGACAAATACAGGTCTCACATCTATCAGATTCATAGTGGCACTGATTTCCCCTCTCTTGCATTTGGTCTTTCCAAAAATACGCACACAGTATGTCTGTGGCTACAGTATGTGACCCTGAGAATATGTCTGGAAGATTTTATGACACCCACAAAAACATTTGCCAGTTTTGCTGACTGCATGTCTTACACTGTCAGTGGTGCATAACGGATTCCCCCCATTCAAAACTGTTAATATATACTGTGTCTACACACTCCTCCAGCACACTGTACGGAAAACAAAGTCAGGAAGCAAGTGTTAGCAAGTGTAATAAAACTGATACACCAGGAGAAAACATGTTGGTATTGAATCAGGTCAGGCATCATCCACGGAAAACAGATGGTAAACTGTGAGATTTGTGTTTTTCCGACATTGTTGTGAATGTGTCACTTTTCAGTGCGGTGCTGTTACTAAGCAGGTGACTTAATAATCGACAAACCCCGTCTCCAAAAAATGACATTTCTGTGCAACTAACCTAAATACAGATACTAAAAAACCTTTGGTGGATTACATAATTGCGACTCGATTTTGTCTTTTAATAACATACTTTAATGGGCATTTGTTGATAATTCATCCAATTCAAGTGTTCACATGTCATTGTATGATGAGATCTATTTTTACCTCACTACAGCCTTGAATGATGTCCTCCTCCTACCTACCCTGAAGATCTTTTAACAAAAAAATCATGTGAGTCACCTCGGGGGGCTTGGTTTGTTCGAGTGAACAGAGCCTCTTCCTCTTTTTCTTATTCACCTAGTCAGAGACTGTACGTACCACAAAACTGTGTTTAAGGACTCCACTTATAGTATCTAAGGGGCTTTTCTGCACTTAAATGCAGGTGTCTTGTGTTCCTGAGGATTGTGTGTGGTGTCCTTTCTGTGTTGATTTAGCACTGTTTGTAGCGAGAGTGGGTTGTACCAACTATGAGTCAGCTGGGTTAATAAGATATCTAATAGTAAGGGAAAAAATGGGTTTGATAATAAAAAGAGAATAGCAAGACTGCTTTTACTTTTATGTGCTGGCTTTTTGGCATTTATTTGGTGTTTGGTGGATGGTGCTGCACTGATTGGTTGAAAGGGGCCAGCGGTTGTTCATTATAACAACTATTCATAGTTGGCGAAAGGCCTCTCAGGCATGTTGCTGCATTAATTCACTGATGTAGGGCAGTGCCAGTCCTTTTAAAGCCTTAAAAAAATAAAAAATAAAAACACCAGTAAACTTAAAATAAATTTGTTTCAATTCATCTCCTCACTTGAAGCCAGTCTTCATTGCTTTGGACTTGGATTGGAATTAAAAACAGCACCTTGAATTCCCACACACAAGACAAGAGGATTCCATAATTCACTATACTGAAGGAAGCAGTGAGATCTAACAGCACCAACAAAGCTAATTTTCCACCATCCCTGACCAACATTAATAATAATATATCATCATGTATTTTTAATAATGCAGATTCAGTTCATTGTCTGTCAGAAATGACTGGAGTTGAGTAAAAACAATCTTCTCCAGAACCTTTGTATAAATGGCAATTTAGACACTGGAATGAAATAAAGAAAAAAAATGAGGGGTCTAGATTTGACTAGAGCTGCTGGCACTGACTGAGGAATTAGTGAGAGCCAGAAAACAAGGCTTGCTTTAGGGGAAGTATCTTTGGCGTGCAATCCCCTGTTCCTTGAAACCTGTACGGTGCTAGTCATCCAAGGTATAAACCATGATGATGTTGTGAGCGAGGTCAAAATAGATAGTATATTATGAGTGTAACTATGGATGTATGAGGATGAACGATGACCATCATAATCTCTTTTGTGTTCCACAGAATGACCTGCGGATTTCCAGACAAGAGGAAAAGCCATGTTCAACCGGAGGATTTTATAGACTGGGAACCAAGCCTTGAAAGGACTTTGTTGATTTGAGGTTTAAAGGACAGGTAGGAGGAGAGCAGTATTCAAGTTAACAAAGGTGGTGATGGTCATCATTCGGTTTCATAGTTTCCCAGGGTCCACATGACTTCAGGGTACCTACACTATCTGTACATACACTTACTCTCTGATACTCATGACTTCCAGTTTTCCACTCCCCAGTACTTTACCCATCCCATGATCTTCCCCCAACACTCTGGTTATTCAGAGTTGTTACAGAACAATCTCTGGCTTGTGCTTAATCCTGCTTCTCCTCCATTGTGCAGTCACACACTAACAACTGGCTTCATTTGTCCTAAATGTATCTTCTAGATTTAATTTTACCAACACTTGATCTGTTATTTGAGCAAATAAGTAGTCTACAGATACAGAGTAAGGGGAACTAGTCCTGTATTTACCTGATTGAAGAAGTTATCATTTTCTTGATTAGATAAAACAAAACATCGAGCCATCTTTCAGCGACCCCCAAAAAATCCGGACCACAGAAATGATCAAAAACTGTGTAGTGATCTAACTTCACATTGCTTCAGTGTTTTTTTTACAAGTTTTTAAAAGCACAACAAAACCAAAAAACGCGCTGCAAAAGCCGCAAGACAACACAACATAAATGTTTCAGGGAACAACTAAAAATACATTTACAAATCAGTCATTTTTTGTGTCCTGCAGAACTGTTTGAGGGAAGTGTCAGCGCAGTGTTTCCAGAGCCATTTCCATTGTGTTGTAGCTTTCTTCATGTGACTGTGTTGTTTTTTTTTGCAGCGTGTTTCTTAATGCTGCACCTGTGTTGTTAAATTGATGAAGTTTTTTTTTTTTTTTTTTTTATTAATTTGCATGTGTCTTCTCAATTTGCAGTGCATGAGCTCTCAGGGTCACCATAGTATAGCCTTTATTAAATATGGAACTTTTCACTTACTCATACATGTGTTTATTTGTTCTTAACAAACCTTCATTATTTCTAACTGACATGCTTTTATTGCCTTAACCAAACACTGGTCTCTTGAGTTCAACTCAGGTCTGTGGGATGACAGTCTTGCAGTCTTGATTTCTGTTAGTAAATGTAGCAATTTTTTTCATTTCAAATATGTTACACGGGAACGTAATCATCCACTGATTACGTTCCCTACAAAAACATTATTGATTTTGCTGTTTAGTTGCATGAGAATCTAATTTTGAGGAGACAGAAATAATGCAACATACAGTTGCCAAACAAATGAGAACTGGAACATGCTTTGAACCATTCTATATTACTAACAAACAAAACTTTTAGGTGATTTTAAATTACTTAGTTATAGGCAGTATTGCTCCAAAGTACAGCTCCAATCTTACACAAACATTACAGTAATTACAAGATGAACACAAGTGCCTCAGTCTCTGCCAAAGATAAAACAGGCTTGATTTTAGAAGTGTCGCATAACTCAAATGTTGGTGGCCCAGCCAACCAACACTAACGTGTGCACATTTCATATTTTGCCAAATGGAATCTTTAAATCAAGCTAATAATGCTGATTAAATCAAGCATGCAGTGTCTTTACCAGTTCAGTTGCATTAGCTCTGGTTTTAATCATGTGCTTTATGCTCTCGCCACTTGACTTTGAAATACACTATGCAGGCTTATCGCATCCACAATCCAATTCACTTGTCAGTGCATGATTTTTTTTTAAAGTGGTAAGTGCAGTTGTAAAGTGGAGTGACTCCGCCGTCAAAGGAGGCCCCTCACGTCCTTAAAAAGTGAACTGTGTGTGAACTTTAGAGGACTGAAGCACGCCAAAGAGGAGTAACAAGTATATTTAGCTGTGTGTCCAAAGCAAAGAACTGTATACTACTGCTTCAAATACTGGCATGTGGGAAACGCTCTGGTTCTTCCTTTCCTGAATAGATGACACTTACTGTACTCAAGTGTGACTGATTCGCTTCGCTTTTACTGAATATTACAAAATGCCATGACACCTTGGCTGGTGAAAATTAAAGCATGTGAATGTAAAAAAAAAACATTTTGGCATCTGGTGCGACTCAGAGGAGTAATGCTGGCCAATTCTCAGCATTTTATTAGCACTTAAATAAAGCAGTGAGTGAGATTAGCAGATCTGAAAATATAGTTGTGGTGTTAATGATGAAGTCTGTCCCCTGTCTCTCTGCCCTTTGTGCCAGTGTGGCTAAGGGAGGGGTAGTGCTTCACACACACACACACACACACACACACACACACAGTGGACACTGCAGGTCGGGAGGAGAACAGACACTCAGGGTGACATTGTCAATGCTTTTCTTTGTACCTGCAATAAAAGCTACACTCGTAACCAGACGATAAAAGCACAGTAAGTCCGTTACCCGTTAAACAAACCTGCGGCAAAGCAATAATTGAAGCTTTTCCCACATTTTTCCATTCAGCATTTGTATGTGTTAATACTAGAAAGCTTGTTTCATAATTGCTATGAACATGCGTAAAATGACAGCTGTATCTTTTCTAACCTTTATCCTAATTTACCACGTAGTATCCTAAAACTGAGCAACTTCAGCAGCAGCTCCCCTCTGCTAGCAGGACCTGCTCAGCAGTGAATCACACCAGAGAGGACAGTGGATCAGTGATGGATACCGACTCACAATATTCATACTTCACCCAGTCCGGACCATTCATTTCATTTACTCTAACTCATATTTAAACAAGTATAAAGTTATTTTTGAAAAAATATATCTTTCCTTACCTGATTTTTAAGACATGGTATCAGTTGTGGTATCAACAATATATTTTAAACATCACCCTACACCAGTGGTTAAGACATCAAAAGGTTATTTTGGCTACGAAACCAAGTGACGGAGCAGTGTTTGGACACTGCAAACATGGCAACAAATACTCTGCAAAAAAGATAATTAAAAATAATGGAAATAAAAACAATTCGCTCAAAGGCAACCTTTCTACTACACTGTGGCATTTGTATGCTTGGATGGAGACGTCAGGATTACAAAATGTCGAGCATCAGTTTAAATGTCTGACCACATGAAAGTACGTCAGTCAGTCAAAGACAGGCCGGCTTGGATAACCTTCAGGCTGTGAATCTAATACAAAAACAGTACTGCAGTGATTTAAGGATGTTCTTTTAGCTGAAGATAAAGAAAAGAAGTTCTATATAGTTCAGATAAGCAGTATGCGACCATAACAAAAAGAATGTGAGATAAAAACGTAAAAGCTTTTTATAGGCACGATGTGAAAACTATGCCACGCTAAGTGTTCAGATTTAGGTTCATATTTTTCTCGCTATCACGAATATAAACGTATGTGTACCTCAAATACCGGTGCATAGTTTAAATGATTGCAAGCTGAAAAACGAATGGATTAATTATAAGCAAAATACAGTAAACATGTCAGACATGTCACAACATGATTAAAATGATCGACGCAAGCAAAGCAAAATGGCCGTAAAATAATTAATTAAAATTCAATAAATGAGAAATGAGGAAAAACTGCTAACTTGCGTCATGTTAGAAAAAATCGCGGATGAATCAGTTTGTAATTAATTTCACATTGGGTCACTGTTACCAAATGAAGTTGTAAAAATCATCATCAGAAACCTGTAGCATTCCTCAAGCCACGTGACGAAGTATATAGTAACAGATTTACAACATAAAATATATATGCTAATATATATACCCAAACCACCCACCCACCCTTGACCTGGACCTTGCACCTCCCCCATCACCACGTTTAGGCACGTCTGCTCAGCACTACACTCCCAAAATCCTTGCTGATGACCTAAAAAAATCTCAGTAAGCCTTTTGGCTGCCATTGTAAACACTGAATGTGGTTCTATTTTTACGAGTTGTTGCAGCTGGGCAGGATCAATAAAATGCACTGTAGCTTTTATCACATTCCGTATGTGCTTCACATCAACCCACTGTCAATCAAGGAACCTAAATGTAACCATTAGGTTTAATTGAATGTACTGTAAATACTTTAAAAATAAAAAAGCTTAGGAATTTACCAAAGTTTATATGTAGATTAAACCTTGAGGGCAGTTCAGTCAATATAGTGAGTATTCTGTATAATAATATAACATATTATATATACATATAACAATATAAATGTTCTCTCTTTTACTATTATTTTGAGTGTTCACTGTGCACTGTGGATGGGAGTAGAACTAAAGCTTGTCTTCTACATAAGAATTAGAAAAAAAATGCTTTTTCAGCGGAATCAGATGTTACAAATATTTTTTTCAAATAATACTCTGATATTGATATTTCTTTATTTTATTTTTTGTCCATAAGTTATACACATAGACATAGCTGTAGAAAAAAATATATACACTCCTATATTCACTCGTGTGTGCAGTCTGCAGGTTTCAGCTTAGCTCAGCTGCATGTTTTTAATGAAACCGGCACCAACATAAAAACCTTCGGGACTACGTTGCTCTGATCATCACTGAAGCAGTGTGCCGCTCAATGTGAACAAACGTGTCACTATATGAACATATACAGTGATTTGGCAAACAGCAAATTCCCGATGATAAATGTTCTAGCGTTGAATTGTAATTGTTCAGTACCGTATGTCAAAAATTATGACATATACACACCAGTCACACTTTTACAGTTCTCATGTGTCCTCTAGTACTTTTTCCATGTCATTAGTAGCAGATCTTTTTCCATTATCATTGTTCTCGATTGTGCAATTATGTCTTCAGTCAAAGCATCATTTTCTGTGCTTCAGCTCACTTTGCATTCCACATTTGTGGAATGTAAAAATTGTTTCAGGCCATTCCTTACACCACTGAGCAGAGAATAACAGGATCAGGAAACAACGGAGCCCAACTTGTCAGTAATTCAATGTCTCCATTAAAGGATCATGATCTGTTTCATGATTCATGATGGCCATGCAGGAGAGTCATGTAATTGGACTATATGAGAGCGATGGCTCTCTCAACAGGATTTCAGCTCTGTAATCAGAGTAGTTACCGTTCCAGTAGCGCTTCTTTCCTTCCCTTTCTACTCACATCATACACAGATCAAAGTCATACTCCAGCAGTGCACCGCGGTAATGACTGGCCTACATTTCTGCTGCTTAAACTTGATGATGTCCCATTTAAATTCTTTTTCTATAAGTTTTTTTTTTTCATCAGGTTTCTGAAAAACTAAGATTATTATATTATAATAAAGCCGGCATTAAATGTATCGTAATTAATTTTGGTACTTCTGTTTTGGCTAATGCGAACAGCTTCTTACGTGAAACACGATATTTAATTGCTAAGGATCGCAAGAGATTGATAATTATTTACGTATACCGTAGTCAGCATTAAACTCAGCTTCTATCTCATTTAGAAATGTGTACAGTCACTTGCTTCCCTCTTCTCCGACAGCCCCAGCTGTTTTGACATGTATATATTCTTTTCAATATTTAACATTCCTTTGTGCAACTCCAATACCGGTTAATTTAAGCTAATTTAATATGCTGTTTTCTCCGTTTTGTATCACACTAACAAATTTATCCACCACCTGTGAATTAATCCATAGTTAAAATAGCACAATATACTCCAGTGTATTTGCTAAACACTACAGTGACCAGATGAAGTGACTGAGGCTTTAAAATCTATATAAAATAAACTGTGTTTTGGGCCCTGTTCTTCAACTTGGCTGATAGCCACATCCAAGGTAAGGAAGCTAGTGTGAGACAGACCAAAACATTTGTCTTTTGTGTTTTTTGGTTTTGGTTCTTATGGGATTTGTTGAAAGATATTGAAAATGCCAACCTTATCATTTAAAGTCTGTCTGCACATCATTGCTTTTTGTTACACTTTGATGTTTGACCTTCACTGTAGAGATTAAGAGTTTAACACAAGAACGGTGTTTTCACATTAATCAGAAGAACTGTGTGTGCATGCGTGTGTGTGTATTTGGGAGGGGAGGGCTAAAATAGGCTTGCATGTAATATGTTCATGTGCAAGCCTGTTTTTTTAACCTCACATCAAGTGTGGAATCCAACCATATGCGTAGCCTTGTATGGTGTGATGTGGAAACTTGCTCAGAACAAACTTTTTAGTGAAGCGAGAGACATCTTGCAGTTATTCTTTTTAAATGAGAAATGTTTGCATATTCATAGATTCTGAATATTCAACTTTCATATATTTCTAGAAGTAATTCATAAGTGTAAAGGTATCAATCTTTGATGCACATTTCACAACATTTAAAAGGTAAAATAACAATATAAGGTCATTGGATTTTACAAAGGTGATTTTTAACAAAGCTCAAACAGGTGTTCTTGAGGCCGGAACATTGTCACCCAATGAGAAGTGTCATCTGCAGCAATTTAAAATGTAAAAACTTGTTAAATCTTGTTATGATCTGTCTAAAAATAAGTTACAGGAAAGGAACAGAACACTGAGACAGAAAGACAGGTAGTAGTATGAGTGAGGACGTAAGGGCATTTGTGGTGTTTATGAAAAGTTGGCAGTAAAAAAAACAGAAACAAAAGTAATGTCATGTAACATGTCACTGGCAAATAGGTTAAAAAACAGGTGAAATGAAGAATAATCATTAGCTCTTCAAGACAGATGTGGCCTCAAGGTAATTAAACTCTGGAAAGCATCTCACTGCTCAACCATTGGTATAATGTTTTGAGTGCTGTGGCATAGGAAAGAGGTTTTGGGGTTAAGTTGCTAAAAAGCTGAGCTGGAACAAAGACTGATACCTGTAAATTGAAGCACAGACTTGTTGGCCATGATGAACTCAGTTACCTGACAGGGAGGAAAAGAACAAACAAGGAAAAATGAAACTGTTTGCAAAAGTAAAACTCAAGCAAGACCAAACTAAAGCTACCATATGGCTCGATTCACCTGTGACTGCAAAAACCTGATTAATGTTCCCTTTTTTTTTTTTTCTTTTTTTTTTTTTTAAGAAAAGCAAACATTTACCTTTCTGGCATGACAGTCTGTTAAATTCAATCTAAGTGTCCTTTTTATTCTAATTTCTAAGGCTGACTTGCGCACAAACCAGTTAGCATATAGTATGTAGTTAAAACTTGTACATCTGTTCTCATAGCAATAAACAGATTATAGCCTAATTTTAGTCGCTGTCATTTGCACTCAGTTGCAGTTTGTGTCCCTGGCAGCGTATCTGTAATAGGTCTTAGAGTCATTTTGAAAGATCAAGGGTGAAATCAGCCAGTGATCAGTGGTTTGATTTACCATTTTTGCCTTACTCAAGCAGTCTGATTGCCACTTAAATGTTGAGGGCCTTGGGGTCCTCCTCTTACTTCTGGTGTGAAAAAAACTTAGTTAGCTGGCATATGGGTAGGGGAGTCTCTGTGCAGTGTCATATTGTGCAACGATTTTTGCCCTCAACCAGTGCTGCAGTCTATGATGGACCACATCCATACATTTATTTGCTCGAGGTGATGAGGTTAACAAATGGGGCCATCAAGCTACGGCATCAGTGAGTAACCCCTGTGCCCCTAAGGGTCGAATTAATGTGATGAAAATTTGACAGCACACAGGTTTAGAGTTATTAAATGTCAAATCTCATGCTTACCAACAAGACATCCATCCTTGAGCTTTATTCCCCTGGTGGCTGCATACAGCAACTCTGACTCATAGAAATGATGTGTTTATACTGTTTCCGTTTTTGGAGGAAACGTGATTCCATCATGGATATTGTTTTTTTGTATGAAACTAATGAGGAAATATGTATCTGCCACATTGCAAAATGTTCGCTGACAAAACCAATTTGCAATAGAAACTCAGCTCGTTTCAACTAAGTCTGGTTATTGTGGGTACATGTATATAAACACAATTTCTTGGAGACGGCGACAAATTGAGCCATAAGAAAAGGTGTTGCTGCATGTGAACCTTTAAAGTTAAATAAATGTTAAAGCTACAGTATAGCATGAAGCTTTTTTCTATATTCTTTTAGTAGAAATATGCTCTGAAACAAATCTTAACAGGGGAAGGTGCCGTTAAAGGCTCCTGTGACCCAGACTCATTGAACATCCTGGCAGCGGGCCAGACAGATTCTTTTCTAAAGCTTTTTAAAGGGAAGCTTGCCCTTGTAACTGCTCTGTCAGTCAACATACTTCAGGTCTTATGCTCCCCTTGCACCAAGGCTTCAGACGTCGCCACGGCTGAGTCACAGGCTAGCAACAGCCTGGTTCTAGTATTAGCTGAGACACAGTTCATGAAAAAGCAGGGGGCTGAAAGGAAAGCTTCTGAAAAAAATAAGAAGAATTAAAAGAATCCAACTGTAGTTCAGATTAGATCCGGAGTTTATATTGCTGCTGCATCCAACAGATTTGCAAATCTGAAATTCTGTCGTAAATGGAAATACACAGTTTAGCTGTATTATGATCTTACATATGTTGAAATAACTGGGCACATCTGATTTCTCAGGGTCTAAATGAACACCCATTTTCCCGTGCAATGAGAGCTGTTATTTATAGTTTCAAACTGTATTCGATTAGAATTACTATCCTTAAAAACTCAACAATGGCGACAACAACAACAAGAATGGAAATAATGTGTATTTATGTGTCATCTTTTCATAAGACTTAATAGAATTTATGTAAAAACCAATACAATCAAATCAATCTGATTTCACATACGTGTGCACTAACACACGAGGTCTTCTTTTACAAATATCATCACTGACATTGAAAGACTTTAAGTGTACACAGAGCAAGTTTCTTTCCTCACCTTCAAACTTTACTCAAACTTCAAAATATGTCCACCATATTAAAATGTAAAGATCTGATAAAAAATGCTCACTGTGTGTTTTAGTCACTTAGACCTCATGAAATATTTCCCAGAGTGCAATGAAGCAACCAAATGAGGCGAATGGAGGACTTCTTCCAGGCCTGACCACAGCTTTCACATAAGACAGCCCATCTACAGGCACATTTGCACAGGGGAGGAAACACTAATGGTGTGATTAGGCTGGAGGTGAATCTCAAGGCCTCAGACAGCAGTTTACACCAAGTGTTCATATCCAGTGACCATAGAAAACGTGGTGTCCAGTGTAATATTACTTTGTATATTTTACAACCAACATGCCAAATAATTATTTGACAGTAACAAATGACACTATCTGCATACCAACATTAGGAACCCAGGGATATTTGCAACATAAGACCCAAACCTTGAAAGTTGAAAGAAGCCCACATGGCAAATCTTTTAATCCTTCACAATCTGGAGTGCAACGTTAACCAGGGACAAAAAGATGAATAAGACTGCTTCCATCCATCTGGGTTGAAAGATCTAGTGCAGCTGTACACAGTAAATCCACAACTTCTTTATATTATGAAAGCCAAATCACGACCAATAATCATAATAGATTAAAAGTTAATACAGGTCAGGAAAGTGATATTGTCTTGTTTTTCTATATTACTAGAGAAGGTACAGTAATATAGTCTTTATTGAACTGATTCAGCTATTTCCGTACCACTCCAGGTCTGCTTTATTAGCGAATATCATGCCGAGTGTGTCCTCATTACCGAGCAAACAGCCGGTACAGCTTCTCGGTGAACTCGTGCCCTTTGTCAATTTAAGGCAGTTGTAGTGATTTCTGTATGATCTAGTTCCCAAAGATATTTCAAACACTTGCAGAATCTTGCTGAAAGTAAATAGGATTACTACAACAACTATTTTCGACTACATGATGTTTATTAAATTTTAATATTAATTATTACTAATAGTGCTGAAGGCATTAGTTAGTCACAATGTAAAGATAAATGTAATAATAATTAAATTAGCATTTAAGGTAATTTTACCATCCGACCATTTGTTCCTACAAATGTTCACGAATATGGGATTTCGCTGCTTTCAGTGCTGGATCTAACCTTCTTAATAAAGCTATGTTTAACTTCAATTATTAAGTTCATTTATGAAGTTAATCTACAACACATAGCTTTCTTCTAGAGTAATGAGAACACAAATACAATTTACCACACATCGTATATATGTTCTCATATGCACTCATGTAATTGCAGCTTTCTTCGCCACCATCCACATCTGGACATTACAGGACGACTCAGTATTCAGTATTGTGTCCTAAATTCCTGAGAGAGTTTCGGTTTCGTGATCTATGGGTATCTTTCATTTTAGAAACTTGCTGATATGGATCTTCTGTTTTACAACCACCGCTATTGCCATGTTGCAGGTGCACTTCCTATTGTTTGAGAATGCACAGCGCAGTGCAAAAGCTGTCGACAGCACTTTCATATAATAATAGCTGCGAGGAAGAGAAGAAATGGATATGAGGTGCCACACATGCCTTTGTCCATTGTACTCACTTTTCTCTCCCCCACAGGCCCTCAACAGTCTCTGCCATGTGGCACACAAAATACTGGCTGGAGACAGAGCCTAACTGGAGGAAAGCACTTTGATGAGAGTCCAAATATTCCTAGAGAGGAATCACTTCTTCAGCATTGTTTTCCGAACATCTCTTTCTGTGTCAGAATGCAGCGTGTGATACTGCATATAGAGAACACACATTGTCAAAATGTATATTGGTCTTAGAAAGAAGCTGTCTGCCAGCCATGCGTGGTGCAACAGTGGTTAAAAAGCAAGCTTTTGCAAAGAAATAGTGCTTCTTCAGCAACAGAAACTCTGGTCATGAAACTGAGAGAGGACTGACCTCACCTCTGTCATCCACCATAGCTGAAATGCCCTGGAGCGGGGCATTAAACAAGGCATGGAGAAACTGCAGCAGTAGATCTACTCTGAGGCCAACAAGACAAGGCTGTAGTGTTTGTACTTGTTAGCTTCCAGCTGTGAATGTGGTTACATGTAGCCTATAACTCCCCCCCCCCCCCCCCCCCCCCCCCCCTCCCCCCCCACACACACACACTCTTTGCTGGGTGTATTTTTAGCAAACGTGCCTTGTTAAATCAGGAATAAAAACTCTAGCTTATTGAACACTGCCTCTGCAGTGACAGTAGAGTTAGTAAAGTGCTATAGTTTCTCAGAGGTTGATGCCTCTCTGCACTCTAGGCAGTATATTTTCTGTGCATGTAAGCCATAAGCACAAGTTTAGTCAGCAGTCTTGTAAATTTGGCATAATAGAGAGTGTCACCATCCCAGCATCTTGTGCTCAGCGGGAAGTAACTTGGCTCCCTCGTGCTGGTCTTGTTTTGTTTCTATGTCGATGTACAGTATAATGAATGATATGCCTGTAGTTTTTCCTTAGGAGCTGGTGTAACTGGCAAGCACATATTTGTGCAGTGAAATACTTTTGGGAGGAAGCGACAAAGTAAGTAGCGAAGGGGTAATTGTTCGAGAGCTTGTTATATTGTCACTGAGTAATAATTGCTGTCGTTAGTGAGAATGTACATCCATCTCCTTCAGTTTGGCTCATAGAAAAGGGATAAATTTGACAACAGGGGCAAACAGATTGTTTTTCTGAAAAGATTACTTAGAGTTTAAAGTCATATCAGATGTGGAGCAAATCTCCTCTGTATTCAAGCAGCTGGTGATAAGATTCTCTGGTGATCCATGATGTTTGTCTGCAGTAATTAACTCGAGTTGAAGATTATGGGAGAGTTCATATTTTGACCTAAGCTCAGAACAGTGAGCGTCGTGTTTAGCTCCTGCTCCACCTGATGGAGAATGAGTTTGACAATGATAATAACTATACAGCTGTCATTTTTCACTGACATCTATTTATGACAACTGCATTTTAAGCAAGTGAACAAAGGCAGAGATGATGCAATGTTACTGCAAGAACCAAGCTGACAGAAGAGGGTCATAATATTGACTGACACTCTTCATGTAAATAGACTGTTGCGGCCCAGGTATTCTGTCTGCATTCGGACTGGTTTGGAGATACTTTCGGATAACAAAATGATGGTAAAATAGAGATGAACTTTAACCAAAGCCACACAGACGATGTTTTAAATTCTGTTTAGCACTGAAATTTCAGAATTCTAAAGATATTATCAATCACAGAAATGTAAAGTATCACGACACTCCTTCCAATTCTTTGTGTGTTTCAGGGACTTGTTTCCATCTAGAGGCTGGGCTGACTGGGTAACTGTGGCTAAAGTTGTCCTATTAAACCCTGAGGACACGTTTCATGTCATGTTGCACTTTACAAATAATCTTCCCTTGTCAAAAAGCTTGTGATGTTAATCGCACCAGCCTGGGATAATTACGCTCAGCGCAGGAATGCTGCAGTGCTGTTGGCCTTGCATGAGTAGCATTTGGATTTAAATATGAAGAGCAACGTCCTTTTTATGATAACACATTAGCAGCTTTAAGAACAATTGTAAACTGTGTGTGCCACTTCCCAGTTAATCCATTATACATCCATTACCCATCTTACAGAACCTACCTCTTGTGCTCTCTGAGCATGGCCCAAGCCACGGAAAGGGTCTGACTGTAGAAGCTCCTGCTATTAACAGAATTAACTCCAGCCAGGAGCACAGCTCAGGGAGAACACACCAATTCCATTATCTCAGCTGGACAGAGGCCATTCTCTCTCTGCCACTCTGCAGCCAAAGTGCTCCAAGCATGGAGCCCACCAATCCATTGTACCGACACACAACATGCACCGACTCTCAAACGCACTCTATCAAAGCGTTTCTGCTTGAAATATTCATCTATCTGTAAAACCACATTTTAATCTTTTGGAAAAAAAAATAAAAAGGTACAAATATTTAATTCAGTTTTCCTCGCACCAAGTGAGTTAAGTGAACCACTGTGAACCCAGGAATATTTGGTACACTTTAGTTTACATAAATGCCATTTCTCAGGAAATTCTAGAGTCATTTTTTCATGCTGTTGAGTAAATATGTAAGACGGCACGAACACACATTTTAAACAGTGTAAAAATCTTACAGGCACAGGTATATCATAAAAATAATGATGAATATATGTTGACAGATAAGCTACCGACGGGCAAAATCACAACATTAATAACAGAGGACGCTAACTGTAAGGATAAATAATAGGTTAAGGATGAAAAGAAAGCTGGACTTTTCTGAACTTCCCAAGGACGAGATGTTGCTAGTGCTTGTGAGGACACTCATGATCATCAAGGCACCAGAGTAGGAGCTGGTTGCATGTTTGGCAGAAGTTCAGAGTCTCCAACCTTCTTGGAGTCTCTCAGTATGGTCTAATAAAGACCCTCTTCTGATTATTAACTTTGTTACATGAATATCAGTCACATCATTCTGTCTGAAAAATCTGAACATCTGGGTTTACACCCTCTGTGAAAGGACTGTAATTCCCACTTCCAGAACAGCTTTTTTATGCATACTTGTGGAGGCTGGGGACATGGACTAGTAGAAGAACTTCTAGTTTGCCTCGGTTCTGGCAAACTACTTGGGCAGAGAAACACCAAGGCAACGTCAAAGAACTACATTGGCAGCGATCAGCTTCGTCTGTACCAGTGAGTTAACATTTGGACACACTGCAGAGTCTACAGCCCTAGCACATACTCATGCAGCTGCATGAAGGAAAGGGAAAGCAGAAGAGCTGTGGCTATGAATTTACAAGCCATAAACAAAGCAGCATTAGCTTAGCATTTTGACACCACTCCCGTTCACCACAGTTTATAATTGCTTCTGTTGAAAGTATTAAAGGGGCTCTGCCTTTAAAATAAAAATAACTGGCTTGATCTCTTTTCATGCACTGATTGACTGTTAATCCTAACAAATCAGAGCCGTCTCCCTGATGGGACCAATGCCGATCCAACATGCCGAAATGCCAACAGTGCCGGACACAGCACCAAATCTACGGCTGGCTTGGCAGAACAGGATGTTGGTCCCTATCTAGGGGTGTGCTGCAATTATTGGGAGCCTACTCAGCCTCCCTCAGAAAGCATATGGCAGAGAGCTGGAAAGGACTGATGCCTGACTAATTCACATGTCCATCATATGCACTATCTGGCCTACTAGAGGATGCAGCATGTTTTAGTTTTGTTGACAGCATATGAATATTGTGAAAAACACTGTGCCTCAAGTAAGGTAGTTTTGAAATCTCAAAATCCCAAATGAGGGTAAAATTGAGTATGAGATTGACAGGCAGATTGGTGCCATGTCAGTGTGGGTGTTGTACCAGACAATTGTGGTGAAGAAGGAGTGTTTACTGGTGTTTAAGTGGTAGGATTCCCATAGAGACTGAGGATAGTGGATACTGTTTGACATATTTTGTTCAAACTAGGTAATTAGTTATTTTTAAAGCACTCAACAGTTTATGACGGATAACAGAAAAATGCAGTGTTATTTGTCATTTTGTTCTCTTCTTTTGTCCTTTGTTGTTTTACCATGAGATTAAATGCAAAGGACAGGTAAACAAAAAAAAAAAAAAGACCAGATATAGACAAAATCCTTTATTTTTATATACCGAAGCCTGTATTTGTATATGAAGCCTCATCTGAAGGTGAGTTTTGCCATCTGATCATAAAAAGCTTTTATTTTGAATAAAAATGTCTGAATGTTGTCTCTTTAAATATCTGTCACACGCCTTCGGCTAAATTAATGCTGAACATTTCATTGCATCTATCGTTTTGAATTCTGCATTCTGTTATATACTTGAATGGACATTTTAAAGTAAGTAGTTTCAAAATGCTGAGAGCCAATAAGAAAAAAGTTTACACATTCTAAATATGAGCGAACAATGTTTGTGGATGCTAATCGAGCTCACCGTGTCCTTGTAGGCATGCAAAAGGCCATTAGCCCACTTTAATAAGTAATATTTATGATCAGTTTGTTGTATTTATAACAAATTTTTTTCCCCCTCCTGGCTGTTGTTAAACCCTTAAAGCATTAGATAAAGTAAAAAAGAATGATAGAGCCTACAGGTAAGGAAGGGAGAACGGAGAGAAGACCAGGTGAGGATTAATTTTACTATAACAAAGTTTCATCACATACACCATGTCATTAGTATTTGAGACTTGTATTATACAAATTTGCCTTTTGGCTAAACAGGTTTTGCAAAGAATATTTGTGTAGTTGTCTCCCTCACAATTTCCTCCTGTAGCCATTAACCATGTGCAGACAAAACAGTCCTGGTAAAGCTGGAAAAACACTGGAGAAAGCCAAGTGTTACTCTTGCACTGTGAGTTGTTTACAATATTCTGTAATAAGACGCACATTTATTACCATTTGTTTGACACATAGCAACTGTTGTTCCTTCCAGCATGTGGGGAAAAACAAGCATCCTGTGAAAAACCTCCATTCTTTCTGAGCACAAAAACAGAACAAATTTATGTCTTACTGATTTTCAATGCCGGCATCAAAGAGAAAGAGAAACAGACACAATGAGAGCCAGGCAGCGAAAGGAAGGAGCTGCTAAGACTGCTCACTGTGAACTGCATTGTTATTTCATACAGCACACTCCTGTGACATTTTCCTGCAACATACTTGGATAATTCATAGCAAGTGCAAGATCAAAACAAAACATAAATTGTCGGGGAATCCTATTGAGGTTGTCAATATAGCGACCATAGGGGGAGGCAGAGGAAGATGCAGAGAGAGTAAAATCGGAGAGCATTGTGGAGAAAGGAAGTGACCAGGTAGCTCACATTATCAAATAAAACTTGTCATTGGTGTTTATACATTATTTTCTGCAACATTTTCCCCCCAGGCAATGTGTGTGTGTGTGGGGGGGGGGCACTGTGAGTGGCAGAAAATGTTGTTAGTGATGCAGACTGACAACAAAACATAACACTTCCAGTGTTTTATATTTGGAAATAGATCAACAATAAATTCTCAAAGTCTCATGTAAAAGTGACCGTGTTCACAAATGGATGTGTGCTTTTACACAAATTTAAATGTGGCTCATCAAATGTCTTTCAACATTTTAAGGCCATTTTGCCGGATGTTGTGCAATTAACAGGTAACAGAAATGTAAACAGCGGAAGCAAAATTAAAAGTATATTTAACGGAGCAAACTTTGAAATGATTCTCTCCCATTGTGTTTCTCCATAATATATCTTCAATTTAGCCAAGATATTTAGAAACTTTTTAATAAAAACCTGTTTTCCGAACAGCCAGAGTTTTAAAGAATTCCAATCTTTTAAAATGTAGACTGTAAATTACATTCTTTTGGAAATTCTGCACAGCTGTAACAATGATTATGATGTATAAACTTTAAATTCAACGCTGACAATACATACAGTAGATTTAAAAATATAATAATCTTTTAAGCATAAGTGTGAAAATTAGGTATTGTACATACTTACAATAAATGTCTGTGTCGATCGACGACAGTGATGAAAAAGTTCCTGTTCTTTGAAACCCCACTAACCGGAATTAAGAGTGGGAAGATGATTCTTTTAATTCTTGCAAGCTGTCCAACTGCAGTGAATACACCCAGGACTGGTTCATTGGATTCATGATTAATTCCTGTGAATGGGGCTGATTAACCACATTTTTGGAGAGAAGCCAGCCAGAATTGAAGTCATTCCCAAAGGTAGGCAGAAAATAATTTTGTGTGTCCTGAACACTCGTTTTGTGTTAGCAAACTTGTCGACACATTTAGATCAGTATGGAATGTGTTGTGGGACAACCACCCGACAATGATCTATTTGCAGTTTTACTTTACTTTTGAGATGAGTCTTTCAACGTATTATCCTATTTAGTAATTCTGTATTGTCAACAGTGGCACATTTAAAGGGGTCACTGGCCCAATCAGTGTTGCCAGATGGGAAAGGAAGGACATATTTCACTTTTGCTATAAAATTAGCGTGTTTTGACCCAAGCTATCATATGTACTAAAACAATTACAAAAATCACACCTTAGCACAGTGCATTTGGCATTATTCCCCAGAACTGTAATGTCCAACTCCAATTGAATGCCACAGGCTTTAGCCCAGTTCCCGAAAAATGGTTGAAGCAAACAAACATGAGCGGAGTGCTGCTGATGTGATTGCCAGTGAGGAGGAGCCAGTCAGGTATGAGCTGATTTGGTTTTGTTTTTTCTGAGTGCATGGAAATGCCAGAACTATCGTATATTTGGCCTTTTTAAAAACAATTTATCATATAATAATAATAATAATAATAATAATAATAATTCATTTTATTTATAAAGCACTTTACATTTGCTAACAAATCTCAAAGTGCTACACAAGCGGATTAAGACAAGGAATAAAACATAAAACATGTTAAGCCTAAAAACATATAAAACATAGAATAGCACAGCATTAAAGTAAAAAGTAATGATCATTTTAAAATGATCACTTCAAAATGATTTTCTAAACAAAAAAGTCTTTAACTGTTTTTTGAAGCAGTCCACAGTCTGTGGTGCCCTCAGCCTATATTGTATAGGACGTAAAACTGTAGTAAAAACACAAGAAATATTTAATATCTGGCAACACTGAGCACAATATTTTGGGCAGAATTTTTCTTTGGGGACACTTTTGATCAGCAACTGGTTGTAGCGCTCCTGCCCCACCCACTCCGCTTTTAACACACCCACTGCTGGAGTCTGAGGAACGATGAGAATCACCATGTTGCTGAGTTCTTCTTCAGTGAGATAAAACCAAAAGTCACTTTTGGGCTGAATAAAAAGACATTTTAATTGACAACAGTTGTTTAATAATTGGACCCATTTTAGTTACAAAGTGTTTATAGAGCTGGTTTAATTGTAATGAGCACTAATCTGATCTCCTGCAACACAGACCATGAGTAGTTCCACCACATCCTCAATGTGTCTGTTTCTTCTCCGACTGTAACATCCCTGCTTGTGATCATTAAAACTAACACACCAACAAAACCTTCCCACAATATCAGGTCCTGTACCGGAGTTTTTTCTCCAATCAAGAGCAGTGTAAATACATTTACATTTCCCATGGCTGCTTCACGGGAAGAGACAGCAGAGCTTCTTCACACACTGAACGCTTTTAATGTGAAGGAGCAACAACAGAAAATGTTTCATGATAGCAGCTTTACTAACAGAATGTCCGTGGTCTAAAACAGAATTTTTAAAACTGATTCTACCTGAGCTTGTACAAAGTGACTTGTACAAAACTGAACACATGGAGAAGAAATCTGAGTCTGAGAGCCAGTGCATGGTCCAGGTCTGTCTGATGGATAAAAACCCGCCATGGATTTAATAACATGTTTTCGCACAGAGGAAAATGAGTATACATTACCTGGATTCAGGTAAGACAGCCCAGTTTTACTCTGGTAAATATGATCATGGGCTTGATCGAGGACTTTCCGCTCGTCCTTTCAGGGGTCGCCACAGCCGATGCCCTTCCTGCAGGACTCCTCCCATTTTGGCTCAGGCCCTTGGTGGCTGGGCAGGGCCACACTGATTCAATCCTGAAGCCTTCTGTATCCCAAACCCAATGCTCTACCCATTGAACCACCAGGGCCAATTTATCATTGCTTCAGTAGCTTCTTTTAGAACTACATTAAGCAATGCCCCTGCATCAGGGCCATCAGTTGTGCGCTGTCAACAACAATTTCTGACCCTAAGTTCTGATTTATCAGCTATAGATCTAAAAGCAGATGTCAGTGGAGCGGTCCATGTGACTGAAGCTCCTGCCGTCTGTGCCTCAACTTTGAACCCTCTTTCAAGCCACTTAGATCTTTTCTTTTCCCATCACGGTACAGTAAAAAAAAAAGAAATCCAACTAATTTTCGCAGCATTGTTGTACGTGCCACAGAGGATTATTGGTTGTTTGGTCAATTGCATCATCCAGTGCACATGTGAAGAAGAATCTGCATTCATTACTTTTCTCCACTTATTGAAGCTTTTAAAATAAATGTTGACCCATCTGTGTATTACTTGTGTCAGCGGGGGCCTGGTGGCTCAGTGGTAGAGCATTGGGCTGGGGTACAGAAGGCAGTGGGTTGAAATCCCAACCCCACCAGACGTGGCCCCGCCCAGCCAACAAGGGACACCTTGGTGCTGGCCCCATGCCTGGATTTAAAGAATGGGAGGGTTGCGGCAGGAAGGAGCCCCCAGCATTAAATCTGCCAAATCAACGTTCGGAACACATTCTGCTGTGGCGACCCCTGAAGGGAAAAACCAAAAGCTGTTGATCTTTGTATATTACATATCCCCATTTCTATTGTCTGCATACTGTATTCCCTGCCTTTGCTGTACATTTTGCATTAAAGGTAATTTCACAGTTGATGTCAAATTAATGTCAATTTATTTTTTTTATGTATGTATTTTATGGATTTCCCTGAAAGTTTGGAAGAGCAACAATTCATTTAGTTCAAAATATATAAAGTACCCAAGCTAAAAGAGCACATCCAAAAACAAAACAATAAAAGAAGTTCAGACTTTGAGCTTGTATTACCTGATTTTCACATCTACAACATACAATATAGCACCGTACTATCACCCAGGTTTTAGGTGAACAAACATTTGGAATGTTTTTTAAGTTAAATCAAAGTTAAGAATCTTAAAATTAAGAATCTTCATATTAGATTGCATATCCGTTGTTTGCAAGAACTTCATCAAGACTTTAATTCAACATTATCACGTTGTTGGCTTCTTCTTTTGATATACTTTCAGGCTTTTACTGCTACCTTCATCCTTTGTTTATTTGTTTTGGGGGGTTCCTCCCATCGGTCTCATCTGCAGCAAGTGTAATGGCAAATGGCTCAAGGTCTGGTTACTGGGTTGGCCAGTCTAAGCACTTCCACACTTTCCTTTAATGAAGACCTTTTGCTGAGTTGGCAGTGTATGTTGGATTATTGTCCTGCTGTGTGACAAAGCTCCTCCCAATTACTTTTGAAACATTCCTCTGTAACTGGTGAACAAAAGTTTTCTGTGCACCGATGGATTCATTCTGCTGCTACAGTCACGAGTTTTATCATTAATAAAAATGTGCAGCACTGTGCTTTACAGATCAGCTTTTACATTTTAGATCAGGATCTTTTTCTGACTTCGTACTTTGGCTCACCGATCATTTTGGCAGTGGTTAATCTTGCTCCCAGCAATCTATAAAACTTTGTGGCACATCTCTGTATGTATTTATTTGTTTATTACTTTTTTCACTTTGTGAATATAGTATACCAGTGTTTTTGTTTTTATAATTTTGGTTAATCAACACATGCAGTCTTTATGTAAAATCCATGGATAAAACCATTAAAAGTGATTTATTGGTCTCACGTAGAACACGTCTGACAAACACCCGTCATTCCCATGTTTCAATACATTTGCTCATCTAAAACAAACAGTGGTGGATGCTACATTCTGTAGATGTACAGTGATAAAAATCTGAAATTCTTGTCCCATACGGATCTTTTGATCATAAACCCCAATATCTTTAGTGTAACAGCATGGCTTTGCCATCTCCATACTTTTGGGGGGGACAGTAAGTTGTCCAATAAAGGCAGAAAACAAGACTGACTAGTTCATAATATGACTTTACATATGATATATGAAAAGATTTCCAGGCTATTATATTGATATTGTGATGGCCTAAGCCAGATCCAGCTCCCAAACATAATTTGAATCTTTATATAATCAATTAAAATATGTTGAGTTACTTGATAACCTTGGCCTCCCTTTTTTGTCACATACTGTTGAGCCAGGTTGTGACAATATGGAAATGCAGTTGGCAGTTTATTAGTGCACAAAGCTAAAACAAATGCTTAATACAATGATGCTGAAAAGTGTATTAAAGATCTTTGTTTTGGCTCGGTGTACGTAATACAACCCTAATTCAAAAAAAAAGGTGGGATGATGTGTAACATGTAAATAAAAACAGATGCAATGATTGGCAAATCTCATCAACCCATATTTTACCATATTTCACAATACAACATAAACAACATATCACATGTTGAAACTATGACAACCTCTATGTACTTTTCAGCATTAATGGTGCCTTTCCAGATGCTTCCAAATTGCCTTTCCCCCACACCATCAGAGATGCAGGCTTTTGAACTGTCAGGTGACAACAAGCTGGATGGTCCCTCTCCTCTTTAGTCAGTAGGACATGGTGTCTATGGTTTCCAAAAAGGATTTCAAATTTTGATTTATTTGACCACCGAACAGTTTTCCATTTCGCCTCAGACCATTTTAAAGGAGCTTTGGCCAAAAGAACACGTCACTGGATTGTGTTCACCTCTGGCTTTAACTAACATTTGTGGATTGCACAGCGAACTGTGTTCACAGACAGTGATTTCTGGAGGTGTTTCTGATTCTTTGTTCTCTGAACACAATTTTTAGATGTGGCTTGACGCAGATTAGTGAACCTCTGCCCATCTTTGTATTCCAGAAACTCTGCCTCTGTAAAATGCTCCTTTTATACCCAGTCATGTTACTGACCTGTTGCAAATTAACCAAATTAGTTGTCAAATGCTCCTCCATTAGTTTTTTTTTTTTTTTTTATATGCAGCAATTACTTTTCCAGCCTTTTGTTCCTTCTGTTCCAACTTTTTTGACATGTGTTGCTGCCATCAAATTCAAAATGAGCTAATGTTTTTTGGTAAAATGGTAAAATGTCTCGGTTTCAACATCTATGTTGAAATATGTTGTTTTATTCTATTGTGAATAATAAATGGGTTGATAAGATTTGCAAATCATTGTATTATCTTTTTATTTACCTTTAACATATCATCTCAACTTTTCTGATTTGGGGTTGTAAATGCCAACTGAAAGTACATTCTGCATTATAGTGTTGAGCATTCAGAACACTGCATCAAGGTTACTGTGGTCTCTGTGTGAGAGACCAACTCATCAGACTCATCACAACTTTGTAATTAAATGTGTCTTATAAGCCAACCAAGCAAATAATATGTGGTAGATCCTAATAGACTCCAACAAGTGCAATTTTAATTGGAGAAAACAAGTGTTACCCTTAGATCGCTTACTCCTTTGCATGCAGCATTTAAGTTATTCCCTCTTTGCAGGCCCATGTGGGCACATTCCTGTTCTCTTAATCTCTTCCTGAAATGGAAGGCTGCCGTGCACAGTTTTAGTAATAAATTCAGTGTATACAAGCTTTATAAATGAGCCCTCAGAGATCCATGTCTATGATCTGTGATGTCACATTGATGTACAGCCTGAAGCTGTTCTTCTAGTTCAATGGATGGGAAACTGACTGGTGGATTTTTTTAACCATTATTTATCCAGTGAAACCTGGATAAGCACACGTGTTACTGTTCAGCCTTATTGTACTTGATTCCCACAGCTGTCTCGTCAGTCAACTTCTTCAATTTAGCTTTTCTGTGTTTTTGAAGGCACAATTTGGGATTCAAATGTCTGCAAAATGATTGACCTGCTACTACATGTCAAAACCGTGCTGCCAGATTTATTGACAGGTATTTTTTATACCAACACTAGACAACAACTGCATCTAAATTATTAATGGCTACTCACATTACTGAAGGATTACTCACATCAGTAATGTTGTAAACCCTGCAGAAAACAGACTTGTATTCATTATTATGCATTATAAGTCAAACTCGTCAATCTCAATGAATCTGAAAATACCTGCAGATGAAGTGGTCATAAATAAGTGATTGGACTTTTCTGTGTCTCGTGTTGTCTTGTTGGTTATGCAACACCGAATACACTTGTCAGACACTCAGTTCACCACTCAAACATCTCAATCTAACACCAGCACACAATGTTGATGAAGGCAATATAACTGCGAAAGGAACATTTTTCATCTTTCATTCAGCCAGTTTTGCTATTCAAACTAGATATTTCCCAGTGACTTGTCTGCTCTTCCAACTGTAACCCATTAATGTGAAATTTTTTATACTATTCTTACAAATGATAACTTTTTTTGTGTGTGAATATCTATTCAAAGCAGTGAGGCTACCCTTAAACATCAAGCACTGTTCTTGTTTTGTTGCAGTTTCTTTTTCTGTCCTTTTTCTAATCAATTATGCATCAGTGTGGTTTCTCAGATTTGGGGCTGACGTTTTGGGGGAGGTGGCTACACAGGAGGAGACGGTAGTGAGTGTTCACTAATCCTGAATAAACTGTCCAAGGGCAAAAGGACTGCATCTCAGAATTCACAGGTGTTCCCCTGGAACATCCAAATGTATTCAAATTCACTGGCATGGAGCTAGAATGAGGGTGTTTAATAGGCTGCTGGAATCCAATAAGGCTCTGCTGATTTACCTATAAAAGCTAGAAATTATCTAGCTGGGAAGAAAGGAGGAATATGCAAGTTAAATGTCACAGAACGATTCGTGCTCTTATGTGGACCAAAAGGTTAAAGGCTTTTCATCCATGAGGAAAAATGCTTTCCCCATGCATTTATTTATACTCTGGCTGTTATGGCTTTTTCAAGTGTCCCTACAGGGCTGTCTGCACAGCCTTCCAGCCCCTCTCCAATCTGACGCACTTCCCCTGGTGGGGCATGACTGCACTGGTGAGCATGTAAAGCTCGTCTCGGAGCACTCTTCCTTCTGCCTGGGGAATGGCTCCCTCAGAAAACACCTACATGAAAATGCAATTAAAACTTCTTTCTCTGAATAGTTCGGCCTGTTTTAGGGGACAGTGGCAGGAAATGTGGTGTGAGAGCTACATGGTTCTGGGATGGACAGACGGGTGGGGGACTGAGGTGGGAGGAGGTGTGTGGCATCTGCACTCTCCATCTAAGCCACTCATCTCGCATCCATCATTTCAGCACTCAGTCTTAATTTTCCATTTTTATGTGATGAAACATACTTGCAACCACGCAGACCAATAACAGTGCTACTGAACACCAAACACATCCACCAGTACAGCGTGTACCAAGGCTTTTTACATCACAAGGTGTGAAAAAGACTTACTAGTACAGTGCATGACAATATATTGTGGAAGACATATTGCAACTTACTGTTTTTTAACCTCAGATATTAATCAGTATTTTAACTCATCTAAGAGGTGTAAAGCTTATTTTCCATGAATGCGTCCTACCTCTGTGAACCTGCAGTAAGAGCAGTGTGGCAAGGGAAAGCAGATTATGTGAGCCAAATATTTAATTGCACAAATGTTTCTGCTAAGGATTAGTCTGTCTCTTAAGAATTCTAGGAAGGACGTTTGCGTGTTTCAATCTGTGCTATAGTTATGGATTTTAAGCGGTATCTAACTTTTTCCCTAAAGCTCTTGTGGACTCATACTGTAAAATACATTTACAGTAAATATTAACTGAACCTGCCCTGCACCATCACACGCCAGCCTTTGAAACTGAAAAGAGGGATTACATCACTTCTCGCTATTATGTCCACCGTGGCTGTCTCACGGGAATGAATGGGTTTGTGCATGCCACTGCAAGAAGTAACAAGGGACTAAGCATCTATCATCAGACTTGAGTGTGGAGATGGGTTTGGGAATATGTTTAGACATGCGACTGACTCGGCTCAGTAGAGGGTGCTGTTTTCTGCCCTGCCCGCAATACTGGCAAAATCGGCTCACGAGATATTTTACTCGGCAAACATATGGTGGTGGAAAGATGAGTGGAGATGAATTACTCTTGAAGGGCTAGCACACCTAAGTAAATAAATTATTAATACTTTTTGTTTCAGATTTCGGCCCCGAGATGGACTGGCGACCTTTTCCAGGGTTTACCCTGCCACGTGCCCAACACCAGCTGGGATAGGCTCCAGTCTACATGACATCCATTCTCTGTCTGAACTGCATCTGATTGCAAATTATAGGACCTTATTAATTTTTAAAGTGCTAGTTACACCTGTGGTTACTTCATACGTCATTATTTTCTTCAGTTAAGAGACCCACCTCCAATAAAGGTGACTCATGAGTTTGTATTTTTGACCTTCCACTCTGACCAGCCCTGACCCATCAGGTTATTCTAAGCCCCTTTCTGTGAAATACTTTTGCAGCATACAGGACAGCCACAGCATTTGACACATTATAGCATTTGTTATTTGGAGGCTACATCTCTTTAGGAGAGTCTTTATGCAAGTCACTAGCAGATCCAGTAGGAATCCTTTATTTGGTATTAAGTAGGGCACGGAGACAATATACCCGAGCCAACACAGGTGTCTTTGGGCAAGTGAAGCCTCACATATAGATCAGAGAGGATGTCATATTCTTTTTGTGCAGCAGATGTTAAAAATAATTAAATGTGCCTCATGTGCCTTCTTTCTTGCCCCTAAGCATTAGATTTAAACATTGAGGCAGTGTTGTAGAGATGAGATTTGTTGCTTAGAAGGGGTGTTGATTTTAGGTGGCAAATGACTTTAGGCTCAAGACACACCTAGGTGCTCTACCAGCATTTTAATAAGGATTGTGAAGCTGGTTAAGAAAGCACAGTGTTCCTGAAGTAACAGCTAGGTCATTAATCATATGTTTTCTGCTCTGTTAGGGAAAGAAGCTGGTATTAAAGTATCTAGAAATCTGTTTCGGTCATGTTATTGCTTGTTGAATCAAAATGAACAAAAGAAATGCAATCCCATGTTTTCAGTTTGATTCGGTATAAAATATTTGTTCGCCGTTGGAAGGCTATCAAAAAAGTAATTATCATGAAACCACTCGAAATTTAGTTGTTACTAAATTGTGCTGAGTGAAACTGAAAAACCAAAAAACCAAAATGGAGATTATAATTACTGAAATCCATCCCTCTTGTGGATGTGGCAGATGAAGACAACATAAGTTGTGTGGGTGCCTGACTGTGCTGTTTATCTTTCTTTATGCACAAGCATTTAGTATCATTGTTTAATACAGACGTTATGGGTAAACAACATACAGTGCATCAAAGATCAGTGGGTTTCGGCTTGTCCTTCCAGGGGTCGCCACATTTTTTTTACGCTGGTCGCCCTTCGTGCCACAGCCCTGCCATTTTGATCCGGGCTCGGGATTGGCACCAAGGTCGGGTGGAATTCGAACGTGTTTCCTCCTGCATCCCAACCCAATGCTCTACCACTGATCTACCAGGCCCCCTTAAACAATATACAGTGCATATCAATAGCAAAAAATATAATTTGTGCCTCTGCTTCAGTGCATTCAGTTCATTTACATTGTTAAGCAGTTTTCTGCTCTGATGACTGCGTTGCTCCAACTTGAAGTGTAAATGAAAAGTGCAACTTACTGTGCGTTTGAGTCTTGCTAAGAAATGTTTAAGAGTGGCTTTTTTTTTTCTAGTAATATTATTAGTTAGTGCATGTTGCCATGTTCAGAAGCTTTACTATGATTTTTTTTTTTTTAATACGAAAGGGAATTATTGATAAATCTGACAAAGTTAATCTTCTAACTATAATTGTTATAAGTTAAACTCTACAGGACGTGCACAGCAGTAAATGTTAAAGCAGATGGAAAAACTTTGTAGCTTGTAGCTTAGTAGCTTAGTATGTGGTTGATGATTTGTAGACAGTATCAAAAGTGAAATCTTCAGTTTCCAGATGGATCATTTGCCACATTTAGAAAAAGTAATGGAAACATGAGTTATAAAGTAGCTACATCCTCAGGTGCAACACAATTTTTAATAAATGAAGCAGATCTACCTTGGGCTCAGTGAGTATGACACATGGGCATTTGGATAGTCTGTGTATGAGCACTGGAGTTGACATCATGTGGTTGACTAGTCATTAAAATCATGTTCAGCTGATATTTGTGTTCTTATGAGGGCAGTTTACAAAAGTATTGTAAAAGTATGTAAAACGTCAGACTGCTTTGGAAGGTTATATTACAACATATTAGTTTAAATAGTAATGTGTGGGTGTGCGGGCATGTGTGTGAGTGTATGTAACTTCCCCAACACTGATTCTAAAGTATATGTTCAGCACATGCAACACACACAAAATTTAATATAGTTGTGTTTCCAGGGTGATTTGAAAGGCAAAGCATACACTTTAAACTGCATTGTGTTGCCAAAGAATGTCAGTGAAAATGGCAAAGCTGTTAATACAAAGTGAGCAATAAAATCAAAAGTATGGTGATACGCTAGGGAACAAGATTCTTGTCGCACCAGCATGTGCTATTTGCTACATCTCCCCTATTCGACTTCAACAGCAAACACAGAGTGCATAATTAGAAAACACTGCTGCATGAATATTAGTTTCCATTCAGCTTCTATTGAGCACAAATAAGATTGTAGTGTTTGTAGTTGCATGCTTGCTCCCTTGATGTGAGCATCCTCCTGTACTGCTTTTCTTTAACCCTGGGTTTAAATTGCTTGGACTGGAAATTGCCATGGGCTTCTTCTTTACTCTAATTGCTTGAGATGCTAATTGGACTGTGGAAACGGCCTGGGATTTTCACAATCTGAGTTCAAAAAAAGAAAGCAAAAAGGTTTTCCAATTGCCACAAGACATCTGGATGGCCTTGCCCTGAAAGCACATTCATAATTAATACACACAGTCTGGTGAAAGGTGTTTTTTTTCCCCTTTCATTGAAAGACCTTTCTGCATTACCCTGGCTAAATATGAAAAGATGTACACTTGGCATGCAAGGATATGACATTTGAATTAGGGTGTGCCACGCTCATTAAATTTAAAGTATGGAGGCCAGATGTTCACAGCCGCATCACTAAATGTAAAGGACTGAGGGTCCTTTAGATGATCATAAAACCTAATTACAAACACCAGGTTTTCTCCGACTCTTTCAAATATTTGTGCCTATGCATATCAAACCACAAATTAAACTAAACTTAAATACTGTTTAAAGCTATTTCTTAAAAAGGAGTAAGTCAGGTTGGCCAACGCAGATTTTTTCTAATCTATTACTATTAAGCCTAATGGAACAAGATAATATTCTTAATTGAAAATGTAAAGGTTTAAATACTGGTCCCATAATGCGAAAAGTAAACCCAAAGTATTTTTTTGTGTTTTTCCGCCACTCTCCGTGAAAATGTCCGTAAAGAGTGAGTTAAAGAACAGATCAGCGGTGAAATGTTGAACTTCTACATTTCATTAAGTGTAGGACCAGATGATAAGGTCACATGGTGTTGTGCTGTCATTGTTACGTTTTGAAAAGTGTGGCAATCTGAAAGTTATGGCTGCCTTGAATTAATATGTTACAGAAAGGCAGGGCAGCTAATGGAGACAAGCTCTTTCCATTACTACGCCATCTGTTCCACTGAACTGTATTGCTGGCAGCTGCACACATGTTACAGTGAGACCTAGAGTGCAGACAGACAGGTCAGTCCCTGTGCTGTGTCAAGAACTGAAGAGAAAAGAAAATCATGGCTTAAATGTAAAGAGATAATATTAAAAATGCCTCAAATTACACAATTTGCCTGAAGTACAAATAGGGGGTGATTTTACTGTTTACTGTAAGTGCTGCTACTTTAGGATAAGGTTACCTGAAAATCTAAAAGCTAAAGCTAAATAAGCCAGTGTGGCTAATGCAAATACATCATCACCGTATGACAGGGCGGACGAAGGGACTCAAGCTCCTGCCTTTCAGGAAAATCTAACATTAGCTTCTATTTTCTTCCATATCAGATCCGACTGCCTCTCAGTAGAACTTTGAGTCACTGAGCTGTGAAAATACTTTTGTACATTTAAACAAGCGTAAATAAACATAACTATCACTGTATAACTATAATATACAGTACGACTATTTCCTATAAAAACACAATGTGGCAGAACTGTTAAAGATACAATATATAACATTTTAGAAATGAAAACTATGCTCCGAAGTAGAAGTCATTGAGTAGAAGTCTATGACCCAGACTCATTGATGATACTGCCAGCAAAGTAGAAATGTTTAGCAATATTTGCCCTTCTAACCAATCAGAATATTTCTACTGAATAAATAAGTTTTGGAGCAGTCTTGTATAATATAATTGTAACACAATGACTGTCTTGTGTTGTAAAAATACATTTTTAAGCATATATAATATGTTCTTTTTATCACTATCTAAACATATTTTTACACCACCACAATTAAAAGTTCTATGAAAGGCAGAATTATTGTTGTGCAATATGATATAAAAAAAGTCCCCTCCAGTGTTACCTGAGATGGCAGGGGCTTCAGTGCCCCACTGAAGAAGGGATGTCACTTTTCTTATTCAGCATAGTGCTTTTTCAGATGAGTTACTATTATTAATTATTTATTAATGGGGGTAAATTGGGGTAAAATGCACTTAAATCTATTAAAAAATAAATAAAAAAAACTTCCTTTCTGCTCTTTCTCGCACTTGCACCTCGTGAACTGTGAACACTTTTCTAATAGGACTTTGGTTTGATGTTTTCTCCTTGACTTAGATTTTTTTTTTTTGCCTTGTACCTCACATGTAATTCGCTTTGGATAAAAGCGTCTGTTAAATGACTAAATGTAAATGTAAATGTAAAATAGGTGGAGAACAAAATGTTTTGTGGCTATTAAACTACAAAGTAGACAACTTCTTTTTCCCAGATAATCTGATTCTATATTGTGATTACAATTAACTGTAAAGACTTTTAGAATGTGCTGAAATGTTTAGAGCATCTGCTTTGTGTGTGAAGTAATGACTGACATCATGCACAATAAGGTTTCCATGCAAGAATATTTGTTTATTTAAAAATCGACTAATGAATACGAATTACGGTATTTATAATGAGAATTTCAGTTTTTAATTGACATTTCATAAATTTTGCCAATATATATAATTTTCATATTAGCAGATGTGAAAAGCTGGGATAAGAATTCATAAATATTGCAAACCTGTTTGGCAACTGCCAGTGAAGCTGCAGAAAAACACCGCCATCTCTGGTAAGTATGTGCTGTTTCACTTCCTCATACACTCAGCGAAAAAGTTCATTTCTCATGAGAATGATTTTGTATTCGATGACTTTTATTATCAGTACTTTTTTTGTATAAAGCAATTTGTTCAAGTAATTTGTTTACATTGTCGTGCCACTTCTTTTTCGTGGTTAAGGCATCTCTCACATTCTTGATGAACACTGAGCAAACAGAACATCAGAAATTACAGAGCGGCATTAACGCTGACTAACACCGCATGGCGAAAAACAGGAGAAAGAATCGCCTCTCAGCACTTTCACAGCCCTAGGAGATTTAAATAATAAAAAGCACTGGGCTTCTGAACAAACAGGATAATTATGGCCTACAGTCTTCCTGACGCTCGTCTGGCACGGCCAAGCGGAAAGAAACATGTTATTACCACTCAAAGGTTCTGCAAGGAGAATTAGGAGAAATAAATGTTTCATGTAGAACGATGGCTTCATGGTGAATCCCTCAACAGCCACATTTTTATTGCTTTCATTTATTTTATTGTATAGAGGTGACAAAAACATACAGGATGGGACATGCCCACACACATTCAAAGACACTTTTGCTTTGTATCAGTTTGCATTTCATTAAAATTGTAATATATATACATATATATTTTTTTTTATCAAGTTTTTTATAATACATATCCAGGGGGTCTGTGGTAGAGCCTTTGATTGGTCTCGAATCCCACCCCAACAGGGCGACCCTAGTGCCTGTCCCCAAATAAGGAGGTTGCGTCAGGAAGGGCATCCGCCGTAAAAACTCATGCCCAATCAATGTGCGGAACACGTTCCGCTGTGGTGACCCCTGAAGGGACAAGCTGAAAGCCGCTGATCTATTTTTGAATACATGTCAGTATAATTAATGTTTGCTTCCTTTGTTTTCTACGGTTTCTGTTGTTATGTGCAACATCAAAATAGTTTTTGTCCTTCAGAAAGACATGTGCAAACACTAAATTAAATGCTCAACAGGTCGTCTGTTTTAAAGTATAACATAACAGCGTCTTAATTCTAACTTCATCATTGTTGGCGTCACTATACTTCATGACCACAACTAAATAAAATGTGAAGAGTTGGGTAACTTATCTTATTGTAGTGTGTCAAAAACTTCAATAACCTTTAGTACAGCATGTTTAAAAATAACAATATGTAGTGGAGTCAAATTTACCTTCCCATATCTCTTTTCTTTGTGTCATTTAAATTTGATATAAACATAACTTTAGCAAAATACTACAGCAGTGAATGTATTTAAATTACTTCAAATCTGCTTACACAAAAAATGGTGGAACCTTTCCCACACACTGATGCATTAGTGTTGACAATCATCAATAATAATTCTATATGTTAATAATCGATTATGCAATATACATCACAACAAACCATGTACTTTTACTTTGCATGTTTTACTTTCTGAGGTCTTTCTTGATTACAGGACTTTTACTTATACCAGAGGAAGACTGAAATACTTGTACCACCATTGTATTAGTAATTCTTTACCAATCATGACATTTTTGAATTTATTATCTCTTAGAAAATTCAGCAAATATTCACCTTCTGCCTGTCTCCATAACACTTACTGCACTGACACTACTAACAAATATGAATCACAATATTGACAATATTTACTATAGATTCTTAAATCATTTCCTTTCTAGGTGCCAGCTCCCCACTGGTTTTCAGGCTACCACAAGAAGATTGTACTCAAGACAGGTGGAAGAAAAAGAAGCTCGAACCTTGGAGAGGAGGGACATTTGGGAGAAGCCAAAGAAGCCTCTGTGTTGCTTATGATGCGTGGAAATGAGACCCCAGCAGGCCACCACTGTATCCTCTGTTAACTCAAGTGTGTGGCATTAAGGGAGTGGGCCATAAAAGGTGCGCTGGCTAAAGTCTTCCTGTCATTTGTAGTCATGTGTGTCTCCCTATCACTTGGAGTGCAGTTTTAGTTCTCTCTAGATGACGCTTTGCTTAAGTTTTCAACAAACTCATTTCAGCACTTGTTTGACCATGAAAGAAATTTCTGCTTGGTTGCCCCTCATCAAGGGCTCTTTTACTTCTCCAGCTATATTTAGATCCGGGTCTGAGCAGCATTGGGCTTTCATATAGAGATTAGTATCCGAGACGCTGTGGATCAGGAGGTAGGACAGAAAAACAACTAATCAACAGGATGGTGGTGTGATCCCTGGCTTATCTAGTCCGTGTCAAAGTATATTTGGGCAAAGCACTAAACCTTAAACTTGTACCCAGTGGACCAGGGAAAAAGCAGTGCGCTTAGTTTGAGGGTTAGCATTTTATGTAATCTACAGTATATACTGTATGCATTTTATTTTATGCTTATTTTTTTTGGGAAATGCTCATTTGATGATCAAGTGTTCTGTTTGCTATTTGCACTGCCGTCTAGTGGTTGTGCAGTGGCTTTTTACTTGTAACAGCACCATCACAATGGGTGTGGTTACAAGTAAAATAGTTAAATGCTAAATAAAAGTAAAGATATAGAATGATGGGTGGATGCTCAATAGATATCTCCTGCCTAAAGAATTATCAGTGACCATAGTTTGTATACCAGCATTTTATACATAGAGTTAAAGTTTTAATTTCATTTTTTTAATTGGGTTTTTTCAAAAAGGAAGATAAAATATTTCATATCAGTTTCTTACAATAGTGGGGACATTTACACTCCTTCACTAACATATATGAGATTCAAGTGCTGTATAAACCCTTAGGGTACTACTGGTCCTTTGGTAATTGCTGAGGATGCACAATACTGCTAATGCTGGTTGTTTATGGCCGGAAAAGTTGCAGAGTTTGGAATTTATAGGAAGTTTTGATATGAGTCAATACACAGACATGAAAAATGTTACAGTTTGTCAAATAGCTTGTGGCCTGGAACAAAAAAGCATTGTTCCGGAAGCAGCATGAGCCAATACAGTGCACAGTATAACATGTACAGTATGACCACAGCTAATTTATAGTCCTGTATCTGAACATGCCGAAATATAATATCTTTACAGACTGTATCTTGCACATTTGCATACACAAATCGATATCTTGTCCATATTCTTCGGAGTAATGATGATTAAGGATGAAAAATAAAAACATAAAAGAATCACGAGCCACCTGAACGAGCTTGTCTTTTCAGGCTCCTTATGCTCAGGATAGTTCCATTTATTGCAATAAACATAATTCTGCATGAACACCATCTGGTCGACTGCATGCCATGTGATTCTAATGTAAATAATTTCCTCCATGCAGAAAAACACTGATTGCATGTCATCCATTAAACTGTTTACTGTATCATGTTTTTCTGTTAAGGACATTTCATGCTAAAGTGGAATCTTTTAAACATGAATGACAGGGGAGCTACTGTCCATGTTCATTTGTTTTGTGTGTTTTTGGCCTCAAATGGAAGGTCTTTGTCCACAGGTGGTGGTACTGAACTGAAGGGGTGACCTTCCCAATCTTCCATATTTCTGACTGTGAACACCTGTTCGCTACCCTGTATGCATGTAGCGTAAGTACCTTTAATGTTGGTTGCACTGAATGTTGTAACGGCGTACTAAGTAGGTTCAGCCTATTGTCAGCACCATCACGCCATCATCATCATAATGTATATTTGGAGTTATTAATGCAGACGGGAAAAATCTGTTGTCGAAGCAGGATATGTTGGCGCACATAGAAACGGAACAGTGTCATTTCTTCACTAGCACTCTCACGCACTCCCATCTTTTCTTTAACATCGGCAACAAAAAAGAAAAACAATTTACAGATAACAATTACAAAAATAACATTTCATGATTACTGACTATCTCAAATTTAACACAAAATGCTGTAAGAACCCATTATCAAAAAACTTTCATTTAACTCATAACCTCACAATGGAGTCATCAATGCTCTGGCACATTTCTTAATTTGCTTGTTGTGATCCAATATGGTTAATGAATCTTGCTGAGTGGGCTGTGGGACTTAATGGGAGTCAGCTGTGCAAATCTTCAGTTTTAATAGCTGATTGTTCAGATGATGGTTTGCTGGTTTGAAGCATATTATCATCTTTGCATGATGTTAATATTCAATTTAACAATTCCCTTAATTGATTTTAATTAAATTATAAAATAGTTTAGGATAAGGAATTGTTTCGTGTTAGATCCTGTCGGAAATACAATGTTTTTTTTTAAAGTGTTTTAACACCTCACAGGAACTCAATTTGTAAAGTAACAATCCCTTAATGCTGTAGCAAAGTAGCATCTTATTAGGTTGAATGCCAATTGGCAACATTTGTCTTCTATAAAAGACTGACTGCCAAACAACACTTTGATATACACGTTCGAAACAACATAAGGCAACAGATAGAGGTCCAAAAAGGCCAAATCATCTGTTGCCAACAGCAGGAGTGATGGTCCATTGGCAGTACTTTAATGAAGTATTTACATTATCTTAACTTTTATTATTATTAGTCTGACATTAGAACAGGGCAGTGCTTTTAATTGTTGGAAATAATTTTGTTCACCTCCCATCCCCTCATCCTTACATCTAAACCAATTACTTCTTGTGTTCCATATGGTTTTAAAAGCAATTAAACATCAAGAAATGTACACAACATAATCACCCTCTTAGTTATGAAGGCTGCCCTCAGTGAACTCCCCGTGCATTTAGCCTGGATTTGTTTCTGCTTGTCAACAGTCTTAACAAAACTTGACAGAGCATTGCATGATATGGAAAGATCTGAGGCAAAAGGTCAAGTCAAGGCTGTATGACTGAGTCTAATAAGAATAAAAATCCAAAAGTTTCATTCATGCTCTGTAAACACCGCAAGAGCTGGATGGAATATAAAACACTTTTCTAAGCTATTTCTTGATTAATGTTTCACTAAAAATGACAAAGGGTGCGCATATCTCTGCAATGTGTTCTGTTACATTTGTGCTTAAGAGAAACAATCCACACTTTCTTTCCCTTTATAAGACTAATATATCTCTGCAAACTCAGATGTTCGCTCCATCTCTAAACTTCAGGGTCGGCTGCAATCGTACACAAGATGCACTTTGCAAGGTCAGTGGCAAAAAGGTTTTAAAGATCAAATCATTTGAAATATGTGGGCAACGAAAGTGTAAAATCGAACATTTGCAGAGCTCAAAGTATCATTGCTGCAAGGTTTGGCTGTGTAGTGATATTCAGAGTTAAACAATTTCTCAAGCTGCTGAACAACAATTTCTCTACTGATCCTGTGTACACCGCCTTAGAGAATTTATGATAGTAGCACCGAAAATATGAACTTTAAGGTTGTGGTACTATGTTTGCATATTAAGTGATGCTAGTGAACTGACAGTTAAAATGTAACTTTTAGCTCAGATTATTGCTCAACATTAAGTTAGACACTATTTGGTGATTGTTTAATAAACGTGAATGGTGACATTACCAAAAGTAGAGCACAAGAGTATTGATTTGGATTTTTAGTTTTTTGCAACCAGAGACAATTTCATTAAATGTCCCTAGAGTGGTTGGAGACCATGCAATGAGAACTTCTTACCAGGAGATGGCAGCTTAGCCATTTCCCCTCATTTCCTCTGAGCAGTGTGGGCGTGTGATGGCACATCGGCCTCCTAATGTTCATCCATGTATTGTACATTTTAATTAAATGTCACAGCTCACAGTTGTAGACAGTACATGCAACATGCTGGGTTGACATTATCTTTATATTGGCAAACACATTTACTTACACATTCCAATTACATTTCCTACCCTCCTATACTGTATTACAGTTTGTATCGGTACCTTCATGAATTGCATCTTGCTACTACCAGTACACACAACAAAGCTATAAATGAAGTAGTATTCAAACAAAATGTCAGAATGCTTTCTCACCAGTCCTGCTAGAATATTTCTTTATTCCCTGATCTAACATGCACATTCAAACTAAGGTCTTTGAATGTTTCTTGTCAGCTGTGTCTACTGAAAGAATAATATGCTGTAAAGAACAAGACATGTAGTGAGTCATGACTGATGGAACAATGGTTTTGTCATGTGGAGGGACGCTTGCAACACCAAATTGCTCCTTCACCACTTGATGGCACTGTAGCTGTGGCGAGCTGCTGTGTGGCTAAACGGTAGAATCAAATTGCATTAAGTGGGAAAATGGTTTAGCCATTTTTTTTATAAAGACAAAGATTAATTAAACAATATAGAAATGTATACACCGTATATCCCATGATCACGTTACATTAGTCAGAGCACCTTAGCAGTCCTGTATCTGCTGTTCATATGATCAAAAATCTGTACATGTTAGAAAAGAAAATCAGTGATGCACATCATTGTTTTAAAATCAGACATTAGCACATGTGTATCTGTGTCACAGATTGTTATACTGTGTCTTATTTCATGGGAAATAAAAGTGTCAAGCAGCAACTTGCTTCAAAACTGTCATAAGCTGATATTTGTTTGGTTTCAGGTACGCTCCATGCTTGTAGTGTCTTCAGTCTGAGTGTCGTTCTTATCCAGTAGAGCAGGACGAAGGCCAGCAGACAGCCACTGTTTGAAATGGTAAACAGCATGTTGTGAGACAGTGACCATCAATGTAATGAAGACCAGAGCAGGCCTGCTGGCCAAGCTTTAATGTTAAGCAGAGTGCTGTGTGCTGTGCTAAGACGAATGTCACAGCATGCAGTGAGATGACCCTGGCACTGCATTAAATGACCAGTATCCTGCTACTATCTGTGCGGTGCTTTGGCAGGGATAATTATGAATCTATGCCCTGAAGATGCAGGGCTGTTCTAGGGTCAAAAGAGTGTCCATCCTGGTGCAACATGAGGGTAATGTAATATAATTATGTACCCAGTGTACTACTCAGTGAACGTTTTTAGCTGTTGACATTTCTAAGTGGTCAATTTGTAGACGTTTTAAGGCCTCTAACTTTTCTCTTTATGGCTGCGTTTGTTTTTCTCAGCCTTGTTCCAATGTTGTATTAGACTGAATGTAAAATGAGTCAGATTTTGGTCCATTAGCAATTCAAAGATGGACAAACATAACTGAAAGACAAAGTACAACAAGCGATCGTCCCAAAAGAGTCACTCGATATTTCTGTTGATTAGAATGTGTTGCAATTTCATATTCCAGTGATTCCTCACCAACCCCCCAGTTTTCACTTTTGTCACACTTATCTGCAAATGAACTTTTACTCGAGCTCTCTGTGTCAGCCGAAGTTAAGCTCTGTGGCTGTCATTCAGCGGGGAACATGGTGAAGTTGTACAAGGTGTGTCAGGGAGATACAGCAGAGTCAAAAGCCTGGGGCACAGTGTGTATTAAGGTTAATTTGAACTGATTAGATTAAGCAGTGGGGCTGTTGCTGTGGGGAGCAAGAGCGTTGTGGTGTGTCCTGCCGTGAAGTGTGTGTTGTGGGCTTTATCTTGTGCTGCTGAGTGAGTTTGGAAGACTGCTACTTCGTGCTTAGGGTTCAGGTCTTTGATATTATTTATCCAGCAGCATGTCATGCTTGATGGGAGAGTCAAATTGGCAGGGTCTGGAAAACACTCCGGAAGAAGTTGGTAAATGCTGGTTTTATTAATAATACAACTCTCCTCAGTATTTTCTTATTTCCCTTGTACTCGATGTTTAATATATTGAGTTGTGCTCATTTTGGTAGAGTAGACAGTTCCGAGCTAAGCTCAGGACATTCCTGTTATCCTATTTCTGGTTATCCCTTCTTTTCTTATTTCTGGGCCCCCAACGCTGCCTGAGATGGCATAGAAAGTAAATTGGCCTTTTCTGCATATATAATAATACAAATTCCTTCCTTCCTGGATCCTTCCAGTGCGTTTGGAAACCCCATTTTCCCACTGTTGAGAAGTTCCACGTTAAAAAAACATTGGGTGCTAAAACCCAAACTGAGCTGCCACAGAAGGAGAGGTTTAAACACAGCAGTATGTTGAGCTCCCGCAGCTGCAGAGTTAACAGGATATTTAGCACGTACACCATTTTAGTTTCTGAACATGCTAGCATTTACTACGAACACTTACACAAACTGCAGTTGAGGCACGTGTTGACAGTTTTGCAGGTGTGTGATTACCACTACACAGAGCAAACTGAACAAAGTGAAAATGTGACCCGATAATGGCACTAAATGAAAACTCTGAATAATCCAGGGAACATAAATATCTTCACCAAAATTCCAACTCACATTGTGATCCCTACAGATTTGGTCTGAGATGCTTTGATAAAATCACGAGCTGCTTGGTTAAGCTGACAGGATTTATCTCTGCGCTGTTGTTTAGATATGCAGATACGCAGATGCACTGGATGTGAGGATGTGGCAAACCGCAGCAAACATGGCTGATTAGAAGGACGTAAACAGCTGGCATCCGATAAAAGAGTGAGACGTAAGCCGGATCCAGATATGATGCAAACATTAGAAAACATATGTCTGATACTTTCTATTAACATTCGGGCCACAATACATTTCGACATGTTGTCAAAATCTTCTTTTACGCCTAAAATTAAGAATGTGATTTTTCTCTTTATGTGTTTAGTATTGATTCATCCCATTAAAGCACTGATATGTATGTGCATTCATCACCTTTTACAGTAATCTGTGATATAAAAGCTAAACTTGCTACAAGTACATGATTGAGGAGATAAAAGCAAAGCGTAACATAAAGACACACAACTTTACATTCTCCTTGACTCCTTGCAGTTAGATTCCTGCATATTCACACTCACGTGTGTGTGTTTTTTTTTTGGTGCCCCTTTTAATCCAAATGTGAACATGCATCACCTACAGAAAATTGAATCCCACAAAGACATGGCTGGATGTGCATGGTACACTTGCATTAATGTTAACATTGTGTAGAATTACATCAGCCGGGAATGAAAATGCCCACATCTCTTTCCCAATTAGTCTCCCTTTACTACATATTAAGTGCTCATCTTAAGCTATGGGCAGCAGAGGATGCATTTCAACAGAGCTGGATTTCCTTTCATTCTGACTGGCATACAGTGTATTTGAAGAAACTACTAAGCCCCACAAGAATTTAGTTTGAGGGGGGAAAAAAAAAAACACAGCCAAATTGAGACTCTCTTCATCTGTAAGCTGCTTTAAACCCTGCTGCTTTAAACGGCTTAGCTCTCCTTTATTAGTATCGGCTGTTGTGTAGATTCTGCAGACTACTGGCTTTCCCTCTATTTGCCACCCATCTATTTACCTTTGATACAACCATGTGCACTGATCACTTCAAGCAGGCCCCTTAAGCTCCCTCCCCCTGTCATTGAGTTGCGACCAGAGCATGGTGGTTATACTTAAGTAGATTGTATCGATTGTTTGTCCGGCATGTTCGACTTTACACGCACCCTTTCCTCTCTCAAAAGTCTACATGATAATCTATTGATACAGGATGAGTTATCCCTATATGAATGCTGCACGAGCTGTGTGGTCACATAAACTTATTTACAGATTTTCCCATAAAATACTTCTCCACTGGAGGTGAAATTTGAGCGAGTGAGAATTTCTTGTTCCTGAAGACAACAGCATATTTTATGTATGTGAAAGGCACATCTTCTTGCAATGCTAAGAATAGGATGGTTTTCCAGCTAGATGTGTGGTGAGTAGCACCTCTCCTGAGAATTAATGCAAATGTGCTGGATATATTCCTTTGTATCTTTGCAGTCTTGAGAGTGTCATCTATTGTATATTATGTATCAGCTTTTCTCCTGTCTGTTTGACACCCAAAACAACAGCACTGAATGAAGAAATGTCTAGAGGCTGCTGGAGACACTGACAGCTTCTGTCATTTTTACTTTTGTACATTGTTTGGAATAGAATGGGTGATTTTTATGAAAATTGCAAGATATGTCTGAAGTCTTGAATATTTAAACACTGCAAGCAAAGTCTACAAACTATTTTGTACAACTTAGTGAACAGTGGGGTGGGAGAGAAAGCAAATGCGTTGCTTTTGAGATGTCTCTCTCACCTACTGCATTCACAAAAAGGCTGTCAAATTTATCCAATATGGTTTGTTTACCACAGCTCATAAGTGGGGGCTGAAGTGCAGTGCAGACGGTTGTTAATTGGTGCATTGAAAAGGAGACTATTAAAACAGCACAGGCCGACAACGAAGAGGCTTGAAGCAAAGGTTGGATAAACACAATGTACTTTCTGTGCAACTTAAGAATGTAAATAATTCAAAAATGTACAGCCAAACTAATTGTCTGACCATCACATTCAGAAGAAAATAAAAGTTCTCATTATAAATTTACATCTGAACAAAAAAAGAACAGTAGGTCAATCAGCACGTACTCAGCAGCCAGAGCTGAGCCACAGTCTTTGCAATTACCGCCTAAAAACGGGAGCATGCGAAAGCATAGCAACATTCAGCAGAATGAAATGACTTCCGACAAGCTGACCACATCCTCCTTGTGTTTCACTTCAATTTAAAGCTGACATCTTAAATGTCTTCCAACACATCCATCAATCTCTAGCATGTTGGAATCTTTGGTTTGCTGTTCTCAGGTCCTCGTAGTTGAAGGGTCAGCCAATATCCCATTGAAGTAAAACCATAAACTGTAAAGCACTCTCAATGCCAAGACCTTCAATTTAGCCCAGTGGAAAAATTAACCATTTCCAACTCTTTTATCCACCAAATCAACCCTGAGAGATTAGGCAGACTGTTAACGACAAACGGCGGATTCGTTACATCAACGTGATGTAAAACTGGCATTTTCACCCCGACTGAGATAAGAGTAAGTTAGAGTATGAATGAGTTCATTAAAAAACATGTGGCTTTGAAAAAAACATAATTTATGAAGTTCTGACAACAGGCAGGTTTGAGGTGTTCAATAACATGCATGCATGTAACACACAAGCTTTACTGTATATTGTACTGTAGCTAACAAAACAAATTCAAAACAGTACGGAAAATACACCCAAATACCACTTCAGTGTATTTTATTAAGAGGTGGTTCTAATGATTGGCCACCGTATTTAACATGATTGAGATGACAAAAACATTATAACTATGTAGGACTACCCTCAATAATAAACACATTATGACCTTTTTGACAGTTTCAATTCAAGTTAAAAAGAAATTCTAACCCTCTAAACATACAATTCTTGGCGGAACTGCTGTTTTGGATTGGATTGGATTGTACAGGTGAACCTAATGAATTGGCTGATGAGTGTATCTGCACTTGGGTGTGTTTTTCTAGACTTAAAAAATGGCCTGCAGAATTTGACACTTACCAGCTGTCCTTGTAAATCTGCATAAGGCCTATTTCCAACACATACAAATGTGCTTCAAAACATTGGAATTTAGCACAGTATGCCAGCACCTGGAAATTGGTAGCATTGCTGGGTGTACATTTTCTCCCCTGCTATTCACTCTGGTGATGGGGGTAATCACTGGAACATCATAGTGGCTTGTCACTATTCAGAGGCACAGGAAGGGGCATTCTCATTTTTTCAGGATAAAATGGCCATTTCAACACTTTTTACTAGCTGTCTGATAAATTACCTTTGATCTATGAACCGGTATTGGAACCGTATTTACCTAGATTCACATTTACAATACAAATGAAACTCTATATACCCACTGGAAGCATATTTGCTCCCATATTCCAAATCTTGTGGTTAGAAATGTTGTATGCATGCAAAGTGGTGGGTGTTGGGTGGTGTGGTGGATAGCATCTTATACGAAGAACAAATAGATGGGATCTCTTATTTATTTCATTTCTCAGTCAATATCTAATCTTGTGTACAGTATTAGAGATGGCATGTAACATTAACAATACTTGACAGTGTTCTCTATCACCAAGGCCAGTTGTTGGAGCTGCCATTCACTGCTGGGGCATCACTATAGCTAAGTCTATTATACTTGACAAATGAAGTTAAAACAACTGAGTTCAGAAACTCAGATGAGAATTACAGACTGAAACATACCTGGTCTCTTTTTGTGGCCTGTTAAATGTGTCGGTCAGGCAGCCTCACTGATCACTAATTGGTTAATCTCGGCCTATCGCTCGATTTGGCAAAAAATAATGAGCTTCTCAATGAATATGGACCTCTTTATTTTAGATCGACGAAAGATCTGTCTAATAGATGCTGATTGTCCACCACCCTCAAGCTGTATCACAGACTTCTTGATTGAAATTAAATGCACATTTCCTCAGACAGGAAAAAAAAATAAATGAATCCATGAAAAAAAACAGTATTATGTACAAGCTGAAGCCTTATAATGAAGTATAGTCAAAATGTATTTATATTTAATATGTCAGTCAAAGTTATCTAAATGTTGTTACATTTGTTTGCTTGAGTTTGATGTCAGGCACCAAGGACCAGCAGACAAATTACCTATAAAGCTTATTTGATGCATATTAATAAAAAAGATCAAATTGATCCTACATTTGTAAAATGGTTTTAAAACATTACTGGATAGCAGTAATACTCTCAGAATACATAGAATTGACCAAATCTACTAAAAATGAACAGCATACAGTTCAGATTGTACATGTAGGTTGGTGCTCCAGATTATATCTCCTCCATTTTGTTTGATTCCCACAGAATTTGTGGGATCATCCTCTTTTCCCATTATCCATCCATCCTTTGTGGTCACTTATACTGTTCAGGGTTTGGGGGGAAATTACACTCATTTTAGAGTAAGTCATTAACCTCACATGCACGTTTGTGGACTGTGGGAGCAAACCCGAGTACCCAGAGGAAACACAGGTACTCTTTCAAGATTGAGCATTGGCAGTATTAAGTGTGTGTCAATTGCAGCCAAGCTTCTCATTTCTGTCTCTTCTAGTCATCATGGCATCTTGACATGGTTGACTGTAATGCAATGCTTTAACTATAGCTTTGTCAGAGGGGTGTATCTTCAAAAGAATATGGTTTCAAGATTTTTGTTGGGCTTATAAATGATAAAGACAATAAGTCTAGTTTCCTTATGTCTAATTGTCATGATCTAACACTCACATTCACTTCCTGCCCTGGACTTTTATTTTGTTCCCCTTTTTCTCCACTTCCTGTCCCCAGTTTATTTTTCAATTGTTTCACTTGTTCCCCTGCCCTTTTTAAACCCAGCTCTCTCCCTTTTCCCGGTTTCCCTGTTTGTTACCTGTGCAACATCCCATCTCCAAGTTTCCACGTCTCGGTTCCTCACCCTGTCTTTGAGTTTTCCCTGGCTCATAGTTTTTGGACTCCTGACTTGTTTGTATGGACTTCTGTTATCTGCTTTGGTCTGAGGTTTCATTATGTTTTTGTCTTTAACCAGATCTCACTCTGTGGTATTTTGTATTTTATTCTAGCCTTAGCCCGCGTTTGCCCTCGGTGATTTTGGAGAGACTTTTAGTTTCATTAGCCCTGGCTCTCCGTTATATGTTGTGTTCAGATTTGTTATTTTAGTTTCTTATTAAGTTCCCTGGTTTTGTGCTTTAATTTGTTTTTGTTTTTTACTTTCACTGTTACTCGGCTTAGCCTCGGTTTTAAATTTGTTATTCTTCCCTTGTATCCTAAAAGTCACTTGTATCCCACATCCCTCTCACTGTCTTGCTTTTGGGTCGTCTTACAAAAACCCTGACACTAATGCATCTAATCTTGACAGTGCTGTGACAACCAGTTGGTATAAGCCTCCACACTTACAGCTGTATATTGAGTATATTGAGTTGTTGCAATAAAACATTAAGCTGATCAACTATTAGTTGCTCAGTGCTTTTCCAAAATAAACAATTTATGATAAGTAGAGCTTGTTTTTTCTAAATCTTCATATACATGTATATTCTAAATTAAGCACTGAACAGTTCCTATAAAAAGTGATCAGGATTCTTTACTGGACTTAGAGAAGCTACAGTATTGCAGCCTGAGCTACCCTAGCTTTTTCTGCCAGTTTGAAGAAGCAGCAACTATACCAAGGTCCTTGTGGATCACTACACTCATTGCACTGTCACGCAGAGTGAGGCCATAAAACCTCGGTCACTTGTATTCACAATCTTATTCTTTCGGTCAATACCAATAAACCTCATGACCATAGTTCAGGGCCAGATGGAGGACTGACCGAAACACAGAGCACGAGCCGATGCATAAATCCGCAGTCAAACTACGGCCAGTTCCCCTCACACACGGTAACATTTCTGCTTCGCTCATACTGTATGACCCCATTAATGGGGCAACCCGCTAGTTATCCAGGAAGAAATGGAGGTGCTGCCTGAGCCTGACAATGTAGTCTAAAATAAATGTATTTGATCTCATAGAAATGCAAATTTATACGGCATAAGTCCTCCAGAGTCTAATCAGATCATCCACTATAGAGAACTGCACAACAGGTTTTTAGGGGAAACCTGTGGTGTATAACTATTAGGTTTCTGGCATGTAGTCTTTTGGAGTTATTATGTTCTCCAGTCTGTGCCCACACAGATGGATGCCACTGTGATTAGCTCAACATCTAATGCACAAAAATGAGTCACAATGTAAAGCAGCCATTTCTTCTGGATATGTATTGTAAAAATGTAAGATCAAACAATTTAGTCAATTTGTTGTACTGAAAGTTATTTTATGTGATTTTAAATAGTTAGATATTTATTTTTATTGGAATAGATTATATTAAAGGTAGCATGATGTTCAAAGGAGAAATCAAATCACAAAATTCTACATGAATTCTACATACTTTATTTGCTCCTGTCCCAACTTTTTTTGAAACTCGGTGCTGGCATCATATTCAAAAACACCCAGATGTTTTTCAAAGTTTAAACATTTGATCCGCCGTCTTTGTACTATTTACAATCAAAAATGGGTTTCGAATGATTTGCAAATCATTGCCTTCTCACTCTCTTTTTCACATTTTACACATCCCAAATATTTTTATTTTTCACTTTTTTCTCTCATTTTTTTTTTTTAAAAGCACAGAACCGGTGCCATTTTAGAAACATCTAACAAGATTAAGAGGGCCACATACCTCTTACCCATGACGACCTGTTTGAGACTCAGAAAGAGGCCATTTCTATGGAAATCCAATGTTTACACGCATGGGAGAAGTCTTTTATCTGCCGTTTTTAAAATTTTAAGAGCACAGTGTTTCTGCCTCTTACTGCTCACAGCATTTCCTTTCCCGTTCTTTCTATTTTTTTTGACAGGTGTTCATTCAGAGGAAAAACAAATGGTGTAAATATCCTTGTGCTTGATTAAATACCATCACTCTCTTTCGCCTCCATGTGTATACCTCAAGAGAGATCTCTCACTAGTGCCCCCCAAAGTACCCCTTTCATGAGCTGAATGGGGCCCTTTTTCACATTTAAACCATTTAAATGGAGTTAGTACTAGGATTGGGCCCTTCTCTTTTCACTTTAGCATAGTGTGTCAAGAGTTCAATGGTGTTTTGTGGAGCGTGAAGGTATACGGCAGTAGCAATATGTCCAAGAGAATAAAGTGGTAGTAATGCATTAACAACACTACTCATATCCAGGAAAAAAAAACTGCATTTCATGAAAAAAAGACATCTTGTGATGTCTATAGCCTTGACTTTAGGAGTACTTTGCACATCAGCTTAATGTGTTCCTGGTGATACACTGAGATTTGAGGTCTAACAAACAGTCCTGATTAAAAAAAAACACTTGAGCTAAAAAAAAAAAAAAAAAAGACTCAAGTTGACTACTTTTTTAAATAATCATCTGTTTGCAGTGGAAGCCTTTACCCCGAGACATAGGGGTTATTTTTGTGATGAGCTGTACTCAAACAGATGGGTTAGCAGATGACATTGTTTTAGAAGACTGTAGGTACAGTACTTGTAAACCAGTACCACAGAGTGACATTTACACCTACCGCCTCCTTGTTGGTTCCTTATCCTGTTTCCCAGCATTTTTGATTAGATCAGGAACTTTTTCTGATCAATAGTACATCCAAAGGCTAACCAGGGCCTCGTTTTTCAAAAAAGACCTTAACACCTCAGAGTGTATTTCTAAGGAACCACAGAACATGTTTCTCTGGCAGCCTCAAAAAAAAAAAAAAAAACCTACCACACATTATTTTAATAACTTGTGGAACTCAGCCAATCTGAACAATAGGTCGAGATGCACAAGGCAGAAACTAACCACAGCTATCAAAGGGCCCAAGACACTGAAATTGATGGATCGAACAATAGATTACAACAAGGGATCTCATACAGGATAGAGCAATGCAATATAATGCAACTTTTTTTATCGTATGGAGCCACTGACAGCGAGGGTAACAGTGATCTGTGGTCCATAACGATGAGCTGAAAGCAGAAGATTTGTGGATTCTCAGTTGGATTAGCACTAATAGCAATCCATTGATTAATTGCTTTCACAGTTTATGCACAAGGTTTTGGATTTTTCCCCCTGTCCTGCATTACATGGGGTTCAAAACAATAATGTTAATGTAAAAATGCAATTTTTGGGCGCTGAAAAGGGGGAAAAAAAGCCTTAATGACTTAAATGCCTGAAAGTGTTTTACTGATTGACTATTGATTCTTAAACATGTCTGAACACACTTCCTAAATTTTGGAACGTACTGACCCAATCACGCAGCTATAAAAGCTACCTGCCTCCGGTTTTCACACCACATTAAAAGTAAACCCAACTGTGAGTTAAAATACAATTGCCATACGAGTTTTTTTTTATTTTTTTTATTTAGCTTCATGAACATACTGGTGGGTTTAAATGATTTCAGGCACCCACTGGCCTGAGCACCCAAAGCTCTTAGACAGAGGTTTGTCACTTGTATGCAGGTTTGGGCTTTGTGGTCGGGACACATGTCTACTCTGTCTACTCTCACTAAGGCTGAGCATGCCTGCTGTTGAACACACTGTCACACACACCATCTGTTACCTCTAACACTCCTGGCTTGGACAAACACAGTTATGAGTAGGTAATGGAGCGGACGAAACTTAACCTTGACATTGTCTCCTATGTGTGATCAGCAGAGAGTGAGAGAGTTAGATTGATGAGAACCAGTAGCCCTTGTGAGTTTGGTTTGTGTGAGAAAGGCAGAGGAGTTTCATGTTGCCTGGAAACATGTCCGTCTGTCTCAGTGTGTGATGAAAGACAGAGTCTTTCTCTGACAGTCTTATCTTAAAGATAAGCATCAAATTACCAAAGTCAATAAACTTATATTCTTTTTTTTTTTTTTTTACCTAAATCAAATGTCCTTATACAACTGCATATCATATGAAGTTTAATTCAATCTCAGCCCAACACAGACCTGTACTGGTGAGTGTGTCAGTTGTTCAGTATACTGTACCGTGCACTGCGTATTGAATTGTGAGCATAGTGAATAATAGTATATAATATGTTTGAATTATTCAAATGGCTTCAGAGGTGCAACCAAATGCCTTGCATTACAATAGTTGGTGGAAAAATCTCAGATTTATGTTACTGAGGTGCAGTATGTGCAGTAGGATTCAAAACTAGCCATAAATACTAATATCTTTTTATTTTTTTTTTCATTTTCACACATCTGTGTTTATATACAGTATCAAACTTCATATCTAAGTGTTTACCTGCGACATCACTCTGCAATGCGTGGTAATCATTATTACTTTTCAGACTATATTAACCCTTGATGGCAGTTCTGTTCACATTTTAGCTCCATTACACCGTTGTATTTTTGTATCACTTTATTTTCCGATTCTACATGTCAGGAAGAGATGAGTTTAGATTTTACACTAAATACTAATGATGAAGAGCGTCAGCATTGTGTATTAAGTCACTTGATACAATTAGCACTAAGCACATTGCTGAATGTTCCTTCTCACATCATTAAGGTTCACCTTGATGGATTTTGTGAAGTTATTAATGTCTTGAAAAGCCTATTAATTATCTCCGTCTTGCACTTCTGACAGGCAGGTTGTGCAGTGGGCTAAGGTCACCCTCAGCAGAACGTCTGACAAAGTTTCTGACAAATCCCTGACAGTTTGACTTTATACTTGCTTGAATCATCAGCTGCATCACGTTTTGGGGGCATTGGAGTCGAGTACTTTTTGTCATACAGTATATTCAATTCAATTCAATTCAACTTTATTCGTATAGCGCCGGTTCACAACAAAGTCATCTCAAGGCACTTTACAGAATACAGTCACTTAACTATTCCTGCACTACAGTTTTGTTATAGGCTTGCACTACTGAAGGACAAGGGGAAAGAGGCCTTCACAACTGAGCTGCAGAGGGAACAATCTGACAGGAAAGTTCTATTGAAAATATCATTTTCTGATGGATGAGATCTATCCATTTATATAATTGTGTTCACTTCACACCTGCTCCATACAGACTTGATTTAGCCATCGTCCACAATTATTATTCGATCTACTGCTGTGAACACAGCACCAAAAATGGTTTAATTTTACCCTCTGGATCAATAACACTTGATACGACCCATCTCACTCTCGTCTCATGGTGAGGCACTGCATTTATAATGCTATTGACAACATTGAACAGTATTGACGACAAAGCAGAATAAGCACCTCAGGCAGTGGGCAGGGATGAAGTGCCATTTCTTTTCTGCTGCGCACCTTTGTAATAGCTTTTTCAACCATGAACATGAGAGTAAAATGCCAGCTAGTAAAACTGGAGGGCTTTGTTTAAATTATTTTCTTTAACCCATTGTGTTTGGGGCAGGACGACACTGCATGGGCCCATCTATAGAAGGTAAAGGACTAGGTTTAATTATAGAAAGTAATAGATAAAAAATGATGCGTCAACTCTGTGACAACTTTAATACAGAAGATGATTTTTTTTTTTTTGTTGAATAAACAAAAATGGCTCCAGTGACAAACTGTCTCTCTTGCTCTTTTTACAGCCGCAATGTTGCACAGCATTTGCATATTGTCTTTTAATGTGATGGTCCTGATTTAGTCAATGTCGAAAGGACTGACTGTTCGGGGATCTGAGGAAATCTTTAGATGTTCTTTTCCACATCAACTGGAAGAAAACCCAGCCCAACAAAACAAGCAGTGCAGGGTATTTTTCATTTTAAAACAGATTGATCATCCTGCAAAGCCTGTCTAGTCCAATATCAGCCTTCTATCTTCAGATTTCCCATGGAACAACAGGGAAAAACACAAAGAAGCACCATCATTTGTAATCAGTTGTCCAGAGTGAATTGTGCCATAGTTTTTGGTGTTCGCATCTATTGTGTATAGGCTATGTTATACTCGCCGGTTAGTTTCCCAGGGCAGTGGAGCTGAGAGGAGGGGCTGCGCTGTGCTGCACCGTACAGCTACTCACCTCTGACTGAATCCGATCTCCACCTCTCATCTCTCAACTTGTCCCGGGTGAGGACGGATGCGTTTTTCCTGCGGTCGGACGCGGTAAAGTGTCAGAAGAATGCGGACGGACAGGGGAATCGTCAGCAACTGGAGCCTCTTTGTGCGTCGCTGGTGTTTGCATTTGGTGACTGCAGAAATTTCCAACGTGTCCGCGAGTCGACAGACCACCGCTTACTGATGCGCTCTTGGAGAGGAGCAATGGACATGTGAACGGGGATGGTTTTCTTCCGACGGTTGAAATAATTGTTTCAGTTCACTGACTTGAAGCAGTAAATTTTCACAAAGTCACGCAAGTGAACACAGGATTGGTTGTTAATAGATTTTTTAATTTTCGCTTAAGGAGGAATTCATGCGTCGATAGCTTACGGGTTCAATATGCCAGAATGGGTCCTCTACAGTATTTATGCCTCTGTGGACTTCTGTACACCCAAACCGACGGTAAGTTTCTAAACACATCTATCTATCTGTTAGGGTTAAAATTAGACTAAAGAAAAAAAAATCTATTGGGTTGTGACCTGACGCATAGTCTACACATGGTCTCCCCAACTAAAGTGCACCATGGTATCTCCTATCATTTAATGCGAATTTGTTGTTGCTCCTGAATTTGTGTTTGGAATCACAAATGTGCCACTACTCCATATAATAATTTGACCCTCACTTGTGCCAGACCAATCAATTTAAGGACATAGGTAGAGAAAAGTTAATTATGAATTCCCAAGAGTTCCCCTAATGTGCTGATTGGCAGCTTTTAAATAAGCATTGATTCTACGGGTATTGCTGTTTGAAATAAATGTTAAAAAAAACCCCAAAACATTTAAACACTTAACTTTTCTGTTTTCTCATTAGAAAGACACCTTAGTGATTTATGTATTTTTCTTACTATGCTGCCTGTTTAATTGGGTCTAAGTGGGGTCGTATTCTACAGCATGTGGCCTGTGCTCAGGTTGCTCAGGCAAATGAAAGAAGCAACTGTGCCCTATAGCTGAAATGTCTCATGTGCCATAGAGAAGATGCTTACTCATATAGCCTGGAAATACACATCTGACTGTTTGCATCGACCGATTAGTCACACAATATATTACCAAGCTGCAATACATTACACCTGCTCATAAGAGGCATACACTTTCTGGCCTTAAGTGTTTGGTATGTCTTTGTCTCCTGTAGGGCATCAGCACATAAAGAGGGTGTAGAGCTGGGTGGTTTTGGGACATTGGAGGTGCTGTTATTTGGTACATCTGTGCCATTTATAGTGAAGCAGTGCTGTGTCTCTGCTGTTTATCCCATCTTTGTGATGCCTACAGTGCTCAGTGTTTGTTGACATACTATCAGAGAGGTGCTGACTGAACTCTGAAGTAATTGTAGAAGGGGTCAATTGTGCTTGGACTGCTGCTGACAGGTGTTTTCTCTGTTTTTTCCAGTACATTTTCCATACAGCGTCAACAAAACGTGAATATTATTAGCCTAACAAAGAGAGCTTCGGTTGCATAAATGTTGATAGGATTGACATGAAATATGCAGATATATGTAATAATTTAAAGTGAACTTGTGGTGACGGTGCCTGTGGCAAAAATGTAGGTGATCCAAAGACGATGTACATACATGTACATTGCCTGTGAACACAGCACCGAAAATGATTTCATTTTATTTTACCCATTTCAAATTTGCAGTTGTTAGGCCGACTTTGTAGCAGCGACATCAGAAGTTAATGACAAAGTTGTAAAACATGCATATGGTAACTACGTGGACTAAGCTAATCTTTTCTTCTTCGTCAAAGCTACATTAACCAACTAACGTCATCACTAGCATGAGACTCAACAGTTGTACGCTCTGCTATGCCCAGACCTCCCTTTTGTTGCTCTGCTACACTCTCACCCTTTCATCATTATGAAATTAAAACAAATAATCGAGCAGAAAGAAATAATTCCCTAAACGGTTTGAACGACTTTACTCAAAGAAACATTTCTAAACACATATCTCCGCATTGCTGCCGGTGCTGCTCTGTGTGGCTCACAGGAGACACAGCAACTCTCCACATTGACACAAATTTTAGAGTATATTTCTAATAACAGCCACCTTTTTTTAAGTAACACTCTATAAATATTGAGTTCGGTTATTTCAACTTAACGTCTTTCAATTTTAGGTTTCAGAACTTGTAAACATTGTTGTCACGACTTAAACTGACCTTGTTTGATCTGAAACTATGAGTTTTAAAAATGCACTGTATTAAATTAAGTCGTTGAGCAAAACAAATTGACCCGATTTCCCAGCGAGCACTGTTTAAAATTTGATGCTTCTTTTGGATCATGTTGGAAGTTTTCTCTGTGTCTATGACACCATGTGTCAGCTCCAACCAATTCACAGGGAACCTGACAAACATATGTTCTGTGTTTGACAATTAATTTAGTCTTTTGGTCGTATGCTTATAGTGAGCTTTTGAACTCTGAGGGATGTGCCACATCAAAGTGACTTTTACAACAGAGTCCTATAAACCCTAACCTCTATGTGACCAGTTAATAATACAAGATGTTACTTTTCAGCTTGAGCACCATGGACAGCTCCACTCAACAAACTCCTGGGTGCATGCAACTTTTTAATGGCTGACCCAGGCCCAAGTTTTGGCCAAAATAAAATTCTAATTGTATCTTCACTCAAAATCTTTAGTTTAATACACTGGCCAAATTATTATTGAACCTGCAACCAATGGAATTATCAAAACTTTTCAGCCGATAAATGTCAGCGTTTAAGTCCTTAAGATCCATATACTCATCGTCCAGTCATTTTCTGCATGACTTATTCATTTTCAGGGTCATGACTTGTCTGAGCATTCACTGAGCAGGAAAACAGGCAAACTCGGCGAACGGGTTGCCAGTCCATCACAGGGCTAACAGACTGACAGGACCCCGCAGGACCTTCTTGCTGTTAGATGGCAGTACCAACCACTGAGGCAGTGTGCCACCCACAACTTAAATCACCTCATTTACATTCCATTGTCTGACAGCACAGATTTCAAACTCTACATTAGCCACAGTGGAGACTGGGTAATGGGACAACCAATTATAAAAACTGAGTGTTCCACAAACTGACTGTACGTTTGTGCATTATTGTGAATCCACAAAAGGTTATTTACTCAGGAGACATTTATACTGTATATTAAAATGTGTAATAAACTTAATATATCATCCATGTTTGGTGTACTGGCACCAGCTAATGGGATGCTTTTTGTCAACAAACCTCTTAATATTATCAACTGTCACATCAGTTCTTCTGTTTTATTTCAGTTGCTGTGTGGCAGCCAATCCTCAATTTACGGTTGTAATTGGTAGTGAATTGCCTACATCAAGACAAAAAGACATGTGACTGCAGTACATAACATAATTCTCATTTATTTATACTTGCTTATGTCCTAGACTTTACCTGTACTTTGCCTTTTAGCAGTCCAAAAAGTCACCCTCCGTTCCGTTGCACCCAACAGTAAAGGATGACCTTCAACACAAATATTATGATGCTGTCATTTACCATAGAACATGTAGAACACAGTGTCACTGCACTGAGGTCACTCATCTGTGAATGTGACATTCCGAGATGAAAAAACCTTAAATTCAGCTAAGGTGGTCACATGGCCAAGTAAATGTAAAGAACTAATCAAAATAGGGTTGTTAACTGTGGTGCCGTTAAAAAATACTGTATACATGACATTGTACTTAGCCTTTGTCGTGGAATTTATTGAGGACCTGCCATCAAACGTTTGGGTGCAAATTGAACTCTTATGTATGCATGCTAATATTGTGATGTAAAGCAGCTTTTGAGGATGTTCCAGATCTACAACATTGCACTTTAAAGTGAGAAATCCACTCTAGCAGTAGCTGTTCAACACCCACCGAGACAACATGTTTGATGATGTCAGTGTTTGATGGAACGTGTTAATGAAAAAGCTAATGAGATGTAATGACTCCTCTGCTCCTGCCTGTGGAAGTAAATATGGCAGCCCGAATGTAGTAGCAGCCAGTAAGAACCTGGCACTAATCAACTTTCCTTTCAAGGACTGCAGTGGTTTTATTCTGCTAATCACATTTACAAATGTGTTTACATATATTTACGTTTTTCTTATTGACATTCTGTCATCTTATTTAATCAACTCCAGCATGGTAATCAGCAGTTCTCTTTCATTTACAGCTTTTATTTTAATATAACTTGATAATAAGCAGGCAATGCATTGTTGTTGTTGCACTGCTCCTTCATGTGTTTGTAGTTGTTCTAAGCGCACAGAGTCTGAATAGTTGTTTTTATGCCAAACACACTATTACACCTCTGCATCAAAAATAAAAGAAAGAATTTACTTATAACTTATATTACTAATATTAGATCATCTTTTCACACTTGCTTCACTCCAGGGTCTCGTCTTCGCCAGGAGGACTTCCCTCCCCGCATTGTGGAGCACCCCTCTGACCTTATTGTGTCCAAAGGGGAACCAGCTACTCTCAACTGTAAGGCAGAGGGCCGTCCAACCCCTACGGTGGAATGGTATAAAGACGGGGAGCGTGTTGAGACGGATCGCGACAACCCCCGCTCCCACCGTATGCTGTTGCCCAGCGGGTCCCTCTTCTTCCTACGCATCGTCCACGGACGACGGAGCAAGCCTGACGATGGCAGCTACGTGTGTGTGGCCCGGAACTATCTGGGGGAGGCCGTGAGCCGAAACGCATCTCTAGAAGTGGCATGTAAGTCTGAGTTTTCATCCTTCGGTCCTTCTGGCCACAAAGGTACTGCCCTGGTCAAAGGGATCTCAATGTTGCATGACAGACGAATGGGAGTTGTGTGTAATATAATGAGGTTGGTAACCTTTGGAGTGCATATGAAAATGTGTCAAAGTTGCATCTGTAAAGGTAGAGTTTATGTTAAATTAAGCAAAACATTTTCAGCCTGTTGTGCTGGGGTATCCATACATAAGCTGTCATCTGTCATAATATGAGCAACATCACCATTCCACTGAACCTACAAGTGCTTGTGTGCATGCGTAGCTGTTTGCGAAAAAATGTGCGTGCATATGTGTGTGAGTGTGGTTTCAGACTGCTAGTGAGACCTGTTTGGATGACCTGTTTTGAGTAATGTATGGGCAGAGCTGTGAATTGCTCCAGGGAGTGAGAGGGAGAAAAAAAGAGGGGGGCAGGATTTTAACCTAGCTAACTCCCTTTCACTGTTTGGATTTGGATAGATGCAGCCTGCTCCCAGCCAGCTCTCTCCCTGTGTGGGAGAGAGGCGCTCTGGGCTATTCACATTTCCATTATGTGCTAAACTGAGCTGATTTCTTGCCATGAACAAGATGCACACACGCTCGGACACACACAGAGATATACATGCATGCACACCCAGACACCCACACTATCTCCCCCGTTCTCTGTTTCTTACACACGCAGCTGTAGTATATTAGTAGAAAATAGGGAATTCCACGCAAATGGTATTTTGCTATTCAAAAATACAAAATATTTTTACTTTCCCAAACTGGTCTTTATACAGTTGACCGGTTAAAATCTAGTCTTGTAATGAATTGTAAAAGAGGTGAGTTTAGGAAATGTTGGAGTTAAGAGATTCAAAGACTCAAAGATTCAAAAGGTTTATTGTCATATGCACAGAAGCATGTTTCCCTGCACAATGAAATTCTTACTTTGCCGTCCACAATAAATGTCATACAGTAAGTAAAATGAGAATAGATGAAAAATACAAATAAAATAAAATACAAATAAAATAAAAAATAAGAGCAAAAAAAAAATAAGAGCAATAAAGTGAGGTAGTGCCGTTCTGAAAAAAATGCAAAATGTGATTCAACGTAAACAGTTGTGTTCATGTAAACAGTTGTGTTATGTTCATGGTTGCAAACTCCTGTCAGCTGTTTAGGAGTCTGATGGCAGAGGGGAAGAAAGAGTTCTTCTTTGAGGATGGAAGCAGCTCTCCTGTGGACTCTGCGGTGGTAGATGCTCTGCAGAGAGGGCAGTGGAGTCCTGGTGATCTTCTGTCCAGTCTTCACCACTCTCTGCAGGGGTTTGGTCCATGGCAGTAGTGCTGCAGTACCACACCGTGATGCAGTTGGTCAGGACACTCTCGATGACGCAGCTGTAGAAGTTGCTGGGGATGTTAGGCGACATGCCAAACTTCCTCAGCCTCCTCAAAACATGCAGCCGCTGTTGGGCCTTCTTGACCAACTTCGTTACGTGAGGTGTCCAAGTGAGGTCCTCACTGATGTGGACACCCAGGTATTTAAAGCCGCTCACCCTCTCAACTTCAAGCTCCCGGATGAACAGTGGCTGATGCGTTCTCCTCTCCTTTCTCATGTCCACTATCATTTCCTTCGTCTTGTCCGTGTTGACGGTGAGGTTGTTATCTCCACACCGTGACACCAGACTGGCCACCTCCTAATCTTATGAAAATAGGTGAAATGTATAACAATTGGAAACCTCTCATCAACAGAATTCGTTTTTTTTATAACGTTGTTGTAACTTGCCGCTTTGTCAACCACTCTCGATGTGAATCTGCCATTTCGAGGATATTTTGGAATAGAAAGGAAAAAAGCTTCGATTGAGAGCTGAATCTAGTGAAGACTCACTCAAGGCATTATCTGAGATCTTTGTGTCTATTTGTTCACCACATCCTCTCTTTGTTTTAGTGCTTTTTCCACTTCAGACACTTGGATTACTATTCTCTTATTTTACTGGCGATGGTTCCTCTCAGTTCTCTCAAATCAATAGTAGTGGACTGTCCTGGAAAAGCTAATGCCTAAGGAGATGCTGGGTATTTGAGAAGACATACAAATCCACCTTTACACTGGAACGTTGTGTGTATGTTGTTTTAAGGAATATAGCACTGGCTTTTCTGTGCAGTATAAAATGAATGAATGAATGAATGAGTATGAAAGCTGCTGACAATATCAGACTCACTGTAATCAGAATTTACACTGCAATGCACATTAACATTGCATGTTTCAGGCATTCAAGTTGTGTTAAAAGATAAAGAAATAAAGAAACCATACCCCAAACTCCCCTTATAGTGTCAAGAGACAAACATTACACTGCAGCTTCTCCGCTGATTCCCTTCACTAAATTGTGGCTGATTTTATGAACACAATGACTGTGTCACAGTGATTTTGCGGGGGATTTTGTGGTTGTTTGAAAATACAATAAAGCTCATTTGTATTTTGCAGCTCAAACATTTACTCGGAATTTTTTTTTCTGCTGTAATTTCCACATCCATTGTCCATGATGCAGCTGTAATTACTATTAACTAATCAGGTTTTTCTCACTATTGCCAGAAGAGAGGTGGGGCTGCCTATGTATCAGTTATAGTTGCGTAAATCAAGTGCCAAACATGCAGAAAGTAAATCTAAATATCAGTAAGTATGGAATATGCTCACTATTTTCCAGCCTTCATCTTATACTGTCATATAATTTTACGGTGATGTATTGCAGCATATTGCTTTATACTCAATTTGCTTGTATTTTGCTCTATGTATGGACGCAGTACCTTGATGCATGGGGACATCCTAAGGCATCAGTGTTTGCACAGTGGAGTGCACATTTTAAATAATTTAATATCTCTCTGCATTCTTGGCCACTATATATCTATGCAGTCCAAAAACAGGATGTAAATATCCCCATTTTCACTGAGCATAAAATTCCAAGTACCTCGGCCTTAGATTGTGGACAACTGAAGGACAACACAATGACTGTGTAGGCTTTGCAACTGTTTTGTGTCAAATCTACATCCACTTCTTTCATGTTTTTTAATGTAAGAGCTACAATCCTAGTCACAGATCATGCTCACAACTTTAACAACTAATAAAGTTGCGTCGGTGTTGTGCTCCTTTCCACTTGCAAATCGCACAGTACCTTTTTTTGCAGAATGCTGTCTTTTTTGTGCAGATACCGTCAATAATTTGTTTTTTCTGACAGTCATCATCAAGGCAGTCTCTAGTCTTCTTTGTGTAATTCAGTATATCATGGCTAAAGGGATGAATAATCGCATGACTCCTTCGAGGGCTGCAAGATTCTGCCAGTATTGCTGCGGCCAAAGTTGTCATGCAATGCTGCGGGTGGGAGCAAGCGGGTAGTTGAAAGTGCTGTGGGGATGCTCTGTCTGTGAACCTAACTCAAAATGGTTTGTTTCCTTAGGAGTCCACACACATGCTCAAATTTTCTAATGGGTTGTAGCATTGCATCTCAACCAGTGGCTTAGAAAATGCAGCTAACTAGAGGGTTGCTGCTCCCTCGGGTACATTTGTGCTGTACAAGCTCAATTTTGGTGGTTCGTTGTGCATTTTATGAGCTTCAGTCTTGCTGAATTTGAAGAGGTATTCATTCCATGTGGTGCAACACACTCTAGCTGTTTAAGATGGTAGCAAAGCTTAAAATATGTAAATTATGCAGATATATCAGACAAATCTACAGCTGGCAGCCTGGAAAAAAACAAATAATTTACCGAATAACATTTGTCAACCAAACCTTACTAAAAAAACATGCTCCTTCCCACATGGTTGTTTTTCCATAAGTTACATTGACACTAACCTAACAAAATTATATTGTACGTCTTGTGATATTACTTATCGTTTCATTTGAGTGTGTCCCATCTTGTGCCAAATTCTGTACTACGCTGTAGGTGCTGCATATCTAGAGGAACACTGAAATAATGCTTTAGTTAAAAACAACTAAACAAAGACCCATTTCATAATCTGAGCCATGTTTTCTGAGACTGGGAATAAGCAAATAAAGTAAAAATGCAGATACCGAAAGGAACTTTGTTTTTTAGGTACATGTAACTATGTCATTTTAATAATAAAGATTCACCTGCTGTTACTGTGTACAATCATACAGAGCAGCCACAGAGCCAGCTTTTCACATCTTGAGTCTCTTAAGTCAGACATTGCAGGGGGAGCACTATTTACAGCAACATCAACAAACAAATGTACGACCTCCAGGCCACCAGTGGACTGGCACTAATCATCTGAGTGAGTGGCTGTTGATGGAATTAGAACAGCTCCCTCAAACTATTAAAAAGGCACGGAAAGACATAAACGGTGATGTGTTGAAGGGGAGCCGTGGGTGGAGGGATGGAAGACGTAAGGGTGTTCATTAGTACAAAACTCCAGAACAAGATGACCCCCCCCCCCCGAACCCACCCACCACCGATTGGGCTAAGTGAATTAGAAGTATAGTCACTCAGCCAGACAATCATCAATTAAATCCTCCCATTCACAGACAGCAAATCACAATAATAGACAAATCTAGTGTGTGGATTGTGTTAGTGTTAGTGCGCTGAAGTAATTATTCTGATGAGAGAATAGACAGAGTTGACATTTATTTGAAATTTTTGCAGAATGAGGGTGACTACGTGAATGGCTGAAATGTGTTATATGTTGTTTCACAAGGCAGGGGGAAATCTTTGACCTGCGGTGGGGGCCAGATGAAATGTCAGGAGACCACCAGTCATTAGGATTCACCTTCTTGGGGATTGTTTTTCCTCTTCTAATCCAATGATTTGTTGCCTGCCTGTGAAGCTTTTCACTTTCACCTTTTGGACAAGCTCTTAATGCAGTTATTTTTATTTACCTCCAGATGATGTATTCTGCTACCAGCAATATTTACCACCTCAGTGGGATTGCTCATTGTCAAATAAAACTGACTGCTACCTGAATTTTTGAATTCATGGCCTAAAATAAACAGCTCCCCGATTACTTAGTTAAGATTAGAAATCAAAAGTTATTGGGATTTGCTCCTCAGACCAAGGGCCTGTTTTGGCAAATTTGCAACGTGCAAGCTGTGATTGGCAACATAAGATTGTTTCCTCACGCTCATTTTCACACATTTTGCTAAGCAAAACAAACAGCATAATTGTGAACACAAGAGTCCTGTGTCCCTCAAATGTTTCTGCAATTTGTGAGGCAGTCACTTGTGAAATATGACTCCATTGCTACCATTGTGCAATCTGTGGGAAGAACTGCTCACAGATTGCTTTTGTGGAACAGGGTTCCAGCATCCAAAATGGAACCAACTACTGGAATGCAACCCTAGACAAGCAGGAGAGGAAAACCAAAAAAAAATCAAGTGATCTTTCATGCTCACACGCTGGCATGTTACAGTCACCAATGCAAATCTTGTAAATCAAATGTATGTTGCTTATGCAGTTTATGAACAGCAGCCAGGTTTTTGTATTTCCAACACATTGTCATGTTCTTACACGAAAACATTACTATAAGCATGTGCGTAAAGTTAGGGTGCACAGGGTCTCACACTGGAGTAGAACCCGGGTCTCCTGTGGTAAAGTCCTGTGTCTTGTTGTTCAGTACAACCACCCCAAGCACTTCCCTATGGGCACATCAAGGTCGTGGAGAATGATTGACATTTCCACCCTTTCCTCACTCCTTATCACAGTGTCATCTTTATGGGCCATTGGACCATTCACCACTATCATCGCTCCAGTAAACAACTTTAGCCTAATTGACATAATTCAAAACATGCTTTAAAGTAACTCACATAAGAGGAATCTTTTATCAACACAGTCATATTTTTGCTTGACAACTGGCATATACACATGAGTAGCCGTGTGTTGGTTCAGGCATCCGGTATATTCAGGGCTAGGTTCAGCATTAGATTGTTTTGGAATACTAGAAAAGAGGTTGTGGTCAGCCAGTAATATTATTTAGGACCCAGTTAGCTTTGTTGGTGGGATTCTGAAAATGTAATGCACCACTTAAGGTTCAGCTGAGGTTCCATTGGGAGCATTTCTCCTGTATTTTGGAAGGTGGCAAGTTGCCTTTAACAATGCATCTCCCGCTGACAACATCCAAAGTTAGTGGCTGCCATCCCTGTGTTTTCCCAGGCAGATTGTCAATGTTTTCTGTGAGTAGATACGTTGCGCCACATTGCACCATCTGTTGCCAGTCCAACAGCCCTCATGTGTACTTATCCCCCAGTTTGTCTCCTCTGCACTGCTCTCATTAAGCCAGTACTGGGTACTGGCTTTCATTTCTGAACCCAGCTAATCAAAACTGATACTACCCAGTTGTTAGGTTGTCCAAGGTAAGTTTGTGTTTTTGTGTTTCATATTGGTTGAATGAAATTGAATTAATTAGTTCATAATTTAGCCATTGTGATGCAACAGGACTATCATAACGTGTTGTCTTCTGTGGTGGACTGCACTTGCCAATGTGTTCTAATAAGCAAGAAATACACTGGAGAGCTCCAGTACATCATTATGCTGTTTCATTAAAAACTAAACACTGGTGCTACTGACAAATGGGAGAGCAATCAAAGTAACACCCTGGGGTCAAATCAGTGCATTTTTACACAGTTTACAATGCAAAAACTGCGATACGTGATTCTCTAATAATGCAAACAGTCATAATGCAAACAGTGATTTCAGACATATAGTAGCGTATATGAAAGGAAAAAGAACAATTTAATGTTTGAACCCCATAAAACCTTATATGTGTAAGAGTGAAAATCTGTACTGACAATACGCAATCAAAAGACATATCGACATATCCGATATTTTGAACGATGGGTATCGTTCAACTAAGATGTGGAAAGCTGTCAATATTAAAGAGTGCAATTCTTTAAAAGCCTTAGGCGGCGATTACAACGGAAAAAGTAATTCTTTCCCTGTATCTGTGATCCCAATCATACTGGAACATTTGTTGTTTTTTGCTGTGGGGACGTCTTGCTGTTGCTAGGCAGCAAATAATCAGCCATCAATTACTTGTGTGCCAGTGAGCTACACATAAGTATTTACAGCAGCTATGTTAAAGCAATCAAAACACTGCAGTAACTGAAACACAAATCTAAAAATGTACCAAAAGGTTCACGTTTCAAGTGCCCTTCTAATGTTCCTCTAAGTCTGATATTTGTTGTTTACATTGAGGCAGTTTACTCCATTAAATCAGATGCTGTAGCTCCTAGGGGTCTGTAATAAGAACTAGTATAGGTCTTCTCCATCTTATGATAGTAGAGCCCCCCCCCCCCCATGTGGGAGCCATGGTTTGAATTCTGCATTTAGAGATTTGTGCATTTTTTGCATGCTTTCTGCGATTGGCGTCAATGGTAGTGTTTGATTACAATGACATATTTGGCTTCAGTATGTCAGGTGGAATCAACAGTCAGCCTGAATATCTCAACATGTCCGCATTTATATTTCTTATTTTATCTTTGTGGCAATGTACTGTAAGACATTCATATAAAGATTTGTTCTCCTCTGCTTAAGATTTTCTCATGCTTATAAAATTGCAAATATAGAGGTGGCCAGGGCAAGCAAGTGGAACTGATGTTTGCATATTTTTGGCCCAAGACAGTGAGATAAGGGGCTAGCATCTGGTGCTAACTGGACCATGCTCACTCCTTGGAGGTCTGTGTATTATGAGGTTCGGTATGTTAGCTAAGGGCTAGCATCTGGTGTTAATTGGACCATGCAAACACCTTTAAGAGCTCTGGTGCACTTTCTTACAGTCGGTTGGAAGAAACATATGCCTAGTGTGAAGAAGCATACTAAGTGGATTTGCTGTGTTAAGGCTTGTTGTAGCTTTTTAAGAAACAGCTGTATGTTTGCATAAATTTAAGATGCAACTCAACATGTTCCATTTTAGAGTCAAACAGTAACTTTCTAATAGGTTTATAGACCATGGTAAATGATCTTAGGTGGCCATGCATGTCGTTCTCTTGAATCTTTACATTTGCCGTCAGTTAAAATGGATGATTGTGCTTTAGCAATGGCCAACTTGTCTGTAATTTGAATTTGATTAAAGTACCTTAGCACCGCCACCATCACCCCTACCTATCCAACACTACTTTCAACACAACCCTTCATGTGATGTGTTTGCTGAATTTTAATTACAATAATGTACAATCTCAATATTGCAGTACATCTCTTTCCACCTTTAAGTAATTAATCAATTAACTTTAAAGGGAGTACTAATTAAAAAAAGACAAATTATAACAATGGAAGAAATTCCTTCTAAAGTGTCTTAAACTGCAGTATCTCCGTGGCTGATGGAAGAGATAAAATATTAAAACTTGACAAAGTCATTCAAAGCTGTGCACTGACATTATATTACATTAATGATACTTTTACATTGATTGAGTGACAGTGATAATGTGTGAAATGAATAGTAAAATGTATTAAATCCACTCTAATCACACCAGTGCTCTGTGTACAGTAAGGATCAGCATCACAGTGGCTGTATTGAGGAAGTTGTTGGTAAAACTTTGTTAAAGGTCATTTTGGGTCAAGCTGCTTCCATATACATGACCTACTCTGAGGATCCCTGTTATGAATAAACCAAATATTCCTGTCTTCCTGTGCTGCCCACATATTGAAAATTCTCCAAGAAAACAGTGTGGTGAGGTGCAGCTGCCAGCTACTCCATCTCTACCTGACAGACATTTCTTCTCATACAGTGAGAAAAAATGTGGAGTCTTGAGTTTTAATGCTGTATTTACACTTGTCAAAGAGAAGCCTACACAGTATATTGTATATACAGATCAATATAAATACATATATACATGTATATGTATGTGTGTGTATATATAGATCCATTATTACAACTTTATGAGCAACAGTGTATGTTTATATATATATATATATATATATGTGTGTGTGTGTGTGTGTGTGTGTGTGTGTGTGTGTGTGTGTGTGTGTGTGTATGTATTTATGTAAATATTTACACAATACAGAAAAATAAGGTAGGAGAGAAAAAAGAGAGAAAGATATAGATGCTACAGATTCAGAGAAATGTGACCGCACGATTTTTTCTGATTACAGGTTTTAGCTGGAATAATACTATAACATACAGTCTATTTTCACTATGCCAAATGATTCATCACATGCTGCCGTCTGCCTTTCTTAGTATATCGTGTTGCCATGCACAGTACATTACTGGCTATAATTTAATGCAGTCGTGTTACTACATTTCTACATTTGAATTTGAAATATGGCCATATACCTCCTTTTAGATTAGTTGGCGCTGCCTTAAGTTACTCCATTAGCAGTCCTTGAATGAGGCCTTCACAGTATTACAGATAAGGGTGTAAGTTATTGCCCCTGTCATGTGAAAAAGCTATGACTGAAGTCTTCTGTATTTAGCACGTCCATGTTTAATACCTATTATATAGAGTAAAGTATACTACAAGGATTTACAGAAGAGGATTAAGAAAAATTTTTAAATATACTAGTAATATTTACATTTATGGCCATGTGCTCATATCACATGCAGTGTGTGTGTTTCTTTTTGGGCCTTCACTCGTATTTGAGGATGTGTATCTGGGTATGACAAAGCTAAATTATTATAAAATGATAATGGTTCATAATTACTACTGTGCAATGATTGATGTCCAGTCTCTGCATCAGGGCTCATGCAGCGTATTTGAGTAACAGGGCATCTGTAGCCAGATTTGTTACTAATGAAAAAAATGAAAACACCCAGGGACTTGTGCGCATTTTTCAGGTAGTAACATTAAAATGAATTATCTAGATTATTTTCTGGAAAACTGCAAGCTAAATTGCTGCATATATATGGTTTATCCTGCTAATTTGAGTATGCTTATCCATTCCTGTTGTAGTGGTCTATAGTCTGGCTGGCATGATGAGAGTGAAGAACATCACCAGCGAGCCAGAGGGGCTCTGTACTTGGTTTATTATTCATGTGGCCTACCCAACACTCCACCCAATCTAGGCCAAAGCACTGCAAAAACTGCTGTCACGTTCCAGACTTTCGTTGGCCCATTCATTCACTTCCATCACGCTTTGACCAGGGAATAATTGACAAATTCGTCCTTCATGTAGTCCGATTCACAAAAAGTGGGGAGTGCTAGGGCCAGGGAAGCAAGAAGAATGACATACTATTTCCCCATGTGTTCACCTGAGTGAGTAAAAAGGGAAGGTAATATCCAGAAGCTTGATTAATTCATGAAATGCAGTGTCTTTCTTTTATCCAAAGCCCACACAAATGTGTTTCCGTATGCTTTTTACCTGCCAGGTTATTTCATAAATAAATGCTCTACACAAGACAGAGTGAGCACCATTATTTGGCCTGTCACTGCTCAAAGTGCTGCACCCCCAATGTGTGTCAATTCATTCTCCACTGTTGTACAGGGTGTAATTGCAACAAGGCTCCAAATAAGATTCCATCCCATCTGACATGTGTATGTTTGTGTAAAGCAAGCAGTAGTTACTTTTGCTGCTGGTGAGGGCAAAGGGGTGGATTGGATAGCAGATTCCCGGCCAGTACATCAGAGGGACTGTGATAATCAGACACCTGCTAACCTTCCTGCACTGCGTGTCTTAGTAATCTAAACTTCAGTGTGCCTCACTTTCTGGCATAACACCAAATAGTCTGTTTTGATCATTTATTAAGCTACATAGATCTGCTGTTTCTGCCTTCAGATTCTTCTCAGTAATTACACTGAATACTTCCACACTCAAGATCACTGCCTCGTCTCCAAAATTCACTTCTTAACTATTGTTATGAAAATGTATTAATATGGTTTACTATGCTTGATATATTACACACCAAGTCCTTCACTGTTGCTATACAAATCCCTGTATTAAAATCTGTATTGAAGGTGATAGGAAACACATGTCGTGAGCTGCAGGATCTGTGATGGCTTACAGCAGTCATACTTACATTAAGGACACTTTGAACTTGTTTCAAAGTGAAGACGAATGACATGCCATGTAATTGCATTTGTTGCAGACGTGAAATTTTTCTTTGCCAAAGACTTTTTTTTTTTGAGAAAGGCTTTTTTGTGCATAACAAGGATTTTTATTCACACAAAAAGACTGGTCTGTCAGCTGGGTAGGTAAATGGTTGCTGTAGGCTGAATGGAGCGTTAATGTGAAACAGACTCCCAAGGTTAAGTGGATGTTGCATAATAGTGGCATTTTGGTAGATAGGATTCGAAACACTTTCCTATTTCCTCCTTTGTCACAGCCTTTTCCAACCCATTCATACCCCAGAAGATGGCACACGACAACATCAATCCTAAAACCAAATTCATGTGATTCATGTGAGAAGTGATAAAAAAACGTAGCCACTTCATTTTAACACTGCTTTAGTCACCAGGTGACTCACAATTAAAAGTTAAAAGTTGACTCAAATTTTATTCCAGCACTTACTTTTTAGGTTAAGAGAATACATGCAATGTTAGGTTGATGAGACAGACTGCAACAATGTTTAGTCTTCTAAAAGACTTGTGTTATTGTGTAAAGGAGGGTGCATTCATGGTTAGTGAGTTAGCTTGGTCTCATGCTTCACTGGTTAATGTGCACTAATCTATTGCTGCAGATGTTGTCTGCATGGGGACTGGAACTGAGGAGTGACCAACAGAGCTCAGCATGAGGAGGGATGGACAGTGTGTTCCAGAACAGATGTTTCCAGCCTTTGTCATTTGGGCTTTAATCTGGTCAGTGAAGGGCATTAGAGTATATAGAAGGCAAATGGAAGGGATGTTGCATGCATGGGGACCCCAGCTGTTCGCTCTCTTTAGAACCCCCTCCCCCCGCTTTCAGTCTCAAATCCAGAATTTACCCTTAAACTCAAGCTACTTCAATTCAACTTCACGGATATACACATGCAAAGACAGCAAACGGCACACTCTCTGTAATTGGCCCAGAGTTGGGGCATGTGGTGTATTGTTGAACCTGTAGAGATTATGCAGCACTAGGATGTAATGCCTCCATTTTCTCTGATTGCCTAAGTACTATTTCCCTGCCTTTGGTAGACTGAATACCCAACTCATTTCAGCCTTACCACATTTTCTTTTCACTTTTCTCTCAATTCCCTTCTGTTGATTTGCTCCTCCTTTACTCTTTCTCTACTATTCCCTTTCATTCTCTCCTCCACCACCCCCTCCCACCACTCTCATCTCTCCCTCTCCTCCTTAGGGCCTCTGGCTGTCTCCCCACAAGTGATGTTCTCCTGGCCAGATGATGCATGCATATCTCTTGTGTCTTCTTGATGCTAACTCACGTCGACATTTGCACGGCATTGTGGGATTCTGCTCTCGGTCATATTTCATGTAATGATGAAAATGATGTTGGTGATGAGGCTTCGGGGAGGGGCGAGGGGTGAGAGGAGTGCTATTTTCTATTTTCTGCCCTTGTCTTTTCTTCAATATCAATCAGCACAGTGACATAAGATGGAAGATAATGGGTGTACCCAAAAACGGTAGACGGAATAACAAGTTTTGGTTTGACTTTGGATACATTTATTTTCACTTTCCATATCTCTGGAGCAACACACAGAACCAACTCCCATTACTGCTGATGTTGGTGTCAGTTTTGGAATTTTGATTAGCACGATTGTTTGTGTCATTTCTTTTTCACCTTCCGGTCAACCATGTTTACATGAACACCATATTCTGATGAAGTGATAGGAAGTGGAAATCATCTCTAATAGGACAGTATTTTCTTTGCAAGTGCACTAACAAGGGGAAATGTGTTTCTAAGCATAAACAGAGTGAGAAGCAGGGAGGATAAACACATTCAGGGAAAGAGGGAGGGGGTATGAATATTGGACTAACCCTGGAGAGAGGATGAGTGAGGGCCATGGCAGACGCTTGGCCCTCCAGCAGTGTCTTCTCTATGTGTGTGTGTGTATCTGTGTGCATGTGTTTGTGTGTGTGTGTGTTTATGAAAGAGTTACAGGGAGATGCGGGTGGTAGTGTGTACACTTCAGGGACTTGCCGCTATGCAAAGCTGTGTCAGTGGATATAGCATCTATGGAAGAGAGATTTCTTCACAGCCTTCGCTACACCCTAATTAATCTGCTTAAACCTGCTAGGCCTGTCTCCAGCACTCTTACACATCAGAAAAGCCAGGCAGCTCTGAATCCAAGCAGGATTTTCTCCATGAATGCCGGTGGAAAATCACTACAGCCTCACAGATGACAGCTTTCTGTCATAGTGTGCAGAAATGCATATAAAGTAGAGACAAACATACACCTCATCATATCCCATGGTGGATGTTGGATGGGGAGGCAGTTGCCACAAGGGGGGTCATGAAGCCCCTGAAATAATCAGGATGTTGGCTTATATTGCCTTCCTGCATCTGTGCTACTATAGCCAACAGCTGAAGCAATTTATGGTCAGTAGTGTTCTTTTAGCCTTGCCCTAAGCTACGGCTTTGATCTGGATCTTACACAAATACCAGTGACAAAAGGGTGTCAGCCATTCTTTGTCTCTTTAACTCACTGGTACTGCTAGAACGGTTGTAAATAATTCTCATGGAATATCTGTTAAAGAATCTGTCAAACTAATCTACTGTATCGCCATTCAACTCTGCGGACCACGGGGCCCTTTAAGCAGAGTGTTTGCCCAGTGCCCACCCTACCACTCTTGCATGCCACAATATACGGCAGATTCCCACACTGACTATCAAATCAGACCTGGAGATAAGGTTTCGTGGGGTTTTGGTTGCACTTAAGCAGATTACAGTGTAACGATTGGTGAATAAAGGACTCATCACTGAAGCAAAAATGAAATGTCCAATAGCTGCTTGGCACTATGCTGCTTACTGTGTCCACAGTAGGCGAAGTAATATAGTGAATTGCATGTGCCCCAGAGATTTAGAAAATGAAAGCTAATTGTAACTCTATACAAAGTAAACACAATGTTGAAACCTGCAGTGCAATAATATCTTCAGTTGATTTGCAAAATGACTTTTGTTCTTGTATAGATATTTCTCCAATCAATCAAGATAATCAACATTGTTTACTTTGATTTTGAAACTACTCTTTGGAGCATGATATATTTTACCTAGCCAATCAAGATAAAGTATTGTATTACCTAGTTTGGGTCTGCAGGGCTCCTTCTCGGCTCAGCGTTATTATATTCGATAAGTGTGAAATAGAATCATGTACATGCATAGATGCCTCTTTCACAATACACAGCCTTAGAGCACTGAAAACTTGGTTTGAACTGTGGGAAGTAGAACCTGGTCGGTTGAAGTAATATAAGAACTAACTAATAAATTAAATGCAGTGCTAATAATAATTTTAAAAGTAATAATAGGTCATTTGAAGTTTGTTCTTCTAAGCAAACACTGAGAAACTTTGAGAAAGCCTGCTTGAACTTGATTAACTATATTCAGACAATAAGTTGCTAAGGCTTTTTTTTTTTTTAAAGGAACAATCTAATTTACCATCTATGTGTAAAAATTTTTATTTTTTTTCCATATCTGTTATATGGAATAAACACAGACAGTATTTGGGGGCTTTTAACATAATTAAATTGTATTTTAAAGTGTGCCACCTGTTGAGTGGAAAATGGATGAGGAGATTAACAAAATGGCTTCATGTAATTTGCTAAGCCAAAAAGCACCGTTTGTTTGGATTTATATGTGCTTAGTAACCTAACATGGAAATAGATAAAGGAAAAAGAGAGGTGCAAAATGAAGAGAATTTTTAAAAAAAAGGGTGGCAGCAATTTTTTCTTCTTCTTTTTACTCTTGTTACTCTAAAATTTAATTCTTGACATTTACAAAACCAGATAGTATATTTACATGTGATTTGCCAGTTGTTCCGCAATCCAATATGACTCCCAGAAGATAAAGCTCAAAAGTTTATATGCATCTTTTGCATAAAGAGTAATAAAAAAAATACAAAAAACAGTTTACAACATACAATTTCAAGGCCCCTTGTTTTTCCTTGACTGAAAAGCCCAATATGTTTTCCAGTAGTTTCATCACTGGTTTTTCAGAAAAGACTCACCAGCAGCCAATTAACTAACACCATGGTGAAATGAACAAAAAGATTCATAAACAACAATATCATTTACAGAATCTCTTTAGGACCGTGCAGTCGGGGAACATGACTTGATTTATTCACTGCAGGCATCTTGATACTTGTACTTTTCGTTCATGTGAAAAGTAGATGCTCCAGTTTGTGCTTTAATGCAGCTGCCATTATTTTTTTAGATTGGGACTTTATTTTACCCCATTGTTCATTCTGTCCTCTGCATTTTGGATTTTCAACCGTGAACACCTGAAATTTAAAGTATTAGTAACTGGTTAATACAGCCCACAGCCAACCTGTAGTACTTAACTTGAACTACTCTTCTGTCTACAGTGAAGATTACACAACAGAAGACTATGCCACACATTATCAGAAAATAATATTGCTTTCAAATATAAAACTTATCATAACTATACCCCTCAGAATAACAATCATGACTAGCAAAAATGCTCAAAATGCCCCAAAAAAGCTTTCTGAATTGGCACAGACAAAACCAATTTTCCAGAAATGCAAGTGTGTGTAAGTGCACTTGTAACAAGGCCATTTATTTCCCCCATCATTTTATTTGACATTACCTCACACAACCTGCTTCTGTCATGACTTAGCTGCAGCGCAAGTCCTTGTGCAGTCATCCGCACAGAATGTTTTTCACCATCAAATATGAACGTTTCTCTTGTCTGTTTTGCATATTTTATTGAGCTAATTCCTGTTTTGATTAAGTATTTACAATATTAGACTTTTTTTATTTAAGATTGCTTTTAGTCGCACTCTCAGAAAAGAGGAAGTGTGTGTAAATGTTTAGTTCTGTTCTTAAAACGGATTTGTCGGTCTGTCAAATTCATGGCCACGCTCAGAATATTTATTCAGAATATCCAAAACTAATAAAATAATACTTATCACTTACTTATCAGTAGCACCTATCAGCACTACCTCAAACACAAATGAAAAACTGCAGCAAACCAAACCTTCTACTAGAAACCATGAAATGTTGCTTCACTGGTTTTGAACTTGCTTCTTTTTGTTCTACTTTGGGTAGCACATGTACAGAAAATACCATTAAACTTCCCTCTGAATTCCTTTTACCAAAATATTCCTCTACTTGTGGCTGAAAAATGCCTCAAGATGACATCTAGTGAAGGAACATTTAATTCGAATTATATTATCTTGTTGCTCACACTATGGAGTTTGTAATCACCTGCTCCCACAGATGACATCACGGTGAAAAACTGATCCTCATCTGGAGGACTTTTTCAGCTAGAACCAGGGAAATATTTTAATATAGAGAGGTCAGACGGGAAGTTTAAAAGCCTTAATGTACATTTAGACTCTTAACTAAAGCCATAGAAAGCAAGTTGAAAATCACCTCACACAAAAGCCTTCAAATACAACAACACAACACACAACAGTTACACACTGGTGGGATCTTTTCATAACGCTACTGCAACAAGGTGTTACTGCAATGAGTAATGGCTTAATGGTTTTTCTCTAGAACAAGTGTGATGAGAATAATATAAAGACATGCATAAAGGCTCCGGTTTTTTAATTCCTCAGTAATATATTAAACTGAAATTGAATGAAAATCTATTATTTATTCATTAATTTTTTTGTCTTTTCGACTTATCCCGTGAGTTCCGGGTCGCCACAGCGGATCATTGTCCGCCCCTTCCTAACCTCCCCAATTTCTACCGGGCTTGGAGCGGCACTGCACAGCTGGGGGAGGGGAATGGGCTGTTGGGGGTTCAGTGTGTTGCCCAGAGACACTTTGACATGTCGCCGAAACCAGGGATCAAACCACTGAACCTGTGGTCTGTGAGCGACTGCCTCACCAACTGAGCTACACTCTGTGAATGAAAAATCAAATGTACTGTGAAAATACAGAAGCATCTTGGGATTTCTAGTCTTTCCCATTAATACTTTGACAGATGGACCCAGAAACCCTGCAAACTCTACCTGCTAAGCCACAAGCATCCCATACAAAGAGAGAGAAATCATGTTTATTGTGCTGTACCGTCCCATCCAGAGCAGAGATTCTCATCATATCACAGACAATATCAGACATTATAGTACTCTCACTCGTTCATAACTTATCGACCTCCTTCCCCATGTCCTCTTCCTTCTCCTTAAGGCCTTTGTAGATCCATCGTTTCAAAACAAGCGAACTGACCCATATTTTATCTGTCTGGCCTAAGGTTCTTATTGGTGTGTGAACAATTTTTGACTCCTATTGTTTCCACCCGGGGAACTTTGTGTTAATTGTGATCCAGCTGCGATGACTTGACTTAATAATATTTAATGCCAGGTTCTAAATGAGCACATGGTGCAGCCAGTGAAAGGTTCAACAGTTCTGAATATGTGTAAAAGAGTGAAAGAGTGATGGGAAATGTGTCCTCATGGTTTGCAATGTTTAGTAACAGTGTACTAGCAATCGAGGAAGACTGTAAGAAAATGGATGTCATTTAATATGACCTGATTTTACTAACGGTTTTAAGGCATCGTTCCATCAAATGAGTAGCTGTTCCTCAGACTGGGACAGCTTGCAGATTTAAACAGCTCCCTTGTCTGGTTTAAAGACCAGAGGTGAGGTGGTCTTTGCTATTAGTCTTCTTTAGGAAATGTTTTGCCTGAGGCAACTTACATCTCAGAGCAGTTATTTGAATTTCAACCCGCAGAGCTACATCTCTGTCTATAAATACTGGCCAACATTTGTAGTTAAAGTACTGCACAGTATAAGGAGTGTTTAATTCAGTCAAACCTGGCTTTGTTTGTTGTCTGTTCCTTACTACTGCAAAAATTGGCAAGTACCCTTCACATAATGAAGTGAATGAACAGACAAAAAAACACGAAAAACTACTGCCTGACGTTCTCCAATCGTGACCTTGTTAAGATTCCAAAATTCCTTGCTAGAGGCAGTTAACAAAGCAATCTCAACTCAAGGTCCACCTACACACTTCTTCTGAAGCTTTCTGTGCTTAACAGCACTGTGTGTTTTTCCAGCACCCTACTGTAGATATGAAGCCATCTAAGCACTGCTTTGTCTAGTACAAACCCAACATGCAAATGTTTGCACTAATACATGTGTGCTGAGGAAATGCACACACAGTTCTAGTGAGCAGACATGCAATCAATAAAATGATGTTTTAATTGGACTTAGGACGAATGCTAAAGCACAACAATTCCAAAACCATCCCTCTCCTTCTGTGTTAGCTCAATTAATCCCTGATTGGAGCTAATTGCTTGTGCAAAGTCTGAATCTGAAATAACTGTGGATATGAAGTAGCATACTTGGCTGTGTCTCCATCACTCTTTAATGCAGTCTTCCTGCCAAACAAACCAAATATTTGATGACAGAGTGTCTAATTGCATCCTGTCTGTCTTACTTACTCTCCCACTGCCTTTGATTAACAAGCATGGACAGGTGCATACTGCATCAATGTGTGTAGGGTTTAGATTTACATTCACGCACCATGGTTTATACATTAATGCTGCAACAGACATACTCAATCACTAATTCACCACACAGCAGCCCCCGTAGTCGCTTTTGCTGTTCTCCAGCCATTAAAACACTCTGGTCTGACTTCACTCAAGCTATTAACAGCTGTAAAGCAGTCTGAATAAACTGTGAGCTAATGATTAGAATGCATCTGCGAAATCTGAACTCTATAGCACTGCATTTAGCAACACTTAATTAATCTTAATGGATTCTGAAATAAGCCGGCCAAACAAATATCTTATCCATAAATTACTTTTCTCTGTTCCATACCACATATTGCCACAAAGCACTCCCCAGGGACACTTTAACACTTGCACATTAATGCATATAAGTGTGGTGTATGTGCGCATGCAGGACCACGCACAGACACGAGCTGAAACATACATCCTCTCGCCACAGAAAAGAAATCACAGCAAAATATTAGCTCCTTAAATCAACCTCTTTTCCTTTTTGTTTCCTTTCTCAGCTTCTTGACCTCGCTGTTCAATTTTTCTTTTCTTATGCTCTCCTCACATTCTTTCTTACATTGTCCATCTGTCTTCTTACGTTGCAGGATAACCAAATGAGTTAGGGACTGCACCGGTTATTTGAAGGAAGGTCGTTATATTTATTTTTTTTTTTTCATTTAGTGTCAAAGTTGAACTTGCAGTAAGTGGCGTTTGCAGGAGTTGGTTCATATGTTTGCATGTATGTGTGTGTTTGTGAGTGTGTGTGGTGTTCTTATCACCTCCTCACACACCTGCTTCCCTCGAAGACTGAGCCTCCCCTCTTCTGATGCCTTCTCATCAAAGCCACATACAGCCACAGTTGTCGCTTCCCCTTCCCTGCGTGCGCTCCCCTCCCCCCCCCCACGTCTAGCTGGTCTGGCTCTCGTTCAACAGCCACCACTCCTCTTGTATTACTGTGTTGTCCAGACAGTCAGACCTTGCTGGTATCATACCAACCCTGGGAGGAAAATTCATGTGGCTTGGCGGATGTACATGCAGGTGCTATAACTCTTGGAAGGACTATTAAGGATTAGGATGGATGACAAACTGCTGTAAGCCTGAAGTTAGTGGCACTGGGTGGTTTACTTATTATAATGCAAACCAGAGCTGCAAACCAAAAATGATTTTGCTAACCAAGTCAATGTCAGTGTGCAATGACTATGCCACATTATAAAAGTGTTAATCTATAAAGAAATGGAAATATAGTGTGTGTGTGTGCGTGCGTGTGTGTGTAAATCAGAGAAATGTACTAGGCTTAGAGAGCAGCTTGGCCCTATCTTTTGGCTACGGGCTCACAGTAAGTTTAATCCACATCCGGCCGTGATTGTCCTTCGTCCTCTGTTGTAAACAAACTGAAGAACAATTTGGAGAAACTTGATTGTTAAACTGAAAGCACTAAAACTAAATCAACAATGATTCACTTACTGTAAGATATTGTGAGTCTCTGTTTATGGCATTAAATCTCTGTGCAGGATGATCTGAAGTTATGGCACAAGGTGACTTTGCTATTCAGCAGTTTCAAATAGGGTTATAGTTAGTATATTTTTAAATAAGGTTTAATACAGTGAATGGTTTGTAAAGTCATGCATTAATTATTTGATCTATAAAAATATCACATCACATGTACACCCAAGGCCTGTTATGATATTTTGTAAAAGGTTTGTTTCAGCCAACCAAAAATCGTTTCCCATTGTTATTCTTGTAACAAGAATAAAATGAAATACAGTATTTAAAGTTTAGTGATTTGTGTTTAGCTTGAAAATTATATCATATATATTTATTCAGCTTTTAAATTTGTATTTTGGTGGTCACACATATGCCTAAAATCAATGCAAATTCATCTCAGTCCTGAGAAAATCTGGAATAATTACGAAATCTACGAAAATCCTGCACAAATCTTAGTTTTCCTCTGCACACAACTTACAGACCTTAACTTCTTCTGATTGCCTTCCTGTCTGCCATCACTGCACATGTAACATGGACTCTCAATTCATCTTTCTTCCTTTTTCCTCTCATTCCATCTTCTTCCACTTAGGTTCCTTCTTACGTGAGGGGTGCACATTTAATTAATGTCTTTGGATTTCTAATTAACAGATGCTGAGGTTTATTGGGAAAGTAAAATGAGAATCTTTATTTCTTTGTCTCCCTTGCGGCTGGGATTTTAGGAGCAATTTTTTTATGTCTCATCAAAAATCTAACACAGGGTTATCTTATCCTGGTACTTACTTTCCGTATTAATTCGATGATATTTGTCTGTTAAAGCATGCATTTGCTGGGTGCTTTACTCGGTGGAGCTGTATTTGTCTAATTTCTTACCTTTCTAATCATCATTCATCTATGCATGTAATGTCAACAGTCTTACCTACAGTCACAGAGCTTTCATGCTGGCATCTGCATGTGTGGTATGCGTCCCTTTCTCTCTCAGGCATCTGTATGTGTGGTATGTCCCCCCCCCCCCCACCTCCCCCCAGAGATCTGCAACATTAATAACTGTAAGTGGATAATGCTCTAGCTGGAATTCCGATCAAGGTTTAATAAGAGCATGATTCAGTCGGCTACTGGCGGCAGGAGGCACTTTGCGTGTGTGTGGGTGTGTTTTCAGGGATGCGTGTAAATGCAAATGTGGCTTAATGTACACTATGAGTGCATCCAAAGGTTTCTGTGATCATCTTCTAAACTTTTGCTTCATATTGACACAAATGTGGCACCTGAATGTATGTCACATGTCCCTGCTGGCGTTAAGGGCAAACTGAGGTCAGTAAAAATTAAAAAGAGGATAAAATGAGTCATTAATAATGTAGTGAGGAGGGGGGAGGTACCATGCTGCAGTTGTCACAGACTATTGCTGACTGTCAGTCTTAAAGCATGAATAAATAGAGACGATAAGATGCTTTTGTCTTCTGTCTACAGCTTTGTGGTCGGAACTATAAATGGAGTAACGCCATGTACTGCCGTGCTTTTGGGCATACACTTTCCATATAAGTACAATATAAGCCTAAAAGCAGCTTAATTGGAGCTTTACATAGATTCTAAGTGTGCAACCACTGTTCTACAAACACCAGCACGCACTGCAACACTGCATAACATCATACGTTACAGCAAGACAAAAGAGAAAATGAAAATGTACTATAAATGCAACTTTACATGGAAATGCTTTATAATTATTAATGTTTCTATTCATTATGTAAGACTACGTTCCCAGTGGAAATAAAAGGACAATACAGAGGAAGCATTAGTTATGTTGAGAAGATGAATGTTTTGGCTGAGAGTCAGAGCCATTAAACATGATATCTGTTCATTGTCATTAGCTCCAAATGCTCCAAGTGCAAACCTGACTTTGACATTTAATCCTCTTACTCGGAAGAGGACTAATGCATGCAGGGCATGAGTGCACAGTACATCCAACAAATTGATCGATCTTTTATGTGCGTACATCGATGGGAACAGTATCAATGTGAGCACCATATTTGTTGTCTCTCCAATCTATTTTGACTCGTCGTCTCTGTTCCCGTCTCCCCCGTCCTCCGTTCAACCAGATGGCCTCCCTCTAACAGAGCATTGACACCAGATGTGCAGTTCCAGTGTCAACTCAGGGACCAGCTGGGCTGAGTGTGCCAGTGGTTCTGTTAATGAAAATGGCTCTGCTGTGTGTGTGTGTGTGTGTGTGTGTGTGTGTGTGTGTTGTTTACTGTGCTTCAGTAGCATGTGACAGTTGGGGAACTCTCTGTGGGTGAGGCTTTCAAGAGTGAGCCACAATGAGCTGCAGTGCTGCTCAACTCAGCCATGCAGTCCTCAACAGCACACCCACCAAGGTTGAAGCTTTACAGCTACCCATCCAGAGTAAACACCTCTCTCTCAACATTGATATATTCCTCTCAGCATCTTGCTTTCTGGCATTCAGTCTTTTTTTTTTTTTTTTACTGTAGACATGTCAACAAGGGATCACTGTGCTAATTACTAATTCATACACACTCCTCACCAAAGAAGTAAAAGTGTAAAAGTACAAACTGGCACACTGTTTAGAGTAGAATTCATCCAGCTATAATTGCTTTCCACAGACTACAGTATGCTCATTTTTATGAATCATTGCTCTCATTTTGATTGGTCCCAGATAGAATGCAAGGTAATACTGTAATGAACATTTTATCCGATGAAACCTCGAGCCCCGGCTAATGAAGTTGTTACTACAAGCTGCGCTCTCTACTTTATGAATTTGCTCAGAAACAACTCATTATTACAGATCGTTCTGCTGATCAATTAAATGATAAGGAAACAAAGAAATGTTGTTTACTTAGCCGTAATTCTGACTGGCTGCATAGGCTGAAGGCAAATTAGCTAAGTGAAAAATGTCTAATGAAAAAGAAAAGTCTCCCTTTTGAAAATATGTAACACGCAAATGACAAACGCAAAGGCCTATACACCTTGTGTACTGCCTAGTTATCTGAGCTGATTACATTTTGTCGCTATCTCCCCCACACAAAGATCATGAAGAGGTGTGGGTGGAGGGTGGTAGATGGGCTTGAGGAGAAACTCTTAAGCAAGCTCAGAAAGGAGATTCTTGCACTTGCAGAATAAATCACGGCCTCTAGAAATAATCATAGCCTCTGGTTTTTGAAGGTAATCTGGAGTCTGCTCACCTTTACACTGTCATATTTTTAGCACATGTTGAGACAGATGTGGAGCAGCGGACTGACGCAGGAGCGAAGACTTCTATGGGATTTAATCCATTAAGCCTGTGGGGGCGGAGATGTGACTCCAGATATTGGAGACTTTTAAGCTCTACAGTAATCTATCTGTCTTCAGCCCAGACTATCCGTGAATAGTTCTCACCTGAATTTTACTGATAAAATGTCCTCAAATTCCACATGCCCCATTCTTTTTAAAAGGACTGGCACTTATGACACTGACACTCTATCAACCAAAGCAAAGGACGTTCGTGTGTCAGCTGAAGCCTCGCTCCGGAACCAGTCACATTATGATAAACGACCGTGAAACAAGTAAACCACAATACGTAATGTGCATAATTAATGTTTGCGACTACAAACCGACATTGAAGATAAACTTCTGCTCCTACAAGACAGAGCTCTAAAAATGACACTGTCACTTGTTTGTTCAGCTAATACCACCTGCATTCATTCCTTTAAAACTGGTGTGCTGTTGTCTAAGGCTGTTGTCATCACAAACACAGAGAAGTGACAGCAAAAGTGTGCAGCAATTGTAAAAGCCCAAAATCTGAACCCCATGCTGCTACAGGAAAAAAAAAAAAAAAAAAAAAACGGATCAAGAAACTCAATATGAATTCTACTATTGCAGTAGTTGTCAAAACATTTCAGTAAAATTCAGAAGTCAGCCTTTTGGTGTCTTACTTTGAACAGTTCACTGGCTTTTATTTGGGAAAGTATCTCTAAATTGCTTATTTTGTCCAGAGTAAGAGCTACAAGTCTTGGTAGCAGATATCGGGCGAGAGGCAGAGAAGTTCACTCTGAACAGGTCCTAAGGCTTTCACTGGGCTAACACACGTATGGACTGACAAACACATTCACACCTGCTGGCAAATTAGTTTCCAATTCATCTAACCTGCATGTCTCTGGGCTGCAGGATAAGCGCCCGGAAGAGACTTACACTCCTACAGGGAGAACATACAAACTCAATTTGTGCCTATACTATACTTTCTTGCTGTTTGATGACGGTGTTTACCACTTAGTGTTTGTGCTGCCCTGACAGACTGCTATTTTAACAAACACACACATCACTCACTCATGTAGATTTCTCACATCAACTTTAACATAAATAGATGTTTTCATACAGAAATATATTTACATGTAGACTTCGGCTCAGAGATGTTGGGGGGGAGAGTGGGAGCTCACAGCTCAGTGTGTCAGTCTGAAGGATGATTCCTCTGTTGCTCTGTGGATTAGACTGTCTACTGAACACACTTTGAATGCAGCTGTGTTTACACACTGCTGCCAGGAAAAGAAAATTTCTGAGATACACACAAATGAACTGAATTCATTTTCATCTTCACTCTGAAAATAATAATTATTATGTTTACATGCATGATTGATAATTCATATATTAGAAAAATTGGTTTCATTTTGAAGGAGTGGTTTTACATCAACTTATACCTTTTGCAAAGTATATTATGGCAGTACATTGGTCTTCATTTATGCATCAGACAGCATGCAAACAGCAACCAGGTAGACTCTGCTGTAAGCCAAGTAATAATTTGCCGAGGGACTGGATGCTCCAGTGGGTGTGTTGTTCCACGGTGTCTCATCAATTACATTCCCTGAGAGAAAACACCCGGCTGTTTTCTGTTTCTTCGGTTGCTGAGGTTAATGGCGCTTTTCTTGAATGCCTCTGCCAGCCAGTAATTGGAGCAACTTAACAATCATAAGTGCATTTTTTTTTTGTTGTGTGTAGAGCACAGGCTGTACAGCCTTATTAACAGTTGAAAAAAAAAAAACAACCTTTTTTCATTGACCCTATCTTCTTTCCTTACCGTCTCAGTTTTTGCACTTCACATTCAAAAAAAAAAACACAATCTCAGGAGAATATCTTTTATCACATTTTGCTCCCGTTAACAGGACTTTCAAAGGCACTAGGTGCCAGACAATTAGAAGACTTGAGAATTAGCAATGAAAGGAAAACCCTTGTTTTAGTATTTCTAGAATTCACGCTTTGTTTTAAAGTCAGTTAATTAAATCAGAATTTAGGCCTTTAGTGCCTGGTCATACCAAGTAAGTTTGTTTATGGTAGAATTTTAGTAATTAAGCGTAACCCCCTTTAAAGAATGATGCATTACATTTGAATTCCAGCATGGTGCCTGTTTAGCGTGATGAAACTAACTCAAAGTAAAAGGACACTGCAGGAATTCATCTTTTCAGTGTGGATGCCATGATATGTTTTAGTTGTGCGTTAATGACTAATGTTTTATTTCAATATTAAAGGTATGCACTGCGGAAGTCTGCGGCAAACAGTGTGTTGTGTTTGCCTCTGTCTTTTTTATGCCCTGGGGGACGTGGGATGATTTTTTTTTTTTTAAACGAGAAGACAGGATTGTCAGTTTCTTACATCTTGTATCTAGAGAATATGTTTTGGCATCCATCTTCATGCTTGCATCTGTCAGTCATTTACTACATGTGTTATTCTCCAACCTTTCTTATGAATACGTGACACAGATGTTGTCTCTTTCCTTCGCGTGTTCGTCTGACCACAGACGATCAGGTTTGGCACATGGCGTCGTATGCACATCAAACTGTACAGTCAGTGCAGACTGGCTCCACTGTGTCAGCAACAGAGAAGTGCAGCTCTTTACACTGCCGAGTCAGCCTCTGGCAGCAGTCATTTTTACAATGATTGAAAGGGTTATTACATTGCCTGCAGGAGGAAGAACCATCCCTCTGTTGTGCACTGTGTTTCATCAGGTGGAGCTTTTCGTGATGAGCGATGGCACGTCATTTAGTACAGTGATTGACAGCTTATGGAAGCATCAAGGAACACAATTTGATTTTTATAAAATCAGGTGAGACACGGAACTACAAAAATCAAATGGGTGAGATGCTTCTTTACACATAGAATATCTGAGCTTCCCCCACTGAAACATGCTTGTTTACTTGAAGAGCCATTTGTTGTTTCTGTCAGTCTTAAGAGGATGTTTTTTAAAGAATCTGCAATATAAAAAGATCAATAAAAGCACCTGATACATCATAACAACACTTTGTTCAAAAAACGGGAACAGTTGGTTTTGTTGTACACAGGTGTACTGACTTGTAGATGTTTATAAGCATGAGAAAATTCACCAGTGTATGTGTCTATTAACTATTATTATGGAGTTAGCGTGACTTAATCGGTCGCAGCGTAGTAGAATTTCTTATGAGTTACTTTCCAGTTGTTGTCAGGGCCAACACAGAGAGACATACACACCATTCACACTGACATTAACACCTACAGGCAATTTAAAGTCACCAATTAACCTAACATGCATGTCAGGAGATGACCCACACAAGCCGGAGAACACGCAAACTCCACACAAAAGGCCACGGTCAGCCAGGAACCCACAACCTTCTAGCTGTGAGGTGGCAGTGCTAATAACTCCACCACTGCGCTGCCCTCAATGGCTTTGCTAAATTAATAAATGAGAGTGCCACAGGGATGACATTTTTTTTGTAGGCCAACCCAAAAGTTATCCTCCTCCTGCTTCCCTTAACAAAAGGTTAATGGAATTTTTCCAGTGACCTTCGGAATTTTTGTTCAAATTAAGCTCTGTGACAGAAGTTTATGATAGTTGCACATTTTGTTCAACAAAATGCCTCTTCTGATTTTTTAAACTAAAATACAATAAGCAGAAGTAACAAGCTATTGTGAGGCTATAATTTAACCACACATGACTTAAACGCCGCCACCACCAAACTTCCAATTCGTTATTTGATTTAGTGCACTTACCTGATTTAGAGAAGCTTGTCTTCTTTTAAAGACCCGGTTAAGTTAGTGATCGTGAGTAATAAACCTAAAAACGATGTCTCTGGACTGATGACCTTTGATGCTCTCTTCAGCCTGTGGTCTCATTTAGCCACTTGTTAGCAACTATCATGTTTAAGATCCATAAAAGCTTAAAGATAGCGCAAGTTCAGGGATAATTTGATGAAATTTATGTTATGTTAAGACTAAAACATAAAAATTTCTTGATAACTAATTATAACCTTATTTCAGACTTTCAACTAAAAACCCATCTTAAGAAAAACATCCCTACGACACTGTTTTCGCCTGTGTTTACAAGGGTGCAAGGATGTGCTTTTTTTGTCAGTAATGGCAAAAAAAAACCAAAATTCATTGTGTGTGCCTTAAATTTGCAGTAGTGTAGGTCACATTACATCAAAAGACAGTATGATGCAACACAAAGATGGAGCTGCTTTACAGATTCACGGCTTATCATGTCTGTAAGGGAGCGTCAGGCCAGTCTGCTGCCTTTAGCCCACTTGGCAGCCTGGTGGCTGTTGCTCATCTGTCCCCAAGGCAGTGTGAGCACATCACCGATCTGGACCAGGATTAAAGGACCTAATACTAACAGCTGTGCTGAGATTAGCCATGTCAGTATTTACAGTTATTTTGTCAACCAGTGGACCACACACTCTGCTCAAATAATGAACTGCTATATTTGAATTCATACTCTGTTTTCTTTCACATGGACCTTGGCTCTAGATTGCACAAAGTTTGTTTTTAGGAAGAGATGGGTGGAGGATGAAGGAGGGACAGGTTGTTGTGGAGGAGAATAATGACTCGGGATTATTACTGATGTATGTAGATAAACAGAAGTGTCTGCAGAGTTGGAAGAAGCCAACTCCTATTTTTTCACAAAATGCACTACAAATGGGAGATGGTGATGGAAAAAAAAGAGAGGAAGTTTGACAGAGGATGAAGACTGAGATGATTAACTTAAAATGTGAACGTCTGCTGCATAAAGAGTTTGATGGATTGACTAGTTTTATCTCCTCTGAACGTCTGTGTGAGGGAGAAAAATATGTCATGTGTGACTGTGTTTCGCACACTTACTTCCTTCTGTGCGTCAGCACGTGCCTTCAGCAGCGACGGCATGAATATGCATGCCTGTGTTCACATGGGGGACGACTCAATGGAGACTGATCACCCCATGATGGGCGATCACTGGAAGATTGAACTGATTTTCCATACCTATCCCTTTATGGAAATGTCATGCATAAAAAAAATGATGCCATTTTGTGAAGTGCCACCACAGTCTTTCTTCTGATAGATTATGCATTTTAATCTGCTCAGATGCTTTATGTGATGGAAGAGGCAGAACCAGACCCTGAGAAGGTGTAAGAGAACAGCAGGTTGGCAACAGCCACCATTAGCTGCTCCCTTCCAGTCCCATGCAGTACGAGTATGCACAGGGTCTGTGCTGGCCTTGGAATTACAAGGGGTGTGCATGGATGTGATTAACAGAGATTTGGGGCGAATAATCTTCTAAGCTGCTCAGTGGTGCATTGCTGTTTGTGGCTGGGGTGTCGATGGGAAGAGTTTATGGTTGCTGAAAGGTATACCTAGAACGCTGTGCTTTGGAGGGTGACCATCCAGAAGTTTATTTTTCAAATGTAAAAATGTACGTGTAATATTTAGGCCAAAATAGCTAAGCCTGCATGTGGAAATACATTTTCGGTAGTGGGCATTGTCCCGAACAGTTGCTTGAAACATGGTCAGAATAACCAAATCTAAAGTAAAACATGCAGTAAACTGTAGTAGAAAATGAAGTTTAATCTGATTGGATATTTTTTAATCTGCATTAGGCTCAGCTGCTGCTGACTTACTCAAAACTGAAAAAAAAAAAAAAAAAATCCTAAACATAAGCTATTCAATAAATATAGGAAGATGCACTCTTAGTGTTTTATTCAAAAGTTACATCTTGTTTCAGACACTGTCCTCAAAATCAGCAGCTGGCAGTACTTGCTCTGCACAGGGCTTTTATTATCTCCTTACCTCAAAAAGGTGAGAGCAGCTTATTGCTGCTCTGTTTGCACCAAGATTAGTTTTGAACAAAATAAGAAAACATTCAAATTACAATATATAAGCTTCCAAGCAGCACAAGAAATGATGTGAATTCATATTGTAACTGCACCTGGGCATGTACAGATAACATGCTGCCTCACTCTCACTATTCAGCAACACGTCCCTTTTTCCCCCCCTATGTTTGACTTGGGTTTGAACTATTTGAAGTGATAAAATGTGACATTTTTTTGTTATTTTTGTGTTATTAACTTGCTGTGCTTAGTTATATTTAGCAGCTGCTTTAATATTTTAGCCGGTGGGAAAGCACAGAGTCATGTAAGGATTTTAAAGCAGAAAACCTTATACATATTGAAATCGACCATCATTTCCATACTTAAACATCAATAAACAACTGAACGGACAGTGCTAAAAAGAATAGGACTTCAAATGGATATTTGAAGTATCCATGTGGCAATAAATTAGAGGAATTATGTTTAAAAACATTTGCCTTCCTGCTACCAGCTTATGTCAGTCCTGTGTGTGTAAGGGATAGGTGGGGGGTGGCAGGGGTTATGTACTGTATGCACAGTTTCCCCTCCAGGTCACGTGTGTCTTGTGTACTACACTCATATTTGATCATTTTGGTTAATTTACTCATTTAGAGATCACAGGTCAAACTGGTGAAATCAAAGCAAGAAAGTGTGGCACATATTATCAGTTAATGTGGTAGCATGACATTACCATATTAATTAGTTTTCTTTTGTGTCAAATGCCAGCAGTAGTGAGGGGAGGAGGGGGGGGGGGGGTTGCCCTGCTTCAAAAATCCAAAAATTTACATATCTATATACTATCCAAACATGCACATATTGTGGCCCATCTGTATGTGCCCATGCAAAGAAGGATATAAACAGGATGTTGTGGTAAACACACCTCGGTACCACTATCTCTGGTGGCCATCGGGAGATGTGTTTGATCATGCCGAATGGTGCAGATGCACAGATTATCGCCGGCAATTTTTGCTTTCTTTGACATCACTTTTCTCCATTACTGCACTGTTCTCAAAAGAAGCAAGGAAATGGCGAACTAGGATGTGGCCCACTGTAATGTATACATGCAGAAAAGATTCCCACACATCATTTCTAGATCATAAAGAGTGGAGCAAAAGTGTGGGCTAGAGCTAAAGCAAATGTGCAGGGAAACTAATTTCGCTAGATTTTAAGTCTGTAAAGGTGTGTGAGAGAACTCGTTCAGCTTGATTTAAATTAATTTCAGCATTATGATGATGACAATGATGATGACTGTGTAAAACAGCAACATGAATAATTTCAGCTGGAGAAGATGAGCACATTTAAGAAAACCTCTCTCTCTCTCTCTCTCCCTGGGTGATGACTGCTTTAGTGAAACAAGGCGGATAAAAGGTTAGATTCTGATCCTTGACTCATTTTCCAGCTCATGTTGTACATTTTTGCAATATTGCTGCAAGGGACTATGATATCTACAGTCTTTGAGAAAAAAAAATAATGTGATTGTCTTTTTATATATTTGGCTTTTTTCCCATTTGTTTCTGTTCTCACTCTTCAAGTGCCTCTAAAAAAGAGCAGTATCAAGATTGATGAAAACAGGTCATATATGCCTCCCAGCCCAGTCAGACTTGACAAATGTTTCTTTTAAATACTCACAAATATAATAAATAAGCAGGAATTTAGCGCCCTTAAAATATAGAGTTGTTTGCATAATGCCATGCATGCAAATCTGCAGCAGGATTTACAGGTGTTAGCAGATGAGATATAGTAGTCTGGGAAGCCGGCAGAAACAGATTTACATATAGTCTGTGAGATAGAGAAATGTGTTCTACTGAAGAAATGCGTAGAGTCAGGAGTAATTAATTATAGATGTGGAAATGTGGATTGAGGGAATGCTGTTACAGTAACTAGAGGCATGGCAAGTCTGAGATGTTGGAATGTGATGGAGGAAGGGAAGAACACACCATTTAAACTAGCCACAAAATTTACATTACACGACAAGAGATGGGATTTTAATTAAACGTGACAGTGGGAGGACATTTATTGCTAAGCCTTCTTGGTGGTTGACTGGTTTTTGACTCAAAGGCCAAAGAATGCATAACAAATATAACATAGTCTACCCCAAAGTGTTAATTCACATTCAAATATCTCGTGCAAAAAGAGGTTGTGAGTAAAGTACTGGGAAAATGGGCCTTAGGGTTCTGCTTGGTACAAATGACAAATCTGAAGAAAAACAACACCGAAAAAAAGAAAGTAGCCATGTCCAATTTAGGACCAAAGCTATGGGTGACTGCTGTTTTGCTATAGTCCCTGCCAGTTTGTAGAAACTAAACAGCATCTAAACTCAGCTAAATATGTTGCCACAGGCATGCTCATATTTCACTGTGCATCTATTTCCAACCTTCACATTGATGCTAATTGGACTTGACACTAATGATGCCAAAAAAGCAACGCAAAGCCGTGTTGGGTTTTCTAGCTGCCTGTTTGTAGTTTTGGAGATTGCTGACTTTAGTTACCATGCCTCCGGATCGCACGCTGCCTTTGAGATTAGGTTCAATGTTGGGTTGAAAAATGGAATTGAATTTGGGTCAGATTTAGTCTAAGTGCTAATATGTCACGGAGAGTTTTTTCAGTAACGCAAATTAGAGTTTGAAATCGCACCATGCAACCAACAAGACTTTGGTGACTGTACAGACTGAATTTTAAACCAATATTCATTTTCATTGTATGTTCTTATGTTTCTCTCCATACATATATATTGTGTAGAGATCATGGTGTCAACAAATTCCAAAACTTTTTTTTTTCTCTCTACATGCTGGGTACTATAGACTATCTGTGAGCATTGGCCTTAAATTAATTCACGTTGTGTCCTGCTGTTGGGAAAGCAGAATTATAATAGGTAATGTACATCTGTGCAAGGCTCGCAGCCTCAGGGGACGCTGTGTAAATGCTCCTCATCTCCCTGGTGATCATTGTCCTGACTGATTGCTGATGACTTTTGTAGGGCACAGACATGTTAGCTTGTTTATTTATTCACAAAAAAAGAAGATCCCCCATGCAAATAGCCAACTTCACTCTCGATTTTTCCTCCCCCTGGATTGTGCGCGGACATATCTGTCTTGGTTTCTGTTTCTGTCTTTTGACGAAGGGTGATGTGTTGTGGTCATCAGCAGAGTTTGTGATATAAGAACAAGGCAGCTGTGTTTTTGTTTATTTATGCATGTGTGTATGTGTATGAGCCAGTGTGCGGTTTATGCATGTGACAGATATGGGACATCCTTTGAATGCTGTTGAGAAAGTGACACACCCCCAAAGGCTATCATGTCCAAAAGGAATCTTCAGCAAACTCCAAGCCACACGTTATCAGACCACTGTCAAAAGAAATCACTTACAGTATCTGTGGTAATGCATTTTCTGACACTGTATCACTTACTCTTTACATTGCGACTGTGGTCTTCCCAGCTTCACGATTTCTGACATCAAGCTGAGACACAATGCATGCGTAGAAAGATAACTGCTGTTTAACAAATTCTATATTATAAAAGACCAACTGATTTGGCAAACTTTGTTCACACGCAGTACGTAGCTTCGTCTTTGCATCTGTGATTCCCGACAGGAAAGACCGCCATCTGTTACATCCAACGACTCGCAAGGTGTTGGTGTCTTCATCTTTCCCTTCTACTCATATACAATTCTGTTTGTTTTTTTGCCTCTGCGGTGTAGCTATAGAGTCCCACAACATGTCTTCCTTTGGGTGGGGTTGTAAGGTGTGAGGTTATACCAAACCACCAGCCCTTCTTTGCACAGGCACATGTACACATGTGTGTGCAGCTCGAGATAATAGAACAGCATGAGAAAACGAAAGGAAATGCTGCATTGATTAAGTGGGTTGTAATTTTGTCACCCATCACCATGTGGCTGTCACATATTGTTTATTTTGCCATTTTCTATTATGAACCAAATTAATGTCTTTTTCAATTAATTAATGCCCGGAACTGACTCAATTAGTGCCAAATTAATAGGTCAAAAATGATTAGAAAATTCAAGTCCACATTTGCATCTGGTTTTCTTTCGCAGATCCGTGAGGATGATGGGAATGCCTCCAATTTTGCAGTTGACAATAGCATCAGGGAAGCATCAAAGTCGTTTGATGCACCCAGAGGACATAAATGTTTGTACCAAATGTCAAAGCAATGCATCCATTAATTCTTGAAATATTTCACTCGCAAGCAGCTGTAAAAAGGTGAATCTTAAAGCATCAAAGTGGACTTTTCTTCAACCCGTGTCCTGAAACAGCCTACGGTTTTCTTTTTAGTACTGTTGTTCTTGGGAATGTCGGGGTTATGTAGATTCTGTATATGCTTACAAAGTTTAGAACTCATGAAGTGTATGACAATGCATTGGGTGTTGCATAAGTTAAATGTGTTGTCTTTGTAAATTTTCATGCAGGTTTTTTAACCACACAGATATCTGTCCTATTGCTCTAACTTTAAATAATCTCTGGATTAATAGTTTGGAAGTTGTGTTGACAGTGGTTCTTTGACCAAAACATTTACTTTTAGCCACCTTTGCATCACTTCTATCATATGAAACAAGCAAACAGTTTTTGCATCTTTGTAGCCTTTTTTATTATTGATATTATTCTTATTTTGTCATTGTGTGCAGTTTATCACGGATGCGGCTGACATTTAATATTTTTTCATAATTATTCATTCAAAAGCACAAACCTTGTAAAAATCCCTGACCACGCAAACATAACCTACCTCTGCCTCCCGAAGTCATTCAACCAAATTGAAGTAATAATGAGAAAACATGTTTACCACTGAGCAAACATTTTAAGCCATTTTAGGACATGTATCAGTTTAAATTGAACTTTGTCAGGTTCAGGGGAACATTATCAATCTCACATAGTAGTTTGAGCAGAATGGAAATGCTCCTATTTTTATCCTGCTTGCAGCCGGCACAGTTAACCACTAAACAGACAGTAAGCCAGTGACATTAGCTTGCATGCTTGCTTGCTGTTTATTTGAATACAGTTCAAAGATGGAGGTCTTTTCGCAGTTTTCTCTGCCTTTCCCTGCATAGAAGGTGGATACCAAATCAGGACCCAGGTCAGCTTCTGACAGAAATGTTGAAGTAATGTTCAATTCGGTCCAGCTATGCTATATTGTAATGTGTTCGATAGTATTTCCCGCCCTGACGTGTGACTACATCTAACAAATAAATAGATGACTATACTGTAGCACTCAAATGTCTGCTTGGTGTAATGGTCTGGGGAGACTGATGTTTCGACCCGCAGATCTTCGTTACAGTCAAGCGTTTGGGAGGCGAGATCCATACTAGAAATTCGGAGCACAAACTCAACTGTACCAGGCTCGGGTCGGGTTCAGACAAAACTTGTTGTGATTCTGAAAAAAGAAGCTCAGCACAAAGGACTGTTATTTCTGTTCTTCTTCCTGGCCTTTGTTTTGATGCTGAGCAACACTGACTTGCATGTTTGAAGACAGACACTGCAGTAAATGCATGCAAGCTTAATGGATATACAAGACATTAACTGTACCAGAGACAATAATAAATGCGCTGTCTGATAGATATCCTGTCTGTGCAGACCTTGGGCATGTTTTGAAACACCACCTACTACATAGGAATATGGGGAGCAGAGCCTGTGAGCTGAATTACACGCATTCAGATCTCAAGTGGGATCTTCAAGGAGCAGATGTTGTTGTGAAATGGCAAAATGAAATTCAGTGAAAGGTAACTGCTGTAGCGGTTCCTCAGCTACTCAAGAAATCAGGATACTAAGATAGAAGATATAAAATGTTACAGGGACCACACACCTCCCCATCTCCTTTTAATTATATGACTCTCTCTATCGTTATTTGTATTCAGATACTTCCATCTTGCCGCATATTTTACCACCCATTGTGCCATGAAATGAAGCCCATTTACAAATCATTCTCCTTCTGATTTGATAAATGAAACTGGTGAACGAGTGAGTCCCCTGAATGGCTTGTTTCAATAATTGAGCAGCACTCAATCAGACATCATTAGCTAGTGGTGGCGGCCCCCGTCATCTGAAATAATTACCAACCCTGACAACAGACTACACATGGGTTCTGCCTCCACAAGGGTCTCCACATTTGAGATCAATAGATTAGAACAACACCACCCCCATCTCACATCCCACATGCCCTCATAAACACCACTTACAGAAAGCAGCAAAGGCGTCCGTGGTTTAAACCGGAGAGGGATGAGGAGTCCACAGCAGTGCTGGGGGTGTGTGATAGCTTTCATTGCAGTGGGGTAATGCACACTGTCAGGACATAATAAATTACTGCCACAGTGATGGGATCCATACACTCTGGCATGTATTCCTTTTTAAAATGGGACTTAATGTACCATCAAACTGCATTACATAAACTCTATTGTTTAGCTTGAGAAACAGCAGATCTGAATCTAACACAATACCAATTTTATGCTTCTGTGTCACCAAGTTTTCTCTTTATGGCTTGAATAAGTACTGTTGTTTTCCCTGTGTGTGTGTGTGTGTGTGTGTGTGTCTGGGTTTCACTGTCTCTTGAGACAAGCTTTGCTGTTAAAGAAGCATCTTTAATGTGACAACACAAAAACAGGAAGATAAGCTGTGTTACTACAGTAGATGAGCGTGGCGTTCATGGAACGGGCCACAGTGCCATGTGAGAGCCAGCTAGGTAGGCATATCTCGCTGTCAAAACAGTTTCTGCAACAGAGACTCATTTACTCACGCACACACTGGCCGTGATTGACAGCTGGGCCAAGGGCCTTTTGCTCCTTTCTGGTTTGCTGTTTCACTAGGTGTCCTCTGGGACTTGGAATTCATGCTCCAGTATATCAGCAAAACAGCTTATGGTTGTAATGAGGACGAAAAGCAATCTTGGGAAACCAGCCCCAGCACAGACAAACAGGTTATTATCTGGTACTGGTATGAAAGGGAAAAAGGCCTAGATATTACTTTAACCGATGTAATCTATACTTATATAATTACACCCACTAGTCTGTGATTTATTAGCAATTCATCAGACACCAAATAAGAAATGACACAGCCCTGATTGTTGTCACACACGCCACTTTATACATTTAAAAGTGGCCCACAGTAAAGCTTTTCTGAAAAACAACATGTCATAAGGAATTAATGCAAAGCAGATGTAATTCATTGCAGGATCTACATAACGATCTCTATTTTTAACCATGATTCCAGTGGTGGCCTACAGTGCAGTCATTTCTGTAGCTACTTAAAGGGAGATGCTCTTCAACTGATATTTGCTGTAACAGTTGTGACAGAATTAGGGAGTTTTGAAGCCATAACCTTTTAGCTGAGCATCAGATCGCTCATGGTGCTGTTCAAAATGCACGAGTACAGCTTTTAGAGGAATCGCTTGACAATTCTTGATGTTCTCACTCCTTTGAACGTACAAAATCAAGCACAGACATCCCTGCCATGGATAGATTAAAAAGTGCATCCTGCAGTGGATGCAGGACAAAAAAAAACAGCTCATGAATGGAATTTTAATGAACTGTCAATAGGTATGTTTAAGAAGTCAAAAGAATGTGGCATATTTTAACAATCGTATCTCTGTTGCTGTCAAAATTATGGGCTTTCTTTGTGTTATTATTGTTGCCTCGCTTCTAGCTATATTATTGATTCCTCCCCAGAAATGTAGAGGGCATTCTGTGTTTTCACTATACAGTATTATAACCCTCCAACAGGACCATCTCAATGACATTTGCTGTTGTTAATGAGATATTTTCAAACTCCTAACCCTTGGTCCTAAATGAGACTTTCCACATTTTCCCCTCATCATTTCATAAAGCTTCATAAAGGTGTGTTTGATCAATCAATATTTCTGGTCACTGCTGCTTTCTCTTCCAATTTGTACAAGCAGAAATCTGACCTTCTGTCGTATGCCACATCTTCAAACTGATGTTTTTGTTCAAGGATTCAGAAAAAAAAACAAAAAAAAACCAGCTTTAATCAAACAGGCGTATTTGATTCATCAAAATAATACATTTGAAAATTGGATTCTGAAGGGTTGAGATTTCACAGTATGTTGACCTTCAGCCTTGTAGTTGCAGATGCTCAGTAAATCTTGAATAAATATATTAAGAGCCCACATTTTGCAACCTTTGATACAGTAGAGTAGACCATATTATTTTATTGCCTTTTATAAGAAAAAGCAATCATGACATGGACCTGGACTAAATTGTTTTGGTCATCATAGCCAACATATTCTCAGTGTAGTAGGAATTACATGAAAAGCTTTTATGCATCATATCATAAGGGAAACAACAAAACACAGTTGTTCAGACTATCACACTCATTGTGTTACTCACAAGTCCAGACTTCCCCTCTTACATTTTACAGTAGTGCATTTACAGTATAATATGCAGTGGTAACTTTTCTAGGGTAGTTCCAAGTTCCCACAGGACAGGTTTTGATGGAGCAAAAATCAGGACAGTATGTGTTTACTTAACTTGGGTAAAAAGGGCCACTAACTAACTACACTAACTACTCATTTCATGCAGGCCAGGAGTGTTTTAATGTGTGTCATGAATCACTAGTTTATTATTGATTGAAGAATAGTATCAGTAGGTTGCCAGGTGCATGAAAAACTTTTATTTTGTGGCATATAGCTTCTAGGTAGCACTAGTAGCACTTTTAAGATTTACTGTTTGAATTTTCAATGATCTTTCACTTATTGTTCCAGCCGTCCTTTCCACTTTTTCCCCCTTTCCTTAGGTGTCTACCACATGTTATTCTCACTTGGCTTTATACACTCTTACATTTATCTTGTGCGATCAAAAAAGAGCTCATACCTTTACCCTCAGGGGGACAGCTGTATTATTAAAGACAGAGAGATTGCTGAGGGTTCTGTGAGCCAGTCTGCTTGATAGAATTATCTTTGGGCTCTCACATTAGAAAAAGGAGATAGAGGTCAGTTAGCCCAAGATGGCTCAGTCTTAGAGTGATATAATGGAATAGTTGAACATAATGAAACGTGAATGAAACTTTTCCTGAATTCTTTCCCTTTCCTCCTTTCTCTTTTGTGTCATAGTGTTACGTGATGATTTCAGACAGAACCCACAGGATGTGGTTGTGGCAGTTGGGGAGACTGCCAGTCTTGAGTGTCAGCCTCCACGTGGGCATCCTGAACCAACCACCTTCTGGAGGAAAGATATGGCCCGTCTCGACCTCAAAGATGACAGAATTTCAGTGAGTGACTATCCAACGATGACTCCTCTGGCTATTATGTGGTCCTTGGACTCGAAAATACATACTTCCTTATTCACTCTTAGAATAGCAACAACTTTGTGTTGGGCTGACTCTTTGTAATTATATGCTTTTATTGTCAGGTTCGTGGAGGGAAGCTGACCATCTCAAATACCAAGAAGAGCGATGCAGGGATTTATGTGTGTGTGGCGACTAACATGGTTGGGGAGAGAGAAAGTGAAAAAGCTCAGCTCTCAGTGTTTGGTGAGAAGTCTGACATGCACTCATAGCCTGGCTCAAAAAACTAATACAACATGATTTATTTTTTCTCAGGTATTCACTAGCACATAGAGTATTGGCCACTCTGTCAAAAGTATATTTAGCAACCGATTATGTGTTCTGCCACATCCAGAAAGACCAGTCTTTGTGCAGCGGCCTGTGAACCAGGTGGTCTTAGTTGACGAGAGCGTGGAGTTCAGATGTCAGGTCCATGGTGACCCACCGCCTACACTGCGCTGGAAAAAGGAGGATGTGGATATTACCCGTGGCAGGTGTGTGTAGTCCATGAGTGTGTATTCATCCATGTTTGTGAGTGAACATTCATACAGCTGAAGTGATAATGCTGATAATAAATGCTGACGCCGAGATAATGAGTCTCACCATATGAATTTGTAGCTGCTGTGCTCAATACTAAACATGTTCCTAATTGTTTTTGGCTGAATTTGTACGGATTGCATATAAGACAGAAGTCCAGAAATGGACACATGGCAAGAGTCAATGTACGAACAATGTGACTAATCCAAGGATTAGAAACTACAATTACATCATATTTTAAAAAGGTTCCTTAGGTTTGGTCCACCTGTGTGTACCAACATCATATGCATTTGCTAATTGCTTTGTAATCCCAACGGAGCACTTCTATTTTTTAAGCCATTATTAAGCTGTCATGTGGGTTTTTACAGTGTTAATAGTTACTGCTCAGCGCTTTATACTTTTAATTACACCATGTCTCATTATACAATCTGGCCATCCATCAAAAAATGTTCCTTTCAGTGCTAAAGTTTGAATAGTTCTACTTTGTGATATTTGAAATCACAAGACTAAATGACAAATATCTAATACTGTCACTCTTCATTGCTTGTTATGTAGACGAGACAAATGCTCTCACAACTAAACTGGGCAATAATGTGGGTGTATGAAATAAATAACAATCTGCAAGAAACGATTCAATTACAACATGAACATGTTGACTATTTTGAAGGTAATTTCATGCTCATCATCAGAATTTAAAAAAGGGAAGAAAAATTCTTCCCACCATTTTATTAGTAACTTGCTCACCAATATAACAAAAAGGTTTACAATAACCTGGGCAAACCTTGTAACTTGCCTTATTTTTATATTAAATTAGACTTTTGAAAATCATAAAACCTACTGAGTCAAACTGATTAGATAAAAGAAAGAAAAAAAACCTGACAATCAATTACTTGTTCCCCTTTGACTGACACCTGTTCCAATCGATTTCTGCTAAATGAAAACAGACTAGTACCTTCTCAGGTGCATCACTGTGTGAGGATATAATATATTGTTAGGTACACTAGAGTATAAGTACTGTCTGTCTCTCTGTCTGGCAGATTGTCTGCTTACTTGTGTTTTGCCCTCTACCACAGTACCCCTTGACTCTAGAAATATGTCCTACTTTTAGACCTGCCTCGCCTCACTTCCCTAGTTCCACTTCTTTCATTCTTTTCCTAAACCCGGGAGCCTCCTGGGAACTCTGTATCTGGGTCAGAGATGTGCTGTGAATGGAGTTCCTACCGGACTCTGGACAGACCCCACAAACCCCATCGATATTCTGTCCACACCCTCTGGAACATCTATTTCAAATGTGACTTTTTCTCACCCCTTGTGCCTTTTCTCTGCCTGACTTGTCTCCTATCTCTGAATCAGTATGGCTGGCTAGACAATTTCACAGGATCTCTCACACCAAAAGGGACTCTAGAGGCGGCGAGCCCGGCTCCTTGCTCCTCGGCTCATTCTGTCTGTAGCCCCTCTAAGGCGCTTATCTAAACTCTGGTAGCTGAGATGTTTCTCTCACTCGAACTTCACCACTTTCGCCTTACAGTATGCTGCACTGGTGGATACACACTGATGCATTGAACATCTCCATGAATTAGTCATTTTTTACTGCTAGGCTCATTCATCAAATTCAGACTTTGTCAGACTGTGCCACTCCCTTCCTCTCAGACTGTTTGTCTGTCTCTGTCTCTGCTTGCACTCTCTCACTCACATCCACTCAGAAACACATATAGTATAGCATACTGCACATCCCACACCACAGTGGGTGGCTCATCTTTATAAATATTGAAATAGTGGAACAGTCAGAGTTCCAGCTGAAAGCACCTTTCATTTTTGCCATGCCGTCATCTCAGCATAATTGCTCCCCTTTTTTTCTGCCTCTATACCACAGTGTGTGCAGCAGGGAGTCTTAATTGCCTTAAAAAGTCTGTCTTTATTCTATCAAAAATGACACAACCCTTGTAAAGACTTCCATCTTAAACATGACACACATTTACACAACCGTGATTCAATTTCAGTGTTTGTTGATTGCATTTACTTTATCAAAATGGCCTTTTTTTTTTCCACATTAGATTGTTATTGGTCCTCCAGTTTTTAACAGCAAGCGTGAGATGTGACATAACTGTTCCTCTCTGTTGCCAGATATGACGTCAGATATGAAAAAGAGGATTTCCTGTTGAGGATCAAGAAAGCATCAGTCAGTGATCAGGGAACCTTCACCTGCCTAGCAGAGAACCGCGTGGGTAAAGTGGAGGCTTCTGCCTACCTGACTATCCGAGGTTGGTAACTGCTTGTGGACCCACTTCAGCAAAGCTCATAACCCATCCCTGATATTTTTTGTATCTCCCAAAGCAAGCCACAGGACAATCAATCCTTTATTGCCCATTTTACCAGTGTTATTGCCCCCCTGCTGATAGGCTGGGCCTCGCCTCTGCTTTTTTTTTCTTTTTTTTCCCCACAGCAGGTTGATGTATTTGATTGCTCCAGATCTCCAGCTAGGCTCCACATATGAACAATCTAACCAGCTTTTAAGTGAACTGTTATGACCTCTCCTTATGGCTCATTCTCCATCCAGTCCACTAATATTTTCATTATCACTGGAGTGTGATAAAACATTATCCATACAACTTAAGACACATAGCGCTTGGAACCAGCCGATATCACCTTAATAACACCTGATTACATTTTGTATCATACATCATCACACATATTGTACATCATAGAACTCATAGCATTAACTCTTCATTCTCTATCTCTCACTATTTTGTATTTATATTTTACATTCTGCTTGTTTCTATCAATTTATAAATAAATCATCCTATATCTTAATCCCCAATCCCAGACATATTTTGTACAACATAGACTGTAACCTATAGTAGGCCAACAATGTGCCTTGTTTTTGGGTAAAATATTGTAATACATGTGTATTGCACCAACAGAAATCTGCCAAATGGCAGATTATTTAGAAAAAAAGTGATGGTTCTCAAGAAAATAATCCAAATAATGACTTTAATTAATACAGTTGTTCCAAATTGTTTTTACTGATTGAGTATTCTCAAGTTTTTAAAATTCACAAGTCTATTTTAAGGCTACTGTGTTTAACTTACATGGGAAACCTTAGTATGCAAACAGGTCTGATATGTGTGAATGTTTTATGAATCATGACATCAGAGACATATAAGTGTTACAGATAAATCTCTTCAACAAGTGGTTTTTGGCATCGGTTCCCCTTCCCCCCCCTGTGTTGCCAAGGTGCTATACATCCCTGAGGCCCCTGCCATCACATGCTTTTGGTGACAGAGCTCCATCCCCCCCCCCCCCCCCAAACTTCATGGATGGAAACCCAACTCCATCTCATTCATTTCTGATTTTCATTCTTTTCTTTTTTCTGTCCCTCTGTTCTACTCCGCTGCCCTTCTTCTCTCTGTGTTGTGTGTTAATCTCACCCACACCATTGTTGTGTCACCAGCTCGCCCCGTCGGTAAGTAAGAGCTGATCCCAGTTCGCATGGATTGCTCTATTTTTCCTTTGTTTGTTTCTTTGATCACACATACGTACAGTATGCACGTACTGTGGTGGCATTCCACAAACACATTCATCACACTAATATTGGACACATTCACATTGCTACTATCAACCTGTCACTTCCCTGGCAGTCTTTTTAGAAACATTAGTCCTCCCAATCTATTCTTCAATTTTTACAATGAATGGACTCCAGATATGGTTGATATATTCTAAAAACATTTCAGTAGAAAAGGACATCAAGGCACCCTGTTAATTAGCTAACATATCCTGATGTTCTGGCCGCTGGATGAATGGCTTGTGTGATTAGCATTGTCAAGAAATAGTTCTTAAACCTATAAAGACTCATGCATGAACGTTTAAGTTTGCAGGCCATTCGGTCCAAGTAGTTGGTTTTAAACGAGCCCCTGTGTAATACACACAACAGTCTGAAAATGTGTTGCTACTGTGATATTGTTTATTTCACCTTTAACCTCAGAGGCGCCCCAGTTTGTGGTGCGACCCCGTGACCAGATTGTGGCTCAAGGACGAACAGCTACCTTTCCCTGCGAGACCAGGGGCAAACCTCAGCCCACGGTCTTCTGGCAGCGAGAGGGCAGCCAGGTGAGGATATGATTTTGACTAAATGCAGGGATGTGGCCATGATGGGGAATTTATTCATACAGTCATGTCAAAAATAAAGGATGAAAAATATAAAGATGACCATGGATCAGACAAAAAAAAAAAAATGATCAAACTAGAGGACAAAAGAATGTGTTTCAGTTCCACATACAGATAATGAAGTGGTCATTAATCATTAAACTCTCCCAGTCTGACCAGCCAAATCAGTTAGTAAGAAATAAAGCCATGTGCTGCATTAGAGTCATTACACATAATGAAAGCAGTCTAATGTCCTTTCCTGCCCATCAGCTTGTTTGCTTGGCGTGTAGAGAAGGACAATGCTGATGGCATAATTTCCTGACCATGACTGCAGGTTATCACAGCAGGGTTTGCCATTTAGTTTGAGCAGCATAATATACGGACCCAGTCTTCTAACTGAATTTTACACACTTGTTGGGCCATGTGTAAACATGGCACACAGCTGTGTTGGCCAACGATGTGAAGGTAAAATAAATAAAATCATCCACACTCAAATACAGTATTTGCTCTATACAACTTTCCATTAAGGTAGCATTGTGATCTCGATTTATAGCAACACGTAAAAATTACGCTTTCTGCGTTCGGATTCAAAATGTTCTAGACGTAAAGAAAAGCACTAACAAAAACAATGTCTCTCGTAAATTAAAGAAGGTTAAAAGGACCTATAACTAATATTACTTTCTCCTTTCATTCCCTGCAGAGTCTCCTGTTTCCCAACCAGCCGACACAAGAGGAAAGTCGTGTTTCTGTGTCCGTGAACGGAGCCTTGACCATTTCATCAGTGCAACGCTCGGACGCAGGGTATTATATCTGCCAGGCTCTCACTGTAGCAGGCAGCATCATGGCCAAGGCTCAACTTGAGGTAGCAGACGGTAAGGTTCGACACAAACACAAACAGAATATGTTTATCTATGCAGTATGCGGAAACATTAAAACTTGTTTTTTAAAATGACCAGCTCCAAAGTAAAATACTTGCATTCCATTGTTATGCCTTGTTAGGTACATTGTCCATCGGGGACTTCCATGAACAGTATTAGTGATTACTCAACACACTATTGCACGATTGCATGGCTCACTAGACAACTAATTTCACTAATTTCAAACGAAGCCATTTCTCTTTTCCCCTGTGATATTAGCTGGATGAATTACTCCAACTGGCTGTTAATTGACACCACGGCATTTTTGTCATTAAGTGCAAACTTAGCAAATTGTAACTCATCTTTACGCTAAGTTCAGGTTATTTGGAGACTAGAAGAAACGTTAAAAGTCTTAGCGGCTGACTTACTCATGTTCTTCTCGTGACATTATTCACATTTTAAGCTGTGGAACCATTAGGCATATTTTACTTAGTTTCCTGGACCCGCATTGTTTTAGAAATGTTGTTCAAACTGGTTCAGCTTCCAACATGCTTTATAATTTAAAAACCTTGACAATGGTATTATGTATTTGTTGTTGTTGTTTTTATTGTTCTGAATACTGAGCTTTAAAAACACACAGAAGCCTGAAGCATTATCCAGACCTAATAAAACATTGAATACCAATATATCACAGGCTATTTGTCTGCCCACAGTTACCCTGGCAAAGATGCATGTGTGTGTTCTAAAAGGCCAGTCACCCGCAATAATCTTTTTCATAATCACCTCACTGTGGTAAATTTGAATGGTCTGAAAATATTGAAACTGTGTAAAATGCAGAGAAAGACACTTTTTTTTTTCTTTGACAATGCTTTAATGTCAGCATTAAGTGCTGAGCTGCTGCCAGCTGGGGGCTGTTTATGCCCTTCTCTCCATTTGCTTCTTGGCTTTTTATCCCACACATTATTAAATCAACAGCTATTGAAGTATATTTTGGAAAGGAAATGACTCCTGTTCTGTCACTCTGGGGGAGATGGATCAATATCCAAATGTTTGGTGTAGAGCATAAGGGATGGGAGGAATGCCTTTGATTGATGCGTCTAAACAAAGATGGATAGAGAGTTGGCCTGATGCCTGGAGGAGTTTTGGAAGCTTGTACAGTGTCATTTCTGGCATAATGTAAGACTGAAAGATTATGTCAAGGGGGTCCTCTGTTGGATGAAAAGGTAGAGATATGGACTCGTGCTCCACCCTGTGTGTTGCCCTGGATGTGTGTCAGACTTAATGACCCGTTTAGACTCGAAACGACGGCACTTGCTGCAACTTAGTGATAAAGCTACAGTGATTCTTGTGTAGAGGTGACGATTACGGTTCCCTGACCATTGTGACAATGTACACACACACACACTCATGCTTATTCTAGCTTAAAAGCGATTCAAACAAATGCATTGCATTTAGTTGTCCGGAGCCTTCTGAGCACATGGATTGTTGTGATGCTACAGAAGTGGACACTTGCCCACCATTAAAATCGATGGTGACTGCTGTGAATCCAAACGGGCCACAGTCACAGCTCACCAAGCTGAGGGTAAGCTACACATGCACCACTACACGGCATGTGTAGAAATGGCTGTTAACTCATGTAGTCGGTGTTTTACTAGTCGATATTCACACAGTAGAAGGCATGCGTGGCTTTGTCAGTAAATCTACTTTAAAACTGTTGATTTTGCAGCCTGAGCAGCCAGTGGTTGCAATACAAGATGGACAACCTTGAAAATCAAGATTTTATTATTAGTTTTGTTACCAATGCTGGAGGATATGATGGCATTTCTTACTCGACTGAAGCTAAATCAGGAACAGTAATAAAATGTTGTTGTTGGCTCCCTAATCACTGGGGAGACTGACAGAAGGAGATGTAATGTTTTGCTGATTTGTTTTCTGCAAGATTGCCTGTCTAAAGGTGTATTCTTATGCTCGACTGATAAAAAAGTATTTATGCCAGTTCCCTATGAATGACTGATTTCTAAAGCAGTTATTTCTTCACATATATTTCATATTTTTTATGTTCCTAACACTGTCACACATGAGTTAACAACAAAATGTAGATGATGTTTATTTACACTAATGCAGACAGTTCAGCATCTATAAAAAAATGACATGTGGTTCAGCCTATTGTACGCTATGCTGTACCTAGTTGTACCTGATTTGTCTCCTTTTCTGCTGGAGCCGCTGTGTTCCTCATTGTGCTGAAGGAGGTGTGATGAAAGATAAGGCAGGGTGAACCTGCTGTAAACACTTGTGCAAATGGAGACAGACCTGATAACAGTGGAGAGCAGCAGTCGGGAAATTGGAAGCAGGCGATAGTTACAAGGCCTAGAGAGATTCAACACTCCAGAAATTACTGTTGCAGAGTGTAGATGCTGTTTTCTGGATGATATAACATGCTTTAAAAAGCTTTAAAGGAGATGTATTGTTGTTCTGCTTAGCATGCTAATTCAGAGTTTAGTTTTAGTGTGTGGGGGCAAAGATGCCAAGAGGGGGGAGGTGCAGCCATGAGTCAGAGTAGTAAGAGAGAGGACAGGCATGCATGTGTTGTGAGGTGTTATAAAGAAGGTACGGTAATTAGCACCATGGGTGAGGCATCGTTAATCCTCACCTAGTAATTAAAGCTCAAAGGTGTGATGCAGTGCCATGAGCACAGTGCCAAAGTGTGGAAAAAGCTCACAGAACAGTCACTTCCGCTCACAACAAATCCATCAGATTGAATTCTAACATACTGGGCCTGCAATCACTAATGCAATTACTGCAATCACAAATTAACACCTTGTGATAAGGTCATGTATTTTTTTTTTTTCCAGAAATCAGGCAAAACATAACTACAGTTAGAACAGATATAGTTGTTGTTTTATGCCATGAGCATGACATCAAAATTACAGTGCGAGGAAAGTGTTCAAATGATAACACTGGTTCTGTGATTGTTATCCCTAGCCCTTAAGGACCGCCCACCACCCATTATCAGGCAGGGCCCATCCAACCAAACACAGGCACTTGGCGGCGTGACCCTGCTCAGGTGTCAGGCATCTGGGGACCCAGAGCCAACAGTCACGTGGAGAAAGAATGGGGCCAGTTTGCTTGGGAAGGACCCACGCTTTTCCCTGCTTGACCATGGAAGCCTCCAGATCCAGAATGCCAGGGTGAGTTATAGTGGATTATGTAGTACACAGGAGTACGCATACAGCAGAGTTGGTTTCCCCACAATATCATTTACCCTCTGGACTCCCTCCAGTATTGGTAAAGGTGGCCCTCCCCACATTTTCAGCTTCGTTGCTCAGCATTGTTCATCCTGTGATGCTGTGATAATAGAATAGGTACCTGGTAATTAGATTATTCTTCCACTTCAAGATTGTTTCCTTCCCTTTAGTTGGAAAACACTTACAGGATTAATAACTTTAAATTTCCGAGGTTGTTAGCTCCGTGTAGGTAACCTTTGTTGTACCAGCAATATTGGTAAATAGTGTACAGGTAAACTGTTGATACAAAAATAGCAATTGCAGTAATAAGATTTCATGCAGTGGTTTTTATCAGGACCTGTGGATTAATTAGTAAAAAAGATCTGTTATTTAAACTTGGAGAGACATAAACCACCCGTTGATTGATTTTTGCATTCTACCACTATACGTCCATGTGTACAATGTCATGTAATGTAATGTGTCATGTATTTTTTTTCCTTCACTGGAAGAGAATCTTCATATGTCTGTGTTACATCCATTTTATTTGCCAGAGTTTTACAGCCATGAAAACTATATGTATATGTATATCGTACATAAAGTACATAAATACAAACACACATCTAGACTTTGTTGTGTTTGCACATCATATCCTTTTATTGAAATCAGTGAAAGAGGAAAGAGAAATCTCCGCCTCTGCTGGCTGATGTGAACTGAATGTAATTCAAGTGGACAAGTGCAGTCAGGTTGCTTTTAAAAGATGAATAGTGAGTATTGATTTTTATAAGTCATTAAATGCTGCTATTTAGGATGAATCTCTGAGGCAGCAGGAAGAATCAAGGACTCAAGGACAGGGACCAGTGAGCGCGGTCTAGGGGGGTAATATATCGGAGGAACTGCAATATAAAAGTGCACCACCTGTGTCAATCTCTCTTGGGAGAGACAGTAGTTGTCAGTGACACCTAAGGCTTTGCCAATATGAAATACATGGTCATATCATATATTTCCTGTGTCAGCACAGATGATGATAATGTTGATGGCTCTGGGAATTGGGGGTGACTATTATTGGAGGAAATCAATTAAGAAAATTAAAGAAAGCTCTTATTGGGCTCTTATTTTTTCATTGGTCGGTGTTAAAATTTCCTCTCATCCACTCTCAGGCTTTTCTCCAGCCAAATGCAGGCGAGTGAAGGTTAATGCATTTTTACTGTACTACTAGCTGTGAATCTCCTTGAAAAGCCCAGACTGACGTAAGCGTTGGTGTAAACCATCTGGGATCAGAGTTACAAAGTCTTTTGGATTCAGTCGAACACAGGCATGGACCACGGCTTGAAAGGTGTATTATTTGGGATTTGGATTATGTAGTAAATCTTTGATTAAACTGTTTTACAATGGAGATCACAGGTGATTTTTCAGTCATTGTTTGAGTTATTAAGGTCTGTTCAAACATTGATAATAATGCCATTTTCTGTCTTGCCATAGCTGTCCGACTCAGGGCTTTACACCTGTGTTGCCACCAGCTCCAGTGGAGAAACATCATGGAGTGCATACTTGGATGTCAGAGGTCTGCTTCAATATATTTATATTTAATGTAAAATGTTTACACTGTGTCTTATAAAGCATAAAGATACGTTGCCATGCTATGCTGTTGCATGTATTCATTTTGTCTACGTCTTTCTTTGTCAGACTCCACTGACCTCGTAGAATTCATGTATCACAATGCAACGGCTCTCCCAGGGCCGCCCTCCAAGCCAGAGGTCACCAATGTTACCAAGAGCAGTATCTCGTTGTCATGGGAACCGGGGCCGGAGGCAGGCTCCCCAGTGTCCTCCTATGTCATTGAGGCCTTTGGGTATGTCTGTGACCTATGGCCTTGAGCTGCATTTAGTGACCCCGAACTTTCACGGCAGTAACAGATGTGGGTGTTTCTGTGGGTAGTCAGGCAAGTCGGGGCAGTATAAAAAAACATTTTGGATCCGTTAGCTCTTACAGTTTCGTTGTAGATACGAGAGGAAAAGTGCGTCGTATTTAAATATTTAAGTATTTAAATTATCATTATCTAGCCAATAAAAGCTCAAATCAAGCAGAAAGATTCTCCTAGTTCCAATGTTCTCAATCACTAGGAATCCAGCTCACTGATGTTGCTCCAAATGTGCTTTTTTTTTCTGTTGTAATGCAAAGACTCTTCCTAACTGATTAGATTGATTCGTTCTGTAGTCAGTCGGTGAGTAACAGCTGGCAGACAGTGGCAGACCATGTGAGGACCACAGACTTTACAGTCAAGGATCTGCGACCCAATACTGTGTACCTTTTCATCATCAGAGCAGTCAATGCACAAGGGCTTGGGGATCCCAGCCCAATGTCTGAGCCTGTCCGCACACAAGGTACAGAAGTAACAATTTATTGCAATGGATTGTTGCTGATAAGCATCACTGTGTCTCCTTAAATACCTGCACCTTTTTCCCTCCACCAGACATTAGTCCCACAGCACAGGGAGTGGACCATCGTCGCGTGCAGAAAGAACTGGGTGATGTGGTGGTCAGCATGCATAACCCCGTGGTCCTTAGTTCCACTGCAGTTCAGGTCATATGGACTGTAAGTACTCATGACATAAATATTGTACACTGGTTCATGGCAGTTGTGCTTCTACTATCTTTGGGACAGCAACACAAATTTGAGGACGTTATACTTGGCATGTCAACGTGTTTTTGATTATTTGGCACATGCACAGTAAACATTACTGGATGGCTACACATTCAAAGTATGAACAGCTTGTGCTCCATCAGTTTAGACTGGTTTCAGGTGATGCACGAATAAAGACTAATGTTTCTATGCAGGACAAATACATCATCATTAGGTGCTACATGTGTCACTTCTGGGGGCAGTTTGCAGTCAGCGCTGTATCTGGGAAATGTTATTTCTGTCTGTTGACAAGGTGTCTCTTCTGTCTGCTGCTGTAGGTTAATGACACACCCAGGATGAGCTTACACAAGTCTGCTATTGTCTGCTTGTCAGTACAACCATGTACTGTATTGCTGCTATTAGACTGACACAGTGACAGAATAAACCTGCTTTTGTGGTCGATCTCAATGGCTCCACTGTGTTTCCCTTTTTGATGGCTCCGCCGATGTAATTTGACCTGGCTCCATTTGTGGGAAGACTACTCATTCATTACCCATTGTCAAGCAAAAGTTTCTGCATCAAGGAAGTTTATGTGATTGGATGGTGGTTTGAAAAAGGATTTGTTGTCCTGTGTACTGTATGTCTCATGGTAACAGTGGCATTTGTACAGAATTTTCAATTTTGGATTTCACATTTTAATCAATTTTAATTAGATAATCTCAACAAAATATCCAACATGTCCTTCAACCTTTGTGCCCTGATACTGTGGGCTGTTTGTCCTTATCCTCCTATATGATGCATAAGACTATTTGTTGAAAGAGTGCCCCGATATAAGGGGGCAGACGTCTGTTTAAATTACACCCTTTTGATACCAGGAACCAAAATGAAAACTGCCACAACGACAGCAAAATGCCAGCTGTTGTAACACTGTTTTATCTCCTAAACAATGGAAACCCTGGTACTTCAATATTTGACAGCTAAGGCAGTAACGTACAGTAGTGTATATAGCAAAAAAAAAAAAAAATAGGGAGGTGTTGGGGTAGTTAGAGGACGAGGCTCCAGTGTGAGACCTTGTGGACCTTTACAATGATCATTGTACATACTTACATGTTTTTACTGCACGTAGGTCTGGGACATTGGGATTCTATGTATTTATCTCTAAACGTAACATTAGCCTTAAGTTTTTGTGCCTAACTAAAACCCAGAGTTCGTAAATCCAAACCATGACGTTTCCACAACTGTAACAGAGCGTGTGATGGCAAAAGGTCCAACAAGCAGCCATTATTGGACTGTGTTCTACACGCTACGTTCAAGTATCATCAAATAGTGGAGCGTCCAATGTTGTCCCAAAAGGGAACCTGTGGCTTCAATGTGAGATACCAAAGGACGGAAAAAGCAAAACACAGTATATAGAAAAAGATATGTGATGCCATGAGAAGCGTCATTATCTGACGCTGTGGGATGAGAACATGTCAGATTTATAGCATTTTTTGGTGTAAATATGAGCCTACTAATAATTATGTTAATAAACAGCATTTAGGAATAAAAACACGTACCAATTGCCCACAGGATGGTGGATTGCTGATAGAAACAGTGTCTGTCTGTCTGTCTGTCTGTCTGTCTGTCTGTCTGTCTGTCTGTCTGTCTGTCTGTCTCTCCCTCCCTGTTTGCAAATGCATAGTCTTCTAAAAAGTCTCACATTTTGAGATGAGGCAGAACAATGGGAAACAGCATGGATCCAGTGAGCTTATGGGATTTAATAGAAACTTGTTTTTTGCTAAGCTTGCTGAGTTTTATATTTTTTCTTATCTAACTCAAGACGTTTTGGACAAGCTGTCCCCAGCTGCTCTTTCAATTGAGGATTGAAGGCTGAAGTCGTAAATGACATTGATTTCACAATAAGCTGCTGATAGGGGAGAACTGATGTCTCAGATTCGGACTGTTCCTATCTGTGGACATAGCAGCTTCAACAAACATTGTTGGAGTTAGTAAAAAACAGCTTCAGACTGGACTCGATCTCTGGTCTCCTATGCTCTGTTGAGCGAATCTAAAGCATGACAGCATTATGTTCAGTCCAGCTGTTACATATCACGTTGTCTCATTTTTATCTGCTTGCTTAATTATAAATATTAACCTTATTCCATTCCAGATATCAAAACCTAATCATGGCCCATCCACATACTAACCCACGGGCCACTTTTCACCTACCATGGACTGTTTAATATAATTTTATAGGAAAATGGAAATTGGAACTATTTTTAAAAACAAGATTTGTGCAAGAGACAAACCTTTACATTTAGATTATAATAATGGGAAAACATATGATTTCAGAAAATTGAACACGTTTGCAAGAATCTGCCAAATTAAATGGAAGAGCATGGGTGCGGTAGGTATACTCTAGGTCTTGATTAATTATGTGGCCATCTACTAAGACAATAGGAAAGTGAACACAGAGGAGGGTAATTTATTTTGATTCATGGCCTCATCCATAAATTCTGTTTCAACTAACACAGTGGAATAGAAAATGTGGTGGTGGTGTTTATAAGACTTTTAGATACACAAATCATTTTGTTAATGCAGACTAAGGACAGAGAGAGAGAGAGAGAGAGAGAGAAGGAGAATAAAAAAAGATCCATCCCTGTATTTTTGGACTGGTCTAATGACTTGTAAAAGCCTTTTCTTTCTTCTATCTCTGTTAACAAACCATTACTAGGAGTTGTATCTGTTACATATTTTACACGTCTCTTAAAATTCCCCAGCACAAATCTTGCAAAAAAACAAAACAAAAAAAAGAACAGGATGATGCTGAAGGTCTTTGACTCGGGGCATTCAGCTTTGGGGAAATACGCAACAAGTCCTCGTGTAGGTTCTTGCTTCCTTGCTACTAATTTAAAGTGTTTCATAATAAGTGTCCATTGTCACAGACTGAGAGCACAACCTGAATGCTGATCCACAGCTTCAGAGTAGTTTACGCACAGATAGATGACACCTCCCACGTCATTACCACGCATAATGTCTTCATCCTTTTTTTTCCCCCTGTCCTCTCAGGTTGAAAATCCATCCCAGTTTATTCAAGGCTACCGTGTTCTGTACCGGCAAACATCGGGGCTGCCCTCCCCAGGGCCATGGCAGATACAGGACTTGAAGGTCGCCACAGAAAGGGACATAACTCTTTCTGGTCTGAAGAAAGGCATTGTCTATGAGATTAAAGTGAGGCCATACTTCAATGAGTTCCAGGGTGCAGACAGTGAATCCATGACAGCACGAACCCTGGAAGAAGGTAAGCAAACCAAAAAAAAAAATCACAGTTGTGACAAAAAAAAATTTCTCCACCAACTTTGTGTTGCAGGAAAATGTAAGACTTATTTACACTTGAGCACATACTTTTTTGTAAATGATTCTACTCATACTTTTATATTTAGCTGGTGCTGGTAAGGATTTTGTGGCTGGATAGTAATGGATAATGGCAACTCAAGTACACCCACCCCCACACGCATGCTGCTACAGCCCCATGTCCCCTGTGTGTGAAAACAGGTCTCCCCGACAGCACAGTGGGGGTCTGTGACAAGCCCAGGCCTCTGTGGGTGGGCAGAAGGGGAGGGCAGAAGCTGTCTGCTTTGACATAAGCTCAACTCTCTTTCTGCTCCTCTGTGGACCCCTGCTGCCATGTCACTGTCTTACACCAACCAGACTTGTGTGATATGGCTCTACTTCATTAACGCACACAAACATACACAGCCTCAACTTCCAATGAACTCGGTGATAGTGGTGCGTTCACACTACCTGTGACAAATGAGCTGAAGCTCAGCTGTGACAGAGCTGTAGTTCAAGGGTTGTGTTGCATTGAACACATTTATTTACATGATTTGCTCTATGACTGGACATTTGGGCTTATTTTTTTGTTTTGTTTTGTTTTGACAAGCCCATCATCAGCAGACACGTATCAATGTGGGAGATTTGTTTCTACAAGCTGTAGTTTTTTCTGTCCTGAGAACTTATGCTACACAACGTGTTGAAATTACTTCATAAATAGTCAAAAAAACGGATACAGCATTGATCAGCTTTTCCTTTCTTTTTTCTTAAATATTCATCCATGTCAGGTAGTAAAATGTGTCTCTGATTTGGTTTCATCTGAAATCAGATCACTTCTGATTGGCTTCCGCCCTTATCTTGCATCACAGCATGTTTGCATAAATATAGGCTTTCTATTTCCCTCAACCTTTCCCAGTCACAAGTATTTCAGGTTATAAATTGCAGCCAATACCGACCAAGGGATCTGGAGTGTGAATGCACCGTAATACGTCTTGCTAGCCTCCAAGTTCAAGCAGATCACCTGCCGTTTCTTTTTAACTGGCTTAGTTTAAAATGTGGATACAACATGTCAATCTTTGTCACGCACCTGATTTATAAAATTGACATTTTGCTGTAGCTGCTATTATAGAAAATAAACAAAAAGCTTTGAGTGGTGTCGTGTGATTACACTGATGCTCCTGTGCCATCAAATTACTAATCTCTGTATTTGAGGGTATTTAAAAGCTATTTAAAACTTTGAATCTCCTGCCTCAAGCAGAGTTGAAACTGCTCTCATAATGAGTTCACGCCCAACATGAAATAAGCCAGGTCAGGAAAAGCTCTCCCAGTGGGCGTACACACTGATATGGAGCATAAATAACGTCTGTAGATGCAGATTGCATTGCGCCAGGTTAAGAGTAATACGGGGCCTTGGCTTGCACATAAACCTTCCAGAAAACTGTTGTTTTTTTTTAAACAAGCACAGCCACAGGTATCAATTCTTTCTGTTCCTCAGCTGAAGGAATATGTATATAACATCTCTGTACTAAAGTTAAGTTAGCTTCCTCTGGAGTTTATCCTACAAGCCCCACAGTCTCATGTCAAGATTATGTGCGTGAAACTGTGTGGATCACACTGCTTTGTCCTGAATTGCCGGGAGGATTTAAAGCAAGCGATTGGACGTGTTGTTGGCATTTCCATCAGATTATTACCGTGGCATCAATTGTTTATTTATTTTTTTGATGCAACGTGCCGTAAACAAAACACTGTGTTTGCAATAACCTTATTTTATATAGTGTTGTGCATCCAGTACGTGCTAACCCCTCACTGAAATCAAGCTTCTCCTGTAAGATACTTCAGACTTGTACAATCTCCCACTGTCTGTTATGTGTGTGAAAAACAACTCTGATTTCTCTGGACATTGGCTAGAGATCATATGTGAAAGAGCTTTTAGACACAATTCTACCGTTTGGAAACATCTTGTTGAAGTCTTAACTGTGCAACAGCAGGTGAAGAACCTGCTTCAAATTTCGGATCAGACTCCAGTCCACACAATGCTACAAGAGCATTTACTCTATTTGTTATAGTATCTAGAAGTTGAGTTATGTCAGCTGGATTTCTTTCTTCTTAGTAGGAAATGTTTCACTTGTTATCCATATAGCTTTTTTAGTCTAAGAAAAGTAGGAGACCCAGTTTTATCCTCCAGGGGGATCCTTTGTTTCTCACCTGGCCTGAATAGGCCCATTAGGTGGACAATAGAGGAGGTGAGAATAGGACAGTGATTTGTTGGGATGTAATGATCACGACTCCTCCCCGTTAGAAGGAGATCATTAGTTGTGGCCTCCCAGGTGGATTTGTGAAACGGTCTTTATCTTCCTGGGAATGGATGAAAGAGCTGTATGAAAAATTGCATACAGATTGTGTCTGAGGCCTACACCTCTGTTGAGAGAAGGATTCTCTGACATATCTGAACACATATGGCTTTGTGTATTCTACTAATTATCTTCTTTGTCTAAAATGTGTATATTGTCTTGCTCAAACGAGTGTCTTTTGTCCTTCAGGTGAAGCACACAAAATATTGATGGATAATATACACGACGAAGGTCCAAGAGAATAAAGCGTTGTGAATTGCAGTCCAAATAAGACAGTGTATAGGAGTTTTCTCATGTTAATAGCTCGTAGATCAGCTTGTCTGAGGGCAGTAAATATGAATTTAGAGACAACGTTAGGTGAATTGAATATAACAGACATGTTTGGGGGGTCTGGTGGCTCAGTGGTAGAGCATTGGGTTGGGATGCATAAGTCTGCAGGATCAAATCCCACCGCACCAGGTGTGGCCCCACCCAGCCACCAAGGCCCACCTTGGTGCCAGTCCCGAGCCGAGATAAAATGGAAAGGTGTTGCAGGAAGGGCATGTGGCATTAAAAACTCATGCCAAATCAACATGTGGAACACATTTCACTGTGGTGACCCCTGAAAGGGACAAGCCAAAAGCCATTGGTGTTTTTTGGACTGTAACAGAAAAGTTTAAAATACACTGTGAATGGATAAACATTTGTGAAAAGAGGGTCATAGTACCAGCTCTTTAAACACTTGACACACGCAGTTTTATCATTAAACTCTTCCTCTTTGTATACAAAACTCGAAAAACTATGACTATGCTTGATGTGCTCTGTGAAAAGGCATCAAAGATTCTGCTTAAAAATGATTGGAAGGAAAATTTTATTCCAGAACATGCCTGGATTTTCTTCAATATAAAAGTAATCTAGTGATGGTAAAACTAATAAAAACTCCAGATCCACTCACAGGCTTTGTCTAGAGCTTTTTATAGGCGAATATGTTTTTCTTATTCACATGGATCTGTTAGCATGCTTCCAGTCTGTATTGGCTAATAAATAAATCATGGTAATTCATTCCTGACCTTGGAAATTGTCCTTCAACAGTTCCGACTCAAGGTCCACTTAATAGCTTTTCCTGACAGTTTGTGCTAGCAACAGATCCAGTTTCACCTAATAATGTTGACTATGTTTCTATGCAACTAAACTGCACATACAGTGTTTTTGTAGGGAACCCAATCAGTGAATGAGTTTGTTCCATGCAACGCATTTTTTTAATGAATGTAGCACTACATTTATTCATGGAGAGCAAATTGCAAAGAGGATGGTGGATGTACAGTATAAAGGGCACGACTGACATGTTGTAGATGCAAGTTCAACTCCAGAAGGCTGTATGTAGTTTGGGCACCAAAACCACTAAGGTCAGCAAAAATTTTTTTGTTTAAAAGCAAATAAGCGCGATGTGTGTAGAGGGGACGAAACCACCTACAGTTAGCCGATTGGATGTTTTATTTCAAGATTTGATACTTGGCAGTAAACATTTATTCCTACATATTTTTATGTTCTTCATCATATTAATTCCTAAATGTTATAATTATATAGAAACAGTAACTTTCATGAGGCAGAATTAATGTAAGAGCAAGGCAGTGGGATGGCTTTGTAAAAATATTTCTCCTAATGTAAAGAATGTGCTGTGGCTACTGGCTGGGCAGGGGTCTCTCTTCATGTGGTTTATTACAACAGCAATTGTGGAACATGGCTTGTGTTAAGAGCAATGACGAGGCCATTAATGTAAAAGAACTTTAACACACAGCATCTGCTATAGAGAGGATCACAGTGCTTTATCAGCCTCCCAGTAAGATGCACACGAAGAACGAAACTCACCTCACCGGGGTCCAATTAAAATGGCCACACAGGAGCATTGGAGGTCCCTACACACTGTGTCACATGCTTTAGTTGCTAGGGTTAAGTCCTGGAAACAAACATCAAGGTAAAGGAGAAATTGATTTAGTTTACTGATACTCTAAATTGTAGAAATGTGCTACTCTGCAGAATTATGAGAAACAACATTCTTCATCCATCAAAAGTATAGATTAGGTATGTAGCACTTCCTTTGTGAGACCATAGCAAAGGTCATCTTGGTGTTCTCGGAGGTCAGAACCGTTGAATTTGCACCACTGCATGCAGGGGAAAATTGTGTTTCAAGATTAATGAGCCTTACAATTCTTACATTTTCTGTGACCAGTATGACCAGAGGCAGTGGGCTCTGTGACGTCCCAGCCATCACTGTCATCCATAGGCTGCTCAGATTCTGATACTGTTTCTGATATTGTAAGAATAAGGCGCATGATCAGTGAAGATAAAAGACTCCTGCTAGAAAAAATAATGCAAATAATGTATTTATTTGCTCTGAAATAACACCTCAGTCTTAGAGCAGATCCCCTCTATTCCACTACTGTTGATAGTTTATTTAATACCACTGTTGTGTTATATGGGGACAGGTTTGTTGGCACAGAAGTGCTTGGTAATTCATGAATTAATTAGCTTAATTGATGCAACCATTTGCATAACAGGTTATGTTTACCACTTTATATCCTGTATATCAGGACATTAGGCTTAAGTGCCTTTTGTTAAATTGCACAGCTGTGGGTAAAAACTAAATTGTTCCCGCAGCATTAATTGCTTTAAATTACTCTCTGGATACTGTGGTTATCAGCCTTAATATCAGTAGTATTCATACTATTAAAAACATGCTCTTCATACTTTTCTTATGTTGTGACCGTTTATTGTAACATTACTCTCAGTCATTACTGGTATTATAGCCATTATTTATCCTCAGGGGTTGTTCTTAGTACATATACGTAAATAGCAGAAGTACATTTACTGCTTCCTGTCTTCTTCTAATGCAAGCTTTTGATTGACGGGGAAAGCTCCGTCAGTTTGCTGATACAGCACCACTCAAATGACATTTTAAAAACCAGAGTTTACTTGTGTGATGGTGCACTTGACATCAGCTAAACAAAAACCCATATAGTGTTACATTAAATCTCCTGTTTGACATGACTCCAGCGTGGAGAACTATGTGAAACTTAACTAGTATTAGTAACCGTTTATTCGTGAATCAGTGAATCAGTCAGTGAATGTAAAGTTTTAAGTGCCATGATTGACACTTTTCTTCATTCCTATTTTTATTAGAATTTTTTTTAATTGAAAGAAATTCTTGATGTATTTTTTGGCTCATGCCCAAGGATTTGGTTACAATCCAGATGTGAAATTTGCACTACTTATTATTATTTTTTTTATTATTCTTAAGCCTCGGGTATTATTTTCTAGTCATCTGCTAGTGCAAATCACCAACATCTGGATATTGTAGCTTGGCTACTGAACAGACAAAACAAATTGCTTCTGGCTGATGTTTTGCTCTTCTCAGATCATTTTCTTTGTTTCACCTCAGTAAATGTGATGAATGATTAAATAATGATCTATTTATTTTTGGGAAGCTGTGAATGTGGACTTGCTTCTACACCCTATCTACATTTAAACTGGTAAATCATTGTTTCAGGTATGAAGTTAAAGAGGGCGTAGCAGAGTGAATTGATTTGCAGTCTCATGCAAGTGTTAGCCTAAATTTCATATTGTAGCTTCAAGGTTGAATTGATGCCAGATGGAATTCAACATAAATTTTATCTTAACCTCTTAGAACCTGGCGTCCACAATGGTGTGTACATCACATTTTGGGTTATATTTCCATAGTAGTTAATTCTACTTAACTGAGACCTCTTGGCCGCGTATATGGACACTTACACAAATTAGAGCTTGGTATATGATATTTTCGTGAGTTTTTTATTGGCTTTTTTGAATAATTGAATAATTATTTTCCTTTCAATAAGATTAGAATCATCTTATATTTTGACAGTCGCCTTTAGCTGTGAGAGTTAGTTAAACGATTTTTCTTTCACGAAGCTTGAACAGTTTAAATGGCTGAATATCTTCAAACCATGTTAAGTTGGTTTGTTATATGCTATAAAAATAAACCGCACCTCATTTAATTCTTTTGTACTGCCAGGCTGTCAAATATTTTCCAGAAATGCTGTGTCTGCTTAGACCCTCTCTTTGAAGCACATATGAAAATATCCAGCGAGGTTTGTCTCATCTATCAGGCTCAAGAATTCTATTACTATATGAATTAAATTAGCCAGACTTTTAGAGCAATCCAGATGTAAGAAGACTGGCAGGGGTTGGCTTCAGAACTGGCACATACAGTCTTTATTATTCTTTTAATATGATCTGGCTGGCAATCATATTAAGCACTCCATTCATTATGTACATGGCTTCCTGCGCTTATGTGAAGCACTGTGCACATGTTCATTTTCAAAACCAACATCATCCAGAGATTTTTAATTGTTTTTTGGACAACAACAGCGGTCTACAGCACAGCCGAATAAGCTAACACTTTTAGTAGAGGCAGTTCATTATTGGTTTAACATATGTGTTATGTGTTATTGTATTGGTGCTGGTATGTGTTTTTAAGAAAATATATGTCAGTGCATGATTGGTTATAGTGTCTTGTATAGGGATTGTTTAGAAATAGGAATATTTTTGTTGGTTCCGGGCGGCAGATGTCATGGCCCACCTGCTCTGGCTTTTTTGAATTGCAGTGGCATTCGGTCCTTTACTTACATGGATCCATTGCAGATAGCATTAATATTTTCCAGCTCTTTAAAGCCTAATCAGTCAAGCTACAATGGCAGTTTTAATAGAAATCACAAGAAACTATGTGCCCAATGTGATTGTGCAGTCCGCTCAATGAGAGATGATAATTTGCTCAGTTGCAAAGATATAATGTTTGTTTCATGCTGCCTGCAGCCTCTTTAAATCTTTCATCTGTCCATACAGGTTATCAGGCCAAAGTGGCACATTTTAAAAATGACCCATTAAAGAGAGAAATTTAATTTGGCACCATGAGGCATAGTTCCACACTTCTGTCCACAAATGATCTCAAAATGCTCATTACAGGATATGGAGATAGACCATTTTCATTCAGATATTCAGATATGCAAAACTGAATGCAACTACTTTACATGTGTTCTCAGTGGTGGTGATCCATTATGGAAGTGATGTTAGCTACTCTGCCCAGCCATTTTTCTCTTGGCAGAGGAAATTCCACTCACATATAAACTTGCTGGTCTGCTTGGAATCATTTGTGGAATGAGTAAAGCACATTTTGGACCTCAAATGCTTAGTGCATACCTTAGGATGCCAGTAATAAAATGGAATCTTAAACTCAGTATAATGGGAAAATTGTGTATTTGTTTTTGCTCCCAGTGCATCCAAGTTATGCAAAAAAAAAAAAAAAAGTACCATTAAGATATGAAATTGAGATGAAATGCTCTGGTAGCCATCTGCCACTCTGGCTTAGAAAATACCTTGTTGTATGGTTCCCTTTATGAATATGAATTGTGGAACTGGAAGAGACTGGTTCTGCAATGACATGATAAAAAAACAGCAGATGCTTTTTTTTTTTTTTGTAAAAAACAATATATAACTGTAAATTATTTTTCCTTTGTTTACATAATATTTTCACCCTCTTGACCCATCAGCACCAAGTGCATCACCACAGCAGGTCACAGTGTTGACAGTAGGGAACCATAACAGCACATCCATCAGCGTATCATGGGACCCTCCTCCTGCTGACCAACAGAATGGCATCATCCAAGAGTACAAGGTAGGATGAACCACTGTTGCTTGTACACTGTCCAAAGCTGAATTTTTTGTAATGTATTACCTTACAGTGAATCCTGTCATGTGTGTCTTTGTCAGATCTGGTGTCTGGCCAATGAAACACGGTTTCATGTTAATAAGTCTGTAGATGCAACCATCCGTTCAGTGGTTGTCGGTGGTCTGCAGACAGGAGTGCAGTATCGCGTGGAGGTGGCGGCGGGCACCAGTGCCGGGGTGGGAGTTAAAAGCAAACCCCAGCTCATCATCTTAGGTAACCTACTCCCACACATTAAACCCAGAGTCAAATGAAATGGCCACATAATCAGGGTCCTAGGTCTCCATCACAGACTGGGGGTCTGAAAAAAAAAAAAAATTTATCAGTTTATCACACTTGAAGAAGGAAGATTGCGCCAGCGTCTTCTTAAAAATCAATAGGATTCATTAAGTGTAGTGTCTGGTAACACAGTGCCAAATACTGTTAGCCATATCAATAATCCTCTTCAATATGTGCGCAGCTGGTGCTAACAAAGTAGACAGTGTTTTTGTTGGAGCTTATCAGCCTATAACATCTTATCAAATAGCTAAAGGATGCCAGGAGTATATAAGCCCAAAATCAATATGTGAGCCCAGGCCAAATGTTCTTCATCTGTGACTTTTGACTGATATATAATAACACCCTTAACGCACAGAGGAAGGGAAACACAGGCATGTGGACTGAAGCTTAATGACAGGGGGAGTTTCCTGCTGGAGACTGTGAATCTAATTTCACAGCACAGTAGCTGCAACAGAAAATCAAACTCTGCCAGAGCTGCTCTGTCAATCTCGTGTCTTGCAGCTCAAGTTGATAAGTGCACTGCTGAATTGATTAACTCTGCCTACATATTGGATTCACTGATGCTGTTTTTGTTTTCATATTTTTTTTTTTTGGTTTTTACCCCAGTTTTTTTTTTTTTATATACAGTATTCCATCCTTTTTTTATTTTTTATTTTATTCCACACAACTGAAAATGCTGGTGAGTAAACGACGTAAGGAAGCCTGTACAGTGGCGGGTGTGCAATGGTTTTTATTGCTGTTATTTGGATCCACTTTTTCCTCCTCAACTGTGTATTTTTTGGTTCGTACTTGATTTCATGCTTTGTTACAAACAGAGAACCACACTGGATACTTGGAGTTAGACATGGAAATCACATTTTACTCAAAAAATATAGAATGTGCCTCAAATATTGAAATGTGATGCTTCATTCACATTTTGCCGAACTGACATTGGACCATGCATTTGTTTCATTCCTGTGTGTGTGTGTGGCTGTGGATTTGCATGGGCCTGCCTTCAGGTGCAGAACTGAGGGACGTAATGACGGGATCAGAGGGCAACAACAGCATCTCAGACGTAGTGAAGCAGCCGGCCTTCATTGCTGGTCTGGGAGGGGCCTGCTGGATTGTCCTCATGGGGTTTAGTGCCTGGCTGTACTGGAGGAGAAAAAAGAGGAAGGGACTCAGCAACTACGCAGGTAAAAAAAAAAAAGGTCAATTTACATGGTTCTGCATCAACAAAGAATTTTGTAGCACAATAGATCTCTCTCTTCCTCCAGTGAAAGCTCATGTCATCAGTGATGTGACTCCATTTGAGCTGGCTAAAATGCAGGACAAAGGAGATATATTCGCCACAAATGGAAATAAGCCCTATTTACTTTAATTCCGTGTGCACTGATGTGCATCAGCCGTGCTGAGTTCCATCAGCGCTGCATCTCAACACTCTAATACATCCGTGCGAGATAAGTAATTTAACATGCCCTTCCATTATCAGACCTTAGCTGGTGTTGTTTGCACAGTAACAGGAGGCGCAACTAGGTTTAGGTATGAAATATTCTTCAATCCCTCTGTGAATCAAGTGTATAGGTGTGTGCCATTATCATAATTTGTATTGCAGCTTCCATTGCAGCAACTTGGGAGCTCTGTGATTTCCTAATTCAGTGGGGATTTATATGATTGAGTGCTGCATCTCTGATCCCTTCCCTCAAAGCAAATTGAGGAATTTAATTCCAAAACATCTCATTTGCATTATTTTATTTTTTTATGTAGCAACTGTCAATATGAAACATCCTCACTTTTTTTTTTTTTTCAGACAACCTGCACACTCCAATCGTTTTTTTTTTTTGGAATAAATACTTTAAATATAGAAAATAATGCGGATGAAGATACCTGAGGGTGAAACGGGTCAAATGTCTCACTTTCATTTTGAACTTTACCCCTCAGGGTAATCAGTGCAATTTCGGAAAAGAGCTGGAATGTAGTGGTTAGATACATTATCACTCTTTTCATCAAAATCTAACCGCTGCTGACAAACCACAGGTGATAAATGCTCTAACAAAGCAAACATGAAAAGCTTTGATCCCAGTTTTGTCACCTGATTTCATAAATCTTTTTAAGCATCTGAAAATATGACTGCATCTTTTTGTAACTTATATTTGTGGATTATTACACTTTATCTACCTTTTCAAATGAACAATTTCCCTGTCTTTTCTTATTGCAGTTCAGTCCTTCACCTTTACTCGCGCAGGTATGTCTTTACATTGTGCATTAAATTTTCAGATATCACAGTAATTTAGCTGCCCACATTCCCCGAGTGCAACAATCTATCATTTTAATTGGTGGTGTTAGAGTACAACTTTTAGACGTAATAATTGTGGTGTAATTATTTCTCTGTCTCCTCCCTCTTTCCTCTACAAGTCACTTTCCAAAGAGATAGAGGCCTGATCAGAAATGGAAGGTAAGAATTTGAATTACCTTAGAAAAGGCAAGAAACCCTTCATCTAGAGCTTTCCCACTGACATTTTAGTGCCGTGGCCCACTGCTCACTCTACCTTCTCAATGACAAAAGCCTATTGTAATACCTGAAATTAAGAGTTCTTTCCTGATGAATAGAATTTCCATACATGTTCCAATACCTCCCCCCCCCCCCGCGCTTACTCATATCGTAGTGTATGCGAATTGCACTGATGTACACTTGATGGAATTAATCACTCCTTTGAAGTGAGTGTTACCAATTAATGCAGGTGGGCCATTTTATTCACTGGCTCTCTCTCTCTCAGTTCATTCGAGGTTGCTGGCAGAGTGAGAGGTCGTGGGAGGAGGGGAGAGGTGATGAATGTGCTGTTTAAAACGCCTGGCACACTATGATGGGTTATATGTGGGGAGGGGACACACAGTGGCCATGAGAATTTCTGCCTATGCACAGAGTATGAAAGTGTAAGGGGAAGAGGTGAATGTGCTTTTCAAAAAGTCAAAGAATAAGGGTGGTCTGTTTTTAATTCCTCTATGTTTCCATTTTTCCTTTTTGTCACACCTAAGCAAGCAGATAAGCCCAGAGCCACAACCAAAGTTAGAAATATAGCAATTGTAATAACCTTTTGCTTTGCCCAACCCATACGTGTGCATGCCTTTGCACACCGAACATTTGTGTCATCACCATATTGTGTTGGTGTTGGTGTGTGTTTCTAAGAAAATATATGTAAATGCATGTATGTGCTTGTGTAATTTAAAAGGGAAATAATTGACATAATTGTTTGAACACCTTTGAGGCATCACCAAGTCAGCTGTGAACAATTCCCTTGTCACTTGGCAAATCAGGCTCAGTGGAGAATTCACGGAAACGCATGCAAACCGGATGCATGAGGCGTGTGAATTTGTTGCCATTTTTATGGCAGATGATACTATCTGGTTTCAAATAGTATTGTCTATCTCCCTCAATTTGTACCTACAACTCCCCTACCTTAAAGTCAAAGCCTGTACTCATGGCTGTTGTATTTCACCGAGACAAAATGACACGGTAGCTTTCCTAAACCACCTAATGGGCTTTTGCTGTCTCTGTTGCTATGGAGATGGTGCACCAGTGTAGCTGATCTGCCAGAGGCTGTCCATGTTTCTCAATTTAAAATGTAAATTTCTGTTGTGCTAAGGCTCTAAAGTGGATTTAGTGTGTATTTAGACCTGCCTTGTTTCTTCAGGGAGAGTCAGGAGTTGTGGAGTTGAGGGGAGACAGAAGCCTGATTTATAGACTTGCCATTTTATGTCTCTCCGTTGTTTATTGTTGCCAGAGCACCGGGGTACACCACAGGCGCGAATATGCTGAACGAGTTTTCACATCAATTTGTTGTTGATGCAGCAGGGAGAAAATGAGCAATACTGTTACGGTGCAAGGTGGATACTTAACTATGCCCAACCCCCTGTTTTTGTCTCTCTACACACGTCTTCTCACAGCCGTCCGGGGCTGTTAAAAGCTGGTGACCCGGGCCTTCCCTGGTTAGCCGACTCCTGGCCCTCCACGAGCCTCCCGGCTAACGGGGGCTTAGGGAGTCCGAAGGGTGGGAGCAACTTTGGCAGAGGAGGTAAGAAACATAAACAAACCGGGGTGATGGAGAAAACACTTTTAGCAATGCCTGGTCCGACAGTTTTGATGTTCATCCTTTGGGAAGCACAATGACAGCGTGTCACACATAGGCACACGCACACAAACAAGCACACTCACCCAAATTAAAAGAGCCTCTGAGGTCTATACTTTGCTAATTTGGTTTGACAAGCCTGGTCTTTGGCTTTTAATTTTGCTGTTTGCATATACTTTTTGCCTGTCATTCTTTCCATGCCATGCCATTGTGCATTTTTCAAGGTCGTATGATATTGATAGTCCAAATGTGTTTGCATTGCATATGTGTGCATTTGTATGTTCTCTAAGCTCATTGCAATACCGGTGGGCTGCAGGGTGTATATGTGCAAGACAGTGGAGCTGAAGGTTATCACTGTTTGAGTATCTCTCTTGTGAACACTTCACCAGGCTCCCACAGTGTGTTGCATGCTAATTATGGTTGTAGATAATCACTTTCATTTATATCAAGTCCATCTGAGACCTGTATTTAACAAATACAAAGTGCCACCACAGCAGGGAGTGTTAATGACCTTAAAGATCGTTAACTTCACGTCAACATATCTCTCCATGATCCCTTTTCCCTTTCCCTACCCGCTCTATCACCCTCCTACTTTGTCTCAGATGTTTTACCGTCTGCAGCAGTGGAGAAAACAGGCACCATGCTGTCTGATGGTGCCATCTATAGCAGTATTGACTTCATGGGGAAAGCAGGCTATAGTAGCCCAGCACGAGGCAGCCAGCCCACCCCCTATGCCACCACTCAGATACTCCAGTCCAACAGCTTCCATGAGCTGGCTGTGGACCGGCCCGATCCCCGCTGGAAGGCGTCTCTCCAAGCCCAGCAGGAAATAGCAAACCTGGGCTACTCACTAACTGACAGATGCCCTGGCAACGGTATGAGCCGTGATCGAGATAGACCCTAATGTTTTATTTGGTTTTTTGGTGTTGTGTTTGAATGTATAGTCATCCTCTAAGGCTTGCAGCGCTGCTAAAATGCCCCAAAAAAGCTTTTTTTTTGGCAAAGGAAAGACAGGTGATAGGACGTTTTTCCAGCGAAATTATTACAAGGGAGCTGGCAAATTAAACCCAGGAAAGAACAAAATGGAAAGGAGGGAATTTATTTACATATTCACTGAAAATGGACCCTTAGGAAAATATTCTTAATTACTCTTCTGTCTTCATCACAATTCTACCCTGGGAGCTTATCTAGCCCAGAAATGTCACACATTCATGACGCATTTCTTTGGGTTAACTTGATTAGTGATGGCGGAAAATCCCTCAGTGTTTTATGTTATTTATGCAGTGGATATGCATTTAGTGAAGCCATGGAGGCATTTCTCCCTTTATGTTTGTAGTCTTACACAATAGGCTGTGTGCTCAACTAAATGTCAGGCTTTCCAAAGAAAAGTAGAGCAAGTGAGGAAGTTATATGGAAGCAATTTAAAGTAGCCGGCCGCAGGTTTCGATGGCTATAAGCACATCAACATTTATTTATTATTTAGGAATTTCTTGGTATTATGTGGAGAGGGCTCAACTTTCTTCCCTTTTTTAACAACCCTCAGGTGCGAAGCCTGGAAAGAAAAAGAAGGTGAAGGGTGGAACAAAAACCTCTAAGTCAAATGGGACATGTTGGGCCAACATGCCCCTGCCTCCACCACCCATGCATCCACTTCCTGGTACGGAGGTTGACCTTGACCGTTACCCCCAGGAAAACCACGGAGGGTAAGATCCATTCATGTGTCATCAGTCTCTGCTCTTGGAACACACCAGCACAAAAATACAGCATGTATCAACAGAAAGAACACATTCATACACAGATGTCACAGTATCATGCACCTGGGCTCATATGGTCACTAGACAGCAGTGATTAAATGGGCTTCAAATTTCATAAAGAAAAGTAGGATTTCCATTTACCTCTTATATACATTTAACTCATCAGATAAACATTTCTGATCAACTAAGAAAATTACTTAAGGATCTGTTTGGGCAGATTTATTTGTTCTGCCATTCAACGAGGCTTTATCAAGTTCTTATCAACCCAGATATGTGATAGAGAGGTGACATCAGATGGTCACAAAAGCAGTCGGTTATGTATTTTAAAAACGGAGAAAGTCTGCTTAGGTAGGAGGTCAGGATGGCTGGGTGGGTGTGAAAGACTATTAATGGGAGACAGCGGTTTTCTCCCCTCTTTTGTACTTCAGCATGTCACATTTTTTTCCTTAGTCTATTCTTAAGTTGTTCTTGCCTAAAACTAAATGTGTTTATTTATGGCCTGAACCTACAGCAAGAAGATTGTAGCTATATGTTCATTTGTAGCCTTGTTCAAATTGTAACTGAGACACCAAAGAGAACCCGACGAAAACCTACATGGTTGCATGGTTTGATAAAAACCTACTGAACCACAAATATGTGCTGATAAGAGCTGAAACCTTCCACTGAATGGCACAATATGTTTTCTGTTAAAAAAATATTACGTAACACTTCTTTCAGGAAAATCCATTTATTATTTATTATCCATTTATTTTTTTTCCTCATGGTAGATTTGACAGCAACAATTGGGCCCCGTCCATGTCTCTCCAAACCTACCACCACCAGAATTTGGACAGCGAGATAGACGAGGAGAGAGGTCCCACGCCTCCCTTGAGAGGACGGTCCTCCTCTCCGGCCGCGGCTCCCTTCACCCAGCCATCATCCTCCTCTCTCAGCTCTGCTCACCATGAGGAAATGCAATCCATTTTGCAGGCCCACTTGGATGAGCTGACCCGAGCTTACCAATATGAGGTGGCCAAGCAGGCATGGTAAGGGTCCTGCAAAGCTCCAGTTCTTTCTTACATTATTAGGTGTCTTTTGTGGTTATAAAAAGAAGATGAATCTGTTAAAAAGCAGTCATTTTGAAGCCTTGTTTTTCCTCATATATATCTGTTTCACATAGAAAGAGACCTACCTATAATTTTATTCATTTTATTCTGTTGAGGTTTTGCATATCAATTGCCAATGTTTGAGCATCTTATAATGCTGGTATTTACATGTGTCAGCTCCAACCTGCAGCCGCGCTTCCTCCGAGCAATAGAAAGAGCTCTCCATTGATTACACCTTTGATGGTGCATTGGAAAACTTGACAAGTCAGTGATGACATGTGTTGGAGGGTAATGACTGGGTTTAGTCTAACATGCTGTTCTGACATCAGTAAATAGAGTTGGTAATTATGCATGCATCTCGTCTATGGTGGGATGTGAGCCATCATGGAGGACAGCTGTGGAGGAGATAACAGGCATGTTGGTGACAGCCCTGCCCATCCAGATATCCTTTATCCAGTCCAATTACAACTCCATTGTGTTAGCACAACACACACTGAGAAAGTAATCAGTGAAATCACTGCAAGCATTCATAGTCACTGCATACTGCATCTCTACCTTCCTGAATATGCACTGATTCTACATTTTGAAACTTGTTTTGCAGTATTTTCCCTCATTATCTGTTCAATTTCTGTTTTTAATTGACATTGTTCATTAATACACGGTATTTTCACACAATGAATTAGGCACATGAAGAGCAGTCCTAACATGTCCAACACCATCCCCCCAATGGACTTCATGTCGAGTACACTGGGCTCTAATTTGGGGGCCACCCTCCTTTCCGAAGAAGACAACGATGAGGAAGTGGATGAAAGATACGCTGTGGTGTCAAAGAATTTGTCTGGCTTTGAATTCACTCCAGGTCACAGCATGGATAACCTCGAGGCCTCAGGTAGGTTGGATATAGAGTAGAACATATTGAATTCATATTAAGAATGAAGGCCTAAAACTAACCAAATTCATAACTACATCATTTCAGCTATGCAAAATAAGATAAAACTACAGTGGCCCTGAGAGCTCAACATAATGCAATTTAAGAAGATGTGCAAATAGACAGAACAGAAGTGTTATCAGCAAACAACTTCAACAATTTGAAAACACCGGAACCACATTTGAAAGGAAAAAAAAAAAAAAAAAAGGCAATAAAAAAAAATTACAACCAAATCACCGAATGTCCAGCAAATGCAAAGACAGAATATATTCCAGAGGTGCAAATACAGAAAACAAAACAAAATATGCCATTTGAAATTTAAAACAGTTAGAGCTTGTCCCAACTGTGTCCATCACTTTTTAGATTTGGGGGTCAGTAAAAGTGACGGACATGCAGCTGAGACACGCTTGTTCATGCTATTGTTACTCATTAAGATAGCTAAGATGACTGGCTTTGGAAAATATGCTAACAGGTACGTTTTCTAATCGTTTGTTTTAAACATTTTGCATTGGATTTTCTGTATTCTGATCCCCAGGCACATTTGCGTTTTCTCTTGCTGCTTTTTTTTTTTGCTGTGTTTTGGCACAAGATTCTGCATTTGTTTTTGTTCTTGTTTTTTACTAGTGTGTCCACAAATGGGGGCATCTATGCTGTCAGATTGGTGAAGGGGTTTGTCTTTTTAGTATTTGGATGTGTTTTCTTAAGATGTAGCGCATTGAGCTCTCAGGGAACCATATGAAACACAGGAGCCATTCCAGTTTGATATAATAGAATAATACTGGTAGATGAATATGTGACATTGTCTATATATGCAATGTATAAATATACGCCAAACTTTATCACAGAGAATGTTTATAGTTTGTGGAAATATCAATTCATTTTACGAAGGAAATCAAAGTATAGTTTCAAGAAAATATCATACTGTTGCTGTCGCTTACCTGTAGTTTGAGAGGCTACAGCCTTTCACCAGAGTAACACTAGAAACCGTGTTCACATTATGGGATTTTTTTACCCCATTACAATGTTAAGAGTCAATGCAGGTAGATGAGTGTGTTCTTTATGTGGCATGAGCACACAGAGCCCAGGCTGGCAGCCATTAAAAAAAACAAAAAAACTTTTGCACTAACCTTTAGCATTAAATGTTCTAAAACCGTCATGTTTAACGTCATCTGGGTTTTGCATCCAATGTCAATATTATTTCTGCCAACAGGGTTTGAAACAGAAAACATTGCAGTGCGTTGGCTGCGTGAACTGTCACTGATGGTCTCAGCCCAAAGACCAAGGCACACAATAGTCAATTTTATCACACACGTACAGCATAGGCACACATCTACTGGGCACATGGTTGCAAAGTTAGGATGTTATATAGTTCATCAGGGACATATTTTTGTCGCCAGCAGGGAGAGTTATAAACACTGAGAGGTGATGATACTGGTCAGCACCTTTAAACAAAGTGTACAAATGTTACTGGTTCTTATATTCAAAGGTAAATTACACGTGCTCTTTATTTAGGCACTGTGTTAAAAGTAACTGAAAGCCGTCCTTGCACAGACATCAAAAGCATAACATATAATCTTTTAACAGCTTTTGAAGGACTCAAGTGAAAACTTACATCTATTAAATCTGATGCATTTATAAATAGGGATCTGTCTGAAAGGGTGTCTTTAGAAAAGAACTTGAAAGTCTCTCCCACAGGAACAGAACTAGACAATTCTTGACAGGTTAGGAGACTGATTTGTGCAGAGAATACGTGTTTTTAACACTTTTAATAATGCACAGCAGGGCAGAACACAGGTCAGTGTGACTAAAAATATTTACAAACATTAGCAATGCAAATATTTATTATCTCAGGTTTAGCTGTCACGTATTGTAACTAATTGTATCAACAAAGCCAATGTGATGGCAGCATTTCCACAGGGGTTCCATATTGCAATTGTTTATAGAAATACATTTTTCAGTGATGCCCGACTGAGAAAAACAGTAGAGCATTATCAACTTTAAAGCTTATTTTTTTTAAGCTAACATTGCTGCGCCACAGAAAAATGGTCCTTGAGGACTATTCTCTATGTACACTCAGCTTTCACTTATGCAAATTTACACAGTGTGTTAAGACGTCATGAACACTTTCACTGCTGCTGTAGGTAAAACATCCCAGCAGTGTCACTCAGACAGTTCTGGCACACCAGACCATGGTGCACAGGGCACACATAGCCTTGGCCACAAGAGGGCACCACTGACTGGCCTCAAACCACAGGCAGACAAGGTTGGGACTCTGCCCAGACGGAGAGACACCAACACAGACAGTAAGTTAACACTCTCACATTCCCAGCCACTATTTATCCGATAATCCTCAATTAGAGCAAACCCATCAAGACAGCAATCATGATATCTCATGTGTGTCCTTTGCCAAATACCATTCACTCCACAGCCTACACACCGGCCGTGAAGTCGCTCCACTGCGTGGGCTCCCGCATGAACAGTTCCTGGGCAGCTGCAGCCTCAGACCCCTCTGAAGAGTGCATGGTGACTGTGTCGACGCTGGAACGGCAGCATATGGCTTCCTGGAGCGGCACGACAACATCCAACAGGGCCACCCTGAGTAGAGGCTCCCACAAGAGACTGGGCACAGATCCACCCACAAACAGCACAGAGAGAAGGGACCACTGTGAGTGTCTATCCTCATGAGGTCACATATGCGTATACACTACACATAATCGATATAACCTGATGCTAGTGAGTATCTGCATTCTGATTTACTAAATCTTTATTAATCTTTTATTTTAACATAACCTGATTGGCAAATAAAACGATGTTAAACAATTGGGACTTTTCAATTTTAAAACTGTGTACAGAGTTAAATTTACTGATGCTTTAAGACCACACCACAATGTATGTATTACTGTATTTCTATGTAAAGAAATAATAAAATCTAATAACAAGGCGTGAATATAAAAGACAATCAAAACTGTGGATTTTCTCCATCACTTTTTAAAATAAGAATTGTCTGTAAGTGGAAGCTGTTTCAGACAACCTTAATATGTTTGTACTGAGCTGCGCTAAGTTTGGACCCTCCACAGTAATCGTTCATTCGCACAAGAAGTAAGACCCTTAGCTGTAGCAGTCTAGTATGTGGTCAGCTTTATTTTGTTTGCTTTTATCTTTCTGGGGTTGAGACAAGCACTTGACTAGAGTCCACCTGTGGACAATTGAACTGATTGGACATACTGTCTTTCGAAAAACGAAAGTCCTGAGTACAGCATATAACATCCCACTATTCACACTGCAAACCAAGACACGAGTTCTTTGTAGATCTCCAAAATACATTTTTGTCTGTGAGGTACAGATCAGTTTGGTAAATGGTGAAAATTTGATCACAGTGGCCTCAATTATTGTCAAATGGAAGATGACTGGAACCACCTGGAGAGTACTTGGAAAACCAAGTAGTCTGACATTATGAACCTTGGGCAGGCAGGTGACCAGAAACCCAGGTGTCACTGTGACAATAGAAGAACCAGGCAGAAGGACCAATATGTCAGTAACACTCAATCAGTCAGAAATTTATGCTCAATACCATGTTTATTGTTCATGTGCTTGAGAACAAATACTGAGGTGATGGTTCACCTTTCAATTAGACAATGAGCCAAAGCATATAGCCAAGACAACAGTGTGTGGCTTAAGGCCAGGTCTCTGGCTCAACCGAAGCCCAGACTTAAACCTGACAGAACATCTATGTGGAGACCTGGAGATGGCCGACACTTTCTATCCCATCTGATGTAGCTTGACAGCACCTGCCACAAAGAATGAGATAAACTCCCTTAATTCAGGAATCAGAAACAAAATTTAAGAGCTTTAACCAGGAAGATTTGTAGCTGGCAAAGGAACTTTAGTACACAGTACTTAATCAAGGGTCTGAATACTCGTGAACATAGAGGTAAATTGTTAAGGTCACTTGTGAACGTATTTAGCTGTACTAAAAATGTAAATACTAAAATAAAAGTAAAAATTATTGACGTAATGCAATTACCACTTCAAATCTTTTACTCATGTAAAAGTACTGTACCAAACAGATTATGTATATTTTACATAATACAAAAGTAAAATACTCTACAAAAAACAATGTGTCGTATACAACACTGATTATGCTAATTATGTAGAAACCAGTACAGTATTTTTTTTAATGGGTCAAAGGTCATTTTGATTTTTACCACATCATGTGATGACAGGTGGTCATCAGCACTGATTAGTTCATAATATTTTTCATGCTGTTAATATGCTGTTATGCATTATTGTTCATAGATTAATCGGCAAGATAGCATTTGTTTCGATCTTAAAATGTGCAAAAGGTGAAGAAGCTTGAACGCTTCCTGTTGTGATCATGTGAATAATATACCAAAATGACAGAATGGGATAAGGGAACAATCACAGCTCCAGAAATAAAAAACACACTTTTGGTATATGAACTGGACGAAGATTTCTATTCCACCAGTGAATGTTTGAATGCACGATGAGCTAAATCTCGAGCAGGTAAAGGAATGTGCAGATATTTAGAGTCCTCCACGTTTTACATTGTAGTTCATGCTCTGTCTACCCACCTGTCTTTCAGAGTCTTTGTGAAGCAGCGTTCCCTGCACTTGCTGCCTGTCCCAGGACACCTTGTTTGTAAGCGCCATGAGATTTCCTCTCTGCGAGTGACACAGAATGATGCTGGGAAGATGGAGACGAGACAGAATGAAGACAAAGGAACAGGGTGCGAAATAAAACGCAGAGCTGTAAATGTCATGTACAGACACAGACACCAGTCTCACAGTGTTATTTTCATTCCCCCTCTTCTAAAGAGTAAACAGTATGTTATATGTCCGCTTCTATTTTCTGTCACACGGTGTACAACAGTTCACACAATGAGGAAGAGACGAGGAGGAAAAATCACAACAAAGTGACTAAATAAAATGGAAAAAAAAGACTTGCATAATTTGTAAATATATTTTTTAATGTTTCTCTCTTTCTTTTGCTTTGCTATGCAAGCCAAACCTATTGTTGTCTCTTTTGTGATTTATTACTGTGAATCATTTTTCATTAATGCTCAAACTGTTGGCTTATTTTAATGAAGCTACTGTATTGTTGTACTTTGCACAGAGCGTTTTTGGTGAACATAAGCACAAACCCATTGTCAGCTGAGCTGAGGCGGAGAATCATGATGGCGAAGAAGGATGCCCGTGTTAAACAGAATCTAAACAAAGATATATTCATGGCTGTGCTGTAATTGTTTTAAGAAATACTAATATATACTGAGAGTTACAAGGTCAGAAAACAGGTAAATACTGAATGATATGCCAAAATAACTAACTGTGTTTAATACTTCTTTCTGGGAATCCTATTATGCATTATATTAACAATGATTCTCAACAGATGTTTACCAGAACATTTTTTATGGTCACAAAGCAAACACATCAGTTGTGATATCCAAAGCAAAAACATAGGAAAACAAGTTACGTGTCATTTCTCAACCATTTCCAAAAAAAAAAAAAAAAGAATCTGTTAATAAATACACAATGTATATTTGTTTCTTTTCCAATTACACACAATGACATAATGATGTGCAATATTCAAAGGACGATGTGACAGCAAAGGGAAATGAGAAGTTAATTCATTACTTTAGTGGAGCAGAGACTGATGCATTTAAAAGTCTTGATGTCAGCTGAAGTCAAATATGACGCAGGACTCAATAACAAGTATACGTGATGTTAAACATCGAAGAAATTAAGCTAGGTTTGTTGTTGTGTACGCACCTGAATGCTAATGGTTTTACACTAATATATATAGATAGATGTGAAAGACTGCCAAATCTAAAGATCCTTTGAAAAGTTAAATGCAGCCAATTGGTGTTTTCTGCCAACGAGATTCACAATGTGATGTCTTTACACTTGTCTGGGTGGTTTTGTTCCAAACATTGTTCTGGTAACTGATATCCTTTTGAAGAATCTTTACCTGCCAGATTGGTTTGCCCTCAGGAATACACAGCCACATGCAGTAGGGCCATTTTTTCAATCCTTTGATGCAAAATAAAATGTGTGTGTGTGAAAATGAATCAAATTTCCCCTTCACGATGCCTTGAGTCTGACATACTTTCTGTTGGAAAGTGCTAGAAGAACTGAAATAATACAGTTACGCACCATTCTACCTGCATGTCTGGCCAATACAAGCAACATTTTCAATATCTGGCTCACACAGGGGCTAAAACAAATAAGCTAATGAAGGATTATTTTGCAGCGTTGTTTGTGCTTTATTGACATAATCTCATTCATCAACGTACTGTATGAACGCATTCAATGTCAAATGACAATTCCCACGGCTGACCAGTGTCAACACCACAGCGTGACATTTTAAAGGTTATACTAAGGATTTGATACTGCACGACCTTCCTGTACATATGAATATGGTGGATCGCCTCCCACATCTGACCGACACACTGCTTAAGTAAATGGTTGTGTCTTTACAAACACATTTTATCTAAATCATAGCTTGACCTTTGTCGGGTGTGGATTCTCCTGCAGCGTTTCAGATCCAACTTTTTTCCATCACCGTTATCTCTGGACGACACACGGCACCATGTTGCACGGAGATAACTTTGCCATTGTCGGCACAGATTTGGACACTTTTGGGGAGGACAGCTTTAGGGGACATTGCAAAAGGTGCAATGCACTGTGTAGGACAGCCTGTCAATATTTGTATCTCAAGACGGACAGACGGGGATTAGTATTGTCTGCAGGTGTTTTACAGACAAGGGGGAACAATGTGCAGCCCAGCACTTAAGCTTTAAATCCAACTGGCTGAGTTTCCGGAATTGCTGCACTATGATGACAGAGAAAGTAGTGTTGTGTCGCCATTTCTATATTCACTTTGACACAATTTGTTGCCCTCCTCTCACACAGATGCCTCCTAAATTACCCAGCTTGTAGTACAAGTACATTTAATGAAAGAGGAGAAATACATAGCCAAGCTCACAGGAGCCCAATTACTGGGCTCTGCCCGTGTTCACAGAGCTGCAGTCCTGACTGATAAAGATGACACTTAATATACTGGTGTTGGAATTCTACGGTCACTTTATGGTGTGTTGTGCTGTAATATTTGTTTACTGTAACACATTTACTGCTGAGATGCTTTTTTTTTGTTTTTTTCAGGACTCTAGAGATCGATTTAGCAATTTAGAAACAGTTTTATTTCTTTGGATATTGCTATAAGCAACTGGAAGTATTTGTAATGCAGGCCCTGTGTTTATAGAAAGCTGTAGTGTTAATGGCGACAAAGCACTGAGGACCTTAATTTAGCCAGTAACTCTCCGGAAGGAATCACTGCCCACAATATGAGCAATAGTTTAGAATGGTGCAATAACAATGTGAGCAAAGCGTAAACAGGTGTAAAATGAAACAAGTTTTCTTTATCATTTGAAAGTGATCCACTGGTTAAAAATTGAAGGTGTTATTGTTTAGGAGAGCTCTTACTGGTTTGGAGGAAGGGTTTAAGATTTGGATTTTTTTTTCTCGTAACCTTTTTGGTCACCTTCACATTGTTAATGTAAAATTCATGCTGGGAGACCTGAGCCACTTCAGGAGCACAAGAGCTGCTCTGACCTTAACAATTTACCTCTGTGTAAGTGAAAAGCGAAAGCACAGCCTCACTTTTTTATAGTATTTCGGAACATTCCATTCACATAACAAATACCAGACTGCGTTTTCGTGTCAAATAACACCTTAGTCTAACACAACAACACCATATAAAAGTGTCTGCTTATGGACTATTTCTAACAGTGATCACTCTCATATATGTGAGGACACGATTTAAAATGACACATGGCTGTTCACAGCACATTGACACAGTCATCTTGGCACTAATCAAATCGATCAACTGTCTTCATCTTCTTCGGTATATATCAAATCAGTTTTTTTAAGGACATAAAAATAATTTGTAAACTAGATAACATATCATATCTGTAGTGCTTCTACTCCAGTGGAGAGACAATTTTAGATATATGATATGTATATAAAATAATTATTTTTCATAGGAATTGCACAGAATGTGAATGTGTGATTTGCAAAGTAGCTATTTCACAGTGTAAAGCTCAACCAGGAGCCATAACTGCACCTATTACAATATACTAAATTTGTTTATCGCTGAATGTAACAGCCAGAACATTCCGAACGCACTGGACTATGATACACGATGCCGTATTAGTTTATTGTATATATTTGCGATGTTTGTTGTGTCAGGCACCATTTAGGAACCATTCACTCTTTCCCAGCTTTTCTTTAAGTCTTCACATACTGTATGAGCTGTCTCACTTCTAGAATAAAACGTGAGGGAAAATATCATCATATTTTCCCAACATGTGGTGGGTAGCCTTTTCACTATGATTATCTGTAACCTTGCCTTGAAGGGCTGATTTGTGACTCATGACATTTGGCTAATTGCAACTTTCAAACAGTGTGATGGTTTACCTCCACCCCACCTGAGACCCACAGGTCCCACTCTGTGGCTCAGCCACCCTGAGGGTAAGCTAAAGGCCAGTGGTCTCCTGGCCTTTACCTCCCTCATGGACCAATTTATTCATCTTGTTCACCCCGATGGTTCAGCCACCTCTTCTATGTCGCCACTTTACGCTGTGCATATGTGACATGAAAAAAATAAGAGGACACACAGTAAATACAGAAATGAAATTTGCATGATTGTGCAGATGTGTTGTCTATACTTGCTCAGAAAACCAGACACCGTGTGCATGACTCAATCCCTGGAGAGGATGTTTGCTCTGTGGCTCAGGCTTTCTACTGTGGATAGGATACACTGTCCCTGCACATTTGCACTGACCGAAGTTGTCATGGAAATGTCATTGTCAACGAGGAAATGAAGAAACAATCCCAAATAAACTGTCAATTGCTAAAATTAAGATAAAACAGCTGCTAAAGTCAAACATGTGTTTTGCTTATTGTTACTTCACTCGGATATACATTTTTCACCAAGGAGATTAATGTAGACACTGAATGCTAATTTCACATTTACCTGCCGAAGGAAAGAAGATTTGTCTAAGAAATGTACGACTGCATGAACTGAATTTGTGATCCCTCAGCTAATTTAAACAATGTTTGTATATTGACAGGCGGTAGATTTTTCAACCACTCATTGCTGGTAAATTTAGTGGCAGCTAAAAACAGAACAAAATTTAATTTTTAATCTGATTTTCACATTGGCGTCAACAACTTTCTGCAGATTTGAAAACATTTTGTTCGTCTTTCCTTTATATTCATGTTTTGGCTTTTTTTTTTTTTTGTCACTGACTTTAAATTAAGAATAAGCAATTCTTTTTGTAACAGGCCTTCAAGTCTCACTGTGTTTGAAAATATCACTTGATCATTTTTACCAGTCACCCTCTGCATGTGAGTTGCCCCTTTCTCTTCCCGATGCTAAATCACGTTGTTGCATCACCCTCTTTGCCTTCAGTGCAGCTTTCAACAACTTAGCATTCCATTCTCATCTGCCACAGTAAGTCCTCTCTTGGCACTCGAGGACTTATTCTCCCCGGGTTTGCAGTCAACTTTCATGGCGACAGACAGCGCTATATCTCCATAAACAAATCAGAATTTACCATTGCTGCAACGAGTTCCACCTCAGCACAAGAGTCATTATCTCTGACACCTCCTAATTCCTCGCCAACTGCCTGCTTTAAGAAAACGTAATATCACTCAAATGCTACTGCAATAAATTTGAAATCAGAAATTTGCATCCCGTTACCTCCCTGACACCCCCCCACCCTCCTCCAGTCACAACTTCTCCCTCAGCAGCAGTGTCACCTCATCCCTAAAGTCCTCAACCTTGGCACCCTCCTTGTCTCCACGGATGTCGATGACACTGGAAAACATTGCCTCTCAGAGCTGAGAAATGCCGCCTATCTCTGACACCACCTGTTTATTTCACTGCTGTGAAGCTAATCAATGTCTTCATCACCTCCAGACTTCTTTCCCACATCAGTGCCTTCTGCACATCCTCAATAAACCTCATTATGTTGAAAATCCTGTTGCCAGAGTGATTGCGTGTACCCGTTCAAAAGGCCACAGCGTGCTAGTCCTTCAAAAACCTCCAATGACTTTTACAACAAATGCAGAGCGATATTTCGGTTTATTCTAAGATTTGACATATGGTGTGAGAAAACTTAAGGCCTAAATGACACGAGGTGCAGTTTAGCTGGTGCTGTAGGTCAGTTGAGGCTTTTTCATTCCCAGTGCAGCACTCAGCCATACTTTCTCTATGGCTCAGTCTCCTTATAAAGAGATATTCAGGGTTGACAGCCATCGGTTTCACTTTTTCTGTCAGCCTCTCTGCAGTTCTGCCACATTTGCCCTAGCTGTCATGGCCGCCTCTTTGTCAACAGATTGTATAGAATCTGCTGGATAGACATGGCAAAACTGAAAATGAAACTTGGCAGCTCACACACATGCACACACAGTATCTTAGAAACCAAGGCAAACACTTGTGAATAACCTACTGAAGACAGTTGTCCTTGAAAGGGGAGAGAGAGAGAAACAGATGGGAATGAAAGCAGTCACTTCTGCTGCTGAGAAGTTTTTTCACAGAAGAAAATAACACACCATTGAATTTTTCTCAGAATTCGATTAGGTTGCAAATAGGTTATTGGAATAATTCACAATGAGGCCGACTGCAGGAATGACTCAGTAAACATTGTGGAAACATCATTAAATACTGCATATTAAAGTTTCCATTTTAGTAAAGACTATCCACCTTCCAGTTTTTTTTAATGCATTCATCTGAGAGGCAACGGTGAAGAAACAGATGTCTCTTATACATATTTATTGATTTTTAGTCTGCAATCATGGGCCAGTGATGTTGACTAGAGTGGACATTACCTTTTATTGCTTGAGTTTAAACTATTCTCCTACTTTGCCATCTGTATTTGTCACATAACTCAAGCTTCAAGCTGTTGACAGCTGTACATGTTAAAGTAGTCAGTTTTTATTGAGCTTCTCTACTGTACTGTAAGTGTGCATGAATGTATGAAAGACAACAAAACATCTGCAAATAAATCACGTAAAAAAAAAAAAAAATCTTCTTTAAGGAAAACACTGTACACCGTTATGTTATTCTTTTTTAGAAATAAAGAAATTATTTATTTGCTGCTTATAAAGCATTACTCAATGCAATTGTTGCTGCTTTCAGATTCAGAATAATTTTTCTGCAATTGCTAGAAAAACTATGTTTTGCACAAGAGTTAGTTGCTGAGCCAACAGACTAAAAAAAAAAAAAAAAAAAGGAAACTGTAGCTACAAGTGACATAGTATTGTGACAGATCAGTCTCTTTCGTCATGTGGGCTGATTGGATCAATGAGACGACAGGCAGCCTCGATGTTGATGATTTCGATTTGAAAAAAGCCCTGGTTGTGGTTCTTTATAGCTTTTGTTCTTTTACCAGTATTTTTCCATGTTCTTTTCATTCTGTTTGTGCGAGAGAGCTGCAAAAACAAGGACAAAACTGCCACTTTACAGAGAACCATTCACCTATTTGCAAGGTCCTCTAGTTCTTAGTAGCTGAGTGGAGCTTTGAAAGGCTTTAATTATTATGATCATCGCTGTGGCTCCTGGTCCTTTACAGGTCAGTTGAGCTTCTGAAATGGTCCAGAAATTTACGGATTTTTCATATTTGTCTTTTTTTATAACCAGATGAAAATATTAACTTTTTAGCCAAAGGTTGGCTGTGTATTTGTTGAGAAGATACCTAAGCTGCATTGGCTTTCATTTGGAGCCATGTTCACAAGCTAGTTGCACAGTACAGTGCTTTTTTTTACCAGGAAAAAAAAGGCTGCCAAAACTACACACACTCAACAAATAGGTATTTCATGTTATCAAACACAGTAAAGCTAATTTATTTTGAACATGTTATATTAATAGAATGAACAAGAATAAATCATTTGTACTTATGTTAAGTGATTTATTCTGATTCATTGTATGAATTACCATGTTCAGAACACAATGCATGTGCGAGCAGTATAGGAAGATAAGTAAAAGAAGACAAAAAAGATTCAGACCTCACATCCAACAATTAGCTGAAAGCCCATAAAAAGCTTTGTAGACTAAATGGAGGATCATTCTCTGAAGATTTCTTGTCATGGATTATTGATATAAACACTGATTATTGCTGCTTTTGCTGTGTTGGATACAATATCTGGATCCACTGGGTTTAGCAGCATCTTAAAGATTCTTGCAGCTGTATACAGGCGAACCACAGCGCAGCTAGTTCAGGATCCATCTTGTTAATATACCATAATGAATTCGGCATAATTATATAATCACTTATAGATGATGGGAAAGTCAACCGCACTCTCTCACACACGTGCACACACACTAAAAGACATCTGTGAAAGACTTTCTTCCTTTCAACATAACACAGGTGCCGTGCTGATGAAGTTTCACAAGTGAGGTTAATTAAACAGCATGTCTCATCACATCCTCACAGTTTTCTGGTCTCCTGTCAGCCTCATTCACCTCACCTCAGTCACACACACAGACGGTTTTTACCTACTGTAAGTGAGTGAAATCAGGAAATGAACTAAAACCAACAAGAATGAACATATATATTATATGTTTTAATTATCAGTGATAGAGTGAAAAATAACAGCTTCTGTGAAATAATCATTAAGCACGAGCAGCATGTTAAAATGCTTCAATCTTAATTTAATTTGCCTTTATATCGATTGACTAAAATAATGTTTTGCTTGACTATATAGGCTAAGAGTTCAACAACTTAAGAATATTGTAAAATTGCATATAAATGTATGTGTTATATAAATTTCATTATCTTCTTCTAATTTCAATACAAGGCAGCAGGATTTTCTAGATTAGTAAGGAATATCATCAGTCGTGAATGTTTGTGATCGGGCTCTCGGGGACCAATGCATTACAAACATACAATTCTGCAGTAGAAATTACTGTATGGGCTTGAGAATAAATCTGAAACCCCACCAAAAGAGGAGAGGGACCATATGACTTGTTGCCAGCATCCTTGGTATCAGGGCCTGTTGATGCAAACATACTGTTGGTAACTTGCACATCTGTGATGGCACCATTACTGCTAAAGATTATATATACATATATTTCAAGAAAGGCCTTGTTTATTTTAGTAATACAATGTCAAACCATATTCTACAAGTATTAGATTGGCTCCACAGTAAAACAGCCCAGGTTGAATCTGAAATCTGAAATCAAGCAAGAAGAAGCAAGTGGTAAAACCACAGTTCCCAAACTTTTACAGTGTCGTTATGTAAAACAGCAGTAAAGATGCCCCTGTTATAACTTTGAGGCATGTCGCTGGCATTAAATTCCAAATAAGCTTATATTTTTTCAAAAGCTACAATTATTGTTCACATTTGCAACATTTGACATGTTGTCTATGAAGCTCGGTACAGGAAGTATTAGCTGTTTTTCTTTTTTTTTTTTTTTGGTAATTGAAAATCACTGAAATATTTTAAATTACAGAGAGGGAAGCGATAGTGGATAAAAGATTATTTGTATTTGTTTTAGGAACAGCAATATTTATTAAAGAAGTTAAAGTGACATAATTGTTCCATATATAACTTACAGAATAGGGCTGGACAATATGGCCAAAGTCTTTATAACGATACATTTTTCTTTATAATAACACAAACAATACTGTACATGACGGTTTTAACTTTCTTGTACTGGTTTATGTCCAGCTGAAGGTAGATAGCTGTCTTAGACATATCTATTCTCTGTTTAATAATATGACATTTAGGCAATTTTATTTAATTGAAAATTGAAATATGAGTAAGATAAGATTGCTAAGAGATACATAGTCGGGAATTAAATAAATTTGGTGCATCGTTCAGTCCTATTCCAGAAGTTATGAGCAGAGAGAAAGGAAAAACAGGTTTGGATGAAGTCAGTGGAAAGGAACTACAAATGGAGCCAGTCCATTTCCATCATCAGTTGCAACAAAGCAAACAGGATGCTAAGTAAAACCTCCAATAGGAGACTCTGCATGCAATACTCAAACAACAGATAGCTCAAATCTGAATGAAAGCAGCTCAAATGAATGCAACCGAGTGCACAAACACAATCAACAATCATTTTCTCAGTCGAAATCAAACTGATGAAATGACTAACAAGACTCTAAAGATTGGTTTACTCCAGAATGAAATTCATATAATAATGACTTAAAATAAAATTAAGTGGTTGTGCTTTTATAACCAAAGTAGAACAAATAATACAAAGACAAGATGTACATCACTTATAAAACATTAACACTGTTATATAAAATTTGAATTCGAAGCACTTCTGTGGCAGTAAACAATTTCAACATTTTACAAGATGGCTGGTAATGACTGAATATTAATTACATTAAAATAACTGACGAGCAAAGGTCATGTGCACTGCTTCGAGCAGTCACCGTGGACAATGTTACTGTAGACACTCACGACCACCATCAAATGTGCATTCATCTTACTTCACTGAGCAACCAGTTGATCAGGCTTCTGCAGGCTGGTCACCCAATAAGCAATAAACAGTGCATCAGATGGAAGTCCACAGACTTAAACGTGAAAGCACTTCTTTTTTTCTTTTTTCTGAACACTTAATGAGAAATTGGAAGTAAAAAATAATAGCATGTATTGTGCAGTATTTTTAGTCTATTTTTTTCCATACTGTCAAGGTCACAGTCCATCGTCTGAAGCGACTGTAGGATGTTTTGTGCCTTCTGTGCTCACATTGCTTCTTAACTTTTTAGACTCTGAAAAGAAAAAAAAACATATTGTCAGTGAATACTTCATAATAACACACACATGTTCTGTGTACATGTGTCTAATATAAAAATAGAAATCTTTTTTGATTTGTGATCTTGATTTACCTCCTCTGCCTGTCCACCCTGTTTGGTCTTTGAACTTCCACATGGTGTAAAACTGGACGAATTGGGATCATTAAACTCCCTCTGAGCCTGACCTGGTGGGAATGAGGGACGATTGTACAGAACAATGTCCCCTAACTCTGAGGGAGAGACAAAGAAGAAGACATTTTAGTTATTAAAATTTTCCACAGCTTGCACAGTGGCCATTGTTATCCAGCCATTACCTGAGTGCTGTCGGTTGTTGCTGCTTCCTTTTCCTCCTAGTGGAGTCCTATTTTTATCCTGGCTCTCCCTCTGCTCAAATGCGCCCTCCCTGACCTTGTGAGTCCCAGTGCTGCCTCTTCGACCCCGGGCCTCCCCTGAGCCCATTCGAGGCAGCGTGGCCCCCCTCACTTTATAGTCACCGTGGGACATATGGCTGGAGAAATTCAGAGGCATGCAAGAATCTGTGCACACAGTAGAGCACAGACAACCAAACGTTAAGAGATCCTGTACAGAGTGGTCAATCTCTGATCTCATTCCTGGTTAAATCTTTACCATCATTGAAGACATCTTTGGGTTGGTAGCCCTGTTGACCAGACTGGTTCTGTTTGTGCCTCCTGGGCCTTTTATGTGTTATTGCAGGGCTCATGTTGCTGTCTGTGGACATGGGGCTACTGGGTCGCTGGTGCCGTCGTCCTAAAATCGTCACATTTACAAAACATATCACAAAACATTACATTACATTAATATTATTATTATTATTATGTAATGGACAGTCGAATGAGAAATGAAATTAAACATTAAACTGACAGGTAAACTGACAGAGAGACATGAAAAAAGTCTGTGCCCAGTGTGATGTGGATTAACTACTGCAGAGTTACCACCATTAAAGAGTTTGCAGTTACATGGAAATATGTCCAGACTCATATTCTGATCAGTTAATGGGTGAACTGTGGCGCAGGAAGGTAGAGCGGTTGTCCACCAATCTCACAGTTGTTGGTTCAATCCCCGGCTCCTTCGGTCACATGTTGAAGTGTCCTTGAGCAAGACACTGAACCCCAACTTAGTTGCTCCTGGTGAGTGTTGGCCAGCTGCATAGCAGCTCCCCCATCGGTGTATGAATGTGTGTGTGAATGGGTAAATAAGAAGCAGTGTAAAGCGCTTTGAGTGCCAATAGGTAGAAAAGCGCTATATAAGTGCAGAACATTTACCATTTACATTTAATTTATAAGTACGAGTAGAAGATTGTGTCAGACGTAATGAAATCCTCTCCAGGTGTTACTGCAATACAGCGTTAATGAGAATGTGACAGATGTGAAGTCTCATCGACTTTGATCTCTGACAGCCACAATCTAATCAGTTCGTCCTTGAGTCCAAAGAGACGCTTGTGCCATATTTAAAGAAATTTCCTCTAGCTTTTTCTGAGCCCTTGCATCATAAGAATGGGACTGCTGGATGGACAACTAAAAAAACATAATGCTGCGAGCCACAGCCTTCACTGGGAAAAAAAAAAAAAAACAAAACAAAATCAAGCAACTGAAAAAGAATCTTGAAACAAAATAGTTCACATGCTATTCATAGTACTCGGCAAAGAAAAGCCTTTTCTCCAATCAGGCATGAAGAGATAAGCAATTTGCACAGACTTTGATAAACATTTTCATCGCTACGTTTGGAGCGATTTCATCTGTTTCATATTCCCATACGCAAAAACAATCAGTCAATGTATTCCAACACATAATAATGGTGAATTAAATCTGTCCTCAACAAATGCTTTCTCACCTGACTCCTCTGGATATCTACACATGTGCAGGCCTACGATATCCCGTGAAGAGGCTACTGCCTGGTTGAAATCTCCATCTGTAAAGAAGGATCCTTCTGAGGTGCTGACAACACTGGACCTGCCGGATGAGATGTTGTCCTCAGATGCTGAACCCCAGCTGTTAACCATAGACCCCGTGACCGATCTGTCTAGATCTCCGGTGCTGGAGGCTGGGGTCTGCTCCAGCCCATGAAGGAGCAGCTTGTGCGGAGAGGGGTGGTAAAGCTGGTGTTTTAGCTTCTGCTGGTTGTGGTGTTGGCTGTAGTGACTTTCAGCAAGCTCTGCATCGGTCTCTTCCTCTGCTTCCTCCTCATCCTCATCCTGTTCATCTGTATCCATGCAGTGGGGTATGGAGCTATAGGTGTGCGTTGGGGAGAGAGGGCCAGGGTGGCTGGTGATGTGTTGGCTGGAAAGTGCATTAGAAACATATGTGCAAGTTTTTTATGGTATCAGTCATAAACAGCTGAATGCAGTGTCGGGCAGCGTTACTCGGGTTACCTCAGGTGTTCAGCTCTATCATTCAGGCCGTTGGTCAGGTTTCCCTGTGGTGATGTGGTAGGGTGACTACAGGACACTTCACTGGAAGATGAGGCTGCCCCTCTAACCGGTGGTGTGGGACAGTCTTCTATTCTTTTCCCCGGGTCAAAACTGGTAAAAACAAAACAAAAAAACACAACTGACGTGAGGAAATGGCTGAAGGACTTAGGCTTGCTAGCAGTCCTGATGCATCATTACATAAACATTAGAAATGAATGCAGAAGCCTCCAATCTGCACACATCAAAACACACATTTCCATCACTGGAAAAAAAAAAAAAATGCATCTGCCTATTATTAGTGGGGACATGCTGTGTGTTTATTGAATGTCGGTTTCTATCGTAAGCATTGCAATTTTCACTACCTCATTTTAATGGGATAAAATTTTTTTTTTTTTTCTATGACTTTACGCTTATTCGTCGTTCAGTGTTCTTTGTTTTTATGTCTGTTTTTAAGCACCAAATGGAACTGCACTCCCGATTTCATTGTTTTCAGCACTTACAATGACAATGAAGGAAACAATTGCTGTTTTGGAAACTGACTCACAATGCTCAAATATTTAAACTGTATAATTCCTTTAGATGAAACTGTTGCCTGAGAAGCCCATGTTTTGACAAAAGACATGTTTACACCCCACCTCACATAACTTAAGCACATAACCTGCAGCTTAATATGCAGTACCTACACTGACACATACAGCCACGAAGCATTGTTCAGTGTGCCATTCTAGATATTTTCATGATTTGGAAACCCCACTTGAGCACTAATAACTGCAGCTATGAGTGTCTCATGCATCTGTTGTCCCATACCTCCTTTCCATCGGTAAGCTGTATTCATGACAGTCCCAGTTATTAGCATTAGCAGGGGACATGGCTTCTCCCCAGCTTACTGCATTATGTTTTGGCATCTTGGGGGCCCGTGTTCCTTTCTTTTGATTTTGACTCCCTGACAAGTGGGAAGAAAAGGGAAAGGTAAATAGAGTTATGTCTTGCCTTATTGAAATTCACCACTGTGCAGAGTAATAGGTGGCCTTACCCGAGGTGCTGTTGCTGCCTTTGTCTGAGCTGTGGTGTGAGCCACCTGTGTTGTTGTAGGGGATGGCTTTGGGAAGGGTCATTCCTTCATTTCCCTGAATGTGATCTAAAGGCAGAAAAGAAAGTGAATCTGCAGCATCTTTCTCTTTTGTATGCTCTAAATGTTGTAAAGTACATTAAAATGGAGAACTACTTTACCCGTATTTAGCAAGTTTTGCTCATTGATGTTGTACTGCATTTGTGCTGCCATCTCTTTCGTTATTGGAGGAGGGTTAGGGGGCTGTTTCCAGCAGGCCATGTCCAGAGGCTCTGCTATAGCACCACCGGTGGCTGCCTTATTCTTTATGTTGGCCTGAATGAGCTGTGTCGTGGCGTATGGGATGGGCTCATAAGTAGCTGCTGAATCTGCTCCTGGACTTGTAAAGCACAAGCTGGAATTGTTGAATGTTTTAATCTCATTGAGCTTATTGGAGAGGTTCACATCACTGTAAATGGCCATCTCAGGACCAAGCTGCCCCCCCCGTTTGTTGTCTGGATGGATTCCATAGTTGGCTATGCAGTCGGCTGAGGAGCATTAAAGGAAGTAGCAAAGGGACACATGAATTTGCCGGAAGCAAACTGCTTTTCTCACAACACACAACATGTATCTCAGATGTTCCTACAGTACCCGAAATATGTCATTATTTTAGAGCAGTTTTGCACTAACCTGGGCGGCTATATGTCGTCATGTTACTATCACTGGTGCCATTGCCATTATTGCAGCAGTTGATGCTACAGTCCTTGTGATTGGCACATGCATTTGGCCAATTGTCTGGCAGCCACATCTGGTTCAGAGGTTCACCCATGCTGAGAAGGCCAGGTCTGCAATAAGGAGCACCACAGTACTGTCAATCAAAACCAACTGTCTTCATAAACCACTGATGAATGAGCAAGGAGTGGAATCCTACAGCGGAGAGACAGCTCCTCCTAGTGTTTCTACAGTGCATTTCTTCAGTTAGTCTTTTTATAACACAAAGGGACAAATATATCACTCACCTGCCAGCACTGCACGCAGATTCTCCTCTTTGATATGCGACTGCAAAGAGAAAAAAAAAAAACATTAAACCTCCATGAGCTGTCAAAAAGAGCAAGTAGAGGAAACCTTGAAAGGCAGGCAGACAATCTACGCAAACATCTAAAGTCAAAAGTCTACACTAGCTTCAAATAATATTTTCATCCAAAGGGCACAGATACTGACTGTCTGGTTTACTTTGGATGAAGACAACAAACGTAATTGCCAGTGCCTTTACCCACGTCAGCATGACTCCACACCTGATTTAGAAACACTGTTTGTTTGAGACAATTTCTCATCCACTACAAATAAAACATGAGGGAAATAACTATTCTTCTGTAGAATACATTCCACATTATTTAACCAAATTAACTTAAGGAACATATGGACTTTCCGCACTTTTTTACCATCTGCAAAATCTACAATAAATCTATAAACATACTTCTATACACTGATACTATGTTGATGTGTAAATTAAATATATATTTTTAGTTTTTTAGCGTCGTGCCCGCTTTCATATGTGCTTCCATACATTCCCATTGTTATACATGTACTGTGAAAAACTTTTCACATCACAATCCTTTAATGAAAGGAGACAGGTTTTTACTAAGAAATTATAATAACTAAAAATAACTTATATCTAAAAGGTAGAAAAATGTTAGCTAATAAACCATACTGTGCTTACCTGTGGGTGTAAAGGTGAATGACGGCACTGTAAGAACAAACAAAGGAGAAAAAAGGAATTGAAATTTCATTCAGACAAAGTAGAACAGTTGTTATGAGCGTCACACTATAAGGTTTTGTAATGTCTACCATGGACCCCTCTTCAAATAGAAATGTGATGTTTACGAACATTTGAATAACTACATGCCGTCTGCTTCACTGCTTCTTCTGACACATGTGTCCAGGTGAAGGTTAATGGGGGTGACAGACAACTCAAGAGAGGGGAAAATAACAGTGGTTTTGTAGAAGACTTCATAATGACAGGTTGACAGGCCTGTGCCTCCAAGATCTGTGCTGTGCTGAGGAAATGACACTATACAAATAAGTGACGAAAGGTCAGCCTTTGAAATGTCTGCATAGTTGCAAATGCAAATGTATTACTGAAGTCTTTGTGTCAAAGGAAGATTAGACCAGAGTTTTTCTTCAACCTTTGATGTGATCTGTTTGTCAGCCTCTGAAAATATTCCTTAATATCACTGAGATGAGGACCGCTGTTTAGTGTGGTGGCAACATGTCATTGATCATTTCTACAATCGTGAACAACCTTCAAACATACCCACAGAAGTAAGCTGTTTGGCAGATGCTCACTTGGCCCACAAAATGCGTCTGCACAATACCATTTTGAACATGCGTACATACAACTAGTTTTAAAATATTTTTCTAAAATATAGAAGTAACAGAAAAACACGCACCCTTGCGAATACCGGTGTATGTGCTGCTGAGACCACTTCTTTTCTTACGGTGTCGATAGAGCCAAACACTAAAAATCATGAGGACCAGCCAGCAGGTGGCGCCAATGCCAGCTATAAAAGCTGGTTGCCTCACTACGTCTGAGATCTGAGCCAGTGTGTCCCTTTCCTCACTGATATCCATCATCTGGCCTGCAGAATCTGATGAATTAAAGCACACGGAGAGAAATCAAACATCATATGTCTATTGAAACCAAAAGCAATAATGTAAAGAGAGCATGCAAGCATTATTAAATAAATAAAACATGGTCCTAAATTCACATTTTTAATAACTCTGTCTTGTGAAACTTTTTTGAAGTTTTCCCCCTAATACACTGTCACAGTTTTTAAGCCCACCAACAGCTTACTAATCCCTTTTTTGCAAAACTCCTACCTAACTGAAAGAAAGTTGCATCACTTCTCAGCCCTGGTCCAGCGCCGTTGCTAGCCGCAACCTCTACGCGGTAGCGAATTCCAGGTGCCAGACTGGAAATGAGCACAGAGTAGGTGGCGCCGTCGACTGACTGGTTTACATGGTAGCGACTCTCATTACCCAGGCACCAGATCTGTCAAGAGAAAATGAGGAGGAGACGGGATGACGGTGACTGCCTGAGGGACACATGCAACAACACAAGAGGCATCATAAGCCTCACAAAGATACAAATGACATTTTAGCTGGAGTGTACAAAATTCTAAGCATAAGTACTAGAGGAGAGCGAGGGTCTACTTTTCTTACCTTGTACTCCTGGATGACTCCACCCTCTTCTGGGTTGAGAGGCGGTTTCCAAGCAACGAGGATGGCAGTCCCATTGATATCACTCTTTGTCACTGTAACACCCTGGGGTGCTCTACTAGGTGCTGAGGCAGTGAGACATACAGTTAACCATGTGGGTATAAACACAATCTCCCGGGCAACATGTCTGAGAGCTGCGCACATTGAATAAAGCACAACTTTATAGCATAACTAGATATAATTTTTGTTATCCAGCCATACACTGCGAGATAAAATAAAACGCACACACTACATTCCTCTAAGTTATTTATAGATACTGTAGATAAATATTTCCCAGTCACCTTCTTCCAATGTCCTGACCACCTTCACCTCACTGTCAGCCCCTTGGAACTCATCAAAGAAGGGTCGCACTTTGAACTCATAGACGGATCCTCTCCTCAGCTGACCGATCACCACCCCGTCCTCCTGCGTGGTTCGTACCTCCTGGACATGCCACTGCCCCTCAGGGTGGCCGTGCTCAGTGGACGCCCTGTAAAGGACCTTGTAGCCCTGGATGTATGGCGACTGCTGCTCGACCTAGTGGACATGAAGGGATAAAACATCTTGAACAAACAATAATACCTCTGAGTTAAAATAACATACAGCTAGAATTTAAAGCCTCATCTTGGGAACATCTTGTAATAAGAACCTGTTAAAACTCAGCTTTAGTAGCATTGTGTCAGGAAACTCTGGTTAGAGTCAAGCAAGAAAACATTCATAACAAATCTTGCCTTAAAGATTTGTAGACATCTCCACACACACACACACACACACACACACACACCCATTCAGCTCACCTCTCTGTTTTGCTTGGGAAACTAAATGATAACATGTTAAGATGTCAGCTCCACAGTAATTTAAGGTTTGAACCTTTGGGTTAAACAAATTCTAATGTATGTGTTTACGTTTACTAGTAAAACCGTCGTCTTTTTCCATATTTACCCCAACTCTTACCACTTGGCGATACAATAGAAATGTGTGCAAGGTGGCCAACAAGATACGGTCCCCTTACCATCCACTGCACCCTGACAGCAGAAGATGAAAGGACAGTTGGTGTTTGTAGGTGGATAACTACATCACCCAGCTCCCTCTGGATGTGACGGTGATCCACTCCTTGAATGGTGGATGTACTGTCTGTTGGAGAGAAAGCATACATGAACTTAAAGTGGCTTTCAAACTCTTTAGAAATTAAATAAATATGCAGCTTTTTTTGCACTATAACTGTTCATTAAGAAGTAAAGTTAAAGGAGAGGAAATCAAAGCACAAAATGACCTTGTATTCTGACAGAGTCCGAGATTGGACTTGGATCACTGAGACCATAAGCATTTACTGCTCTGACCATAAAGAGGTAGACAGCTCCTGGCTTTAAGTTTCTCAGGACAAAGGTCTGTGTCTTCACATGCTCAGCTAGGGTCACCCATCGGCTTCCTAATGTAGAACTGCAGAGAAATGTGATCCAGTGAAACCAAGTGGAATAAAATCCGACATTGTTATAAGGTTCACAGAGGTAACATACACAATTAAAACATATATTAACCTGAAGCCCTCGATTAGGTAAGATGTAGGTGTGGCGCCGGCACTGGGGTTGTATATCCATGAAAGAGTAACAGAGGTACGGCTGTTGTCAGTCACTTCAGGTTTAGATGGAGCACTAGGAATCAGGTTAGGGTCTGTGGGATGACTGGACTGGACAACAACTCCAAACTCTGCCACAACCAACGCAGAAAAATGTTATTTACACAAAGGACAGAACAACCTAATGTCTATGTCTATATTTGAACAACCTAATGCACCTTGAACTTGCAAGTATGCTGTCCAGGAAGCCTCTCCTGTGGGGCTAGAAGCTACACAAGTGTAGAAGCCAGTGTCTCCCAGCTGAGAAGAGAAGGTACAGGGCAGACATTAGGTGGTTGCCTGGGCCCATTGCTATGTTAGCAACTGCTTATAGTTAGTAACTGCGTTTACATGCACTTAAGTAACCGGGTGCTTAGCTTTTTCTCGGGTAATCGGGAAACACTGTTTACATGTACTTAAGAAACCTGGTTACGGGAAATCTGCATATACATGCAGCACAAGCGTAATCTGAGTTCTCCTCCACCTCTGTCTTAATTTAGAAGCCTGGTGTTTGGATTGTAACTGTATAGAGAGAGGAAACACTCTTTCTCTCTCTCTCTCTTTGTGTGTGTGAGTGTCGCAGCAGAGTGACAGTGCAGGGGGAATATCTTCCATGTAGTTGATCCACAACAGATTTTAAAAATCCACAGGAGAAAGTGACCTGTTTAGACTTCTACGAGGCAATTTGTTCGTTTTCTGTCGGACCCCTAGGCGGGCTAAGTTTTTAAAATCCGGCGGCATCACCCCAGTAACCCGTGAACGATATGGCAGAGAAATCAGTGTTTTCCGACAGAAATCTAACTGGGGAAACCCGGTTTCCTTAATCCCCTAAACCTGATTTCAGAAACCAGCTTTCCTGTTTAAGAAATCAGGTTACTTAAGTCCATGTAAATGCAACTTATTGAGGTTCTTTCTTTATCTCCCACCTTAGCATAGCGGATCTCCAGCGATCCTTTGGTTGTTATGGACATGCGGGAGTCCACTGGAGACACCAGCACACCATTTTTCTTCCAGTGGACTGTAGGAGGTGGAGAGCCGGAGGTTTGGCAACCCAGGACCACAGTGCTATCCACAGGAACCGTGTGATTGAGTGGGCCTTGCCTAATCACAGGAAGGTGGTCTGACCCAGCTACTGAGAACAAACAAAAAAAGTAAAAGAAAATGAAAGACTAACAATGTTAATGCTTTCCATCTTGGCTTATGCATATAACAAACTATATATCTAAAGATATGTTTAAATGCCAGTATGCACTGCTATAGCAAATACATTTTCGAGGAAAGTCCATTCCTTTATTGGTTTTCTTTATTTTTTTTTTAAATGTCACAATGTCTCCATGCAAACCCAAATGACATCAGTGCAACGACTGCAATTGAATTCAAGTCAGGTACCCTTCATGTCATCATGTCTCTTTTTTCAGTCCCAACTGTACTGTAGCTGTATTATGACTTTCAAGCAAAGGCAAAAATACCAAAACGGTACACTGTCAATAGCATCTTATAACATTGGTAATGGTAATAATCAAAGATCAAAGGTATGAAGAGAAAGACAGAATTAAGAATAAGATGAAAGGTGAGAAAATGAAATGCTGCCAAAAAATAAGACAGATAAGATGTGAAAGATATTGAGAGGAAAATTGGTAATGCGAGAGAACAATGGATTTAGTTGGCTTTGCGGGCAGTGAAGGAAAACGAAATCAACTTTTCCCCTTCAGCGGAGAGCAACTAATCGTTCATTCGGCAGTAGCTGCTTCTGGAGCAAACTCCAATCACAACAGCAAAGCCCAACTAATAACAATCACACTTAGATAACAGTGCAGCCCCTAACATTTAAAAACCCTGTGGAGGATGGGGGCAGGGGTTTTAGGTGAATAAATAAATAAATAAAACAAAAAATATATATAAAAGGTGGTGGAAACACGCTTGAAAACTGCCGGAGGTAATGTGGACCTGTTATTTCCATACAAATGCACCACTCCAAATGGGGATGAGAGAAGAGTGCTGGGATGGAGAAAATTTGGGGGAGGGGAGAGTAGAGAGAAACAGGTACAGACAGGAGTGCAGAGTGACAGACCACAGAAAAATTACATAAAATACGACGCTATCTTTTTTGATTTCCGCTACCTGGAATACATTTTTCACCGAGTGGCTGCGGACCAGTGTGAGTAGCGGAGATCTAACAGGGCTGCACTGAGCAACTGTGCAGATCCAGTCTGCAGTTTAAGCCTGAAGCCATTATCTTCATTAATTTAATATATGTACATAGACACATGTATTCATGATCACACAGGTCATTTAATTGGGAGCCTGTAGATATTTCTGGTGGTTTGTAATTACTAGTATGGGCCTCCCAGCGCATTTAAATTGCTTTTTTCAAACAATTAACACAGTTATTTCATCACCTAGGATTTGGATGACGGACCGCTTTCCATAAACTACTTTTCAAAATTCCCATCATCTGCACCCCCAAAACTTCTTCCCGTTACTCACAGTCTGTGACCTCCAGAAGTGCTTTGGTAATGACACTGCCAGCGATGTTGAGAGCCTGGCAGCTGTAGAAGCCACCATCGGAGCGCTGAACATCGGTAATGGTCAAACTGCCCATCTGGGAGACAGACAGACGGCTGTTGGGCTGCGGTGGCTGATAGGAGAACAGGAGACTCTGGACGGAAGACAAGAGATCCCACAATAAGAAACTTATTTATTAGGTGTATTAGCACTAAGAGGTTATTTAGTGGGATAAAAGACTAAAGGCCAGTGTCACCTCACTGCCCTCCTTCTGCCAGAAGATAGCGGGCTGTGGGTTGCCTGTGGCCTCACACTGGAAGGTGACCGTCCTTCCCGCTGTCACCACCTGGTTCCTGGGGCGTATGGCAAATGCTGGGGGCACTGCAGAGGTACAGAGGCCCTAATTACCTGGCAGCTTGATGTTGTTTCATCTTTCCAAGATTTATAAACCCTGAGATTTTCAGCAAAATCTCAAGGGATAACAATTAAGATTGTAGCAAAAGCAGCACTGCTTACCTATTTTAATGAAAACAACAAAGTTTTATATATTTCCCCACATAAAACATGAATTACATACTGTACTGGTGGATGGGATTACAGGGCAGACAGGACAATGACAGAAGCTCACAATTTCCTGTTGCTGTCTGATGGTGGATGAAGGATGGATGACAACTTACCAGTGTTGACTACAAGGGAAAACACACAGAAAAGAGCAGCATAATGAGTAATACACAGCACACGGCTGGAGGCAACTGCAATGATTAAACAACACTAAGCTGTAAGAAAGTAAGTTAGTAAGTAACAGTAAGCTAAAAGCTTACAAGCAAAGAATTTTTTGTTTTCTTCTACGCACAAATTTGGAGAATTAATTGAAGATTATTTGACAAATTCAGCTATTTTACATGATAATTTTTTTACATGTATTTCTATTTATTTTTTTTAATAGAATGACTGCGGAAATACTAAAAGGGTTCACAGCATGTTTAAGACCGTATGCTCATATGTAAGAAGTTGAATGAATGAGAACGTGAATGTCTTCGGATGCCCAAATCCAATGGATATCTGACAATGTCAAGGGGACAAATCATGCTGTTTAGCCCCTATTAGACCCAGTAGATCTGTTGACAGTGAGGTGTCAAAGATACAATCCCCTAATGAGGACATAAACCTGTGAGGGGGGGGAAGGAATCAGCATTGTGCCTGGAAGGAAGGGGAGCTCCTAATGCTATCGTGGGTTCTACTCTCTTAAATTTGATAAAAATACACATTTCGAAACAGGAACAACTGAGATCTGTGAACTAGATTTATAGCAAAGACTACTGTGAGATGATGGCTGTGGTTGTTTTGCAACATTTTTGTGTGTAAGAAACATTTTTACAAGAGTGAAGCATATCGTGTCTTTGCACAAACACTGTCACAGAAGACAGGCCAGGTTTAGGTTGCTTCATTTAATTAATCAATTTAAAGTTAATGCGTTAAAGATGAGAGATCGTTTTAATGAGTGCACAGAGGAGTTATTTCATTTCATACTTGGAACCTGTGCAAACCTTAAAATTAGCGTGCTCCTTGGCCAACTACATCTGTTTCGAATGACAACAGCTTAATATCAAACAAATGTTCTAAGTCAGTGAAAATGATTCTGCGGTTAAGACTACAGCTACGATTAAGCATGCCAGACAGAGAATTCCTTTTTTTTTAAAATTATGAAACGCACATTCGCTTTGACAGCTCTCAGTTTCCTTCCATAATACAACTTTTGCCATTTGGCTCATTTGCCAGTTATCCTTGCTCTTCTCCATTCACAGCCCAAATTAGCTATGGTTCCCCGTGATGCCCGTTTTCTCAGGTTTTTGGAAGGAGAGGAAGCAGATGTAATTGGAGCCATGTCATTTCTCAACATGCAACCAGACCTGCCTTATATTTAATTAAGTCCTACTGTCCTCACAATCTGGGTCACCCACTGTGTCACTGCTGTGTGTGTGTGTGTGTGTGTGTGTACATGCTTATGTGGGTTTGTGTGTGCAACCATGTGAGGTGTCTTACTGCTCATTTCCTGTGAATGATTTAAAAACTTAAGGGTGTCATTGTGGCAGAACAACCTAAACTAAATGAATCCATTTTCTGTGGTCACGTAAACCTTTACTTTGCATGCATTTTTCAGTTTATGCCGAATGTGTACACAACTTCTGCAATACGTTGTACTGCTTGTTACTTAGAAATGCTGACTGTTAGAGATAATATATGACCTCCAGTCAGGACTTGGAATGGAAACACACACAAAACCTAAAAAATAATTCTTCCTGCCTGTACTGTCTTGAGAGAAAAAAAAAAAAAAGCCTAAGATGTGATAATGAAAACTAGCTCTGGGCAATAGGCAAGGTAAATGTCACTGCCTGCTAATTTCTGACGATACAAGAAAGGATGAGCCCTGCTCTCCTAGGCCAAGAGAAGCTGGTTTAGAAATCATTCGTTCCTTCCATCTAAATCTGAGAGCCCGAAAATAGATGTGCACTATAAAGTATAGCGTGTAGGGGAGATGATGATCCTAGGGTTGGTGAGATTTACATGTTAGGGTTTATGTGTACTGACCATGAACGGTGAGAGTAGCAGATGCTTCAGATTTCCCAACCATGTTCTCCACCACACACGTATAGGAGCCCTCATCTGCAGAGGTCACTTGGCGCAAAATCAAGGTATGGTCCTCTAGGATTTCAAACCTGTAGGCAAGGAGGACACACACGATCCAACACATTGAAGGAAAAAATGTGAAACTAAGTTTTTGCTTGTTAAACTACCCTCCAATATTTGAAGGGCCTCTGTTCATTACCGGCCCTTAGGTAGGTCAGAATCATCCTTTCTCCAGCGGGTAGTGGGAACAGGGTCTCCTTGAACCACACAGTGGAACTCCACGTTCTCGTCTGCCAGCACCACCATGCTGCTGGGCCGCTTCACAAAGGTCGGGCGCTCTGGAGAGCAGCACAATAGCAAGTCGCATAAATATCAATACAATCATCTTGTGAGTGGCATCCAGAAAAAAGTTAGCAATCAAGTAAATTAAATTACTGAAAATTGTTTCATTGCTGAACAGACCAGCTTTCATATTGTTTTTTAGACTTCATTTAATTTTTATGGTCACAATAATGTATGTAAAGAGTTATGGCAAAAATAATACAATTTCATGTATAATAAATGACAAATAAAAACTGAAAATATTTCAGGCACAAAGCCATCTGTTTTTTTTTTATAAGCTGTAAAATAACATATCGTAGAAAAATCACTTTTAATTGGACATTTGTGCAGCAGCATTGCTGTCTCCCATGACTTCAACCAACTGCTGCAACTGCTTGACATTTTTTTTTACCCAAACCCGAGTAAAAAAACCCTTATCTAATAAATACAGAAAACCAGATTTAACCAGAACTACTACATGCAATGCACTGCTACTGCAATGCTCATAAAAAAAATCAATACTGAATAGTGACAATCTGTCTCGAAAGTCATTTATTATGCCCAACCTGTAGAAAAACATATATTGATGTGTTTCTGCATTCAGAAACTGCATCCATTTGGATTATCCTCAGAGCCTTGAATGCCTCCATTAGACATTGCACTGCATGCTCCCAAACCTCAACCAAGGTCACCGAACTGTACAATATTGATACCAGCTCTATTTCGACGAGAAACAGGAAAATAATAGGACAATGGAGGAAAGAGGCTGGAAATGGGCATTTGGGGAGGGATGATTTGGTTAGAAACCCTTCCAAATCTAGCAGATTGTATATTAGTTCTGCATAATCATTGCAATTAATAGGCTGTTTTACCCCGGTGACAAAAACGTGACATTGAACTGGCACACTAAATCACCAGGAACCGAGAGGGGACGGAGACAAAGTGAAGCATTGCAACATAGTGAAATGCAATGTCAAAGCTGCAGATTTTTACCAAGCACAGTGAGCTCAGCGATCTCACTTTCCCTCTCGCCCACCATGTTGGTTCCGACACAAATGTATTTGCCTGCATCACTCTTCCTGGTGTTGGTGATCATCAGCTTGCCACTGCGAATCTAAAAGAAAGCACAAAACATGTTTACACAGCTGTATTTGCACAAGAGGTTATTATGCGCGTGAGTGTGAGCGTATGAGTGTGGCATGTTCATAATACGTGGCTTAAATTGATAAATTTGGTGTTTAACATTTAATGCAGGTCATCCCCACATTTCAAAATGTGCAGTATATGTTTATAGCTGATTTGCAGCCCTATGATTACATAAGAGGTGACACATACGTAATTACATAATTCATATCTAGTGCTACATTAGCACAGAACCCTGGGAACAAAGAAACTGAGTCTTTGTGAATACAAATCTCAGGAGGTTCAGGCGGCGTCCTTTGCCTTCCCCAAACTTTTTAGCCTGTCTTGACTGATCTCTCCCCACACACACACACACACACACACACACACACACACACACACAAAAGATGTAGGTGATATACAATATGCACTCCATGCTGTTTTTAGTCTTTTCATATCTCTTCCCTGAAATGCATCCACAGGCCATGCTGGCTGTCTTTATGGTGCTTTGAGTGAGAGCGACTTTACTGACTTGGTGTTAAAGGCAATACCACAGCAGCAGTGAGCAGATGTAAAACTGTAACAGGGGACTGTACTGATCTGACGTTCTCAAAAGAACTAGGAGGGCATTACTTGCAACCAGATATCTAAAGCCTTCCCCCAGCCATCAACTTCAATTTAAACTCTAGCCCCAGTTATTATGATTTTAAATTGCTTCTTTTTTTAAAAAAAAAAAACTACTCAAACTAAGCTATAAAAGCCATCTATTCATAGAAACATACACAGTCAGTGATAGTCACAGGTCAAGGCTACCAACAGCGCTGTATCCATACAGCAAGCAAGAGGAACAGCATCGTGCTAGACAGCACCGAGCTTGGTGGGCACTCTCCACCCAGATGGGGTACATCATTAAATTGCTGCTGCAGGGATAAAATCAAGAGCCTTTCATTTATCAGTCAGTCTCCTCCAGGCAAACCTTTCACCACAAACAGCTACTGTCTATCAAAAAAAATAACAACGAAGAATGGCTTGACTATAGCTGACCTTCCAAATCCGTTGCAAACGATGGGGTTTTAAGAGGAAGATTTAAAAACGGAGCTGTGTCTTGTGGTTATATTTACTTTGCACACACAATGCCACCCACTAACAATTACAAAAAAGGCAAATGGGTAATGTATATTCAACTATTTTACATTAGGACATTAGGTTTGACATTGAATTGGATGGAAAAGTCTTTCAAGTAATTTTAATTAATAAAACATAACTGAGCAAACAGTGACAGTATTTTTGAGACTGAAAGTTTTTTAAACATAAATACATTAACTTAGCGTATTTATTTTAAATCTAGATAAAACAAGATAAAACAAGATAATTGCATATATTTAAACACAGTTACATTATAAATTGGCAGGTACAAAGTATGTGAACCTATAAAGATAACTTTTTTGATGTCCTTGATTGTTATTACTGACTCAGTCTTTTCCATTTCCTATACTATGCAAAGTATTTTCATCAACTGCATATTAAATTCCGGTTATTGGGGTTATCCACTTGAACCCTGGATAAAGAAATTTGTGTCCTATGGGCACTTGCTCTGCAGAACCTATGTAATAATTGCCACTTGATGAAACAGTATCAAATTTGCGGCCAGGTAATGATGTCAGTAAAGTATCCATCGGGGACTGGAAATATGATCTTAGCTCTAACTAATGCTACTGAATAATGTGTTGGAAATGCTACTGCTGCTATTTACAGCTGTTTGCTGTAAATACTGCTTCACTAGTAAATTTAGCAGCTGATTAAAGAGCAGACCAAGATTTCTTTTTTTCCAGGACTGACCGCTCCTTCTTTTTAGCAACAATCTCATTGCAAAGAAATCCAGCTGTGGTTTGTCTATCCTCCATCTTGGACACTGAAACCGCAATTTTCATTTCTGTTCTGTTTCAGCAAATTCTCTTCTTCACATAGTCCTTGATTCACTTGATGCTTGAGTCACACATGATGTTATTTGCACTCAACATTTTGATTAAAATTCATAAATCCCACTTTTATAAAACCACACCACATAAATTCTGTTCTTAACAATAAACTTATAGCTTTATCTAGACATCATTATTAATAAATTGTAGTTCACCAAGCCACATACGAAATACTACAAAGGATGTAAAGTGGCCATGAATTACTTGTTCTGGCATCCTTTGGTCTTTGTACAGTAAATTATTTCTTTGAGTGAACCCTTGTGGCAAAGACATATTTCCATATAGACAAGATGATTGGGGAAGACAACGACAGGGCAGAAAGTACAAAGCAAAAGCAGCCTTTGTATTTTCCTCAGAGGTGCAGCCCATCCCCCTAACACCCTGCACCTAGACTCCCACTCCCCCCACCCTGATCCATGCCTGTCCTGTCCATCACAGTCCCCTGGAGAGACTCTACTGTCACTTCACACTAACCTGTGCTTTGAAACTTCAGTGCGTGCGCAGGAGCATGCAAAAACGTTCAGGTAAACAAATCAACACACACATATACACCTGTACAAAATAATATGTGTTGCTCAGACCTGGTAATCTACTCCGTAGTAGCCTGTTCTTTGACATGTGAATATGTTAGATTCACACCATGCTATTGTTCATACGATGAGACTGAACTAGCACCAGCTTGCAAGCGCATTTCTGCTTTCATGGATTTCTGCTATCACTCATACAAAACATCATGATTTTTCATGCACTATTTTAAGATGATCCTTTTTCTGTGCCTTCCGGTGTTATCCTGGCATTTTCTGTTCTGTACAGGCAAGAGTAAATATGTTGCTGTTACTGTATTTAGTGTTCTTAGACGCTTGCCCTCCCATACTTCGAAATGACTCAGGTGAGACTTCATGGGCCCTTTGGGGCAGCAGTGCCTCAGTTGGCCGCCTACCGAACATAGGGTTGGAGGTTCGCACCCTGCTCTTCCCAACCACATGTCCAAGTCTCCCTGGGCAAGACAATGAACCCCCAACAGCCCTTCCACATCCCCAGCCATGCAGTGCCATCCCCAAGCCCGGTAGAAATTGGGGAGGGGTGCGTCAGGGAGGGCATCAGGGCATAAACAAAAACTGAGCCAAATCAACATGTGGACAAAGATCTGCTGTGGCGACCCTGAACTCACAGGATAAGCCGAAAGGACAAAAAAATTAAGTAAAAAAAAAAAAAAGACTGATTGTTAACGCAATCATTGCACTGACAGAAAATGATCAGCGACAACTGATAATCAAATCATAAATTAAAAAAAATTGGTTTCACTTCTTCTGAACTGTCGGACACAATGAGCATTTTTAAGCGTGAAAACTTGTGACTGACCACTGTGAGCCTTAGTCAAAAATATTTTGACATTTTATCAGCTTTGCATGTGAATAATGTGTATTATTGAGGATGGAAATGCTACATCTTACTGTTATTCGTTCATCTCTGTCATCTAAGTTGCCACCATCTTTCCTCCAAGAGATTGTGGGTTCAGGGTGCCCACGGGGTGGTTGGCACTCCAGGACTGCAGGCTCACCAACTGCAACCATAACGTCTACCGGGTTCTGCCTGAAGTCATCACGTAAAACTGAAAACCACACAGAAAAGTGGAACAGTCAACAGAGTAACCATGGTTTGACAAAGGAAAATCATGATATTTGCTCATATTTGTGGCTTCAATTGGAGCAGTATTTGTTGCGTCAAGTAGAAAACTCTGTTTAAATGACTGACAGTTTTGTGGTATTCACAGCTTTCACAAGTGGGAATTTTATAGCTCAGAATATGCGACATACTGTATGTTGTTGTTCTTTTAAATGTCGGAGCTCATGAAAATTGCTTTTATTCATCTTCAGTGATTTCAGTAGTTGCCCCATCTGTCCATAAATCTGTGTAAAACTGATTTATTCATTGAACACAATAATATAATCAAACCAATATCTAGCTCAAACAGGGCATAAGATTCTTGATGGCTGACAGTAAGATGAGACGACACACTGCTACAGAGCAGTGCAGTAAGGTAAGAGCCAGACGGCTCCACTAGCAGGCAGCGGAAAGCTACCACAGCAATTTATCTTCTTTCCACAACGAGCAGCCTGAGCTCAGAAAAAGAGCCAACAGCCAGACACTGAACTGGAGACAAAGCAAACTCGCATCCACTCCAAAAAGCCCAGCATAGGACTGGGATTTCTGGTGGTCACAGACAGCTTTCCTGTCTCCACTGGAGACTTTATTTAAAGGTCTTCATTTTCACCCACAAACTGTACAGTGAAGTGGGAGTGGATTTCTAATGAGCTGCAAAAGATTCTTTAACTGTGTCAAATACAAATATTTAAACACAAACACAAATGAACACAGAAAGACAAAGAAGAGAAAAGGGGTCCATCTTGAGGGGTAGATCATGCTTGAAGACATTTTGTTTCATGTATCTGAACATCCTGTTGCTGATGAGGTGAACAACATGTGCTAACATAGACGGCTGCACGCTCCGCATGAGTGACTGCTGTTAAGCATTCCTAGTCTTAAATGACGGGGGGGGGGGGTAGCTCAAAACCTGAACAAGCCAAGGGAACTAAGCCAACAGAGGGCTAGCAGAACAGCAGAACCCAGTGGATCTGGTCTGGGGTGAAAAGACAGGAAACAATGAGGAAAAGGCATAATCACTCCCAGATGGCAGCAACCCGTTCACCTCTGGCCACGGATTTGTACATAACACAGGGGGAGTAGGCTTGAGACGCCTGATGAGGACCACGGATGTGGGAGAACAAATTGGGATGACCTTCTAATTGGAGCTATTTTGGCCTCTGCATCTCTTTCAGCTGTACGCCACTGCTCTGCCCCTCTGATCCCCTGAGCAGCGTCGCAAGCGGCTGACTGCAGTCGACTGAGTGCTGATGGGAAACAGCTGTCTGAAAACCCCCCCTCCCCGCCACCATCAACACCACCGTGTCACATGATAAAGGGCAGTCCTCACGGGACACTGGAGCACGGCTGAGGTTTCTTTAGACAGGAAGAAAGTGAGACCGTCACAATTGTGTGTGTGTGTGTGTGAGTGCGTGTTGACCGATGGACTGATACTATCTCAGAACTCCAACAGCAATCACTTTACACATCTGTTTTTACTATCTTGTGAGGTCGAAATGTCTCCATCACTTTTCAAAGCCTGGACTATTTCCTCAACCCCTTTTATCAAAGACTTATTTTGGATGATTGCGTCCGACTAAGTGTATGAAATAAAGTAAAAAGGGATCAAAAACACAGAAAGCTTATGAGGGTTAGAGTAGAACTTTCTCATACGGTAAGTGCCTTTTTTTTTTGGGGTGTTTGCGAACACAGAACCATCGGCTGGTTTTTGCATATTAGACTATACGGCCGGCTTTGCACACAGATAATCTGGAACATGTGTTTGACTGTTTATATTCCTCGCAAGAGAAAATGTATCTGCTTATTAAGTTATAAGGGGAAATTATGCATGCCCAAGTAGAAACCATACAAACAAACACACATGTGAGAACTCTGATTGTCAAAACCTAAACTATGCTAAAACTGCATTTTTCGAGCATTCTGTTCTCCAGTTTCACGACAATTCTCAGTTCTTCTTGCTCTCCTACATTCGTGCCTTCTGTTGCCATCTGTTAGGTACACACAATTCATTTAACGTTGGCCCGTTTTTAAAACCGGCAAGTCACATCCTGTGGGTAGGGTGCTGACACCACTGTCTAGCTGTTAAGTTGACAGGCTTAAATTACTTTGTGGCATTTATGAAACCACGCTCCATCAATGAGGAGAATGAGGAAAAAAAATTCGCCGGATATGTACATTTTTAATGTTGTCGGCTGATTATTGAAAAGCGAACGTCCTAACATGACTACCCTGATTTTTAAGGACGTTTGAAGAATTATGCAGAGGACAATCACCACAAATTAAACCCACTTTCCTACCTGTGCTATAACAACTACTGACATAATTATTTCACAGCACGCCTTGATTGCAGAATCATCTATCCTGTATCTCTAAAAATTCATTCATTTGCTTTCAGCTTCTTTACGCTTCTTTCCTTTCACTATTACATTTGTGTTTTGCATGTTATCATGTCTCCTTTTTTATTCTCAAATCATAGCTGTTTATTTCACAGATTGAACACATTCAAATTCCACAGGTTTGCACTGAGACAGACTCATCCATAGCATGTACAGTAGTGCAGACTCTGGCTGCTCCTCACGCTGAACCGCTACTCCTGTTTAGCTGGAGCTTTGCACCTCTCGCTGTCTCTTTTCTCCCTCCATCTGATCCCTTCAGATGAGAATCTCATAGCCCACTTCAAAGCATCCGCCCTTGGCCTCACTGCCCTGAATCTGACAGTATCTGACTTGTTGTTAGTCCCCTGGAGCCTGAGGCAGAGCTTGAAAGGCCTACTGCAACCGAGCTCCAGTAATCCTCTCTACACAGTCCAACTGGACCATAAAGGAACACAATCTAACCCCAGAGACAGGGTGAGATGACGCACACATAGTCACCTTATCACACTACATCGCTGCATGAGATGGCCAAAGGCACTTATTGTCGCCCCGTTCAAAATGACGTTCATTTTGAATTCCAAGTGGAGTTTCTGTCCTGCAGATGCAGCTGTACAGTTATTTCGGTATGGAAATGATTTTCATGTGCCAAAGCAAACATTATTGTAACGCACTGGTGATTTAATATCAGTTATAGCCAAAAAGAGGACAACAGCTGTGCAACTCCCATTATAGTGGAGGGAAACAATTAGCAATCAGCTTATCCAAATGCATGTTCAGAGACCACAGACAGGTTTTAGGAGAGAGAAAAAAGAAGTACACTTGACATTTCTACACGAATAGTTTGATGCGCTTTAAATTTTCATATGTTTTATAATTTAGCAGAATCTTCAAAAGACAAAAAAGGAGAACACAAATTAAAGCAGGGGAATATGGCATGTAAGTCACTGCTGACTTGAGGAATTAAATATTAAGAATATAACCCCATCTTTACAATCAGCAGCTTGATAAGCATAATTAGCTGCACATTGTATAACGCATACAGTTCCCTTTGTGTGAAAATTAAATGAAGGGACACTTCACCCTGAATTTTCAATAGCAGATTCAGATTAGGTAGAACGTCCTACACTGCAAAATATTCCCCGTGTTATCAGGCAAGGTTATATATGTGTACATACACTCGCTGGCCACCTAATTAGGTAAACCTGTACAATCTAATGCAATACAATACAGCAGCTCTGCCATGAATTCTACTTTTACAATCTAATCATTTCTAGTTCTTAGGTTGAAACTTTCAGAAAAGCGATAATTCTACTCTGTTTATTATTGAGAAGAGGTGGAAAAAATTAATTAAATTAATGAGGTGGCCAAATCATTAGAACCACCATTCCAGTATGACTCCACTAGCAAGTCCTTTCATATTAAATGTCAAGCTGTAGTTCACCATTCTTTCTGTTTTCTTGCTATTTTATGCTTTTTGTTTTCTTCAATACCTCTATACCCCTCACATGTCTACATGTTCTATATGAACCTACAGTCATAAGCCACTTAGCTTTGTATAAAGACAGAGACACACTGAGACTGGCTCTGTCTACAAGACCTCTAAAGCACACAAAAACACTTTGTATGTTGTTTGTTTAATCTGCGCGCAATCCAAAATGTAAAGATGACAAATTGTGGTTTTAAGCATATTTATGTGCTGAAATATCCCTTTGTCTTTTTTCTATCTGTCTTCTCTTTCTTCTGGTTGCCTGGCAACCCCATGATTGTGATAAGACCTCCCTCCTCATATTATTGAAGTATTTCTTAAAGCAAAATATAAAATGCAATCTGACAAATGAAGTAACTGAGTCTTTTTTTTAAAAAGACAAATTAAGTCAAATATGTTACCATAGGTTAAAAAACCCTTTAGGGAAAAAAGACTTAACAGCCATAAATTCCTCGAAGTAATAGAATTTTAATTAAAAAGTAAAAACGTCTTCGCTTACTGCTGAATGCAACTGTTTAATATTTGCTTAACATAAATAGAAAAATGTGAATGTTACTGAGCATTATTCACAGAACATCATAATAGTCTTTTATGCAATGGAACTCCTTACATTATTAATAAATACATGCATGATGCATGACATTTATTCAAGTATTTCTGCACACCGGCCTCCACTAAATGGTTAAGTAATGAGAGAAGAAAACCTAAACAATCAATGAAATTTACTCAATAAACCAAGTAACTACAAAAGGGCAGAGGAGCAATTTTATCCCTAAAAGTGTCCACAATCTTGTTTAGTCTTGTTTATTGCATGATGCAGTATTTCTCTTATATTTTGTCAGAAAGTGTCAGTAAAATGTAAATATTAAAATGAAAAAAGAAAAAAAAACACAGACGGAGAAGCTGGAATTATGGTTTGTTGTCTGTTCTGTGGCACACTGTACAGAGTCTGCACCAAAACACATTAAGGGTAAGTGGTAATAAGTAAAAGTAAGTCTTGGCTATGTAGTCTGAAGTATTAATGTTTCCCAGTACTTAAAAACATTAATTTCATCTCAAATACAAACACTTTTCTGATTAAAATAACCCTGAGCACTGACTTGAAATTATATGCATATAAGAAATCCCCAAAGCAAACCTTAAAAAAAAAGAGCTTTAATCAAACTCCAACTGCAGCAGATATGAAATCCTTGACTTTTCTCACAATCCATCTCCTGACCTCTCTCTGCTCCCCCCCCCCCCCCTTCTCCTCTACTACCTCCTCCTCTTCTCCTCCTTGCTCTTACAGAGCTGTAGTCTAGAGAGACAGAAATCTGCAAGAGAAACAGCTGCTTCACAGAAAACCAATATGTGCACCTCAAGTATAGTAGTTGGTCAGATAGATAAAAAAACAGACACACACACGCACTCACTATACATCACACTTACTATACCTACATCTAATAAAACCATGAAGACCGTGCACATTCCAATTAGTACACATGCATTAGCTAAGTCTCATAACTATGCCACACAACACTGCTTATAAAGGAAACAAAAAATCCTTGCCTGTCCTCCCCAAGCTACCCTATTTGAATTTCATTTTCTGCAAAGAAATCATTAGCCAGAAAAGTCCCAGGGTAAAACATTTTTTTTTTTTTTTTTTTTTGCATAGAGGGCCATAAATCTATCTTATGTTTAGCAAGCCAATTAACTCCACACTGGGGTTTACTTACCAAGGTAAAGCTCCAAGTTATATTATTTGTTGGGCCAAATTTTACATTTTTCTTAAAAAAACAACAACAACAAAAAAACACAAACGCTGTCATAGCTACAGCTTCACTGCTATTAAGAGATACTGCATTCTGGCAGGGGGTTTGGTGTGTGTGGAAGGATGGATGCGCTGGTTCATCAGTTGTTGGATGTTCTGATGCTTTAATCCTGTTGATGTACATGCAGAACAAATCACTAGTGAGGGGCGCACATTAAAACCAGCTAAAAGGATTGTGTAACCTCTATTTTAATCTCCTCTACTCATCCTTCTCACTAAAAGAGGGAAGACAGGGAAAAGAGAAAAGCACTGGTGAGAATAAGGAGACGGACGGACATGAAGCAGATTAGGAGAATTAGTGGGGTGGCAGAAGAGCTGTGTGAAACAGAGGTTGAACAGCTCTGATAGGGTTAGAGAAACTGTCAATCACCTAACAGTGCAAAAGGTTGAGTCTGACTTCCTGTTGTTGCATCAAAAGTGTTGACTTCTCCCATCTTTAGCAATAGTAAATCATGGAAAAAAGAACGAATAAGATTGTTTTTTTTATGTCAGAACCTGTTTTGTCCACAATCTGAGCAGCCACTGAATGTAGAAAAAAGACATTGGCACTGCATCAGCTCTCAGAACGGTGATCACAGAGCTAAATAACTAGATTTAACATGGGCAGTGCAGGTTCAGGGAGCAAGCACTGAGATGGAGAGAGTAAGATCAAAAGGAGCGAAGCTGGCATTTTCGTCTTTGATTCCCTCGCTGTGATTCCTTAGTATCTATCATTTACTGGAGCATGTGTTGGTACAGTACAAAACAAAACCAATGTCAAAAACTGAAATGATTTTAGCATCAAGCTGTGATATTACAATTTGCTAGGGACCAATGTAGACACCTTCATGCTTTGTAGAGATTTGTATCAACCTAACTAATTTGGAGAGGCTGGAAAAATGCAGGCTGAAAATAGTGAAGTAATCTGAATCACACATTTACTTACGCTAATTGTATTGTGATCCGGTTATATTGCATTATCATTAAAACCACTGTCCCACATAACTTAAGATCATTGGCTCTGGGGCCTTTAAAGTGCTGTCATTCAGATCAAACACTAAATGCTGCTCCCACCTGCTGCACTCTATTTAAATGTGGTTCCATACTGTTATAAGGTTATATTGAGTGTGGTATAAAGTCATAAGGTAGCAGTGCTGATGGTTGGTGATTATTCTGAAAAACCCAGTGTCAAACCAGTGTTTTTAATAATGATAATGTCTATAGTAATTGAGGTCTGATCAGATAAGTCTGTAACTGGAAAATATAATGTTGACTTCAAAGGTAAAGGACTCTATACTGTACCTACAGGATACTCTCTACAAATTCTCTGAACGTTTTGATGATATTATATATTGTAGATGAATATGTACGATGAAGAAAATTTAAATAGAAGCTTGGTTCTGTAATTGTTTTAAAGGCTTTTTAGGAAGTGTCTCCTTCCTTGGGGCAAACCATGTGAAACACATTAGCAAAGAAAGAAAGTTCACTGAAGGTGTCAAGCTGTTGTTCTGTTGGTTTTTTCTCTGCAGTGAGTTTCCTTTTGTGCTGATACAGGCTGCATATGGCTGAATCATTTTGAAGTCTAAATAAGAATTTACATGTGGGCCTTCTCTGCTCTGGCCATGAGTTCCAATATTTTGTAGGTAGCCATCACTTTACAGATCATAAACCCTTTAACAAGTCTTTACTTTTATTGGCCTACCATAAACTTACTATCATAAAAAAGTCTGATAGTAAAATGAACACACACATAAACTGCCCATTAATTAATTCAGAGAACCTGACTCACTATAGGTGTGAGTGATAAAAGGAAATAGAAGACTGAGCCGCATACAAAGAGACACAGAGCTCTTGCACGGAGAAGCTTAATATCTGGTCTCATGGCGCACAAGTACTGCTTCACTAATAATGAAGGTATAGTGTATCGTGCTGTACTTGTTTGGAACTAGATAAGTTAAGATAAGACGTCTTGCTCATCCACACACACACACACACAACGAAAACAGCCTGTTTGCACTGTTATTTGTGACAGCTACAGCAGACACCTGAACTCTTTTATAGCAGGAAGTGTATCCCAGTGAGATTGACAAATGGTACAAAACCAAATCAAGTCCTCTTGTTCTGAATAATGGAGAGAGCTGAAGCCGGTACAAATGTGGCCCTTTCTCTCCAGGGCAAGAGTCTCTTGCATGAAAGCAGGGCAAGCCACGCACACAAACACACACACATGCACACATACACCACCCTTTAACCCTCTCATTAGTGTAATCCTGCATGAGAAGAGTAAATTGTCATGAATAAATCCACTTAGAAGCCAGCAAATGAAAGACTTTTACTTCGAGATGGCCGTATTACCATTTCAATAAGCGTGTCACGCTGCAAATCGTTGGCAGTGTTTTACGGAGTAATTGGGAACATTAACTAGTAGATAAAATATGGTTAGCACAGGGAACCGCTTTTGCATGTGCATGTGTGTGTGTGTGTGAGTGTGTCATTTAATTTTTTTGGCAGAAGAAGAAAACACATGTCTAGATTTTTCCACTAATAAGGCCAATGGCCCCCTCTTTATGGAGAGCAGTGAGAAACTGTTCATGCTTTGTTTGACAAAACAAAAGAAGTGGAAAACAGACAGCCGTCAGACCCTGAGACAAATGTATTCCAGTATACTAGAAACCTTTGTTGGAGTACTGTGACCTTAGTAACGATGTTTGGAAAATCTCCTCCGGCTTGGTCGAGTTCTAAATAAGCACCTTCTATGAACTGTACACAAAGAAGCCAAGGGGGGCAAACTTCAGGGTATGTGCAATTACACATTGCAGACAGGGCATAAATCTGATGCTTAGTGGGCCACGCTTTGTTTAAATGAGTCTCTACCCTAATTTCTACCTGGCCTTTGTTTGTGAAGGAAGACAAAGTAGGCAGAGATACAAAATAATAAAGAGCAAAACCCAGGAGAGATGCTCCAAGGGAGGAGTGCACACAGGTCACAAAGAGAGGCAACGGAGTGGAGGAGAATGAGGAAGAGTTGGTGTCGGGGAAGGCAGCGTATTGTAACAAAGAGAAAAGTGAGCAAGACAAAAGGCATACAAGCAGAGATACAGACACAAAGAAACAAAGAGCTTCAGTGAGTGCGCTGCTGAGTGAGACGACTCGGCCGTCAGTGCAATGTAGTGTTTTTGCTTTCTGGCGAGACGGGTGCCAAAATAGGCAAAGTTATGTCCTCGCAAAAACACACACGGTGCACACACTCACACAGTTACATCTATGTTCCACATTCTAATGTACCCTGAGGTGCCCTAGTGCTTCCTGTGTCATCAATCTAAGAGACAACTCAGGGCCCAGGAGAGAAAGAGGCTATGAGCAGGTATGTTAACACTCTCTGGTATGACAGAAAAAAAAAAAAAGATAATTTAAATACCAGACAGAATTATGAGCTGTTTTCACACAGATATTTCAGACTATGGCATTATATTCCAAGCCATATTGTGCTGATTGACAGAGATACATTCTGCAGCAAGATACACACCATAACACAACAATGCTTTTATTCAACCAGGGAAAATTACATTTTCGTGATAGGGAAAGATGCTGACAGTGCGGGTACAGATGGCCGAATCACATGACTCCAAGGCATATACAGAGGCTGCATTTGACACCAGACTATACATTATGTCCTTGCCAGGATTATTTGAACAAATGCAACATAAAGCAAAAACAATGTTCAGTGATTTAGAGTCATTTCCTGCATCATTTCAGGTGGTTGATACTGATAATGTTGGGTGCAGGCAGGGGGATGCACCACGCTATGACTACTTTGTTCAGATGGTGTGGAGCTTGTTTTGCCAGAATTCTGCCCTAGTTGTCTTTTTTACCATTTGTTTCTAAATTATTTCTTTTTTCTCCAAGATAAAAAAAAGTATCATCATTATACAACTTATAACATGTAAATACCTTTTTACAATCAACTTCAGTGGGCACAGTTTTACATTACAAACATTTTAGAAACAGTAGTCTTTAGAAATTTTAAGCCGTTCAAGTTACGGAGAGGCCAAAAAGCAGGGATCTGGAATAAGAGCAGGAAGAAACATCAAGTATAGAGACACACTTGTTTGGTTTGGACTGAGCTTCACCGGGGAGGAATGAATGAGGAGAGGAATGAATGAAGGGTGAAAGAGGAAACTTTAATGAACTCTCTGGGGAAATTGGGTCATTGCAACAGCAGAGGGATGGGTACAGATAACAACACAATAAATGTGAGCTGCTGTAAATGATACAAGTCATTACCAGCAGATAAGCAGATTAAGGACAGCTAAATGTAGTCCAAGTGTCCAAGCAAACTGAAATATCAAATGTATGGGTCAAAATGTCAAAAGGATGAAAATATTTGATGGGATAACTTTAGAAGGTACAACAAATGAAAATGCCCACTGTGATAATTTACAATTAAATAAAAATAATTGCAAAAGAAGAGAAGAAACGTGTGAAGACAGATTGAGAAGAGGAGGGAGGGCCAGCAGGGGGGTTGTGCTGAAGCAGTCCCTAGCTCCTTTAATTGGTAGGAAACAAGAGGTCTCTGAATAAACACCCGCCACAAGAGAGAGCCTGGCTCGTTTTTTTTTTTTTTTCTTCTCTGCTCGCACCATCCTACTTTTCTCCTGAGTAGTTTAACTTCGAGTTATGCTCCTCTCAGAGCTCTTCCTCCTCCTCCTCCTCCTGTCACTCGTCACCAGTCCCAGCTGTCTGTCCTCTGTCCTCTCTTGTGTATCTGTCTGTTGCTGGGACAACAAACCAAACACATTCTCCAGATTTCCAAATATAACAACAAACCTCCCTAACTGTACCTACAACTCTCCACTGTGTCACTGGCACTTTTGCCTCTCTGCCAGCCTGCAGTTTCCCCCTTTTTGCTTTTCTGTCTTCTCCTTAATTATCTCATGGAGGACGAGATAGCCCCCACCATCCCCCACACCTCTACTGCCCCACTACTGAGAGACCCTGATGAATAATTTCACGTTTCTCTAGCCTTCTCTTTCTCTCGTCCTCAAATTGATTATTGTACAGAAAGCACAGCTAAAAGAGCAGCCCACTGGGTAATTTGTCTTTCTGACGAGGAGAGTCTGTGGATAGGTATGGGGGAGGGAAAGGCAGAGGGCTAAAAAATATATGCAAAGGCAGAGCAAAAAAAAAAAAAACTGATATTGCTTCGCCAGTCTTGTGATAGCTCATTCTGTTTGATGCTGTGGTCAGGAACGCAACTGGGGAGAGTGGACATTTGCATGAGAAAATGTTTCTTAAAAAGTGAGCGAAGTGAGTGAAGCACATCCCTGAGATACATACAGTGCATTTGGAAAATAAAGCTAATGCAGGACCCTGTCATCCTCGCTCAAGCCCCTGTATTCTGTGTTATTCTGTAAATGCCTATCACAAGTGCCGCTGGAGCCCTGTGTCTACAAACAGTCTGTCAATGTTTGGGTCCATGCAAATGCAACTGACTGATGTTGTTGGATGATGCCAACCTCCAGGTGTTTTCAATCTCCGTGACAATGGTGTGCAAGACTCTGGTGATGACAGGGATGGAAGGTATCATTTGGGCACCACAGAAAAGATCACTAAATGTGTGTGCAGACACCCTGCCTTATCATTAGCATGAGGTAGTCTATGAGTAAGCTCTGGTGGAATACATACACCTACGGTGTCCTGACTCGGTTCTCTGCAATCTTAGATGACTCACCTGACTAGATGGGAGCAAATTAGCAGGCCAAGATAAGGTCAACAGTGTTGATTGAGGCAAGTGCACACATGAATATGTTTTAGTGACACCAAATGCGCAGTTCTATAATTGCTGTTCTTAAAGGTTTCAGCATGCAGCTTTGCTTCTCCACTGGTGCAAAATACGCTGAATCAGCCCCCCACCAAATCTCTACTCATCTTTCTGTCTTTCCCAACATGTACAGTACTGTACACTCTCATCACTTTTCATTCTCTCGTGTGTTTTCCTGTCTTCCAACTTCAATCCCTGCCTGCTCTCATCTCCTTTTGCTTCCTCTAAGCTTTTCCACCATATCTCACTGCTTTGCTCCTCCCCAACTTCTTTTCTTCTCTCCTGCTTCAAACCTGATGTAGAGTCTTTCAGCAATGCTCGATTTCCCTCACCGATTTTTAGGCCCACGCTTTTTGTACTCTCGGCCCTGTTGTGCATTCTCCACCCCCACCATCCCTTCCCCCAATCCCCTCAAACCCTGCTAATGGATCCCATGTCAGCAGAATACCAGAGTAAACCACACAACTGCACTGTGGCTTCATGTCTGTATCTGCCTCAATGTCTCTCTCATCTATGTCTACAAAAAAAAAAAAAGAGGCAGAAAAATGAATAGAAAAACTGCTGACTGCACATTACAATAAAAAGGACTTCAGTGAGAATACTTCCTTTATAAAGCTGTCTAACACTTCAGGTGCGTGGTGCTGTTTGCATGGCGGTAAAATTATCACTTGTGAGATTCTGTCTTTCCTTATTATTTTATTTGGTGAAGTCTTTCACTCATACCTGAGTGCAAGGGATCAGGGCTTTAATAGTTTTTACATTAAGTTTGGGTTTTATACTGCTGAAGTTTGAGTTTTCTTCGTCCATGTAGCCATGGAAGCTATCACTAAACATGATAATTATCCACTTTCTCTGTGTTCCAAAGAAAGTGCTGTTGCTTCTGGTTAAGTCAGCACTTACTGTGCATGAGCAGATTTTTTCCCCATTTTGTGCCACAACTTGTATCCCTGAGGAAATTATAGGGGGAAAGTGCTTAATAAACAATCCTGTCTTTTGGAGATTGGATTTATTTATATTTATATTTATATTTATACACACACACGCACGCACGCACGCGCACACACACACACTTATTCAATCAAAGATCAACAACTTGTCCCTTCTGGGGTCGCCACAGCGCAACATGTTCCACACATTGATTTGGTTTTGATTTTGGTTTTTATGCCGGATGCCCTTCCTGCCACACCCTCAAATTTTTTTACCCGGGCTCCGGAGCAGCCGCGGTGCTGGTCCGACTGGCTGGGCGGGGCCACACCTGGTGGGGTGGGATTCGAAGCCGTGGCCTTCTGCGTCCTAACCCAATGCTCTACCACTGAGCAACAGTAATGTTTTGTTAAGGATGTAATGCTGCCTGGATTATACACATTGCATAAAAAACATTGCTAGTAATCCTAATACGTCTAAACGTTTGTGCTCCTTGCATCTGCGGAATCTTCGTAGACACAATTCCCTGTAGGCAAGTCAAAAGACATTAAAGGAAGATCTCATTCTTGGGTAATTAAAAAAATCAACAGTGTCTGTAAACACTTTTACAGGCACAGCAAGCACAGTTCACTTTATTAAAGCTAACTTGAAGCCTTAATCCTATTCATAAACTTAAAGGATAATTTCTGTCACTTTCTAAATTAATCATATTATCTACAATACCCACACAAACTCTTAAGCCAACGCTGAACCTTATCTACTCACATTTGGTTAGGTCATCAGCATACTGACAGACACAGTTTTGGTGTCTGTATAAAGATCATAATGAAAATATGATTACTGTAGAAAATTAAATCCTAACCATTCCATTTTTTCTTTTCTTGCGCTAAACCTAACCATACACAGGCCTTGTGATAAAAACCCAGGTCTCCAGTGCTCCAGTGTTCTCCTACAGCATTTTCAAAAATAAAAGATAAGCTAAGATTTGTGTTTCTTCTTCCTTGTATTTTTAACAGCCCATTTAATTGTATGACTGAAATGAATGAAAGCTGTTTCACTCTGACAGTCAAATGTCATTTATGAACAAAGTGCTATAGACGTCTATAGCACTTTGATTACAAACAGCAGGGAATCAAACAGAGGTACAGTACACTGTAGCTACAGTGTTTGCCCTTTTCTCGGCTTTGGTGGAGGACTGAGACAGTAGTAGTGTGTGCAGAAAGCTGGAACATGCTCGAAGGGACAAGTGTGATGGACGACCCGATAAGAGACTGACAGGGACAAACTGTCACATCTCTGCTGGGTTCTCCACTCCACAGGTACACAAGTATCACAAGCACGCCTGGGCAGTGACAAATGAACCCAATTTCCATTTATTTATCTATCTGTTGTGTGGACCACAGAACACATGCTGCTCTGCCCCCCCATAAATCTTTATCCTGTTAACACAACACTAATAAACCAACACATTAGCCCTCCCAAGCAGTACAGACTAATCAAGCAAACCCAGCACATAAAGAACAAAAACACATGTGCTGTGAAATCGCTGGGAAATATGAATTAAAGGGGCAATTACAAAATGACTTCATACTCATGATCTCACTTGCATACACACACACAATACTGTAATATTGTACTTTGCAGTACTGTAATACTGTATTTGCTACTGTACCAAACCAGTATGGAAAGCAGGATTCAAAAGAAAGCACTTGTGTTTCTGCTGTGGAGACAGAAGGGGCTAGAAAAAATGTAACGTGGAGTGATGGGGTCAGAGGTGAGGGAAGGCACACATTTATACTTTTTAGACTCCAGATTAAAATTAATATTTCTTTCTCTGCAGGTCAGCGCACTCACACTGGCAGATAAACAGACCGATTTTAAAGCCGAAAACACACCCTCTCCTCTTTCACTGACATTAACACACACCCACATAAACTCTTCCCGCTGGTTTTGTCATATTACCTGACAGAACACCAACAGATTTTTGCTCACTGCCAAGCAGCCAGTGGTGTGAATAGCTGAGCCGCTGGATTTAATTAGTGCTGCGCCCATATGGATTAGCAAGCAGACAGGCACACGCACATGCAGAAAATATGTCACATTGCCACCTGATCGGCTCTCCACATTGCCCTGCGTGGCAAGAATACACGGATGTGCACATGAATACACACACACTGGAGGGAAAGCGAGGGAGGAGAGACTGAGCAGCTTTGTAATCAGATGATTCCTTTGCTGTAAATTTAATTGGTTTTAGCAGGAGTGCAAAGAAAATGTTAAGGCTGGCTTGCTGCACCATGTTGCACAGAGAGAGTCAGCTGGTCTGATAGGCAGGAGGTGGGAGGAAACAAAATGAACATATTCTGAAAGAGATTCTTTGAAAAACCTCTCATTTACTCCCACTGAATCGTTTACCTTTATATAAAATGTGAAAGGTGATTAAGCTTATTTCTAAAAACATAAAAGCTTTATTTAGAGTAGCAACTCATGTCATCTTGTCCCATCATCGCATTACTGTGCTAGGACACAACACAACGCCAGATAAATGAGAGTGGTTCTATCTGTGACAGTACAGGAGTTATCAAACAGCATATGCTTACATTTTGACAGTCATACCAGAATTAGAGCGTGGATAATTAATGCATATAATTCTGGTATCATACAACTCATCATGCCTACGTGGTACTCTAATAGGGCAGCCGTAGGGTCATGGTTCAAATACTCAAGATCAGATTCAGGTTTCAGGGCAGAGTATATAGAAATGTGTGACAGTATCCTGCTGTCCTTTGTTTAGAGCCATTGAAAATTAATATAGTAAAACAATGAGCATTTTTACAATGTTTCATTTTTTGCCTTGCTATTTAATGAAGGGGTGGTAGCCTATTTTTTTAAAACCACATGTACACTTCTATTACTATTACTTATACATTATAAAGGGAGTGAGAAGGTGGAGGAGGCGAAAGAGGCTCCTTGAGCAGACCAATGACAAAGGTGTTTGTCATTCAAAGGTTATCTAAGGAGTCAAATCAGGCCTTCTTCCCAGAGTTAGTTTCACTGATTGATCTGACACCTGAATGGACCATGCCATTTCCTCATTTCTGTGCAACAATACCCTCAGTGCACCAACCTAATGGAGCCATCAATGATGCGCCACAGACTTAGAAAAGAGCTGTAATAGAGTTTGGTTATTCTCTACCCTCTACCCAAGGCTACTTAAGCTGAAATGTGGTATTTAGTTTCAGCTGTAAAAATAGTGAATAATACATAGTGATATATGCTACGTAATGTGACGGTGGTTAAGGCAATTTTGTGCAGCTAAGCACTGTATGAATAATAGCAGAATCTGCTGCAATTATGGATAGATGGCTTATAATTAACTCACTGTAAACCCTCCACGTCTCCCTCTTAGGAGACTCAGCACTGTCTGGATCCAAATAGGAAGACATGAGAAAAAGGGCAGTTAGGGATAGGGATAACCTTTTCTGGGAAAACATTTCTGGCATTGTGGACTCAAATGAAATGTTGTCCTCCACAGTCTGTAGAGGAAAAGAGTTTACGTCTCTATAGAGTTTACAGTGAAAAATTGCCATGGGACAGAGTTAGCATTTCCGCTTCCATCTGTGGCATCTTCACCTCCCACATTAAGTTCCACATTATACTAAGGTGTAATGTCTAGCCATAGCTCAGCTCACTGTCTCACATGGCAGCATGTGTCCAAATTAATTAGTTTCCTGTTGGACACATAGTTTGCTTCGTACAAATATGCAACTGCTTGGGGGTTGGAGTGAAAAGTGGGAGGTCAACATACCTTTGTGGTATTGGTACAGTAATTTACGAGGCAGGGAACAGAGATATTTACTGGGACTGAAGCCCTTGATTAGTCCCAGTAGGTGTCTCTACTGAAGGTAGCACATGGAGTCCTGGTGTTTGCGAGCTTGTCGTTCTGTTCAGAAACCAAATGGGAATGACAGGGTGGGTTATCAAACATGGCAGCGTGTGTATACTGTAAACAGTGTACAGCACATTCCCCGCTGTTTGTTCATGGGAGTGTGAAGCTTCTGGTGCTTCTTCCTCCCAGAAGCAATTTGGTACTGGAGTCATCTAGCTCTGCTGTTGCTCCTCACTACACACACCTACTCAGGGAGGAAGCATTAATGTATGACTGTTATTTCTGTTCCCAGGACAGGAGGATTAACATTTCCCTCACTTAGCTATGGTAGTATTTAGTTTAGATTTTATTCACCGAGATCAAAATGTCTGATTCTACAATTTTTTTTGTGCTACCCCAATACGATGAAAGTTCACTTGTAGCACCTATAGCAATATAAATGGACACAAAGCATTTCTTTCTAGAACATTACTCTACATAATCCACCTACTTTCTAACAAAATTAAAGTTATGGCCATTATCAGGAGTGAGAAAACCCTAACCTTAAAAATAATGTTATAAATGAATCTGGTTTGATGCTGTTACTGTAACTTACAAAACTGTACTGCCATTACTTCCTCATCCTCAGAGATGGATATCTCAAAACATGAACATGGAAAACCAAAACTGTGATTATAGTATATTATTATTATTATTATTATTATAGTAGGTAAGAGAATTTTTGGCTCAAGTGGATATCATTTTTAATAATGTGGTTAAAATAGCTAAACAAAGGCTTTCAAACATAAAAGTGACCTGTTCCAACACAAGCAAAGTATCTTCTAAATGATACGTCCTGAAGAAACACCACTTAATTAGGAAGAAGTAGAAACTTTTGTGACCTGTGGAGTCAAAGGCCTAATCAAACATATAGGATTTCATATCTGCAAGTATCCAGGGGATTCTCTCATACTTTGCCCTCTCCCATATTTCTGCCTCTCCATTCCTCCCCACTACATAACATCCCCCATGGCAATGTGAGGTAGGCAACAGTATCCGCTCTAGTACAGAACCTCTAGAGATATCAGCCTTCTCAGCATGCAGCTGGAGACGGTGAAACAAACAAACACACACACACACACACACACACACACACACACAGACCTCAGGATTGAGATAATCAATGCCAATAGAGCAGCAGCAGAGAGGGAGGGTGAAAAGAGGCAGAGCCAAGGCCAAGGTCTATTCAAAACAAGAAAAACCCAGAAAGAAAATCACTAAAAAGAGAAGTGCTCTCACTATACACATTCTCTGTGTGTTTACAGTTTACTGCCTCAGTTTTTAAGACTTAACAGTCTATTGTAAATCATCTCATTAAAATGATGCAGGAAAAGGCCCACTGCCCTTGAGATGATGAACAAAAAAAGCAAAGGTAAAATAAGCTGACAAACAACCGAGGGAATAAATTCATGAAAAGATGAAAGGAATGTATGAAAACTTCCAATTAAATCAGATATGATGTCTCAGTCTGTCTCTCAGTGTGTTTTTTTTATTTTTTTTTTACTTTTTTTATTTTGAGGTATGAATGCTAAAAGAAATACAAGCAAACAAAAGCACCACATGGTTTTACTGGGTAGTCTATTTATAAATGGCACTTTGTGCGAGTGAGACAATAGGTGAAAGCGAGAATACAAGACATCAGGCTGCCAACGCTCCGCACAGCCTGTCAACAAACCTCATAAATGACAAGACGCATAGGTGTCCGATGGCTATTAGTGTAAAAACCTCCTCGTCTGTCAGCGAGGGAAACCAGTTAGCGAACCAGCTGTCAATTAAACAACCACTCATCTTGAGATGTGTCTCAGACTAAAACCACTGAGTCGCCAAAACAATATGTGTGTGTGTGTGTATGTGGTGTGTGGGTGTGTCTGTTTTGTTGCCTGTTGACATTTTTGTCCAAGATCTTTAGCAAGACATTTCACATGGCAGATATGACCTCCACATTTTTGGTAAAGGGCTGTGAGAAAGGGACTTGTACAAAAATGTTAGCAAAACAGACAGCGGGTGAAAGGTTAGAACAGGAGCTTTCAAAGCAATGTGATATTAAAGCTACAGTATGAAATAAAAACCAAGCTGCTGTAACATGAGACTGAATCAATCTACACAGGGCATCAAATACTAAAGCTCTGTTGAAGCCTCTGGTGTCTCAATGACTCGAGCGAGGTCCAATACACCTTTTGGATCTGTGGTACAAATACAAATTTGGTGTACAAATAATTGATTCAAAGGGTTTATACTGCTTTTAATTTTTATTTAATTTTTTATTTAATTTTTAATTTAATAATTTTATTTCTATCTTTCACACAGTCTAACTATAAAACTATAAAAAATATATTATAGTTCAATTCAGAGAAATTATGATTTTTTTTTTTAGAATTCCATTGTATTAAAAAGAAATCATGATACAGAATAAAAAAAAAAAATCCCCATTTGCTTTACAATGAGGAGTGTAAGTGGTCAGACAAGACCTTTCATTTTCACACTGACAGGTGGTACACACACCCACACACACACACACACACACAATTTGTACAAGTGGCAGCTCAGTAACTGTTCACAAACGATTAAATCAGCTGTTCATCTCTCTGACCTTTGAGACCTGCTGCAGATCTGTCACAAAAACAAGCCACAAAAATAAGCATTAGCAAAATGATCACACACTGTAAAAGACGTGAATAAGGTCACATGAAAAAAGCGAATCAATTACTGTTCATAAGCTATGCCTTGTGCCAATTTTAATTATAAATACATAATGTAATGATATTAGTCTAAGGGACATTAGCTGTAAACTGTTACTGGTCGTGTGTGTGAAATGCCTGGTGTCTTTACAGATGGAGATGGTGAAATTGAAACACAGCAACACTCCCAATTCTAAGAATAAACTGATTAGTATCATGAGCATATTTCACTGTGACATAAAGCCTAGCAAAAATGTGTTGTTGCAGTATTTTCCAAGAAACACTAGGCATTATATTAAAGCAAAAATTAATTCCAGCGGCATAATAGCATATTTTTCATGCTTGATTGTGATAAATTGCCAGTAGATTGCTGTTATGAAAATGAGTTGAATCCTGACGTGCTTCGCATTACTCATATTAAAGCTAAGGGTGGGGAGGAGACACAGATTTATAATCTGAAGTAAAATATATATATATAAAAACACATTTTGGCACTGGTACACTGTCTTGATTTAATAAAGGAGAGGCATTCATATGTGTGTAAATGAATAAAATGTCCAATTGCTAAGGGCTATATCACTCTAAAGATCATTTTAATTATTTCCAGTCCCTCTTCAGTGTTTCCTGTTTTCCTTTACCTCTCAGCTTTATCTTTTCCTTCAGGTACCACTGCTACATCTCATGCTGTCTGTATTTGTGCTCCTTTGTTATATCTCTGCAACAGCCTTGGGAAGTCTGGGAGAAACAGTAAAGGGAGTTTTCCGCAGAGAAAAACACAGACTGAGAGAGGTTGTGCAAACAGAGAGGAGGGTTTTATTGGCAGAGGGAATTTTGCATGATAAGATATTCCTTCTTTTCATATTATATGGCATTTTAAGATATGAAAGAGTAAAAAAAGAATGTAATGTCTACCTGCAAAAAGCTACACTAATGGGGCTTTTACTTGTGGAAGACTGAAGACTGAAGAAGGCTACACCACCATTCATCTCATGATCTCAGTCTCACAAAGTAAAACTAAGACCTTGAAAACTGGCCCTTATGACTGAGAAAAAAAAAGAAATGTAGCTTGTGGATATGAAAGGAAGCTGCCGGCTAAGCAAACACAGATATTGTGAATAGGAATTTTTACTACATACACACATAGCAACACAATTAATTGGAAAAATATTGAAATTGCATATTTGAATTTGCCAATGTCAACATCACAGAAGGCTGTCGTGTTCAAAAGATAAAAGGGAAAAAAGCACAGCGCCTTAAAGTGACAGTGTGTTCATATTCAGACAATGTTGGGCACTGTGATTCTTTCAGATACTAAAGGAATCCAACTGAAATCATTTTAGCTTTTTTTTAACATGTAGTAAAGTACTTACATTATAAAGGGCAGCAATAACATGAAATTACACAGACACACCCTTTTTGTTGTCTGCCTCTGCACAATGTACATTGCACCTTGCACAGATTTTGTATATAGTGTGTATGACATTGTTATGATGGGGAGCACCATCGCTGGTCATCAAAGCTATCAGGAAGCACTTTCAACAACAGCAGCAATTCCATCACAAACCCTGGCTGCTCATTTTTAAAGTATTCCCACCGGAGAGACATGAAGCAATGCTCCAGAAGGAGCAGGAGGAGGAGGAGGAGGAAAATGGCAGAAAACAGGAGATGCAGAACTGACAGCCAGGCGGGCACAGGTACGGTTGTAGTGCCTTGGAAGTGCTCTACTCATTATTCAGCTTTCCACAGAGGAACTACCTCTCCCTCTCACTCTTTGTCCCCCGATTTATAAATCATCACATCTGTAGCGTATCTTTGATAGTGGTGGGTAAGCAGCAGAAACAGAACTGCATTAACAGACTATCTGCTGCGGCACTAGCAACTGCTCACAACTCAGTGTGTCACTGTAGTGCTGCATACAGCGAGGTGTAGCGTTTCTCAGATTGCCCTGTCAGAGTTGTCTTTTTTCTCCAGCATCATTATTTATGTACGGATGCTTCAATGCTCAAGTTTATCATCGTAACATTAATCAATGTTATAGTTCCCATCATGTCATTTTTCATAATAGCATCTCACTTGCATTACTATGCAAATCTCTCATGCAAACCAAACAATTTCTGCTGGCTGGTTACATACATGTTTTGGTAATACTTTTTTTCTAAAGATAGAAAACACACTCACATAGTACATACTGACTTTCAGGTTATGACAGTTTGCAGTCAAAACTGATTGATATGTTAAAAGGGAAGTATTATCAGAAATAGCACTCTGCTCAGCTGCTGGACGGGCTTGTCCATGTTGGATTGACAGCAAACTGCACTCCAAAAGGGGAACAGGAAACAAAGTAAACACACATGTGCTACAGTCTACATGTCATGGACATGGCTTTTTAAGCAGGTATTGAAGAGTAAGGGCCACACCAGCATCTAAATGGATTGAAGTGACATTTACAAGTGGGTTTACATGCTGTTTAAAGTGCTTAGCAGGTAATTAGGGATCGTGCCTGATGTTAGTCCCCAGAGAGAATATTGGTTTGGTTGCTGATTTAACATTTAAGGTACAATCTTGTTTGTAAATTACATAAAGGCAAAATAAGGAGAAAGCCAAATAGAGGTTGTAGTGCAAAGTCTGCAGCCTTTGGGTTGTGCAGCTACCGGTTTTCTATCTCATTTCGAATGCCTGCATTAATAATCACAAAAGCAAAAAATATACAGTTTAACAGCTAATGTCTTCATTTGGTTTCTTGTCTTTTTTCTTTTAGGACAGATAAGATGCAATTTACAACACTTGGTGGGAACTTGGTGGGATTGACATTCAACTTGGCAACAATGAAATGCTGAAAACTAACCTTAGCTTTCACATTGTAACCATATATTACAGTATAAGTCCAATTCAGTAATTGGCTGGTTAGTGTCCTTTAATACTAGTTTGATAGTTTGAGTTAAAATAACAAAAAGAATCTGAGACTGTGTAGCAGCTACAACAGCAGGAGATCTGCCATAAAATAAAGTGTAAACTATGCATTTAAGCTGAACAATACATCAACGGCTTTCGGCTTGTCCCTTCAGGGGTCTCCACAGCAAAACGTGTTCCACACATTGATTTGGCACGAGTTTCTGCGCAGGATGCCCTTCCTGTCGCAACCCTCCCATGTTTATCCGGGCTCGGGACCTGTACCAAGGTTGCCCTTGTTGGCTGGGTGGGGCGGGAACTCAATCCTCTACCATGTAAGGCTCCCTTAAGCTGAACAACATGGTGATTAAAAGATTTTTGTGTAAAATAAATAAAATATATAAAAGTTGTTAAAAAAAATATATTTTTCTGCACATTCATTCAGAATATTTGATTATGTTTGCCAGTAAAGTGTCCATCTGTACTACATCACGTCGGAATTTCGATTAACTTAATGAGAGTTCAAAAAGTTGGCGTTTTAATTATAAATGCTAACGACCATCCAACCACAATTGCACAGTGCACATCTGTGTGAGTATTCGTTTTTCATTTTCACTCCCTGAAGGGACTTTCAGAGTTTAGTTTTTCTGGAATAAAATCAACTTTGAATGCACAAAGCAAACATTCTGAGAAAACAGACAGAAATGGTAAATGAAAACGGACATGAGGCTAAACTACAAATGGTGAGGAACCTTTCACCCTTGAGGAAGATAGCATTAACCCTGGCACAGGCAAAGCTGGGTGACTGTGGCGTTAAGGAGACAGACGGAGGATGGATAAAGCTAATATCTCAGTAAATACACAAGCATCCCTCTTCTCTCAGTGACAGCAGGATTACTAAACCATGCCGCAAGCCTTTAATACTTTCACACTGACAAATTCATGAGTAAAATATAGGACACATTAGACATATCATAGTTTCTGTCAAAACAGGTTTGTTGTAAGTTGTGACTTGATGATGGGTTTCTACTTTTATTAATTCCAGTTGCTAGAAACCCTGTTGAAGTGTTTCTTTTTTTTTTTTTTTGCCTCTGTGGGAAGTTTTCCAGCCATGCTGCAAGTCCTCAAATCATGAATAAAATAGGTGTGACATTAAAGTAACCTGACCACAGCAAGCACGGAGTTTTACATGCATAAAACCAAGCTGGGCTACTGCTCCTGCTCAGAGGATGCAGGGAAACGCAACTAGCATCAGGATTCAATATTGACTGGGAAAAAAAAAAAAAATCAGTGTCAGGGGAGAGGGACAAGAATCAAGAGCTGAATAAAGTAACACCAACAAAATGATATCTAAATGGTTTTGGTAGCCAGAGGAGGGCAAGTCAGAAGAAGAAACACACACACACACACACACACACACACACAAATGACACATAAGGTTTCCTACTGTGTCTAAATAGTGTAATGTGCAGGAAGACTGCTGATGACTCCCAGTGACTGCATGTTCTCACACAAAGCTAGATTCAGCGTTTAATAATTCATGGTATAAACCAATAATCTGCTAAAGAATGAGATGTGAAGGTCAGTCGTTTCTTCCCTATGGAAGAAATGGTTTCAGTTTACACACATAGAGTATGTAAACAGTACAATCCTGGAACACAAACACAGACTAAAGGAACAACGGTACGTTCTGATAATATTGCCACACACCCAGAAGCCATATGGTATTTGTCAGAAACTCTTGAGTACTTCCCATCTCTTTTCCCTTCACTGTTGTGCTGCACACCAGACAAACTCTTTCCCTGTGTCCTGACACTTTGGCACAAATCTGGCTCTTGGAAACGCTGAGCCGAGGGGAATATAGTGACGAAAATGTTTAGATAATACTTGCAGTGCACTCATCCTGGTCTCCAGACTGCAAACACAAACCAGCCGTCCCTGGAGAGGGATTCTTACTCACTGAATAATCTAACCAAGGGCCAACTGGGATAGAACGAGGAAGCACAAAACAGGATAAGGAACTTGGGCTAGTGCAGTGACTGTCACAGGCAATTGGAAATCAACATTGATATCTGACGTTGTGGCTGTGGATGAAGAGCATTTACAAAGTGTCAGTGTTTGTCTATCAAACCATATCAGTTCTCATGCATTTGGAAATAAAATGGCAAGACGCTACTCTACTGCCACTTAGGATATTTTATTGTGTTTATCCTGAGTGACTGCAGACGGGATGCTGTCAGCGACAGTGACAGCCATTTGAAGTGAGGAGCCATTAGTTAATGGATAGGGGCAGGCAGAGGGGGAACATGACCTCTGAGAATCTGCCTCTCTTTTAACTGGCTCATACGTCTCATGTACAAGCTTGTTTTCCAGCGTAAGATTACAATCAGAGACGAACGGACAGGGAAGCAGACCAGGGTTCCACCGCAAGCTGTCAATCTGACAGTATGACGGAGCTATGCATATCCCATGATTCACTCCAGAGGGCATGGTCCCTGCTATGTTGGAGCATTCATGTACGTAATTACCACAAGCCATCACACTGGCTTTCCTACAGTATTTCAACAATGTACTGAACAAAGACCACAAACCTCATTTTCTAAGTATCAATACTCTAAAGATGCAGAGTTATATTATAGGTAATTTATTTTAAAAGTTATTCGTCTGGTAGGAGAAAGTGGGAGAGATGTGAAAAAAGCTTTTGTAGTAATATACTGATGAAAATATATTCGTAAACGTGAATTAGTTTGTTTTATGCTTTTGCAAACATTAGTGGAAATTTTACATGTATCTTAAAAACCTTATTTATAGAAAAGTTCTGGAAAGTCTGAATTTGACACCGCACACCTCAAACATTTTAAACAGATAAAGCATTGCAGCTCCTCAACAGTTCAGGGCCTTTGTCCTAATATTTGCGTTTGACAGATTAGACAGCAGTCAGGCCAGTTTAACACTTGGACTCTTTTACTTCGGAGCCAAGGTGTTGTGATATGTGCAGAATGTGGTTTGACATTGTGTAACTGAAATACACAAGGGGTTTCCTTAGAAAGTTGGAAGCATATGTTGCTCCAAATCCATATGTGTCTACTAATGCACCACCACACTATCACGGATGTTGACTTTTGAACTGTGAGCATGGGGAAGACATGGGGTCCACGATTCAAAAACATAATTCAAATTTTGACTCATTAGACTACAGCACAGTTTTCTTAGTTCATTTCAAGTAGGCTCAAGCTCAAAGCTCTTGTTCTTGTGATGCTTTATTGCAATCGTGGAGTAAGTTGTATTTTTAGATGGAACTGACAGAACTCCAGCCACTGAGGAATAATATGAAATGTAACCTAAAGTTCCACAAAAGATTTAGAAAAAGTATAAATCCACCCGTTGCGCTTTGGATTGAAGATACGGGGTCGGCTACGGCTCAGGAGGTAGAGTAGGGCATCCAGTAGGTGTAGGACCAGCAATTCAATCCCCTGCTCCTCCTGTTCACGTCAAATCCTCCTTAGGTAACAATCACTACCTTCTGTGGAAGCGATACTGCCACTGGTGTGTCCTTAATTTTCTCAGGCAACAAAATAATTATAAGTGAAGGGATGATTCAATACGCTGCGATGTGTTCAGCTTTTCGTTCTTGTAAAATGAAAATCAACACAAATCTGTTGATGTTGTGGTTACGGATAAAAAGCAATTACAATATATCAGTGTTTATATTGAAACAATATCACTCCTCATCCATATACAGAATCATGACAACTTTATTGAGATTAACCACTTTACTGCCACTCAGGATGTTTTATTGCATTTATCCACAGTGACTACAAACGGGATGCTGCTATTTCTGGATGATATAGCGCAATATAAATTTGACATGCAGCTGTGTGTTTTTTAATAGAAATGAAAATAAGCTAAATACGGCAAATAATCAAAAGGAGTAGTCTCCACCTATCGCGTCTTACTTTCATATACATGAGGATACACGTGGCTGTAGACTTTTATTCTCTAATGCTCATTACTTCACTACTGCAGTGTTGTGCCCTAACCTTAAGCCCTGCCACGAACATCACTTTCCTTCTAGCAAATTGCGGTGTCCAATTAGTTTAAGAATAACATTTATTCCTCTCCCTTACTCAACCTAAAAAAAGGTCTACTATCCAATAACCTTTAGAGAACACAGGCTATGACACCGCCTTCACCTCAATAAAGCACTCCATGATTGAATCAAGTGGCTGAGGTCAATAGGACACATGTTCATTTCCCATGGTCCTCTAGGGTCTCTGCGGGCAGAAATATGTGGAGTGTCTTCTGTGACATTTATTGGTAGGAACTAAGTTACATGTCTTTTTTTCTCTTTTTCTCATTTCGTCTCTTTTACTTTCAGAAAAGGTTTCACTAGTCTCTCTGTGTGTGTGTGTGTGTGTGTGTGTTTGTGTGTGTGTGTGTTACTATTTCAACCCTGTGGTCACGCTTCAGGCACCAGTACATACTACATCTGTCACTGTCTCTACCACGTCACCTCAATTTTCTGCAAACAACTTTCACTTCTGTGCCTTGAAGGACAGACACTTCTTCCTCTCCCTCTTCTGTTCCCATCTGCCTCTGTCACTCTTTTCCTGCTTCCATCACTTTACATCTGTCAGCTTTCAACACTGTCTTTTGTCAGCCATCTTCCCATTTTTCATCATCTCTCTTTTACTTCAGTAAATCATAATGTCAGTACAAAAATGTATAATGTTGTAAATTTACTGGGAATTGGGTTGATGCTTTTATAAGGAATTCCTTACTGAGGCTTCCAGATTTATTTTGTCGATAAGAGACCAGAGAGTTTTACTTCCTGGGTAGCTAAGTAACTAATATATGATACTATATAACCATATATAATCATATATCTTGACAAATAAGATGACAAGACATTTTTGACAACTAATCAAACTGTCTTTAAAAGTATGACTATGATTTAGGGGCAGGTTCAAAACAAAGTACTGTACTATGCAAATGTAATATCCAGTAAAGTAAATATGAATTAAATATATTAAGTGCATTTAAACATTGTACATGATATATAAGGAACTAATAAAAAGTGGACATAGAGCTGCGCGATATGTCTAAAAACTTATGTGGATTTTTTTTCTGATCTCTGGATGATTCACAATTTTGATAGATTTATTTATTTTTTGTCACTAGACAAACTTGTGCCTTATTGATAAAGAGAAACATAATGTTTTTTTTACTTATTCAGTTCCAAAACATTGATACGTTACAGTCCGTACTGTCCCTGAATGCAGCAGCGCAGTCTGCACGGTAAGCAGACCATCACGTGGTCACTAACAGGTGGTCAATACTATGACTTATATGGAGACACAGTGTTTACTTTCTTTTACTGTGAAACCTGTGCACCAGGGCAGCGAAAGAGAGATGAGCTGAGATGGTCTAGTATTTCCATATCACTTGGTTGGACTTTATTGTCTTCACCAGCTGTGGTTGCCATTACTCCAATTTGGTGACGATCAAAGCCAACACATGTGCAAGCGTCTCCACAAGTCTCCATCATCCTGATTTTTCGATTTAGGCATTTTTTTTGAATGAATTCAATTAAGTTACTATATTGCCCAGTGCTAATTGCACATATGAAAATTGATGACATGACGAAATTCTACACCCATGGTAGTGGCTCTCTGCTCAAGTCTGCACAGTCTCGCACGGTGAACTGAATGCTAACCTCAACACCCTAAGATAATTCTAGTGACAATGCTAACACATACAGTTGTAATGTTAACAATTTTCACCATGTTAACTTTTGATAAAAAGTATTGTAAAAAACGGACATTGGTGGGAGTATCAGGTTTGCAATTTGTTCATGTGATAAACGAAAGTACTAGACAAATAAAACCATGTAACCTGAAGGCTTCACCAGCTGTTACAACTAATCCAATGTATTTAGGGTGGTTGCTTCTTCACTTGGGGGAATCAAACCAGTGGCTTTCTGGTCACATACTGGCTTCTCTAGCCCCTGTTAGAACACCACATATAAAATGTGTGTAATACTTTTCATGCTATACAACAACCGTCGGGATTTTTCCTCAAAAACTATCAGCTAACCTCATAGTACCACAAGCGGCAGGACGTCTGTAACAAATGATCATAACAATAGCTAATAATATTTATTTATGGATGTTGACTGACAGTGTCATCCCTGGAGCCATGCCACTAGTATGACTAAAACCAAATACACATATTGTATAATATTCATGATAGGGATTGAGTTTTAATGCAGTTGTGTGTCACTGATAACAAGAGTATGTTTTCCCAAAATCCAGTTACCCTTTTGAATTCAGTTCCCTTTAGTCAAAACAAACCTTTGCACAATTCAAACACTGCACAATTAACCACAAAAGGATTTGACTGAAGGAGTAATGTCCAATTTCCTTTTATCACTGCGCAGTCTTCTCCTAAACTCCCTAAATAAGCAGCAATTTCCAAAGGAGATTCAGTTTTGCCTTCCAGCCCCAGGGTGACCCATGAATCTGGGTGACCTCAGAAGAATGAAGCAGGGAGACATAACTCATCGAGGCAGCTTCAACAAGTCCTCCCTGTGTTCCCCTCGACCTTAAAAGCTGGCGGTAAATTTAGTGAACTCCAAGTAATAAACTCTCCCCCTAGAGGGCTTAGCTTCCTATGTGAGAGTGCTGATCTAGCATTATCATCATACCGTTTGACCATCTATTTCATTATAATTCAAAAGGTGAAAGAGATACTAGAAGGATATTATTATTCTAAGACCTTTGCAAACTATCTGCCCAGGAGACTGAGCCTGGGTAGAGCTCTGCAAGCTGATGCAGCTGAGCAAAGCATGGGATTGACAGTAAAGGATGGGAAGCTATGCTGTGTGTGAGGGCAAGGCTGCGGTTGTTAACCCTTATCACCAACATTTTCTCCTCTCAGTGTTTGTTCTTTTCCACCCTGAATCCAGTGTTTTTGGACTTGCAAACCTGCTATACATAGGCATTCAAAGACCATGTGCACCTGAACGTAAGCCCTGACCTTTTGCTCTCTCTCTCTGCCCTCTGTTCCATTACTCTAACAAACATATATATATACACACACGTGTGATTGTTCCATGCAACATGACAAATTCCTGCGGCAGGGAAACACAGCGGTGACGTGCTGTTTAATTGGTGACACCACACACATTTGACACTTGCAATTGTACGACTCGGCAAGTTGACACTGTCACCTGTTAGGAAAAGACGCAGCCCTTGTTTAAACCTGGGGACCAAAACAGACATGCAGCTGCTGCATGTCTGACAGGTGGGTCACACAGTGAGCATCCACCTGTCGCTCAACCATAAAAATTGGTCCTGCATTGAAAAAGTCAACTAAATCAGGCATATTGATTTACAGTAAGGTGCAAACATTTGCAAGCCCTTATTTTGAGGGAAATGTTTTATTTTCATTAGCATAATAATTATATTCAGCTAGTACAAATGTTCCTCCATCAGAAACAAATTTGGGTAAAATTGAAATTTTAAAGGATAATCTTTTTATACACTGCTTGGCCTTTCTTTCTATCTTTTGGACTTGTGTGCTAATGTTTGACTATGGCCATTAATATGCTTGATGCATTTTCTGCTGCATTACCCTATGTGTATGCAATACCTGTAATATAATTTGCAAGAAAAACAAAATTGTCAGGACTGTTACATGTACACGCAAACAGAACTTACTGGCTACTTCCAGGGATGCATTGTGACTGATCGCTTGCCCCAAATAATTTCTGGCCACACACACGTAGCTGCCATCGTCAGGCTTGCTCCGTCGTCCATGGATGATGCGAAGGAAGAAGAGGGACCCGCTAGGCAGCAGCATACGGTGGGAGCGGGGGTTGTCACGGTCCGTCTCAACACGTTCCCCATCTTTGTACCATTCCACTGTGGGGGTGGGCCGGCCCTCTGCCTTACAGTTGAGAGTGGCTGGTTCTCCTTTGGACACAATTAGGTCTGAGGGGTGCTCCACAATGCGAGGAGGGAAGTCTTCCTGGCGAAGGCGAGATCCTAGAGCGAAACAAACATTACTTTCCAATCTTACCTTTACAGCCAAATTTATTACACAGTTGTTTGTTGCAATACTGATAAAAAAAAAAGCAGCTTTGAGGGAATCGGACTCACTGCATTAGTATAACTGCTGAAATTCACCCATAAATTAGTTTTTGTTTTAGAAACTACAACCCCGTAAGGCACTGTAAATTAAGAAATGCTGACATGTAAAATTCCCAGTAAGTAATACCTTGTCTAGCCTTGAAACCAGCCTTGTAAGGATTTGTGTATAATGTAAGTTCAGTGGTACAACAAAAGCAATATTTCCCAGTATATTTAGAACATCTTCACAGCTCTCTTCGTGAATGACAGAGGACATACATTTGAATAGGTTCTAATTAAATATCTGTAGGTCATGAATCTGTTTACCTGGGTATATACACTCAACAGACACTTTATAAATTTGACCTGACCAACTGCTTGTTAAGGCAAATATCGAATCAGCCAATCCCACGAGAGCAACTCAATGCATTGTAGCATGTTGGCATAGTCAAGGCAGTAAAGTTTAAATCAAGCTCCAGAATAGAGGAGAAAGGTGATTTAAGTGACTTTGAGCATTGCATGGTTGTTGGTGACAGACAGCCTGGTCTGAGGATTTCAAAAACTGCTGATCTACTGGGATTTTCAGGCACAACCATCTCTAGGATTTAAAGAGTGAGGTCTGAAAAAGAGAAAATATCCAGTGAGCAGCAGTTTTGGGGCAAAATGCTTTGTTAATGCCAGAGGTCAGAGAAGAATGGCCAGACTGGTTTGAGCTGATATAAAGGCAGCACTAACTCAAATAACCAGTCTTTACAACCAAGGTATGAAGAATAGCATTTCTGAATGCACAACATGTCAGCTGAGAACAAGAAACTGAGGCTACAAATCACAAGGACTCATCAAAATTGGACAACAGGAGATTGAAAAAAACGTCGGCTGGTTCTGATGAGTCTCAATTTTCACCATTCAGATGGTGAAGTCATAATTTTGCATTAACAAATGAAAGAATGGATCTGGTGGTGATGGTGCGGGGCATATTTTCTTGGCACACTTTGGGCCCCTTAGTGCCAACTGAGGAACATTTAAACTCCACAGTCTACCTGAGTATTGTTACTGATCTTCACTATCCCTTTGTAACAAGTGTACCCATCTTCCGATGGCTACTTCCAGCAGAATAATGTGCCATGTTACAAAGCTAAAACCATCTCCAACTGGTCTCTTGAACATCACAATGAGTTCACTGTGCGCAAATGAACTCCACAGTCACCAGAGTTCAATCCAATAGAGCAAATTTGGGATGTGGTGGAACAGAAGGTTTCCATCATGAATGTGCAGGTGACAAATCTTTTAGTAATGTTACATTTATGCCAAAAAGAATGAAGACAGTTCTGAAGGCAAAAGGGGGACCAACCTGGTTTTAGAAAGGTGTACCTAATAATGTGGCTGGTGAGTGTATGCTTTTGGGTTTTCAGTTTTCTATATTACATGCTCACCATTTTAAGCCAATTTTACCACAGCCAAAACAAATATGATTCTGTACCTGCAAACACATCCACATTAAATATCCCCAAATTACCTCTCATCTAGTCACAGTGTCGACATTTCAATGATCTTCTCAATGGAGATGTGTAAAAATGCATTTCTGTTTGGCATAGGACAAAGCAAACAGACTAACGAGATTCAGGTAATTTTAGAGTCCTTGAATCCCTTTCCAAACCCCGAACATGGTCCATCACACTCAGCGGCTGATCCCCAACCATGTCCACATTTGATTCCCTCTCTTTTCGCCCTTCTAGTATTGTGAGGGTGCAGGAAGATGTGGTGGATTTGACATACTAAGCACAAGTATTGTTTTACAGAATCCAGATCAGGAATAAATGAAATCCTTTATTCCTAAATCAAAATGTACAAGCAATTGGGCTAAAAACTCTGAACAACAAAATATATGGTATATCAAGTCATGTACTGTAACCACGGTTTATCTGTTTTTATTGCTTTGGGAACACTTTTCTGTACTTTCACGCGCTGTAAACACTGGCTTACACAGCCTACAGCCGGTCACGCTTTAATGTGCCAATGGCCCTGTAAAGCAGATAATCACCGGCGTACTAGACAGTGATGGGCTTCTACACTCCTGCTGCAACTCATAAATCCCACACAGACAAGTGTTTACCCAGAGAGATAACACCTGACCCATTGAAGTGGTTGAGAATTTGTGCAGTCCATTTTTTGTGTGCGTGTATTAACTGTATTTTTAAAATACTGCACATTTATTCATTACAAGAAAAGTCAAGAGACAGGAAACAATAAGCAGACAATAAGTGTGCACGCTAATAAATAAAACCTAAATGGTATTGATTTCTGAAATCTGTTTGACTCAAAATGATCCGACTAATTAATGAATATGAACTTCTAAGATAAGCCGTCCCGCTGCCTGTTATAATTGTTTTCTTTTTTAACTTACAGTTATTGTACTTATTCTGTCTCTTATACTGTACTTGCAGCAGCATCAACCAATACAAGTCTGTGCACTTAAACACACTGATAATTTGGGATTTATGTTGTACTTCCCCCTCGCTGTACAAACACTAGCAGCTCTGTGAGGCTGTGACATGCTTAAAAGTTATATGTTAACATAACATAACATAACATAACATGCTAATGTTTAAAATGTTTCATCCTTGGGCATCTAGACTAAAGTTGAATAGACAAACTGACTAATATTTTCAGACATTTTTCATTGTTTTGAGCAGCTAAAACCAAAACTACAGATTACTACAAAAAAAAGTGACATATGTTTTCTAGTATATATTTAAATACATTGTGCAAATCCAAACCCTATAACCTTAGAACAAAATGAAAGACATTTAGTTATGCAAACCAAAACAAGAAAACAAAGGGAAAACCACTCTTGCAGGCCTTGCCGTGGGAAGAAATTGTAAATTTTAATTTAACTACAATTTTACACTGTCTAGACATTTAAACCTATAACAAAACAATACAAACAAGGTGGCCACTGTGGCCTTCAGTCCCTGTCTGCAGCACACTTTGCAGCTTTCTTTGTTCTTAATTGTGTTGGGCCGATGCCTAAGGGTCCATGCAGCTCCCTAAGCTCCCTGGCATTACAGAAAGGCAATATCAGTCTGCCACAACCAGGCCCCCACAAGACCAGGCTTTATCTGCAAAGGGCCAGGAGCCAGCATACAATCATTATGCAAAAACATGAACACAGATGCACAATGGAGAACATACATAGAAACCAAAGGTCATTTGTAGCACCTGTACCCCTACAAATATGTTTTTTTCTTTTTCTGTCAGTCATCCCTGAGGCAGTTTTGTTGTCTGCTGAAGATCTAGGGAGAGAAGAGGAAAGACAAATAACAAACACAGAAGAGAAACAAGCATGTTTCCTCTCAAGTCAGTGAGAAAGGAGGTGGTTAGAGTGCCAATAATTTCTCCAAAACTGTGCATCTCTCTAGAGAATCAAATAAAATTTGATTCTATTCTACTCTATTTTGTGTTTTATTTGGTGAATACGTAACGTAAATCTTAATAACACTATAAGTCGAGATGTAAATTGCTATAATGATGGTTACATCAATCGACAGTGAGCCATTTACAGTACAATACTTTACAAATTTATAGAAAAAAAAAAGCCAATTAACACTGTTTAGGTCCGAATCAAGGAAATATACAAAGAAAATATCCAATATCACTTCCAAATGAACCTGCCGCTATGAAGTCACACTAGCTGTCAGCTTAGCATGAACATTTCATCTGTATACACACACACACACACACACACACATACACTGAAAAACTTCCAATTTCCCTTCTTTGGTTTCAGAACCTCTATATTTGTCTCCATGGTTTTCCCAAACAAGTAAGCTAGAAAAATCCATTATTCTATAACAATGTAGACCCTACACGATCCATTCGTGCTGCTAACAGCTGAGTGACACAATCAGCTTGCCCAGTGATTCTGACATGAATCCACTAGAGACAGAAATGTGGAAGTGGTGAATCTCCACCTTTAGCACTGTGGGATTACCTGTGCTTGTGTGCCAACGCCACTCCGGCAGAGTAGCAGTCAGGCACAGCTAGTAGAGGCAGGGTGATTTTGTGGGAGGCTAAAGAGAGTGGAATAAATGCAACAGTCTTGTTAAGGCAATCTCTTTGTTTCAGTCTGTGAAAGTCACTTCATTTTCTTTCTTTTTTTTTTTTGTGAGACCCAAGGGCTAGACTGTGGATCAAAGTCCACACGTTTAATGGTAAGACGGAGATTTCCAAAAGCTTCTTAGTTCGCAGCACTGCTCTTCTAACTTAAGACTTACACCACAACTATTTGAGGCTGGATCAACAAGGCAGACATAAAGAATACAAATCTAATTTTGACAATAGAAAGATTTAGAGGCTACAAAAGCATTTGAAAGGCAGACTTGATAGGTTAAACAGAATAGAAAACACTTTTCGGTGCACTTCAGGGAAAACATCAACTTGATGAACGATATTGGAAGTAAGCCTTTAATAATTCTTTGTCAAAATGACCAAATCATCTGGCGAGCATTTGTTTAATAGGACGTCGGAACTCTGGCCAGCTGGCCAAAACACTGTGGTGCTGATTTATTCTGGATTTACATCACAGAATTTATATTGAATAATTGTTGTCTGAATAAGTAACAAGCGTTGCCTGCATCCTAAAACACACTTTAAAAACCCAGACTAGACAACCATCTGACTGTGTGACACTTTGCTCAGAACAGCAAAAATATTAGTGTGGCAAGTGGGTGATATTATGCAAGTGTTTGCTGTGCATCACTGCACCACCTTTGGTATTTTAAGAACATCTTATTATACAGAAATGTCAGCAAAACATCAAATCCTCTGAGTTTTTCAAGGCCAAGTTCTGACTAATGTGGATTCTGCACTACATCAAAGGTTCAAGGGACCTGTTTTATAACACTGCACTGATACTCAAACTGACTTCCCTCTACATGCTCACATGAAACCAACTTTGAGCCATTAAATTAAAACCTTGAAAGGTAAATAATAGACCACGGATCAAAAAAATCTAAACTGCACAAAGGTTTTTTTAAGGGTTGAGGATAGAAATGCGTTTGGTTGGGGGTGTAATCCTGATCAGAAATTTGATTTTAATTATAGTGGAACACATTATACCAATAAAACACGGGCACTTGAGTGAAACTTCCTTCAGACAGACTTCCTTTTAAACTGTAGCTCCTTATTAAAGGACAAGTCTGTCATTTTTGGAAATACATACTTGCTCTCTTACCCACAGCTAGATGAGATGCCATCACCCAACGTGACAGTTAGCTTAGCTCATACCCTTAAAACCACGTCATTTTTCCACTCCTGTTTATGTTGGGAGTAATCAGATGTCTTTCTTGTTGAGGATGTAGTTTATTGTTTTTTATCATAAGGTTAGCACACAGTTTCCTGGATATAATTTCATATAAAACCCAACAAGAATGCACATAAATGTGTTTTGCAAAATGCCAAACTATTACTTTAACAAAAGATTTTTTTTTACAAACAAACCATTTGGATTGCTGATCCCATGGAGACACATATTCCAAACATACACACACTTACTCATTTGTAAAGTAAAACACAGGGAAGCAATAAATGCCAGACATTCTTTCTCAGGCTGTATAAACTACAATTAAGTGGAACAGTTGAACACTGTCATTCAGTCAAGTATGTGGGAGAAGGAATGTGAGTGTGTTTCTATGTCTGTGTGTGGCCAGGACAAGGTGTCTTCAACCACACTCTCTCATAGACTGTTCTAAAACATACATGTACAGGTGCTTTTTATCACACGGACACTGGCCACTCTTCTAACAACACCAATCACAGCAAAGCAGCTTCCAGAGGGGACAGTCAAGGTCATGGACAATGATAACACCTTCTTACTGCAGCACCCAGATGTTCAGGGGAAGATAGGAGCTGAGAAGTGTGTGTGTAAGCTCAACATCCCACAGTGCACAAAGTGTACAGTTTTAAAAAAAACAGTCAAAGCAATTAAACTTTGCTTCAAATCACTTGTTGTGTCTAACAAATGTCACTACATTTTAACATTTTTTATCTGCGGGTTAAATAAATGACTGATTTTATAATAAAGGTGTTTATAAAACAGAATTTTCTGCAAATACTTTAAATAGTTGTAATACATTTTTTTGCAGTGGTAACCTGGATGTTTTCTACTCTCGGATTCTTGCATATTGCATTCAGTTAATTTGTTACTTTGTGTTTGTGGAAGTTAATTATCTCGCGGACGTTTTTCACCACAGACTCTTTTAGTTGATACTTTCTGTTCATTTGTTACTTTGTTGTTGTGTTGCCTAACCTAATATTTTCAGCCGCCTTTAGTTATCCGATTTTCTCCCCTTCCTGCTTCGTCCTTAGTTGCTTCCTCCTGGTCTCCGATACATGTCAGTCTCCCACCTCCACTTCCTCACAGTAAGACCCCAGCCAGTTCTATTAGTTTATTTCAGTGTCTTCTCCATAATGCACCTCTCTTCTCCTCCCTAGACCTCTCGCTCATTCCCCATATCCTGTCTTCCCCAAAGAGTTCCCACCTGCCGCCCTCTCTATGTCCACCACATAACATCACTAACAGCATCTGCTTATACAATGTTCATCCAAAGAGCTTCACACACAACAATGCAAGTTGCTCGCCTGACATACAGTAACAACGAGGGGTTCAGCAACTTGCTCAAGGACAATTCGACATGTAGCCAGGAGGATTCGGGAGTCAAACCTCTGACCCTGTGATTCAGACAAAAACTCTACCAACTAAGCTACGGCCAGACCCCAGTGCTACTGTATAATACAATTTAATGGGGAAAAATATTACTTTGGGTTGCCATCTGTTAAATGCTCATTGGGAAGGTAACAGGCAATGAAGTCCCTAGTGCAAACTCGAACCAGAACACTGCTGGTACATCATAAACATTGAGCCAACTAGGTCAGCAGGACACGTTTGTTGGAGAGAAAAAAATCCATTAGACAATCTATGACACACAGAAGCAATGACTAAAAAAAAGAACAGAGCCAAACATATTGCAATTTTTGACTCATATTTATGTATGATACAAATTGTACAAGGGCCCAGCTATAGTATTTGATCTTTAGCGATTATGTCAAATTCAGCATAGTCTGCATATTTTGCTTGGTTATAGTGTTCATTTTACTACATAGAATATGCAGAGTATCCTTTATATTGCTTTGACATAATGAACACATAAGCTGAGGTGGTTGATCGTCAGGAGCTTACCTCCTGTATTTGTGATGAGAAAACACCTTTGGAGCACAACTGCCTGGAAAGGCCAGCAGCCCATCTGAGAGGCTTATCCTCACTCCATTAAATGTTCAGTGGAAAGTAAAGTGGCTGTATAGGCCATTGATTATCGCTCAGGCAGAACTTGAAAGTCAAACTTCCCATGAATACAGCAGACTGGGGTGGCGAAGAGGTGGTTTGTTAAAGAAAAAAAATATTCCACCATGGGTTTATCTTATGAAGTTTGATGTGTAATTTACTGTTTAAGTGTTTCAGCATACAGTGTGCCTTCTCATCAGTTACAATATACAAACATCAGTATAATCAGTTAAAAAGTCTCCATAATGTATGCTTGACCATCTGTAGCTTATCATGTTTCCATCATCCCCCCAGAGACTTCTAAGTTACAAAACTGTCAATTACAACGTTTTTGCTAAACTAACTGAATGAATGCATTAATATTACATTAGCTCCATGCTGTGTCATTGCATGTCACAAGGGCCTGTCTACATGACCTACATTTACTTTATTCTTAATAACGCCCCTGACAGCGGCGGTGCAGATGTGAACTGACTGCCATACTGTGAAGGGAGACTTTGCTCCGAGCACTAAAAAACTGCAGCCCTCTCCCAGGACGGAATTGGTATTTTACGCACGTGTGTGCCTGCAAATACGGACACATGCATGTAAAACTTAGAGGGTTTGCGTATAAATAGTCAACCATAGAATTAGGCTTAGATTTGCTCCTGTCAAGCTGTTCTCTAACTCATGATTATTGTCTCTGTAATGAAGAGACAGAATAAGTGGCTGCAGCCCTGAATGTTTTTGGTCTGTATCATGGCATTAGACTGAATTGCCCATGAGGATATTATTAAGAGAATATTTCTAAAAACCTGTGTGCAGGAGTAATGGATGTTTAGTTGGGTTACATCTACATTTACAAAACAACCATTCATCCGTTTTGGAAAAAATGACAGAAAAGCAGAAAGAAAATGAGGCCACTGATAAACACAGATGTCTGTCACATATAGCACCAGCCAGCAGATAGATAGTCTTAACATAAAGACTAAAGCTTCGAGAAAATAGCTTTGGCTCTGTCCAAAAGTGATCCATCTACCAGCACCTGTAAAACAATTGTCACCATTGTATGTCATTAACTCCGTGTGTTTTCTCCCGTAGTTGTCTTTGTCCTTCACTGTCCCCCTCTCTCGGTCCCTTTCTGCAGGTGTCCCCAGCTTTGAAGCTGTGTGTCTTCTGGCGTGCAGCTACTGGTCCTACCAACCTTCTTTCTATACATCTTTATAATCTTGACTTTATTCTGTAAAGTGCCCTGAGATGACTTTGTTGTGAATTGGTGCTATATAAATAAAGTTGAATTGAATTGAATTGAATAAAAGCAGACTGCCCTGCCAGTGTTGACTGAAAATGCAAAGCACATGACACCTTCCTTTGATACTGCTGTCCAGCTATCTGAGCTGTGTGCCACCTGTTTCACTTGTGTGTTCCTGTGGGTTACATCTATGCACGAAGTCACTGTGCAGGATAAAGAATATTTTCATATTTTGAAATGTATATACAAATAAGATTCTCTCTTCAGGGAGCTTTTTTTTTTCCCTTTTTCAAAACTGGCAACTTAACACAGAACCAAAATGTGATCTACCAGCCATGAAACTAATCCAATGACCCACCAGGTTTAATGCAGCTGTGGTTCAGCATGGCTACACTGAGTTGCTCAGACTCCAGAGCCTCATAAAGGTGCATTTCACTGTGTTCTGACACCTGTCAAACCCTGTCAGTGAAATGGCTGACTTGTGTACATTTAATATAACCTTTGTTAGTCCTTACAAAACATAAGTAAAAAGATTTTTCATGCAAGTTGTCTGATATGCTTGCTAGTGAAGATGATGAGTGTTCCTTATTAAATTACTTATTCCAAAGGTTTATGTGAAATGGTAATGGCAATATTTCAGTCTACTTCAGAATCATTTAATAAGTGCAAAAAATCCAAGAGCTTATTCTACAGATAAAAACCCCACTTTTATAGAATATGTATACAATATTTAGACAATACTACAAGTGGCAATAAAGCACTGTAGTGGAAGCTGCCAAGAAGTTAGAATTCATAGACCAAAGACGGCTATTAAGAATTGCAGTCTTTATGAAAAGAGTTTAGACCCTATGGCTATGAAAAGTTAATAGCTTATCCTTCGGGAAGCTTTTTCCAACAGATTTTTAGAAGGTGATTTAAAAAGCTCATCTGGTAATACTTTGAGAATTTATCTGTATGAACAGCTTTTTATTTGGCTCCATTTGTGATGTTGCTGCTGATCACACATGTTGGCACACGTTGGTTGCTGACATTAGGTAAACTGTAAAATCCCGGCTTTCCTGCTTGATTGGATCTGTTGTGTGGAGTGGGCTTAAAGATATGGGTCCAATCTCTATGCTTTGATGATTATTAGAGAAAATGCATTAAACGTTTTGCATTAAATGTTTCTGGGGTGAACTGGTGCGTTGTGTGTTCTAATGAATTGTCCCAGGAGTCCACCACTTTCTTTCCAATTTGAAAATTTTGGCAAAAGGGATCATGTTCTGCTGGAGAGGTTCCATTTCATTGTTCAATGTAATTGCAATAATTTGTGAAACAAAGCTCAATGCTACAAATTGTCATAATTTTCAAAGTTAAAAAGACTATTAGGAATAAGGCAGATTTAAAAACCTGGATGCAGTCAACATTTTATACCAAGCGAGCCAAACAGTGCAGGTACTTCAGTTGAGTGATAGTAAAAGCTGAAGTCCTTTCCCTCATTCTTATTGTGGTGGAGGCAATGGAAACAAAATGTCTGTTACATTAATGACAGTCTGAAGTTCATAAATAAGAATCTAATCACCATTTAATTACTATATATTTACCTTACATATATATATATTTAATTTACTATATATTTCAAAACACTGCCATCAAAGTCTATAGATGTCACACTGTTCACATTCCTACTCACTAGCACCTTGACACCATTCCTGTTTTGAATTCTTACAAGTTACCACCTTACCAACTTTGGTGATTTCTTCTTTCAAATATAATTTCATTGCCTACCATGCTACTTTACAAACCTCTAGTTAAATAGATTTCCAAAAGAAGCCCTCCAGCTACACTGTACCCCAGCAAAGCAGGAGAGAAAATGAAATGTAAAAAAACTAGAGCCCAGATCCAAGACACTTTTTTTTTCATTTTTTGACATTATAAGTTTCATACTTATTGACACAAACTCTAAAGTATGAAAATGTATGATGACTAGGGGGTAGGGTGGGGATGAAGAGAATAAAAAACAGATGAACTGGTGAATGAGACACAAAAGCAGCATGAAAGAAAAGTAATAAAAAACTGTGATTTTGTAAATCAAATAAATTCAGAGATAAAGTGCAAAGGCCATTTTGATGATAACATATTATAATTTTTGTATGATGCTGTTAGTCCATGAATCAAAAACAATAAACACAAAATAGTGTCCATTTTGTTTTGAGTTTTCATGAATGAGAGAAATTAGCATTACAGTAAGTAATAAACACTTGGTATGCAAAGACTACAGGCACCAATCTATATTTAAAATGTGCATGGCATCATGCAATTCCTATAATCTCCCACTGGCTCTCGCACTGGCTAATGAGTCTGTGTCAAAATGCTGGGGATGTGTTGAGAGACTGCATTCAAACACCAATATCTGCCTAATGAAGGTTACATTAGGTAGGTCGTCTCCCTGTAATAACAAGGTCACTCCTGAGGGCATCACACTTAGATTGGTCTGGTGATCCACCTGCTCTTTTCATCATTCACCGAAAGGCTTACTGGGATGTGATAAGCTGTTAAATAAAGGACTGGGTTGGGTTTAGATCAAGGCTTTCAGAATCAATATTAATATTTCAAGCAATTTTCATAAAATTAAAGCAGCCGAGTGCTTCAGGTTATTACCTATAACTACAAATACCATCACGAGCGTGCAATAACTTGCCTCCACAGACGAGAGAAGTCGACACCGTGCATGTCATCTGTCATTATGCCAGTGTTGCAAAATATTCAGCCTGATGAGAAGCCCCTGTTAACTCATCTTCCAAGAAATGTTTGGCAGTTAATCAAATGCATTTTCATAAAAGGACGCTTACTAAACCTTCTGTCATGGAAAACCTGAACACTGAAAATCGAATCCAATCTCTAGATCTAGCCCATGTTGTTGATGCCCATATTTCTACCTAAAATATACTCTCTTAAATCAACCATACTACTTATTTGAAAGTTTTTAACCCTACAGCTCTGGTTCTGATATGGAGGAAGACTTTCAATGTGTACCATGCAAGACAACTCTATATCTCTCAGATACAGGAAAACATAATACAACATGCTGTTTCATTTATTATAATGTACTTTAGTTAGTTATTATATTATCAGTTATTCTAATACTATAACACTCCATTCACAATGCTGTCTTATTAAAGGTTTAGACAAAAGCACCACATATGTATAGTAAATTCAAAATTATCAAAACTATCAGCTTCACTCATTCTCTTCTTATCTGTGGGTCCTGTCCTACAGCATTTGAAATGCTAGTTAATAATAGATCTGCTAATTAAAGCAATTTATGCATGTTTTGGGCTCTTCAGTGAGAGATGCTCTGCTGGGAAAATAGTTCTTTATGCTGCAGTCTTCACATAGAAGGCTTTGAACCCTGCCAGTAATGACGGGGAGAGACAGGAGACGAATGAAGGAGAAAGATGAGAAGGATTGAGGAAATGGCTGAGGGATAATGTGCACTACTGATGTGCTCTCACAATACCGAGCCATCCTTTTATTAGCTAATCTTAGGTTTAATAGTCACAGCTAACCTAATTGATGATATGTGTGACAATATATCTATTTTACATCTCTTTTCTGTGTGCACAACACAAAAGTAAAAAACAAAAAAATAAAAACACATTTGAAACACATTTCAAAAAGCACATTGATACTATTGATTATTAGCCGCATGACTGGAGAGGAGATGATTCACCTCAAGGAGCATCTCTGAGGTCATACTACCAATATGACCTTTAAAAGTCTCCTTTCATATTATTCATTCCCCCAATTATTCTCAAACCAAAATCCCTGTGGAATACAGCATTGCTCTGAAAGAACGGTAAACTACTGCAGTACTTCAATCTTTGCGATCACACATGGAAATGTTAAGTGGTCACACTGGTGCAACAGTGTGTTTCAGACACACAATATGTCTAAGGAAACAAATTAGCCTGTTTTATCACTTCTTTAATATCAGAGAATCAAGCAACCTGTATATGCACATTAACCACAAAATTCAAGTATGGTACGTCTTTGTAATTACCTCAAAACTATGGAGAGCAGGTTTGTTTAGAGTAGTTATTATCCAAATTGATTCAGCACACAGTCATAGCTGGACACTGACCTCAGAAACTGCAAACTATAACCAAAGAAGTACAAACAGCCGAGAGAAAACCACAAGCCACGGGAATTTCTGAGCTTAAAAGCTAGGAGCATGGCTGGTGGCTCACCATTTAGGAGTCCTTGACAGTACTGACAAGATGTTAAAAAGCTTAAATAAGTCACCTTAAGATGAGTTTATGTGTAGGGTTGTCTCACTGTAGTAGTATGATGTGATTTGGTTTTTGTTTTTTTCATTTGGATCTGAAATTGCTGAATGAACAAATGAACTGTGCTTTGGAAAAAAAAAGGCTTGAGTACTGTAAGCAGCAGGAATGTAGAAGGACCCTTCAAGCAAAGAACCAGTAACCTTTGGAGGGTAAGCAGATAGTAATCGATTTTCCCTCCAAATTAGAAGTTGTGTGATGTATGTGTATGTGCGTTGCTGTGTGAGGGTGTGAACTCAAGACCCACAGGCACTTGTTAAAGCTCTCAGTAGCTTGCCTTCCCCGGGGTTGGCAACCAAGCTAAGCCTCACAGCACCACAGCAAAACAGTGAGTAAACAAGGGAAGCAATTATGAATCACAGCTTTCAGCACACAATCCAAAGACACACATTAAAAACAGGCTTAGACTAACACCATTTTGCATTTATGCACATTTACTCAGAACTAAATGATCCCAGCATGGTTTTGGGAGACAAGGCATTCTACCTCCATAGTTCCTGATGGACAGAGTTCTTTTAAGAATTGTTTTAGGTAATTTTGATCTTAGAAACTTCCAGATAACTAATTTCTACTTGAGCTGACTTCACAAATGCATGTCAGTCTAAGGTATAAGGTGTTTTCTTTCACTTGTTGAAAAAGGGAGATACACCCACGAACCCTAAATCAGGTTTGGCAGAATGGGCTTCAAACATATACATTGCTTGAAAACTTTAAAGCGCTAAATGTTCAAGCTGTGCCAGGGCCACTAATAGCAGTGAAGATAGCAAGGGACCGCTGCAAATTCTTGAAAAGCGAAGTAGTTTCAGCGAATTCTCAATCAGTATGAATGTGAATGTAGTTCTGACTCTATTCATTATTTATATGCCACATATCAGTGTGGCAGTTCCAGCAAATCAAGAGCTCTACACTGGGAGAGCATCTTCTACCGAACTGGTCTCCAGTGACACCTATTTCACACATTATTTATAAGGAAAAACAGAAGGAATCCAACAACTTCATCTAACAAACAAAGGAAGCCTTGTCAACGTACAAAGCTGCCCTATCATGATCCATAGCGAAGATGTCCTCATTAGAAGAAAAACTCAGCTCATCACTGTCACCACCACGATGACTATAGGGAGTCTTGAAAGCTTAGGGGGCAACATAGCAGGAAAGATTTCTCTAAACAAGCCATCATTACTTAAGGTCCAGCGTTCTGTAACAAGTTCAAGAGTAACAAGAGTAAGTACATGTGAACTCTGACCTAACTGAACTAACTCCAGCAGTCTGGCCAGATGTCTGAATCAAACTGCTGCACACACAAGTGGTGGAATTACTGTGGTCTGCTGCTCTCTGAGCCCCTCTTCTCCACTGATAACACATGGATGAGAGTCTATAAAGGTATATTAACCCACAGAGGTCCTCGGTCATTTATTGCTAAAGTAATTAGCCTAGTTATCAGCTAGTACAGTTATAAAGATATTAACAAGATCCTGTACTGAGACCACCATAATGAAGAGTTACAGTGGAGGCCTTTCTTTTGTTTTCCAGCAGTTCTTTTTTTTTTAAAAGGTGTTTACACACCATTAAACAAAGCAGGTAGAATGGTGAGCCTGGTCACAGCATCACTCTGGGGATGCATAATTAAAATCTGCAGGATGGACCGGGACAAAGCCATCTCAACACTGGCATATGGTTTTCATGGTTACTATTCACATTACTGTGTACAATTGCCATTGTCAGATTTATTATGCAAAGATTCAACAGTTTTAATGATGGACCATGCTTTGGTTGAGAGACCATACAAGGGAATGAACTGGTATACGTCAAATGCAAGAAAAAATACGCAATCATTGATGGAAACTTGTTAATCAGGAAACATAGTTAAGAACAGGCACATAATCCTGGCAGCTACATCTGCTAGTGTCAAAAAATAAAACCTTTAGTCTATGGTTGGATAAATATTTGGTAAACACATAACACACATGGGTCAAATAGGGTCATTCCATTGTACATTTATCACCTCTTCCAAGTCACATATTGTGGTTAAAAATTGCAGTGCTGGGGCAATCAGTCATCGTTTGTCAAAAGTAAGACCCCTGCACTGGTCCTTTGGTCAGAAAAGATGTGCCCAGCATTTAGTGGTCAGTGCAGTGAATACTTTTCGTATTTAAGGTTCCAGTAAGGGGTTATGTTTCATGCCAGGGCTCATGTGAATAGGACAACAGCTACACCAGTTTTCATAGACTTTGTTGTATCCTAGCTTTAGAAAAAACCCATGGAATCATATCAATCTGATAGTATTATGTCACATCCAAGAAAAATAGCATGTTGAATCCACATGCATGCTGAAGTCGGCAAAAGTATTTACCTCGCACCCCCATACCACAGAAGAAAGAAAACTTGGAAAATCTTGCATACAGTCAAATAAGTCTAGTCAAGGAAGTAGAGCACCAAATAAAGCCATGTCTTTCAGTTTGAAGCCACTGGCACTTTTTAATTTAAAAGGGAAAAAAAACTTTTCTCGTGTACTTTAGCCTGTGGTTCTACTGCACTGAAATACTCAATGGACACTGGTGAATATTCTGACTATACTTTGCATCATCATATTTAGCAGCAACCTACATGTTTTAGCTTATACTTGATGCTGTTACAAACTGAAATCCATTCACTAGCCTAAAATGTGGGTTGTTATTTATAGACTAAGGCGATTCATTTCTATGTGGTGCTCTGTTGTGCTCTCCCCTTATAGGCGGAACCCTTTAAACCTTGAAAAATTATTCAGCCTCGGATAATGTGCTTCCATCAGCAGGTGCATGTGTACAAATACTGTCATCTAATATTATTTGGATTGAAACTGCCCAGAGTTTAAAAACTATGAATGTATGTGACTGTGCTTTGTGTTATTGTGCTGCATAGTATTCCCTCTAAATCCAAGCATAGCAGGTGGGTGATGCTCCTTCTATGGATACACCTGCATAGTGTGGGGTTGACTGGGTGTGGCTGATAGCTGCTACTGTGAGGCTATAGATGCATACAGTATATGAATCTTAATAAACTATTCCATTATTTTGCCCACCCAATGTATATCACCGAGGTTAACAAACAGAAATACTGTTCTGTATAATGTTTTACAATTTCACAGCAGCCCAAACCACAGCCTCCAAAATGATCTCACAGCTGAGGCAACACATCTACATTTTTTTCAAACAAAGACGGGACATTATCACCAAGAGGATATTTATTTTAGGACTGCATTTTGTTTAGCTAGATATACCCAATGAACTGGCAACTAAGTGCTTATTCCAGCCTCCAGAATACAAATGGATTTGCTTGGTAATAAATCCAATATACATAACAATAACGCTTCCAGTGTATTGAGCCACGAAGTAACAAATCCTGACTGGTCTGATTGGTGCTAAGGGGCTGCAGGTGAAGTATCTGGTCCTCACTAACCTGCAGCTCAAGTGATGCCCCCACTGAGCACCGGGTTAGATATGTTACTACTACTACTACTACTATGTATATTCTCCACTGACTAGTCACATGCACTTAATCACACCAATTATCTTATCAAAAGCATAAAACAATAAACTCTAATAAACTTTATTGCATCTTTCTTCTCTTCATTCACACATGCATTTCACTAGTGTGATAAAAAAATACTTATAACAGTCTGTGCTTGGTAGAAGATGCCGACAGAGGGATCACTTTAAGAAGGCAGCAAGCAGCATGGCTCAGGCGCCACGGAGAAAAGGTGACTGAAATACCCGCAGAGTGCTGCGATAGACCAAACTTGGCAAATTTATCAGCCCATCTGACGTATCTCTTTGTTCCTGGCAGCCTTTAAATTACTCTTTTCATCTACACGTCCAGCGTATCACTTATGATTTGGAAACTTCTCACCCGCAATACACAATAAGAAGGGATCCGGACTATACGCAACTCGTACCTGAACAAATGTGCAGAAATGCCAGAAGAGCGTAAATCCCCCTCCAACAGGCAGGCATCCTTCACGAGCAGCTAGAAACTGCGTAAATCCAGTCAGTCATTTAAGTCTCAACTTCTACTGCAGAGCCGATGATGCGGATCAGGCTGGAGGAGAGTCCCCGCGCCCCCTCAGCAGTAAAGGTAATAATGTTCAGAACTGCTCCTCGGAGAGGGAAACGGTGTTTGAATCAAAGTTCACATCACGCACAGCCATCGTTGCTGGTTACTTCAAAATCAAGTAGGAATCCGCACAAGCCCACTTGGATTTTCACCGCTCCAGTCGAACTCCTCGCTTCCAAACGCAGAAAACTTCGCGGCATTCATGGGTTATCAGGTTCACCGTAAGTTCCACTTCAGAAGAGGAAAGCGAGAACCCGAACAGTAGGAGGTCGAGCTGCACTCATTTTAGTAGTTAAACGTGTAGTTTCCCCCCTTGTACCCCGGCTTTGTGGGACTGGCGCTGGTTGGATGAGGCGCTGCGCGTCTCTGCGCTCGGCGCTACTTGGCTTTTCCAGCCCACTCAGAGGCTCCTCCGTCGCGCAGAGGAGATTCCTGCGAGTCAGACACCATTTAACCGCACAAGGATACGTTCACCACCCGCTCGTCTAGCTCGGTGCTGCGTAAGACCCGGCTACCGCACTCTAATAAATCATCCAAATGACTTCAAACTGTGAAATGTCGAAGTTTTAGAGCTTACAAAAGCCAAGCCAACTTAGACAATAGGTCACAAAACCAAGTCTCACAAAAGTAAGTCAAGTTGTCCCGATTAATTAATGAATGACAAGAAATCCAACCGGTTGCACCAATGAAATGCTTTTCTCGTGGCTGTCAATTAAGTGCTTATGTTAGAAAAAAAGCAGATTCCTTAACCAAAGTGTACTTCATATTTTAATATGCGCGCATTCGTGAGAGTGAACATTATATGACCTTGATAAGTGATGTAGAACAGGGTACTATTTTTACTCCTATATCAAGACAGAGGGGGCGTGCACCGTCTCCAGGGGGAGCCGGCTCAGGGGGCACATAGGGAGTTTTTTTTATTATTTTGCTTAACGAGTTAGTAAAATGTGCCTTTATCCGCACAGAGCAACAGCAGCATTATGTTCCTTCTTTCCATGACAACAATCGATCAGGTCGTTTCCCTGTGACCTCTGGGAAATTAAATGACATTTTAACTGTGTTAGAAATGTATTACCTAACATAGTCCTATTATGTGCTGATATTAAACATGTTGAAGCAATAATAACAAAGCCTGCCATACAACAAGTATATTAAAAAGAAATTTCCCCTGAAAAAGAGAAATCTGCTTGAAAGTTAATAGATATTGCTTTGACTCAACCTGCCTCTTGTCGTTTGAGCAGGTCAGACCTCCCCCTGCTGGCTGCCGGCCTGCAGCGCAGACTGGTCAGAAGGCAGCAATCATACTAATTTCAAAATGTATTTTTACTTTGTTTTACCTGCAGTATTCAAAGATAAATATATGCATATTTTATGCCCCGTCCAATTATGTCCAACTAAAATTAGCGACAGGAGAAATCAAACAATTATGTAATTAAACAAATCCAAACTCTCTTTCTCACTTACCACAAAAAAACCCAAACAAACAAACACACATATATGTGTGTGTATATATATATATATATATATATATATATATATATATATATATATATGCGCGCAACTGGTCTTTTAGGTCACATTGTCACATTTAGAATCAGCAAAGTTTACTTTCTTGCTCCTCCGTACCCTCTCGCCTGAAATCCTTTAATTGCCCATTGTGGCTCTGCTGCAGTGTTTTTCAAGCAATAACTTCATCAGTAGTTTTATATCTTAGTTATAATATTAATAATCTAGGTACTGTATGTATATAGGACCTCAGCAAAACAACAGGTGCATCTAACTGTGGGTTTTGAATTCGATTGTGCATTTCACAACTGGCCACAATCCAAAGCATCTCTAACACCAATATTTCCAAGAACAGATGGTAAAAAATGGACACAAAGACATACGCATCTTCATGGCAACACTTAGGCAAAGATTTCAAGGAAGCGGTGCCAAAGACTGAGGCCTATTTCTTTCACTCCAAAGTGCTCCAGTTGGGCCTGAGCCAAATGAGAAAATATCTCCAAAAAGCACAACGCCAAACTCAAAAAATATTTATGAATGGATAAATAATTTGGAACCTCCACAGAACAACAAACTTGGCCTCAGCGTTTCCTCTATTAGTCGCTGTGTTGTCCATGACAGGTGTCAAATCACCCATCCCTGGTATGATGTCTCTGTACCTGACACCAGAGTACTGGCTAAGTGGACTAAATGTGTGGACGCATGAAGGCTACCAGTGTGCTGTATGTAACACAACACTGCCATTAGCCTCTTCTTTCACTACATTTCTTCCCCCAGCTTTTATTTTCCATGTGGATTATCCACTCTCCCAATTTCCTATTGTTTGTGACAGCTCTTGGGGTTTTTCTTTGTCCTCCACTTTTTTTTTAACTACTCCTATTTGTCAGTGAGTCTCACTACACACCACTACAGTTGCTCAGGGTCATACAACCTTTCTGAAGGAAAGTGAGAGACAGCTATGCGTCTGTTCTCCTAAATCCCCACCAAGCTGCCAGCCGGATGGTCTCATTAGCCGTTAAGACATGGACATCCTCCTCACACTCCTCACAGTCTCAATGTGCTATTTTAAATTTTCCCACTGGACCACAAAGATTTTATGTATGCAAAAAATGTGGCCATCATGAGAGAGGAAACAGCCAGATCTAGAATGGTGCCATAAAAAATAAAAACATAACTAATTTAGTTATTACAGAAGTTACAAGGAGAACCCTAAATATTTAGCTTCATTCTATCTCATTACATCCCTTGTATGATTTCTTATCATACATTGTCAAAGAAACAAGAAAGGGCATTGAACTGTTGGTTTCGGATTCAGTCCTTGAGGACTACAGCTGCTGAACTGGCATTAAGTGGTATTAGTCTTTGTCAGCAAAAGGAAACATAGTCCTCTTCCTGGGAACTGGGTTGAACATTGTAAGGACAAATACAGAATCAGCACGACCTGAAGCACCACTTAATTGACCGTTGGCTTTTCAAGTCTTTTTTGGAGATTTCTTTAAAAATCTTTTTACAAAATAAAATCCAGACAAATGTAAATAGATTAAGAAATGGAACAAATTGATAGGATAATTATTACATTTGTAAAATGGATCATAGCTTTGTATCCAAGACTGTCGACTTGTTAGGTGTAGCTGTTTGGGTGATTTCTTCAAGGTTCGCTCTGTTTATTTGTATCTGTTTTTATTCAAAACAATATCAGGAGGTTGAGCAATTAAAAAAAATAAATAGACCTTTGCTTAATCTAATTGGATGAATTTTTCCTTGCTTAAGATTTGAAATCAACAAAAAAGTGTGTACATTTTAATAATTGATCCATGTTTATTTATAGTGCCAGCCAAGATGAAGAAGGGGAAACTAAGGGGGGGGGGGGGGTAATCGATACACAGGAAAAGCAGACAATAATAAGCAACTGGCAACTGGCATGTGAAAGTATCTTGCTACACCATCACTTGCACGTAATTGGGCTGGAAGATTTATAACTCTATTATTAAGACAAAAGATTTCTTTTATTATCTATTATATATGAATTTGTTTTCTTAGCGAATGTGTTCACATAGATGCAGAAAATGTGTTCTCAAATGTGTGCAACAAAGTAGATTATATTATATTACTCTCCAGTGTATGACTTTATTTTAGCAACATGGCATTTTTATAAACTTCTTTTGGCATTGTTTGTTCTATTTGATACAAATGATGACTCAGGATTATTTTGTACTGTAAATAGAACAGCCTGTGGGAGATCTCCATTGTCAGCAGATAAAAACATTTTTTCTTTTGGAAGGATAATTTAAGAGCACAAACTTGTAATTGTGAACTCACTAACTTTGACCTGATCATCTCAGTCACAAGAGGATTATGAGCTTCTCAGGCTTCTGACAAAAAAGGAAATTGAGCTGAGCAACCAAAAACTAAATTAGGCGAGACAATTTGTTATTCATTTTTAAAATATTACAACCTATGCAAATCAGAATATACCATGCATCATCCGTAATAACATGCCAAACAGACCACCCTTTCTGATAATTAATTAAAAAAAAACAGCATTAGACTTATAGTCATTCATTACATTCATGGACAATTTTAAAGTGTACCACTAGAGGGTGCTCATACAAGTGACTGGAACTGAAGCCCAAGTAGCAGACACTGCAATAAAGCATACTTAAAAAAACAAACATGCTACCATCGCCATTTTGCCATTGACATATTGCAGTACTAATTTGAAGCATGTGGTTAAATTTAGGAGCCATAATAATTGTTTTAGCCTATATGTTTGTATGTAAAATGGGAACCTGTCAGAGTGCTAACACAGCTGTGGCTGTCAGTGTGTACATAGCTGGCAAAGGCTTGAGTTAAAAATAAAAACTGATTATTAGAGGTATTAATTTCTAAAGATATCTTCACATTAAGTGTTTTGTAAATATTTTCTATTACAGAAATAAATACATATTAAGAGTTGTGTCTTAAACTTTTAAACCACAAGAGGACAGCATAACTGCACCTGCAAGGTTCAGAGCTCCTGCTGGTAAAAAAAAGTACTTCACATTTCTCTTTCTTCATTCCTCTCTTATGGAGATAAAATATTCTCACCTGACAAAATGTCCATGGTGTGGCCCTGCTTCAGCTGGTTGGCACACAGCAGACTAAAGAAAAGCAGTGAAATGGGTGACTGTACAGCCTCCATGGTCCCTGATGGCTCCAAGTGCCTGAAAACATCCACCTGAAAAAGAATCACAAAGATGAAACGGTTGTTGATATAATTACATCAGTTACAGACATATCATGACTCACTGTGTTCCCAAAGTAGTCAGATAGGAAAACTTATTCGACTTATTCGATTAAGGAGAATTTTGAAAAAAGGAAAATCCTATATTATACTATACTATCAATATTATATTATTATCAATATTATTTCATTATTATAAAGGTCTGTTAAGTACTTGTAGTGAAACAATCACTTTCTGAAACGTATCCCGATGGCTTAATTTCACTGACATTACGTGTCACTATAATTTTATTGTGGTCAATAATTTCACCGCTTTCAAAGTTTGAAATCACTTCTTCCACAAAAAGAAATCACACAGACTCACTTGACTCTGCTGGCGAGTATATAGAGCCATGTTCCTGTGTGAAACTCCACTATAAAGAAGAGAGGCAGACAGATGGACTTTCCTCTGAAAGCTATCCAGCATACTGCCAAACTCTGAGTCTGTTTGTTTCAGTCTGGTCCAATCCACACATAGCAAAGGAAGGCAGATTACTATTGCTTCAGTGTTGCATCTCCTACCATATTTATACACACAAGTGAGCTTCCATAGTGTATCTTAAACATGCCATTTGTTCTTTGTGTACAACTGTGTACATGCATGCATTGTTCCCCATCTAAAGTTCATGTGCTCATACATGTACCTGCAGCGTATCCCAGTCCCCGAAATATATACATACCATCACACGCACACATCATTAAACACACCCTTGCTCTCATGTGGGAATGGTGAGGAGACACTGTGACAGTGCCAGGCGAGAGGAATAGGAAGTCAGTTCTACTGATCAGCCATCTGTGGTACAAACAGCTTTGCAACCGATCCTAGCTGTCTGATGGACAGCCAGAACCCTGTGGTGTCTTGGCACCCTGTGGCCACCAACTCCGTGCGCCACTTTAATTGTTCTGAGAAATGCACACCAATAGCCAGCATTGTAAATATGCCAAAACTTAAGCAAAAGAAGTCATTGTACTGTGCACACAGTTTGGTATGGGTCCTTACTATTTTGTGTTTTAGATGAATATACAAACTAGTGATAGGGATATGTCTTAGGTTAATTCAAAATGAGAGAAGAGAAATGGGAATGAAATTAGGTATATATATATATATATATATAAAGCTTTGAAACATGACTAATGACTAATCCTTTTTTTAGCAATGTTAATCCGGTTAGTCAGTTGCTTTTCCCTTTACTGCCACAAAAGGTTAAGAGTGCTGTCCAAATCTGTGTGCAGTTGTGTAGACTTTTATGATTATATACCTGAAAACATCTGACATTCAGCTGGGGGGGGGGGGGGGGGTGTTAATAGGTACCATTATTATTGCAGTGTAATTAGGCTATAAATTCTAACTATTAACAAATAATTATTACTGTTATGGATTATGATTTCCGTTTATATTCAATCATGATGGGCAGTAAAGACAGGCTTAAAAACACCTAACTATCCTCTTGTGATTGAGGGGGATGACCTGTAATGCAGATGGTGTTCAGTCAGTCTAGTAAAGATGCTGCTGCTCAAAAGCTATGATAGCAACAAACGATAATATTTCATAACGGTATAGTATTCAACATGAAAAGCATTCGCTCCGAAATCTGAAAAATTGTCGAAACTCAATTGATATTCAAATTGATATATTACAAAAACGATGAGCAAAGAAGATTGCATTTTGTACAGGGATGAATATTAAATGTGGGTGGTAATAATAATATTGCATTGTTTAGTTTTATCCAACATATCTTCTGGCAAAGACGGAAAGGAGTACAACAGTAACTGGGTATAGAGGGGAAAGAGGGGAAAGCACATGACAAAGCCAAGATGTAATTTAACATGCCTGTGGGACAAAAAATGAAATGAATAAAACAGAACACGCAAACATTTTACTTTCACACCAAGAAATATAAAGCTTGAAACAGAAAGACTAAGAAATTATGGGTGCAATGGAAGACAAAGAAAATCAGGTCAGGCTTGTGCTACTGTACTTTATATAGGGATTAGCAGTATGTGTAGTCAGCATAAAATATAGTATTTCTATTCATCATTGTAAACAGAAGTTCAATGAATAGAGCATGTCCATCTAACTCTGTTGATCCTGCTGTCTGATTAGTACAATAGAAATGACTTCCTCTAACTGTTTGAGTACATACAGTACACCAGTTGTATACTAGTATACTGTATATGCATGCGGACGTGCTTGCACTGGCTTTTAACACATGCGACTGTGCCCTTACTAAAAAAAGATGAGATTAAAACTGTGAGAATCATCTGCACAGGCTCGGAGCTAATGGGGAGAGTCTGCAGACCAAAGGAGACAGGACTGTTGATCCTCCTTTTCTCTCTTCTTCTTCATTCTACTGGGGACTAATCACAGCTTACCATCTAACATATTGTCAATAAAACAGGAAAGGAGCTCTCCCTATATGAGACGGGTCACATACTGCAAAGCACTGGAGTGTGAAGAGAATTTGCTTCTGGCCTACTGTTACCTGTGCTTATTTGTCCCTTGTTTCAATGAGTAGTGTGACCCAATCCTCAGCACTTATGGAGGGCAATGCACGTCTCTACATATACCTCTAAACTAACGCTAACACGTTTAGTTAGCACCAGAATGTATATTGTATTGGCTATTTTTTCACCAAGTCACATTTAATTGAGATGAAAGATTTCTAATCTGTATCCATCTATAACGATTCATAAATCTATATAATGAAGACCCTACATCATGGTTAACCATCGCCTGTGTAGTACAATGGAAGTGTGAGCTGAGAGAAAGTGGGCACAATCCGGAATTATTATTATTAATTATTCAATATTTAGTGCATGAGGAATAGAGTGTAAATTAAGTCCACAGTTGGGGTAAAGATGAGGAAAAGGCTTGCTTGCACTATTGAGACAGACAGACTGAAAAGATTTGACAAACTCACAAACCGCCTGCATACATTTCTGCCAATGAAGTAAAGTCATACATAACATGCTTTGGCATTATACAAGAGTTCTTATCAACACCTGGCACTTTTCCCTGACATATGGCTGTGTCCTTTGGGGGAATGGAAAGGCAGACAAATACAGGTGTTCATCACTGCCACTCTGATGCATCAAGGTAGCTATCAGAGCAAGACAAAGGATATTAAAAGCCAGAGCTAAGTCAGGACTGCTAGTGACAAGTCATAGTCAGCTGAGTAGGTATTGTGGAAGAGAAAAACTAGGCATGAGTACCAGATGATTCCATGGAGCAGCCGCAAGGGGCAGTGACCTTTGGCCCCAGTGTATGAACAACCCTAATGTATCAGCATCAAAATCTCATGCTGTTATCTGCATTTGAACTTCATATCTGCAGAAATCGAGGTATGTATATGTATTTATAAAAACTTGATAGAGAGAAAAGCAGATATTACTAATGAACCACTGCAACAAACTCTTGCTTCAACCCAGATCAATATTGGAGGCATTGTTGAAGGTGTCCACAAATCAACGGATTTAATAGCAAATTCATCCATGCATTTAGTGACAAGTATTTTTTTTTTTTTTTTAGTTGGTGCACATTTACAGCACCTTGGTAGAAGATACTTATTATACTCTCTCGCTACTACGAGAATAACTTCATACCTTCTCTTCATTTGTGAAGGCAAGTGGGTTAAAGGCAACATGACTATATCTTTAATCTTTTAATATTTGAATTTAGATTTGTCTGAATGTAATTCTAGCAACTGTTCATTGCTTAATCCGTTTAGGGTTTTCAAAACCACTGGAGTTTTTTTAGAACCAGCCCACAGAAATGCCACATAAAATAGAAATCGCAGAGAGACTTAGAAGAATAAATCTACAGTTTGTATATTTATACTAAACGGTTTTACATTTATTCCATATATGCATCCCACCATATTTCATTCCACCACATCAGAAATAATCCACAGACTGAGCTTTTTTTCCATTCATAGTAAATATATGAAAATAAATGTTAAGCAATTAAAGATAAAGTGTGCAATTTAAAGTTAACAATGCAGTGACATGCAATCACCATAATAAAATTCATTGCAATTTGTGTTAGCTGTGAATAACTTCCAGCAGCACAGCACGTGGAAAGCATTTGCTCCTCAATAAAGCAGTTGGTAGAGAAATCATTCAAATCCTTATGTAGTAAGTAGTAAGTAACAGTAGTGAAATTATTAACTAAACCTAACAAATATGAATGAGTACAACTTTACAACTTACCCCTCCAGGCTATTCCGTCAGCATTATTGTTCCATTTCGTCTGGTATACCCAAATCTCTGCCTGTGCATGTTTTAGGTATCCATGTAACAATGAAAGTAGAAAGAAAAAAGAAGGGATGTTGTAGACCTTTAAAAAAGGAGAGAAAAATCAAAAGATGAAGGCTACACTGAGAGAAAAGCCTAAATAATCCATCTGTGATCCAGGAGACGCTATCAGATGGAGTGCATACAAATCACAAACCTACCTCTGCAGCAACCTAGGTCCAATATCCTCAGGGTCCTAAGGCTGCACTCAGACGATTCATGCTTACAGATTAAGCGTGGATTTAACTCTTAAAGACAAAAGTATTATTTTAATTTTTTTTCACTATTAAAAACAGTCGTTTTTCAGTCACTAGGAACGTCATGGACATTGAAGATTATCCTGAATACTATCATTATGTGTCAAACAGCTTGTCAGTGAACAGTAAATCATGTATAAGACTTTATTTGAATATTTCTACAATGTTATCATCTGCATGTCCACGTTATTTACCATTTTCTAAAACATGTACTGCAATGCATGCATTTGAACCTATGTGGAGCTTTATATTGTATGCACAATACATTCCATACTGGCTGTGAATACCAGTGCTCAAGCTAGGTGCAGCACTGGACAGAGGACCAGTGTGTTGTTGCAGTATAACATCCCTGTGTTGTGGTTCACAATCTGCAGAAAGGTATCCCACAGAGCCTACAGTTACCTGCAGCAAAACCAGCTACCTTTCTCTCTTTCACTGAGTGAAATTGAAATAGCTTTTGCCCATTTATTTTCCTTTATGCTTTTTTTCTATTGAGGTATATACAGTGGGGGGTGGTGGAACCTTAGCATATATTGACCAGAAGGCAAGAAAACACCCAATTCATCACAAAGATAGCAAAGTCAAACACATTTACACCAACAGAAATTTTACAGTTTTCAGTCCACCTACCCTGTATATTTATCCCTTTCCTCCCACTCCTTTATGTATTTGTTTAGCCATGTTTAGAATAAATGAATATTTTTAACAATATTTTATGTATGTATGTATGTATTTATGTCTTATTAAAACAATGTCCCCAATGACTGATGGATGTATCTCCAGTTCAATAGCATGAGACACAAAAGGAGAATTGATCCGCAACATTGCTCAGCAGAAATTTATTCTATTCAATCTACCGTGTCATGTGCAAGAGTCGAAATGTGCTTTTATCTATGGTTTATTATTTGTGTTACATTTGCTTTATCTGAGTTTGTGAAAAGGCTGCAATACATGGACTTCATGTAAGACATGTGCAGTATATAACAGTATTTCTAAATCTATTAAAGTGAGCACTTCATTGCTCCATAAAAATGTCCTGTATATAGTCTATTGCTGCCCTTTAGATGTATCAGAGAACGTTACCCAAAACAATTTTCCCCAACTGCACACTTATCGACATCCTTTAATTAACTCCGCAGTGCAGTTTTAAGTTAACCTCAAGTAAATATTAATGCTCATCTATCATACAGACAGAGCGGACTTGTGAGTGTGACACTGGTCAGAAAATCCTTTCATAAAAATTGACTTCTCTAGCAAGAATATTGCTAAACCTCTCAGGATGACCAAGTCAGACTCACAAAGAAAGAAGTGGAAAACATAAGAATGTTTCCTACTTTGAGGATGCAGGCTATCACTTAATATATTGTCATAGCCCTTAACGATAACAGTGTTATAAAATTGAAACAATAGATTGATCAAGCAATTTAGGAGCAATGTTACAGTATGTTGTAATTTTTAATTACATTTATTTCTATTCTGTTACTTTTTGTAATTTTCCTTCCTTACTTAATGTGATCTAACGTCATGGTTGCTGTACCGAGTTAGAGAATACACTAAACAATAAAAGTGATAACTAACCATTGGATGAGATGAAACATTATGTTATTACATTCCTGTTTATTTGTAGAACACCTCTTTGAAATATGTGAAGAAGTTAGTTATAGATGCAAATCAACCATGACCTTCTAAGGTCATAAATAGCATCATTCATATAAAGATATGTCACTTTAAATTAATTTTCCAGCTCATTAGTGAGTGTTGAAATGTTGGGTAGGTCATCAAAATAATCTCTAATTTATTTAAATTCACATAATTAGAAATAGTAGTGAAACAATACCCTTTATACTGTACTAACCTCCGTGAAAGTGTTGACAGTGGTCATTTAGTGATGTGTCTTCTCTCTGCTAGTAAAAGAAAAAAGACTTGGTCTCTGTTGGCAGTGCTGAATCATTTGTCTTAATTGTTGTTTTTGTTTTTTTAGCTCTATGGTAAACCCACATAGGCTAATGGCCAGTCCTGTTGTCTATTGAGGGCAAATTACAAGTTATTTATCCCAATCACCAATCAATTAATATACCCTGACTACACTGATTTCCTTCAGTAAAATTGTTTTCTCATACGCAGTCACTCATACGGTCAACTTTGATTTGCCCATATCAGAAAATAGTCAATGGTTAAATTACAATACATTTATATGAGGATATTTGAGTCCCTTTTCTCTTTAGTTAGACTGACTGACACATCAGCATCTACACATTCAGGAAAGTAAACAAAGCTGTTCTTGTGGATGGACCATTATACAATGCTGCATGGGAAACCTGTGAGAATGCAATCCAGGTGTCATTGCCCCTTGGTAATCTCTCTCGTCTTCAGGAATTCATTTTCTCTGCAGCTTCTCTTGAAAATGACATTCTGTCACCATTTACATGGAAATCACTTTGCTTCTTCATCTGTAATGGTGGCCTGTATGCAGACAGGACCTCTCTGAGGGCTTGACTATTAATGGACATGAGCAGTAAAGAGAAAAACAAAAATGAAAAAGAAAGAAAAAAGAAAGAAAGAAGAAAGCATGTGGATATTAAAACACTGTTTTTTTTAGGGTAAAAGTCAAGGTCAGACCTTCAGGTATTAAGGGATGAAGGAATAGAGATACTGAGGGAAAGTATAATGTGGGTAAGTCCTATTTTCTCCACATAAACACGTGTATCTCCTTTCCCTCTTACTTACTGTCTCTATCATCTTCCACACACACATAAGAGAAAGAGATGTAAATACCCTCCCTGTGAGAAGGGAAATACAGAAGCTGAGCAGGTGCTCAGAGAAATCCATACTGTGTTAAGTTGCAATGAGAAATTAGACTTATCCTTTCTTTTGGAAAGATCTGATTAACTTACCCGCATGTTATCTTGCTCAAAAGTTTCCTGTTAATATTAATAATTTCTCTATGGTGCCAATGGTGTCAATATCAACTGCATTATTTAAGAGTAATCACAGTAAATACATCTCCCATGTTCAAAAAGGCACAGATTATGCACTGCAGGAGCATCAATAATGTTACTTGTGCTCTCTTGTTGTATAGATGTATGCTAGAACACACATTCCCCTCTCATCATGTGTGTTATTTAATTTTATCCTATCACCAATTTTCATATTAAGGCCTTTACTTTACAATGAGAAAATTGAAATAGGTCTTGCATAACAGATCTTTTTTTATGTTAAAGGCAACGGATACTTTATGTGCTGCCATCATGCCAGTAAAATACACAGTATGTTAAACTGCTGTGGAGGCTAGAAAGACATGGCAGAATTTAAATTTGACTGAAATAACACTGCCTCCACCTGGCATTACTGTAGCACTGCATTGCTTTGCTCCTACAAACACACGAAAATGTACCCATGTGCACTGTTTTTTAAAGTTAGGGTTTTTTTAGGGTTACCTTACCTAACCAAACCAAATACACAAGATTAAAACACAGATTCTATAACCTTAACACCCGAATGCGAAACGGGACAAAAATTAGCAAAATAAAAGGGTCTCACTCTCACTCTTACTGTGGCTTCCTGGAGCTCAATGTATGTAACTTATTTACATACTAACATACATACTGTACATACTCATAGAGTCAAATGCTGGGTTGGTTGGGACGGGCAGAGGTGGAGACATTGGGTTGTTGTCATCTGGTGTATATGAAGTTTGTGCTACCATCTTTTCCAATCAGGTGGCAGCAGTTCAAATCGGCCAATCCAGGTCATAAGTTCACGTGCCACAAATGCAAACCCAGTTCAAGAGTGTTTGATTACATGTTAATAGTACAGACAAAAAAACATGATGACAATATATTTACAAGCCATATTCAATACATTATTATAAGTAATAACCAAACCAGGGTGTTGTGAAGAATACTGTCCAGTGCTTGTTGCTTGAAATGAAAGTGGCAATAAAGCAGGATTTGCCTGTTCCTCAACAGAATTTGACTTGGCACTGCAATAAAGAATAAGGTGTTAACAATAGCTTTAACAATGGTTTCATTCTATCCAAGTACCCCAGTAATCCATGGCCATGTTACAGTGAGCCAGGAAAAACAATACCATGAGCCTGAAATCAAAGCAGCTTAACTGAATTCTGCCATAATCAATTTTACTCATTACACCTTTGTTTTTTTCCCTACTGTGACATTCAATTCAGCTTTATTTATACAGCACCAATTCACAACAAAGTAATCTCAAGACACTTTACAGAATAAAGTCAAGTATCTAAAGATATAAGCTTTATCAAAGAGGAAGGTTTTCAGCCTGGACTTAAAAGTAGAGAGGGTGTCTACTTCCCAAATCTAGGAACTGGGAGCTGGTTACACAGAAAAGGAGCTTGATAGCTAAAGGCTCTGCCTCCCATTTTACCTCTGGAAAGTCTGGGAATCACAAGGCCTGCATTCTGAGATTGAAGGGGTCTACTGTGATGATATGGAAGTATGAGGTATTTTATATACGATGGAACTACACCATTTAGAGCTAGTGAAGGTGAAATATGATTTCTCTTGCTAGTTGCAGTCAGCACTCTTGCTGCAGCATTTTGAATTGTGACATGTCTCACACACACACACACACACATATATATATATATATATATATATATATATATTTATACACACAAATGGATACACACACACACACACACACACACACACACACACATATTATGGAATGTCATTCAGGAAATAATTTGTGAGAAAATGGCATGCCAATATTGAGAAAATGGAATGAAAGTTGGACTATTTTGAATGAGAGTCTGAATATATGGAATGAAATTTTTAATATATTGATTAAATATATTGAAGGTTGAGAATATGGAACCAAACTCCAAACCAAACTGAATATACCGAATGAAACACAATAATATTGTGCAATATTAAAGATTGCGACTGTCGCACAGTAGTTTGGTCCTCAAAGAATCCCATAGTTTTTGGTTCGATCCCTGTCTCTTCCAAGTCGCATGTCGAAGTGTCCTTGAGCAAGACACTAAACCCCAACTTAGTTACTCCGGGGATTATAGGCTGCTGTGTGATAGGGCAAGACGAGGGGTCAACCCTAGACAGACCGCTGGGCCACAGAGAGACATACACAGACAGACAACCATTCACACTCACATTCACACCTATGGCCAATTTTTAGATTCCCCAATTAAACTTACATGCATGTTTCTGGATTCCACACAGAAAGGCACAAGTAAACAACTAAACATTGCAGAAAGAACTTTGACCATCATTCTTGAATGAAGTTATGGGTTTCTCAGTCAGATGACGACTGAAATGAAGGCTCAGCTTGAAGTCAGCTGAACAGCAGATAGCATGGGCGCACAATGCGTGTCTCAGTCAGCAGCATGGCAAACATTACACATTGAAAACTCAAGATGGCGCCAGCGTGTTGATGACGTCAGTTTCCATTCCATATATTCCAACTTTAGTGCTATATATATTCCGAGTTTGGTTCCATATATTCCGACTTTGGTTCCATATATTCCGACTTTGGTTCCATATATTCCTAACTCAACCATCCCCATTTTCTACCGGGCTTGGGACCTGCACTGCGGCTGGGCTGTTTGGGGTTCAGTGTCTTGCCCAGGGACACGCGTCACGAACCTTCAACACAACTGAACCACTGCCGCCCCCATACAGAGAAAATGTAATATAAGTCTGAATTCAAGTATTTGAAGTAAGTCTTTGGCGCAGATCAAAGTAAAATATTCATGAGCAATGAGTTATTATGTTAGTCTTTAAGGTTAAAAGTTGTTACTTTGACAAGTTTAAAGCTTGTTTAACATTACAGTGGGTCTAAATTGACAGGTTTAGGTTAGCTTAGTTCTGAGTTAGCTTAATTTCTGTATCACAAATAATATGTAATATTGCTTCTGAAAAGGTGGATACATTTGTGAATGGAAACAGAACGTTACCTCTCACAACTGTGCAGTCCAACACAAACAGCAAAAACACCAAAGCAGAAAAACATTTAAATATTGTTAATTTACTGGCTTGTGGCTTGTCTACTGGAGGGAGATCCGTGCTACGTTAAAGTGTCTTCATTTTTTGAGGAGTAAAAAAAAAGTTATCTTGACTTTTCATCATTGTGCAATCGCACGTAAGACAGAAACTGGGATAGTCTGTGACAAACCGGAGATAATATCACGTGAAATATGAAGGTCCACCTCAAACCACGGGGTTTTTAATTTGCTGTCTTGTGTAAAGTTTATCGAGGCGTGTTATGTGATTGCTGGAATTACGAAGTTCTCGAGTGCCAGTAAAGGCAGCACGATATCCAGGCGTGCCGTGCGTATTAACGAAGTTGATAGGTGGAAAAACGGTACGTCATTACGTACAGCGGGGAGTCTCCGAGAAGATAAACAAAAAGGAAAGCTTCAGCCATATAATCGCGGCAAAATCGGTTCAAAATTGTAGCTTGTAAGATATAGTTAACAGCTACATGTACCTATTTATAGCTTAGAAAATTACCATTGGGTATTCACAGCCATGGATGAGGCGATAATATTTCGTATGAGTGCATTTTCGGAGCAAGGAGGGAGAAAATACATGGAGGATGTTGTCGAGATAACAATCGAGTATGAGCCGACGCCGTCGACAGTCGAAGATTATCCAAAGTCGCACAGACATGGAGGACAGGGGAAGGCGGAATGTGAGCCTACCAAACAGACAAACGATCAAACCCTCAATGCTGAAACTGGTCCAGCTTCTGCTATGTGGGTAGAGAGTCTATCAAATGAGAACAGTGGCAACAAAAACGAACCGGTACTAGACGTAAAAGTGGCAGAGCATGTTGTCGACACTCGGAAGTCCGTAGCGTTTTTCGCTGTTTTTGATGGTCACGGGGGACGAGAAGCGGCACATTTCGCACGGGAAAATCTATGGGATTTGTTAAAAAGGCAGCGGGGGTTCTGGTCGAAAGATCACAGTGAAGTGTGTGCTGCTCTAAAGAAAGGGTTCATCGCCTGTCACCACGCAATGTGGAAAGAGCTACGTAAGTCACTGACGTTATGTTTACCCCTAGTTTTCTTTGAACTGTTTTATTGCTTCCAACGTTACTGCCCGTGCGTTTAGCTGTCACAGACTCAGCAACGTTATATAGCAAACAGTGTCACGAAGCAGCATAATAATGGTGATGCCCACTATATGTTACTGTGAATCTTATTTGGCGTTAACAAAATTTGTACTGCTTGATTTTTCTTGTGCAACACAGGTTATGCATTTGATGTGTGGTACTGTACTTGTATTTTAGCATTGCTTTTACTGATAGTATATGTATTTAATTTACTGTTTAGTTGATGGGAACATAATGTTTTATCCTTTATATCCATGCTCTTCATACGTGCCTAGAACAGTAAAAACTAAACATAGTTCTTTTAAAAGTTATATTATGAAGAGATCGTTATGTATGAATTCCTGTTACACAAAAATAAATGATTACAAAATATCAGTCACCCGTTGCCTTTAAAACAACTTTAGTTTCTTTTGTTGGTCAATGTTGGGCTGTTGGTGAGCATCTGTAGCCCTAGTCATTGTGGCGTGTCTCGCACCCTTGACACTATTTGAACCTTCAGCAGATTCAGCACGTTAAATCAGCAGTGTTCCCTGTAAGTGAGAGACCACTCAAATGGCTGTTCAGCTGGGTGAATCAGTAAGAAACAGAGGTAAAGCAAGGAAGCACTTGCTCTTCTTATTTTTCATCGTTCTCTTATTTTACCATCACAATTTGAACATACTCTTCTCAACCACATGCTCATCTGAAGAAACTGAAGTAGTCTTTGATGACTGAGAGTGCTGTGAGCATTATTGGTACACTCTGCTTTGTTTATGGTTTTTCAATGTGTTCCTTTTCTTTTTTGGATGGCATATACAAACTACTGCCACCTGTTTAAATGAAAGTGTTTCCTCATGTCATTTGTTACTGTAGTTACACTTGGACACATTTGTTTAGGAACTTGGCTGGTAAGTTCCAAATGTCTTGGAGAAGTTGTCGCAGTTCCTGTGGATTTATCAGTGTTGAGTTGTGAAGACTAATAACTTAATCATTCAATCATCGGAAAATAACCTGACAAGCATTTTCTTCTTCTCAAAGCTGAAGATGTATGTATTTTTTCATACACAATAACAAAATGTCTTTGGATTTTGACATGTTGCAGAATAAATTCTGGACCTGTCTGCCACCTCCCAGATGGTACAGCAACAGAGATATCCTAAATCAAAAGTGCCTAAAACATTTGCACATTACATAGCCAACTTGGGTCTATTTAAAACAATCAGAGACCTGAGACATGAAGCTCAGATCATATAAATGTACTCTAATGATGAGAGAGTGAAAGCAATCTGTGATGGTTACCACCACAGTGGAGCACATAATAAACCAACAGCAGGGTATGGCTAATAAAATAATGTAACCATAAGACCAAAGCGCTCATTTGGAGGCATATTGTAGTTTACCAGTGAACACCGATGCTGGCACAATAATACAAAATCTGTACAGTAGCCTAAACAGCATAAGTATGCAAGGATATGTTTCTATGGTCATGTGGGCCAGATATATTTAATCCTGTTTTGTGAAAAGGTTTTCTCAAAAGCGAGCTAAATTTAGCCACGTAAGCCTGGGTTATGCTGCTGCAGCATTCCCATCAGTGGCTAACATAAGTCTTTTTCACTTCTGCCACATGATGGTGATAGAGTTTTTTATTTATTTATTTTTTATATATTTTTTTTATTTTTTATTTATTTATTTTTTTCATTTAGCTCTAAACATAGAAATTGTTTTACCTTTTGAAACTCCTGTTGGGGCTTTGTTAAGCACTACTGTAATTCAGCTGAGTATAAATACTGATACAGAAACAGACCCCCCTGTGGTTACTCTTAAAAGCTTTAGGCTGAAAAAGCTCATGCAAAATGGTAATGCAAACTGAAGTTAAGCATTTGCAAAACACTATATTAGCCTCTCACTTGTTTTCAGAATGAGCTTTTTATGTGTTTGTTTCAAAAGTGTGCTAATATGTCGTGGTAAATTGTTTCAAAGAGGCAAAAAGTCCCTTTCAGAAAGTATTCTTCGATTATTCCTTATTTCGATAGTTCAATTATCAATTCAGTTCAACTTTATAATGCGCCAATTTACAACAAAGTCACCTCAAGGTACTTTAAATATTCACATAAAGACTATGAAGATATTTAGAGAAAACCCAGCAAATCCCTTGTGAGACAGTACTCCAACCAGGGGATACCTGCAGAAAGTCACAGAGAGAGGGAGACAAAGAGGGAAAAGCACAACTACAAGTAAAAGAAACATACAAAGTTAATGTCATGCATTGGTGACAAATACTTACTGTATTTGCAAGAGGAAAAGAGAGAGGGGAGGGGAGGAGCTCAGTGCATCCCCCAAAATTTGGCAAATTTTATAGACAACCAACTCTAAAAAGAAAGGTTTTAAGCCTAGTCTTAACAGTGGAGACTGCATCTGCCTCCCACCTCTAAATAGGGACCTGTTTCCACAGAAGAGGGCCTTGATAGCTGTGCCTCCCATTGTACCTTTTGAAACTTTGGGAATGCAAAGTAGAATGAATTGTGATATCTAAATGGCCTGTTGGAATAATGATCTTTCACATATGATCGAGTTAAACCAAGGTCTTTGTATGTAATTAGGTGGATTTTAAATACCCCCCCACATTTTATGGAATGGCAATGGAGAGAAGCTAATGGTGGATAAATAGAGAAATCTTGCTAATTTAACTCAGTACTCTTACTACAGCATTTTGGATTGAAGGCTTATTAAAAAAATGTTGCCCTTTCGGATTATTCTGTGAGTTTAAAGTCACCACAGCAGATAATTTTGTCAGTATGTTGATTTGGCACAGTTTTTACCCTGGATGCCCTTCCTGACGGGCTTGGGACTGGCTTTGCGCAGCTGGGGTTGGGGGTTCGGTGTCTTCCCCCGGGACACTTCATTACGTGGTCGAAGAGCGGGGTGCCAACCTCCAATCCTATGATCAGTAGGCGGCCACTCTACCACCTGAGATTGATTGTAGGCTTTCATATGGAGTTATTAGGTTATTAGTTATTTTTGAACTGGAGTTGTACTCTAAATGTGATGTACTCTAAATCCTCACTGGAAAGTTATACCAGAGCAGATGATTACATTGCAAATGCATTTTTTTTGACATTTTAGAAATAAAGGATTGGATATTGCCTAATTTTAATAATGGCCTTTAATTTGCAAGATCAATGGTGAAGAAGTAGTTTAAGTGAGATTGGGGTCTTATTAATGTCTCTAGGGCTACTGTACATGAAGATCTATCTGTAATAGTTGCAGGGACGATCTGGTGATTTTTTTTTTTATTTTTCCTCTAGTAGTTACAATTGTATTTGTGAATAAAGTCATGGAATCATTGCTGCTGAGAGAATGGAATAGTGGGCTCAACAGAACTATTTGTCTTTTTCAGCTCTTATAAATAATAAATAATATGCCTTTCTATTATGAAGGGATTTTTGTATATTATCAAACAATTTTTCCAAGCTAAGTGAGATTTTTCTAAATTAGTAGAATGTAACTTCCTTTATAACTCTCTTGACACGTGCTTTAAGCTCCGGGTTTGTGAGGAAAGTCCTCTTATCCTTTCATTAGTATTCATTAGTCTTTGGGTCTGGTAAAGTAGTTCTATCTACCTTCAGTGCATCCTGTTCACTTGTCAGTGAAACGTTTGTCTTAAGAAAATATACTCATGTGTTTAAGTACTTCAAGTTATGAATCACAACTAGTTTCTTTCTGAACTGACTGTTAACCAAATTGTGGCGCTTTGCACACACCACCAGTAGTGTCCCCCTTGTAAATCGTGGTCATATTTGTCCTATGACTGATCTTTTTTACCTGTCTTTTTTTCCTTACAGCGGACTGGCCAAAGACTATTACAGGCCTGCCCAGTACGTCAGGCACGACTGCCAGTGTGATTGTGATCCGTGGAGTTCACATGTATGTTGCCCACGTAGGGGATTCAGCAGTAGTGGTTGGAGTGAAAGAAAATGAATCTGATATTACACTGCAGGCTCTTGAAATAACACAAGACCATAAACCCGAACTTCCTAAAGAAAAAGAACGTATTGAACGACTAGGGGGCAGGTGGGTTGGAAGATAGGACTTACATCAGATACCAATTAACATGACATGTAATACAAGCTTAAAGTCTTTTGTACTATATTTAAGTTTGTTGCATTTTTCCTGTAACTTAAGCGTAATGAAGAAGTCTGGAGTGAACCGTGTTGTGTGGAAGAGGCCCAGACTCACCCATAATGGCCCTGTGAGGAGAAGTACAGTAATTGACCAGATCCCCTTCCTGGCTGTAGCCCGTTCCCTTGGTAAATATCGCAAAATCTTTTTTTTTTTTTTTTTAAATTAAGACAGAGCTTCTTTGTGAGACAAGATACTTGGTGAGTGTGTCTTTAGCTAGAGATACATCTTGGCCCTGTGTGTTATTATGTTATACAGCTGTTATTACATTTTGTCACATACATTTTAATCCACATTTACTTTAGAATGGTTAAATATTTCAGTTCAAAATTTGTATAAGCACATAGCCAACATTGGAGGTATCAGATTGCTCTCACAGCCCCAAAAAAGTGTCACCATATTAGCGTCCATAAAATTGTACAAATATTGACGTTTAATATTTTTGTATAACTGCTTCTCCAAAAGTAATAGAGTTTCCTGTCTGTTGCTAGGTGATTTGTGGAGCTACGATTTCTACAGTGGGGAGTTTGTGGTTTCTCCAGAGCCTGATACCACGGTGATGACCCTTGACCCCAAACGGCATCGCTACATCATACTTGGCAGTGATGGACTATGGAATATGATGCCACCCAATAACGCTGTTAATATGTGTTATAGTCATGACAAAATGGTGGTACGTGATGGCACAAATAACATGCCACATGTTCAGGTGGCATACAAAATTTTTAGAACAATTTGGTTTTTTTTGAAAGTATCAATTCTTGTTCCTTTTTTTGCTTCTAGGGACCAAAGGGTATGTCTTGCGCCCGACGGCTGGGCTGCACAGCGCTACTGTTTTGGAAAGAACGCATGCTCCGTGCAGACAACACAACAGTTATTGTCTTGGCCCTGCAAGAGCGTGGAGGCCCACCTATCGCCATGCATCGGGATGAGATTGTTGTAGACATGGCCACAGGAATTGATCATGTTCCATACCCAGGAAGTCCTTATAACACATGCGAGGTCCCAAAGGTCAGTTCAGTATCTTCGTTGCATGCTTCTTTTGTTAAGTCTAATAAGAAGAGACCATTTAGCTCCTGCAGCAAGATGGCAGATGTTTTCCAAATTCAGAGTTGGTCACTGGTGGGAATAATACTTCAAGATCACTCTGGAATTGGAATAATATTTTCAGTATTTTTGTGTGTTTGTTTCTTGGTATTCACTGGTTTGTCTTTTATCGATTCCAGTTCATTGTTATCATTTAATGTTCCACCAGTTATATTATGATCCATAAACACCAAAAGCTGTTGAGTTAAGGTCAGACCAGCGGTTTCCAACAGTGGACCATTGGTTCACCAAATGATTTTTTTGTTTTCGGGGCCAACAGGCGGAGCATGAGGATGGCATGTTTTATGGAGACGATGAGATATATGGAGAAGAACATGAGGGATGGACATGCCTGGAGTGGTAGTGAGGTGACTGTTGAGTTATAAAAATGATCAAATGCTGAATTATATTGTAGCTGAATAGCCAGGCTTGTCTTTTTAAACGTAGTGGGAAAAGTCAGCCGTTTGAGAATTTGCTTGAGAATGTTGGTATTATTAGATATAGTACTGGATAATAATAATGCTTTTTGATTCTTTTTTTAAATTACTATTTTAAGTAATATTTAAATTACTATTCATCAGTCCACTAAAGACAAAACACATAAATGTTAGATATTTACACTGAGAAAATGCACCCTATTACAGTCTATACTGTACCGGACCCTATACATTTTTGTATTAGTTCTATGTACTAAGTAAGGAGAAAGGATTTTTAAAATATTTTTTGTATAAATTCAGTCTCGAACAAGAAAGCCCATCTAATTTTAATGTCTTTTGCTAAATATGCCTTCCAACAGCCTTTTCCCAGGACAGTTTCATCTTCCTTATAAGACCTTCCAAAGTGCAAATTAAAGTGCTAGATATAAGCAGTCAGACTGCATGTACCTTCCACATAACCCATCAGTGTTTTTCAATGTAATGTCATAGGTCTATATTTATAGTTATCTCTTGTGCATCCTTACATTTATGGCCTAGTTTGAAACCATCTGAACATATCTCAATCCAATATTGTTTGAAATTATTTTCCCAAGTTTTGTCTTTGTCCATTTGTAACGGCTTTCATCTTTGTCTCATTCTAGTGTTTGTTTGATGAATGGCGAGTTCTTCTTTTCTGACAGGGAAAAACACATTGAATTTAAATTAGTTTGTACCTAGTATTTTATGCATTTTACAAGTAGTTAAATATCAGATTGGTAATAACTAGTAACATTTCTAATTTTATTGTTTGATTTGCTTTTAGCGTGGTGATGCAGTGGATGCTCCCTCCCTGTTCAAAGAAGGTTCCACAACTCTTGAGCAGGCAATTGGGCTTTATCAAGCAGCATTTTGTGCCACCTCACAGCTCTTATCTAATGAGAACTCTGTAAGAGCTACGCTGCCCCCTTCTCATGGTTCGGCAAATGTATTTGAAAAGCAAGCGTCAACAACGCAAATGGATTGTGCTGTTTCAGCTCCTCCAGTAAAAAGATCTCGCCGTTCTCCACACCTACCTGAACTTAGAGCTCCTCACCAATCGCATGACCAGTCCCCCAACAAAGGTTTCCCTGAGAAGATGCCTCACAGCAAAGTGCAGAGTGAACAGTCACATCAAACTCGTGCTCAAAAGAGAGAAAGAGGCTCCTCCGAGGAAAGCGGCATCCTACCACAGCACCGCAATGCTGCCTTGTGTGTGTGCTGAATCATGTCTGTTGGAAACAGATATATATACCATGGATAACCCACATCATATTTGCTCATGTACAGAGTGTGCCAGAGGCATATTGCTAGATGTATACTTTTTATACATATTCTTTTTTGGGGGGTTGGGGGGTAACTGTATGAGAAATTCAAGATTGTAAATGTGAAGCTATATTAACTTCTTGTTTTGTCCCCTTTTAAAATGTTTATGTTTGGAGAAATTATAAATTTTAGATTCGCTTAGTCTACACAATCTATTTTCATACCCATAAGCATGTATATACAAAAGGCATATTTTTAGGAAGATAGATCACCAAAATCTTAGATTAAATCAAAAGTATTGTGACACATGATTTTCCAATTTTCTTAAATGAATTGACTATTCCAGATTGCTTTGACTTGTTTGGTACTATAACATTCCAGCCTTGAATGGGGTTAAAACCTCAGACCAGAAATGTACTACTGTTGTTGGTGTTTAGTTTGTGTCACATAATGTTCAGTTCAAATGGTAGTACTAATATTGTACAGTGCAGAATAATGAAACAAACCGACAAGCTTTGATCTGGGGGAATTATGCGGGTATTGATGATTTATTTTGTCATCGGTGGCTTATTATGTACTGTCATGATCACAGTGGCTACTCAGCTAAGTGATAATCTTACACTTAGCTTGTGAAAAGGTGTTAAAAGGTCAGTTTACCACAATAGAAAAAAAGCAAGTTGATTTTAAAAAACCGACCCTTTACTGGTACTTCCATAGGTATAAATCATACCACATTTTATTACTTTCAAATCTTGGGGCTCTATTCAAGTAAAATAAATAGTAGTTTAAATAGTGAAGGCAGAATTAAAGGTTGCTGGCTGCACCTCTGTCTCACTGGAAGGTCATTCAGCATCTGCTTTGCCCTTGATTTTTGTCTATAGCATTTTGTTGTTTGTAATTACCCACAAGGCACTTAAAAAAAAGGTCAACATGTCTTCCTGTTTGTTATCATATATTTTTCCAGTGTGTATAGTTTTCATCCTTTTGTTGTGCTTTAATTCACACACAGACCTCATGGATATGTGGATCCCATATGTTCAATACAGGAAGTGTCCAATTTGTGCTATATAGTAAATTACAAAGGGAAAAAAGTCTATGTAACTTGTGTTATTATGGCAGCTGACTTACTGTGTTGATTTATATTTTTTACATAACGGTATCATGGTTGCCTTAGCACAAAGGAGTCAGAAGTGTATTATACATCTTTTAATATTTAAGGCACAAACTCTTAAGTATGTCAGTGTAAGCTGTGGCCCAGCCTCAACTATTAAGCATGCACTTCAATTCTACTTAATTGTCATTTTATCATTTACACTGCGGCATCCTACACCTGCTCTGTATGGTTGTAAATATAATTTGCAATTATATTTCAGAACAGTTTGTTAATTTTTGTACAGTACATTAATATGCAATAGAAGTTTGTACAGTACAATATTATGCAAAGTAATGGGGGTTTTCAGGAGTCTGAGCATGCTCAGATCTACTCTGTATTTTGTAAATTTTTCAAAGGCAGTGGATTTTAATGAGCATGTGGTGTGTTTTGACAGTAACTATACTTGGGTGTGAGTTCATATCCATTGTAGTCATTTTTCAGAACTAAATGTATTCAGTAAAATACATGCGTTTAAAGTGATTGGTCTGTGTGTTGCAATAAACTTCTCTTTTTTTCAATTGGTGGTGTTGAAACGGTTGAGTTGGTTTCATTACTTACTAACCTTTGTAAATAACTTAAATTCAATGTGCCTGTCTACGTAGGCAAATTGCTGACTGGTTCTCATTTTAGCATGTTTCTGTTTAGCTAAGTAACTTGTTTAACCCGGCTAATGGTGCTATTGTCTTCTGCTACTATGCCATTTCAATGTAGAGTTGAAATAATCCCGGTCGTGGTTGCTCCATGTTCCAGGAGATGGCAGTAATGTGAAGGCATCAGATGGCTGCTTCAAAAGATTCCTGTCATAGCATTCCATCAAATTTATGTGCACATTAAGTTGAGCTTAATTAATTGCTGTTTTTGAGGTTACGTTAATCTCAAACTTATCCTTTCCTTTTTTTTTTTAAAGAGGTTAAAGCAGGTGCAAGCAAATAGATGGAATACGTGAGTTTTTCAACACTAACTGATTGTAATGAACTCGTTAATTATCTGCCTTCCTGCAAGTGAGCATAAAAAGGTATTGAGAGAATCTGATGTCTTGTCATTTTAAGAGCAAGATGAAATGTCAGCTATTACATTACAAGTGAAAGAAATGAGGCCACTGCTAATTAGGTTTTACCCCCAAACTTTCCACTTCCTCCCGTGAAATTAGTGTTAATATCATCACTCAGATGGTCATTGAAAAACTTTTCGTGTGATGTGAGTTCTCAATGACATACGCTGTACTTTAAGAACAAATTTCTTGTCTTTATCCATGGTCTGTATCGGAGACATACAGACATCGATGTCTTTGACTTGAATATTTCATTGACTGTCAGCCCAGCATCTGCTGACCTGCCTAACATGCAACGCTCCCCTCTTACTGCAGACACTCTGTCACTGTACATCAGCCAGTGGAGCATCACAGTGTTCACCGCCCCTCCCTCCACCCTCCGTCTTTGTCTGTCCTATAAATAAGCATCATAACAACAAACTAGGAGCTTTGTTTTTTTGTTGTTGTTTTTTTTTTTTTTTTGGAGAACTAACAGAATATGGCAACTATTGTACATTTGTCCCTGATTACTATCTTTCTAATATACCAATATTATAAATCCTCCCTTTTCTATTATATTCATGATATTATGATACAATGTAGGACAGCGCCAAAAGAGAGTAGGCTGGAACTAAGAACCAGTTAACGTCAGAAAAATGATTAGTAGTCCAGACTATTATTCTCTCACATTCAAAATATCAAGTGATTTTTTGGGTTAGATCCAAATGATGAATTCTACAGCTTTTCAAACAAAACTTTGATTTGACACTGGCTGAGCTGGAGTAGACGGCCTCCAAAAATACTGTTTCATCTCCTTACCTGGCTTTGCTGTCTCAGTACAGAAGACTCTTAAGTTAGGTCAATAGAACACATAAGAGTATAATTAAATATATTTAATAACTTTTAGATTTTTTTTTTTTTTTTTTACTGGTAAGACTCTGGTGGACTAACATCTAACACGTGTGGGATTAAACTGTGCTGAACATGGCTAAAATTGTTAGTATAAAAGTTTTTATATGTTCCACAAAGCATTTTTTTTCCAATGGCTGTATTTTAACATAACATTTATTAGCAGCATTAGCTCTACAATGTAAGAGACAGATGTTCATCTTATGCCTTCACATGCTTTGTGTGGACAGGGGCAGTGGGAACTGTGAGTATTAGAGTGTCACAGCCTTTGGTGGAGCCTGTCTAACCCACTTTCTGCATGTCCCCTGTCTCTTTATGACAGTATCGGTAGGGTTTCAACAAGACTTTAATGGCTTGCTTCTGCACCTCTTGGGAGGCACTAGAGTAAGTGCTATGAAGAGAATGACTTCTCTGGATGATGCGAGGTGACACGTCCTCTTTTTGTCCCTTGCTCTGACTCAAGGAAGCAGTATTGTGATCACACATTATTTTCATCATAGAAATGCTGTTATTTAATATTTCACTCTCATAAAAGGCTCAGTGCAATTCCCAGATTCCCAATCCTCTATTCCTTATTATTTAATTTATGTGACAAATGACCTGTAGCAGTAAAAAAAAAGCTTTTCTCGTCCTGCTTTGTGGCACTGGTCTGGTTTACAGGCATCTTGTGATGAAAATGAATTTTTATGCTTATACTCATTATCTGATCTTGATGAGAGTAGATGAATAGGGGACTTGTGGCAACACAATGGATTCCCTTGGTGTTAGGTCACAAGGTCTGGTACATCGACGCCTTCAAACTGTACAGTCTGTGTCGCTGACCATGTTTCCCATAGGCCTTCGCCTTAGTTCCCACTTGATCGGACCTCGTTTAGTTGAATGACACCTTCAGCCCAGATAGTCAGCACCCCTTTTTCTGCTTCATGGCTTGTTCACAAAGTTGTGTGCGTTCCTCCATAACCTCTTTCTCGCTCTTGTATTTCAGGCCACTCACTTGCCCACTCTCTTCCTCACAGATATAAACCCGGAGGGACAATAAACTCAACCGTTACATCATTTTAAGTCCCTCTAGCAGTTTCACATTGGGTGGAATTTATTGACTAACAGTGATAATGATGTAAATAGTTCCATCCTAAAAGGCTAAAACAAAGCATGGGAGCATCGATCAAGCTCAGTATGGCTGTGCACTGTTGCGAAGAGGTCGGGTAACAGTAAGTGATGATGTGAGGGTATGATATGGGTGCAGTAAAAAGAAAAAGAAAGAGAAATGATGTTCTACAGGCTTGTGGCTGGGTATTGTTCATTTTTTATAATAATATTTGTTTTATATATTATCATTATAAGAACAATATTCTTTAGTAAACCAGTACTAATACTAATACATTGACATTGATATGAGTCCTTAAACAGTACTTTCTTCCATGCCAAATTTTTAAAATCTATTTTAATACAAAGAAAATTAGATCATCAAAATTAGAGGAAGATGTAAAGACTGTTAATGTTTCTGACAGCATCCGTTGTGTTATGTTAGCAACTGCCGCTTTAAGACAAAGAAAAGCTCAAAAATAGCACATGTGAGCTATTTATTAATACATTTTATTCCTGAGAATAAAACATGAACATGTCTGGACTTTGTGTTAACTACAGGCCTGAGATCTGGCACGTAACCAAAATCTCAAACTCTGCTCAAACCCCAAATAAGCAATAAGACCATATATAAATATAAACAAGGAAACTAGGTTTTAGAAAAGTAGTGTCAAATGGTACCAGATGCACAGTGTGAAGTGTTTGTGATAAAATGCAAATTTTCAACATGTATTATAAATAAAAAACTGTAATAGGGTTGACATGTTTTATACTCGTTTATGTTTCTAAAATTCTTGTAAAATAAGGGTTAATATGAATATATTGAGTGACTTAAAAAATATACATGCACGGAAACCAATCATAGGGAAATACCTTGGCTAAATTGGGCTAAATATTAAAAAAAAAACAGATTTGGAACTAAATGCAGAGCCATTTGAAATAGCTGTCTCTTATTCCTAAGCTGAGCCAAATGGTCTGACTCACTTCAAAGAGTCAACATTTCCATCACTATTAAAAAGTTCACAGTTTGTCGTTTGAAAAAGAGTCTTTTTGTTATGGCGGTTTTGTTACCGTGTAAGCGTGGCAGAAGACTGGTTAATCCTCGGCTAATGCGATCTATCAGTGCTTTCTGACCTTGCATAGCTTTTAAGGCTTTTACTCTGAAGCCTCTGAAGCCTGGATTATAACGCCAGAGAGGGTCGTCCCTGTAAACCAAAGTTGATAAGTGTTATTCTGCCCAACACCCAGATAGAGAAAAGGTCTAGTAATAATCCTATTGACCTCTTTAAACAGTGTTAATGCCTTAAGCTCACAAATGAGTGGTATGGTGTGTGGTAAGTGTCAGAACAAATAAATCTCTCCAACTCTGCTTGGTCACTTAAACCACTTTCAGAGTCACAGTATCATTTAAGGAGTCATTGTTGGCACTGATGTGACATTTTAGATGTCTATCAAGAATTATATGCATCGGGACCAGATGTTTTCTGGCAGTGTGATACAATCACAAAATTAATAGAAGGGATACAAGGCCTGAAATACATAACTATGCTGTCTTGAAGTGACTTTAGGTGCAATATAAGTTTTCTCAGGCTTTTAAAAGGGAAAGAAAAACGAGAGTGAAGAAAAAGTACAGTATCAACATAATATCTACGGAAGGGATACAAAACCAGCACCAGCACCAATTTCTAAATATTTTTATGAAATTATTCATATACTTAAAAAGGTACCTTTTGTGCTGTGTGTTTACACCTGGATCCACGTGTACGTATACTATCACAACCTAGAATTTACAGGTAATGTAATTACAGCCTAGTTCAGCTGGTTAGTAAGAGCAATTATTTAGCGAATCTTGGCTGCTGCAGTAGCAGTAACAGTGCGTTAGCTAAATAATGGCAATAACCCTGTGAACACTTTCGAGTCATTTCTATGGAAACTGTTACCATTCTGCTGCCCTGGCATGAATGCAGATTTACAGACCTGTACGCCTCCTGTAGCCTGCTTTGATTTGTTTCATCAGAGCACAGATACAATCCTGCATGTTGCTGGTGGGGCAGCATCAAACAATTTCAACAGCAGCTTCCAATTACAACAATATAAGGCATTTCTAGATTCTAAAATGTAAATATATGAACTGCGTACATCTAAAAAAAAAAAAAAAAAATGGGAAAAGCAACTCATCTGATGAGATAGAAATGTATAATCTGCCTCGTTACCTCTGGCTGCTCTTTGCCAAACCTGGTTACATGCACAAACACACAGACCCTAGCAGATGTTAAAACACAGATGGGAGAAGTGAAAAGAAGAAGTTGACTCATCTCATTCCCAATTCCCTGCTGGCGATGGAGGCAGCTCTCAACTCACTGAATTTGTATCTCTAGAATGTGTTGTCTTTTCAGTTTCGATTAAGGTGAGAGTGACGGCAGGATGAAATGCTGGAAGCCTGGGAGCGGCCCTGCGCCTCCTCTGTCACTGCCAGTGTGTCTGCTGCTTTTAATGCCAACACTTTCACTTGCTCAACACAAGCCCCTGTAAGGGAAAGCAGACAGTGAAGACCACACACCACACAAACACACACAACCTCAGATAACCTGTAAAGACAAGCTATTGACATTTGAAAAGACTTTTTCACAGTAGCCCAACAACAAACTATCATGGTGCAGCCATCCACCCCAAATCCTAATAGACACACAATGAATGGCATATGTGTGTGTGTGAAAATCTAGTAAAATAAATGACAGTAATATAATAGAATGTACGAGATAATAACACAATCCAGTTACACAACAGTTGAAGGAGGCAACAGTCATGCTTTGAGCTAAATGCTAACACCAACACGCGCTAAATGACAATGCTCACATACTGATGTTAACCAGAGGTGAATTCATTACTCTGGCAGCAGAGGAAATGTCAGTTATGCAGGTATTTGATCTTATGAAATTACACGGGAGTCACCGAAATTTATAAACAATTCATGCTGACGAGGACAATGTCTTTTTTTTGCGCTTTGTGATCCATTTACCAACCACTTGAATAAAACCAAAAGAGGAAACTAGAAGTTATGGTGTGGAGGTGGGTCATCAAGTGAGTGGTGCTTCGAAATCTTTGAACCCATCATATGTCAAGACTTAAAAGTTGCCTGAAAAAAAAAATCTATAAAGGCATCTTTTCATCATTGTTATCATCATCATCAGCAGCAGCAGCAGCATCACCAGAGATAAAGCAGCATCTATTAATCTTTGAGCCTTGTGGTGCAGTTTAGTGACCAGTGCTTGATTTGTAACATGTATGCTAATCTATATACTCACTTTCCCATATCATGTACACAACACACACACACACACACACACACACGCACACATACTCAACAAGATAACTTTTCATGTTAACCATAGAGAAGTCCTGCAGGCATGAATGCACAACCATAGTAAATATCCACAGAACATACGCAGCCTAAATTGTGGAAGAGGTTAATCAGGGTAGGGTTAGGGTTGGGACAGGACAGGCCAGGAGCTCAGGCATATTAAGCTCCCATATGTGTCACTAATCTTATTATATGCACGTTCAAATAAAGTTGACTTTGTAAATTTCCTCAGCTCAGCTTTTTCTACTCCACCGCACTGTCTGCATCACTGCAGCCCTAATCTTTGAACCCATCATGATTAGCCTCAGCTAACCTCTAATGGGACTTTGGAAAGCTGAAGATTTGCCTAGATATTTGTGCATCGCTGCTCCGTCTCTCTGTTTAAAGTTTGCTTTCATTTATTGTTGCTAAAGAAAGTTTCCCCTTGACACGCACTGACACATACAATAAAAACTATAAAATGTTACATAATTGTTTAAAAATAAAAACGTTCCTTAAATTATTGACTCCGGCCAGAACAGTTCCCACTGAGTGAGGTACAAAACCAGTTAGAACAATCAACCGAGGCTCTTGGCCAAACTCTAAGCAGCATTTTCGCTACTAACATCATTAACCAGTCAACACATAAAATAAACACACATGCATGAACATACGTGTGCAGATGCTAAGGCATTTAGTTTTGCCACCTGATCCAAAGTGCCAGTGCCAGATTGCTTAATTGGTGTAACACCAGCACCTTATTGGTTACGAAAGGCCACAGTGATGCCAACAGCTTAATAGCCTTTACAATAGCCAAGCCAGAAAGGGAGATTAGAAACTTAAACAGATCTGTTAAATTGAAATTCAAGGAAACACTGAACAGGGCTCACGCATATGCGTAGCTGTGCACGCTGCTGCCTGCCGCTCTTTGTATGTGACTGGACAGACTCAGGGCCATTTCAAATGTCTTTAGTGCAGCTGGACAATTCAGTAGTCTCACAAATTAAGGTATCAGGCAGTAAACTAGGTTCCACTTTACCTGCCTTATTTGCTTGTGTTGTCACAGGCTTACAGTGAGTGACAAGGCACTGCACAGGCCTGCATGGCTCCAGGTGGAAACTGCAGTAAGCTAAATGTAGATAAAAATAAGGTAAAAAAATATAAATGCATCACAACAGGTGGTGTCATATGAAAACATACACAAGTGGCACATCATATGATGCAGCCTGTGGCACAGCAGAGGAAAACATGCTCTTTAATTGCCCAACCAGCAGAGTTGCAGACAGTGAATTAGCTGAGCTCCCAAACTTGTGACACACCAAAGCAGTATTTGCCATATATGATGGACAAAATCATATATACAGTAGGATTTTCCCTAGAGCCAATATGATTTTCCCAATAGTTTTACAGATATGTGAATCCATATTTGGTGAACTTGGTATGGTAATAATGTCCTCATTGGTATAACTTTTTTCATTTTTTTTTTATATCAGATCAAATACAAACCAAACATTAGAGCTTGACAATCGCCACAGCTGTACTTTGTGTTTAGAGCATTTGAAGAAAGGTTAGCATGCTTACTTCTAAAAGTAAGATGTGAAAGACTGTGTGACTGAACATCATCATTATAGCAAAGTTTAACTTTGGGCTTTCAGACTCTTGACCTTGTTCATCTATAGGTTCTTTTGAGGATCCTGCTTCCATTTACTTTTATGTTTTTTGATTAAGTGCACTTTTAATTTTGACTGAAACCTGCACCTGGCTACAGCTGACCAGACTTTAAACAGCACGGCATTGTTAAAGTTCTGCTGATCATGTAAGCCAATGTAGCAGGCATAGAGCAAAATTAACAGCCATTCGAGTTGTGTGAGGAGGCGCAAAGTTGAATACCCCACAAACTCTAAATGTCCCACTTTGCTCTATTTTGTTTATTAGCTCATGTTGCTTGTCTGTTGACTGATGATTGGGCAGGGACTTTTCAAGTACGAGTGAGGCAAAACAAGATTGTTTTTGGCTGCAAAACCAAAGCAGTGTCCCCGAAATGCACTGACCTGCTTCACGGAGCTGAGAGAAACCCTTTAGTCAGCTAATCCCTAAGGGTGATCCCAGGTATATTATACATTGTCCATTAACCCGTTTGTATTATAAAAGCATTGATTAGAACTCTATAATATTAAGAAAGTCGTCTGTGGCCCACATTTAAAAATGTAACAAAACTTAAAATACGATAGCTTAAATAATTTAAAACCACCACCACCAACACAATCAAAAAAACTGCTGATACTTGTCCAGCAACAATAATAACTGTATTACTCCATAAACCTTAGCATGATTACGTACTGTAACATTGTAGCTTTTCTCTGGGAAGTGAACTGCAGTGCCAAGAGCTACACTGAGTGTCATGTAATATTAAGTATTGCAGTCCTCTTGTCCCCTAAGGTCCCATCCGCCCCTACTGTCAGACGCCCTTGGCTATGAAAGGTTGCATCTGCTTCAGAAAAGAAGCACACATTCAGTGTTAAAAGGGTTAAGGGTTAGGTGAGGCAGGGTACAGATGAGTCAAAAGACAGCTTCAAAAGCCGTCTGCTGCCTGCCTAATTGGATTTCTGACACTTCTGGATATCAGAAATTGCATGGAAGTGACAGGCTTCGAAAGTCAGTGAGTGAATGATTTAATAGCAAATCCAATGCAAGAAAACAACCTAAGCTGTGTGGCATCCCAAAGGGTAAAGATCCAAAATCAGTTCCCAATCAGGCACGAACTCTTTTATTCACATTAGAATAAAATGGAAAATACTTACTTGTTTCTTAACATTTTTTAACCACTGAGAGTCCAAAGTTTGCGTCAAAACTCAAAAAAGAATATTCTCATTAATAGGACATCAAACATTCAAACCAACATGTTATTTAATATATACTATACAACAGTATGTGTGGTGTGTGAATATTCTAGAAAAGGTTTTGTCATACGTTACATGGCCTTTATTACGTTTGCATGTATAAACTGGGATTTCAATTGCACTTCAAATAAAAGAGTATTTAATGGAATACTTTGAAAAAGTGAGAAAGTCCGGTGAGTTAGAAAAATTATGCCTAAAGCCATTAAAGTTGAGAGCTGCACTAATAGTCATCAGATGCTTTTTAGACCTGCCTAATGAATTTGTAAGAATATATGTTTTCCTGTTAATTAAATAAATCTAAACAAACAAAGTCAAAGTGGTGCAACGGTGTCTCAACAGAGTCTACTCCTTTGATTATTTGATTATTTTTCACATTACAAGTCTGTCTGCCAATGAACCCAATGTTTAATTTGCTTATAGGAAGCAAAAAAAAATCTTAATGCTATTAAAAGAAAAAGGGATTTTTCAAAACCACTAGACGTATTCTAGCCAGGGCCACTTTGCACTGGGAGTTCACAAAGGTTACAATCGCCTGGTGTCTCTAACAGCGTGTCATTTAGGGCCTGATTAAATTTGTCATATTTATAGTCCCTGCTGCAAGAACAACAATGTAGCTCTTAGTAATTAGTTGTGTCTCTGCCCCTGTCTCATTAGATTAGGTTGGAATCCTAGACGTTCATATTCTGTGCTTAAAACACCACCACAAATGGGTTAATGCAAACACAATGCAATGCAAACAAAAATTAATTACTACAGCATTGGGTTTATATCCTAGACGAAGTCTCTCTCCCTCTCTCTAATTTAGATCATTCACTAAAATCAATGGAGCCATACACGAACCACCAGGATACAGCATGTTTTTGCATCTCAGACCCAGAAAAAAGATGACAGCAGTACAACGTATAACCTACAAAAACCGTGCAACAAATACAATATTTTATGAGTTGCTTTTGTCTTCCAGTTTGTATTACTTGTTGAAATATGTTTCAAGTGTTTTGTCCACCTCGTGTCCTCATTCACAGCTAATGTAAGCAGGTGAAACACTGTTAGCACAATTAACATCAAATTATGTCAAATTGTACAAAAGCTAATGTTAATCCATAGTCTGGGCCAAGGTGGCTACCAACTCTCTGATATACCAGAAAATCTTTTAACATGTACTGGTCGTGTGCACTGTGCTATGTAAATAGATGTAAATAAATGTAAACCCACTACCTCCTACAACTGCTATTATTTATTTTATTTTAAATCTGTCAAGAGTGAAAAGTCTGACTAAAATTCTAACATAATTCACTGATCTTAAAATTGGATACAATCTATGCAGTTTACAGTATCCACCATATTGTCTCCAAGATTCTGTGCTATATGTCAGTAGACAGCTAATTTAATTTTAATTTAAGTCAATTAATACATAGTTGTTGTTTTTTTAAGAATAACAAAAGTATGTTTGGACCTTCGTCTGAATAATAAATTATAAATGGGTTTTAGACGAAAAAAATACAAAAATCCATTCAAAAAGAGAAGCACAAAGAAGATGGTCAGGGCATGAAATTTTAACTGGGAAACATTGTTATTTTACTAAATTGTTTTTTTTTTTTTTGTCCTTAACATTAACAATTTAGGCGATAATAATATTTTTAATTTCTTTTCAGAAACCTTATTAAAAGTAATATATTCTCATTAATAATTAAATAAAACTGCATATTTTACGAAGTAAGTTTAATTCTTAATATTAGAGTGGTCTACAACAACAAGGGAGATTTCAAAGAATAATTATAAACTACTGCAAAAAAACAGATTATGTCTTCAAGTTTATCTGCAAGTCTACAGTTTTTCCTTTAGATTTAAGTAGTTTTCACGTTTTTAACTCGGTGCTGTTCGCGTTCACTCGGCAGTAGCTGCACCAGAAAGAAAACTGGAGCGGGCAACTCGAGGATTTGGAGAGTTGCCTATAATGTGAAGTGACAGGAGACACTTCTTGGCTCTTTGTGGGACGCCAGCACGCTGCGCCAAGTCCGCCTTAATTACCAGAAACACGCAGCCCCGCTTCATTAAAATCCCTAGGCGTCATCAAAAGATGGATAAGAGAATGGAGTCATAGTGAAAGCTTTTTCCTGGCTTTTGTTTTGCCTGTGATAATGAAGTTGACCGAGGCCGCGGCGCCACGACAGTTTTCATACGTTTAGACACATTCCCGAAAAGTTTTGACCCGAATGTAAAAAATAGCAAGAGGATCCTTTTTTTGATTGATTGAGTGACTATTATTGTTTATTTATTATTGTTGTGTAAAGTCACTTTACAAACAAAACATGCAACAGTTGAGGAAAAGCTTGGCGAACGTTTACATTTAGCTTTAAGAGTTAATCGTCTGTCTGTTACAAATCGGCATAAAATGACAGGGAGGAAACCAATTACAGTTAGTATCATAATGTTCGATATGAGGTGTCTTACTATGAAAGTGTTGAAATTAATGATTATTAATTAATGCACTGTTCCGGATGCTATTTATGCGTAAGCTCCTAATCCTGTGTCCCGGAACAGCGGATCTCTCTTTATTCTGAGCGATGGAAACCACGCCCATCAGCGCTGTCGAAGAAAGGTGCCTGAGCAGTGTCCCGTGCGCGGGGTGGCCGGACGTGTGCTTTACTGTAAACACCATCTATTTGCCACGTCCTGTCGTTCTTGAACAAAGTGTTCACGAGTAAACAGCTTGGCGCACGGCCCCCCAAAATGCTCTGTCCTCTCTTTGGTGCATCTACCAACAAGCTCGCTGAGGACTATAAGAACCCCAGTATCTGGAAACTTCGAGGATTTGACTTTTCCTCTCAAGACCTCATAGGACAAAACCCGCAAGTTCTAAAAACAACGTGTTGGATCTAGATGCGAGCGCACGAAACAGATCGTATGTCCTGATGAGAGATCCAGCTAACACAGCTGCCATGGCTTACCATCCTTTCCAGACTTATGGACCAGGAGCCTTGCCCTTTCCAACTTGTCTTGCTCAGCCTTCGTTTTTCCCTGCTCTCACTTTCCCTGACGTCGCCTCGCTGTCCGAGCCGCCGTCGGAGGAGGCAGCCTCTGACGCGGGGCTGCACGCAGCTCTGGCACGCAGACATCAAGCAGCACATCCGCTTTCCATAAAGAGTCTGCAGCCAGATGGAGGAATGGCCGATTACCCGAAAGTTACACTGGAATCAAAGAATCTATGGACGGAGTTTCACAAAATGGGAACTGAGATGGTTATTACAAAATCAGGAAGGTAAATGCAACCAAAACTCAGACGGTCTCTCCAATCGCCAAATGCGTAAAAGTGCCCGTATGGAACTTAGTCCTGGATTTGAAGTGAAATCACTTTATTTCTGATTTGCACTATGATACCGTCACATAGCTTTATTTATACCACGGGGTCATGTTTCCAAATATCTTGCTGTGACCCTCAAATTAAACCAACGAACTGGGTGGAAAATCCTGGTGTTGCACAGAGTTATTAAGTTATTTCTAACAAATCAATTTTTGCTTAACAGGAGGATGTTTCCACCGTTCAAAGTGCGTGTGGACGGGCTCGATGAAGCAGCAAAGTACATCCTGCTGATGGACATCGTCGCCGTTGATGAGTGCCGCTACAAGTTTCACAACTCCCGCTGGATGGTGGCTGGAAAAGCCGACCCGGAGATGCCAAAGCGCATGTACATCCACCCTGACAGCCCGTCTAAAGGAGAACAGTGGATGAGCAAGCCCGTCGCTTTTCATAAACTCAAACTCACCAATAATACTTCGGATAAACACGGATTTGTAAGTATACACTAATTTACATAGAGCTTTGCAAGGTAAAATCAGTCAACAACAATTTTCATGATGCCATGTCTCTACATTTCCAGACCATTTTGAATTCAATGCATAAATACCAACCCAGATTTCATATTGTGAGAGCCAACGACATAATGAAGCTTCCATTCAGCACCTTCCGAACCTATGTTTTCCCTGAGACGGAGTTCATTGCTGTCACTGCATATCAGAATGAAAAGGTATAACCCCTACTCTTCACTATCCTCCCCCCAGTGTAAGTCTCAAGGCCCAAAGGTCAGTGATGTGGAAAAAGTTGTAAAACAGGACTTATGGTGTCTGATGGACGAGTCTGTCAAACGTGTATTGTAGTTACAGTGCTTGAAGGAGGCTCAAATCTATTAGTGCTGCATGTCTCATGTTTAACACGATGACTAATGGCATTTTGACTTTTTCTCCATGAGATTACACAACTAAAAATTGACAATAATCCATTCGCCAAAGGATTTAGAGACACTGGAAATGGGAGGCGAGAAAAGAGGTAATTCTTAGCCAGTGGAATACCTCAAATCAAATATACCTTTAGGAATTTTCTATGTAATAAGTGTACCGTCTAAATTTGTGTTGTGCAGGAATAAACCGTTAAATGTTTCTTCGCTATATGAGAACCAAAACAAACCAGGCAGGGACGGTGCTGATTCTGATGACTCAAGTGAACAACCCAGTACCAGTGATGCCTTTTATTCCCCTCGGGACATGGTGAGCAGCCCTGCGATGTCTCCCCCAACCTTTCAAGGTGGGTTAGCAAACCGACAGCATATTATATCATATCGCCAAGAATGGCAGCGTTGCTATATTCCCAGATGATTTTGTGAGACTGTGCTGATCTAAAAATATTAAACATTGCAGTCACTGCACAGAGGCAATGTTCAGTTACACCTCAGTAACCTTTTAAAAGTAAAACAGTAATGATGTGACTTTTTACAGCACATATTTCAACTTCTAGAAGCAGAGAAAGGAGAGTTACCACTAGTGACATTAACAACGGCTCTGTTCTATTTAAATCTCCCAGTAAACCAGAACAGTGTGAAAATGAGTCACACTGCACACAAATCGCTGCATGACCCTGAAAAGCAGCTAAACACAACTGTTTCTCTCTCAAGTGTCTTCTGTCAACACTTTTTTTTTTTTTTAAATTTGGACTAAACCTACATTTAATAATAATAAAGTTTTTTTTCCACAGACGAGAACAACACTGGCAGTGATTCCGATAGTGATCTACAGGATGAGGCCGGTTGCTCCAGGACTGAGCACACATCCACTCCGAGCCAGAAAGGCAAGGAGCCGCTGCAGAACAAGTCAGCTCTCAGTAATAGCAACGACACTCAGGAGACGACAAAAGAAAGAACAATGGCTGGAATGTCACATGAGAAGCAATCCACAGAGATGGACTCTCCAAAAGAGCAGATGAGTGAAATCGAAGATGGGTTCCTGCCTGTGATGTTGCAGTCATGGAGCTCATCATCCCAAAGCGCTGCTCAGCTTCAGACTTTGGATGTTTCAAGTGCACACAGCCAACAGTTTCTTAAGCTCTGTGCACCTTTGTTGCTTCATCCTGGACAGTTGTCAGTGAAGCCGGAAGCTTTTTCCACTGTGGGTATGGGACATCTGTTTTCCTCACTGAGCGAAGTGAATGACTTAGAGAACGGAGGCCTATCTTCTCAAAGCATCACCTCTTCATCTCCTTTGATGTTCCACCTGTCACAGAACATGCTGGCTTCTCAGGTAGGCTTCAGCAGAGACATTGCAATTTAATAACGCATACATGTCGTACAGTGACTGACCCGATATCATTAGGTTGGTGACTCACTTAAACATAAAGTGCAGGAACTGAGGGTGTTGGTGCCCTTCTTCCTGCTCTGATGAAAAATATAACAATCTAGCACAAACAAATAATCTGGCATCATTTACAGGGCAGACAGTGCTCTGAAAGATATATTGGCGAAACGAAGCCCATAATACCTTAACATAACATGGCTGGTACGGCGGGAGTCCAAGAACCTCCAGAATAGTAAAGCTACTTGTTCTGTAGTAGAACTGTGAGCACAGGCAGCTCTTGGTGGAAACTGATCTGGATTGACTGATGATACAGTTTGCAAGTGTGTGAGGGCAGTTTTCTTTTATTCCAAACATCAAATGATATTACAGTTGCTACAATAAAACAGATTCTAGACCAGTATTTCCTGACGTAGACTTCAGGACCTTCACAAGGGGTAGTGAAGTGAATCATAGGGAGTCTGCTAATATGAAGTTTGCTCTTTCTGTCGGTTTATACAGCAGTATAAATCTATAATATGAATAACAGAGTTATAACAGAATCCTACATGAAACTTATGTAGAGTTTATAGCTTATACTACTCTTGTTACTTAATGGGATTGGAGCAATTACCCAACTGACGTCAGCTCATTAAACATCACACTGGATTTTCACAATAAAATGAATTTGACTTCAAACCACAAGAGAATGCATGAACTAATGTTATGTTTTTATTTAAAATGATTGTGCATAAAAATGTTGGTTGTTGTTATTACCAATGTCACTTCTTCATACAGGGACTCTCACTGTCACCTTTTGGAGGATTGTTCTCATATCCATACTGCTACATGGCACCACCGGTTTCAATTGCTCCTGCTCACCCTAGTTGCACTGCAACCGCAGCAATTGCCAGAAACCACTGTTTCCACCGCTCCCGGCCTTGGATGAGGTTTAGTCCTTATCAAATGCCCACTTCTGTCACCCTGAGCCAAAGCGTTCTTCCAAACAGATCACCTGGTAGTTCAAACTCCCAGTGTGAGTTAACCGAATCAAGCAGCAGGACGTCCAGTCCCGTGTCTGACAGTTACAAAACCAAGGCCAAGCAGAAGACAACTCCACCCAAAACCACTGTGAAGGATTCTATGAATGAACTACAAAACTCACATTATGCAGTGAGAGGACTTGATAACCCTCTAACATAAGCTCTGCAAAATGTTGTTTTTCAGTCTCCATTCATTCTACATACTGTGGACTGTGGGTGACTGATTCGGAGGACACAACATTGCACTGAAACCAAATATACAGGTATACCAATCTATAAAGTCAACACATAATAATGACCTAACACATAGTATAGTGCCAGGTGAGCATTTGCTGCTGCTATACAATTTCCTTTGATTTACCAAGACACCAATCAGTGCTTACTTCACACCCGTGTAAATGAACATTTGAGGGTTAATTTAAATGACATATTCGAAACTCCGTTTTCTAAAATGATATGCTCTGCAGAAGGGCAATAATGCAGCTAAAATTAGGTGACAATTCTCATTACATTACTTCATATCGTGTAAATATTTTGGTCTTGTCATTTTTTTGTGTTCACATACTGTGTAAAACATGACTGAGACTTCATACAGTAACTGATCACTAATGAGATACGAGGAAATTGTAAACCACCTGTTCACAATTTCACATTCTGTTTTTGTACCAAAAGCTGCACCATGGACTTCTAGGGAAAAACTCAGGATTCCTTTTTTGTTTTTGACCATAATTTGTCTTAAGTGAAGGAGAAGTCAAGTTGTCTGCCATGTTATACAGGTTAACTGTTTTCTGATGTGTTTTGCTTTTCACAATTAAAATAAATATGTTCACATTCAATGCAATTATCCAAATGCTTATTATATATGGATACTGTAATGTTTGTGTTATATCGCAAATGAAATATCCAGACGTCTGCTGCCCCATACCAATAATAAAATAAAACATTACCTTTGCTGCCTCACCGCCAGAAAAAAAAAAAAGGCTTTAATCTCTAACTTGGCTTCATGATTAAATCTCTACACAAGCAAACCAACGATACTTAGAACATGAGACATACAAATTCTTTACCTTTTTATTTCTTTCCAACAAAGCTAAATCCTTGATAACATAGTGGCAAAGCTGAAAAATACTTTAACTTATAAACAATCACTTCAATCAGAGATCAGCGTGTGCATAGTCGTATGTGCATGTGTCCACGTGTACGTGCACACATGCACATACACTGACATGGAATAAGATTAAGATGGACACAGGGTGCATTAGGATCAGTCTGGATGTTAGGCCTAATACTTTAACTTAATTTAACTTAATGAAGCTTTCTGTTTCATTGGAGTACTTCTTCAGCCCTTGTGGCGACACCCTTTCTGTCCTGTCCCGAATGTGTCATGTTGGGTTCTCTAGACCCATAATGCCTTGGCCTGGAGTGCCCTTCTAAATACATTACTCACTAGTACACAGGCCTCTGAACGTACTGTACAGTTGTGCTTGAAACATATATTTTAAGATTCTGAGCCAATAACTTGACAGTTCAGAATTAGTATTCACATCTAAATTAGTACTTGAGTTTTCTGTATTTCCAAAACATGATCAGTCTTTCATGTCCTCAAACCTAAAAAAAGGGCAACCAGTGAAACTACATGATTATTAATTTACTAATAAAAACTATTTAATTTTTCATATTTGGGGACAACTTAAATATTTGAACCTCTGTCCATTCTTTAGAAATGGATTCCGATTTCTGAAGCCCTCATACGAAAATCTGTTTGTGTTCAACAGGTTAGAATATAATATATTTTTGTTATTGCTAAGGAAATAACATAAAATGCCCAATAGCTAACCATAAATCATATATGTAATTTACAATAACTTGCCCTTGCTCAGAGGGTGGAGAGGTCATCTACCAATCGAAGGTTGACAGTGGCGGTGGCTAATAATCAGGACCCATGCCTGTCGACAGCCACCCCTACGACCATGACTGACACTCATTATCCGCGATCTAAAAGTTGGGTGGATATGATGGATGCCGAGTCCCTGATCATCCCCACCTCTGTTCGAGGAGCTCACCAAACTAGAGGAGTGCGATCCGGAAACTGAGGGGAAGAATGGGCTGATTGGGCTAACTGAACCCCCAGCAGTGAAGCCTTCAGTGGCTAATCAGCTTCACCCCAATCGCAGGACAAACTCAGCCTCCTCCAACATTTCTTGCCCTCTGGCTAGACCTGTCAGGCAGAAGGCAGAGGTTATGGATGCCACTTATGATCCCACAAAGGGTCTTTTTGGTCCTGCTTTGGAATTGATGCAAGAAACCAGCACCCTCGGGAAACAAGAGGGTGAAGCTTTTGACCTTAACACGGAAACCCACCCCTCACCCCCCACAGATGCCCAGTACTGGCTTTGGAGTTGCATCTGCTGCAGCCAGAGGTAAATAGTGTTGGACGGGCACAGAGACATGCTGGTGGTTAGCAGCCTACAAACACTCATTTGCGGCAACAGCAGCTAGAAACCGTCCATCCCACCCCAGGGATGGGAAAAAGAAAAAGGCAACCTGGCATCACCTGCTGCATTTTTGGCCCTGAAACATTTTCGGAGTTTTCTTCAGGGACACCATGAAACTCTACAACTGTAGCTTATATCAACCTCCAGGGTGGAACTCGATCTCTGCCGCTACACAAACTGGCCCAGAAAATAATTTTGTGATGCAGCACAATGGTTATGAGCCTGCCTGCCACACACGTGCCAGGCATTTTGAATCGGGGTGTGGACTTGTTGTCCAGAGGGAATCCCCTGTATGGAGAATTACGGGGAATGAAAAAAGACATTTTCCCCTGTTGAAAATGTAATCATGTTTCAAGTCCCACTGTGGCCTGTACTCTAAAACAAAAATTGAAATTTTGAATATACGTTACTACACAAACCCAGTGATTCCAATAGTTTTTTTAAAGTTTTGCATGAATCCAACATTTTCTATTTTCTAGTTTCTATGTATTATAATGTACAAATGAATGCCTCATTTAAATATCTTTGAATATTCATTTGAGTTTTTGTCACAGCAAGCTAGTGCTGTGAAACATCTGCTGCTGTCAGCCTCTTGGCCATGGAAGTTGTGGCTGAGCAATAAAGGTGAATGAGTGAGTCTTCATTCCTTATGCATGAGTGCAACTCACTGGTTGGTAGGAAAATTTCCAAAACATCTCTGCTTGTGACAGCAAAGTTACACTTGAGTTGCTCATTCCTCTGTGCAGTACATCTCTTCACTCTACACTGAAAATCAGAACACGTAAACAACATATTGACTCATTTATTGACCTTGTATGATCGTTCCAAACACATACTGCTGTCACACAGATTTGAAAACATATTCTTGCAAACAGTGCAAGTGCATGTAGAACTCATGTATAATGTAAGTGTTAATGTCTAAAGGAGCTCACAAAGAAGAGCAAAGCTTCTTATAATAAAATCACATGTGAAAATTAAGAGGGAGCATAAGAAAATGAAAAGCAGAACAGGAGACTTTTGGAGTAGTCACAGAGTACAGTGTTGATGAAAATATATCAGATTTACCTTTACGTGATCAGATATTGGCTTTGTTATGATTTGTGAAATTGGATCACACTTGTTAGACAAGAGGACAGCTGGACTGGGTCACACGCAGTTGTGCCACTTCTCGATATAAAAATTAGTTTACCTATGCAAACACATGCAAATAGCTGCATCTTGTGTGCACGCAAAAGAAGCACTTCATTCAACATTTTTGTTTGGACAGTGAGACCAACTTACAGATAACAGCCACATGGTGCTGGCCATGAGTAAATTCCCCTGTATAAGGCAATGCACTTTCTCAAGTCTGCTATATTTCATTACTCTTGCATGACACCCCGTGAAGCAAGATGGTTCATTGGTACTCTAAATTCCTCTTAAAGCAAGTGCTGAAATACAAATGTCAAAACGGATGATTTAAAAAAAAACAAACTAGATAGTCATCTGTAGCATACATCATGAATAATTCATTTAACAGGGACAACATCTGAGAGCCTGTGTTATAAATAAAGCACTAGGGCATGTTGTTGGGCTTTGTTAACATGTCGATGCAAAAGCGTGTAGGTGTAGGTGTACAGGTGTCCCAGGTATTTAACTTTTTAAATATACCCATGCTATTTAAAGCCGTATCCGTTTCAAACACACAACTTCTGTACATGATCATTTAAATGTTGCTGTACGCCATCTACTGGATCATAAATGCAATAACAAGGGCTTTTTGGCCACTGTTTTAAGAGGAAATAGCGCTCCGGGTTTATGCACATAGGTTGTTATAAAAATATATAATATCCAATATGATAGCCTAACTTCTCGGTTGTTCCTTTTCAGGGGTCGCCACAGCGAATCATGTGCCTCCATCTAACCCTGTCCTCTGCATCCTCTTCTCTCACACTAACTAACTTCATGTCCTCTCTCACTACATTCATAATTCTTGGCACAAAGGGAGTGTTCCGTGTGTTCCAGTAGTTGAGCTAATGCATAAGTGTATCAAATTAATGACTGGCTGCGCATTCATGGTCATAACTGTATGATACTGAGTCATGCAAACTGCTTGTGTTCACAACTGGATCTAACTACAAGCGATGACTTGATGATAACAAAAACCTGAAAGTGTGAAACATTTTGCTGCTTAAACGCGTGGGGAAGTTTGGCAATGTAACCGTTTCGTGCATGGATCACGCAAAGAAACGTTTGATTCAGGCACTGTCTACCGGTCTACCTCTTCCGGGATCAGCTCCTCCTTTAGCCCCTCCCTATAACCCGCCCACAAAAAGCCTCTCCGATTTGATTGGTTCTCGACAATGAGCCCTTCTTAGATCTGCGTAATATAGAAAGTATCTACTTTACCGTAGAACTATTCCACTACAATCACGACCTTGTTGTTTGCGTGACCAATATTTGCTAACCAATAGTGTTAGATCTTTAACACTGAGCTTCACACTAAGTATGGAACTTTAGGGCTAACAAATCGTTGCTTTTCAGTCAGTGTTGCTTTTAACATTAACATCGCTTCTTTTAAATCATTTGATTAACACAAAACAGTGCAGCCTCTCAGGTCATCAGGTACAAGTACAGACTTAGAGCAGCTGAAAGTTTGTATGTCTTTAATGCAAATTAAAAAATAACCATTCTATTATTGATTCAGTTTATTCATTTATAAACTTAATTACTTAAAGGTGCCATTTGAATAAAGTTTTATTGATTGATATGTTTATATTGTAATATTATGAAGATTGTCATTAAATAGTAGTTTTCTTTCTTGCTGATTTTCTTACTTCAACTTTTGTGCATTCTTGTTTTAGTTTTTCACACATTTGAAAAACATCAAGTCCATATGGTTAAGATAAGCTCTCTACAGCATCATCTATCTCCCAACAGCAATTGAACCGTTGACTGATTTATAAGGGGAATCATAAAAAAAAAGTAGGCTCTAAATTAGCATTTCAAATCTCATTATTTTGAGGATGAAGAGGACAATGCTCTCCAACATTTTGTTTCCAATCTATGTCATTATTTTAGTTTGATATAATATGTCATCTAACATGCAATATTTATGCTATTTTCACTTCATTTACCAGATGTTATTAGTTGCAGTAATGTCAAACAAATCTAAATGTACCGTGCAGATTTTGAACTCTTATCTACTTAATCAATTTCTATAGCGGAAGTGGCGGTCAGAGTTCAACGTCTCGTAGTAACCTTGTTGCGCATCGTCACATCACCCCACTCTCTGCTGTTTAAGCGTCTGTTGGAGCTCTGCCTGTGACCTCATCATGATGTGATTTTTTTTTTTTTTCATCATCACTGGAGACGGAGATGTCCGACAAACACAACTAATTTATCGACCTCTCCGTCTCAACTTTGTCAGGATTACCTGTCGGCTCATCGCCACCGGTGAGTTGCTGGCCTAACCTCAGGTGTTTATCTCAGATCATGTTACCAGTCTGTGTGTCGTCAGCTGCGTTCGGGGAGTTTGACCACGCTGCAGTACAGCCAGCACACCGGCCGGTGTTGTGGAGAATTGTACCGCCAGTCCAGTCAGCAGTATTGAATTAATACTATTACTGTGGCATGATAGCTGTATTAGCTATCACCTGCGAGCTGGCTAACACCTGACGTTACCTTATTAGCATCCATGCCTCAGCTCGAGTGCGGCTGCTAGCTTTGACTTGACAGGAACCCTTAACTTAGTCCGCACGATGGCTCCTTTCTATCGTTTCTATCGTTTAACAAGATAAATGAAGCTGTCGGAGTTGGTTTGTGAGGTTCACTGGCTCGCGTTTGCAGCGTGTCTCAGTGCGGGGCTCGGCTTGTTTTTCTGGTCCCGCAAGCAGCTCTCGATCGGTAAGGAGTGTCTCTCTGTACCTGAGACTGTGCCCTCACACGATCAAGTGCACGGTGTGTTAGCTGTATAGGACATGTGTTAGTCTTATCAGTAAAATGTGATAGTTGGGTTCATACTATCGGCTTAAGCATTACTTATGCTGAAACTGTGCTGTGTGCACATTCGTTTGAAATAGTCCATAAATGGGTTGTTTAGAACAAAACAGTGCATTTTGAGCCATATTGGTTGTGATTCTTTCCTTATTTAACTCTGATGTACATCTTTTTTAGCTACTTCGTATCAGTATCTGCCCACAGTACTGTTTGTATCATTGCTTTCTGACTAAGTGTTGCAATATCAGTGGCATTATCAAGATTCTTAAGTTTATGTAAGCTACTTTTGCAATATGACAAACACAATCACATGCCAGCCAAGGCAATGTCGTGTCAGACTGTACCCTGATATTTGGACTCTGAATCTCATCTCCTTTATAACAGCTGCCTTCTGTTTTTGTCAGTGTTTGCAGCCTGTTCATGTCGTCCAGGCATGGCACAACAGGACGGTGCTGCAAAGAAGAACCCCGCGGTTGCAGCGTTGCACTCTCACTTCACCGTGGGATCAGTATCAGAGGAGAACTCAGAGGATGAAATCCAAGGGAAGCCAGAAATGCAGCTGGAGGAAAAGGAGACCCGTTCCTTGTCCCCATCCTCTGGTAGCTCAGACAGCACTTGTGAAATGGGCTTTGACCACATTGATGGCTCCATGCACAATCTAAGGTCTGTCACACCACCTAAAGTGCATTCACATTTTTTCAACGGTACAACAATTAAGTACTGTGTATTTTTCTGTGCTGTGATTTAATGGTTAAACCTAAGTGTGGAAACAGGTTTCTCATTAATGATTTGTGTTTTCAAGAAAACCTGAGTTTACTCATTTGGAACTAATTTGTATCAATAGAATTTAAAAGACTAGACTAACATGCCAGATATAACCATCCTCTCATGTTTTACACTGTAGTAATTTCAATATTTCTCGGATTAATAACTTAGTTTTGTAATTTATAAACCTTTTCCCTTCATATACTTTTTTTTCGACTTGGAGTACACCTAGTTCTGAACACCTCCCACACTGGGTAGTCGTTTTTACAGCACGTGTGAAAAATGTGGTTTCACTTGCTGCTAAAGGGTTTCTCTGTGTCCCCAGTCTGTGAAGTTGGCCTCACATAGGCATAGACTGTTGGTTTGGAAGACTTGGAAAATGGTCACATACAGAAATTCCTTATCTTGACAGTAGAAAGGAGGTATTCAGTAATGACACAAATGTGCTATAAGGCTGCTAAAGTCTAGTCTCAGGTTTTTTTTACTGCGGTCTTGCCCCTTTGCAGTGCGCTGGGTTACAATGTATCTTACTTGTCTTCTATTGAGTAGTTCCGTATGTTTGGTTGTTCTGTTTTTCTCGTTGACTGTAAAGGAAAGCTTGGTTTTGATTGCAACGGGCAATTTTCAAATCCCATCTATAACAACCCCTAGAACCCAAGAGTTTCTCCGACCAGCCCGGTTTGTGTGATTAGATTCAGAAGCATAAAAAGAATGAAAGAGGGGGGTTAGTTGGGAAACAGGAAATACTGGATGGGGTGCCTGCCTCCTTCACTCCATACTTTCCTCTCTCTCATTAGACCGAGAGAACATGCACATTTTCAAAGCTAGATGTCAGTATATATTCAATGGGAACTAGTGTATGTTGCTTACCGCTATAGCGATGCAGTATCAGACCACAGAATCCAGCCAGCCAAACAAGCCCAGGCACTGCCACACCCGCCAATATCCCTCCCACTGTGAATCCCCCCCCCCCCTCCCTCCCCCCCCCCGACCGCCCATGCTTAACTTTGGGGTGGTGCTTGATTATTACAGCTCTGCCAGTCCTGTTGGAGACACTTGCCCAAGCAGGTAAACATTTCTGAAAACTTAAACACAATATGTTCTTGTCATTCTGTAGCTATAAGCAGTTTTATTCTGAAATGCAAAACTTCTCTGACCCTTTAGTTTTCTCTGTTTTAAAATGTATGCTAAAATTATTATTATTACATCGTCTTCACAAGTCTTTTTAAAATATTGATGCTGTAGTAGATTACGATCAAGCATGTGCCTGTCTGCTAATCTCCCCCATAAGTTAAAGCTTTAAGATAAGAATCCATAATAACATCTGCTGCTCCTTAGACTAATCATTCTCTATTCTGTATGAGGTGTTATCAGTGTCATCTTATTTTTGGGCTGTAAACATCTATTTCTAAAGCACAGCCACTCATTAAAGGTTCAGGTGTGAAAGTTCTGAATCGCCATTTAAATTCCTATTTTTGTAAATTCTACTGATGTTTTCTAGTTAATGAAGAAAATCAGAACACATGATTTACTACCTAATAAGTTTTTCTTCCCAAAACTGATTTTTGGACGGCCTTTTTGTTGACTCTTTCAATTCCCACAACAGGCCAAGCATGTCAGGGCTTCATCTGGTGAAGCAAGGCAGAGATCGGCGGCGTATTGATCAGCAGAGGGACTTTACTGTGGCTTCTCCAGCTGAATTTGTCACCCGTTTTGGTGGGAACAAGGTCATCGAGAAGGTGATGATTTTTCTTTAACCCCTGTCTTACAGTCAAAATCATGAAATTAACCCAGAAGGTGCTGTTGCTGCCACTGCAATCACAGACATAATAAGAAATGTAATGCAGTGTTAGGAAGGCAATTCTGTGAATATATTTCCATAATTTCCATGCTGTGACATGAGTAGACCTGCCATTATTTTCTAAGTGAGCAATACAACATAGGCAACTCAAGTCTTTGGCCTCTTCAGGTGCTTATCGCCAACAATGGCATTGCAGCGGTCAAATGTATGCGCTCCATCCGCCGCTGGGCCTACGAGATGTTTCGCAATGAAAGGGTGATTCGCTTTGTTGTTATGGTGACCCCAGAGGACCTGAAGGCCAATGCAGGTGAGCTTCAGCATGATTTCTCTGAACGTGAAAAAGATTTCCAACTGTGCACCAACTATACACCAGCATCTATGTTCTTTGGCCCTTTTGCACTGCATTCAATCCATCATTTTCTTTCTGTCTGCTCTTTTACAGAGTACATCAAAATGGCAGATCATTATGTGCCTGTGCCAGGAGGGACTAATAACAACAACTATGCCAATGTTGAGCTCATTCTGGACATTGCTAAGCGAATACCTGTTCAGGTACATTTGTTTTTTTATAGGCTTTCTACTATAAATGATAACTTAATTATTACAGTAATTAAAAACGTTCTTTCACTTTGTTTCTCTTTATAGGCAGTGTGGGCTGGATGGGGTCATGCGTCAGAGAACCCCAAACTCCCAGAGCTGCTTCAAAAGCATGGCATTGCTTTCATGGGTTAGAGGAGTTTCTCAGTTTATCTTTGTTGCCCCTTCAGATTACCTTTACATAATCCCTTAAATTAAGTGTTTTATTTAAACCTTCCCCACTCCATCCCTAGGTCCTCCAAGTCAAGCTATGTGGGCTCTAGGAGACAAGATTGCCTCCTCTGTCGTGGCTCAGACGGCTGGTATTCCAACCCTTCCCTGGAGTGGAACAGGTAGATCAAATTTTGTGTGAGCTTTATTTATGCAGAAATTCTCACTGAGAGCAGTATCTGTTTAAAAGGAACAACAGTGTGCTGGTGAGAATCTTAATCAGGTTTGCTTGCATGTGACCTTTTTTACTTTTCACAAAATAATCTTACTGTATGTAGTTGGTTTCAGCAGCAGTGAAACTCACGTGGGATTGCAAGTGAAATTCCTGAGAATTCAGAGAACAAAACACACTGTTGTGAAAATACATGTAGGCTGAATGTTATGTCTGTCTTATACAGACCTGAAAGTGGAATGGACAGAGAACAACCAAAAGAAGAAAATTATCAATGTCCCTCCTGATGTGTACGAGCGTGGCTGCATCCAGGATGTAGAGGATGGCTTGAAAGTAAGAATGTCATCTATGTGACAGTTCACTAATAAATGCCATGTGTGTTTTAGTATATTGCACATACTTGCAAGTACGCTCGAACCTTGTATGTTTCTGTTACAAGGCTGCAGAGAAAATTGGCTACCCTGTAATGGTGAAAGCCTCAGAAGGAGGTGGAGGAAAAGGCATCCGTAAGGTCAACTCTGCTGATGACTTTCCAAACCTCTTCAGACAGGTCAGTGGTCAATCAGGCTTTAAAACCTCATGTAGAGGACACAACAGGTTGTTAATTAATGTTTTGCGCATTTGTTAACTGCAGTCATTTTTTCTATCTTTGGCTGTTCAGGTCCAGGCAGAAGTTCCGGGATCACCTATTTTTATCATGCAGCTAGCCAAGCATGCTCGACACTTGGAAGTTCAGATTTTGGCTGATCAGTATGGCAACGCCATTTCCCTGTTCGGAAGAGACTGCTCTGTGCAGCGGCGGCACCAGAAAATTATAGAGGAGGCTCCTGCTACAATCGCCACTTCTGATGTGTTTGAGGACATGGAAAGGGTACAACCATTTAGCAGTGTTTGGACATAGATAATAAATATTTAATCGGCAATAACTATGAACATACATGGGCCTTGATATGAATATGGTTGTTTTCTTTCCTCAGTGTGCAGTGAAGCTGGCTAAGATGGTGGGGTATGTAAGCGCAGGGACAGTGGAGTATTTGTACAGCCAGGACGGCAGCTTCTACTTTCTGGAACTCAACCCTCGTTTGCAGGTGGAACACCCCTGTACTGAGATGGTGGCTGATGTTAACTTACCTGCTGCCCAACTGCAGGTCAGCCTCACCCACGAAACCTGAGCTTTTAGAAATGACACAATGTTTGTTACATTACATACAGAATGGTACAATCAAGTCTGAGACTGTCCAGTACCAGACAAAATCAGCACGCTTCATTGCCTTCACTGTCAGTAGGTGGTCCCCATGTCCCCATGGCAACCAACTCCCCCCGAAAAAGGAGGCGATACGCAGAAACACTCTAGTAGATCTGGTGGTTGTGGCAGCGATGGGTCATGTGGTGTGTTCAGCAGTATTTAGGATTGTGTGTAAATAGGTCAGTGGCAGTCAAGCTGAAGGGCAGTAATGCTGGTGAAGCTGATTGGGTGTTGCCGGGGGGAGAAACAGACTGTCTCTGGCACAAAGGACAAGGGTGTCTTTTTACAAGCAACTGTAGAATGCTGTCTTGATTCCTGAACACATGAAACTGAAAACAGTCTGGTTCATTTTTATTCAATACATACACAATGTTTTTTATATGTTAGGTCAAGAGTATAAACTTCTTATACTATGTATTTATCAGATTGCTATGGGTATTCCCCTTCAACGCATCAAAGACATCAGGATGCTTTACGGTGTCCAGCCCTGGGGAGACACTCCTATTGATTTTGAAGGTCTGTCAACATCCCCCTCCCCACGAGGCCATGTCATTGCAGCACGCATCACAAGTGAAAATCCAGATGAGGTACGCTTTGCTTGTTGCTGTTTCTCAGAACATTTGGCCAAACTACACATGAATGCTGTGATTTCAGATGTGGTTCTCTTCTTTTACATTTTGTCAATTTTAACATTTATGAAATGTATTCCACAATAAAGAACAAATTGTTATTATTGTTGAATTTTGCTCTAGCTTAAATGTCAATCTATCTAGTTATATTGAAGGTGAATTGTTTGGCAATGTCCATGTGGGTGATTACAGGGTTTCAAGCCAAGTTCCGGAACAGTACAAGAGCTGAATTTCCGCAGCAATAAGAACGTGTGGGGCTACTTTAGTGTTGCAGCAGCTGGAGGACTACATGAGTTTGCAGACTCTCAGTTTGGACACTGCTTCTCTTGGGGAGAGAATCGTGAAGAAGCCATCTCGTGAGTGCACACAGAATTGTGATTTATTATAACAGACATTTTATAAGAAAATATAAATGACATGTTTTTGTGGTTATTTTGAAATATTTGTCTAGCAACATGGTGGTAGCTCTGAAGGAGTTGTCAATCAGAGGTGACTTCAGGACCACAGTGGAATACCTCATCAAGCTGCTAGAGACTGAAAGCTTTCAGCAGAACAACATTGACACAGGCTGGCTGGACAGACTCATCTCTGAGAAGATGCAGGTATGGAGGGATGTCCCTGCTGTGACCAGGGGATACTCTTTTTAGAAAACATACTGACCCGTACTATGATGTCAGTCTTGATACAATACGATTAAAAAAAAAAGAAGCATTGTTGTGGTTTCTCTTCCCGTCACTAAGCAGGTTTAATTTAAACACATGCGTTTTCATTACTAAGACATGTATGCTGTGTGCAGGCCGAGCGTCCAGATACCATGCTGGGAATTGTGAGCGGTGCGCTTCACGTGGCAGATGTCAATCTGAGAAACAGTGTGTCCAACTTCCTGCATTCCCTGGAAAGGTAAGACACTTTACAAAGCTGTCACAGTGATCTATGTCAAACAGTGGCTACTCGAAAAAACATGCAATGTTTGAGTAGAAGGCAGATAATCTCTTTACTCTCTTACCAGAGGCCAGGTACTTGCTGCACATACTCTACTCAACACTGTGGATGTGGAGCTGATCTATGAAGGTACTAAATACGTCCTAACAGTGACACGCCAGTCTCCCAACTCCTATGTGGTCATTATGAATTCCTCTGCTGAGGTTGACGTCCATCGACTCAGTGATGGAGGTCTTTTGCTGTCCTATGATGGCAGCAGCTACACTACTTACATGAAGGAGGAGGTGGACAGGTAAGACAAGGCTAATAATAAACCATCATCTCAAATTTAGGAGCAGCAACAGCACTGCAGAGCACAAAATTACAAACACGTTTTTTTTTTTCTACGCAGATATCGCATTACAATCGGGAACAAGACTTGTGTTTTTGAAAAGGAGAATGATCCTTCACTGCTGCGTTCTCCATCAGCAGGAAAGCTCATTCAGTACACAGTTGAGGATGGCGGGCATGTTTTTACTGGCCAGTGCTATGCTGAGATAGAGGTACAGTATGTTAAGGTTTGTTGTGCAAATGAAAGATGGAATCCGTTAAAGCTCACTTTTTTTTTGTTAACTTTATGCTTTTAAATTCCAGGTGATGAAGATGGTAATGACCCTGACTGCTGCAGAGTCTGGGTGTATTCACTATGTGAAGAGGGCTGGTGCTGCACTTGAGCCTGGCTGTGTCATTGCCAAACTGCAACTGGATGACCCAAGCAGAGTGCAACAGGTACTGTGCAACTGACTGATAACAGTCCTAGTAGATACACTTTGCCAACTAGAAGGCTGTGCCTGTTACACAATGAACCGATATGTAATATTGTATGTTTAGCGTAAAGATTAGTTTGCATTTAAAAATAGGACATTTCAGCTTTTTTAATTATTAAAAGCGATATACTTTTACAATTTTGTGCAATCTTGCACGAAACCAGTAAGTTGGTACAGTGGATAGAAATTGGGCATTTGCAAAAAAATTATTTAATACACATCACTTTATAAAATCAAGCTGTCAGTGAGGCAGAAAATGGACACTGCCAACAAAGATTAAGGCTTACTCATCTGAAAGGGACACAAGTTAAACTCCAAATGCGTAGTTAGAAGCCAGTCGATCTAGGGCCAAAAACATCAGAAAGTTAGGAGTCAGGTTGAATGTAGAAAGAGAAGTAACTCAGGTAAACGTGTCACAAGTGGTCAGGTAAAAATGTTGAAGATTTGCAATTCCTGTGGACAATAAGCCTTGTGTTGCCTTGTAGGCCGAGCTGTACACGGGGGCCCTGCCTTCTATACAGGCAGTAGCTCTGAGAGGGGAGAAGCTACACAGAGTATTCCACAACACACTGGATCACCTTGTTCACATCATGAATGGCTACTGTCTCCCTGAGCCTTTCTTCAGCACGAAGGCAAGAATTATTATGGACAAGGGTAGTACACACCATTATCAGCTGCTCCAGCGTTAAGTTTCATGAACGTGGTTTATTTCCTTATCTTGTCTCAGTTAAAAGAATGGGTGGAAAGGTTGATGAAAACCATGCGTGATCCCTCTTTACCACTGCTGGAACTGCAAGACATCATGACTAGTGTGTCAGGACGCATCCCCCCTGCTGTGGAGAAGGCCATCAAGAAGGAGATGGCTCAGTATGCCAGCAACATCACCTCTGTGCTCTGCCAGTTCCCCAGTCAGCAGGTGCCCCATATAACATGCACAACACCTTCCAAGTACCTCACACTGATTGGTTATATAAATATATACTGTAAATACATTAGTGATTACTTTCTTTGTAAAGGTTTTTTTTTTTTTTTTTAACCAACCATAAATTCAAGATAGTTTCCAGTTAATTTTTCTAGTTTTCTTCCTCGACTTTTTGTACAGTTTCTTGTGCAAACAAATTATTTCGAAATACATATTAGAGTGACCCCACATCTAGGTAAAAGGGTGTGTGAGAAAGGAACTCTGTTAGGATCTCTGTTGGCTGCTGTACATAGTTTGGATGTAACGAATATAAACTATCAATGGGGTCAATAGGGTCATCAGTGTCACTGGGATTAAGTGCTTGTGAGTCTCCACTAGTGTTGGGATTAAATGCTTAGTATATGGTTTATCTCCATTATTTCCAGATTGCAAACATCCTGGACAGCCACGCTGCTACGCTTAACAAGAAGTCGGAGAGAGAGGTCTTCTTTATGAACACGCAAAGCATTGTTCAGCTGGTGCAGAAGTGAGTGTATTCTTTATCTCAATATGAATGTTTCATACATTGTTTGCTCAGTTTCCAAATAAATCCTGTGACCCAGAGTGACCCAAGAGGTCTCTTGTGTACATTTAGCTTTATATGATTTATAGTGGTGGTTTTCCTTGTTACTCGTTCCCCGGACGGGATCTACTCTTCGTCCATATATATGAATTAGTGCAATGCTGCATTTTTTTTGCTTCCCACAGGTATCGCAGTGGCATTCGAGGTCACATGAAAGCGGTGGTGATGGACTTGCTCAGACAGTACCTGAAAGTAGAGATCCAGTTTCAGAACGGTGAGGAACAGCATGTAACTGATTGCAGCGGTCATGCAGTAATTTTGAAATATTGCAGTTACTCATTCTCTCCATTAAGTGGAGCCTTTTAACAATAAACTCGCATCATCTCAAGTTTTCCTGACAGAAATTACCAAAGCTCTTATTTTTTTGACTTAACAGGACACTATGAGAAGTGTGTGTTTGCTCTGCGAGAGGAAAACAAAGGGGATTTGACCAATGTGCTGAACTATATCTTCTCCCATGCCCAAGTCACCAAGAAGAACCTGCTTGTTACAATGCTGATTGTAAGTGTCCTGACATACAGAGTAATTTCTTTCTCCATTCGTATGAGATATTGAGTCCTCGATCAGAAGAGAGTCACACTGCATTAAACCATTGCTTGTGTTAGATTTAAAAAAAAAAAAAATCTATAATTATTTATTACACTCTTGTAATGCAATAACTTTGCTTGTTGAGCAAAACTGCCTTAATGAGTAAAGTAAATGAAATGCAATGTAATGTATTGCAGACTAATGTATAATAGAATAAAAATGTAAGTTGCTTTTTGAGCGAGATATGTGTTTATATGTTTTATTCTTAGGAATCTCATTTAAAAAGTGGAATACCAAATCAGTAACGTTTTAATTACTTGTATCCAGGACCAGCTGTGTGGCCGTGATCCCACGCTGACAGATGAACTGATGGCCATCTTGACTGAACTCACCCAGCTCAGCAAGACAACCAATGCCAAAGTGGCGCTGCGAGCTCGGCAGGTAAGGTGCTTTCTGCCAGTTGTGGTTGACATATTTATTTGCTGATATGCTTAAACCTAAACTATACGCTGATGCAGTTCTCTCAAGCCTAATGCATCTTAAGGTCTGAGTATGCAAAGGTGCATTAGACTGAAGTTATTTAACATCTACACTTCTATTTATCACTAGTGATTTTTTTCTCAGTGAGCCGTGGTGAGAATTCACCACCAGATGTCACTGTTGACTCACTAACATGCATAGAGTACATGATGGCAATAATGTGTCCTGAATGAGAGAAAAATAAATAAATGAGAATAAAAAGATGTGCAACTTATCTAAAAGATTTCACTGCTGGAACTGAACACATGTAGAGATCAAATCTTTCATTTAAAGTAAATGTTTAAGTGAAGCAGTGCTTAAAATAACTTCCACATTTATTCTCGGTACCCAGGTGTTGATAGCTTCCCACCTTCCTTCCTATGAGCTCAGACACAACCAGGTGGAATCCATCTTCCTGTCTGCCATTGATATGTATGGACACCAATTCTGTATTGAGAACCTACAGGTAGGCTATAAAAGACATGGCATGAAGTTAAACTTGTTATAATGCTCTAAGAACTAAAATAAAAAAGGTTTTAAATAATCTTAAATCTTAATAACAGAAGGAATTTTCTTTTATTTTCTAGAAACTGATCCTCTCAGAGACATCAATCTTTGATGTTCTGCCCAACTTCTTTTATCACAGCAATCAGGTAGTCAGGATGGCTGCACTTGAGGTAAGAGGACGCGTGACCTCAAAACAGAAATCAGTTTGCCTTCAAAAACACAATGCGGGGACTTGTTCCCATATCTAACTAATACTACTTTATGGCTGCAGGTATATGTTCGCAGAGCATATATTGCCTATGAGCTCAACAGCGTTCAGCATCGACAGCTGAGGGACAACACATGTGTAGTAGAGTTCCAGTTCATGCTCCCTACTTCGCATCCCAACAGGTATCACACATGCAAAATCTTCGCAGTTGTCATCTGCTGTACATTCAGGATGTATTTGCCCTCAGCTTTATGTTACTTGAATTGGTATGTTAGCGTCACCTGACACTATCTACCCTTGTTCCTGCTAATTATCTTCTGCCTCAGAATTATCAACCTCATGTGGTGCCTCTGAGTGTTCTCGTGTTTGCCTTTTTCCTATAGACACGGTTGCATCGTTTAGCTGTTGGTAGCATAGGTGGAGATCACTCCATTCCCTAGAAGTCCCTTAGTTCACAATCTTCTTGACATCCTCTTCCTTATTCTCATCTGTGTTCATTATTCATTGTTGTTGTCCAGGTAAATACTTCTCATTTGTAAAAGAAAATTATTTTCTTGGTTTGTCAGAAGTGAGCGCCATTAGCAACGAAGCTTCTAGCTACACGAGTGTTGTGTCAGGTTCTCCTCTGAATCTCTGAGTGAAATGAGACAAACTTGGGATTATGTTGTAAGAGACAGTATTACGGCATTTCTGTTGCGCTTATGCCCCGCATCCCACCTGTGTGATTGTGTCAAGGTTTGTTCGTGTGTGTGTGTGTGTGTGTGTGTATGTGTGTGTATGTATCTGAGTATTTGCTTGTTGACACTTGTAGCACTGCTACGGTTTTTTTCTTTGTAGGCCTTCTTTGAAAGCCATCGCACCCTCATTTTATTGCATGCATGTGATTCAATGTGTCTGAATTAACTTTCTTGTATGGCTCGTAAATGTTAACTACAGACAGCATGAGAGTGTGAAATGATCCCCTGCCTTTGTACCGATTATACATCTGGACAAAGGGGCTTTTAGGATCTCATGATGCATGTTATAAAGGGAGCAGTCAGGAATTTAAATGTGTGTTTATAGCTAAAAGATTATTCTATCTTATATTTCTACATAAATTGCATCAATCTATGTCTAGGAATATAAGAATCTACGTATAGGAATATAAGAACTTTCTGGTAAAGGGTGCACACATTGTTACACCTTGACTGTCTTCCTTTCCCGATGCCTGCAACTAACCACTTAGTAATCAATGTTGTTTGATTGCAGAGGGAACATCCCCACACTAAACAGGTATTGTAAACATTCTTTTTATTGCACAAATTACTAGTATCTGTAGACTAGCTAGTTGCATGATCACAGCAGTAATTCATAATAAAAAAAAAATTAATCTGGTTATTAAGTCCACAAATTGACAAGGCTTTGATATTTCTCAACATTAAACTGATTTAGCAGCAGAAATGTGACTTCAGCATGTCTCTTGGCTTTCAACCTCTGTGTCTTGAGCCTGTATGCGTGTTTGTGAGAAAGTTACATTCCATATAATATTGCGTGAATATGCTTCAGTATTGGGGAGATGTAGAATAATGTAATGTTGTGTAAGCTGATTAAAAATACATGTTCGGAAAATGTTATAAACCAGTGCAAATATCCTGAAATGAAAGCTGTGATGATTCTATTAGGAAAATGCCTGCTTCAGTCCTGGAGAATATTAAAATCTACAGAGACTAGATTACAGGGAACTAAAACCAAGGGTCTCAGAGCACAAGATAGTAAAGATGGTAAAAGATGATAATACAAATTTTGGAATCTGTAAAGGTTTGATATACAACACCACTTGAGGGCTTTCATTGGGACCCCAATCTCTGGACTCTGGACATCCAATCGATGAACTAACACCCAGCAATATGGGACCCTTGTATATATGTAAAGGATATTTTTGGTGGATTCATGTCGTTTACACAATAACAATCACACAAATCCTTTGAAGAATTATCATACAGTATTAAATCCTAGCATATCAAACTGCCTAAAAGCTTAGGAATCAAAGCTGTTTTCAGGTTCTTAAAGGTGGATGGGGGACATCGCTGCATTATCATGTTAGCGTTATATTAGATTCTCATTACAAATTGTTCTCTGCTGACACCGCAGGATGTCATTCTCATCGAACCTTAACCACTACGGCATGGTGCACGTGGCCAGCGTGAGTGATGTTCTGCTTGACACATCATTTACACCACCCTGTCAGCGCATGGGAGCCATGGTCTCTTTCCGCTCATTTCAGGAGTTCACCAGGTTTGTGCTTGTATAAAATATGTCTTGGGTATATTTTGTTGGCAGGTGACGACAATATCGAAGTCTGATTAATGTATGCATGTATGATTTTCGTCCTTCACAGGAATATTACTGATGTGTTGAGCTGCTTCTCAGACTCTCCTCCCCCAAGTCCAACCTTCCCAGAGGGAGGTAATCCTGTCCTGTATGGTGAAGAGGACAACAAGGTGACGAGAACAGACTTTTGATAGTCACGTTGCTGGCCACTGACCTATGCAACTGTGTACCTTACAATGAAATATGTATTTGCTTTGGACTCCAGAGTATCCAGGATGAGCCTATCCATATTTTGAATGTGGCTATAAAGACAGACAGTGACATTGATGACGATGGCCTGGCAGCCATGTTTCGGGAGTTCACTCAGTCAAAGGTGGGAGCCGTCTACAACAAGGCCCTTGTTTCTCTTGATTTTAGCACATGGACACAGGGATGATGATGAAGGATAATCTCGTCCTCACATCTTTCTTATTCCCATTCCAGAAATCTTTGCTGTTTGAGCATGGCATCCGAAGGCTGACTTTCCTCGTGGCACAGAAGGTGAGCGCGCTAATGAGTGTTTTAACTACTTTAAATCAGCTGCCTGTCTTCACATTCCTCTGCTGCGCTTGTCACCATTTCTAAATGGCATGTGTCACAATTTCACAAATTAATCGCCCTGCATCTTTCTGTCAGTAATTACTAATACCTGATTAGTTTGTTAATATGGAATGATATCACTGCATTAATTGTAAAAACTGAAATCAAGGAATTTGAAATGTAGTTTTTTTTTCCCCATTTGTCTCTTTGTCTCTTTCTGCATGCCTTGCTTTTGCTGCATTTATGATGACAGGATTTCAGGAAGCAAATCAACTGTGAGGTGGACCAAAGGTTTCATGTAAGTAGAGGAAGACTAACGGAATAAAAACGGGTTGCTCTTTGACTTATTGGATGAATATTAAAAAAAAAAGGGTACACATTAGATATGTCGACAGCTGCAAAGTTTAAATCTACCATTCATAGAAATTACACGATTTGATTATTAGTTAACATTCACTCCCTGCATCGGTTTTGTCACCTTGAAATGTAAAGTGTAAGTGCAGTATTCAGCAAAGAGTGCAAAGAAGGAAATTAATCTCCAATCATGACAGTTTTGTAACATCCCCTGCTGATTAGGCTTTAGCTTTCACTAGTAGGTTCGACTATTAACTACTATACACAGAACACGCACTTAAATTCACATGACCTTAATAAAAACATTTTGGATTAGGATTAGGTTTTGAGAAACAGTTCGACCGTTTGGCTTTGCTATCATTTTGACAATAGGCTTTGATTTTTCTTTTGATGGCACTATAGCCTCTAATGAGAGCTAATCATGCTAACTTGTGTCACCATCATTATGTGGCTCTTGTTACATAGAGGGGTTTTTGTAGTAGTCTGGACCAGTCTCGAAGCTCACCCTAAAATGTATTTTTCTCAGTTGACTATACTGTGAAGAGGGAAAATTATGTCTAATCACGGTGTCAAATCATGGCTGTGTAGGTTTCCGGTGTGCGTACTGTTGCAGTTCTCTCGTTATCATGTAGGCTGGGAGTTGATGAGAGCATCTCCAATCGGCCTGGCATTGTTTTGGCAAGTGGGACACTTCATCTGATAATGTCAAATGGGGCTAGCAGGCATTATTCAGAGGATCAAATCTCTGAAAAAAGGAAATGTTTTATTCATTAGCATGCAATATATATATATGCTGTTCATAGCCTGTTACCATTATTATGTGAGCTTACTGCCTGAGTGAATACTCAGTGATCCCAGCCGTAAAGGCGAAAAGGGCCCAATGTATTAAGAGCAAGGTCCTCATCACTCCTCAATATTCCATATTTACTTGTGTAACTATTTAAACAAAGCCCAAAATGGCTTTTTGTCACTCACTGTGATTAGGTTTATCTTTGGTTCATGTCCAACTATTTTGGTGATGTTAACACTGACTTGCTGTGATTACAAAGTTATTTATAGGAAGATTTATTTATGTTGTTTCTGTTTTTTTTTTATATATCTCACTTTTCTCCACACAGAGAGAATTCCCCAAATTTTTCACATTCCGTGCCAGAGACAAGGTGGGTATCATATTACAAAAACTACGTTTCAAACAATCAGTTTTTGTGACAATGTACAACTGATGGAATGATTTTGGCTGTTTGCTTGGCGTCCATTCAAAATCATGTTATGATTAGAGGAAACTTTTCACCCTTTGGCAGTGCTGAATTTCACTATGTCACTATCAGCGATGTCTCTTCCTCTCTGTTACCCCTGATAGTTTCACTACAATGACACCACCAAAACTCATTAAAGTAATGAACTCTTTAATTATGTCTCCCATTTAAGAGAAATGACACCCATTAGCAGCTTTCTGAGATTGAGATTGCCCATGATTTCATTTACTTTATACCGTGTGTGGCTCACAGGCATCGTCCGACTCTTATATCAGCTGAGTGCTCCTGAAATTGCCAATTTGAACTACTTGCGTTAATGGAAAAGATGATGGCAGAGAAGCCTAATTTGAGGAAGGGGGAAAAAAAAAAAAGTTATTCAGGAAAGTCTGAAGAGCCCAATGTAAAGTATTGTTGTGTTGCTGTTTGTGAATGTGTCCTGCTTGTGTCCTTATAGTTCGAGGAGGACAGGATTTATCGTCATTTGGAGCCGGCACTGGCTTTCCAGTTGGAGCTAAACCGCATGCGCAATTTTGCTTTGACTGCCATCCCATGTGCAAACCACAAGATGCACCTGTACCTTGGTGCCGCCCGTGTGGAAGTGGGCACAGAGGTGACAGACTACCGTTTCTTTGTGAGAGCCATTATACGCCACTCTGATCTGGTCACAAAGGTAAGACAACAAAGCAACAAGCAGTTGTTTTGTATTTTAGAACCAACACAAATATTCGTCTCTTCTTCTTTATGCTGATCATTAATCATACTTGGCCTCTTGATTCATTCTCTAGGAGGCCTCTTTTGAGTACCTTCACAATGAGGCTGAGCGTCTGCTGCTGGAAGCCATGGATGAGCTAGAGGTTGCTTTCAACAACACAACTGTGCGAACTGACTGTAACCATATTTTCCTCAACTTTGTCCCCACAGTCATCATGGACCCATCAAAGGTTTGTGAAACAATCACACACATCTTTTAATGACCATAGCTGAAATCAGTATTATTAACTTTGTCTTTCTTCTTTTTTGTTTCCCTAAAACTTAAGATCGAGGAGTCTGTGCGTTCCATGGTCATGCGTTATGGCAGCCGCCTGTGGAAGCTTCGCGTTCTGCAGGCTGAACTGAAAATTAACATCCGCCTGACACCAACAGGAAAGCAAATCCCCATCCGCCTCTTCCTCACAAATGAATCAGGCTATTACCTGGACATCAGCCTGTACAAGGAGGTTACTGATTCCCGAACGGGACAGGTGGGGCCCAAAGATCGACAGGTGCGGCACTTCTACATCTTCCATATCATCTGCTTATTGTCCAGTTACTGTTAAAGGGCTTCAGCACCATCTATCAACTTGCAGTTTACTAGCATCTCTTGTAAACTTAAAGCTAAGAAATTGCTATTTGTTACACAGTAGAATATCGATATTTTGACATTAAGATTTGTTGAGGTGGAGTAAAGATCCAGTATGGTGTCATGCCCTTTACCTGGTGGACAATTCTTTCAGTAATGTGTTTGTCACAGCTGACCAGGTAAGATTCACTTCATCCATCTGGCCATTCATTCACTGACGCATCATCGCTTTTATTTATTTTTTTGCTGGGGGCTCACTTTATTATTATTTTTGTGGAATAAAAGTTTGAGGCATGTTTAAAAATTGGCTGCATATTAAATATTGAGTAAGATAGCTAAAATTAAGTTGAAGGACAGTGTTGATGAGGAGTTTTCATTTTTTTTAAAAATCTGCTCTAAAAAAATAATTGCTGCTCAGTGTACACAGAGCTGTTAGGATCTGCAAGATCATTTTCCTGGCTTTATGGTCTTGCGCTCATTTTTTGTGGTTCACTCCCATCCACACTGCATTGTAAGCAACTTGTTTAGCACCAAGCAACAGACAAAGCCAACACCTTTTTGTTTAAAATAGTTGAGCACCATCACCTAGAGAGCAAGATGACACATTTACCATGTCAAATTTGTAAGGTCCCTCGGCACACAAGTCTCAGCTTGTGACATGTTCTGTCTTGATGGTCTTGATAATGGATGATGTTTCCGCCTTTTGTCAGCATGTCCTGTAACACTTGAATTATGCTTCCGATGTATTGTTTGATGATTATTGTATTGGTTGAAGATTTATTCTGTTGCCTTAATTGGGAGGCGATTGAAAGAAATCATTATATCTTTAATGTGACCCTCTTTCTGTATGCTTCTTTGTTCAGATCATGTTCCAAGCATATGGGGACAAGCAGGGCCCTCTGCATGGCATGCTGATCAACACCCCTTATGTCACAAAGGACCTGCTGCAGTCTAAGCGCTTCCAGGCACAGTCTCTGGGAACCACCTATGTCTATGACTTTCCAGAAATGTTCAGACAGGTACAGTTAAAGAAAGGAGAAAAAAAACAACAACTTCTTGACCACTGTCTATGTAGCAGTAATGAGTAATAAATAATTTTAATATGAATGTGTTGTTTTCCAGGCTCTCAAAAAGCTGTGGCACTCAATCCAGGCCTATGCCCACTTACCCAAATGCCCGCTTCCTTCTGAGCTGCTTACTTTCACCGAGCTGGTTCTTGACGCTCAAGGTCAGCTGGTGCAGATGAACAGACTGCCAGGTGGTAACGAGGTCAGTTTTTCCTAATTTCATACATGAATACATGTCAATACGTTACATTTTGGACATTACAGTTTAAATTGCTAAAAATAACACCCATTTACATAGCCCTTTTTAATAGACCCACCCCCCTTGGAAAATGTGCAATTTCGCCTTTACTCTGTAGGTGGCTCTGTGTTTCTGTGTCATGAGAAATTTTTAAATACTTTATTGTTGTATGCCAAAGCCTAGTGCATCATTGAGTGCACTGTTAAATAATGGCTATATAAAGTAGCTGTATGTATATCATTTATAAAATGCTGCACTCTAAATCAGCCTTTGGGCCTGACAAATCAAACCTCTCACATGTCATCTTACCCAGCTACACAATTCGAACATTTACAGTTTATTTATGGTCCATGCTTCTTTTCTTTCTTCCCAGATTGGTATGGTTGCATGGAGAATGACCCTGCGGACTCCAGAATATCCTGCAGGACGTGAGATCATTGTCATAAGCAATGACATTACTCACAAGATAGGCTCATTTGGGCCCCAGGAGGACATGCTGTTCCTGCGTGCCTCAGAGATGGCAAGAGAAAGCAGCATACCTCGAATTTACATTGCAGCCAACAGTGGTGCCCGCATTGGGCTGGCAGAGGAAATCAGACACATGTTTCATGTTGCTTGGCAAGATCCAGCTGACCCCTACAAGGTCAGCCAGCACTCTCTGCCTTCCCTGTCTTGCTTTTAAGTTATGTTACCTGAAAAACTCAACTCTCCTCAGAAAGTTGTGTAAATTCCTTATTTTTCTATTAACCCCCAATATGTGTTTTCTTTAAAATTTACATTTTGGAAATATACACACTGTATGTATTTCCCCCCTGCCTTTCAATAAGTGTATTGACTTGTTATCTTTTTGCATATTTCTCTTGCAGGGCTTCAGGTATATGTACCTCACACCTCAGGATTACAAGAAGGTTTCAGCTCTGAACTCTGTGCACTGTGAACATGTGGAAGATGAGGGAGAATCCAGGTGCATCTTTTTATACTACTTATTAATGCACTTATCTTAGTACGTGCTGAGACAAATGTGCAAGTTAATATAGTATTAGTGAAGTGTGCACAAGTTTGTGGTTCAAAGCCCAGGACATTGCATCTGAAGGGACGATGGAGTGGAAAGGCAATTGGAGGGTCACATGTGGCTTTAACTGAATTTATGTGTTGTCATACAGGTACAAGATCACTGACATCATTGGAAAGGATGATGGGCTGGGTGTGGAGAATCTGAAAGGCTCTGGGATGATCGCTGGAGAGTCCTCTCTGGCTTATGAGGAGATCATCACCATGAACCTAGTAAAGCTGTGCACAACCCGCAAGTTTAAAACAATAGTGCTTGCATGTGGTTTCTTAACATAAATTGAAATTATTCTCTCATCCAATAGGTCACATGTCGAGCCATAGGAATTGGGGCCTATCTGGTGAGACTTGGACAGAGAACTATTCAGGTGGACAACTCTCACATCATCCTTACTGGAGCTGGAGCCCTAAACAAGGTGAAATTGTTTACAATAAAAATGTATATTTAAAGGGTAAAACTGATGCAGCGCTCCCATTTTAACACCAAGTAATTACCAGTTGAATTGTCCCTAAATTTATACAATTGATGCATCTGCATTTTAATGATGAATTCAATATTAATATTCATTATTATTTATACAACATTTCAGCCTAGATAAAAAAAGAAGAGGACACACTCCCATTCTGTTGCTGCCTGTGTGTGTGTTAGCGTCTAAAACCGTTTAAATCCCATACTGTATAGCCTGTTCTATTCTGTTTTTGTCCTTTCGGCTTATCCTGTGAGTTCAGGGTCTCCACAACGGATCATTGTCCGCATGTTGATTTGGCCCAGTTGGGCACATGGGGTTGGACCGGCACTGCAGAGCTGGGAAGGGAAATGGGGTGTTAGGGGTTTTGTGTCTTTGCCCAGAAATACTTCGACATATAGCTGGGACCGGGGATCGAACCACTGACCCTGTGTCCCAGCCTATTCTATTTACAGTAAATAACCAAATTGCGGATTCAGAAATGACCGTTGTGTGTTTAAATAGGAAAATAAGAAATTGGAAAAATATTGTGTGCTTCGTGCTTATTACTACACTGCGATCAGGCCTCCTCCTCACGCCTCCCCCTGTTCTACTTGGATTCCCTTTTCGATCCCAGCCACAGGCTCGCCTGCCACTCAAAGTGGAATAATCGAAAGTGAACCATGAAGTTGTATTTGCATAGAAATGGAGTGACAAGCCTGAGGCTGTAGTGCAGGACACCCGTATCATTTGTTTTTAATCAAAATGAGAAGTTTTGCGGAGGCAGATTGTTTTCTTCATGCAATTTATGGTGGCGAGCGGATGCACGTGTGTGCATGTATGCCTGCATGCTTCACTAGCTACTCTCATCTTGCTTTCAATTCTCTGCCCTTGTCAGTGCATTAAGATGACTCCATTTAAAATTAGATGACAGATTGCAACATGTCAAATCATGTAAATGGCCCAATGATGGCATACCTATTTTCTGCAAGCTCAATTGTTTTTAGATGGGCCTATTGTTTAGCTAGTTGGAATAGACTCGTTGGAGTAGTAGGCGTGTCCACATTGGGTAGATCTATTGCAACATACTGCATCTTTTGTTTATAATTTGTCTGGATATTACTTAACTAGTGAGTTGGGCAGTATGTTTTTTTTTTGTTTTTTTTTCCTGCCCAATTATCATGTGGTTTCCTGGATATTAACTGAAATCTAATAGAGAGCAGGAGGCTTCCACCCACAGATCATCATGTCATTATCTTCTGGAAGGCTCTCATTATTTCATGGGGACTGGTTTGTAACTACGAGAGCAAATACCCCAGTGAGCTGTTACATCCAGTTGGCGCCTTGTTTTCTTCCTCGAAGTCATCTCCCTCTATTCCTGCTCCTATGTGCCCTCCTCTTCTTCCTGCTGTGGAATCTTAATGAAGCCAGTGATGGCCAGAGGCACAGGGGTTTTGTGTATGTCAAGGTGACTGCAATGTTTCTTGGAGCCGCGGGCTTTTCTGACAGTTTTAGGAGAGTGCCCTAGATTTGTAGCCAGATACATAATCATTAATGGTAATAAAGAAAGTAAATGATGGCTGAAGAGGTGAGAGCTGAGAGTACAGATTGAACTCCTCTCTGATTTTTATGGAACCATGTCAGTGCCCTGCCACCTGTTCTAGGCTGCTTGTGAAAATAGGGTGGGCTGGGAGAGAGATTATATGGCTTCAGGTTGGCACCAGGGCAGTTTCAAGGGCAAATGTACTTTGGTGGCTTCCACCTCACGCAGATACAACAGCCTCTTTCTCAACTGCTAGTCACAACTGATCCAACTGTGGAGGACTTAGACTATGCGCAATAAAATGGGATGTGAGCGAGTTTAATGAATTCCACGAGTGTTGGATGAGAAAGGGCAGGTGTTAATTCACTTGTCTGTTAGCTTCTGCCACTCATCCTGGGGGATTTTCTAACACCCACCTGTGACTGCTTTGATAGAGAGATTTCTGGCTGCTGATCATTTGTATTGACAAGGCAGTGGGACAGTGTAATGTGCCTGCTGTTACTTGGCTGCCTGCGTGTTTGCGTGTGATCTCATTGATCCGCAGCTCCCCCGACCAAAACCTGGTAGCAGCACCTCCTGTTGTCAGCCAGTGTTGCACAGTGTGAACAGTGGATTCATTCTGTTGCTTCCACTAGAGGACAGAGGGAGGAGGCTTTTAAAGGGTAAATGACCACAAAAATTACATTGGACAGAAAACTGCTGCTGCAGTATTCAAACATGTTTCAACAGCAGAGGGGCACTTTAGTGCTGGATGTGATTTAGTGTATTTAAAACATGAAAGCCTTAAGCCAGAGGTCTTACCAGAACTATAGATGCATGTCAAAGAGATTTAAAAATTCATGCATTTATCTTTTTCCAACAGGTTCTGGGCAGAGAAGTGTACACATCAAACAACCAGCTTGGTGGAATTCAAATCATGCACAATAATGGCGTAACTCACTGTACAGTAAGTGATGATTTTGAGGGAGTCTTCACTCTTCTCCAGTGGCTGTCCTACATGCCCAAGGTAATATAGCTGTTCAAAATAGATGCTACATATTGCATTTATCTGAATGTTCAGAGCTTTTTCCAAATATGTTACATCTTCTTTCTTCAGTGTAAATTTAGTCCAGTGCCCATCCTCATGGCCAAGGATCCCATAGATCGACCAGTAGAGTTTGTTCCAACCAAGGCTCCTTATGACCCACGCTGGATGTTAGCAGGGCGTCCCAGCCAAAGTGAGTGGCCATCTCTGTGTTTTGGGTTAAAAAATTGTCTTTGTCTCGTTAAACATTAAATGTTAAATGCCAAAGAAAGGTCTGATTAATTAATCACCAAAAGTCTGTCTCAGCATCCAAAATGAACAATTGGTCACAGTGTGTTATTTGAAGTAAATATAAAGATTCGTCATCTATGACTAATATCCCTTTGGGTTAAAGGAGCAAATAATTCATTACTTGAGGAAAGTTATTAACTATGTAAGAGAGAAACAGCGAAGCATGGCGTCACACTGCTAAACACGAGACCAATATAGTACCAAAGTGGATCCAATGTGTTTTACATCGCAGGTCAGGACTGAGCAGGTTCCACGTCAGTGTAATTATAGCCCAGGACAGAAAAGAGATTGGGGGACAGTGTTAGAATCCAGTCAACTTCTCTGGTAGTGATGAGTGACAAGGCTTGATTGAATGGTAACCTCTGAGGCTGGGTATCCTCCTCACAGTGTCCAGGCTGAAAAAAAAAGAGCTGAGCAAGCCTCTATATACAGTCATACATCCTCATGCTGCCAAGGTTCCAGATTCTTGGCAAAAGAGGTACATAACCTCATACTCCATCAGAAAGAATGTCTGATTTGTTTATAGTTTTTTTTTTTTTTTTAATATAGAAAGACAGTTTTGTCTGAAAATAGATTCAGTTCCAATTCCAAATGGCAATATTCAACTCTACTCATTTGTTTTTACTTTCTGCACTCTCTGTGACTCTATCTCCTCTCTGTATAAGCTCCAAAGGGTTCCTGGCAGAGTGGTTTCTTTGACCACGGTTCCTTCATGGAGATCATGCAACCATGGGCTCAGAGTGTGGTGGTAGGCAGAGCCAGGCAAGTCCTAACAAAACACTAAACCAAGATGCTGCTGCTAAAAATGTTTATGCCATGGACGATTATCCTGGCATTATAAAACTTTTATTAAAAAAAAAAGAAGTATATTTGTAGATGTCGATGCTGAAAGATGCTTTCTCCACAGACTGGGTGGGATACCTACTGGAGTGGTTGCTGTGGAAACTAGATCAGTGGAGCTGTCCATCCCAGCCGATCCAGCCAACTTGGACTCAGAGGCGAAGGTAAGGTTTCCCTCGATCCACATACTTAATTCTCAACTGTCACAGTATTTATACACTTACAGAATGTATATGATGCTGACTCTCTCATTTGTATACTTAGATCATCCAGCAGGCAGGACAGGTGTGGTTCCCAGATTCTGCTTTCAAAACAGCCCAGGCCATTAAAGACCTGAACCGGGAGGGTTTACCTCTCATGGTGTTTGCCAACTGGAGAGGCTTTTCCGGTGGAATGAAGGGTACTTTCCGTTTCATAGCAATGAACTGATCTGGATTTAACCCTTTTCGATACCTAAGTAATATTTTTGTTTTATTAGACATGTACGACCAGGTGTTGAAGTTCGGTGCTTACATTGTGGACGGGCTGAGGGAGTACAAGCAGCCAGTACTGGTTTATATTCCCCCACAGGCTGAGCTCAGGGGAGGCTCCTGGGTGGTTATAGATCCCACCATCAACCCTCGTCACATGGAGATGTACGCCGATAAGGACAGCCGGTGAGTTGGACAGAAAAAAGACATGTAGAAAATTATCATTATGAAATCCCCTCTGCTCACCTAAATTATTCTTGTCTCCAGAGGGGGAGTGCTGGAACCTGAAGGAACCGTAGAGATCAAGTTTAGGAGGAAGGACTTGGTGAAGACCATGAGAAGGGTTGATCCCGTTTACATGGGCTTGGCTGAAAGATTGGGTGAGTCGTTCAGTTCAGTTTTAACTAAAGGCTGTTCCTCTCAGCCTTGATCTCATTTCTGGCTTTCTCCCTGTCACCCTGTGGTAGTAGAGAGCAATATATCTGGTTGGAGCGTGTGTGCTTTCGCTGTTGTTCTTTATTTGGGTTGATTGCATCATATCTGCTGCACTCCCCCCGGGAGACATGTCGATCACAGCCTGCTCGGATCAATCACCAGCTCTCCTGTGCCTCCTGTCCAGCCTATTGATTCCTCCGGGGCTCGGAGGAACTGTGGTCCAATGCTGTGTGAGCTTGCTGCTTTGGGCAAACTAGTGGAATGGAGGGTCTGAGAGTTATACACTGGAACAGACTAAATCTGTCTTTGCTGACAGCAGCTTGAGGACTTGGGGAACAAAAATACTGTTAATTCACAGCCGCACGTAGAACTTGATTTGATGTTAGTGAGACTAACATCAAAGCCTCGGAACTATTTTATAAGGATTAAATTTTCAGCTTTCACACCTAAACTCTGTAATGCACTGTCCTGTAGCTCTTTTTTATTAATTAGCCATTTCTTTCCAATGTGCTCAGACCTATTTGTCAATTTTTGAAAAATCATTTATTGATGTTTGATGGTATTATTTAAAACCCCCAAAAGGTACCCCAGAGCTAAATCCTAATGATCGTAAGGAACTGGAGACTAAGCTGAAAGAGCGTGAAGAGTTTCTCCTGCCCATCTACCACCAGGTAGCTGTGCAGTTTGCAGACCTCCATGACACACCTGGTCGGATGCAAGAGAAGGGTGTCATCACAGTAAGAGCCTTCCACTTTTCTTTCCCTTTTTGTCTTTTATACTTACATTGCCATGTAGTGAATGTGGTTAAACCTAAAAAGCCCACAGGGATGTGTCAGTTTAGATTCTGCTGCACCTGCCCAGTGAGTGATTTTTTGGTCTCAGCATGCTCCTTATACAGTAATTATCTTCTGATGAACCTGGTCGATCACCTTAGAAACCACAGAGCAGCCTCAGGGATGCCTGATCTCATTTGGTGTCTTCCCAGGCCCATTTTTCATATACAAATGCTCACATTCACGTTGCTCACATGACCTTAAGGTTGTTTCGCAGATGGATGACTGTAAGGGTTTTTTATCACACACAGTAATGGAGGGAACGACTGATTAACTGTACTGGTTTGCCTGTTCGAGTCAACTACATTAGCCGAGAAAGTCATAATGGTAGTTCCTAAATTACATCCTCAAACCTTCAGTCTTCTGTGATGAGTGCTTGATTTACAGGATAACACATTTCAGGCTTTCGTGACATTTGATAATATGTCCGACTTGATAGTAGCTCTTAAGAGTAGCTTCTTATCTTTGTCTCTTTCAGGACATACTTGAATGGCAAACCTCCCGTCACTTCTTCTACTGGCGTCTGCGGCGTCTGCTGCTGGAAGACACAGTAAAGAGGAAGATCCAAGTGGCCAACAGTGAGCTGACAGACGGTCAGGTCCAAGCAATGCTGCGCCGCTGGTTTGTGGAGGCAGAGGGAGCTGTTAAGGTAAAACCATCCACATACCGAACATATAGGCTTTGTTCAATATAGTCATGATTCAGTGACTGAGTGGGGAAACTCAAACCATTTAAATTTAACTGGAGATATATATATACACACACACACACACACACACACACACACACACACACACACACACACACACACACACACACACACACACACACACACACACACACCACACACACACACTGGTCCTTCCCTTTCTCAGGCTCAAAGGTGCAGCCACAAGGGGACAGGAGCTGTCCCAGTGTTTGAATCTCCTAAGAAGTGGCCCTTCTTGTTAGCTAATATATTATCCCAATCAGCACTGTCTGTCTTAAGCCACAATTAATCACAGCCCTGGCACGTGCAGATAGGAGAGCAACACGCTGTTTCTTAATTAAAAGCAAACAGATTAAAAATGATTAATAAGGGCATTAAATGTTCTTGTGGACCTCAAGCAGGACTGTTCATAAAAAAGGCAAAAGCCATTAAACCCCTCCGCCCTCAAATCTTTGCTAAGCCCTCCAGCCTGGCTTTGTTTAGGATCAGAGATGCCAGCACTCATGAATACTAATTTTCCCATCAGGTCCAGTCAACAAAGCATCAAACCCTCATTTTTTTGCCTGTCCATTTTTGTTGTTGTTTTTGATATTAATTTATTTTAAAAAAAAGTAAATATTTTATCCATGTGTTTTTGAAGTTATACTTGTTTTCTGTGACTTTCGAAAATATGTTAACATATTTTTACACTTTAACTACTGTATAAGTGTCCTTTTAGGCTTCGTTATTTCGCAAATATACATAAAGCCTCATATGTCCTTTAACACCCCCCCCCCCCCCCCCCCCCCCCCCTGCATTTCACAGGCCTATCTGTGGGATAACAATGAAGAGGTGGTGGCATGGTTGGAGAGGCAAATAGCCGAAGAAGAGGGCGCAAGGTCTGTCATTGATGAAAACATCAAGTACATCCGCCGAGATCACATCCTCAAGCAGATTCGCAGGTAATAAGACTAGTCAATGCAGGTTCAATGTGAAGTGTTGTATGGTGCAGCTAATTTACATCTGCCTTTACCCAAGCTGTCTATACATGACCTTAATGTTATGTTTTGTTTTGCCCTTTTTACTTTTAGCCTCGTCCAGGCCAATCCAGAGGTTGCCATGGATTCTATTGTGCATATGACACAGCACATCTCACCAACACAGAGAGCCGAGGTGGTACGTATCCTGTCCACGATGGAGACATCAGCCTCCTCCTAGTGGGAGGCTGGCCTCACCTCCGTGCCTAGATGGATGCATTTAGGCCAGAATCACAGCCAAAGAAACCTGGCTCAGCTGGACTTACTGGGGTCTGCACTGCAAAACCGAGGTTAGAGGAGCCAACATGATGGCCCTTGGCAGCTGCCAGGTTACTGATGAGATGTTGGCAATGATTCTCACTGCGAAAGAATTTAGATGACTGACATCAGCCACAATATTTTGTACATTGTATTACAAGTACACTAGTGCTTAGATAAATCAATGTGTTTTGTACTTAAGTGCAATTGAAAAATGACTAAAGAACTATCTACTGATTAATATGTAATAACATGTTTGGAGTTTAATCAGTTGGCCCAAATGGATGTTGATGCGTCCATGATAATCAGTGACCTCCATTGTTTTGAACTGGAGTGTGCACCATAACAAATTTAGAATGTTGCTGTCGTATTAAAATGCACCTTGGTTTGTGACATACGCTTGTTAAGATTTGCACGTGTTTTGATGACCAGCTCGACAATGGCAACACATTGCTGGGGGCATTAAAAAAAAAAAAAAAATTGGGTTTTAAACTAAGTAAGGAGCACTTCGTTACTGAACAAAGACGGGGGACACTATAACAGATTTGGACAGGAGAGCCCAGCAGGGAGCAGGGAAAGGGTCCCTTTTAGACCCCGACTGTTTCTCAGTTACCCTGCAGTGAGCAATGGGCTGCTCGCCCTACAACAAAACCACAGCTGTCCCTTCTGTTCCGACTCCCACAGTACACACATGCTGCTTTACATGCACTTTACTTCTGACTGTTCCCCTCAGTTGCATGTAGAATGAAGCCTGCACATTTGTAACCATTGCATCTAGAATACGTACACACATTTAGATACACAGTAATACTCTAAATAGAGAGTTCATATGTACACGTTTAAATGACGGACAGTAATATTTAGGGCCTAATAACATGCTTATTTAGGGGAAAAAAGCCTTTTCTGCCTAGGGTTATTTTTTTGACAACTATTGTCCTAAAACCAATCATTAAAAGTTGATTAGTTTTTTTTTTTTAGGTGTGTGTGTGTGTGTGTGTGTGTGTGTGTGAGTGAGAGAGAGAGAGGGTTTTAAATTTTGTTTTTGTTAGTTTTTTAACTAAAGAGCTATTTTTCGAATTCGCAAAAAAAGTTAGGTGGCTAAATTAATAAATATTTGTGAAAGAACAATGTTCGCTGTATGTTACATGTCAGATATAACATCTAATTTTAGTGCGATCCACGTTAACTGTTCTATTTAATGTTTGTAACTTGTGTAAAATAACTGTTACTATACACTACTCTTAGAATTGTAAGAAATGGGGAGGATTTTATGCAGTACCATTCTTTTTTTCTTTTTTTTTTTTTGTCACTTGGTATTTGTCTCAACGGGTTTTCAAGCTTCAAATTTGATTTGAGATCAAACCTCAATACTCTGGATGCAGCTGCACAAAAACTTGAAGTTTAATCTTAATAGTTCATTCTGTTTTGCAGTTGGGTATGTTTAAAATTGTGTTGTTGGTTCACTTGAGCTGAAATCACTGATGTCTGAATATGTGTGTCAGCATGTGAAATTTGATTTAATTGAAGTGTGTGGGGGAATTGTTAACTTTCAAACTTGTAGCAATAGAGGACTCAAAGCTTTAGGAAATTTTAAGAAGTCACCAGAAGGTCTTAGAGAATTAATTCTTTTTACAACAAATCTTGCAGTTTGTGACAAAGCTTAGTGTCAAATAGGAAAAGACTACCAATCTAAGTTTTCCAACATTTCCATAATCAATTATTTGTCTAAAATGTTTAACTTTAAATCCTGCCAAAATTGAGTCCCAGCTTGTTTGGAGTCTTTGAAATATATTTCAAATTGAGGCTGTTTGTACTGATATTGGTGAATTGATCACAATGATGCGACTTTTCTTTCTCACTTTCCCCAGTGAGGCAAAATTGTTGTGTGTACTGTCCTGTTACTGACATCCATTTGCAGTGAACTATGCTTCCGCACATTGCCTTTTTAACGCTTGCCTGCAGTTGTGGTTAATTTTCTATTTTTTTTTTTTTTTTTTTTTTTAATATAAATCTTAAATCACTGTTTGAATTCCATTTTCTCCACTTCAGTTTGGTACCAGTGGACAGGTACATTATGGCAACTGTAACATAAAAGAATATATTTAAAGAAGAAACTACATAATTATCAGAAGCTGCACTATAATGTTAATTTCAGTCCTGTAAATCATTGTGTCATGTGCTCCGCTGAAAAAGCTATATCAGTGATGTAAAATGGCTTCATGCTCAGTGCTGCTCATGTGCCTGTGTTGACATGTAGTTCAGTTGCTTCATAAGTAACTGTTTATTCACTGTATAAGGATGGAGAATAATTTCCACCAATGAGCTCTAAATGTGTTTGAAAATTTAATAAAGCTTCCCCAACTTAGTTTGAAGTGTGTTTGTGCAAAATGTATATCTAACCCTTTTTTATTACTTTAAGCTGGTGTTTTCAACAGAACTCAAGTTAGAGAGAATTTGCAGTAATTTAATTTGTCAATAGTTTTTATATATATATATATATATATATATATATATATATATATATATATATATATATATATATATATATATATATATATATATATATATATATATATATATATATATATATATATATATATATATATATATATATATATATATATATATAGATTATCCTCAGAACAGATAATCACATCCCTGGAAGCCTCATTAATTTCAGTACACTGGAGAGACATTTTCTCATTGCTGCAAAAATGATAGTCTTCCTACTCCTCAATCCACAGATGAATAAAGTAGCATTTTATTCCTGGCTTTTAAACTTCAACAGTATTAAGGAGAATGAGGCAGATCAAAGAAATATTAAGGGATCTATCTTATCCTGTGCCATTCTTTCATATCATACCCTTGGCTCTGTCAACTCTATTTCCATCCTACCAACAAATATGTAAGACAAATTGAGTTGCATGCACCCAATACCCACCACAATTATGAGAGGCCCAATAAGAAAATGAGTCATTTGGTGGTATAATTGGAAGTGCGCCTTTCTTCGTCTTCCTGGTTTCCCAGAGGGTTTTGCTCATTTGTGGTGGCATGCTAGGCTGGCTAATTCTTATTTTAATCACTGACAAACTGTAGAATCGGGTTCCTCTTCAATCACTTGAGTGTAAAGAAAAGAACTAGTTGGTGTAACTTGGAGGAAACATAATGCGTCTTTAACTTACCGTGTGGGTTGACTTACAATTAAACGCATCTTTTGGGTGACCGAAATAACTAGTTCTAATTTTACAGTAAAAGAAAGCTGACGTCAAGCTTAGAATGTCGATTTTTATTTTTATTTATTTTTTTTTCAATTCTGCAAAGCCCTGGTAGGTGCCGGTTTCAGGCAGAAGTGTGACAAAAGGGAACAGAAATATTAATGGAAAAAAAGAAAGAAAATCAGTGTCTGAGATGAGATTGAAATGGAGGCATTACGTTTGCGCAGAGGGGAGGCTCAATCATGCATCTGAGGCAACCATAATTCCATATTCACGCTTCTCGGTGACTTGACAGCACTTAAGAGACAATGCCTGTGACCCAGTTGCAGGATTCCAATTAGCACGGTGTATGCAACAGTTGAGATGAAAAGAGAACAGGGTCTTTACAGTGCCCCGGGGCTGTCTGATTACTGCCTGAAAACAAGAGTCTTTTGCCCATGACAAAGAGAAGACCGACACAGAGGGAGTGCAAGGCCCCAGCTGCTCCCCGTCTCTCCAGGCTGAGGATTCTGAAGAGCTCATCTCATTTCCGCCTGTGCACGTTCCTTTTCACATTTCCACCATATTGGAAAGTGTACAGTAAGCACAGTTGAAATAGGACGGTTTTCAGTTGTGTCTTGTGAAGTGAAAAATTGTTGTCTATAGATTTTTTTTCCCAGTCTAGGACAGGAACAGATGACCTGTGGGTCATAGGACTGCTCCTTATACATCAATGCACCTTCAATGTTTAATAAGGAAAACAAACAAACAAACAAACAAAAAAAAACATGGTATTATACCTAAGTTGTACTATACTTCTAAGTGTATTTTCCATAATTGTAATGAACCTTGTACAGAGGGAGTGTTTCATTTAAATGTTTGACTGTATTAAATACTTTAATTCAATATTTAAGTATCACTCACATTAAAGGTTAACTATTATTTACATAATATTAGTGAGCTCATTTTAATAATATTCTTCAAAAGGTTCTACATTATACATAGTCATAGTTTAAATATTAGTTTTAGTAATAATATGATGTTACATATAGATTCACAACTTTTGTAAAAGCTGTCAGTTGTTAAACCAACAATAAATAAAAAAAGCCTTTTGGTGGCGCTGTCTGTATCACATACAATAAAAATGGTAATTTTTTTTATGTATGTATGTATGTATTTATCCTTATATTTAAGTAAGCATTTCTACATTCCTTTGATTGAAATCTCAACTTACAACTTACAACAATAATTTGAGACCTCAAACAGAGCTTGGAAGAATTACTAACCATTTCTGCTACTATAATTTATACCAGCAGTAAATAACACTTCCAACTAAAAGTGTGTAAATTAAAATTTCCAAAGCCTATGTGTCATCATCTGGACTAAAGTGTATAGAAGTTGTTTCTTTTTCCATTAAATGTAGTGTACAGGATATAGTTTTATGATACAGCATTGGTCCCATATGAGTTTCAGGGGAACCTCTAAAATACTGTTGCCGCACAGTTGGCCAAAACATTTCAGACTTCAACTGTTTGATACACCTAAATTATAAAGGGCATAGTAAGTTTCTGTCAAGCAAATTTCATTAATATATCAAAATTTTGAGTTAATGATGTGTTCGTTCTTTAATGTGAGTGGGGCCAACCTGCAGAGTTATCGTCAGGCAGTGAATCTCTCCAGGGGCACAACGACAGCCTGTCAGCCAGCTGTATGAGAAGCTTAAGCCCCAATCCGTGTTTGAAATGTGCCACAAGGGTCAAAGATTACAACACTCTGTGATTATGACCACATAATGCATGCATTCTTATTCTGCAAGAGCTTGGCAAACACTGGCCGAGGACTGACTGATCTCCAGGACGACAGAGACGAGTGATGTTTCACAAGGAGACAAACCTGCTGCCGGCAGAAGAGAAAGAAAGCATCAGGATACAACAAAGGTCTGAAGCTATGAGCCCATCAACAATGCAATTTAATTTAAGTCAGCATGACTGGCAGGTGAACACAATGCAGTCCCTGAAACAGGCGTGGAACAAATTACTTTTCTAGCTACCACATCAGGACCACGTCATTTAATGAGAGCAAACTTTTCTCCATAGCAAAGGTGAATGTCCCTTGTGAATCAGTCTCTGTCTCACCATCTCTTTCAATCTTTTCTTGAACATGTAAATGACTTGTTTCAGACACTTGAATTTCTGTCTGTCTGTCTGCATTATTTGCATTAACATGTGTTTTGCCTCCACTAAAGCCTTGAATTGTAAGTACTTGCCTCAGCTCAGCAGGTCAAACTACGTTTAGTTCACCAATTGTTGTGGATTTAAGAGGATGTCCAGTTTATGACCTCTGCTGCAATCTGTGGTACATCTTCAAGAGGAAGTTAATATGAGGCTGCAGCTGACACAATAACAAACCTGCTGTTCGTTCCTAAACTTGCTTCTTAGGCACTTGACTATAGATCTGTTGCTAATATTAACATAGACAATGTGAATCGCAGCCGATATGAACAAATACCATAAGTGCAGCAGTGCATTGCAGACCAGGTAAATCTGCTCCCTGTGCCATGCAGCAGCCCCCCCCCCCCCTCCATAAACACACGCTTCCAACATTAACATTCATGGAGCCACTGAAGTGTGGCAAGCCATGTACATCAAGCCAACGGTGATGCGGGGGGAGGGGGAAGAGGCAGGATGGAAGAATTGAAGGGGCGGGACACAGTGGAGAAATAGCGCAGTATGGTATTGTGGGGAAGGTCAGCAACCAAGGTGTCACATATATGTGGTCATAGATCACAGTTATTACTGCAGGAAATAATGTGAAAATCATACGTGACGGTCCACATTACATCCTGGAGGACAGAGAAGTCACTACACCTGTTTGGTTCAGCACTTGGGTCCACACTGAATAATTGGACGGAGTAACATAGGTCCAGCTTCTTGATATTTTGATTTTGATAGATATTCATTCCCCAGAAGACGGGGGGCCTAGTGTCTCAGTGGTAGACCATTGTGTTGGGATACAGAATCCCACCCCACCAGGTGTGGCCCTGCCCAGCCACCAAGGGCCACCCTGGTGCCGGTCCCGATCCAGAGGGTAAAAAAAAAGAATGAAATCAGAGAGTTGCGGCAGGAAGGGCATCCGCCTTCAAAACTCATGCTGAATCAATGTGGGGCACACGTTCCAACGTGGTGACCCCTGAAGGGACAAGCTGAAAGCTGTTGATCCTATTCAGTCCCCAGAAGCTGAATCCTGCTGACTTGTCCGTTCATGAGGTTTGCATTATTGGTTTAAATATATCTTGACAAAACCGGACAATGGCCATGAAATTTTATACAGACATCCATGGTCTCCAGCAGATACAACAAGCCACATCCTAATGAAATACATGCAGTGTGAAGGCAATGAAGACCTTAGACTGTGACTCAAGCTTCCCCCTTGGATAAATGCTCAATGTTTCTCTTCCAGAAACAGATGTTGTTCAGTGTGTTTGCATGCACTTAAGTAACCTGTTTACTAAGAGAAATCAGTCAGGTGTGGTGACTTTTGTTGAAAACAACATACAGAGCATACAAACATATTAAGGGACTGGTGTGCATGCTGTAAAGTTTCATGACCTCCCCATGCAGCATCCCAGTATAAATTAGCAAGAGAAGACACAACCTGATTGCCTGTAGGTGTGATGACCCTGCTGTTCACCCTATGGCAGCTGGGACAGGCTCCAGTCCAGTCCCTGTGACCCTAAACATCATAAGTAGTTGCAGATAATTGTTGGACACAACATACACTAAAGAACAATTCCACCAAATAGCCTCAGTGTGAGTTGTGGAATGCACCAAGCTGCCGACTGAAAGGCTCCAGGTGAACGCAGACATCAGTCCAGCGTTGGCCTGTTTTGAGAGGTGTGCCACATTGAAATGCATGCATTAGAGGCATATCGGTGGAGCGTGGAAGTCAACTCCCCATGGAACTGTTGGTTTACTGCTCCTCATAGGTCCTCTAGGATGGTTGGATCTGTGGCAGTGTCCTCTGCCTCTGAAGGACAGAGCCAATCAAGCAGACAAATCACTGCGTTTGACTACATACTGTATAGGTTAGTGTAACAGATGCTTATACAGTTCTGAACAAGATGTTCCACTGCTTTATCTTCATAAAGCGTTGGAAAGAAAAGGAGAAGACTATTGCGTAAGATACAATAAATGACACTTTCAGGGCGGTGGAAAAAAATAGTTTGCTGTACTCTGGTTCATTGTTGTAGTCTCTTGATATCTTTGGTATAATGCAGTCATTTCAGTTACCTCAGCCTGTGCTGTAAACCATTTTCTATCAGCTTGCTTTTGCTCATCAGTCCTCTCCCTTTCAGACAAGTAAAGGGAAGGGAAGCAATGGACTTTGAAGAAAGACTTGAGCAAATGAACCCACCACCATCAACACCTCAAGTCCGCCTGCCCACCCCACTGACCACACGTATGTACACATACATTTTGAAAAGCAGAGCTTTTTTCACACTGGAACATTGCGCGCACGATTGTAAATCATAGAACCTTCAGCCTTTTACGTGTCACATCTTTGTCTCAGTGTTGCAGCCACACTAACTACATACAAAGTGATCTAAAAGAACTCAGTGCTGAAACCTAGTCAGACATAAAACTCAAAATATGTTGGATTCAAACGATTTTTGTCTGTTTCATACTCTTTAAAAATATGCAGTGATTAAAATCTCACAGAGAGCATCTGCTTTTGTTTTTGTGAGTAAACGACTTTTCAGTATCCATAACTACTAAATACTGAAATCTCCTCAGTTCTTGTCCCAACAGATTAAACACTGCAGGAGAAGAAAGTAGGAGGGGAACTCTTATGATTCTGTCCTCTTCAGCTTTAATCAAAAGTACACTGATGTGCTGAAGCCGCCCCCCCCCCCAAACTCCTTCCATAATAATGGGCCGCTAAAAATTCAGGAGGCAGGCTCCACACAAATCACTCGCCAGATTTGAGTCCAATGCAATAAATATGTAAATGAGGAGAAGCCAATGTCTCGTAGCTTGGAGATCAGCACAAGGAGGGAAAAAAAAAAAAAGAAAGCACTGTATTAATTGCCTGTGGCCAGAGGAATTCTATTACTCTGGGCATTGATTATAAAATTGTATGTGTGAATGATTTTCATGCAGAAAGTGTGCTACCAAGCCTCGAGCTAAAAAGGAAGAAAGAGTCAAATTAGAGAATTGGGACAGATTGTGCAAGTAACTCACAAGAATCAGAAACCACAAAAAGGCCAGATTTAAGTTCAAATAAGATTTAAATTAGAAAATACAAAAGCTTTCCATCTCACATTACAATAATTACTTTTGAAATCACAACATTTGACTAAGTGTACTGGTATTTACTTGCATTCAAGATTTCCTTTTATCAGGTTTTAGAGCTTCCCTCTCTTTGTTTTTAGGAGTTGAAGCTCATAAGGCAGTGACACAACCTAAGACAGTGGACTATTTGTTTTATTCAACTACAGACTTCCCACTATAACATAGGTGACATTTTTACACACTAAACCATAAAGTGAGAGTGACAAATAATCATAAAAAGGCTTTACAGTAACGATTGTTTGGCCAAAGCAATTGAACAAAATAAACCTAATTGTCCAAATTTGTCACTTTGTGTTTGACAGACGTTTTTGGACCACGGTCAGGAGACAAATTGTGCTGCACTGATCCTTCTGGAGACACATTTAAATTAGCTTATTGTAAAAATTATGTGTGCAGGTCAGTCACTACTCACAGGACAAATAATTACAAAATTGTACAAGGTTTATCCAACAGTCACTCTAATCACTGTCAGCTAGATTTAAATTGATTTGCTGGCCTCCTGTTTGACTTGCAAATCTCTCTCTTAATCGAGGCATTTTGTTCAGATAAACACGGATTAGTTTGATTAACTGCATAACATTATTTCCAACAGACTCAAGCTGGTAGGCTTTTTAGGCTTTAAACTCACAGAAAGAGTTTCAAACATTTTAGTATATATATAAATATGCAATTTGAAGATCTATTGTGTTGCTGTACTTGTTTATCTCTGGTATCATCCAATATGACTAAAATGCCATCACATGTTGAGTTTGTCCTATACACTGCTCATTAGTTAATTTAACATTTTTAACATAAACTAATGATAATGCATTTACTCTATACTTTAGCTAGCTGGGTTGGTAACTTACATTAAGGGTGAGCATTGAAAAACCAGCATCAACCTGTGTTAACATTTCTAACATTGCCAATAATGGTAATGACATGTGGGAAGACAGATGCTGTGATTAGAATCCAAAGTGAAAACAACTTCTATTCACCATATATATATATATATATATATATATATATATATATATATATATATATATATATATATATATATATATATATATATATATATATATATATATATTCTTCAGTAAGAAAATACAGTATGCCGCACAAGCTGGGGTGAAACTGGACAATAATGTGCCTCCAGCTTGTTTTTCAATTTTGTACCTGACTGAATTCTCAGAAAGCCCCAATTTATATCTTTCAACAACAAAGTGATTTTATTTCCAGAACAAGTTATAGTCTACCTGTTTAAAGAGAAGGTCCTGGTTGTACCGTATTTTCTTCTGCTCCCTGATTACCACCAACATGGAATCTATTTTAATTGAGTGTCTTCAGTCTTCAGTGTAAGCTGCCTCACAACTGTAAATATTCGTTAGCACACCAATTCTGAACAGTACAAAGTGCCCAACAAATAGCATTTTAATAACGTTTGCTAAATACTAGAGTTTTACAGATGCGACAAATTAGTGAACCTATATACGTATGAATCAATGGTTTTGGGGAGAGCTTCAGGATGCACCGATCAGTGATTTGTTTAAAATAAAACGACAAAGAATATCATCTAATCCTTTGATTTGAATATCTAATACTTTAGTTTCACTTATACCATTTGTGTGTTGTTGCTGAGAATAGTGCTTCAGGACATGTCGCCTTGATTTAAATGGGTCAAAGCCTTTCAGTCATATTGGCTGTAACTTCATCTCACATCATCTCTGCCCATGCTTTAGACCTGGCCATAAGATGTCAAACCCAACGTGAATGTTAAAAACTGATTGCGTAGAGGGAATTACAGGTTTTCATCCATGTCCCCCTCCACATTTGTCCATTGCCCCTCCCCAAACTGCCTCCCTGCTCTGCACCTCTAGCTGCCTTTTTTTTACATTGAACCAGGTTCTGTCCACCTTTATGCTTCTCTCACTTTTTCCTGACTCTCTGTCAACTGTCATCAGCTTCGTCTCCACCACCATCAGAAATTCTTCAACACATGACTTGCAGTAGAAGTAATTTCAGACATGCAAATGAGTCCCTGCAGCGTTACTTATCAAATAAACCAGAAAATACCCAGAAAACGGACACGTCCCAAATAGATGAAGCCCCTTTGTGTAAAACATACTGGACATGCAGCACATTCCAGTTTAATAAACTCATGTCTCTAAAACATCGCATTTGCTAATAGAATTGTTTTTGTTTGTGTGAGGAATATTATTATTATGTACAAATAGCAGTCAGGTTAAAGCATTTTTTGTGGTGGGTTTTTTCCCCCTTCCCAATTGTAAACCAACATGAGCCACTCAAAGGTAAACAGCTCACTAACATGTGCATCCTAAACGTTTGCTGACCGATTGCTTCTGGATTTCAAATTGATTGTGGGCTAGATGACTTGTCTAGATTAGGGAGCACATTCAGTAACAACACAATGAGCAGGCGTTGTGGATGCTGCAGCAGACACTTTTCAAAGAAAATGCACAAACCTCTCCACTGAAGTCATAAATCATCTTGTCAGGATGTTTCCAATAGTAACAGTAGTAGTAGTTCTGGATAAAAGGCCATCATTTAGCAACTGAACATTCCCAGTGTTACAATAATTAAACATACTGCTGATCCAAAAATGTCTGATTTATACGCCATTTGTGTGTTGCAGACATTTTGTTTAACATTGTCAACCAAAGAAAACATTTTCTATAAAGCAACAAATCTATTAATTTCCCAAATCTATTAATCAAACAACCAATTGGAGCAAATTGACCATGACGATTTCAGAATTCAGAATGGTTCTTGACTGACCTTTGTTTAAAAAATGTAATTTATAATTACATGCAAGTACGAACAGAGAACCAGTACAAAAAGTAACATTACAGATTGAAAATGTTTTTCTCTATATAAACTGACAAGAGATCAAATATAAATAAAGAAGCTGAATCTATCTTCACTTGATTGAACAAGTACTAAAATGTTCCCCTAAAGAACGAATAAATAAAAATTATCTGGGTTTTGTTTTATTATGCAGTAAATCTTAAATATTGTCTCATAAACTTGATTATGAAAAACAGTGCTGCTGCTTGCATTACATTAGCCCATTCATAGAAATAAGCCGACAATAGATCCATAAAGATAAAAACCAGTTCGTGTTTTGGATTGTCAGCTTACTGCTCTGTAAACTCATCTTTTTCCTGGGACATCCTCAGAGGACTGGAAGATATAAACACTATAAACACAATTCGACATTTCACAAGCGGTGGTGCGAGGTTCATTCTGTGCTTTTGTTTGGCAACAGTTTATTCGTTTTTGGAATGAGGACATAATGGAAACTATAGTGAGTAACCACATAAATAGGACAGCTACAAAAGTTTGGTTTGTTTGCATTCAATGGTTTGTCCGTCTGAATCGAGAGGCTTTATCCAGCTGAATCAAAACAACGGGAAACTGGAGCTTTAAGTAAACAGTTGACTGTTCCATTCAATTATCCATGATACCATAAATAACATTAGACTCATGTCATGTTACAGTCAAATCACTTTCTATTACATAAACAAATCCATATTTATAAAGACATCCTTTTGAAGGCAAATCAAACAAAAAAAAAAAAAAAAGAAAGAAAGAAATGCCTGGCAAATAAAAATAAATCACGTCCTGAGAGAGGTTTTAGGTCAAATGCACTAAACATCACAATCATAATCTGTTATAAAATCATCTTATGATCTCATGGATACAAGATGACATTTGTCAGAATGCCTAAAAAAAACTGAGAGGTGATAAAACAAAGTTGCCATGTACCTTTACATTAACGTTTTAATGGCAATTATGTCCAACATGTTGCAGAAAAAAGCATTTTCTGCAGCCTGTAAATGTAAATTGTTTATTGCTTGCGCAGTGTGGCCTTTTGTGATAAATGTATGAATGAGTTGATGATTTAAAACAACCTATTGATTAGCTAGTCAATAAATAATTTTACAGACATACAAATATAGAGATGTATAAATAGTTAATCACAGTCTAACAATAAATAAATAAATAAATAAATAAATCAATAGCTAAAAAAACAAGAAATCTTTTGCCTTTAAAATGCTAGTGTGCCTTGCAGTTCCAAATCAGCTGGTTCACCACACGGTGCCTTCGCTCATTTCTGAGGAGGTTTGTGATAACTGGTTGGTGTATCCGTTGTCACTGAGCGACACAGTGGTGAAGGGTGTGATGGGGCCACACGTATCACTGGATATACTGTGCTCTGGACTGGGTGATTCCACGGGATGGTGGCTTACTGTGTCAGAGAAACACTGCATCTCTCCGGAACAGAGATGACCCCGATGATGGTGGTCTATGGCTCCTAACGGGGTGCCAGCGGGGACAGAGGAGGGCACAAAGCCCAAGTCTGCTGGAGTCTGAGCGTGGGATGGTGGTGGGCCTTGGAAGTACTCGTAATTTCCTCCTGAGCTGTAGTATTCACTGGGGTAATCTGTTTTTTTTAATAAAAGCAATTGTCAGTGAATGCATCTTAGAACATACCCAAAAATATACACAAAAAAAAAATGTAGATTTTTGTGCTTAACCCGCTTCTTCAACTAAGTAAAAAAAAATCCCGCTCACCTCCATAATAAGAGAAGTGTCCAAGCTCTCCTGGTTCCAGTCTCTCTCCCAGCGCCCTCATCCTCCTCGGGCTGCGGAAAAACAGGTGTCTCCTTGCGCTCAGAGCGCTCAGCTGCTTCATGCGTCTCTCTTTAGACCTCCGATTTTGGAACCAAACCTTTAACACAGCGAGGAAACGCGGCAGCATAAGACAATTTGACCAGTAGAAAACGCAATCATATGACCAAAAAAAATAATAATAATAATAATAAAAAAATAGCAACAACACACAAATGGTATAATAAAATTATATATATAAAACCTGGAGGGTTTTTTTTTAAGCAAGGTGAAAATAATTGACTCTTGACTGGAAGCTGGAAAAAGGGGGTTTGGTTTGTTGGTGCGAAAATGCATGTGTGTATTTGGGAACAGCCTATGCACTAATGTAGAAGTCAGTGAAACAGAAAGCACGTTTAATAGACTTTGTTGTTAAAAAACACGATGCATTAATCCATGAAGAATTTCCATCAAGGGAGCTTTATAAAAGGACCTCGGTGCTAAGTGACTCCTACTGTTAATGGTTTTTAAAAGCTCAAAGGGGAAACAGATTAAGGACAAAAATCCAAAATTTGGTTTAAGGTTCACATCTGAAAAAAAACAATCAGCAGAGCATTAAGACAAAGTCCCTAAGGATGTCTGCAAAATGCCAAAGAGCCACTATTAGTTTTTCTATCATCTTTGGGTGGTGTTTAATTAATGTCGTGTTGAAGGATGTAAACCTGCCAAATTCTCAGCTCCACGGCCTTTGTGTTATTTTCTTTCCCCCTTGTTTACCTGGATGACTCTCATGCTGAGACCGGTCTCCCGTGACAGCTGCTCCCTGATGTGCCTGGTGGGTTTCGGTGTAGCCGCAAAAGCCGCTTTCAGGGTCTCCAGCTGTTTGGCTTTTATGGTGGTCCGAGGCCCGCGCCGTTTCCCGACGGCACTCTGCTCATCGTTCTCGTTGTTGCACACGTCTTTGTCGGACAAATGTCCCGTCTCGGAGTCCTTCCCGTCGTCCTGCGGATCTTGGGAGTCCGGAGACAAACTTGGGTCGCTGCACGTCGTTACTGTCGCGAATAATGAGACGCAGTGGGGGCCCGTTAGCGCATGGCGCCTAATATTTACAGGGTTTGACAATTTAAATCACGAACCCAACAAGACAATGACCTCAAAGTAGAATTTGTCGTCAACACTGGAGCAAATATATGTCAGAAATGTGTTGGGCTATTAATATTTTCAACATGCAAACATATAATCGGTGGGCCTACACACTGCCACAGCAGCCACAATGTATTAATACAGTATTTGTTAGGGAGGATTAACACTGCAAAACCTAAATGTAAATTAATAAATGCACATTATAATAATGATAATATTAACAACAACAATAATAATACAGTTTAGCTCGGACTAATTATTCCCAATATGAAACATTTTCCTTTTCAAACCGACTGCTGCTTGAATGGTTAATTTATAATCACCTGAAAGGAGAATCGCGTCTTTCCCACTGCTGTTGTTGTTATAGTCCTCTTTACAGACAAACTTGAATTCGTCCAGGATGTACAGCTCCTCTCCCGTGGACAGTTGTCTGTTACACATCACACAGGTGAAACAGTTCAGATGAAACACTTTGCTCTTGGCTTTTCGGACAAGATCACTGGGTAAAATCCCCTGGGCGCAGCCGCCACATTTGGTCCCAAATCTCCTGTTCAAGAGGGAGAGCAACAGTCAGGGGAAAGTTTCACATGGAGATGTAATATGCTATGATGGGGCACTTTTACACTTATTAGTGAGGTGAATTGCTGATGCTTTTAATCACAGTCCTTTTGACTAAAGGTCCATTAAAGGTTATTAACTGTAACTGTAGTTCACCTACTAACATTTAAATGAGCTGCAACGCAGAACTAAGCCAATTCTATAGCTTTGTCTGAAGTAAAATGTAATTGCACGGGAAGAAAATCCAATATAGTTGCAATATAGTCTCATTCTGAGCGATCGTTTTATACCTTGTGGAGAGTGAGTCTTAGACAGGTTTTACACATTTTTCAGAGTAAAAAAAAAAAAGCTTTTGCCACTTGATCTGAGACAGATAAAATTACACATGTTCATGCAAAAAACGCCTCAATAGAAAAGACAATTAAACTAATTGAAAACTTACAATAAGACTTTTTTTTTTCTTAATAATTATCACACCACTAGGACCTTGGGTGCTCACCTAAAGAAGTCATTCTTACAATACAGTCTCCCGTCTCTTGAAAAGCACTTCTCTGTCAAACTGCATTTGCAATCGCAGCACTGAACACACTCGATGTGCCAAGGTCTGTCCAAAACTTTGAGCAAGAACCTGTCAACAATAGGCTTTTCGCAGCCAGCACAGTGAAGCATTGTCCGGAGTTATTCCCAGCCCAGTGTGTGAGATTGTAGCCTACACGTCCCAGTCAGCCCGGGGTCGACTGGCTTTGAGATGATCCAGAAAATCCACTGTATCCAAATGAACCTCAATAATTACATCACCATCCGTGAGATGATACGCAGCTCTTCTGTTCCACGGAACGTCAATCCACATGTGGCGGCTCCAAACGACAGCTTAAGTGTGGAAATAAACTACCAGACAGCATTTCGGAATCAAAAGTGCGCGCTGGAGATCATAGAGGCTCATTTGGAGGATCCAGGCTGGTGTTCGATTTTCATGAGTGAGAACAATAAAAAAGAAAAAGCTTGTCTGCGATCACATCAATGCAGTTCTGCCCGATATATCCTGAGTGGAGTCTAAAGTGGGGCCATGTAATGCTATCACAGCGCACAGCCTTGTCATCTCTGGCCCAGTTTCCCTCTGATTTGCTCTCAGTCTGAGGGAGCCGCTGTAATGAGCGCACCTCTCCAAGCTCAGCCTATTGCCTAATAAGAGAGCCGTGACGTCAGCTTCATGAAAAACGTAAAAACTTCCTTTTCAGTCGACTCTGCTGCATGGATTTCAGCTATAGGTGAAGTAAAGTAGGGCACAGTGGTTATAGAAGTAACGAAATTAAATTAAATAGCAGGGCAAATCCGTGTCGTGATGTCATCCTACAAATTGACCAGTTACGTCACAATTTGAGTCTCGTTTAACGTTTAATTTAAAAGACTCTATTTGCTTTTTCTTGTCCGAAAGACACCGCTTAACGCCTCCTCCGCCCAGTTGTCTCATCATAGGAGATTTTAGGTAAAATGCTCAATAAACTGGTAGCAAACATTTAACTGTGACAATACATTTTAAATAAATACACAAAAATATGCCAACGTTCTCCATACTTTGTTTTTGTTTTCAGGTTCTGCCCTCATCAGAGCCTCTATCAACAATAGCAAAGTGATGGTCAATGATGATATCATATGAACAAATGATTTGCTTTGGGAAAGGCGACTGCATCAGATGACAAATTATCAGTGGGCCTGCAGCATGTGGAAAAGGGCAGATGAGCGTCCTGAACTCAAGGCTTTCACACAGATTAATGTTGTTGCCCAGCATTATTCTCCATTCCGTTTGAAAGCACGACCATCACTGACGGTTATAATCTCTGGCGATGGGCTGTCTCTTACAGATGTTATCGCACCGCGGTGGCTCACTGTAGACGGAGATAGCGTGTTTCCCACAGACTCACAAACCCATGCCTCTGACCTGACATTGCAAATTTAATAAAGTAGATCAAAGATGTTTTTGGTTAAATGTGGTTTTCAGATTTTTGTACGTTATAAATAAAAAATGATAAAGTAGGCACTTTCACTGCTCATTTGACCAGGTTAGTTTCTATAAGGGGAAGGTAGATCATTCTATTCATTTTTTGTCAAATGCATTTTCATCTTATCACAATTTTACATCTTTTGGAAATAAATTGTTCAAATTATACTAACAAGTGTTTTTGTCAGCTGCATAGATTTGCAATAGATTTGCACACAGTGTCCAATAAAAAAAAGCCCAAAAGGCATACAGTTTCTATATCTCTCATTGTCATTTAAAATATAATAATTTTATTGAAAACAGTAAATTGTATCCAATACACTGCTTATGGAATTATGACAGAATACTGTCGGGATGCTATTTAATTACCTTTGTCAGTACATCAATGCACTAGTGCTGTTTGAATGAAAAAAAGGTAAAAAAAAAAAAGCATGAGCAAAAAAGTGAATGTGGAAAAAGCTGTATTTTTGATATTTACAAAAAAAAAGAATGAGACAAGCACAAATTTTAATGTCAAGTAAATGAATATTTTCCTATATTCTTGCAATTTGCTATGTCAGCTGTATTTTTAAGTTGTCATAATATGCCAGTTATTGGTTGAATTTCTCTAACATACCACTGGCCTGAAGCAAAAGGTTCTGAACTACATCAGAAGATTTCATAAAGTTCTAATTTTTCTCTAATTGTTTTGCTTGCCACTGGAAAGTTGTGAAAGGTGTGATGTTTTCACCATAGACCGCAGGTCTACTGATAATACTTAGTGCTAAAGATGTCTTAAACATTTGTTCTGTTTTGCGAACGTCTAAATGTAACAGTGGGTGACAATGAGCATTATCTCTGTGCTAACTGTGAGCCGTGTGGATAAGCGTCTCCTTCTGGGTCTGTGTTTCTCCATAAGAGGTGCTGATTTGAAACCTGGCCCAGTGAGCTGGCCCACAGCACCACTCCAACACACAAGAGGTCTCTGTGCAGCACTGGAATCTGGCAGGGTGCTCTCTGTTTGCTTGGAGTGTAAAAAGCATGTCATTAGTGTTTGTTAATTGCAGCTAATTGGTCCTAATGAGATGAACAAGACCACCCACTGGGGCCATTCATTCAAATAATTTATAGAAAACAAATTAATTACTAGATGCTATTTAACGTCAATTAAAGCTGGTTAGGTAGTAGTGGAATGGCAAAGTTATGGACAGAGGGAACGTACCTGCCAACAAATCTGAAACCTCATAGTTTCCTACTCACAAAACAGAGGGGTGTTTACTTATTCAGTCCCTGTGCTGAATGCAGCTTAACAGAGCTCTTCCAATCAGCATCTCATCTGAGTAGAATAAGTGCCTAAAACGATAAATGCCGAAAGACAAGGATGAGGATTACACTTGGCAAAAATTCAATTGAAGCGCCTCATCACTTTTTCATTCCCTCCATCCTAGATTCAATTTGCTCCCAGCTTAACTGCTTTAAATCGACTTTTGTATGGTTTCAATGAGCATATTTTGAGCTGTGACATCTTGTTGAGCTTAGTTAAACTTGACTGAGCATCTCTTACACTCAGTTGATATACACCTTTTCAAGCAGCCCCTTTCCCAAAACTTTCCTGAAGAAAAAGTATCTTTACATGTGCCTGTTTACAATAGTGAGCAGGTGCCTTTTTTTATTTAAAATTTATCAAGAGGTGCCCTGTTTCTTGTCCAATGAGAGCTGCAGTAGGTTCCAGAGTACTGAGAGTCTAATGTCATTTCCCTGCATTTCTAAATTCTTTTAGCAGTATATAAATGTTAATTTACATGCATCCAATGAAACGATTTTGAAATAGTAAAATAAACTTGAAGCGATAAGAATAGTAGTGATTCAAATAAACCAGATTTAAGTACATTAACAGCTGGAGCAGTGCAACTTTTGAGTCTTTAGCTTTCTGCATTGGAGAAGTTATCAACATGATACTGTGAAAAGCCACAGATGAATATGAGTTCCTCCAAAAATTACACAGCATATCTACTTTAAGATATGTATGTATGTATCATTCATGCTTTATTATTCTTGTGTTACATTATTTTATGAATGTATTGTGTTAATGAATTGATCGAACAGAAACAAAGATATTTGTACATTGTTGAAATAGTACATTTTGCTGTAGCCTCATCTATACTAAATCAAGCAAGCAAAACAAACAAACAAACAAATAATTATTATACTCTTATAGGTCGCTTAATCAAGGCTAAATTGTTTCAAGAAGAACAGTGAATTATAACCTTCACTACGGGACTATTTGCATGTAAAAATGAACAATCGTTTACAACGTAGGTGGAGCAGTACAACAATACCTGAAGTGTTAAGCACATAATCATTGTTTTACCAGCACATTTTCTGCTCTGAGCTAAGTGGTGTAATGTTTGTTTTTTATGTTTAGAATATGTGCTGTGATATTTGCAGCTTGCAGAATACGGCACACAGTAATTTCTTTGCGGTGAACAGCCTACATTTGTCTGCATTACTGTACCATAATACAGCTACAACAGACAAAGGCACAGCAAATGTGCATCTTACAGTTTGAACACTAAAAAACAGCTCCTCCCATAAAAACTAGAGATTTGTGGTAGATTTTAAAAAGGTATCAAAACATACACTGTACTAGAAAAGTGGTCCTTACACATGCATACAAACACACGTACTACTAAACATACTAGAACACGAAAACCATGCAGGCCTGACAGCCGCAGAAACAAGAGTAATCCACATTGGCAACCTCTACACTGGTCTGCCAAGTCATAATTTGTCTCATTCAGACATGAAGCTTTATTAGTCTAAAACTTATAAATTAATATTTACTTTGTCTACGTTTGATCCAAAAGCATCTTACAGTGAGCAGTAGTATATCACATTAATGTAAAATCTCCCTTGTGTGTCATCATACTGTGATTGCTAATAGAGAGAATAGAGCGAAATCAATCTTGGTGATCATGGGTCTGGTCAGATTAGTCAATTTGTCCAACTGTTGTGAAGTGGGCAAGTCCATGGCAATTTTCAAAAGCCGGTAGCAACATTAATTGCAGCGATTGGTGGAGTTTGAGCAGTGTCAGTATTTTTGCACGAGTGAGTATCGGGCTGAAGAAGAGGAGGGGCACACAGAGGGAACCCGACACCATATGAGAGGAGAAAGTGTGATCCGCCAGAGGGGCCATTCAGTGAGAGGGCCCAAGGGACAGAGTGCCCACGGCCCGGGTGATGATGGTGATTGATGCAGGCACAATTCAGACACCCCAGACACTCCAGCAAATTAAAAGGCTATTTTGTAAAGTTGTAAAGAGCACAATGGCAGGAGGGAGTGATGGCACTCCTTCCACCCCATCCCCACCCTCTTGGCTTTGTCACACTATCAGCTTCTGCTTAGTTTCCCCGGTGTCATCAGTGTCCCATGGGAAGAGAGTTATTAAAGAGGTTTCAAGCTACTGGATATATCGCTGATACTGCTTTTGCACATGAGGAAGTGTGCATGTCGAAAGGGTTAAGTAATACATGCACGAGGGAAAGGCTATCAATAAATCAGAAGGTGAACGTCAACAGGTGAATACTGATCGATTTATGAATACTTTTAATGTCTCAACTAACAAGACAAAGCCGTTGTATTTTCTCACTCTTCTCTCAAATAATTTATCCTCAATTTGAATTGAATTGACCTGGCTAACCTGAGGATGCACCCTGACGCTGGCTGTGTTCCCTGCCTGGGAGGGATGGGTGTGGGGAAAGGAGATAGAAGGACAGACTGAGTCAGGCTAGCAGCCTTCAGGGAGGACGACTCGCATGCCAGAGGTCAAGCCAGTGTCAAGTGGGGAGTGAGCCCAGCTGGGCTGCCTTGGCCCAAGCATTGTGCTCATCAGTGCAGCTGCTGTCAGCTAGTGTTTGCAAGGAAAGGCATGGTGGGCTGGGGGGTGGGGGCCCAGGCTGTGTTGATAAAAAGGAGCACGCTTGTGTGTAAGTTAAGGGGGAATCGGACAAGCAGTGGGTGGGGAATTGTTGGAGCGTGGGGGCATATGGTCGTCCTACACACGGAAAAGGGCTTTTTTTTTCTACGCAACACATGCTCAGTCTCTCACAAGCAGGTCACCTGCCTCACATGTCTTGGCTGCTCAGAGGATGTATATGAAGACATGTTCTCACATAATCTTCTTACAGTTTCAAACAAAACAAAAGATTCCAAAGAGAAAGGATTCACAACTCCTGAACATTTACAGTGTTGTAAGCCAGGAATTACTGATTTACAGAGTAACAATACAAAAAATAAAAAAAAAGATTTAATAAAAAAGAAAGAGAAAAGAAACAAAACTGAATAATTAGAGGTGAAATGAATTAGAACCATTACAACCTACTACAGTGGTTTCATTTATACGGTTGGCTGTCTGGTTGCTATCTTTTGTATGACTGCTGTGATCTCAGTCAGGGGTGATATGCTTCAGGCTGGAGTGCAGTGGCTACATCCGATGAGGCATAATCAGCCCTGCTGCAGTGGGGTCGTGACTCTTGCTGGAATGAGCTGGCCGGCCAATAGCAGCCTGTCACCTGCTCCCTCGCTGCACAGCCCATCCACTGAATACCGACACCACGGAGCAGGAGCCCACTGTATGAATCGATCCCTCACACGGATATGTCCTGCTATAGGTCACCAAGGGACACATAATACATACACTGGTGAGTTGATGGAAAAATATTAGTCAAACAGCGTCTCACAAGCAAAAACGGATTTGATGGATCAGGTTTGCATTTACTTCGGTACAGTTTTGAATACCATGAAGTAATTTCGTTTTAGTCCACATTTTTAAGGACAACCTGTATATTTATTTTTTATTTTTTGGTTTTGTTTTGATTTTTCTTTGGTTACTTCTTTTTATTGTCCAAATGAGAAGATGGGGAATGAAAAGAGCAGAAACGTGTCAGAAATACCAGAAACTTATGTGAGGCTTAAATGAGAATGAAAATGTTGTCCCCGAGCAGTAGATCAACATATGAACAGTTGTCAAGAAATGTAGTATTACTTGCAGAAAGTCCATACATGTGCAATCAAAGTAAAAGTACTGTTTCTCTTTAATGCAGTTTTTCTTTGATGTACTATGTTGTACAAGCGTAGCATTTTCATTTTTTTCATGTTTTTGTCAAATGACATGTTATGGATGGTGCCTCGGACCACGGATCCAGGAAGGATCTCCTCTCCATGTGCCCTCTCTCCAAACATGCCTCATGGATGTTGCTGCCTTTCTCAATTGAAGGTCACACACAGTCTGTATTGCTGTATTGCAACAGGACTTCAGGTATTGTGATGCCCTTGAAGAAGACCAGGGCTCATAATCACATTCCTCAATGGAATCAACTCCAAATCCCGATGCTCCCTCCACCATACGTAGCTTCCCTTTTGGGATGAAGTTTCCATGTTGGTATGCAGTTCTCTTTCATGTCCTACGTTGTGCCATGTGTTCTACCCAAAAAATGTCACCTTTGTTATAAAAGACATTTTTCCAGTAGTGTTGAGGTGTGTCAAGCAGATTTGTCCACTACAACATCCGAAAGATCAGACCCCAGTATGCAACCCAACTGTTGGTGCAGGCTTAGACCAAATCTCCTCTTGACTACTGCAGTGCCCTGTAGCTTCATAAAGTAGAATGAGTGATTATGCACTGCCACCGTGCATAATCAAACCCCTCCAGAAGATCCAAAATGCAGAATCAGGTCTCATTTTTCCATGGAACTCTTCTGCAACTTCCTAGGCACTTATACATAAATCCTATCTCTGTGCCATGTTGCAACACACTGGTTGCTGGTTGCTGGTTGCTGGTCAGTGTTCATAGTAGACAAAGGTTATAGTAGGTGTACATTTTAGTCATAATACTCACAATTTAGAGTAACAAAAGGAATTAGAAAAACCCAAATGATAATAATTTCACGGTAATCTGAACTGTTGTGTTTGGTAGGGTCCCTTATAACCTTTAATGGTTATGGTTCATGATGGCCAACAAGGCGACATGAAAATGGGGAATGAGTGAAGTTTTACGTGCAGTATTGTCTTTGTTTGGAGTTTGTGCCTTATAATTATAGGAAAGAACATTATCCAGAAAACCTACAAGGAGCAAAGAAGAGGACGTGTCATTTGTCCGGGCTTAGCCATATAATGACATATTGAGTAAAGTACATTATCACTGTTCATACTATGTAATAAGTCAAGTAATTGTATTACTTTTTAGGAGTAGTAAGTAAAAAGTAATTGATTATTTAACCTGAGCAACTTGCCTAATGTTGCTAACAACACTGTTCAAGTTCAAGTTCCTGGTTCCGCTGTTTTGTATTGAGAGCACAGCCAATCCACAGACTCCGGTTCCACGGACAGATGCGTGTACATGTGCCAGACATCCCAGTCTGCTTGGGCTTGTGCATCTGTCAGTTTCTGATCTCCTGGCTGTATGCATGCACAGGAGTCATAGATGCTGCATTAGAATAACAGGGGACTGCAAGAGTGCCACAGACAGACTGTGTCCTGATGCTGCCACCCACCCTTGTCTTTTCAGCTGAGTCTTCTCATACTCACCCTTTGATTTCAGCAGCCCTTTGGGACTGGACTTGTCCCAATCCACTAAGCAGATGGGCATCTCACAAAGGGCTTGGCTTCTTGGCAAGCTGGTGTCCTACATGGCTGATTACACATAAATACCAAACTCAGAATTGATACAGTGGCTGCGTTGTGCAGTGGGGTTGCAGGGTAGACAGAAACAGCAAAGGATGTAGCTCAAAACCTGTTTGTACTGGCAAAACATCATAACTACTGCTATTGTTTCCGTAGGGACACTAGGGGTTTAGAAGCAGCTGGATGTGTAGAAGGTATCACAAATGTTGTACTGAACATGAATAAACATCTACAAGATAATCCAACATGATTGAATGAGGTGATTGTTATTAAAAAGGCAGATACTGCAAACTTCCTTTTTTTTAAAAAAAGCTTTCAGCTCAGATATTATCATACCATAGTGCTTGTACCGGTGAAATACAAGCAAAATGTGTTTTTACGTGCTTGTAGGAAGAAAAAGTAGTAATACTGTAAAAAGTGACAGAGCGAGAACTGACAAAAATGTAAAACAGAAAGGCTGTTTCTTTTTGAGGGACGATGAATATGGGGGTGTTTATAGTGTTTAGCCTATTATCAGTCATTCAATCAAGCAATCGCCATTGTCCCTTCTTTCTACTTTGCAGTTTCACTGCCATTAATGTTTTACCTGCCACATTTTATGGAGTGTCAGGATTAAAATATACCCTATGAATTGTCAGTTGATTAGGCTGTGTAAAGACACACGGACGCACTTAGGCCCCCTATGTGTCTTCCACCGCGATGTAAGTCCAGTAATTCCATTTCTTGTTTAGATCCCCTTTCTCTCTGTTAGGAGAAATGTCAATGTGTGTGTGTGTTTGTGTGTGTGTCCTCTGTGTGTGCACAAATACATCCACATGTCCGTTCGCCTTTGAGGCTGTGTATGTGCACATAAGATAGAAAGAACCGAAAAGGGGGAGCAGGTACATGCCTGTAGCCAGTCTATCCACATTTTTCATCAACATAAAAAAAACGAGCCTCTTATCAGCAGCTATGTCCTTTTCTCCCTCTCAGACTGCCCTCCCATCCCTGTCTGGCCTCCCAGATATGCTAATCGCTGTGTAAGAATACCCTGTTGGATAATTACCATACATTACCCTGTGCTCATCTCTGGATTAATTCACATGTGCATAATCGCATTTGGGTTTCTTTTCCAGCCAAGTGTTAAAGGTGGAATTTGGGTAGAAACAATTTATATCGATCAAACATTATTGTATGGAACTTGTTACCTCCAGCACATTGTCTGCAGACTGAGATGGCTGGATGAAGAGGATAATCTTCTTAGTCATAAGCTTTCCAGACTACTGGATCTTAGTTTGTAATACAACCACCAATGGCCATTTTTGGCCTCTATTGCTTTTTTGATTTTCGATTTAATTACATGTAAATTTCACTTTCACTATTACAATAATTTTAATAATCAGTTTCTAATAAGAGAACCAATTTATCTTGCGTTGTTTTTTCTGTTTCAACTGGAAGCATTTAAAAATTGATATTTTCATAGTTATCATACATTCAAACGAACTGATTTTTCAGTGTTTAAATTCACACTTATTTTATGTTACGCCCAGTAGAAATCTGACTATGGAAATATTAAAGGACAACTTTGAAATTTACTTCCATGCATTTACAGTTGTTTGCAAAAGTGGCAGTTTAAATGTGTCCTGATCAGTGAATTTCGGTCCAACATTGTTACAACTGGAACCATCCCTGTATTGATAGCCCCTCCCCTATTTTTTATATCTCATTTGAATATATTGAGTGGACCATCTGTAAGCCATTTATCTACATCAAAAAACCATTAGAATTGCCTTCTCCTCCCGCTGGCCCTGCCTCCAGCCCAGTCGGCACATACAAATCAACACATGCATGCATATGTTGCTGCATGCGAGCAGACACACACACACACGCACACACACATGCGCGCACACACTTAAAACACACTTAAGATTGCTTTATATTATTATATGATATTATCATTCCCATTTTTAGCACCAAGGCTTGAGATCATCTTTATTCTTTACAATTCAGCTTTGTCAGTGCTGCAACAGGCACTGTGGACGCGTCTCTCTGACAATCACCATTAGCCACATCCACAGACACTGGAAGCTGTTTTAATATCATCCACCTGACAACTGATGGCTACGTTTCTGTCTGCAGACCTTTCAACAAAGACCTGCTGTGGCGGCTGCACACATGACCCTTGTGAACGAACCATAAAAGCACTATTACTGGAGTAATGACCAAATTTAACAGTTTACCTCAGCACACCTGGGTTCCCGACAGGGACTGTATATTTCCTTTGACAGCAACGACATCTCTGCAGAATGCAGCCAACCAGAACTTCACTGGCGTGGTCAATATCCCTCGAGAGAGAAGGAAGTACTTTAAGAAATAGTGTATTTGTGGGTTTTCATTTGTGGCTACATGAAGGCCCAGAAGGCAGAGAGGAGGACAATAGAGTTCACTCTTAATTCCTACTACTCTGCAATAAGACAGTGGACAGCACTGTGAAAGCTTGCACCGCTCTATTTGAAACTGCTCAGATAAGAGCACTTACAATTTTACAGCGTAACATTGAGGAACCAAAACCTGCATGGGGATTTATTGTATGGTTGAATGTTATGTTCGATCTTACACCCTTTCTATTTCATGCAGAAGAGCTGGATCACTGTCTGCTGATGTTAGTGAGCAGCAGTTGCTTTAATAGCCAGCAGGGCCCGAGGCAGCGCCAGACGTCATCATTCAGCCTCTGAATGCAATGCTAATGTGCTAATCTGCTTTCTTCCCTCATGCCCTAGGGCTTTAAAAGAACAAAAATATTCTTTTATCAAATGATTTCATTGACTAGTATTGCTATAATAGAAGAACTAGTGTACTTTAAACTACATTCAAGCATCACACTGGAAAATGTCATCTAGGCCTATAACCTAGAGATAAATTCTGATAACATGCAACCAGATTTTTTTTTTGGTCTGTCTGACACATCTTGTAAATCTGATATGGATCCTATTATATTATTCACATTGCATTTGGTCACCCCTGGAGCCGCCAATGTCAGTGGGCCAGTGGGTGGTGAGAGTCAGGGGAACACACACAGGGGAAAGTGCTAATGGACTGACACAGTGGAGCAGCTGATCACAGCGACTGCCAAGCCCAATGCTTCCTACCTCTTGACTAAGACATATGCTCATAACAAAACACATGTCAAACATAGCTCAGGCATTCTTACAGGGCCACACACAAAGCCCAAACCTCTTCTATCACATATGGCTGGAAGATGGGATAGATTAGGGTTGGGATCTAACTCTGCCTCTCAGCCTGGGTCAGACTGAATCTATTGTGATAGACGTGAGTTGTCAATGATTTCCTTAGACCCAATAATATGTTAGTGATTATTTGTCTACTAAACTGAAAAGTTATTTTTTAGAATAAATTCAGTTTATGAGCAAGAAACTCATTTGACATAAAATTATGTCGGAATAACTAAGTAGAGATTGTTTTTTGGACTTAACATTGTGCATTTATCAGGGAAATACAAAACTGCCCAATTTAACAATACATTTATTTCTTAAGACAACAATAATACAATAAATAGGATCTCATGTGACACTGATTTCCAGTTCCTATCTGTAACATCCTATATCTGACACTATACCACCATAGTTACATTCCTATGCCAGCAATTTGTCCAACAAACCTAAATGCGGACTTGCTACGTCAATAAAGCAGCTAATAAGTTACAGCCTCCAAAGTTCTGGCAGGGGACCAGCAGAAGGAATGAGAATCACTGATTCTTACATGTGCACTCAACTAATATCAAACCACTTCTTCACAGTGGCCTTGGAGCAGCACACCACCAGCACCAGCTCCTCTCTCTGGAGATAGTTAGAGATCAGAGAAACCATGACACCAAACCACGTCATCAGGAGCTGAGATCAGCATCAAAACCCTGTGGGGAAGGAAGTGTCTCTGTAGGGAAGCCAAGATACTCTCTGGCATTTTCCCCAAGAACACCAGTGTTTGACTTGTTTCTGTTTCTTCTCAAACAAGATGTAGGTGATCAAGCAGCATTCCTGCCTACTCAGAATGCGTCTTTCTTTTTTTCTACTATCCCCACCACTAGAAAAAAGCATGTATTTGTCAGCTGAACAAAGCTTTCCTGGTTTTTCTAAAGAAGAAGGGAAATCAATGACCATCTCCAGTTTGTGGAAAAACAATCAATTCCATGTGGGTCTTATCCTCTCAATGGAGATGAGAGAACAATAACAGACTGTGGGCATTTCAGGGTCACAGCAGACTTATAGAGAAACCCTTTGGTTGAGGCATTTCTGTTGGATCTCAGCGTTGTGTTGTGTATTGATTTCTTCTTTCATCCTCAGAGTCTCCGACAACCTGAACTCCTTCACAAAGACCCCATTGCTGTTTAACCTGTCATATTCTCCTTTATTCGTTAACGTTATTCTCACTTGTAACCAACAACAAATCATAATAAATATACACTGTATTAAACACATTTTCTGTTGCATTTCCCTTTTAAAGGGCCAACAAATTTGTAAGGATTTTGAAGTGCACAGTCCTCATAACCTCAAGAACATACGCACTCAATCAACAAATTTCACATTAAGGTAAAGATTAAGATTTACATTTAATTGGTTTTCGTATAATAGAGTAAAAACAAAATAATATTGAAATAATCTAAATGGAATGGAAGGAATTAGTCTCAAAAGCACTGAATTAATACAAAAAAATGACTTTCATTAATTTCTGATCGAGAAACATATGTACTAACTAAATGTGCATGAGATATTATGTTTATTTAAAAAAACAATTGACCCTTTTTGTCATTTCATAATAAGGGGATGCAAACTTTTGGACTGCAGGTTTGGATTATAATAGCTGGTACATTAAGAAATTGTAGTTATGGGGATTGATTGGGTAGAGCATCGGGTTGGGATGCAGAAGACCGCAGGATCGAATCCCATCCCCACCAGGTGTGGCCCTGCCCAGCCATCAACGGTTACTTTGGCGCCAGTCTTGAGGGTTGGGAGGGTTGCAGCAGGAAGGGCATCCGTCATACAAAAAAAAAAAAAAACCTATGTTAAATCAACGTGCAGAATACATTCCACTAAAGGGACCACCTGAAAGCTGTTGGAATTTATATCGAGAAAGTACAAAATGCAAGAGCATGATAGAGTTACATAAGAAAGCAAGAAAGAAGAAAGAAGAAATTTCATTTCAATGTTAATCCCCTAAAACAACTTTAATATTATGTCTCATCTAGAGGATTAGTGTGTTTTACTCCTCTGCATCTGTTGTTTACCTCCTGTGATTGGATTCACCTCATCCCACCTGCAACAACAAACTGAAAAGAATGTTTTTGATTTTAATATTTTCTTTTTTTTTTTTTTTTAAACCCGGGATAATCCATGATTGGCATCATGGATAGATCCTCTAGGATCATGTGAACACAGCTTCAAACCGATTAGTTACTCTTCATGTAAATCGACCATTCACAGTCAGAACTCCCTAGGTGATGGAAGCACAATAAAAGGCAATGTATCATATCGCACAGGGCTTTGGATCAGGCAGTTGGGTGTTTGGTGGCCAGTGAAACCACCTCACAGACCATCAGCTGCTCTATGTAAATGGTCTAGAATCTAATAGTGCAGTGCATTTGAATAGTAATTATAATAATAATAAAGGGAATATCTATTTTCCACATGTAGGAGACACATTTTAAAATCCTTCAGCACTCGCCTTCATGACAGATACTAAAACTTTTTATGTAGTCTAAGTTGGAAACATTTTTCCGATAGGATGACAATGCTACAAACTATGATCACAGCAGTAACCAGTCAAATGGTCTTGCTCAGTCTGCCCCTCAGCACATACATTTTAACAAGGGAGTTCAAATTGCACTGTAAAGGACTTAGGCATCTTGTATACGCATTGGTTATTAACGTCATATGCAGTGGTGCTGGCTGTCTAATTTCTCATTATGCGACAGGTCCAACACCTTCAAATGCACAGGTTGTTTTCTTAAGTGGTAGTAAGCTCTGACATCACATGGAAAATAAATCAACTTGTGGAGGTCGCAGCACACTAATGAGCAGAGGGACTTAGTACGGAAAGATGGGAAATGAGAAATGGGACCATCTGTCAGTGCTTGTGATGAATGGAAATGGACCTCTCCTCTTCATCCCTCACATGCTAGTTTTCTCCGCCACCTTGGGTGACATTTCTCTGATCAGTCATGTTTTGTATATGTGTGGCAAATTGCTCCGTCAGACAGTCCTAGCACCTGTCTGCCAGACAAAGGGAAAGCCTGATGGCTCACAGACCGGTGAGTGACAAGGACGAGCTTAGCGAGAGAACCAACCGGAGGCAGTGGTGCAAAAGAATATAGGAGAGAGAAACGAGTGAAGGATGAGAGAAGCCAGGAACACCTTTGAACATGAATCCCCCTGGGCAAAGCAGTATCAGTCAATCTGGGGATAATTCATGTCAGAGTGTGTATGCTATCTCCTTGAGAGGGCAGCAGAATGTTGATAAAATTCAAGTGGAAATTAAGTTGGGTGCACGCACACACACACACACACACACACACACACACACACACACACACACACACACACACACAGGCACACAAGCAAGTTTAAGTTTAGATTGACATATGGACTGTAGAAGCTAGAGCAATACCAACCCTGAGTTTGAGCCACGGCCAACCCTGTATGTCTTAGTGTGTCTGCTGCAAATCTGGAAAACACTATACTGAACTCTGCTCACAGTACTGCTTCTTCTTCTGTACAAAATGTTAATGTTTAGCTAGTTCCACAGCTTTGACCCGAGCAATGCATACAAAAAGACAAGTGGCGTGGTTGGAAATAGTCTGCTGTGACTCGCAGTAAAGTTCAGAGTTACCAAACTGCCAAACATTTTTTTCCCATTTAAGGTAAATGAATAGGGATATGAGAAAGTGCTCAGACCCAGACCCTCACTGAAGCGAGACTATGTGTCGTTATGCTTTCCAAGTGACGTGATTAAAACAAAAAAGGAAAAAGAAAAGCACTTTATGACTGTAACTTTTTAGACTGTTTCCAAAAGTATCATGATAAGAAGGTGTCTTCACAGGCACATTCTGCACTATACAGATATATTTAAGGTTACAAACAAACTCTTGAAGGAAACAAATATGCACATTTTTCTCCAGGAGCCATTAACGGCCAAGTTAAAAGAGGACTGAGTGGTGAGATGCCGTGGAGAAGGTATTTTTAAATTGTTGGTCTGGCCATAATTTTGCATTGTCAGACACCAAATTCACACACACACACAGTCACATAGACGCACAAAGACACAGACACACAGAGACACACACACACACACACACACACACACACACAGACACACATTCGAAACATAGAAAAATATTCAAACAATATGATAAAACATTGGATGTCAGAAGTGACTGTTGGTTACTTCTGCTAACATCACTGACCTACTGGATTCAGACATTCAAATTAAAAGCGCTTTGGTGTGTTTTTCAGAACGATACTATTTAATTTCTAAAATGAGCTTGTGATGACTTTTAAAAGCTTCATGTTGAAACATGAGCTTACATCACTAAACGAATCGAATTTACACCATCAAAATAAAAGCCTTTTTTAAAAAAATTAGATTTGTTTTCAAAATAGTAGCATTTGCTCTTGAGGCTATCACCCCTACTACTTTATATCAAATTGGCAAATTGGTTTCTTATAATAAACAAATGGGTTTATAGTGTTAAACTATTTATAGGGATATTTATGTATTTGTAAAGTAGAAAGGACAGATAGTAAAATGAAGAAAAAAAATGGTTGTTAAAATCCAACCCTATGATGAGATGAGCTGTGAGTTCTGGCCACTGGCTTGCTGCCTCAGACATCATTTACAGCTATGATAGACGCACCAGTTGATTATCTGGCAGTAGAGCAGGCACACAGTCAAAATCTCTCCTGAACATTTCCAGTACCCAATTGAATTTTTTTAGTTAAACTACCTTTTGAAAATGTAAAAGCATGCTTGAATAATTTGCTTTCAAAAAGAATCATAAAAAATCAGAAATGTCTGAGGGAATATGGATAAACCAGACAAAGAACAATCAATGCAAAGAAGAAAGTCTGTGACAGGCTAAGGTCACTGGTTTAAGCAACAGACTGGCGAGATAAAATATAACTGGTAAAAAAGTGGATCAATGTCAAAGACAGACAAAATGGATATGTAAATGATTTGTTTATTCAAGTTTTCTGTGAACCTCCCCACATGTTTTCAAAATGTTTTATTCAGAAATAATGTCTACCGCTTGCTAAAAGGCCCTAAGAATGGTGAGAAGCTAAGGCCTAGTAAATCTGTAGCTGTGAACTGCATCTTTTGCTTTATGTTTTCTTTAGATTTTGCCGACAGCTGACCAGCTCAAGACTAAAAACCTGGATCTCTTTCTCTGATAAAGTATTGAATTTCCGACATTTTAATGGATAAAGTTAAAACAAACAAAAACATATTATTGCAAAACAGAAATACCTACATATAAATTGGCAGCAATTGACACGTTTTTTTTAACCATTGAAATGTCAATATTCCCTTTTTTTCTGCTTCTCCCTGAAACAGCCAAAGTAAAAGGAGCAAATTAGAAATAGGACGAAAAAAGAGGTGAGCAGAGATGCACTGGGGTGTAGGTCAGAGGCAGGTGAGACAGTAGAGCAGATGGTGAGGTCGGGGGTCTGTGTTGAGTGCATAATGTCCCCTCGTGCCTGGGGAAGCAATGTCTACATTAATATGATTTGTCCACCTTTGATATTTAAGAGGATTATACCTTATGTTCAAACACAGGGTTGTGAATAGCCTAGCATGGTAAGTGACACAGAGCAGAATAGAATTAATGACTCCTGAAGGACGTTTTCATTCATTGTTAACTTCTTGCCTAATCCTTATTAGGATGTACAGGTCTGAGGGAGCTGGTCGTGGCTGAAGGGACATGTGCCCCTATTGTGTGTCCAATGGCTAATCTATGCTGTCATGGTGGGAGGATGGGGAAGCAAATAGGAACAGAATGCGGGATCAAGAAAGTGCATAAAGGCCCCCTGCTCTTAATGGGTGTTACCCAGTCTGGCAGAGCCCTGATCCTCCTCTATGGCGTTAAGTACAAAGTGCAGAGGACAGACAGCATGTGCATTTGAGGTACAGCACATTAGATGCACACAGACAAACCTTCAAAGTAAAGCCGAGCTCACTGAATCTCTCAGTCTTTTTGTATTTACTTACTTTCTACGCATTTTTTTTTTCTATATAGGTGTGAATAATTTGTAGAAATGCTTTTTTTGCATGTAACCAGTCAAAAGTGGCCTTTCCCGTCCTCTTAGTGAGGATCAACACCATGGGAACACACTGTCGCAGTCCATCTCATTTAAATGTTCCCAGTACATGTGACTTTAATGACATTTGCACACCAAACCATCAGCACAACACATATGAAGCAGTGTATTGTAGATATGTGGAAGGTTTAGAATACTGATTCCTTCTGTGTATGGCCCATTATCCAAGATTCTGTCCGTCCCCCCTCTCTACAGTTCTGGAGAATTCCTCAGTCCAACCGATGATCTCTGATGAATGTAAGCTTTATTTAACTTACACAGACCTTTATCTCATTTATCGTGGCGCGAGGTGTAGATGAAAGAAACACACTGCTTTCTATTACACCTGCTCCAGAATGGAACCAACTTGGACTCAACTTAGTGACCAGTGACACTAATTCATTTTTAACTACAACTTTGCAACAGCTATCCACAATGTTAGCAGTGTATTACAACAACCATTTGATAATGTTCTGAAACATTCTAGAAACCAACCTGGGTCAATTTAAGCACCGATGGGAGATTAATGGTTTGTCAGTAACGTGCCAGCCAGAGCAGCTCAATGTTGTCCATTCACATAAGCGCAAAGTGATCGTTCATATTTACAGCCATCAGCACTAACTCAAAGGGAACCGCACACACAAAAAACAATTCATGCTCTCCCCACCTATTGTTTACTTAAATTTCATCAGAATGACAAGATGACATCATTTAAATTCATTCTGTTTCAATGAACAATTTAGGGATTTGCATTTTTGAATTCTCTTGTTTGCATTTCTCATCCACCAAACCAAAAACAAAAATGTTAGAAGATACACTGTTGTCGTACTCCACGTGTGCTGTATTGCCATGAAAACCCAATGGATTTGGAAAAAAAATTAACACTAGATTATTCAAGAAATCCACTTCAGCATCCCCACATTCCTAATAAATCCAACGGTGCATGACATAGACAGTGATGCAGTGTTTTTGGTTATTCTCATGCCCGCAGAGCTCACCATCAAATGTAATTAAATTATGAACTGATAAACATCAGGCTCGTCACGCTTGTTTGTTTATCCATTATTAGAGGGAGAGAGCTTCCACCTAGTGAATAAGAAACAGGGCTGACTCAAGTTCATTTTCCTGCACGTATGAGCCACACAAAGGGAGATGATGTATTTAAGCCATTGTTTCAGAGATTTGTCTGGATGGGAATAAACAAATAATCAATAAATGATTTGCAGTGAGCAGCTGGTGTGTTAATGTATAATCAGCCAGCCAGCGGTGACAAATTGTTAACATTAATAGAAGTAACTGTAAAGGAATTTCATAAAAACATGATTCCACTTCTTGTAAAAAGAAACAGCAGCTTCTATTTTTGATTTTATTACACGGTTATTACAAGGATCAATAACATTTTCTATGAAACTCAAATTAAAATAGAGTACATGAAAATAAGTCTGACCATTTCTAAAAAGTGTAAATGGGACTTTATCCCTTATGCTGTATTTTTCAAGGTTGTTGACAACACTCTTGAAAGAATCCATTTTTTGTGTTGCTGGCTTTGGTTAATGCTTTGTGCTTACATCCACAAATTGGAGACACATTATTGTTTAAAGGTGAAATTTAGTGCTAAGTCAAGCCACAATTCAGCAGCATCTTTTGTTCAAAAACTAATCCCAGTTATGACGGGAGACACTGTTGTTCCAATTGAATATACCGTCAGTCTAAAAAACATAAATGGCATAATTGTAGTAGTTAGAGTAAATTATGACACTTGTGGGTAAATGTTCTGTAAACTGCCATTCGGGGTGGAGGGGCTTTGTATGCACTGTAAAACAGCAAAGAAAGCAGGTGAATAGGTGGAGAGGCAACTTGCTTTAGACTCCACAATCTGTCATAATAACCCTCCTATTCATGAGCACTTCCCATCTCCTAACCTTATGTGTGATTGAAGTACTCCATCTCACAGTTCCATCAGTGAGATGGTGCACTTATCTTGTTATCTGTAAAAAAGGCTGTGACACAACAACCCAACGGTCAGCAGTCGGCCACTTTTTGGCCATTTTTGTGATGTGCCCTTCCCCATTGGTAGTAGTCAGACCCCGGATGCTTGTTTTTAGCCAGCATGTTAAATTGACATTGATCCCGTTGGTTAGAGACACTAGTCTAATTGGCTGTTCAGCTTAGTGAAATTTGCACAAGAAAACCGTGGTGATAGCAGTGGTTATAAAAGTTTTTTGGTGAGCAAGCGTATTAAAAAAATTGCTGCTTTTTGTACATTTTGTACACTCACTGGCCACTTCATTAGGAACACCTGTATAATCTAATGCAGTTCAATACAGCAGCTCTATTTTTACAAGGTTCTAATTTCTCAGTTGACATTTGTTGCCGCTAATTCCCGCAGCTCATCCCACGCTGCAAAATTTCTTTTAAAGTCTTTTGACAAACTTACAAAGTTAAAAAACTTTTTATTCCAAAGGTAAATGAGAAGATTAATACAGTACATCTCTCATTCCTTTAACAATAGATTAAAAATGAATGAATCAGTTGTTGACTAGCTTAGCTTGTGCACTCAAAGGCTAAATGTTTTCCCACTTGTTCCTTGTTTCTTTTTTGAGTCTTAATTTTTAGTATCCAAAAAACAAACAAACAAAAAAAAAACAATAAGAATAAAAGCATAAACATTTTCATATTTCATTTAGCTGGGACAAGAGCCTTAGAGATGGAGGATTTGTGACAAGGGGTCAAAAATGACAGCGTCACATGACTCATGTAGCTTTGAATAATCCCAGGAAGATTCATTGTTTCCCATTGAGAAAAGCTTTAGCAGCAAATGGCAATGGGTTGATGAGTTGTGCAGCCTAGAAAGTCAATTCTATGTACTGTTAATCTTTAATTTAAATGTTTTTTTATCCATTATACATATTTGTATTAGTTTATAATTAAGTTATATACACTGTTACTTTATCTCTATTAAATATTTATGGCTATAATGTGGTTGCTGAATATGTTTAACAAATCAACATATTTAACCTTAGAAGACGTCTCCCAAACACTTCACCTCACGTTACCTCACATTATTTGAAACAATTTTAAATCTCCATGGTTCAACATTTTTGGAATAAATATCTGTCCTTAAACAAGTCAATGAAGATGTCACGCTGCTTTTTTACATCCACTCTGACAGGGACTAGGAGTAAATCTGGTTACGTTACCACGATATATGTTTTATTCAGTCTTGGTGGTAACATAAGTTAGCCAGCTGCTAACTACAGCATCCTATTTGTCATCTAGACATGGAACCTGTATCAGCAAAAAGCAAATAAGCATACTTCCCAAACTGTCAAATTCTTTACTTTAACCAAAACACAAAATGGATGTTATGTTATGTGCACATACTACGAGCACTACCATAAAACCCCATAGAGTGGATTGTATGCTTTTGAATTTCTCCTTAATTACCAGTGAGAGCTCTTTATTTGAAGTGGCATCTATTTTCGTGGTCACTCCTCTCAGATATGGTACATTAGGACAATTATACAAGCAAAGTGCCACTCTGTCCTCAGTGAGGAAAAGTGTGGAATGTGACCCTCTTGCTGATTACTGACTCCACTTCACGCTCCAGCCGTAATGACGGTGGAGTGCACAGCATGCTGAGGTTATAAACTCTAGCTGGACTTCTGATTTACTGGCCTTTATCATTAGTCTGTTGATATTCTGTGGCACGATAATTACCCGCTTATGACTGACACTGGATCCCCTCTTCTTTATCATCACATACAGTGAATGTAAAAATAAATATCTAATGTGTATATATATATATATATATATATATGCAATATATTAGGAAATATAATATAAAAAAATATATTTGTCATGTTGAATGCTAATGACCTAATAAGACTATATAGTATTTTTGTTATTTGTATGTTTTTGGCATCATGAGAAGGTAAAAAAGTGTTTGGTATGTGTGGTGTCTAATTGGTACAAAGTGAAGTGTGCTAAGCGTAGAACGAATCATCGTGTCTGTGTAACATCAAAGTGGCACCTTGCTAATATCAGTTTTCTTTCATCATTCATGTCTGAACTTGACCTCAACTTATTTACCTCCAGTGGCTTTTGTCACATGTACTTGGTGATTAACATTTAGCAGTTACAGTATATTTGTCAAAATCAGGCTTTGAGAAGCCACAGCCCATTTCATGTACCTGTGACCCCACTCACGGACCCACTTAAGGGACATCCATGTATTATCATATATGAAACACCATAGAAACAGACATAGTTTTGTCCCCTGCTAGACTGCGTACCCCAGTATAATACAGTTGTTGTGATAGAGCTGGCAGTAAATGATGCTATCTTAACAACCCTTATCAAGTTATTTTAATAAAACAATAAATAAAATCAAGTATGTGTAATAATATGTCTTTTTGTTATTAACACTCCTACTTGGAATAATTACATGTGCAAGAGGATGTGCTGACAGAGAAGCAAACATCTCCAGACATCAAAAATAGGCTCATTTGTTTGTCCTTTCCTCAGCATTTTCCTCTTGCACGGAAACCATGATAATATTTTCTCTGCAGCACTGCCAAAGTCCCATAAAGGGAATTCTGCTGTACAAAGATACTCTGTGACAATATTTCTAGAAAGATATCTAATTTTTCAAATTATCAAACAGGAGAAAGTCTTTTCTCACCAATTAGGTTATCTTGGAGTAATCTGTGATAGCTAGAGGACTTAGGACATCTGGGTTGTAAAACCAAAGGACAGAAAGGCACTTTAAGCGAAGGATCTTGGGAGATGCTCGTTTTTATCATTAGGGAAATACAGTCCATTATCAAAAGCCCAGAACACTGCAATTAACCCTCCAATCATTTATTTAGGTTCTATCTGTATGGGCCTCATGCTTAATCCTCATACATGCCTTGGCATCATTAACCAGGCTTGTCGGGTGTATTCATTATTGATGTCTGCCATCCATTTTAGAATAACAGGGAAACCCGTTCCTTCTGAGGTGAACAGTCACACCAAAAATGCAGAATTTAAAGCTAAAGGTGGGATTATGGAAAACAAGACTTGTTTAGTGCTGTTAATGCAATGCCATGCCAGATAAAAGAGGAAACGTCCTTTTTATGAGCTGGGGGGTGGGGCTGAGGCCTAGAAGGTAAAGTGGGTTTTCCACCAGTTACAGATGACCAGCTCTTCTGGTCCACATCAGTCTTTGAACGGGACAGAGATCCCCAAGTTTGTCCTGGTATGTGTTCCGCACTTGTAAGTCACTTCACGCACACACTGTGCCGAATAACTAAACATAAATGTATGGTGCACAGATGATCATTTCCATGTAATTAAATTGTGAAAAGGATAAAAGTGCTAATTTAGGCAATAAAAAAAGGGAAACAATTTTCACTAACAAAGAGTGAATATCACTGCTGCCTGTGATTATTTAAGTGCAATAATTGGCTTTTTTTGTGACAGTAATAAAACAATGTGTGTATAGTGTACTTTAAAAGGTCAGATAATTGCAGCATGGCAGAGAAGAAAGGGAAACGAGATGATTTTACCAAAAATAACATACAGTCATTAAGAAAGTACAGGGGATTAAATAACCAGAGTTAATTCATATTTAGACACCATTTTACAAATGGACCGTGTAAGAATTTTGCCTAATAGGCTGACGCTAACATTATATTGCTGTTTTACAAATTACTTTGGAACTGCATGTATACTGTGTGGAACTGGCATTTAGAGAATGAATATTCACAAATCAGACAGTTGTTAGACTCCTCTTTAGGCGTTATGAATGTTCCATTAATAGTGAGTGAAATAAAACACATTAAAGCAGGAGATACCCATGACAGATACAATACTGTACTATACTGAGTTTGTATTCACAAAACAGAAACAAGAGTCGTCCTTATTCAAAAATGTCATACTGCCTCTTTGACAGTACACAGTACACAGTCGATGTCAAATACTGTGTGTATCTGTTTTAATTAAACATTTTTGTTAATAAAGGAAAAGTTCCTTCAGCCTTTACTCATATATCTTAGGCCACAATTGAAACAAAAAATGACTTATTATGGTGTAATTTGAAAATGCATTTACTGCTAAGCGATTAATCAAGACACTTGTGAAATATAGACCTGTAGTGCCTCCTGGTTAACATATTAAAGAACATGTTAAATTTTAATGTTTAATTATAAAAAGATCTTTAATGAAATATTTATGAATTAATGATTTAGGTGCTGATTTGCAGTACATTCCTATTGGTACTATGTCCGCTCCTTCCAAAGCTCTATCAAAAAACAAACCAGCCTTTAATAATGTCTGGACCAAATATAACTCATGTAAGAAATCAAATCTCAAACCTTTTTTAAAGTCTTCACTAATGCTGGATGAATCCTGTCTCACATTGCACGCAATCAGTGCTTTATGCTAATAGTTTAAACTGAGAACACCTAACAAATGGAACTCAAGCCAACAATTAAGTACTAATGCTTAAATACTTGCTCAGCACAGCCAAAATTGATTTGACAACCGTCTTTGTTCATTACAATTCCTATTTTATTTTTAATATATAGTCACTTTATCCTGCTTTCTTGGCACAGCAGGAGGTATGGCAGTGGGGTTAAACAGAGACAGTGACAGACGAAAATGACATTTGATGGTAATGATTCTACAGTATCTAGCAGCTTTGACAAAAATTGTTTTTAGGACGTGCGCGCTCTGGAAAGTAGCGGCTCTTACAGAAGGTTTCGTATGCATCTATTACGCAGTGTAAAAGCAACCTTTACTTACATCCAACAGATTGTAATGTTTGATAATGATTATGCATCACTATATACTGAGATGATGAGATGTTTGAGAAGAAATCAATATGACCTGCAGAGTCTTCCCCTTCATAGCAGAGAGAGGATCTATTATGGAGAAATCATGATTTATGTCAATGGCACAAGGGACGTCAACTTGAGCAAGGGATGGAGGTACGAGCCAATAATGATAAATGCCCTATCCACATTCTCACCAACCCACCCCCACAGTACATTATTTTGCGGTGGGGTGAATCTCTTCAGTGTTTCTCAGCATCATTAGTCTCCTCTCCATCCTTCTCCCATATGGTCCTGCTAAACATTTACAACAAGACATCTTCATGTGGTTCCACACTTTCTTAGCACCCCTGTCTTTCTTGTTTTTACTTATCAGAAATAGTTTGATCTATTCATCTGTTGTTGATGATTCCATGTGATCTGTCTATGTAGGGACCATACTGCCCATGATGGATTCCAATGATCCAGTGCTTTCGGGTACAAGGAGCGAGGCAGTCACCTTTAAGCTGTGACTGAGCAATCTGTCTCTGTCAGACATCCTCCATACATCCAACATGGGCCAGACAGTGAACAAGAGGAAGAGAAATGAATAAGATGCTGTATGGAAGAAGATCAAAAATACTAGATGGAGGTAAAATAAATAAAGAACTGAGGCAAAGAATCTATTCATCTGGTTCCGCTCCAACAATATATGATGTGTTCTTCTAGCCTAAAAGACACAGAATACTGTACCCCAGCAGTACACTACTGACAGTGTGGGGAAAGCCAAATTTAGAATATATAAATCAGTGGAGTTGAGGTTGCAAGGGATGGTGATGATTTTGGTTTCAGTTTAATCACAGTGTTGAGTGTCTGCATCAACGAAAATCACCCATAAATGAAAAATGAATTCATTACAAAAATACACTTAATTGGACATTGTTCACAATTAAAGTCAAATGTGATGTAACACACATCAGAAATAGTTATGCAACACTAATTGGTATGATGACTTATCCTTTTTCAACGCATGCAGTCTTCACAAGTAAAACCCAGGGTTGAAAAAAAGAGTGCTCATTTAGAACTATTAGTCCAACCTCACAGGACCCACTTCAGTCACATGTTCCAACGCCTCTGAAAGCTTTCTAATCTGGGTGATCCGATTCAAAAGGTGCTTTTTATTTTGCTGTTTAACATGAGGGGTTAAGCTGTAAGTACCATCAAATGAAATTACCAGTATTTCTTATTAGTCCCCAATGTCTTCAGTGTATAGCAACAACCAACTTAATGTGTCCTAAAAATTAAGATTTGGCCAAAGCCAACTTGACCTGCATTGTTTCCTCAGCTAAGCCAATGACTGTAAGGACGACTGTAAGTGGAAGGTACTGATTATCCGTGTTAGCCCACCGATAGAACCCCCTCAAATGTGTACTGAGATAGACCCCCCCCTCACCAACCCACTTAAAAAGTCAATGAATGAATAGATGCATGAGTGAAAGCAGCTAACACTACTATCCCAGTATAACTGGTCTGCACAAATTCAGCAGGTGTCTTTGGTAGATGTTGAGTAAGGTCCTTTTTACCGCATGGCAGCGGGAGGTGTTGGACGCGTGGGAGGTGTGTAACTGACAGAGACACATAGCACTCATCTATGATTAGTTCTGGCTTGGTAAACACTCTGTTGGTGGGTTGGCCGACAGAAGAAAAACAATGAGGTGCAAAGACAGCAGAGGAAAGATCATAGCTGTTTACACGCAGGGCAGACAAACATATTATCTATCCTAACACTGAACATCAGTCATGCTATTAGTTAGAGTCAGCAACTCTAAACTAGTGAAATACTTTTATTTAATTTAGGCAGCAGCCAAACAGACCTGATCTTCGGCACTGCTCTTGTTTTTCCCGTAAGTAAACATCCACTGTATTCTTTGTATTGACTTTGGCTGTTTGACCTCCTGCACACCACTGTAACAATAAGCACATGGTCTAATTTGCAGTGTTTACATAACCAAGCTTTTTGCTTTTTTTTTTTTACAACCATGCATTTACATATAAAATGCCTCAGTCTACTTAACATGCTGAGGTGCATGTCAGTCCTGATCAACAACTCGGAATTTATAATGTGGCTCACAGACACCTCTGTGCTCTGAAGCTTCTAGCAAAGACAATCGTCTACTACAAATGTACATATAGTCCATAGGATTGATAAACTGTGCTGGGTTGCAAGAAACATCTTAAAAATGTATCCAGTTCTACTATGTATAAACTAATCTCTGTCAAACCAAAAAAAAAAAAAAAAAACATTCAATAAAAAACTAGAAACCTTTATACTCAATTTGTAAATAAAAATTACTTTTCATACATTGTCTAAATTTCCCAAACGTTATTCAGAGATTGACCAATCAGTCTTAATAGATACAGATAGCAATTAGTTAATACCCTATAGGATTCAGTTTTACTGGTTTACACTGAACAATAGCAGAGGCTCCAGTGTACAAACAGCTGACAACATTTTATCTGCTGAGGATGAACATGATCTAAATACTAATCAAACATCGTTTACAGCTGGCTTTATTTGAGGCTCCTCAGAGACTGTCCCATCCTGCTCTTTCTCCATGGTAACCAGGGATTCATTTCAGAGGTGTCATGCTGCATTATCATTTTAGCAGCTCATTCAGTCCCCTCCGCCCTCTGGCTCGCTCGCTTTTGTCCCCCCCCTCTGCTCAGACCCCTCAATCTCAAACCTGCCCAGCATCCTGGAAGGAAAACATCTCCTATCTTGCTCTAACTCAGATAATACACCAGTGTGATATCTCAGCCTTGGACACACACACACACACACACGCACAAAAAGCCACAGACATTGTGACGACCTACAGGTTTATATCAAGAGAAAAAGTGTTTGAACATGGATTATGACCAATCATTCATGTAAGGTCATACAAAGTAATATATACACATTTAATTTGCCCATAGACTCTATTTTCACATAAATAGAAACACACATATAAGCTGCTGCAAAACAACCACATTTTTGTGCCACCACCTTGAAGCAGACCAATCAGTAATACTGCCAGTATTCTGTAGTAACAGGATGCAGTAAAATAGAGTGTGCTGGCCTTCAAACTGTTTACTAGTCTGATATGTTTTCTTTGGGTCCCTGGATGAAAAACACTTATTAATTACTATCCTAATAGGATTTACATTTCTACTTACCGTTAAACTGTAGAACACACAGCTGCGGTGAACCTGCATGCACGGTGGTAGTCTAACAACAGGTTCAGTTCTGTTTACTTGCATACATGACATGCAAACGGAAACGACTACCATTAGACTGAGACCTACTCTACAGTCGCTCTTATGAAACAAAGTTATTCCCAGTTAATCTGCTTCGGCAACTCTTAATTCCTCTTTTCATCCTTCATCCTTCCTACGCTCTCCCATCTTACTTTTATTCTTCCAGTCTATCATCTGGCGCTGCAAAAAATCAATGCCTGTGAGACAGACACTTTCTCTATGAGGTTCCACATTATCAGTCCAATCAAACAACCTCCCGCTTTATTTATTCACACAATTGTTTATCCTGCCTCTACATCCATTCACTATCTCTGTTGCCTATACATAATTTAACCCTAATCATCAATTGGCAAATGTCAATCACTTCCACTTGACATGTGAAAGAGCAAGACATGTGTTCCCTTTGCATCGGCCTGCTGGTCAAAGGTCAGGTCTCTGAAAGAAGGTGTTGTGGAGCAAATCTAAATCTATTTTGCAGTAGAAGAGAATATCAATCAAACATAACCTGCGGATACCTGCAGAGCGGTTTTCAGCACCTTTTCCCCATGAGTGGCAATAAATAATTCCCCAGAATTTTGTATAGCTGTTTCTGTGTGAGAGGTTGGAGAGGTCACAAATTCAAGCAGTTGTTTGTTTATTCGAGACCCAGTGATGTGAGTGCGTTAGGGAAGCCCCGGTCCTCTCTTAACTCCGGAGAATGAGATTTGGCATCTTGCCACATCCAGCAACATCAGAGGCGTGCAGAGGTTTTACCCTTTGTCTTGTGCAAAATGGCTTCCTGAGGCTGCAGTTTGTACCAAGGCAGGCTGAGTTCTGCATGTGCAACATGACATGGCTGCTCTCATCAGCCATTACTCCCTGGGGACTGTTAGCAGCACAGTAGCAAACAGTTTTTTTATTTTGTTAAATGAAAATGGAAAGTAATTTACACTCACTCTATTCTTACTTCTCATCTATTTTCAGACCTGAACTTTCAAAAATCTTTGCAGTGTTGAAGAAGTATATTACTCATTCAAACAAGTTACTAGTGATAATATTCAAATTATGTTACGCTGGGTTTCTTTGGCTCTACATTAGTTTCCTGTTGACACTGTGTTTTAACAAGCAGTTAATGTTCTAATCATTTTTACAAAAGTGTTGTATTCATCATAAAAATGCTCTGCTCAATTTATGACTAATGCAATAGTTGCAGGTAAAATATGTTTTCTAAATGTAGTTTAAGGGTTCACAGAGTTTGTTTGGGAAGACAGACAATTGCATTGTGAACTGGGCTGTACATCAGAGTACCGTAGTCATTCTAATGGTTATGGGTCATAGCCTTCTCTAAAAAAGAAGTGCTGTGGCCCATATAAATTAGTTCTATGTGAACAAAGGCCAGACATGAGGGTCACAACCTCAATGGGGCAACCATCCCTGACGCCAACCTTCAATTCTTCTGCACGCACCGCTGCCTTAAAGGTGAGACAGTTTTAACCCGTCTAGGCTCCATTACCGAGTGGATTTTTCCTGTTATAATGAATTCATGGCATGTTAATCAGATTAATAGAACCCCATTTTAGGGAGGGGGGGAGGGGGGGAGCTGTCTGTCAATCTCCCCTAAAAACATAGAAGTAAAATGTGAAAGAAGCATCAGAGTAAACCATCAAAGTCTTCATAAGTCCGATTAAACTTAAAATGTAATAGCTTACAGTTTTTTACAAAAATAGAATGTATGAGAAAAAAAAAGCCATCTAACTAATCTGATCTGTTTGAGTAGTAAAGGCCAATAGCAAAAAAAATATCATTTTATCTACTAGTTGCACTGAATAGAAGTTGTTTAACATTCAAATATATTATTTTGAGCCCTCGTGGCTTATAGTAAACGTCAAACCACTGCACATTTACCCACGTATTGAACTGTGTATGCAATACATTGCTGCTCAGTATTCCTGATTTCTAAAACTAAATGCATAAGATAAACTAGTCCCTTTCAGTGGGTCATTACATAAAATATCTATCCTAATATGTATCCCACAGCCCCCATACTGTATACCCTGGGGCTGCTGTCGCAGACAGGGAGGTCTAATGGTGTGCTGTGTTAGTGGGTTAATTGCCATCACCCGGTCTCCATTGGATTGTGAGTTGGGTCATTTTAGCTTAATTGTGAGCCATCCACAGCCAGCCACTAGTGCACTATGGGACTATTAAGTGTTAAAGATGGTCTTCAGCATGCACTTGGTGCACAGCTGACCCCCTTAAAATCCCCCTCACTTGGTAATACACTGCCACCTGCTGGCACCAAGGCAACACTGAGGCATCATTGATAACAACGGGGCACAATTAGCTGATTAGAAAACATCCATTAAATTGCCATCTACTAACTTTAAAACAACCAAACTGTCAAGTTTGGTGCTGCCATGTCCAGTATAAGCATTTGTCTGTCTTGTCTTCTGTAACAGGAAAACCAGAAAGCTAGTTCAATATATTTTCTGCTAATTATTTTGATGTTTGATACATATATCACTCAATACAGTTATGAGATATCGGTATTTGGATTGACTATTAAGTAAATCAAATGCAAAATGTTTCGTTTTTAACTTCATGTTTAACTTTCATGCTTTTTAATTTATTATTTTATAATTTATTACTTTTATAAATTTAACACATTTCAAATCTCAGAAATGGGTTTATAATAAATATCAAATATAAAAACAGTGAGAACTACATTAAACGACATTTACCCTTTCTAAATTGGTTATATTAAGGTTGGATATATTAAAGAATAATTGTTAATTTCTTCTTGTTAATTTATTTATATGATAATATTATACAATATTTTAATGTTATAAAGTCTAATATTCCCTTCCCCCGACATATAAAGAGAAAACGTCAGTCTGAAACATCAGCAGATCATTAGTTGTTGTCCTCTTCCTGTATTACACTGGAACATGTTCATGGCTTGTGCTGCCTGAAACAAACCGGTTCCCCCAAAAATATATCACGCACACACACACACACACATAGACAAAAAAACATAGACATTGTGACGAACTACTGGTTTATATCAAGACAAAAAGTGTTTGAACATCGATTATGTCTAATCATTTATGTCAGGTGAGGAAATATACACAGTGAATCTCCTATGTGTTAATCAATTCCCTTTCACGGCCCCGAACCCTCCGGGAAAAAAAGAAACAAAAATACCAAACAAACAGCAACAACAAAAAAAAAAAAAAACATATGTCAAACCTAATGAGATCTGCACATTTGAAGCTGCAAAATGGAGTCTTACATACCCTTACTACAATATGAGTCCGCATTTGTAAAGAAAAGTGTGCTACATTTCTGTGTAGCAGTGTACCAGACTGAGAGAACATGGATATTTATATAAATGGACAGAGTCATTTGCACAAATATAAATCAAATATGCTCAGACCATTGATATATAAAATTGAGAGTATGAACTATTCCTCATGTAGACTTTGTAGTATGGTGAACATATCTAGGTCCTACTTGTCATTGTGCTGCCATCTAGTGGAAAGCAACTGTATGTCCAATGTAGTTTTGGTACTTCATCCCCCAGTTTATGTACTGGCTTTATATTAACATAGTTGTTACACACTGCTAGTTGGTTAAAATCACTTATCAGCTAATAATCAAATTCACACTGTCCTAATGTAGTGGGATACCCACATAATCAGTTCAATAATTGTTCTCCTGAGAACTTCAGTCAAGCCTCCTCATGTGCACACTAGAAAAGGCACAGGATGGATCAAACATGACAACAGTTTAAACAACAATTTATTTTATTATTAATCAGAGGGTTATAGATAGTTGACGGTGATTTGGTGTCCTGTGTGTGGCTGCACCCGTCTCGATACTGAAAAAAAGTTTTGTAAAGGTAACGAATATGCACAAAAGGATATGAGGTTTATCTACAAATTTAACACCAGCAGACGCACCACAACATTGAGAGCTCAAGTACAGGCCCCTTTTTAATAAACTTTAATCGTTGAATTGCAACAAAGGAACCAATCTGATGTTTGCATTTGTAAGTTAGCTAAATCATGTGGCTACGGAATCCCATCAGTGAATTCGCCTGGGTTTTATCTCAGGGTCTGCTAATGTTGAGGTGCAACCACATTTCGGAACATACAGAAATGAACTAGTTGCTACTTATCCTTTGAGGCAGACTGCACAGTGTGACTGAAAAAAGAAAAAGTTATTCATAGCTGGTGGATCCCATATGAAAACATGAATCCTCTGGGACTTAATCAGCTAGTAGGAAAATATCTGGCTTCATTTGTTATTGTCGAGAAGAAAACTGCGCGATAGAGTGTAGAGTGCAAACAACGTTTGGCCCACAAATACAAAATAATAGTTAAATGAAAAATATACAAACATTTTCACATGTGAATTCTCAGGTTATAGTCAGTTGTGAGGCACTCATATTGGACAGGCAGTTTATTTACAATAGCAGGCCCATACACACAAAGAAAATAAAAGTAATAATGGCAAATTGTCCACATAATGCGAGGCGATGGGGGTTTTGTGTCCAACAGATCTCGACAATCGAAGCACTGCTTCCCTTGATCCCTAATTGCTGCAGGCCGAGGACGTCAAAATTACTCAAAAACATACAATCTCCAACGGTCATCGGCAATTTACTTTAGAAAAATATCACCATGGTGACCCACAGATTTCACAGATTTGACCATGGGGAAAAAAAAGGACATATTTACAGTAATCAGTAATACAATAATAAAAAGGAAATTTTGAAGTAAGAAGTAAAAAGAGAAAAGGGATGAAAAAAAAAAAGATTGGAGAAAAGATGAGCAGTGCAGAGAGGGTCCCAAAAGGCAAAGCTTGAGCCATTCTTGCTTTAAGGTCTCTAAATGGACACCTCTTAATCTTTTTCACTTGTCCTGTAAAGACCAGACAATTGAGTTAAAAAAGGAACGATAAAAACAGAGGTTGGTACAGATCTCCAATGACATTTTGAATGCAGAAACTATTAACTTTTAAAACACAACAAACCCTGTCTTGCTCATTTGACACTCTATATTCCAAAATAACCTACTGTACTGGATGTGAGTTACTCAGTGATTTACAATGGAATACTGTTTGTAAGGCTTTTATTAACTTTGAAATGGGAAAAAATACACTGCAAAAAATCACAATGAACACGACAAGAACAGAAACAAATATACAACTGGACATGATGTGATTGGATACAGTATGTTGGTACTTTAAGGTGTACAGCCAATAATTGTCTTTACCATGTATTACAAAAAGTGTCACCTTTAAAATGCTGTCCAAGGATTGACAAGCCGCTCAGAGTCTTAACTGAGCCCTTTGTTTTGTGATTTGCAGAATATCTACATTTATTATTATCAATTTTATTAAAGGCAACTTTTAGAACAACGATTTCAGTTATTAAAGTAAAGTGCTGCTATAGACAATTACCAGCATGTGAACAGTGTGCATGTGACATACAGTACATGTGACAAACATGGTACAGTTTATTACAATGACCAATTGCTGAAATATAGTTGAAGAGCAGAAGTTGTGAATGTGTTGCAGAAAGAAACATCTACAAAGGGCTGCAAAAGTGAACAGATCCCAGTGAGAAACAGTTGAATTGTTGAATGTGTCATAAATATATGATGGACAGAGGTGGTAAGAAATTCAAGCACTGTAGTTAAGTACAATTTTGCAGTTCTTAGTACTGTAAATATACTTGCAGTACTGGAGTATTTCCATTTTCAGATGCTTACTTTTACTCTGCCACAAATCAGAGGGAAAAATTGTTCTTTTCCTCCACTTCATTTATTTTACAGCTTTAATTGCTTTTTACTTTTTGCAGATGGAAATTCCTGATACAAATTGCCATTAATTAATAAATGATGATGTATTGTTACAGAATAACCACCTGTCAGTGCATCAATTGACTCAAATCTTAAACTTTATCAGCTGTGTTGTTTTTGTTTCACACCACCTGGATAACTTCGGCCTTTATTAGAAAAAAAAATAAATCTTTAATTTAGTGTTAGTGAAATTTAGTGACTTCAGCCGAACTTCTTTCTTCTTAGTTGGACTGCAAATAAGAAGAAAAAAGTCCAGATCTTGACTGGATTTGTAATTCTATGTCATCAACAGCATCAGGTTCACTACTATTTAATTGTTCAGTACTATTGTACTAATTGATCATTTTTTCTTAGTGGAGTTAGTTCCTCAACTTGTAGTACTTTTACTTGTACTGGTGTATTGTTTAGGCAAACACTTGCTCTGTTACTATAGCACTGAGTTTGTACTTCTACCGCCTCTGATGGATGGGGGCGTGAGGGCACAGTGAGGAAGATGTGCACTCTGCGTCAGGAAGAGCGCTCACCTCATAGTCGTTCTGCTGTTCAGTCACAGTGGACTGACTGACAGGGTTTAGTTTCTAGAGTGAGCCTGCCAGTGCTGAAGGAGCAGAGGAAAAAGATAAGAGGATGCTGCTTTCACAATCAAGAACAATAAAGGACAATGAACCAAGACGCTGCCTAATTTAATTATGTAGATACTGTACAGCAGAATTGTGACTCAGCAGTCAGCGGCAAACAATAAAAAAAAAACAAAAAAAACGCCTAAGTAAAAGCCTAAAATGACACAATAGCTTTTTCAAAAGTAAAATTGCTGTATCTGTGATGAACTCAGTGTGTGAGTCAGTCTTTGTGATGCCATAATTACATCTATGGTACAAATATGTCTATGCTCAAATTTATGTTGACTGATTCTGAAAACAAAAGATAAAAACATGAAGTTCACAAATGTGTATTTGTGCAATTGGTGTGGTGGCAAATCATGATACATCAATATATTGGAAAGACACGATGTACAGCAAGGCTAACATGTTACATGTACATAGATGTGAATGAAATATGGAAATCCAGCATGCAAATGATATCTTATTGAACCGTTATTTTTTTGTTTTTTTTAAGTCTTTTAGCGCACTGGTGGTTGATGTAGGGAGGAAAATGAGGTGGATGGCGCCCTCTGCTGATGAAGCCATGATATGACGACAGGATGACGGCCAGATGGGAAAGGATCAGGACAGCACACTGGTGTTCTGTGAATCCACGTCTTGCATGCTCATGACATCTGTACTTACCCCGCTCTCATATATTGGGTTGTCAAAAGCTGACTCTTCTGTCATGTTGTCATACGGTGGCAAAGATGTTGGCATTCTGATAGATTTCCCTTGCAGTCTGAGTAAAGAGGAGAGAAAAAGCTGTTAAGGCTCAGCTAATGGCAAACAAACCAAATTTTAAGTTAGCACTTACTTTGCGAAGAAGATATAAATCCCGAGAACAACCACCAAGATGACTGCAGCTGGAATAAACACTGCAAGGGCAATACTGGTTCCTTCCATTTCATAATCCCTGTTAACAACTAGAATGGGGAGAAAAACACAACGGGTCTCATTTCAGTAAAATATAGACAATAAAGAAATATAGAATATTAATATATCGATTCTGTTACTATCCGGTTTTGAAATGTACCATCTAGCCTGCGTTCATTCACATTCTGGGTAGTGGAAGCTGCAAAGACAATTGCAGTTTAGAAAGAGTTTGAACCAGAGTTGAATAACAAAAAAGCACATTCCTTATATTAGACTTTATTTATTAGATATTAGAATAAGTACAAAGTTGTCGCGTTTACAAAATGCAAACTATACTGTACAGTACAAGGACATGTGTGGTTTACCTCTGCAGGCTGGAGGAGTACCGTTCCACTGTGACGGGTGTCCAGGGATACAGTAGATAGTGGCCTCACCGTGCAGCTCATAGCCTGAGTGGCAGGAGAAGGTCAGCATCTCCCCTGGTTGGTAAAAGGCCTTCTCGGAGCTCTGCACACTGGTGGAGGCAGCTCCAGGGTTCCTGCATGGCTCGTACTTCTCAGCTGAGAGACAGGACAAAAACGCTCTTATTCATCTTCGTCGTCATCAGGAACACAAACGCAAGTTAAACAACTGAGAGATGACAGAGTTTTAGTTTTGTGGTCTTGGCCAATGTACGCTGGCCTTGATAGTGTCAAGGTCCCCAAACCCAAGTCGATGAAAATTTGCTACTACAGGCAAAATATAATTTCAATGATTGGTGTTTTAACACATAAAATACAACGAGACAGGACTACATCCAATGACTCAAAGGTTATTTGGTCTATAAATCTAACAAACATTTACAAGTAATTGACATTAATACTGTGTATACAATTATCTTTTAAATACATGGCTATATATAGGTTTGCTGTTGCAGTTTTGCTGTTACCCTATATAAAAAAATATCATTTTAGTCAGACTGTCACCAATTTGTTTAAAAAAAACACAAAATAAGCCCATGAATATTGCCTTTAAATGTTTTTAGTCGGTGTAATATTATATGCCTGTGCACGTGCATGTGACTTACGGACACACTTAGGCAGCCTCTCGCTCCACTTGGGGGTGGCTGAATCTCGGTTGTAGCAGGTGAGGAGGCCACTTCCAGACAACAGATAGCCTTTATTGCAGATAAACTGCACTGTCGATCCAACGGTGAAGCGGCTGCCTGTGATCACCTTACGACTGTGCGCTACATTTCCAGGATCGTGACACGTCAGAACTGGTGAGTTCCAAAAACAAATAAAGGTAAATGTAATTTTTTTTATTCGCATCTTCAGTAGTCGCTATAGCAGACTATTGAAAAGGAAAAGTCCCACTAGTTTACATTTTTTGCTAAAAGTTTTGAAATAATAAAGCATGTTAATTTAGTTAATTTCAGTGCAATGAGCAACGCATGTCTATTGCAAATATTAGCTTTTTATAATGTGTTTCAGTTAAATGAGTGACCAAAATGTAAAAGTGTTTGGGAACTTTACAGTAAATTTACAAAATCAGTTACATACTTTGAATCAACCAAAAGTTGACAGATACTGTTCATACTACCGCTGCTAATGGACATTAAATATTGTCCATCTGTAAATCCGTATTTGCTATATGTTAAATCTGATGCTTTAAATTTGAAGTATTGTTTGCTGTTTATCATCAGTCTTGAACGTGTTTGTACATTGCGTATCTTTGAAGAAAATAAATAAATAATATCTGACTGCCTTTCTTATTCCCAGTAATGTATGGAAACTGCAATCAGTTGTGGACTATCATTAGCTCAAGAGCTCTCACAAGTTTATCGGCCATTGGATGATTTTATTTACTCAGCTGATGTATGCATGCGGTGAGTACTTAGATAATGACACAGTACTTAGTGCATGCTAAGCAGCAGAAGCCAGTGACCAGCAAAGTGTAGAAATCTACATAATGTACTTGCAGATAAAGCCACATTCACAGGATTCTCTTTATAGTCAGATTAGCTCTCAATACAGGCTGAAGGATACAGAACATAACACATATCACTAGTAATGTCTTACTGTCCCTTGGTCTCTCCAAGCGATCAAATGAAGCTAATACAAGATTCTGTGTGCTTCCTCTTACCTTCCTCACATCTGGGCACATCACCGCTCCATGTGAGGTCCCACTGGCACATGAGGATCTCAGAGCCTACCAGCTCATATCCAGGGTAGCACTGGTATGTGATGACAGTACCGTGGATAAGATCGGGGTGGGAAGTGCTCTTCCAGCCATTGGTGATTTCCGGCAGCTCAGGGCATGTGTCATTCCTTGGCACCTCTGTGAGCGTTCAGCACAGAGGAGACGGTGTTGCATTGTTATGGAACAGTAGGCAAGAAGAAATGCAAAATTAAGAATTGCAGAAATGCAAATTGAGGACCTTGGCACTGAAGTACAGGAAAACTTTAAACATGTTCTTAATAATAAACTAGATTGTCAAGGTTGAAGTAATGAGTTTCCTCAAGAAAGTCAGAGCGTTAAAATACAACAATTTCTGCAGAGAATGAAAACTGCACAATTGTCTGTTCTGTGTGCACTAAACAGCAATGATCTGGGAGTTAAATGTAAATAGAGGCTTGTGATGTTTGCTGGGAAGAACACAGTCAATCTGTGCCTGCCTACCGACAGCATACATGGCCAAGAGCACAAAGATTTGGGCAAAACCAGCTGAGGTTGAAGTGTACCCTATTACTGTGGCTGTGTGTTTGTTGTCATCTAATCATGTGCACCTGGGATGAGCCAGAAGACAGAGGCACAGCGAGAGGTAGAGAAGGAGGCGGAGAGACAAAGGAACAAATTGTCATCTTTTCTAATTGGGAACACGCTGGGTTGTGGGAGTAACGGTTAATGTTTGTGAGTGCGGTTTCTTTTCTGCCTCGCAGATAATAAAGACTTTTACACAAACAACAAAATTCCAAGAATTGTTTAAATGCAATTGATTGCAGTCAATTAAAACAGAAAAACTATATGTTCTTAGTGCAAACAAAAACGGTTCACTGTCTTACCGAAAAAGTGGACAACAAAGCCATTGTTGTAGCCGTATATGTTGGTGGCAGGATCTGACTGGAACTGAATAGTGACATCAGCCATGGAGGTGTAGAGCTTGAAGTGTGGTTTCGTGCCGCTGTATTGTCCCAAGATGTTGGCTGTCAGGTCATCACCATCATAAAAGGTCAGCAGGTCATTCTTACCTAAATGGAGACTAGGATAAATGTGGAAAACATATTTTCTCTTAATGATTTGCATGGAGGTTTTCTTTTACGACTGTTTGCCTTGCAGGGCTCTAACAGTTCAGTTACCGATGCTCTCTTTGGCTGATGAAATCAAATAGGGCAGTGTCAGCATTAGTTGAAAAAAATTAATTCTGTTTATATTGGACGGATGGATCAAATGTGAAGTAAACACTAAATAATTCATGATGTCTCCATGCCTCACACATTGCTCTCATAAATATGTAGTAAAGTGTATATCTTCAAATCTAAACTGATATAGAAGTAATCAAAAAGAATAAACGTTTTCACAAAACAAAATTAGACAAAGCTGCAATAATTGTCAAGCTGAATTATAGAACAATTTTGAATAAATATCCAATAATAATCCAAATATCTAAATTTTGTACACTTATGTTTACATAAATTGAATATAAGGCGCCCAACCACAATCTCCACCGCCAATAATGGAATGTATTAACCTTTTCCAATTGGAGATTTATATTTCCTTACCTCGTTTATAGAGCGTCAGTAGAGCTTGACATTTATTCACACACGGTGGACTGTGAATAGTAAAATGAAATAAGTCACAGAAGTTGTAGTTTCTTGCTGCGATAATAGGCAGAGGAAACGTGTTTTTTATGTGCCTTGAGGCGGGCATCAAAATAGCTGTGCAGCTTGGCTGTGTGATTGTTAATATTCACAAAATGTGTTGAATACAACTTAACAGTATTAATGGGACAATGACATCCTTCACACCTGTCACACTGCAGGTAGGTGTAATGTCTTTGGAGCTATAAATCAGCCTGTGCCCTATATAAGCTTTCTCACCACAAACGATCAAGTGCACAAAGTATTTTCAGCAAATCAGTGTTTTGCCAAAATGGTGATATATAATAACCCTCCTGGCTTTTCTCAGTTCCAACGCACAATTTGTATGAATCCAAATTGCACTGTGTGAAAGTTATATCTCTAGCTCTTCTCTCAGATGTAGTCATAATCACACCCTTGTCTGTATTTATTTCTTACTGTTAATGATTAACTTTAACCCTAAAACAATGTCCACGTTGTCATGTCACCTAGTGCTGAGTCGTGGTCCCTATTAAAACAAATCTTTGTGTGTGTATGTCAGAGACAATTTGCTGTACTAGATTAAACAACTGCATGCACGCGCACTCCTGGCAGGGCTGCAGGAGGAAAGCAGTTAAAGGAAGAGAGAATAGCACAATCAAAATGCTGATGCAATCATTGTATTTCAGATCAGTGAATCTAAATCTAACAAGTTGGCTTGTTCAGGAATAAAACAAATACACAATACCTGAGAGGCCACCTTATAAAGAATTTGCATATCACACAAGCTGCAAATGTAAATTTGGCACCGTTGTGTACGTCATGAATCTCAGTCATTCTTTCGTTTTCATTTTACACTTCACTATCATAATTGTTTATCATGATTTCAAGCTCTTCTCAGTTTTTCTGTATTTCATTATGATTTTCTGTTTTTCCTTTACATTGCATTTTTAGAGCAAACACCAAGGGACACGCTGGTCATTCTTTGTCCATAAAGTCTTTGAATAGCCTCATGTCATACAGTATGTCTGCAAAAACAAAATACATGAAAATGTAAGAGTATCTGTAAAATACAAAAAAATCAACCATCTGAAATTGCAAAGAAAAACTATTGTGTGCAACAAAAAATGACTAAAAATGCTTTGTATTGAAGTTGCATGTTATGCTCTCCTTCTCAAACTAACCATCAAAGCCCCTGAGGCTACACTTCAACATGAGATCTGAATATGCACAGAATAACTACATTTTAGCTTTGTTTGAACAAACGCAGCCGTGGGAGTCTGTTATGAACACAGAGTTTTATGATGATAGAAGGAAACAAATGACCCTGAGTCTGTTTACCTCTTATTCACATACTCCCCCACAGAATATCCACGTTACATGTGAGTGGAAACAAGCTGCAGGTAAAATCATCCAAATTCACCTACTTTAGCTTTAATTACTTATCCTTTGAGCAACAATTTAAAAGTAGGTTCAGTGATCGGTGTAGACTAGCACGTCCCCAGCGGCTAAATTTCAAGACAGAAAAACATGAGCAGAACGGCTGAATTCTGTCTGCGTGAACAATGTGCTGGTGGTAAAATTTGGACAATCCTCCAGTAAATACCAGTTTGTGTTGACAGACACAAATAATGGAAGCCAGCTCCATGAATGAGAGTGAAATGAGGTGCTGAGTGACAAGGTTCTCCCTCTGGTTAGTTGGCAAGCTACAGACACAATTTACACCTGCGTGTTCTCCAACAATTGGTTGCCGATAAAAATGACAGGAATTGCAATGCAGATTTTTTTCCTCGTGTGATAGGCTCTAGTGCCTCGTAAGACACTTTGTTAAAATGTGTGGGAAAATAAACAAGTGAATTTTTCACATTTTGGGCTCCTCTTATATTATAACACAGACTGCAGGTTCACAACTTTGGCAGCGTCTCCTTTTAGTCAGTCTTAAAAAAAAAACTGGGTGTCCATCAGTGTAGTGTGCAGAGCAACACCACAGCAAATTGTTTGCATTTCCTCCATCCTCCACATTTCCCACACAACAATTGTATCCATAGTATCTTTGGCTGTGTATTTATTTCTCAAAGCAATCTCAATCTCAGTCTTTTTTAATTGGGGGCTAGTACTTCATTTTATGACTTTAACCTGTTCCATCCGCATTCACAAAATTTACATTTCAATAATCGTATATATGACAATAATGCCAAATTACCAAATACAGTAGCACAAAGTTCAATGTTTTTGAACTTTTGGCTTTAAGCTGCTTCTTTTCAGAAGTTAAAGCTCAAGCCTGTTCTGTGCTACTGTTGGATCCTGGACCTCTTTTAAGCTTTTATGTATGATGGTTAATTCCATCAGGAAATGCAAGAGATACATTTACAATGTTTTCTACAGCAATCAACATCAATCCCACTGACTACAACAAAATGCTAGGCCAACACTGCCACCACATCCAAAAAAAAAAAAACCCCCATCAGATTCATAGTCAATAGCATTGGCAAATCACACACTTTCCAACTTGACACACTGCAACCTCTTCCCCTGTCTGGGTTCCTAAATAGTTTCCCAAGCTACTCTACCTTATCAAGAATGCTGCAGTCAACCTTGGCTGTAAAATGTCCCCCTGACCCCATCTATTCACTGTACTGTCCGCTTAAAGTGCATCCAAAAGGAATGCAGAACGAACACTGCCTTAGTCCAGACTTGCACAGCACTCTACACTGAGTCACTGCAGGCCTCTGTGTAGCAACCTGGCAATCACTTCACCCACATGTCACTCCACCTGGCCCCCTTTTAACTGGTTTCCCTTCCAGCCATAAAAATTCTCTGTTGTGGTTTGCAAACAGATAACTGGAAAAAAAAATGTTTGCATTTGATCTCCTGCATTTTCCCTTATAATTATTTCAAAATGTAAAGGTGCAACACATTTAGAATCTTGTTCTTGTTTTAATAAAAATCTCCTTGACTGAAATGGCTTGTGTTTTGCCAAGTTCCAAGGGACCGTTTGAAAAAGGACTTTTAGAGAATATCTGAAATCTCCTCTGCATACCAATGGCACCAGCTCAGTTCTGTAGATGAGGGGATGACAGCTGTGTTTTGTACAAGCCTCTAGGCTTTTTGTCACCTTCACTGACAAGTCAAGCCAAGCCAAGTTTAAAGAACCCAACAAATCTCCAGTAATTCTAACAGAATGGAAATGGCTTTCAGTGTCAAGATTTCAAAAGGAGGCCTCCTTTCTCTTTGCATACACATACTTGACATTTGAATTGTTCAGCTCAGAGAAAGCAGTTCTCTGTTCAAAAAAAAAAAAAAAGAAAAAAAAAGAAAAATAGCCATTTAGTTTCCAGGCACCTGCATACCTCCTGCAGGTACACTTGCAGGTAGCATGTAATGCTCATGGTCCCCACAAGATGACTCTATATACCCAGTGTGTCCAATATAAACCTCTTTGATCTGGCTGTGTAAACTGACACAAATATCACCCCCACTGCAAAACACACTTTCCCATCATGTTGCATAGTGAAACATTTTTCTAAATACACTTTACTCCCAATGCTTAAATCCACATGTTAACCATTTACCTTGCTGTGTTTCACAGGTGGTGATATCAGCTGTAACCTCTTGTCTCTGGTTCTTGCTCGAGCCATGCTCCACACTAATTAGCAAAGAGCCAGCCCTCCTGTTTGGCCTAAATTAATTAATCAGCCCTCATTATGCACACTGCTCCTCTGTAATTGCCAGCACAGGCATAGTGATGAATGATAATACAGAAAACATTCTCATTAATGTGGAAAAGTGTGTGCCCACCCTTATAATGAGACAGCTCTCATCCACAAGAGCCTTTTGTCACTTCAACATTCATAATGCGTGCACACAAATAAACACACTGTCACATAATTCACATGTTGACCGAGCCTTTAGAAACATTATTCTCAAGCTGAGTCGACCAGACATGAGGGTAATGATAAGGTCTGCAGAGATCAGATAGGCGGTGGGTGCTGCCATGAAGGCCACGCATGACCAACCTTGAAATAAACTAGGGCTGGCCACAGTACCATTAATTTAGAGTGGCCTCGTGCGGCTTGGATTAAAACAAACCTAACACCGTCACGATATTGAAACAGATCTGTGAATAAAAATCAGTTTATCTCAGACGACTCCTTAAAAATCATCTCTGATGATTTTTTTCAGTCAACTTTTAACATCAAGCATTAATCACTAAGTCTTAATCTCCAACTAGAGAACAGGGAGGTAAGTAGGATCATACAAAGCCCCGTGTGATATGCAGACATTGTGTATTATTGCTATTCTCTGATAGTATTTTCCCTCTGATTTGTGGATCACATGTGAGTGATGGCTCATATCTCGGTCCCTGTAAGCCAGAGAGATAACATTTGGAGCATTACGTGCATTGTGGCCATGCAGCAGAGCCACATACAAAACTGGGCCAGTACAGAAACTCTCTATACTTTCACTAAAATCTCTACTATTCTGGCTCTCTGTAGAAATCTCTGGAAGTGTGTTGTTCTTTATAGAGATATTATAGATATAATTCAGCAATGTCTAAAAAATGATGACAATTGCCAGTGGACATCACCTCTTTCACTCAGGAGTCACAGAGTAGTGCTTTTGTCATGAAATGAAATGCTCATTTTCTAGTTGGAATATAAATCAGCAAGTTGGATGGACAAAAAAAAAAATGCGGATTGTTGAAATGTAAATATATGCGTCAATTCTTTAATAAGAAAGAAAGAAGAAAATGTGGTTGGAATGTGACTGCAGAGTATCCAAACTTCATGGTATGATTGAACCCTGTAATTTGATCAAACGGTTCGAAAAGACGTGTTCATTCTTACAGCAAAAATAAACTGAATGTCAAATATGGAAAAGAAAAACATAAAAACGGGAGGGGGGAAATGCCTGCGTGCATAAAAACCACCATGACCAGTAACTAACAATAGCCTCTGTTTGATATTTTTCTGTGACTATTTTTCTACAACCTCAGGCAGTATTCCCGCTGGTTTAATTTTAACCTGTCTGTGCCCTCTTGTGTGCAAGTGCTTCAGGCAATAACACAAATCACTTATGCTGTAGTTTTTGTGCTCTCCATAGAATGCTTATTCATTCAAACAACATGGGAGTGACTAACATAAGTGACAGACGTATGTATATAATTAGGGCAAATAACATTTCTATGCATCCATTGAAACATTTTTATTGCTTTGAAACATCAGATATCCAACAAAGAAAAACCAGGGAAGATTTAATTTCAACTTGTGACCAATAACTTGCATGTTTGCGTGTCCCTGATGCAGGGGACATTTGTGTGCCCTAAGAGTGCTGGGTGAAGGAGAAACAGAGTGGGCCTGTATTAGTGTGTGTGCGTTTTGACATCTGTGTGCAGGTGTGTTGAGTGTGTGTTAAATTACAGTTGGGAAAGCTGGATAAGTGGCTCAGAGTAGTTCACTGCCAGAGCATATTCATTTCAAAGCCAACTCTGAGACACACACCAGGGAAGTGGGAGCGTGGAGGCTTACTGGCTAATCTGGTCAGAGAGCGAGCTGGAAGCTACACAGAATTCTTAATGTAGCAGATGAAAAAAAAAATCTAATTAGTGACTGCAACCAAAGAAACACTTTCCCATGTGCATGTCTTTGTGTGTCTGTGTGAGGAAGAGAAAAAGATGAGAAAGAAACTGAGAACTCTGTGTGTGTGAGTGTGTGTTTCTGTCTGGAGATGGAGTATTTAACATCTTGAGGTCAACTTGACCTCCCCTTTGACCTCCATATGTGATTTTGAGTTCTGAACATTAGTGCACTCTCTTACACTTGGATGTCAAGCATGATCCTTTTGTCTTCTTCCACATGGATACCCCAGATGCAGTCTTGCCCCTTGTCATAAGCCTCAGGCCAGTTAGGTGACAACACCACACCAGCAGAGTCTGTGATCTCCCCACTGCACACAGCTGCAACACAAAAACACATCAGGATGATGATGGATTTCTAGCAAAAAAAAACAAAAACAAAAAACATTTTATGGCAATAAATTTAGGATGTAAATTAAAGCAAAGTTGATATCAAACGATGCAATTTGTTATGTGCATTCAACTTGGTGAAAAAAAACTAAAAATATACATTAATGCATACTGTGTGAATTTATAGGTTGAGACCATGCTTAATAGAACACAGTTGAAATTGAGTGTGCAAGCTCCTTGACATGAATCTTCTAAAACTGCATACTACCACTGAACCGCTTAGTGACCATGACCCACAGGAGCTGAAATTAAATTTTCTCATATCTAGCTTTACTAGAGAGCTTTTTAGAAAGCAATTTCACTGCGTGGCAGAATGGCCACGCAGGCAACAAAGACGGCGAGTAAGGTCAGCGGGTCACGTGTGGGAACAGTGTGAGAGAGAGAAAGCGTTAGAGGAAGTGAAGGAGAAGGGAAGGGTTCAGGGGCAGAGCGCTTTTTAGTATGGTGCACCGTCTGCAGTGTAGCAGTGTTCATCCTAGGTCAACTATTGTATGCCTTTAATCTTAAGCACTTCTAAAATCTGGCCTGCGAGCACACACATCAGGGTACTGTTTCCTGTCTGTATCCACCGCTTTCAAAGGCAAATAAATAAATAAATAAATTGAAAAAAAGCAAGCATATCAAAGTAAATCATTGTTACAATTTTAAGAGGAAATTTGTCATGGATCAGAGAAAAGCAGCTTAGGAAGATACCGTTAACTGCCAAGGTTATTTAATATTTGAATAAAAAGACTTCACCAACTACTGCACTGATCAAGCAGACAATGAGAGGCCTGGGTCCTTAGGTCAGTCATATCAGGCTCTGAGTTCTTCTCCGGTGGAAGCACATTTTTTCAAAGATTTAATGTCTTGCAGTCACTCAGGCAGATGAAATCTGTTGACTCACCCCTACAGGCTGGCTCGGTCTCATTCCACTGTGGGTTTTGCGTGTCCACACACTCGATCACCACGGAGCCTTGCTCTAGCGTGTAGCCAGGGTCACATGAGAATTCAACCACTGCACCCACGCTGTAGGTGGAGTCACTGCTGCTGAAGTTGCCGTACTTCACAAAAGGCTCATAGCACATCCCTTTTGCAAAAGCTGTGAACATTGATCACATAGCAAGACAAATTAAGTCCCAAGTACACAACTGTAAGTTAGTAAACTCTGTAGTCCACAAAATCAACCTGCCTTCGTATCTGATGGCTGCACCAGTGGAAGTTATTGTCCCGTCTGTGGTGAACTCTATAAACAGGTAACGTCCAGTACTGAGCACACCCTCATTGGGCAAATACTCTACCTCATAGGAGTCGTACACAGGGGGAGAGTCTATGTTGTTGCCATTTTTAATCAGCAACCTAAAACACGCACACACACACATGCACACACACACACACACACACACACACAAAGACACACACACACACGCACGCACACATCGAGGGAAAACTGATTAAAAAAGACATAAATGAGCCTTGAAAGGTAAAAGAAGCAGTTCCAAGATATCTGTGAGCTGCTCGCTGTTCCAATGGTGGCTGTAATAACTTTGTGATAACATTCCCCACCACTTGGTAATGAGGTGAATGGCCATGTGTGACGATAGCCATGTGGATCAGTGAAGAAAAATGTAGTGCATTTGTGGTTTCCTACCTCTCACTACCTTCTGTAGTCCCTTCAATTCACTCGCTTGATAGAACACTGTTAAAGGATTATAATGATAAAAGGTCCTTTCAAATTCATCTGTCACTCCCTAAAGATTTTGGTTATTTATAGCCTTTAAGGATTTTAATGCTCCAGCCACAGGCGTACTGTTATACAGAAAATGAGTTTAAAGCCTCAGTGCCATCTATTAGTTGAAGACACACGCACACACACAGACACACACACTCACTTTCTCTCTCTCTCTTTCTTTTTCTCTCTCAATGTGATTTTAGCTGTGTGCATACACCACCTGTCATCGTCCTCTGCCAGAGCCACCTTCTCAAAGTGAATGTGAAGCCGGTGGCCTTCAGGGGCCTCCAGGACCCAGTGGCATGTCAGATTGTTGCTGTAGTTGCCAGGGAAACCAGGAGAGACGATTCGACCGTAGGTGGCATTTTTTATCATTCCCCCACAGGATGCTATATGAGAAAAGAGAGCGAGTGAGGGGAAGAAGACAAAGAGTTAGGGGGTAGGACTAGATGAGAAAAGTAATGACACCAACTCTGGTAGGGGTTTTAGAGCAAAGTCCCCGTCTGAGTATAGATTGCATCAATATCCAGTGGACTGTGGCTGGGATACACTAGGCAGCTCAGATGGGTCTAAGAGTGTGTGACTGTGTGTGATGGACTTGTAAAGAGAGCAGCAAAACAGCAGCAGTAACACTATCAGTTCAGAGCAGCTGCAGGCAGGCACGGAGAAAAACCCAGAAATGGGAGATGAGTCTTTACCCACAGCAGAAGGATAGTCATGGTGACCAGTTCTAATTAAGGCCACCAGGTCCAGTTGCCTTGCTTCGCTCCATCTCCAAAGAATAGCTCCTTGTGCTGCTAATCACATGCAAACACACTCATTTGGCCTCAGAGTTTAAGTTAACAGCTCAGTAGGAGACATCCTAGTGAAAGCTTTTATTAATCAAAATCACCTGAATTCTGGGGGACCGCTGCCGAGAAACTGACAACATACCTCACATTTTTAAAATGCTAATAACTTGCACATATTCATGCTTGTCAGTTTTAAAATATACTAAATTAGAACTGCACAAAGCTTCTTGGGATATATTTAGATACATTTCATAACTTGCAATATGCCAGACAGTGTTGATTGCTAGAGGGACGTTGAAATGAAAAAGAAATTACTCGGCAACCCAAGTTACCTGAAAGGCCACCTACAGTTATACAGATCTACTTTAGTATAATTTTGATCTTCTTCTGTTGTCGTCCTTGCTATTCAGTAAGAGATGTGCCTTGTTACCATGACCATAATAAACTAACATGTGTCTGATTTCTCTTACCTACACACAGGGGCTCCTTTCCACTCCAGTAAGGTGTTGTGGCATTACGACAGGTGAGTATATTGGGGCCTTGCAGTTTGTAGCCAGTGAAACAACTGAAGTAAGCTTCTCCACCTGCATGGAGGTGTGTCACAGAAACGTCTCCACCAGCAGGCTCTTTGGGGAATGCACAGCTCAGCACAAAGGCTAGAGAGGAAAGAAGAGTCACATATGGAGAAAGACGGAGCCAGATGTGCCATAGTTTAAGTGTCTTTAAGTGTCTCCGGAATCCTGTGACAGATTAAAACTTACAGAAAGACTTTAGTTACATAATTTCTTAGGACTCAAGGTTTCAAGTCCAAGTATGGCCAAAAGCAACGCACAGTGTTGATTGGCTCCATAGAGTTGTTGAAAACGATGCAGGATTTATTTATTTTTTTGTTATTTGTGCAAAAAAATTCAGCTACAGCGTTTTAGTTCCGTGTTTCTGCCTTCTCACATAAAGACACACTCCTTTAAGTTTGTTCAGAATTTCTGCAGCTCTTAATTAATTGCAGTTTACCAGAACATTCACTATGCAAATGTTTGCAGCACAACAGTAATTAACATCACCGTGTGGTCCGGTATAGAGCCACTGCAAATACTCTGACAAATAGAAACCTTGCTGATCAGCTGAACATCATAGCGGCTCTATAATGTGATAGCTGGAAGAGGAATTGCCTCTGTAGTGGTTGTCAAAGAGCCGTGATTCCAGCAGGGTAAGATCAATGTTCCCCGACTTGCTTTGCATTGTTGTCCTGTCCCTGTTTTTAAATAAATGGTGCAGGATGGGATGGAGCTCACATGGATAATGGAGTGAGCTAACCAAGTCTGTAATGCAAGCTATTAAACAACGTTCTCTTCCTGTCTAATAACCACACTGTTCTACCTCATTAGTGAAAGCACTTTAATGACCAGACTAAAACTTTTAAACTTATGGAAATGTGTGAACAACAGAGCAAGCAACCTAATTGGACCCGCTATGGCTTGTGTTACAATAACAGTGTGACTGTGCAGAGGCAAAATTGCAGAAACCTGCTTAAACACTGCGACATTACTCCAACTGTGGAAGAGTCAAGTCATGTTTCAGCCTAATGGAATGTATGCAAAGCCTGAGTAATTACTAATAGAAAGAGAAAATAACAAAGGGCAACTGGAAGACCTCTCTGTGTTGAAATCATATTTTGCAGTTATGATCAGGAATGGACTGTGTATAGTAAACACCTTAATCTACCTATGATAATATGATTATGGTTATTTGCTCTTTAAACTCAATACACAGACTACTGCAAATTTCAGCTGTGTGGTTCGTATGGGTTTTTGGTGTGTCCTCTGCAAGAATCCTTTTCACGTTCAGCTTATGCTGGACTGCATCATGAATCTGTACAAAATGTGCTTCGACTCAATGAAGTAAAAAACTACAGCATCTTATCAGCATATAAAGCTAATATTTTTTTTAAGAAATGTAAAGACAAAGATTGGGGCATAATTTTATCTGGTTTAAAGTATGCCTGACCCCATCCTTTCCTAATAAAGTAAACACCAACTGAACCAACATTTGTTAATAGATGTTGACATAGGTCCCTTTATAAAAAAGCTGAAAGTTCAGCTCCTTAACATCAGAGCTGGAGAAGCTGCGCATATAAAAGGGGAATAATCTGATTCTTGATAGACAGGGCTGTTGGTACATGGTACACATGAATATTTTAATAAATTTGGCTTTGGAGGTTTTTGCATGCACACTTTCTGGGCGAGTGGAGGTCAAACAAAAAATACGAGACATTTTGCAGCAGCTTGGATTTGAAGTGCTTTCATTCCAGCCAGTCGTTTATAGATGAAAAGCACACTTTAGTGGTATTTCTGGCTTTACCTTGACACTAAATTGGGTATTCATAATAATAAAATGTCATTCTATCAATCTTTGAACTAGAACTCAAGGGAAAACAGCCCTAAATGCATAATGGCCATAAAGTCTTGTGAAACTGCCCTATCTACCATGTTTTAATCTTTTGACTTAGATTTTTTTATTTTTTTTATTTTTTTAATACGAGCCACTGGTTTCCACCATAATGAGACAGACCTTTCTTTTGCAGTAAATCAGTGAGCCACAGGGACGAGGTACACTGCCCCTGGGTCATTCATTCAATTCATAGTTTATCACTAGCTCCAATGAACCTAGTTATTGCCATTATCATAGCAGCATTTACATCCCCATTGAGCATGCAGTGGGAGAGCCAGAGGCAAAAATTGTGGAGCCAATTCCTGAAGTATTAAATTACGTGCTGCCTTCATTCCAGTAGATGTGGTACTGGGCCATAAAGTCTGATTGTTTTGCCATTACAAATAATAGATCCACAGTGCAGGCAGCCAGGAAGATTAGCTGATGGTACTGTAGGGCCTCGGGAAACAGATGTGGAGCTTATGTCTTTAGTTATTGTTTCCTTGTAGAGGAGAAGAAATAGTCACATAGGGTACACGTTCAGTTTCCCCCCCAAAAAACAATGCATAGACAAACATTTCAGATCAAATTTCCTCTTTTGCAAAGGAACAAGGGTACTGCAGTGAAACAACATATGTAAATGATGAATCACCCCATTGCCTCCGTCTATATCTATTTAAAAACATTACAATATTTAGTTGAGGGAGTCCAAAACAATGAAGCCTCACTAACTTAGATTCTGCAATGGGCATATTGTTTGTTTTATGTTTTTTCCAAAAGGTGTCCTTAAAGAGATCACAGTAAGGATAAAAAAAAAAAATAGCTAAATGCCTTGGGGATTTGAATGGCACAGTTTTAAAGTTAGGACGCTGTTTTTGTACTGTGTGTAGCTTGTCATAACCAATATTAAATCATATTTGGTCATGGACTAAATGTTTGTCATTCTTTCTTTTTAAATTTTAGTTTTTTGTCATTTCACAGCGCCTGGTCACAAGAGTTTAAAAAGAGCACATCCTAACTTACAATTTTTTTTTTCTCTTTCCTAGTTATCCCTCCACTAGTCCTGGATACGTCCTGCCTTTCATTACTTCTGTTCATATTGCTTCCTGTTCCTTCTCACTGATCTGAAATTCAGATATTTTGTGTCCTTGTTCAAAATATGGAACCATAAATCTCAATTTTGAATTCAATCGTGAATTCTTGAGGCCCTCTGTCAAAAGTCGCCAAAGATCAACTTTTGGAAATTATTTAGAGAGAAATTCAGCATTTCCTGAAGGAACGCTGAGTGTGGCTCCTGCATTCACTAACACACTGCTGCCATTAATGAGCCTTATTCTGCTGCATGCACATTTTTCACCTGCCAGAGTACTTCAAATTGAGAATGCTGCTTTTCAACCATTAACGGAAAAATGTTGTTGACGAGAGCACAATAGGTAGAGGTGAGGAAGCCAGCAAAAGGAAGTTATCCACAATATTTTGGGCGAACAAATAAAATGCATTGCAATTTAGTCCTAATATACTATTGCACTGTGGTATTTCAAGTGTTGCCTGAATCCCCTCTTGTAGAGCTGGAATGAGATCAAACTTGGCAAGGTGAGGGCAGGAGATAATGAAATAGGATGGCGGGAAACAGAACACAAATAATGAAAAGTGAGTTTGATTGCTGTTTTTATATTTAATGAGAAATATCCCTGCACACAACAGAAAGTGGTATCTGCTCAGCTGTGGTTTGTTTTAGGCACTCACATGACAGCAGCGCTGCAGTTAGCAGGTGACTTGTGGGAGAGGGCGACTGTCACTGTATCCAGGCTTCATGTCTTGGCTGTGCACCAAAGCAATAGCTTTTACGGAAAGATCAATAGTGTTGTCTCTGGGAAAGTGATGCCATTGTAGAAAGCCAGACCGATGCTTTGCTGTGATATGGCCTATTGATATTTATGCGGTTGGGTTAAAAACTCGATTTTAATGGTCATTTACTCAATAAAGTCAATTAAAGTGAAATAACTTTGGACTAGAGGCGGCATCTCATCAATGCTGCCGTGATGTCGTGGCAAATGGTTGATCACTGCCAGTGGCCGAGGCCCACTGGCCAACTCACTTGTCAACCCAGCTTATTAGTTACAGCCAATCAATAATCTCTGTAAAACATCTCTGCCTTTAGCTATGCCATTGATTATTCCCCTTATACTTTGAAACAGTGGTGAAAGAAGTACTTGTGTCTATTAATTAGGTTAAAGTAACAGTAAATAAGTGCAAGTAAATCTCAGTGCATTCAAACTGTTCACTGAAAGTATTATTAGAAAATGTACTAATACTAAAAGTGTAAGTACCCATTAAACAAACATTTTCAGAATAATGGAAAATATTTTAATGAATAACACGTACTAATGTGGTAATCTATGTTGCAGCTGACAAAGGTGAAGCCTCTTTTAATTTTTAAATTTTTTGGAGACTAGAATTTACCATTAACCTATAATAATACATCATACTTCACCACATGTTGCATTATTAATGTGAACAGACAAGTATAATGCTGTCAATTAAATGTAGTGGAGGCAAAAAAAAATAGATGTTTTTATTTGAAAGGTTAATGTTCAAGTACCACCAAAGCTCAATGTGCCATAAAATGAAAATCCTAAAGTACAAGTTTCAATATTTGCTTCTGAGTACTGAACGTACAACACTTTAGTACATGTACTTACTTACTTTCAACCACTGCTTCACAAAATTCTGAAATGACAATTTCAGCTAACTTATAGATGACAAGAGACCAGACATGAAAATATTGATCATTATTTAATCAACAAGATAAAATACATTGTGCTTGTATTCAGCTATAATATAATTTGTATTTAAAATAAAACAATGTAGTAATAGAATTGGTTTTTGTTCATGCATGTAGATTTTCCTTTTTTAAATAAACAACAATGTTCCTTAATTCCTTTGTTTCAAAAGTCAGACCATGGGTGCCTCTTAGCAAAAAATCTATTTTTGCACATGCCAACACTGTAATTAACCCACTGTTGGGATTTCAAATGAATGGTAGTGGCTTAAGTCCCTGCTCCATATTTAGTTTGCTCACCTGGATGCTAACATTTTATGATTAAGTATCCTCAACACGCCTGCATCCTCATCACATTCATATCATTTTAAGAAAATTTGCAGCCAATCCTTGTTACAAACAAAAGCAAGTTGCTAAATTTTCATATGTGTCGCAACATGCTACTAGTCTGTAAAACATAAGTGAGCCTGTGTCTGTTCTGTGATTTTGTGTGCTCATATTCATTATCTATTTTAATAATGAATAATTATAGATCTATACATGCTAAACAGATGCATGTGTTATTAAATGTGTTCATTCACCAGCAAAGAAAACTGGCTGTGCATATAAGGTTGTTTACACCCACAATGCACTAAATCTTGTTTTATGTTTGTGCATTTTTAGCTTCATGCATATATGCAAATATATTATTGTATCTGCAGTGGCTGTCTTTGGATATAAAGAGGAGGTTATGGAAAGAAAGCGGTGTGCTACTCTTCAGTACTCACACTCTTCCTGCTCTTTGCAGACTATAGTGTAAACAGTAAAATACACTTACTGTAGAACCATGTTCCAAGTTTTAGGCCTGCTGCTGATCTTATAGAGGCATCCATCAGTTTGCCCTCACAGGCGCAGCCAATGCAGCAGCAGCAGATATTAATTACCCTGAGCTGAGATCCATCTCTCTACAGCTCTGTCTCCCTCTCCACGCTTGTCCAATCACATTTCTCACAACCCATTATAAAGGACAAGGTGATACACTGCTTACCAAGGAGACGGACACAAATTGAAATATCTTTTCTGCTCAGCACGTCTAATCTTAAAGAAATCTGCTCATTGCATTTCTTTTTTTTTTTTTTACACTCATTAGGGAAATTAAATTTGTGAAATTTACTTCTAAACCAAATACGTTTTTTAGTGGACGCACATGCAATTTATTTTACATGTCACTATTGCAGGCAACGATTAAATGCCGAAAACTGTTTGTTGTATGCGAAAGAATTTTATAAGGGTTTTACTGATACCATAAAGTATTCAGAACTATCCACTGTCGTATAAAAACAACAGCCGCTAGCAGTAAAGTCTTTGGATGTCCTGTGGGTTGAGCCCATGTTACTGTAGGAATGAAACACTCTTTGTATATGAGATTCATTATTTTAAGAAATGAAGATACTTTGATACTCAGAGCTACTTTTGACCATTTTGACGTAAGCGCAGTAACTGATGATATTGGAGTTTCACCTTTTTTTCAATTACCCATTGCCCCACGCTTTCGAAAACATACCGTGTCTACTTTGACAAGAGGCAACTGCACCTAACATACCCTACTCAGCAAGTTTTTCTGTAAACTCCTCTCAGTGTCTCAGTGCATAGTGCCATGCAGCCATTAAATTTATAAAATGTTAACGTGCCACGGGCAACTGGATGAATTAATCTTTTCAATAATACAAAGGATTCCAAAGAAAAAGCAGAGATCATCCATCTAAGTTCATCAGTATGTCTAAAATATAATTTCACCCAGTTATGCTGAATAATATTTACAACACAAAGGGAGGTGAAGGAGAAAAGTACGCGTGACACTGTAATATATCAACTTATTTTCCCCATCTGTTCCCAGCTATGCATCACTCTGTATGATCTGCACTGACCCCTCACTGTCATCATTCAGCCTGACCGCACACCGATTTTCACACATCCAACAGCGATGGGCTGATTTATCTCATGTCAGCAGCAGGGTTTTGATGGTCGCTTTCATTTTAGGGCTGATGAAAAGTGCCACAGTAATGTGGTGGAATGAATGTTTTGTCCATCAGCTTCCACCATCAACTGAAATCGATGGGGCGTGTAATTGGTGGCCACTTTGTGTGATTGCTAAGATAAACAGACATTGTTGCAGACATGAAAGATCAATGTCATGCACGAGACAAGCAGGGGGAGGGAGGAATTTATGAGCACTCATATTCACAAAACACATATAGCAACTATTTTTTACGGACAAGGTTTGCTGCTGCAAATTAATTCTACTTCAACTCTATGAAAAGGTCAGTGGAAGTTAGTATTCACAGGACTAGTAGCTGGAATAAATAAATTAAAATGTTAACGGCCTTGCTAACTCATCAGCTACACTACAATAGACGCCACACATTGTGCACGACAGCTTAGGATGTTGTGAGAACATCAACAGAATCAGAGATTCATCGTCACGCAATTTACAGCAATTTCTGAGATTCTGCAGTAAAATGATGCAGAAACATAAGTAGTTGCACACAAAGAATGTAGCTTTCAACTAGGAAAATAGAGACGTAAGACATAAGATGTAAACATAAGAGCACACTTTACTTCTGTAGCAGTCCTGTATTTACAATACGCTAAACCCACTGAACTTTGGTTGGTCCGACACACTGCTTGCAAATGTAACACAGTCTCACCTTGGTAATGCAAAAGGAGGAATCCAGAGTTGTGCTGTTGGTCACTACGAAACCGGATGGAAATCTGATTGCTCCAGCTGCGTAATATGAGGCCCCTCATCAAGACGGACTCGTTGGCTAAGGTGAAGGGTTCTCTGCCTCCCGTATCCTCCACCGTCACCTGTTCTCCCTCCAGCACACTCACATTTAGAACCTAAAACAAAAACAGACCGTCCCATATGATTATACACAGGCCTTGATGGCTGCACCTCTGCACATCATGCTGTCTTGCTAACTGACTGAATTGCCCTTGACAAGGAGTAGAAAACCACCTCACACAAAGAATTATTAAAGGTAAGAGTCGGCACATAAAATTTCTATTTCTTCATTTATTTCCATCCACTTTCAAAAGAATTGCAGACCAAATTGATTGACTACATCAGTGTACATAAAAAAATCTGACTGCACACAAACACGGTGAGTAACTGTTGACTTATGATGTCTCAGTTCACACCAGATGGAATCTTAATTCAGCAGCAGCATGTGTTTCCATTTAAAGCCAGGTTTCAACTAATAATGTTGCACTGGAAAAATGGGTCACCTGCTGTGTTACTTTGCTCAGTTGTCTACCAACACAGTTGCAGATTTCGCAGAGATATGTTTTGATTAACCCACCCCCGGACTGTAACCCTTTTTTTTTTTTTTTTTTTTTTTTTAAAGTAAATGTAGAATCTGTCTGGTCATTCCACTCAGGTTGTGTTGGATGGTTGACTCATCCTCTCTTTGTGTTCTCCTCTTTAAATATGAATGGCATCTGCAGCTAAATGTGTTGAAAGAACCACAGCAGGATTGCATGCATTTAGTGAGGTACAGTAGGAGCACTGAGTAGAGTTATGTTTTGGAGCCACATCGGATTTATTCCCCGTAGAACCATTAAAGAAGCACGCAAATCCAAGAGCAGGCTGTGATTATTATTCTGTGTGATATAAATAAGATTTCACCTTCACTTACTTTTGCAAGGCAGTCTTGCATAGTGCTAGGACTTATTAAATCTAATCCAGCACTGAATCTTGTGTAGTCTGAATGAAACTATAAATCCTTTATTTTGTAAATCAAATTATTGAGTTTGTTTATTTTAGCTTTGTTCATAGTTGCACACAATAAGACCAGAACACTATTTCTATGTTATACCATGGTAAAAAAAAGTAGGCCACTGCCCAGTGCCTAATGGATCTTGTAACCAGATGTATATAGGCCCAGCTCCTGTCTTGAAAGACAAGTGCTCCTGCACAGCTACAGTAGTCCAACCCTATCTGTTTTAACCAGCAATACAATTCATGTCATGTTCTAAAAGTTGATGTTGTCAAAGGTTGTGGGCTCAGGTCTTAGGTATGCCATGAAGCTTAAAAAGGTTTGTCCTCTATCGGCTGATGTCCCTGAGATAATACGTGCGCAGGAGTGAGTGCAACAGCCAGGAAAAGCTGAGACAGTCAGTCGGATGAGCACATTGCACCACAGTGGCAGCCAAATGAATTTAGTCACGTTGGCTAACTGTCACTCAGTTGACAGGGAGCTGACAATAAGCACAGAGGCTAATGGACACTCTGAGATTGAGCTTGGAGGTGACTTCTTCCGCAATGATCCATGAGGTCAGCCACTTCGATTGATTTGATTTTTATCACAAGCAGAATTAAACACCCCTCTGTAGGTTTTCAGACAAACTGAAAGCAGTCAAGCAGCAGCTGAAGTACTCAAACAACAGATACACCAGTGCTGTGTGTGTGTGCGTGTGTGTATGAAAGAGAGAGACAAAAAAAAATGTAACACAAACTGCATAATGTCTGCACAATGTCAAACTGCATAAAGCTTAGGTATTTTAGTTATTGCAAAAGACCCAAAAAGCAACGTCACAGTGTGTCACATGATTCCAGATTCCTTGTTTCTCAAGGGCAACAGCAATGACAAAGCCTTAGGCACAGTTCTCTTTTTTTCACTTCTGCCTCTTTGTCTCTGAGTTAATAAGGACGGCTTGGATGTTTTGCAAATCAGGATACTACTCGCTCATCTTAGACCCTCATAATTCACCATACAGTGGAGCACTGTAGTTCTTCTTCAATGGAATTATACAGTGCTCATACTTTCAGGGAATAAGAAATTTCAAAATGAATTTCAAACAAATGTAGCATATGAAGTAAGTAAAAGCCAAATTGAGACCAATTTCTCTACTTCCGTTTCAAATTATTACAATGTGATGAGTTTCAGGCTACAAATCAGGATGCCCTCAATCTGAAGCCACTGTAATGCATCACAGTGATCATTATGTGCAGTTGCACTAAAGAATATTGAGCGTCTTTTCATATTTAAGCCGTTACGTTTATTATTAACTAAATGTGAACCTTTTTGCAATTGATTTAGCTCATCATAACCCATAGCAATTTAAAGAATTACAATACAATATGTTAGGCATTATTAATGCTAACAATATTGTTAGTAATATTGTTTGAAGACACTTAGTCATGAACAGCCAACAATTTTACGACATTTTTAAAATAGCAGCATTTAATCTGAATTCACTACATGATTTTGCTAGGGTTTATGTGATACTCCATCTCACCCCACCTGTGATACTGAAATAACTTATAATCATATTTAGCAAGGTCAAACAAACTGTGTGCCTGAGACCACTTAGTTTACAGTACATATACCAGGGAGGCCTATGAAGGACAGGTGAGCAGATAGTGTACATTGAACATTTGGACTGATAGCTTGGTCCCAGAGGGCCCTATCATCTGTCATCCACCCTGGGACCTGTCAGTGCAGCCAGCAACAGCTGTCCTGCCTCAATTATGAATCATTGGCCATGTCAGGGGACATCAGACTACCTTATCTTCACCATGGCTGCAGAAAAATGCCCAGAGGGACTTAATCTCTCTCCTTCTCTCTCTCTCTTTTTCACTCACACACACACACACACACACACACACACACACACACACACACACACACACACACACACACACACACACACACACAGAGACTGTATTGCACACATGTATGTTCCTCTGGACTGTAATGAGAGCAGGTTTATTGTAAGCCCTAGCTGGAATCTCTGCCTCAGCAGACACATTTATGGGACCAGTGATTTGGCTGACCAAGCACACTTCTGCACCAACCACAACATTATCTGAGCATGCCATCTAAACAATGTGCTGTTCGAGTTTGAGAATTGTATTGAGAGAAGGAAGTCTGTATAGTGTTTTTCATCCAGCTTATGAAAGGAAAGTACTAAGCAATGCAAGAAAAGACTGTGGTCTATTGTAGCTAGGTGCACTTTCACATAAAGCACTCCTTTATTTCTCAACCACTGTTCCAATATTATTCCAAAATTTCCCTGGGTCCACTCAAAATGAAAGGAGGAGAGGGTCATCTCTCTCCACTAGCCACTGTCTTACAATCAAAGCACTATAATGAACAGACCATCCTGCAAGGCCACACTGCAATTGACGAGCCTAAAAATGCACTCCGAATAGAAAAGGCTTGGAACGAAAGCAATATTTGCAGGGCTGAATACCTTGATCTTCCTGTTTTTCCGTGACCTTTGTAGAGTAGGGTCCTCTAGTGTGCTACAGTGTTAAATTATGAGAGTGAAGAGTGAGCAGAGGTGAAGATTTACCTTATCACATCCAAGCAGCCTGCCATGGCTTTTACTCTGACTCGAGTCACTGCTAGGATCTTACAGTTGGTCCCACAGACATCAAGAGATAAATTAAAACTGTATCATGTAATTAGAGAGTTGCTATCTACTTTTAAAAAGAAACAAAATCGCTAATGAAACTGTATTTTGCACAGAAGGAAAAATTTTCCTCCTGGTACGTTTAAAAAAACAATCTGTCAAACAAATTAGACTTTTTTTTTTACACGTGGCATCTAATCTTTATTCACTCATGTATGAATTTATTCATAAGTACACAGTAGGAGTTAACTGTCCACAGAGGTTGGCTCTCTCTGATAATTTACTGTTGAAAACATCTGGTGGTGCTCTGCAATGAACATTTACATCGACTCACAGGAGCCATTGCAGATGCAGAATGAGCAGTATGTAATCAAAATGATCCCACTATACATGGAAATTAAATGACCCTGCTGCTGGGGGCAATAAATCAGCAGCCATTGGACTCACCAGCTGCAGTGTCATCATTACTATGATAAAACCCACTGGCTTATACAGCGCAGCATACTGGTGGTGTACCTACACTGCCCCATATCTAAGGCTTACATTTGAATAATCTTGGTACACCACATCCGCTTGGTGTTTTTGTGTATCTCCTGATAAATTCATACAGAAGTTCTTCCAGTGCTCATTATGTGAAAAAGCGTTATCTTAATTAAACATTCACCTCCATATAAAACAGCCAAGGCCATTTCCTGTTTGCCCTGCTGTCTAAAACAATGGATCCTCACCAATCAGCAATGCTGAATGTTAATGAGAATGTGCTGGAGCCAGTGGCTGAATACAATACCGACTTGCTCATTGTCAATTATGTCACATTTAAGATGGCTGATTTTATGCTCCTGGGATCATGAAATGCCATCTCGACATCGTGGCCATCTTTCCCAAATGTTATTGTTCAATATTTTCCCTTTCAGAAGCTTAGAGCAAAGCAGATATTAACATCATCTGCATTTGAAACACTTTCATGAGATGAGATTCTTGCTCTCTGATAAATCAGCCCGACTTTCAGAGTTGCCTCTTGGGCCTTGACATCTCAGTTTATTTACTGCAGTGTGCATTTTTGCATAGATTTAAATTCATGCATTGCTGATTACTCTTCATATTTTCTTGCATGCATCTTTATTCTCCCATCCTCATCGTGACGCTGAAAGAGTTGGAGAGAACATAGCCTTCTGCCAGACAGAGTCTTCTCCCTTTATGACAGCTAGCTGGGTGGAGGAGCAATTAGTGTCACCTGAAAGCATTCCTCTCAGGATGGCTAGGCCCCATGAAAACTCATCTCAGCAAAGCCCTGACACCCTAAAAAGCTCATCAAGATCAAACTGGCCTTCTTTATGTCCTGCCGTACTCCCCCAAGGCACAACATAATGAAGGCTTCCTTCTGCCTCATCTCAGGTTGATTAAAGGCAGAAAGCCTGTCTTGGCCCCCATTACTCAGTTTCTCTCAGACATATCTGGTACGCACTGTGTGATTTGTGCTACTGGGGACCTGAGTCACATAATGGTCAAAACATGCGCGCTGCCTTTTTAAAACACCACTTAAAATAGGTCAGAGGTGAAGAGGAAGAATTACAGGCAGCAGTGTATTGTAGAAGTTGCACAAAAAGTGTCGACGTGATTTGGTGGAAATTTCATAACACTTTTTTGTGGCTCTCTCATCTGATGGGAATACTAGTGGTCACTGGCAACCAACAAAAGAAATTTAATTCCCTCCCTCACCAGCCACAGTCAGACCTTGGGTCAATGCCTTGTACATTTTGATTCCTTTGTAAGAAATGCTGGAATTAAAATGAGAGTGCGAGAATCAATACAGTAATTCAGCCAGCACTGAGAGGAGGCTGTGTGTCAAGTATTGGTGCTGCTTATTAACATGACTATTGATTGGAGTCAGAGGAGCGTGGTCGCAGAGGCAGCATCAAATACCGATCTTTAACCCTTGAGTCGAGGTTAGCTTTAAACACTCGGCATGCTCTGTAATGTCTCAATCCTCAAAAGGGGGCTGATCCAACTCAACAGTGCTTTATCATCGTCTTACAGTGGGTGTAACTCATTAGTACATGCAGCCTTGAGCTCATTAGATGTTTGGTTCTGAAGTTTTACTTTAGTTTGTTTGGAGTTGTCTGAAACAATTTTCGCTCATTTGAGGATGAAAAACTTGGAAGCGGTAATTTCACCCCCGGAGACTCAAAGCCTTTGTTTGATATTTATAAGCTTTAATTAATGAAACAAAAGTTATGTGCTCTCTTTAACTTGATGGATCCTTTACTGGGAAACTCCCTACCAATATAGGCCTACTTCCAGTTTTTTGATCCACCATCATTGTTGCAACGTAGAATGACTGAAATCCTGCTTAACATTTGAGTGTTACATTGTTCTTTTAAGCAAAGCAATCGTATAGCAAGTCAAGCTATAATCATAGAATTTAGTTCCTTTCTCATGTAAATAAAAGTTCACAGTTCACATGCATCGAAACTGGCTGAGACAGAACAGCTTGACAAGTAGACAAAAAAGTAATGGAAATAAGTTGGAAAAGAGAAGAGATATACAGCTCTGATGCAGCATGATGCTGCTTTAAACCCGTCAGAAAACAGATACACTTGCTCAGTCTATGTTTGTGGCAGTGGGAGAAATTGGCCATGTCTGGGTTCCTAACCCCTGAAAGGTATCGCCCGCTCTCAGTCCTCCCCACACAATGCATTTTCTTTTAGCAAGAGTGCCGGATGTGGCCCTCATGAAACGGAGCTGGGACAACCTGTGCAGAGCCTCAGATGGCAACTCCTTGAGACTCAGGCAGGTAGATCAGTGAGCAGAGGAGACAGAGATATCAGAGCGGGACAGATGGTCTGGAAGGAGCTGATAGCTAGCTAACCCACCGGATTTAGTCGATCAAATAAAAAAGCACCAAAACAGATTTTAAGCATTTTAATGCCACAGCCCAGTTCTGGAAAACCTCAATCTTTGCTCTGCTAAAACCTTATTACCAAAGTGACTGAGGAGAATAGTAGATGAAAATAAAGGACAGAAATATGATGTGCTTAAGATTTCACTCACTAGAAATTTCATTTCCACCTGTAATTATACAGTCGAGAGGTGGAACTGACTTAATAGACCTGTACGCAACTATAGCAACAACAGTGTCCTCTTCACATCAGTTCATAGAAGAAATTTTCATAGAAAAATGTTCGCTGTTTTTGTCATAGAATAAATTCTGTTCGTATAAAATCTTTTGTAGAGAGGCGCTTCGTGCCAGCAGGCAACTACTGGGGGCTCCAGGCCAGTAGGGGGCCCCCTGAGCGCTGGCAAAAGTTAAACACTGACTGCGTGCAAAGTTTGCAATGACTCTACCAGTGGCAGACCTCCCTAAGAGGACCCCAACTCTCAAGTAACACGTGATTCAGTGTAAACAAACTAGTAAAAACCAGCTGATGAAAAGGAAGAGTAGTTATCACATTTTATATTTGCTCTAACTAAGGTGTGTCCAGCTTTATTGGAGTCACCAGAAGTCAACGTGTTAGCTTATGTAGCAGGCTGCAAATAATCAACTGACTCGGACAAAGCTTTTTCTGTAGTAAACTGAGGAACTGTAAACTGTGAATGCTGAGTTATGAAATTTAAATGAAAATAAATTGAACAGGTGTACTATAAATCACTACTCTGTATATTAATTGTGCTATGTCCAGTGTGGTGTGGTGTGAATTTTATTGTATTTTCCATATCTTAAGCATACCGGATTTATGATGTATACATTTTAGCCTGAGGCCCCATCAGACTCTAAGGTCACCATTGATTGTGTACAATATGTGTTTATTATTCATAATTTATTACATCAAATCCCACCTCAGTAGAGATTTTTGCAAAAATTGATTCTGCATATAGTATAAACCTTCAGTCACAGAATTAAACCCCGAAAGCTTTTTTTCTGCAACCTGATCTGCCTTTGATGTGATTCATCATCCTTTGCTAACTTTAATTTAATTGCTATGTCATGACAGGGAAAAATCTGTTTTTTACTTCTTTACTCATAACTGTTTTTTTTTTCACTTTACCTGTTCAAAAGTCATGCATTGCTTTATATGGTATTAACACATTTTTGATTATACTTTCAATGTTTATTAGATTATTAGTTGCTGTATGTATCTGCACTTTATAAAGGTTGGTGTTAAATCAGCTTCCTAGTATTTTATTTTGCAAATAAATTGTAATGTGGCCAGAATCACCAGATGGGGCGATGCATTATATGCTGTTAGCTGTAGCAGAGGAGTTGAACAGTCAGGCTAAGGGCAGTAAATTCCCCTGATGCATTTTTCATCCTCCTGCTCCCGCAAGCTGCCAGACTGCTGAAAGGAGTATTGACTAAATTCAGAAAAGGTCTGATCTTGCTTATTTATTCCCCACCAATCTCTGTGATCCTTCTGAATACTGGTGGAAATCGGAGGGGTGTCTGGGTGTTGAAATGACAGACACAGTCAACCTATTACAGTGGCAAAAAACAGTAACCCTTTGGAATTATCTACCATTATGTATGAATTTAATAAAGATATGGTCAGAACTTCAACTAAGTTACTACTACAAATGAACTCTTTCTTGTCCATATTGAATAAATCCCCCCAAATATTCACACTGTAGGTTGGAAAAACTATGTGAACCTCTAGGCTAATAACGTAAACATGAGCTAATTGGATTCAGGAGTTAGTAAATCTGGAGTTCAATCAATGAAACAAGATTGCAGACCTGGTGTGGGAAAAAAGCTTTATTATTTATTATTATTATTATTTATTTATTGGGGTTGTTTCTCATAAACTGATGAAATCTGACTGTGGAATAATGTTTCACCAAGAGATCCCACAAGACCTCCGAATAAGAACTGTTGGTTGTCACAGAGCTTGAAATGGTTACCGTCTCAAAGAGGCTTGATTTACATCAGTCTACAAACTGTCTTAGAGTGAGACATTTCATTATGACTTACTGCCTGCCTGCTTTCCGTAGGAGTTACCTCCTATGTGCCGATGGCTGAAAGGAATCATTCAAGCTGGTTCACATATATGTTTAATAAAAGTTCTGTAGGTTGTTGAAACTAAGTTTGAATTGTTAGGGAAGAACACAGAGCACCGTGTGTGGAGTAAAAAGGACACTTCATACTAGCGTCACAATATCATCCCAGTTTGGTAAAAGGGGAACCATTATTTGGGGCTGTTTCGCTGCCTCTGGGCGTAGACAACCTGCTATCCGTAACAGAAAAACTGAAAAATGAATTCCCAAGTATCTTGTGTGATAATGTCAGGGAGGCTGTTTGCCAGTTGAAGACTATTATCCTACACATCAAGGTAAATCTACTATGGAATGACTTTAAACAAAGAAAGATCTGACTTTTAGAGCAGCCCAGTCAGAGCCTGCCCTATTATCAGCAGACTCAGCTGAAGAGAACCATTTACAACAGACATCATGCAAATCTGGCTGAGCTGACAGATGTTCGTCCAGTCATTAAATGCAAGGATTCACTTAGTTTTTTTGCCAATAAAAACACAAAATTTCATAACTGTTTTGATGACCAATTAATGCAGTAAACCAGGTAATTCCAAAGAGTTGACTACACCGGCATAATATTTATTGTACAGTCACTGCATCTGTCCTTCAGAGTTTTGCTGTCACCTAATTTCCCTCATTCGCCCTTGCAAACTGCTGGTCTGTCTGTTATAATGATTACTCCCTTCCATAACGGAGGCCGGCTGCCAAAACAAGTACATGTATTTCAACCCTAATGTCTCTCCTATTCTACAATGTTGAACATAAGCATACTCCCTATGGTAATGTATCAAATTCCAGCTGAACAGAGTTTGTGATCCCTCCAGAGTGTGTGACAATGACAAATAAGTTCAACACCTGGCACAGGAGCCATGTATTTTGCTGTTCAAAATTACGTATCAAAATTCTATACATAAAACGTATGCGAAATATGAAATCTTAGAATGGTGGTAACATTGCAGCTGCATTGCAGCAATGCTCATATTTAAATACTGAGTGTGTTCTGCGATTGTCTCTATTTGTACTAGATAACAAAGAGGCAAATCCCATTGCTGACAGCCAAATGTACGTCCATCTTTTCGTCTACCTTTACCTAAATAATAACCATTTTTTTATTTATGAAAACTAGCACAAAAAATAAAAATAAAAATACAAGTTAGATGGGTGGTTGTGTAAAAATGATAGGAATTACAGTAAATATCTTCTAATTCCAAAAATATTCCAAAAGTGCCACTTGTGTAACACTTCTCTGCACATTGCTAGTCTGCAAGTCTGCATGTTGTGATCTCCTTCATTCCTTCAAAACCCTCCATGCCAAGGAGGTTCACACACTGATGATGAGAAAGTATGACGCAAGCTTGACTTTTTCTAGATGACTTCTATCTTTCCATTTTCAGTCAGTTTATATCTTTGCCAGGAACAGAGACCATGGCTTCTCATTCTCTCCAGCCATGCCAAGAAGTTGTTTGTTATAGTTTGCCATCAGATTACTATCAGATTAGCTGTAGGGGGGGGGAGGGAGACAGTGGTCCCATCTGTTCACGTTGTGGTGCTGAAACACAAGGAAATCTCCAGTTTCTTCATCAGGCTTGGTAGATGTTTGAGAAAGTAATATGTCTATGTTTTTTCTTTTCTTTTTCTACGTCAAATCAGGTCAAATGCATGTAGAGTATGTGTGCGTGCTTTCACATGTACAGGTGAATGTCTCTGCACTTGTAAGTGGTTCAAGATTTACTTAAGCTACCCAGAAGAAGCTTTGGGAGGAAAAAAACACACTCTCAACATATACTCTGTCAAGACTTATCTTAGCCCTCCAGAGGCAGCAAGACAAAGCTCACACATTTTAAAGTCCCCAATGGTAAATGAGGTGTTTGAGGAATTGCAAATGCCAGGGAACACACAAACACACACACACACACACACACACAGTGACAGTTAATTTTTATAACCTTTTCTGAAAAGACTTAGCAAGCAAACATTCAACCTGAGACAGACCCCATCACTTGTGCCCCCCATCCACCTACTCACCCGAGCAATTTGCTTCCTGTCTATCTCCGTCAACCCACACAAGACACTGTAACAGCTAAGACTAACCCAAAATATGTCAGTGCTCCTCATTACTTGAATGAATCCCTTTTTGCCACATTATTTCCCTTTTTTTTTTACATTTATTAGCTGAAAGCCATATTATTTCTCATGGGTTGGAAGCAGAATAAATATGGGTATGAACACATTGGCTGCTCAGAAGCACAATTGTAAATTGATGCCAATGTTGCTCCAATTGCTTGTAGCATAAATTTAAATATGGCGACTTAACTTGTTGTTAAGTAGTTTACTATTTCTTATATGTAATTATTTTTAAAATGGTCATCAATGTGAGCCTTCACACTGACCTGAACCTCGATGCCGTATCCCAGATACACAGTAACCAAGTAGTTACACTCCACTCCAGTGTCAAGCTGCTGCAGGATTTCGATGGTACTCTCAGGGTCAGTGAAATTCAGACCGCACGGCTCTGTGGGAGACAGTAAAAAGAAAAGTGAATCCCTTTTTCCCGGACCACTGATCTTTCTGACAGCCCACCTGTGTCTCTGTGGCCTGTAACCCCCTAACCATCTCTTCAGATTTCTACTCCGACACTGCTCATCTGGGCCTTCAGCCCTATGTGGCCAGTGGGAAGGACAGACAGGGCACATCAGGGAAAATCAGATTGTTTTTGACACATGAGCAGTTCTGTTATCCCTGGTGGAGAGATGAATAGTTGTGTGCAGCATGCGAAATGAACCACACTGATGTTTATAGCCTAATATCTAATTTTCGTGTCCCCTACTATGAAGGTGTTACACCTTACAGGAAAAACTATTCCAACTGTGGAGAAAATGATATTGTTGCTACTGCTAATTATTTCCAAGTCATCTTTAAAAGTCAGAGAAAACATAAGTAGTACAAAAACATGAACATTACCCGTTTGCATGGTGGTGACAGCAGTTGTGATAACTCCTGTGGACGTTGTTGAGGTGCCTTGAACATGGGACACTTCAGGTCGGTTGGTTTTGTGCTTCAGTGGGGTCTCCCTACCTTCCTCTTTCTCAACCCTCATTGGGGAGGGTACAAGGGTGGTCTCTACTGGAAAAGTGCTCCAAGTTTGAGATCGACTTCTCTGTAATGATAGGGAAGTCTCCGGGTTTTTAGCATCTGAGACTTTCTTATTTAATGTCACTTGAGTGGTGAGGGAGTCTGTCGTTGGCTCTACCTTGTCTGTCCCCCTGGTCTTCTCCTTAGACAACTTCTTTTGAGGGAGGGAAATGGGTGGCCTTGGTGTTGTGGGAGAAAATGTGGTCAGTGGGGAAGTTGCGGCCGCAGTAGTAGTAGTGGCAAAGTCTGAGAAGGCCGGAGCTTCCTCATGGGGCACCAAGTGAGTAACAGGGTCTCCTGCATCCAATGCAACACCTGGCATGGTGGGATATCCAGCCACAGAGCCATCCCTCCTAAAAAAGTGCTGGTCCCCCTGGAAGTCCCTTGTAAGTAGGTGCTCATGAAGCAGCATGCCCTTGAGAACAGGCTGATGGTTGGGGATGTTCGGCGGCGAGACTGTGGTGACTTCGCTTTCTGTGTCCCGTGTCGATGATTGCGTGAAGAGGACACTGGATTTGTCTGAGCCTAGTGACCCCTTACTGATGCCGTTGCTTTCTTTTGGACCTAAAAGAAAAGGAATAGAGATAACATGGTTGCGTTAAGCAAAATATTACAGCCCACTGAACTAGGAAAGCAGCATACAGTAGAGAGCAGTGTGTCTTTTTGACAGTTTCATTATTGAATCATCAACCCTGCCAGCCTATAATCTACCAAAATTATGCCTAATGAGGTGAGAGGCTGTCCTCTTTTATAATTCTTCCACACATATTTTGCTGCTATTTTAATCAGTTCATTATGCATCGACATCTGTGTGTGTATGTGCGTGGCTTTTGGGGGTGGGGACAATGGCATAGCGTTATCCTTCATAGTTACCATAGAAGCTTTAATAATAGCAAAACAGTCTATATAGGTCACTGCAAATAATGTAGAATACACATGATACGGTATGATAGTATCTTTTTCAGTGTACGTCCAAGAGCATCCTCGGTGTATTGTTTTTATTCAATATTTGGCATATTGACCGTTTCACTGAGCTATCTTGAACGACATTCTTTAAACAGTCATGTGGATTGCACAAAACAAGTTTATTATACTGTAAAAGACAAACACTGCAATCATACACCAGAGGCAGGGAAGTCTCAAAGCAGAGAAGCACTGGGCAGAAATTGTCTAGTTACTTATCAGATAAAACCGGTTAAAGACACATGCTTCTCAAAGAGCTGCTTCTGTAGGCTACTGTTCTTATTCTCTCAGAGTGCAGGAAGTATTTTAAAAAGGTGCTGTATGGTAATTTCTTAGTATCAATACATATATATCCAGATTAAAAAAATAAAATACACCAGTACAGTGCATAGGTCCACTGGTTACAAAGACTAAAGGATTCAATGACAATAGATTAGGGGGAAAAATCGTGCACAGCTTAGAGAAGGTGTCAGATTTGAAATTTTAACAAACAAACGGAAACTAATACATTTTAGCCAAAAACAATGTATATTATATGAATAGTGTTGTACATTACTGGTTGTCACAAAACACAGTTGCTGAAACAAGTTTAAAAGTGAAACTTTGACATATCATTTCAGAGTAAGCGCCAAATTAAAGATGTTCACTGCTGTAACTTTGGCATTTTGACAGTAACACTGCAAATATATCGAAGAGACAGACTGAGCTCCAGTTTATTGCAAACAACATTAGAGTTTGTTGACAGATGCACACATTTAATATTGCATAAAACAATAACTTTGAAACATAACATTATTTTACTCCTGGGAAATAAGCAACATAAACCCGATTATTACAGCAAAGACTGAAAGTATAAAAACTGGACATCTCTTTGTGACATCTGTCATATCTGCCTCTGCACAATAGGTCACCCATTTATATAAGACTGGAGATTTGCCTCAGGGAAGTCATTTAAAGAAACAGCTACAGAGGCTTTATCACCGTTAGAAGTTGACTAACCAAGTATAAGGAAACAACACAGCCTGATCAAACTCACTGTCGAATCACATTTATGCCATTTCAGGTCTCAGTGTGTCTTTTAACAGCTCAACAAGGACAGACAGGCCAATCGGCTCATGCAGTGTAAGTGTTTTTGTAGCCAAATGATAGCACTGTGAGTCCAAGAGTGCCATATTTACCCCATTATCAGCTACATTTTCCTCACACCAGCAGTTTGGGGGAAATCTGACATTTTGATGGCTCCCAACCACTGCAGACCCTTAAATGCTCCCGACAGTGTAAACATTAGCATAGATGAACTTCTTTGCATGTCCTTAGTGACTTTCACAGGACAGTTGTTGCTCGAATGTTCCAGCTGGCTGCTAGTTATCCTATCCATACTCAGATGACAACAAACATTTTTTGTCTCTTTGATGAACGTTTATGTAGAAAGTCTTTCTTTTTTTTTTTTTTTTTTTGGGAAATCTAGAGCTGACTTACTGTTGTGTTGGAAGGATTTTCTATTTTTCATCTCATTGAAATAGAGATGGGAATACAATGTATTTCTCTGGGTACTGCTGGACAAAAATGAAACATCTATGGCAATCACCATCCATTTAGAACGGTGAGATGAGCTGACTAATAATACTACAGCCCAGTGTGAATTCTTTCTTTCATGGCAGCATCAATGCAGTCTCCATCTTTCTCTCTTTGCATCCAATTTCCAGTACTTTTCCACCTTCATATTTCCCTGTTTCCATACTCAGTGCAGCTGTACAATCTCTGGCTAACTCACTGACCTAAACCTGGCAATATTAAAATAAAACAATTTAATGTGTTTTGAAATACGGCATAAATAATAGCTAAGATAAATTGTGAAAAAAGGGAGGGAGTTCATATAATCCTCTTATGTGTCTAGGCACATGTGTCTACATGAAACAATGCCGTCTGCTCTGACACCTTAATTAGCTTGCATTCTGCATGACAGTTTGTCTTAATGAGGCAGAAAAGCTGTCAGCATGCTTTTCATGCTTATAGATGAAAGGATGTTGTTGACACAGGCAGCAAATGAATGAGATATCGCTATAGCGAGTGTATCTATTAGCTACAGTGCTTCAGGAGGATGAAGGAGCCTCAGCTGGAGATCACGAAAGATGTAAGGTTCATTTAAAGTAGTGGGTAATATGATGTTTGTGTTCATGTTAAACGCTGGTTAAAATACAGTAAAGTGTCACGGCATGTGAAACGCTTGAAAATGCCATATCACTTTTCAGGAAAAAGCTCTGTGTCTAAATAACAAAATACAACTTGTGGTTGTGAGTTCATGGTGAGGTTCACAGCCATTCAGACTATTGTCTGTACATGTTTAATCCCCTTGATTAAATTGTAGAACTTGCATGTTCTACAATTGGCTGACTCATTTTGCCTGTATTGATTACAGGCACAGCTGTTGATCTGCATATGAGATAGATGCTTAAATCTGCTTACCAGAAGGCAAACATCGGAAAACCGACTTTGTATTTATCGACTCTGTAAGGATTCCCATCGCAGGAAATAAGCATTTAAGTTTTAAGCGAGAAATTTGCGTCTGAATACATGTGAAAATTTACTGTGCCACAGGAGAAGCTCTGCTTTGCTCATGACGCTTGCAAGCCAATGTAACATTTTGCCAACGCAAACGAGTAGTTTTACCACCACCCAGAACACTAATAAAAGTTTGATCGGGCTATTTAAGAGGAAGAGTAAACAATTTTGTTACAAAGCTTTTCCCAGGCTGACAGAACTGACACATGGTTTTACATTTTACTGGCAGCTGTAACAACCACATTTATCTTTCTTGGCGACAGAAGCAATTCAAAGACCTTTTGATGTTCTAAGATGGAGGAGAAACATTTCCTTGTAGCCTTATTCTGTCACAACAAGAGCAGCCAAAGCTGCACTATAAAGGCAAACTAAGCATATTTGACATGTCTCACTACCAGAGAGAATAAGGAGTGTAAAAGCAGGTCTTCATAAATGATTTAAGTATACAAAGCTGGCCCCCTCCTCATAATTGCGAAGTATAGAAGAGTCTCAAATACACAGATTCTGCATCAGAAATCCGAATTATACTTTTGCCAAGATTATCGTTATTGCTGCATCAAATTGGTAACCTACCGCCGCCTCTTATTTTCTTATCTTTGTGGCACTCTATGTTTCTATCTGTGCTGCACTGCTTTTGACCGCCTCATTGCTGCCCTTCAGTCGGAAAATTGAGTGGAACTCGGAAGCGAGAATGGAGAACTGGGTTAAACCTGAGTTTCTCATACAAAGATCAATACAGGATCAATGTGTATAGGTTGGAGACCTCGCTGTAGTGATTACGGAGGAGCAACTGCTGGTACAGGTCTGCTCTTGTCTCTGGACCTTAATTGGATGCTTACAGTTTAAGTCTCAAAGAATGGCACTCGCAAATGAATTTTAAATATCTTTTGTTGAGGCGATGAGTGCATGTACAGTATGTGACTGACTCATTTTATGAATCTCATCAAGTCACATTGTTTGCAATGTATGATAACATACTCATTATGTGATCACTAATCTTTTCTGCAAATGATATGAATTGTGTCTTAACTTTCATCTGCTTTAATAAAGGATCACTTGTGAAACTCCACATTTATACTAACATAAGCTCAAGCAAAAATGCAGCTGGGCTGGGAAAATGCACAATAGTCAGAAGACAAACTGTAATTGCTGAGAATGCCAAACAAAAGACATGATTTCAAAATGTAGGCTTCCTGCCCGAGGCTACACCAGGCTGCAAACAACCCCCATTGGAATCTGACTGGCCAACACTGCTGCCTCCTAATACCAGATTCTTAACATGGCAGACAATCAGCTCGTCATTGTTCATGTATGCAGAATATGTGAATAAATAGCAATGACAAGTTAAAATAACAGTATTAAGTTAGTAAGTCAATTCATGTCAAGTATTTGTGAAATATACAAGTCAATCCTCAAATCCTCCAGGTTTGTTTTGTTACAGAATAAACAGGTAACACAAGTAAACACACAGAATCTCTGCTATACATCAATTCTTGTTGTACTGTACTCGATTCATTTGATTACAAATAAGCTGCACTTACTAAGTTGAGGGTTCATTTCTGCATTATGTTAAGTTCTTGACATCTTCTGTTCTCACACATGGACAAAGAACACAACTAGCAAAGGAATGGAGGTGCCATCCTTTTTGTGATGGTAAAAAAAATTTTTTTTCAATAATGCAAATGGTTGAATTAGGTTCATTTGTTATCCAAACCCTGATTCTCTAGATAGAAACACAGGCGGACGTTGTTCTCACCTTTTTCCATCCAATAACACCCAGGCGGCATCCAATTTAAATTTATTGTGCTTGAAGGACTCCAATCAGGTATAGATGTGTTGTTATATACTGACAAAACCAGTGTAGTGTCAGAACAAAGTGATCTTCATGTGCTCTGTCAGGTTCACAAAATAGGTGTCACGCTATCTTATATAGCCCTTTACACACACACACACACACACAAGTTGCATTGGGTCCCCAGGATTGAAAAACAAATAAAAAAAGCGATGACAGAAATAACATTTGTGAAAGTTGTCCTGTGCATTGTCCCGTACTTTTAGTTGTCATAGAAGTTTTGCTAAAAGTAGACAACCTGCCGCACAAGGCTTTGTGGGTAACTGTCTAACAAATAATAGTAGCTGTTTAATTAGAGCTAATTCATAAATTAAAGGTGGTAATTAAGATGACTCTTCTTCTATTCTGAAGTACTAGCACAAGTACAATAAAATACCATTTACTGTCTTCGGGGAAATTTACTCAGTTAGAGCCTTCTTCCGTGAGCACATTCAGTAGAGCACATTTAGCATATGCCAGGGCCTCCGAGGAATCAAATGGTCCCAAGAGTGTGGAAAATGGCCATGTGTTCCTAAGGGAACCCACTGTGTCCTTATGCCCCATCACATCCAGCAATAATGTCACACCAACCTTATTGCTAATGTTTATCACTACTTTAAAACTCAGGCTAAACGTGCAACCATCTTCTAGTTACTGATGTAGAAAAATCAGAGCTGACAGTGTAATGCAGTGGTGGATGTTGCTATAAAACTAGCGCGGCTGTCTTCATAAGGAGACTACTGTAGGTCTATTCCCATCTTCTGGAAAGGCTTAGAGTATTTTTAAAATTTAAAAAAAACTGCCACATTAACAAATGCTTAATAGTGGAATCTGAATTTAGTACGAGTACGAACTGGATTTGATGTCAAGTCTCAACAGGCTTCATTTGTTTTCCTCTTAGGAAATCATAAAGCCAATCAAATATATTTTGCACAAGACTTCAGAATGTGTAAAGCTTGCTTGAAGACCTGTATCTCATCTGTACTGAACCACTTTTAATAAATGAATAAATGTCCAGCCATTCTGATTAGGTGTGACATTTAGAGTGGAGGCACAAGTCATTTTTTTTTTTTTTTTGCCTAATACTCCATGGACCCACGACAATGTCTATGTCTGCACTGACTAAGATGACAGAGTGAGCAGTCATAGGGGAATCCTCCTCAAGATGGCAACAGACAGCCTCCTCTCCTCAGTTGCATATCAATGGAGTCATCAGTGAACACTCAGTGCAAGGAGAGAGCGCTAATAAGATGGGACAAGCCACACTTGAGGCAGGCGGCTGATTGACATCAATCTCCTTATATCCAAGGGCTTTATTTGCTTATTATTACAGAGAGCCACTAGACAAGCAAATCAATAAGCAGCTTCCGTTGGGCTCAGATACGAGGTCTTCAGATCACTCTAACTCCTCCCAGGGTCCTCAGTGGAGGTTTGCTTTCATTAATTCATTCTAACACCTAAGGTGAAAATTTCCCATTAGTGACATTTGCTACGATTCACACAGTATGTGCATATTCTACACTGTGTGTGTGTGTGTGTCTGCATGTGTGTGTGTTTGGGTAAAGCAAAGACAAAAGACTATAGGAAATAATGGGGTGAAACTGATAAATGATTCCATTAGTCAACTTAATGAATTGATCATTTAATTTAGTTTGTGGGTGTAAAGGATGCATGAAAGTGGAAATAAATAAAAACAAAAAGGTAGCAGAAAGTAAATAAAGAAAATTAAAATAATAGAGCACTGGGTTCTCAAAAAACAAACTAAAAGCAAGAGGTGATCAGTTTATTTCTCACACAGTAGATCTATAAAAAACAAAAAAACAGTGCATCCATGACTGTGCACAGATTGTGATTTTGAAGCATCAGATTTCTCATTCTGTCTGTTTTTTTTTTTTTAGTTTTTTTTTCATAAGAATAACACTATATTGAGATGAGATGAGAAACCCTTATCCTCCATCTGCACTTTGACTTCATTGAGCGGAACCATAAGTTTTCCCTTTCATTTATTATGGCCTGTCGGTTCATTGAGCATTGTCCTTCAGACAGCCTTTAAACAAACTGTGTCTTAATGCTGCTAGGAAGCTCATAAGACCTGACCTTTAAGCTGGAGCAGAACCAAAACAGAGCTACCCACCACCACTATTTGCATGAAATCTACTGTAAAGCACCAAAGCTGCCGGGGGTAAATGGGACTGCATTAAACAAATCTGAACTCTATGCTGAGGGGTTGAAAGCAGTTTAATTAGCAATGAATTGTTTTATAATTTATCATATTGTTTGCTGAATTAAGTTGTATTTCCCATGTCGCAGTTATTCTGTCTTCTTTTGGACATTGTTATTTTTACCTTAATTATTATTCTTTTTTTTTTTCCCCCCACTCTGCCAGAGAACTAAGGATCAAGGAATGAGTGCATGCCTTGTCGTACAAATGCTTGGTTCTAAAATTACATCTTTTTCTGTAATCATGCCAAAATCTGCCTCGTACATAAGCCAGATCCTTTTTGTGTTTCAATTTACCAACATGCTGCCTCCTAAGAAATATAAGAAGGAATGTGTCTTTTCACACTTCATTTCCTTCCATTAGAGTAATTTATCTTTTCATTTTCTTCTCATTTACTCCATGGTGGAGTCAATTAGAGAGCTGTGGGTGAACCAAGTCTTACCACTTTAAAATCTGTGGTGGGTTACCATGTTGTAGGGAATTCGCTGGGTCTTTTAGGAGTAGTTCTGAAACAGGACTAACGGAAAAAAAACATTTAAAAGCGACAGTCTTGTTAGGTCAGCACGGACACTTGATGATGGGGCTATGGTTATGCAGCCCAAGCTGTGATGCACTGCGTGTTCTGCAGCCCGTCGATCATAGCCAGCTGTCCACAGCAAGAATAAACCCAACAGGTGACAGTGTTGTGGCTGGTCAGTGTGCTTCTTATTTGGCTGTGTTCTGTATTACTTATTTATAGCATAGAAGTTAGAATATGTAATGTTAACCTAAGTAGAGTGATGTTCTGCTTTACAGAGCATTCTCTGAGGCTGCAGGTCGTATATTTGGCTTTCGTTCTGACAGCACAGCCATTAGTCGTGAATTTAAAAGCCTTTTGATTTTTAAAATGATTTCCCACTTCACCACAACAACTCCATCAGCTCAAGGAAAGCAGTGCTAAGGACACACTGAGAGATTGTCAGCGGTAAACCTATCTGCGTACTCTGTCATAGCTTGACACATTGACATGCCGATGTATGTTGTTACATTCATCAATACTCTGTGGCTTATAGGGGGTTTTTGTTCTGAACAGAAAAATTAAGCCTCAAGATCTTGTTTTTTTTTTTTTTTTTTTCCAGCCTATTTGAAAATTTCAATTGAAATGCCTGCAAGAGGAACTGAGTACATATGGCCGTTGCTCGTTTTACTTTAATCAACAAACAGTGATTTGGTGTTCATGTTGATAACACTAATTTGAAATGAAGCAAGCATTGTCCATGTGTTGTGCAAGCATGGCAGCAGTGGGGGTAAAAACTCAGCACGGCTATCTTGCTTAGCAAACTGTATTTAAGTTGCCTTCTCTGACTGTGGCAGAATGTAAGGGGTGAAAACACAAAGTCAAGGCAGAAGAACAGCTCATTGTAATACAAAGAGACCTGCCTTTAAAAGAATATTTATTTACATTAATATATTTCTGTGAAGAACAAATTTAGCACCAGGCTGGCAGCTTACTTCCCTGTGGCCTTTTCAAACTTCACACTTCACAATTAGCCAGATTCTTCCCAATCCACTCTCCCAAACACTCATGCAAACTAGAAATCTGTTGTCTCAGTCTGACACGCTGTGTGAATGTTCTCCTGCAGAGTCACCTTCTTTTGAAATAAGCCTCCTGGCAAACTCAATAAAAAAAGACACTGTGTCTGTGTCTAATTCAGTCCAGACCTTAAGACACAGTACAGTTTAAGATCTACCTTAGTTCTCACCTGACCAGCTGCTTCATTTGTATATATCTTTGTAGTATCACATACAAATCCACAGCCTTCCTGTGATCTGTGCTGTTGGGAAACTCTCAATCATACACACACAGCTGGATAGCACATAGACACACGCTCCAAACCTTGTTTTAACACAACTCTGTATTTCCCTTGGGTATCAAACCCACAGCCACACTCACATTTGTCAATGTACTGAATCATGTCTCACTACTCAGCGGCATGTCACGGGCAAAAGCGGACAGCAAACTACTGAGTCATTTTTTAAAGACACTGTTATGGATAATTATTTATGCTATATTTCTTGAAAAATCAGGCTAAACATTTGGTGTATATCTGAAATTGTGGTCTTAGTTTTCTGATCTTTTGCTTCAGGCCAGTGCTGCTCATTTCCATATGTTGCCACAAGGAACTTTAGTAATTAGGATATGAAAATTACTGTACATTTCTGTGAAGTCTACAAAAATATTAGGCACAAGGCAAATCAGTCGTTTGCAGTAAATCATCTGCAAAATTGTCCTACAAAATAATATATATATTTTATAACAGTTTTCTTTCACTTTTTATGTTCAAAAATGTGGGTGTGAATGTCCGTGGTTAGAAGGCAAAAGGTGAGTTTACTTTAATAGCACTGGAAAGGAGAGCAGAAGCAATCGCATTCAAGTGTGAACTTTGACCTCCATGTACTTACTGGATTGGTTGGAAGGAGCTGGAAGGAGCTGGAAGAGCGGACTTTCAGGCAAAAAAAATAAATAAACACTTTTTTGACACTTACATCTGCCAGAATCAGGGCAGTGTGAACAGCACAAGTACTTTCTGTGCACTTTGTTGAAGCAAGTGTAATTGGGCAAGAGAACTAGAAAAGAAGAATCTTTTTTAAAGAAAGCCAGCGATGCTGCTACATAGAAAACCCATCATTAGTTTATCATTCGTCAAGGGAGATGTTTTTTTGTTCCCTCTAAACATGACAGACACACACTGGAAAATTGCGTCTAAGGGAAGTGACCTAAACATAGAAAAGCAACTAGAGGCCGTTATTCTAGCTTTGATCAGGGCTACATTTCTAACACTGGAGCTTTCTATTTTAGTGTATTCAGCTTTCTTGTCAATAGCTTCAAACCTCTTCTTTTATGGTGAGTATTCTTTAATATCTGTAGAAAACAGAGGTCTCTTTCTGGCCTCTGATCCACGCAGAGTATCAAGCCACATCACCTCAGCGGACAATCACTTTTTACTTTTCCACAAACTACTGTGGTGGGGTAATGGATTCAAACAATAGTAACAGGAGTTGCAGTAGTATTGCCCTCATCCGTATATTTTTTTTATAACAACGAAAAACATTTTTAAGCATTTGAAAATATAATCGATCACAATACAACTGCTGTCATCTTCCACCTGCATTAAACCTCAGCAATTTCACAAGAACATTTTAAAAAGCAATCGCAAAACAAGAAAAAATATAAAAATTAAATTGAGATCCAAACTATAATAACCTGAATCCTGAAGGGAGTGATGAGAGAGAGTGAGAAAGAGCAAGAGAAAGATGACTTCAAGCAGAGCCGTTTTAATATGCTGGCTGCATGTAATGTTGAAATTAGTTTTATGCATTGTGGCAGGTGGATGCCAGAGAGCACAGCCAGGTGAGGGCCTGTGAGCACAGCAGTCTGAAAACATAAATGCTGTAAACCCAAACACAAGCTGCCTTTTGGGAAGTGAGGGGAAACAATATTAACGCTGACAGTGATAGATGATGATGCTTCCTGTAGAGGTCTGATACATACGGGGCCCTTTAGAGCCGAGAAGCACTGTGTTCTTAACTGAAATACACATATAGTGATACAGGGAAAGCTGCATTCGTGAGGGAAAGGTGTGCATGTGCTTTATTGTACAAAGATAGATGCCATTGTCCTGTGTCATACTCTTTTATAATATATATAACGGCTTCAATGTAAATGGTTCATATGCTACAAAGTACATAATATACCATTTTCATTGCCTCTAAACAAATGTATGCTTGTTGAAAATTATAAACCACCATTTAATCCTGAGACATCACCAGCATCAGTTCTACATCTTAAGTGGTATATAGCTGCTTTTTCCCAACATGTTTGTCTCTTCCTAATGATGCTGTTAAAGCAAAACCAAAAGCTCGATGCAAAAGTCATAAGACTAAAATATGTTGCATTCTAACCCCTAAAACCTTTCTGTATGTGCACGGTGTTCAGTAGCATTTGTTTTCCTGACTATTAATGTCACGACAAATATCTAGTCTTTAAATCCATAAACAAGTGAAGACCAGATCGAGGTACTGAGGAATTTGTGGCCTCTCAGATGAAGAACAGCAACTAAATGGATGCTCAGAGCGATTATGTTCAAATTCCCCCCAAATAGAGCTTAGCTGTGTTTTTGCAGCATTGGAAAAGGTTAAAGGAAGATAAGGTCCTGGAGGATAAAATAAAACATGAATTTGTCATTGATAATAAGAAAAGATATGATGAAGCCACTAAGCTGTGAGGCAGAGGGAAAAAACATAGGTCATACTGTAATACTAAAGCTAGTTTTAACATATTTGTCAGATTTACATTGCTAAATAGATTATGTAGTTGTACAGAATATATATAGTATTTATATATAATATTGTTTATATCATATTTAGTATATATAATATTTGTATTATGATAATATAATTTACTATACCATAGTATACTATACTATACTCATTTAATACTATAATTTAAATAAAGCATTTTGATGACTTTAAATATCCATCAGAACAGAAGGTAACACGTAACTGTGTTAAATGTAAAAAAATAAAAATAAAAAAGAGAAACCTGATCATACTGACTTATAATACTCTGCTGATTCCTGCTTTATTAAAGCAATTATCCACTTTACAGTAGGAAGGTCTTTTAGCTCTGAATTGCCCTTCCAGTAGCTGTTTTAACTAACTGTGAATCACAGCCTCTTGTAGCTTATTGCTTTAATAAACTGTGACTGATAGAGCAGCATATTCACGTATGATTGCGAGACTCCAAATAATCAGATGTGATATTATTTAAACTTCTCACAGAAAAGAGGGGCCCTGTCTCATGGTGCAGGAGGCAGGTTATTATGAAGTGCTGCAGATTGCCACACCAGGTAATTGAGGAACATCAGTGGAACCAATAAAGTTGAAGCACTGGCAGATGGTAAAAACACAACCCAGATGATGAACAAGTCCCTTGGCAAGCAGCTGTTATTCTTTGGAGACAAACTTTACATTAACATTGTTGATTTCATGTGTGCAAGCTCAACAACACCTATCACTGCACTAAAGTTGCTAAGTTGTTTTCCACTGGCTTCTTAGTAATGAAAAGAATCATCACAGTTTATAAACTTTTTTTTTTATTTTATTATTTTTTTTCTGTGCTTTATAGCTTTACCAAAATTGGATTTCAAGCCTGGCTACCCTAAGAGGATCTACAAACACATGTGGTGCAAGAGCAAATCTGTGTAGAAGAGCACCAAGTGAAAAAATAAAAGAGTGGAAATTAAAGTGGTTTAGCCTGAATGGATTTAAGGGGCTGGAAAAGAAATTTTACTGCCCAGTCATTCATTTTTCTCATATCACTGTTAATATACATTTTCAGCTTTCCTCATGCTGCTAAGCTGTTGTGTGGGTGGAATTAAAGTATTGCTTCATTAATCCAGCTCTATTAATTATAAATCCTTGCAAGCAACACTACTGTATAATGACTGACTTATTAGTCATAAACAATATTATAATAAAAGACAAACACTGGCGCGATTATTCAGTTTTGTCAAATATAAGGTGTCAATTGCAAGACTGGAAGCAAGTTACAGTCTAATAAAAGTCAAAAATGTTAACACTTCATATGCGATTAATTACTTCTCATATCTCATCTCATTACTCAGGCTTTGAGTATTAACGGCTGGTTGTTGCTATCCTGACTGGTGCTTAGATTTACGTAACCTTTCAAAACTGATCCTTTCAAAGAAGTGAGAAAAGGTTAAAGCAAAAGCAATACAAAAACTATCACATGCAAAAAATTGTGTGATCATATCTTGTTGCTTGATAGAGCTTTAATGAAGAAAGCCAAAGAGGAGTTCACCAGCTCATCTCATCATGCCCTGTCTTATATGTGTGTGTGTGTGTGTGTGTAAGCAGCTGATAGAATCCTGTGACTTTCTTCAGAAATAGAAATGAGTTAAACAATTCCATTTAAATGGACGTTGCTGAATCTGCTGTAATAGCATCAAGTGTAATTAAATGCGAGTCAGCTCCATGAGTCATATTAGGCAAAATCACTTCATAAAGCTCTGAAGAAAATAAGTGCTTTTAAAACAAGATAATGTTAGCTATGTTCCCTATGTGTAACTCTGAAAGGGATAGACACTATGTTTCCTGTGACTGCATCACAACTATCCAACAGCTAGTTAACCTACAGTATAGCCACTTAATTTTCATCCATCTATCGTACATGACCCTGCTTCAAAGGTTATTGCGGCATTCGATGGCCATGATTTTGTTTTCAGCATCACGGCCATAAGCCGACAGGACCCTGCCCCGCATTCCCCACTATTTCATTTTGTTCGGAAACAAAAGACACATGCTTATGGGTAAGGTCAGGCACAAAAATGAGGAGGTAAGGAAGATAATTATTTGAGTAAAACACAGAAACAATGACTGAAGTAACAACACTGACTAAAAGTGAGAAACAAACTGGTGTCTCCTGCCTTATAGCTGGTAGATAATTTACCGCACTTTCCTCTCATAGTGACAATGCTGGTACAGTAGGTAGTAGACAGCCTACTAAACCATAACTGTGGCTTTAATACCAATAGATAATTCACTCTTCAGTGGCTCGGTCACACTTGAATCAGCTGCCACGACGGCCAGAACACAGTTATCATGACTTGAACATAACTGTAGCCTCAGAGCTACCAGCTCGTTCTCATCCCCATTGCATTAAAAAGCGTCATAATGCATTAAATGCTCACGTTTAGCGTCGGTGACCAATGCTCGGAGCTCTCAGTGTAGTCCATTAGAAACCCTGGTGCCTCAGTATTCGATGACGTAAAAAAAGAAGTGAAAAAGTCTTTTGTTCGTGCATATAAAAATTGACACTCCTGGAGCATCCAATACTGATGCCAAAGTGCACCTGCAGCATCAATGCCGGAAGCAATTGTTTCCAGGGTGTCAAATAACGGAGCTCCTGGAGCGTCCAATAGTAAGGCCAAAGAGTACCCTAGGCATCAATATGACACGCCAAAGGATGTAAAAAAAACGGCTCAATTTGACCCCATAGGAAGCATCAATATCTGACGCTGTGGGTGAGAATGTGTTGCAGCTTCTTCACTCGTATCACAAATTAGGCAGCACAGTGCTTGTACTGGATGTTATGTATGTCTTTCAGAGTAAATCTACTCTATGTTATTTGCATGTACTGTAAGCCACTATGGATTGATTGGATACCATCTGGACTAAACTGAATTCAGGGACATCTAGGATGAGCATTAATTGGTGGGTGAGCAACGCATACTTAGCCGACAATGCTCTAACAATGAGGAAAATCAGCTTTTGTCATTTGCCTCTTTTATGTCTCTCTTGCGTGTTCGTCTTTGAACCCTGTTGAGACTCTAGCAGAGATCCTCAAGGACAGCAGGTGGTCACAATACCCACGTCAGCCCTGAAATCTTATGCCATCTCACATGTAAGAGACATACATCAAAGCTGATTCTCACATCTGCAGCTGTTTGTTTATTTCATAGACAAGCAGCAGGATGGGAGATAAACAGCTTGATTTTTTTTTTTTTTTTTTTTTTTGCTTGCTGGAGACATTAGTTCTCTTCAGTATGAACATACAAGTCCCACTTTCAACTCCTTGGCCGTGATCATCTATGCTATTGTTAAGCTGAAATATCAAAATTGTCAACTAGAGAATGCACAGTGGAGTACACCGAAAGGGGCTTATTTGCCAACATTGTTTGCTGCCATGTTATCTCTTTCCGTCAGCACGGTAGCCTTTCATGAATTTTCCTATGCTTGAGCATGCAATGCTCAGGTTTGTTCTGGTTTAAAATGTGTCCACCAGGAGCTGTGATAAACTTTGTGTTTGTGAAATTTTGTCTGACCTGTTTTCTCTCTTTGCTTTGATTGTTCCACACCATGTATCACCACTTTGAATTACGTTAAATTTCCATCTAGTGACTCCAACCACACTTAACAAAGATTTGACTGAAGAACTACAGCTTCTGAAATTTCATGGCCACATAAGAAGATTATAGAAGGCATGTCAAACTTACTAAGTTCAACAGAAATCTTCAACTAGCAGCAAGAACTAACGCAATTTGGATACGACTTCCTGTCCATATATAACAATGAAGAAGCATATCAGCACTGATCAGTATCCTCTGGCAGGTTTCACAAACATGACCCAAAAACTTCTCTCTTATCTATTTTCAAAGTGAGTGACAGTAGCCGTATCATGTAGGAAGCAGGGTGAATAATTCAATGTATTTCTTAAAAGGACAAAAGACTAGGGGAGAGTGACAACTTGTCAGCGGGAGATAAACTGAGCGAATGAATAAGAGATGAAAATAAAAATGTGTGCCAGCTGATGCAGGTAACTCAGAGCCATCCACTTTTTTGCAGCATCCTTTTATATGTGTTTATCACTTCACCCTTTCTCTTTTTCTGGTTGTGTGCCTTAAAAATAAAACTCTGAATTTTTCCAGTGTTTTAGTCCCTGAGAATCAGAGCACATGTACAAGCTGAGGCTAAGACAGGGATTCCTAGTTCAAACAGGCTCATGAGAAGAGAGGTGAAGAGAGACGTTTAAAGGTGACTAACACTGGCTGCTAATGCCTATGGCCACTATGTGACTCATTTAACTCCCATCATAGCAAACTCTGACCAAGTGTGTCCAACATGGCAGCCATGCACAGGGCTAAAGGGGAGTTACACAGACAAGACAGGGAGGAAAGGGTGCAAAGTATAACAAGGGGAGAGGCCAGGAGGCAGGTTCTGCTATGATTTGACTGTTTATGGTCAGTGCATTTATCACAAATGTCATCCTTCATCACCACCAAGCACTAACACACGGCCTACATATATGGAATATACAGCAAAGGTCTGAAGAAGGCATCCGTGAAAGTAAAAGTGCTGAAGAAAAGTTCTGATAATGTATTTTTATCGGAAAAACCAATAAGGTGCATTCCAAAAGAATTGTAATTCCCACTGATCGTCTATGTGACTACTGTTATAAGAGTAGAGCTGTATTTTTCAACGCAGCACGAATATTTCTGTTTTATCTATGTAGCATAAAACCTCATATTTCAAAACCCAATTATATAATAAAAATCTGACTTTTGTTGTTCAAAGTTCAGAGGAGATTGGTTTGGGAAGGCAGCATAGTGTGAAAACAGAGAACGACACAGCAAGCGTGTGATAAAGAGGTTTCTTGTAAATACATATTTCATATGAAATAATATGTCTGCATCGTACCCAATAAAACAAAATATTTTTTTTTCATTTGTATACCAGTAAAGCTGCAACCTTTATCAGATTTAACTGTTCACAAAACAATCATTTATTTCTTGAAAATGTGCGTATTTCTCACATATAAAAACTGTTAATGAAAGCAGTGGTTTAGCGTGTACAGCCGTGTTTGTTCTCATCCAGAAGTGGAGATATTTGTCATTCAAGCACGACCCCTGCTTGATGCCCCAAGCCACATGTTACTCCAACTCCTCTGACCTTAAGATTTTAAGGCACAAAAGAAAACCATGGTTTTCCATATTGGGCTTAGATGTTTTTATTAGTCTCTAAACAGATTACGTCGAATATCTGTGTAATCAAATATTAAGCGTCTGCCCTGCTTATGGATCGAGTTGTAAACGGGTTTAGAAACATTGCCACTGCAACTCAAGTGCACTCCACAATCGCACTGCCTTGTAGGCGACGCTACAGAGCATATTATTAACATTAAAATGCCACAGGTAGAAATAAAAGTTCAATTTCAGATTAAAACATCAACCATATGAATAACTGAGCACCTACTGTTGTGAAAATGAAGCACATTAGTACATGAGGTACTAATTATATGAGGAGTCATCTCAAGAGCGAGGATTATGAAAGGAGTATTATCTTGGGGATCAAATCATCTCTGTCTTTTTATTTCTGATTGAATTGTGTTGCAGAAGCATTTCACATAATTGATACATGATACTTTGAGAAACCCTTCAGTTACCAGTGATACCACTCACCACTGGTTTTCTTTATCAATTTATAGTCACACACACTTAGTCTGACGTTTGTTCTCGTACTTCACTTCTCATGCCGCTAACTTGACTAGCTGCATTTGAGGGCTCTCCAGTATCCAACGTCTCGATGACTCAGTGTGTTCAAATGACATGAGTCGCCTCTAATCAGTGTGATTAGTGTACCTGCACTGGTCTCACTGGGTAGGAAGAAACACTGGAGAGGGGGGGGGGGGGGCTGTTTACACTGAACAAGGTTTTCATGCTTGTTTTTGTGCTAAACCTAGTGAGCTGTTAAAGGGAAGATTTCGGTTGCATTAATGAGAACACTACTAGTATATACAGTAGGGTACAAAAGCCTCGATCCCATCATTTTAAAATGGCAGATAATAAATAAATAAATTATACAAAGATTTTGTCAACATTAACATTATATGTTTTATATATACATTTGTTGAAATTATTAAAGTACATTTTTAATGACTTTATGAAGGGGATGCAAACTTTGTGCACTTTTGTTAGTTTCATTATTTTACTACAAGTTCTTATATACAGTCCTGGATTAGTTCTGTGACTTCAGATGATGCAACAACATTTGTATTTGCTGATGATGCGTTGTTGTTATGTTGGGTTTAGTGGTCATTTTGCATCCCTCTACATGACATTGCATTGCAAGGGGATACTTTCCATTTCCACAAGACAACAGGGAAAACAATGACATTGTGCATTTATCAGGATTGTAGTGAACAGTAAACATGTATTTCTACAGATTAAATCCCCAGGTGAATGTGTACATTTGCTGGTTAATCTGAGTGGCAAATGGTCGAAACAGTGGCGAAAGGTTAAGCGGTCTGTAGCAACATGGAAAATAAAACCCTGGGCTAATCCTTTAAATCTTGGCAGATCTACCAACACATTGGAGAAAAGATTCCAGCCAGCATTACTGGAAACAGATACTACGTGATGCACATTGTCTCATTGTTAAATGTTTGACTGGCTCGGTCTCCTGTGAAAAGAGCTTAGCCATTTAGTCAACTGATATTTGTCGCATGTTTGGCAGGAATAAATTAAATAGATAGATTATTGCAACCACTAAATCGCCCCCTCTTAGTTTTTTTTTTTATTTTTTATTTCTGGACAATAAATGTTCAACAGTAGATATTGTGTTGTATGTATTATTAATGTATTATTAATTTCAGTCTGATCTTTTGACCTGTGGATTTTTAAAGAAGTGTAGAGCCGGGATTAAAAAGGCTTGAGGTATCAGAGGCGGCAGCACCCTGTGACTTAAACGCTTAAATGAGTGAGACGTTTAGGGCTGGTTACAGCATCAGTTGTCATCTCTGCAAAGTCAGCCAGCACGCTCACACAGCCCCAGCTACCTGCCTACTTGATTAAGCAGGTGAATAGTGAATAAGCAAGCGGTCCGTCACATCAGTGTGTCAGTGCTGCCAGCAGTGCCAGCCACAAGGTTAAAAGGACAGCAACCTTTATGTGCGGCTGTTTACTGAGAGGTTATGCTAATTTTGATCTTAACTGCGCCTGGGAGAGTTGCCGTTTGTCATTTTGAAGCAACATATCATCATAATTTTATCGTCTCTCTCCTGGTTAAAATTTTTTTTTAAACTAAATTAGACATTCGGGCTGATTTGGAGCCTGAGGGCATTAGACCTTGTCACCCTTGTTTTAATATTCTGGATGCGAAACACTAACACATACACTTAGCCATATGCCCCTAAACCAATCTTTTAGGTAGTTTTTTTAATTAAAAATGCGCATGCAAAGAACGAGTGGAATGCTAAATGTAAATGAAACATTCAGACAAAAACAAGGATGAATCAGCCTACGGTCAATTCATCAATTGTTTGCATTCGTTAGTATAAATCTGCACCTATAAATGTGAGATGTTTTGCCCTTATGAAAATCATCTTGTCGCTTTTTTCCCTTCGGAAGTAATTAGATGCTCACGGAGCTGGTCTTTGAGTTTGCTTTAGGATTTAAAATTTTTTCTGTGTCACTTTTCTAATCCAAACAACCAGCTGTCACTCCACTAAATTACAGTTTCTTCAGTCGATGCTCTCTGCCGTCCCATATCCATCAAGCTTAGCATCAATACTGCTGATGGCCAGCTCCCAGGAGGATGAGGGATGTGTCAGACAGCACGCTGTGCAAAGGTTCAACTGTGGAGCGGAAGTTTTGGTTGGGGCATTTAACATACAGTATAACATGTATATACTGTACAGTTGAAAAGTCCATTCTGCTGTATAATGTCATTTTAAATTTAAGTTTGGTAATATTCTGTCAGCAGCAGCAGTTACTGTTGCTTCTGCTTTGCACCACAGACAATATACAAATTACCTAATGAATTTGCTGTTGTTGAATGAGATCCCAGCAGTCATTACTGCTACTACATTATTGTTATTGCATTTTTAAAGCTGGACAGCCAGGCAGTCTGAGTTCTACTCTTTTACATGCTGCACGGGGGATACAACAGCAGCCATGACCTGCCGACTGTCCTGTAAAGTGCTGCTCTTATCAGCTGGGAATTTATGTCAGCATGTGTAGTGCAATAGCTACATTTGCAGATAAAACCATCTATCTCTCTCAGTCTGATGGCCGAGGACAGAGAGAGTTTAGGTCACGCTGTAATAGTAGAGAGATAACTGATGAAGCGATGACCCCACGGCAGTGCGGAGATTGGCATACACAGTTTTATGGCCTAGAAAAGGTCACAGAAGCCATAAACAAAATCAGGTGCTGAGTGAGTGGAAAAGGCTGTTGTTTAAAACTCCCGAATTTTGCTGGCTCACCAGTGGAGAATTTAAAAATGAGACACAGACTATAATCGAACACTTGCACCTGTATTATAATTCTGAGACAAAGGATAGTTCAATAGGCTGAAAAGGCAGATAAACAGTTGACATTTAAGGCACCAAGTGACAGATATGGAGCAAGGAGAAATAAAACAGACAAGAAGGATGACGCCATTACTGTCTGAAATACAGTCAGTTGCACAGCTTGCAAAACAAGGTAGATTACTGTCACCCAAGCTTTCGCAAAGTGTGGACTGCTGAGCCTGACTGAGTTGGCAGCACAGCCTTCTGAAAGATTTAGATAAGAAATTGACTGCTTTACAGTATTTCTTATGTCTGTTATTCCTTTGGCTGCTGTCATTCTCAAGACATCTGATCTGTAGCAAACATCTTTACTTTAGATATGAGTATGTAACAGAAAAGAAGGAAACAAGCATGTGAGAGCAGCAAAAGGAGAGGTGAGACACACCAGTCACTAGATTTTATTTACTGGCTCTTTACTGAATATAATTTGGCTTACTAACAATACAGTGCTGTGCTGTAGTGTGTGCAAGTCGAGAAAGTACAACGGTAATAAAAGTCAAGGTCTCACTACAAGTCTTTGTTACACTAAATGTCCATTATGGATGTTAAACATCTAATTATGTTAAGTGCCTTTATCAGATCTAGACACACTCTTTTTTTCCCTGAGATGACCATAATGATGACAGATTGATGGCGACCATCTATAAATCATACAAGTGTTTTCTTGTCTCAAGTGCAATATAATCCAAATAGAATAAGTCACAAGTTTGGTTGTTAAAATGATAAATTATTTAGCTGTTTGTCAGACGTCGGCAACAGAATTTGCTCTGACTTTGCATACTGCTGACGCTGCAATGGTTCGCACAATGATATTTCATTCCATTTGTGATTGAGTGCAATTGTCAAGCTAGGGGCTGTAGAGTTGTAAAATACATGTTTTATTGAGCAAGACAGCCAAGCCAGTCTCCCACGAGCGTAGTTTGTGGGTACAGCATCAGCAGAAGGCCACTACTTAATCAAAAGTGAGCAATGTTCAACAAATGTGGATTAGACTAATAAAATGTTGACGAAATAAACAGATTAACCCGCGTGTAGATTTTGCCAATACCAATAATAAACATCATAACTCGTAAATCTCACCAGAAACTGTTTAGGCTGCTCTGGTAGATTTGGAAGAAGCTCAGCAAATCCATGTGAAGCACTGGGTTTTTTTTGGAATTTCTCATGTTGTGAATTGAATTTTACACAACGTGTACATATTGTGCTAAATGTCATTGTTTAAGTCACTTAGGTCCCAACCATGATGACATGAGATTTTAGGTCACAGGAGTAGATTTTTTTTAAAGGCCTCATGTTCTGCATGATTATCATTTGCTTAAGTACAAAAAGAAAGCTGTTATCAGATTTGAAATGTATTGTAATTGATTAAATATTTTGAATAGGACCAAAATACAAAATGTGCGAGTAAGACAGACAGCGAGTGATGTTTGGAGGAGATGATGGCAGGAGAAACCCTGGCCATCCTGCAGAATTTTAATTACTGCAGGCACCAGCACTTCTCATAGACTAATCTCCTCCACAGTAGGATTTATGGGCATTACTGATGCTGACAAAGTGATCGCTCAGGGAGAGATAAAACATTTTAAAATAAAGCATGAAAAAGGATATGAATAACATGACCTCCTCAAGGCAAGGTTGTTTTTAATGTTTGTTTCGCTAAACCTCGTTGCTTATTACCAGGTTGTTATGGATTATTTGGATTATTACATTTTGTAGTAATGTATGTGTGTGTGTGTGTGTGTGTGTGTGTGTGTGTGTGTGTGTGTGTGTGTGTGTGTGTGTGTGTGTGTGTGTGCACGTGTGTGGAAAAGTGGAAGTTTAACAAAAAAAGTTTCACATTTCAAAAAAGACTGCATTACACTGGACCCAATTTATGAACAGATTTGGCAGTTTTAGCACCAGAAGTGTGAATCTTCTCCGCAAAGGTTAATGCCATTTTAAAGATGTGAGTGGGAAGTAATAATAATGATTCTACACTAGCCGTGATTTCAAAGGCTTGCAGTTAGGACCCCCCCCCGCTCCTCACCCCTCCTTTCCGTTCCTCTTTCCCCTTCCTGACATTTCTATTATAGAGAAACAGCAAGTCCAGGATAGCATGTTACTGCTGCCACACTATATCCGCCCCAACTTAATCCTCCTGGCATTTCACTAGCCTGCTCTCCTTACTCACATGCACCAAACTATTTAATATTTAATCCACTTTGGATGAGATTACTCACTACGGGTTAGTTGAGAGTTTTGGCCGGGGCCTGCCTTATTAATGGTTATGATGCTCCGCTATTTTTCTCTTATTTATGGAACTTGACTGTGTGAACAGGGATTGATGAGAGATCTGAGTTCCTAATGGAGAAATAAATCAAACATCTGGGATTGAGCAGGTGTCTCTCTGCCTGTATCACAAAGTCACACCATATCAGACTATCTACGAAGGATGATCAAGGGCACTAATTGAATTGTAGTATGCACACACGTGGAGTGGAGTGCAGCATCCCCCACCCCAAAACTACTGAAAGCTATCACCTCGGTGGGCATTGCCTTTAATTTTACAGCTTGGAGTCAATTTCACAGCCTGCAATCTCCATATGTTTATCTACGGAAATTTAATTTATGTTATTAGTGACAGTCCTTTCAGCCACATGCTCAAGTGCTCACACCCACATGCCATTAACAATATTCACACACACTTTCCAGATGCTGACGTACCCCGAATATACACCCATACACCCACGCGTTCTAACATCTTGTTTAAGTTTAGTGTAAACTACTGTATATTGTTTCTGAATGCAATTGTTCTGGCTCACGTAGGAAACTGTTGGGTTATATTGATATGACTTGTCTGAGAGGAGAGTAATTTCACAGAGAATACTTTGGATTGACATTTTGTTTTAAAAAGCTTCCTCACTATGTGCAACCAAAGGATATTGTGACTTTGTTTTGAGCAGTTACGGAGGTTGGTGTAACGCGCTGCAGAATTAACTTAGCAGAGCACATAACGTCTGGTATTTTTCCTTTAATAAACATCTGATGGGCTGAAGTCGAACTTTCAAGGTATGATTAATGCTTTAAGTAAAACTTCCCACATGTCTACATTGTTGAGATATTCCCTTTAATTTAGTTTGTCTACAGGGATTCCTGCTGCCAATCTCGCAGATGGGGAGGATGGGGATCATTACTGGAAAAATCAGGATATTTTCTTGTGTGGTTAAAATAAAAGTGCTGGTCCCTCTGGAGGCTTGTCGGCCCACGAATAGAAACAAAAATATCAACTCACAAATCTTGTGAACTAAATGCAGTGATGGAAATTCAATAGAACTGATTTCAAAGCACACCGCAGTTTAACCATCCTTCACTATCTATCACTGTGGTACCTGCAGCACACGCAAAACTTCCAGTACAGATAAAGGCGAAGTAATGTTTGGCACAAAATCGTGCGTGATTTTCGCTAAAACAAGTTAATTTCTATCATATCTCAAACCAGGTTGCCCATTACCCTGATATGCATCTGTCTTAGTGCTAAGGGAATGAGGAGGGCACCTTGGAAAAACAGAAAAACACACTGTTACACCGCTTGATTCACACCATTAGTTACCAGATATGGTATAAATGCTGACTCTGCAGGATTTGTTTTCCACACTCCAAAGTCCAATTTATTACCAGAAGCGATACGGCTATGTTCATACGTATGCAGGGAGTGCTTGCACAAGAGGTTTGTGTTTACTTTGCATCACACTTTCCCCAATCCCATAGTTATCAAGTAGAATAAATTGAAGAATTTGTGCAAAGTAAGCTCATGTTATTCACCTAAATGCTTTTTTAAGGTACCAGACCTGGCTCAGTCTGGCACCCTCATATGTTCAAATGTAAGTTTCCCTGGTGGAATCTTGCCAGCGGTTTAATAATGTGTAACGCAGACAGATTGATCTCAGAAACAGGGAAATGCTTCCACCTTAAACCTGTCTAGCTACGCCTTCAGTATAAGTTACTCCGGAGGCTGTTTCCAGCTTACATTTTTTTGTATGCGGTTCAAGAAACATCACAACAAGTGTCACATGAAATTGGGAACCTGTAGGAGAGGGATTTAGATGCATTGCCAACCAGCCTATGCGATTATTGAGAAACTACATGAGAGCTCAGCACACCAGCATGAAGAGCGAGATTTGTAATGTAGAGATGTGAAAAACACATAATGCGGGAATGCCCACTGGCCTTGTTCCCCAAGCTTACATATGATAAGCTGCAACTCTCATGTCTTGAGCTGCCAAGGTGGTGTGTAACACAGCCTCATCTGCTCAAGGCAGCGGGCTCTGACATTTAACCCCCCCCCCCATTGCCAAGTGGGATCCTTCCTCCATCTTCCCTCTCCAAAGCTTCCACGGTCTCTGAAAGCACCATCAGAATGCAGCGGTCAGTGAATGGTGACTGAATTAACTGACACAAAATGGATTCTACCTGTTAAGACAGTTAAATGCATCACTCGCAGCCTTTAAATCCAATGGATGTAGGGATGCAACCATTCATACAACCATCAGGATAACCACATTTTCAGTGCTACATCAAATACAGCTAGGGCACCAGAAAAAGGTAACAAGCCTCAGTCCTAGCATGGAGTATTCTGAGCCTCAGCAAAATGTGTCTGCATCAAAGGCAGGGTTGCTTGTTTGACATAAATGTCTTTGTTTCCTAGCAGTGGGGCAGTGGTAGCCTAAGGTTAAAGAAGCAGGCATGTGACTGGAGGAAAGTCTGACTTGAGGAAATTAATAAGAAGCACTTTCTTGTGGTTGCAGCAGGCAGCCCTCAAGCCTGAGCAAACACAATTTCATGAATTGCATATAATCCTTCTTTCCATGCAACTATTGCCCCAAGGACGTAAATGAATGTGAGATATGTGGTAAGTGAACAAACAAACAAAAAAGGAAAAAGTAAACTTCCTCTAAATTCCACAACAGCATAATAAGCCATTACTTCAATAAACATGTTCATGAGGTGTACAATCAAAATGCCCAAGAGCGATAATACACATTTCAACAAGCGCTGTTATATTTGGGGAATTCAAGGCCAGAGAGCAAAACCTACACGGTTTCTGAAAGCAGGAATTCTTTACCTGGTTGTACTGTGCAGATAAATCTAATAGAAGTATCTGATAAAAGTAAAAGACTTTGGGAGCTAGAGCTTTCTTTTGTGACATTATTTAGTTTACAGCACTAATGAAGAAATCTAATGAATGGAGGAACAGTGGAATTAATCATTCACTGAACCCGAGACAAGAACAATTTGGTGGTAATTTAGTCTTAATAATTTTTTTCCTTTTCTTAATTTAGAGTTGCTGCCTCCACAGTGATGCATTTAGAGGAAAATCCTACATTTGGAACAACCTGAAAGATGGGTGTGGGTTCAGCCTTGGGGATTGACTCTCTGATTCCCTCCAGCTACTGAGGTTGGCTTTGAGAGCCACTAAGCAGGTTTCAAGGACTCTCATTACCAACGTGTACATGTAAAGCTGTTCACTGCTGTCTGGAGCTGTCTGCGGAAGAACCTTAAATTGAGTGCTACAGCGGAGATGATGGATAGCCTCGTCTGGTATACAGATGGCTCCTGCAGGGGGTCCCACTCCCCTTTGGGACAAGTCAGCTGGGCTGAGGACCACATGTCGACAGCTACAACCTCTTTGGAGTGTAACATAAGACACCTCAGAACAGCTTGGAGATTATGCCTCTCTCTGAGATCTTGTACTAGTAACTGTACTAGTACTACTCGATCAATGAATCAGAAAATTGTAACTCTAACAGCTCCACCATAGATGTTTCCCCTTTCATAGTCACGTGTGATTTAAGACTCCCTTCCCTTGGAAACATTTTGAAGTATGACTTTTGGTAAAAATAATTCAACTTAAATCAGAACTTACATGAGAAATACAAACCAGACTAAATTCATACATATCCTTTTCACTGTATATTATATGAAGTTTTAAGGACAAACTGTTACTTGATAATGTAATAAGTACATGAACTAGTGAATTATTATTAATATAATGTGATAAACCTTTCAGTTATTTCTAAGTTATTTTTTATAACATCACTTCAAGATTATTGTTACTGAAAAGTCTTTATACCGTGCGCTATTAGAAGTAATCCTTAATAATAAAATAATAAATAAAAGGATAGTCATACTCTTTTAGTATTGCTGCCACATAATACGAATACCTGTGCTTTATGCCTTTATGTCACTTTGACTGAGAGAGCAGCAGGACAGTAGGTGCTGAAGTGCACCCGCAATCCTCCGGGGCACCGGGATCACATGTTTTTTGTGCCCTGTCCTTTGAGTAGGCCTTGCTCTCCTGGTCCTGCTCGCCCTTGCTCTCCTGTTGGTACAGGTATAGGCTAATCACAGACTGTGGCATTGTGTTCATGCAGTGAGCCCTGAATAAAACATGGAGCGAAAAATTTAATCAAGAGAGGGCATCTGTGGCTGTCTCAGGCTGCTAGTACTCACACTCCAGCTATACGCCACGTGTCCTCATACTAATGACAAGCCTAAAAGGAGGCAGAGGGCAACCTCTTTTCATAATCAAAGTGTTTTTATTCATGACATGTCTCTTAATTAGTTTGGAATAGTCGGAACCATGTGCTCAGGAGAATTTAAATTGGCTGAAGAGGATTTGCCCTTTCTCTGTTGAGCCAATGATTTCTTGAAAAGTCTTTATAACCAGGGAGGGACAAAGAAGGGGAGCCGAAGAGACAAGGAGATAGAATAAGTGTATGTGTGCATGTCTAACCCCCCGCCCCCCCCTCTCAGTCTCTCTCTCTCTCTCTCTCTCTGTGAGTGACTCATAAAGCCTATAAATCACTGGGGGCAGCAAAATTGAAACTGTCAGTGTTGTTTGTCCTCTTGTAGTGTATCTAAGCAAGGTGTATATATTAGTGAGAACACACAAACACATATGAACGGGACACAAAGAATAAGTGTCCCAAAGTAATACCTGTTCTGTGTTTGACTTTCAATTTAATCTTGAATATGACAATGAAACACCTAATTCATATTCATTAAAAAGCATGAGATAACCTTTAGAAAGTATTGCCTTTGACACTTCTGGTTACATTTTGCCAATAGGAGATACAGCAAAGGCTTCGTGACTGTAAAGGAATATCCTTAAACTTTATCACATGAATAAAGAAAAATAGTAAATGTCTCCAGTGAAGATATTATATATATATATATATATATGATGGGCAACAGCAAACAGCATTTAACTCTTGAGAAATAATTGCATGACAAATTATCAGTTACGATTGTGTCATATCCTTTTAAATTCCTGCTTCAATAGTCCCTGTGTATTATTACAGCAACTTGCATGGCTTAGATAATTGCATGTAAATGTGTTCTCTCATGGCTTAATCTCTATCCTCTGTGTCTCACCTCCACAGAAAAGAAGCCATTAACATCTGTTTGTCTCCAGTCATTACAGCTCTACTTCAACTTCTGTGTAAGTACAACCTGACACAAATGCATTTGTTGTCTCTTTTATTCAAAGCGTGAATCAATAGCAGTATCCAATTCGAAAGCACAATAACGGAACGTCATAAACAAACCGTCACTGGTACACTTAACAAACGGGCGTGCAATATTGGCACTTGTCAAGACATAATCAGCAGTGATGTTTTAGTCATGGTGAAGGATGGAGCAGGAGACAAATTGTTTGCTAATTCTCATTTCACACTCCCAATGTGAAATCAGCCAGGCACACAGAGCACCGGTTCCTCTACATGCACAATGGTCTGGCTCGCTGCGTAACACCAAATTATCTTTCCCCTGGCTTAATTATTCATTAGACAAACATAATTAATTTAAGAAGCTTCTCTCACAGGAAGTGTTTCAAATAAAGGCCAGAAGGACAGCTTTCTGCCTAATCATTAACTGAGCAGAGAACACATCCAAGAACCTGCAAGGATCTAAATGCTTTTACTGAATATAATCTCAATATTTACTTCTTTAAGCACAGAAAGTTGGGATAGAAAATAGCACGGCAGAGATTTTATTGGCTCAGTTGAAACCGCTAATAATACCTTGAAATGTAAGCTTTTAAACTTTCTAAATGTCAATGTGTGGAATTTAACTTCCACCGTAAGCAGAAAGCAAAACCACAGCACAAACTGCAGAAATTATGTTCAGAAGAAGTTGCAGTCAGCCCCTGCAGACTTGCACACAGCATTTAGTTGGCCCTATTTTGTCTCAAGGTGTCTGATGGCTCCATGATGCCTGTGTGACTGAGAGGACATAAGATCTGAACCAAAGGATTTTCTTCATCTCAACCATTCCATCTCCCACCCTACACGTTCACCAGAAAACCACCCTAATTACACACACAGTACACAGGCAGACATGCACAAACTCTGCCCTTTCTTCTCCTCCTTTATCTCCTCCTCCTTCATTCAATCTTTCTGACTCTAACGGAAGCATCCTAGAGAGAAGGCACAGGCTTTGATCTATCTTGTCCGTGATTCTGAGCTTTCAGATCAAGGGGCGGTTTGTCTTCAAGCTCACCAAATCCTCAGAAGGCCTGAGACAAAGAGCAAACATACTGAAGTGCCTTCCTAGATCCATTTGCGTAATGGCAGAGCTGCCTGTTAGTGTGCATGTGTGTCCTTGCATTGACACTTTTCTGCTGTCCCCGATTTGTGTCACTCTATTCCAACAATTGTTACAGGCTTCTTTTTATCATCATTATTATGATGATGCTTTATTTTTAGTCTTGAGCAGATCTCTGAATTAAAAGGACTAAGTCTCACCCTACCACTTTTACCAGGGTCTGTGTTCACGTTATTTCAAATAAAGTTCCTTCGTTGCATTACTCCCTGCAAGTGAACAATGCTCACTCATATTACCATGGAAACAACTAGCTTTTTCCCTGAGGATCTATTAAAACACTTCTATTCTGAGGATCTATTCATGAGTCAATGAAAAGGGTGAATATGACACCTCTATGCCTCTTGTCAGTGTGTCTCTTAGTCAATAATTTTTGTTTCAAAGGCTCCAAACTGAGCTTTATCAAGGAGATATTTGTTGTTTTTGCTAAAAAACAATATGCTATTGAAAAAAAAAAACGCATTAGCCAATAGGAGCCTCCACCAGTACAGTTCCAGTTGTTTAGCAACTGCATACAGGAGGTATCTAAATCGATTAAAGAGAAAACCACCTGCCAGTGTCAAAGTGGAGTGTGGAATTTAAGAAAAAATGGAGCTATTTGATGTTCAAATGATTGTTGGCCTTCTGTTGTGTTTTTATTAATCAGTGCATGGATTCTTGTGGCATTTTGTCTAAAGTCTGACCTTTGGCCACCAGGCTCTGGATAATTATGTTTCTTTAGTTTCCAGCAAAGCACATTAGGTCTCTACCACACTCTCCTTCTCTGCTTTCTACATAGAGACAAAAACATTTAAATGCCTTTTGGTTAAAAAAAACTAAATATAAAACAGAAAATACTGGCAAAGAATGAATAAACACTTAGTCACTGTGGACACAGAATAAAATGTGATCATTTCGATTCAGCAAAAATGCTACAGTATTAAGGAAAACTATAGTAGCAATGATTAAATCTAAAGTTGTCTTTAATATACATGTACAACCTTTATCAAATATTGTATTTAACTAGTTGCCACAATCTGTTACCCAGTATTTCTACACACATTTTTAACTCCTGTGACCTTCTAATCTGTGTAGATCCACTGCTTTTCTAAGCCATGACTTGTAACAGTAAATGAGTGGGGGGGAAAAAAAACCTTTAGAGTCTGTTTGAACTTGTGCCTTCAAATTTGTCCTCATATTTGCCTTCATAATCAGTTTGGACAGACTGCATTGTTCTGTGAAATGAAATGTGAGCTCTCAAATCCCATTGGCTTATAGGGGGATAAATCCAGTTGGCTTGAAACCTTTCACTTATCTCTACTTTCATTTACAGTTGAGTTTTGCAAATATGAAAAACTGCACAGTTAACTTTGTTAGGGTTTAAAAGGTTAAAACTGCTTGGAGAACCCTCACAAATGGCAAGGGGTACTGAGACAGAGAGTACACATTGAGACAATAAAAGAAAAAAGAAAAGGCTGCAGAATAAAATGACCCTAAAATCACAGCGGACGTTTAATCCAATTTCCTTGGCAGTTGGAGCTGTGTAGAAATCACATAGCGGTTTGTCCCCCATAAAGGCCATAAGGATGGCTATATGCCATCCAAACAGGCAATCCCCAAGCACCAAAAGCAGAATTGATCAACAGTTAACCGAACAAAAGAAAGACAGATTCAAAGAGAATGTACTGCTGCCGAAGGAGCGAGTTGCAAATAAGCGTGACCATGTACAACTAGTTTGGGAAAGAGTGAGGAATGAGGAATTTTTGGATTGAGATGTACGTAAAAAAATATCATTCAAGTTATCACATAGTACTATGCAGTAGTTTAGATTAGATCACCCAATGTATAATTTTGTCTGAGTCAAACTATAATTTTGCCTCAGACAAAATCCTACATATAGACACCTGTAAGTCAAACCATACTTTATCTTGTTTTAGCATTTTCTCATTCTGTGGCTAAACCATCGAATACACTATAGGCTGACTCAACTACTTAAGCTATGTTACTGGGACCTGCCTTCTCCTTCCTGTCTCTGTTTTACCTTCATCACTACCTCAAATGTGCATCTACACGGAGAGCCAGGGCTCCTGGAGCGCAGCCAGGGAGCGTCCCTAAAGCCTCTCAGCAGAAACAGCTTTGTCAAACTCAGTTAGCCACCTCCAAGGGAAAACACCTCTTTCCACAGTAATACTCCAACTATTCACATCATGCCCCTGCCTCTGCCTCAGCCACCTCATCAATCCACACAGCAACAAAGGTAAACAGCCTCGCGCCTTCCAAACAGAGGCCCGTGCTGCTTTGTTGACACAGTGTATGTGCAAACCGCCTGCTCAGAGGGTGAGCGACTCACAGGATAGACTGAGCTTCATTTACAGAAGGTAATTGCATTGGAGCCAAGTGGTGCACTTTCGTGATGAGGTTTCTCACACCTTTGCAAAAACCTTGTCTAGATTTGTTTACCCGCTGGATGAAACTACTTTGACAGGGACATATAATAAGTTCAGCTAAACACAAACATGTCCTCTTCAAGCTGGAATGGTCACTGACGTTGACAAGCTATTTGCCAATATTCCTCCTTATTGTGCACAACAATGCATGAAATAACAAGACGCATGTTAGGTCGGCATCACCGCAGATGCTCTCCAACGATGAATATTAACACTTTTAGGGTTATGCTTTTGAGCCACGGTGGACCCTGTGTGCTCTCCTGATTTTGCGATGGCATTTTCAATACACCGGCAAAATGGTTTAGCTAATGTTTTTCCTACTATAAATAGAAGGCGAGACGATTCCCCACTACTTTGCCGGCATTTCTCTAGTTTTCGCTTAAACTGTGCTCTTGCTTTTACACCCCACTTGTCAAATAGTTTATAACCTGGTAAAGCACAGGACATACCTGTGATTTCATTGAAGATGTTCTACTCCTCTCGATGTGAAATCTGACTGACTCGTATGCTGAACAATGTACCAGTTTCGCAGTTGTTTTCTGAATTCGATATAGGGAGAGAAATAAGACATTTTTTTCTAGCTACCACATGCCAAAAAATATACATGTCACACCATGTGCAGCAAAAATAAGGAGACACTATACGTATACTGAAGAGTCTAACCAAGTCATTATTTCAACAGCTGTCCTCACGTGTTTCAAATGTGGATTTATTCATTTCTTTGCGATGAAAAACACAGGATGTAGCAGAACATTTCATGCACAATGCAGCAATAGAAATTGAGAAAACTCAAGAAGTGCAAGAGTGGTTGGTAGCACCACGGGCACTTGAAAAATACCCCCGGATGAGCTTTCACAGAATATTTTCTCTCTTTTTTTCCCAAGGCTGCGTGCTGATAAACATCTGGGGTTTTGTTCCTGCAGAACAGTCTCCTCTAAAAGAAACTAGACATGTGTTTATGATGCTAATCATTTTAATAATGAAACAAAAAGAAAAGCAGGAGGCCAGCTCGTCTACTAATAAAGATGAGTCTGTGGGCTTTTTTTTTTTGGATCTGGATCTGTTCCAACTACATCTTTAAACAAGCAACAGTGATTACAATATAGACCATTAAGGTCAGACAAGAGGTTTTTAGAGCACGGAAATTGGGTTATTTTAGCGTTAAGTGATCAAGAGAAAACACTAAATTCTATGAAAGTGGTGCATTTTAGGCAGCATGGCATTGCATTGCTGCTTCACAGCTTGTGGGATTGATGTTCGTTTCCCATTGCAAAACATATGCAGACGTAGACTGAGCTATGCTCTTGTTATAGAATTGACCTGTTACAGCTCATTATGTGCTTGGTCTGCTGCAGTAAAGAGCCTGACCCACTGCAAAGCTGACGCAAAAATGATGGAGTGCGCACTCGAGCTGGACCAAACTTGGGTCGATTTGTTCTCTTGCAATCTACTTTAAATAAATAAACACAGTTTTACTCGAAGCATTAACATTCATCATTTTCACCTGCCTAAATAAATCAGTGACTAATCTATTAATTTTGACACTTACACAACCATGTGTGTCGATGCATTCTTTAATTATAAGAAAAAGAATAATGGATATTCATGGTTCAGTTAACTGACATTTCCACCAAACTGATATCGTAGTAATGTTAATGTCCAGACTCTCTTCATTTTTCCCTGCTGCAGTTCCTGCTTGTTGCTAAAACATAAATCCATTCACACAGTTACATTATGGGGATTCAGCTCCAATTTGGGGGTAAAAAGCCGATTTACAGAAGGCAAACCAATGAAGGGCTGAGACATTTTAGGCTTGTTTGCTTTCTCAGTTGAAAGCTAGATAAGGAGATCAACAGCAATTTTATGTCTGTAAACTATAAAGCTGGAGCGAACACTGTTAGCTTAGCTCAGCAGAAACATGATGTAACTCTGTGTAAAACCACAACTTGCCATTTTTATTTTTCTGTTTGTGCAGAGATTAAGTAATAAAGATAAAATGTTTTGTTTTGTTTTTTGGTTTTTCTGTTTACCTTTGCTTTTGGTCTTCATGCTAAGATAAGGAAACCATCTCCAGGCTTTGTTTTCCCGTACAGCGTACAGGCATGGGAGTAAAATGGAATAAAAAGTAGTCTAAAATATGAGCCATGCAAAATGTACTACATTTTAAAATTGTTTGACGATAAAGTGCATGAAAAGAATGAGACTAAAATGCCTTATATTTAATTGACTAAAGCTACACAACAGCTACCAAAAAACTAAAACACTAACCTCAGATTAAAAAACATACAAATTTAAATGTATGTTTCCTAAAATGTCACAGCACTGCAGATATTTTAACTCGTAAGAATTTTTTATGGTCACTTGACCAGCTGAATGGCTTCACCCTTTTAACCTCATTTCAGATGTTCTTCCTTCATTAATGTCGAATTGTACAGTAATATAATACGAACATCTTGCATAATATGAAGTTGGTTTGTATGTTCATATACTTATGCATTCAGAACTTCTAAAGGCTGAATATTAGACTTAAACCTGTAGATACAGTACAGAATCGATTGACATCACAGGCTTTTTTCCCAATTCCTAGAGACAAACAACAACTAAAAGCTTCATAATCTTATGATTTAAAGGTCACAGTAAATTTCTTTAATGCTAAAATAAATAGACAGAGTATAGTAATATGATAATAGGACTGTGTATAAGTCATGCATGTGGCACAGCAACAGGTAACATCATTAAATATCCAAAACTCATCCACGATAGACTTATAATTTTAATGCATGAATGTAGGATGCATGTTTTTACTGCATTCTACAGTGAACTCATGCTGTGTAGTCACAGGTCCCGTATTGTCAAAGCTGCTTAAAAAATAAGCAAAAGTCCAAATATAGTTTTCTTCTGACAAATATCTATTCATGTTTATCACAGGGAGTATTTAGTTTTGCTTTAAAAATGCAATAATATTTTTAGTAGTAGCATAACTGGAAGCATGAAATGTATCTAATCACTTCGGAATATTAAAAATAAGATACTCAGCCTAATATTGAAAACACTTTTTGTTGCACTCAGCCAGTAATTTACAAGAGTTTTTTTCAGTTCAAAGATATGACTATGTTAGCAGGCAGGAGTTTAAGTGTTTTATAATTAATTCAAATGTGCCGCTGGCATTTTATTTGGCTTCATCGCTGTAGTGTTTTTGTTTGTTTATTTGTTTGTTTTGTTTTTGCGCGTGTATGTGTGTGTGAGTGTGTGTGTTGACAGTTGGACCACATTTAAATGTCTCCAACGGACTGTTTGATAAATAAAGTAAGGAGGTTTCATAATTCCCATTAATACAGTAGTTGTAAACACATACCTAATGGAACGTCACTAGTCTTTCTGTACAGGAGCATTTGTTGGTGCATTGCATGTGTGGGGAAAGTTTTACTCCATTAACCACAGTCCTGTATGGCTAAAACAGACATTTCATTTTTGTGAACTCACATCAGTGCATCATGTGCTTTTACATGTAATAATTTTGCCATTGATGGTTAAAGAAATATTATTAGTAGTACATTAATATTTTATACTCAAGAGAGTTGCAGTGTTAGCATTACAAATAAAACTGCAAAAATCATTTGGCCTCTTCCCACACAATTTCTTCTTGAGTACTTCAGTTTACTGTGCACATACTGCTGTGTCCAGCCTCTGACAAGGATCATCTCCTACTGTCAGAATCCTTTTTCTCTGTTTGCCTTTATAATTCTGATTAAATCCTACGTACACACAGCCAGGCCCGGTGGACTGAATATGGGCTCCAAGCTACAGAATCATGTTTAAGAACTGATCACAGGGTTAAATGAGAAGTCAATTAAGGAATTTTAAATGTTAAGCAACAGAAAGAGCACAAGCACATTTCTGCTACTTCATGAACAATCATTAAGATTTGCAAAGTGAATTGGCTGCATTTTGTCTTTTGATATGAACTCAGAGGTAGTCAAATGGTAGGTAAAGAATTTTTACCAAACAAAATGGTGCAGACATCATTTGCTAAAGTGCTGATTATAGATTTCTGTGTAGTGTGTATGACTAAAATGTTGTTGAGTAACTTCTGTTTAGCATGCCGTACATTCACTTCCTGGACTTATAGGCTTCAGTGAAAGCCCCAAACTACCAGATGTTTTCAGATATATATTTAGGTGCGGCCCTCAGCCAGGTATAAAGACACATCATTCAGGAGATGTGAACCTAGAGATTATTAAAAGACTATGATCAAATAGCACGTGAGGCTGTAGCAGCTACTGCACTAAGGCTAATGTCAGCATGGGGACTCTTAATATGCTGATATTCAGTAGATGTGGCCGGCCATGTTTGGTGTGGGGTTTTTTTTCTGGTTGGATCAATCACAAATGGTGTTCGCTCATAAATGATAAAAGACAGAAACTCGTCCAATCAACCACGGGCTGTACAGCACTGATGACGCCCTCTTAAATGGTTTGACAACAGCTAAACTGGCGTTGACATCCAGTGTGAAACTACTGCCATTGCTATTATTATAACCAGTCACGTGACTTACACCATGAGACACACAGCATTTCATGTTACCGATGGAAGCAACAGTTTTTAAAGCAAACTGTGACTCACCGCCCCATTGTAAGCGATGGCAGCCACTATTTTGGTGCCTGGCACCATAAGGGTGCAGTTTCATCAGAAGCCTTCCTCCCTTCGTGGGGGGGGTATTTCAACAAACAGTCCTGTTGGTTGTAAGACAGGGTAAGAACAAATGATCTATATGGGCATAAAGGTTGAAGGACTTCTTGGGAAAAGCAGTGGACTCATTGATCAAAGGACAGACCCACCCCTGCTATGCCACTAGCATAGCTTAAAAAAATAACATGGGAAAAAATTGGCATGTCTGCCTCAAATGCCAGTCTTCCTTTGTTTTGCAAACTGATTTTTTTAAAAGAGAAGCTACATAAACAGTTTGAACAAAAAGGTTAAATTATCTTCCTGTCAAGGATATTGTTTGACTCACAAAGCTTTTCCTCCATTAATAGGAGGTTCCTAAACATCATTTTCACACACCATTTGAATGAAATGTCAAAAAATACACGGAGCAGCGTTTACCACTAAAAGCAGCAGTCCAGCAATCTGTGACGTATTTGTAACAGAGCTCCAGCTGTCCCTTGCTAAGTAATCCATTCTTAAAGGCAAGTATTCTTTTTAAAGGCTGCTCACTGCTCTGACAGATGAGAATAGCCACAATGAGCTGGCTCTCCATCACCAGGAGAGAAGTGGAGGCAGGGGACTGCCTTATAACTGACAGACAATTGCCTGACCACCTAGCAGTTGCTTGGACTGAAAACGTTCGATATTTTGAAGATGGTGGTCGATGCTAGAACCTCTAAATTATACACAAGGTCCTCCGGGACATCACTTCAATATATCTCACTATGCAGAGCGAGGCTCACGGTCACATCTCAGCCCTCTGCTCGGTGTCTGTATTGTCTGGAGTAAAGACATCAGCAGTACAAAACGCTTGGAAATGGATGTACGCATGTCTGGGGCACTTTGCTTCGTCTTAGCCAGTGACTCATTTCTATTGCCACATTTTTTTTGTTTTTAGGTTATCTTATGAGCGGCTCGGTGAAGTCAACTTCCTGAAAATAAAATGAAAACAGATGCGAAAGCGCCGTGGAGTGTACAGCAGGCAAGCTTCAAATACAAATGCTATGACTTCCCCTAGCATCCAGCACCCTTTCTTTACTTGTGTTTGTCTTTGACTATTTTCAATTACTCATGGAGCTACTATCCCCTTCCTTGATCTACCCACAACATTGTTATCTTTCTCTGCTACTTATAATATGTTTACTCATCCTCATGAATTCAATTACATCTTTTTGGAGGAAATTACTGTGGGGGTGGCTCAGTCTGCCAGAGGTCAGCACTAACTGTGAATACTAAAAAACTGCTCCCCCAAACACATTACACAGCCTATTACCTGCTGCTTTTCACACAACACTCTCCGACCCTACACAAGGCTTTCCACTGCCACAGATGAAATGCTTTCTAGATGGGATCTGGCATGGAGTAGAGGGGAAGAGAGCTGGAGCTGTCCCCAGGCCTAATCGTTTCAGAGAGCCATCCCCACTGCAGCCACAAAACACGCCAGTCCTGATTAGGGAGGTGTATACACGGCCAGGCAGAGCGTGAAAGGTGTGGAAAGGAGGCTTGGCTTGAAGGAGGCTAACCGTGCCGAATCTTTTTTCAGTGGACGACTGGTGGGATCGATAAGGCGCGAGGCCAAAAGCAAAGCAGGTAAAAAGTAAGCCAGGGATATACTGCTTTGACAAAGTGGTAGACATGGCTTCATTTAGAGTTTTGCTGGAGCAGTTGGAATAAATTAAACATGAATGGTCCCTACCCCAATTTGGCCAGGAACAGTTCTTGAGTCCATTGCCCTCTCTGTCCTGCCCCAGCTGCCCTAGTCCTCTGCTTTGAGAGGGAATGTGAAGCTGTGTTGTGGAGCTGCTTTTGATCCAGAGGAAATCTCTCTCCTTGGATGATTCATGTTGACAATGTCATTGTAAACCCGTTACTGTGAATCTCTGAAGAAATGATTGTGTTGAGACAAAACACAAGCTGTCGGGAGAAACCTCTCACGTAATTATCTAAACGCAAGAACCCATTTCAGGCCTTTCCAAACTGTCAACCTGATTAAACAAACAGGACAGGAAACGCTACCGGGAACAGGGCACTTTATCCATTTTTGCATTGCCATATATTTTTAAATGGTTTACTGCACAACATACTGTCTATATTTAGTTTTATTTCTTTAATATGTCAGGCACAAGAAGAGTGTAGGCTACATGTTCCCAACGCTCCCAAAGTACATTTACACAGAGAGAATTGCTTTGCTTAAAACTGTATAAAATCATAGATATTTTTCCTGTATTCTCACTCCATGTCACTGAGGAAACACTTTCATCCAAAAATCACGAATCTTTGCAATATATATTTCTGCTTAGTTACATGGCTTGGTTGTTTGATGGCAGATGGCTGTACTGTAATTGACTTCTGAGTACTTTCTGTGTTGATGTATTGTACACGAGTGTTGATGTTATTGAATTTAAAGGCTTAAAAATATACTGTATGTAGAAATTAAGAATTGTATGAAAGAATACAACTGGAAAATAGTAAAAAGCTGATTTATCTGTTTTTCATGCTGAAGGAGAACAGAAAGAGTAAATGGTCAGTTTACCCTCAAAACAAGGACGGCAAAATGTCCAATTAATCCTCGGTAAATGAATGCCGACCACACTTACATGAGCCTGCCTAAGGATAAACTGTAATGCAAAATCTTCAATAAAATGAGAAGGATGAACAAGGACATTAGAAACAAACATATTCAAATATTCAAAATTCTTTCACTATTCTACGTGGGTGATAGCTCTAATATTTAAAAGCGATACAGTAATTTAAAAACACAGTGTTCAGTGCGGGGATAAAAAAAAAAAAAAAAAAAAAAACTGATTCCAATTGCTCTCTGTTCTCCACACCTGAATTTTAATGCCGAACTGTAGATTCAGCTGAAGTACAACCGGATTTAGTCAGAACAAACCAGCTGTCGGATAACCATTCAAAAGCAAAACAGTCATGAAATCCAAAATGATCCTTGCGAAAACACTCTTTTCCTTTGACAAATAAAGCTCGACACTTTTGAGGAAGGAAATATGTGAGGCAATGATTCAAATTAGGATGCATAGAACATTCTCACGGAGCGAGAAAGGCATTTGCACATGAAGAGTTGAAAATGAGTTGCATTCAGCCAAGCTGTGAGCTCCACCTAGGAGGCAGTGAAAGAGACCGAGACAGGCACAGAGAGGGGCTGAGGCAGGCAGGCGCCAAGCCTTGAAGAGGGGCATTCTGGCATAATGACTCTCATTTACCATTGACAGGCCTTGGGAAAGTTAAACTAATTATGACAGCACACAGATGCTGAATAGCCCTTGATGAAGTTAATCACTGGCAATCCAACAAACAGGTGTTGAGTGATTTCTGTTACCTCCCCTGGAATTATCGGATGTTCTGATTTTTCTAGCACACCGCTCAAAGCAACAATCCACCCTAAAGCAGAATTATGCTGTTTTATCCTCGTGATCCCAGGACATTTCTCCAACATTTGTGATAATGAGCAACACCTTCAACACTGGAAAACAGAAAGCGACTGTGGTAACCTCTAACATTAGTGACAAACTGAGTTTAGGAGTTGAGTGGGCACACATAAAATGCTTGTTTGTAACAGGAGCTCGTTTTGACCTCGTTTTTAAAGGTTCACAGACTTAAATAAAGTGAGAATTCTTGCTGTTTTATTGAATCTAAGCTAAAATATGTGGCATTACTGAGCAATACTTATCAGATATTGTCAGTCTACTGGGTTCTCATCCAATATGAGCTGACATATAACCTTCTGTGCTTTAAAGAACAGTAAGACACACCGTTGCTATCCAAGTCCCAGTTTTCCCTCCACAGTATGACACATTCTTCAAAACACTAGTGGCATTTCAACAAGAACTCTATCAAGCAGAAGAAGATCATAACTTAAATTAATGAGCTTTAGGATACATAAAACATCCCCCTTCTCCAACTCCCCGATCACTATGGATCGTTGTTAACAGGCGGAGATAATGTGTAAGCATAAAGATAATAGGCTCAGCCAAATGCCATTAAATTCTGTAAACTTCAAGTGCCTCACCAGGGCCAACGAAAACCCCATTGAATGGACACGTGATTAAATATCTGTCAGGGTTTTATTGGACATACTAATTTGACCTTGTGGATAAAACCCATTGTTAACAATTGGTAACAATTGTAAAATGTGTTTTTGTACGTAAAATCTAATTCAGCAGGCTTTAATGTTTCCACGCGTAATTTTGTGTCACAGTTCATAAGATGATGAGCGCTGGAAATGAAAAACTACTGTCAATGTGATGCTTATTTTGATCTTGTTTTTTATGCGCCTAAATAAATGTACAGTCATAGACTTAAAAAGAAATGACAACCATTCCTCTACTATATCTGACATCTTGAAGAAGCTAGCTAGTGACTAGCTTGAACTGCAAAAGTATACTTTACTTCTGTTAGCATGCTGTACATAAGGTGTGAATTTAAATGATACCTCTTGTGACAAGTTCAAGCTGTTGCCTTTAGGTTGTCTATCCTAGTTAATGTTCATAAAAAGTTCTGCCACTTTGTCCCTCTGAGATTTGCACTGAGATAATTAAAGGCCTGCAGCGTTCTCACTTACACATCCTTAAAACTCTAGTGCTTGGATGCCTTGCATAGGCAGCGCTGTAAATCCCTCACAAAATAATAAAATCAATACCATTCACAAGACACAAGTCTTAAATAAACACTTCTTAATATTATTTAATTTTGATTCGTTTTTATTCTATTTACCCACTAATGATAAACAGACTCTGCCGTGCAATTGTCGTCCAAGCAACAAGAATATAAAGATACATATATGGTTTCTGTGGAGTCACTGACCAATTGGCTTACTGTACATGTCTTGAGAAAGTCAAACAAACCTATATTGAAATGTAGAATTATGGAATGCAATGCAAAAGTTACACAAAACACTATGCTACTATGCCATATACACAAAATATAAATGAAAGCTGAAGCAGGAAGTAAATTAAAGTCCATCGCGAAACGTGTTGGACAGATTCAAGAGCTGCCCTATTATTTTCTTGTTGTTTGAGGGTTAAACTTGTATATAAAGAGCAGAGAAGATGAGCTGGGAGAATTTTAATGATCCTTCCTCTGTGTGTTTTTTTTTTTTTTCTCTTTCTCTCCTTGAATAACCTCTTCTTAATAACGTGAAAATAAAAAGAGAGGAAGCATGACCAATTCATTTGCAAAGCAACAACCATGGACTTGCCTATAGTCCTGTGATTGTTATTCGCCTTAATCAGTGGTTAATTATTTCTTGCATGCTTGCATTTGCTTTTGTCTTTGCTGCTTTGCTGTCATTTTATTCACATATGAAAGAAATGCGATGCCAAAATTGTAGACAAAGACGACGACCCACTAAAACAAATAAAAAACAGGATTTGTTGACATTTGTTATGACTTTGAAAAGGCAACTGTTACAGCATGTTTATCTTTGAATATTCAGAGAGAGTAATATACCCTATCTATGATATATAATATCTATGAAACAACCCAGAAAGTCCAGAGCATGACGAAAGTCTCCTGCGCTTACTAGGAGGTGAAGTAGGGCTCTACCACTCTACCATATCAAAAATCCCAGTCACAGCTAACAACAGCTATTAAAGAGTATGATAACATTCAAAGTCTCCAACATTCACAACCTCACAATGTCTGATTACTTCAATTACATTGTACATAATAAATACACAGTCAGCTACCAGAAATAATTGTTTTATGAGTCACTATTAATGAATTGTTATATCCTAAGACTGAATAATAGAAGCAGCTTGATCTTGCACTGCAAACAGCAAGTGTAAGGAGCAATTCAACATGGAAAGACAACAAAAACCTGGCAGTTAAGGAACAATCAGTTCAATTTTGAAATTCACAAAACCACCATTAAAATACAAATGACGTAGTAAAAAAGTAATGTGAAATTAAACGCCATATGGGGAAATAATGGCACGATTTCCCATATTCGCTGCACTTATGACAGTGACACGGATGGTTGTCTGTGTTCCCTGCTAGGTAACAGATGAAGCAAGTTCACAACAACAAGCAGTGCCACGGATGAGAGATTATGGCCTCTTCCAATTGCTAATCTCACTCGTTCACACTCATGTATACACATTCAAAACTTCTGAAAATGACAATACGTCAAAACCATGGCGCAGAATCTAAAGCAAATGTAAACATTTGCAAGTTACGCAACAGCGAAGGATGCACTGATATAAGCTGTTAAATTTAATTTCCCTCTGAAAATAGTCCGCTGTGCCTTTTTTACTTTCCCTGGAGTTTTGAGCAGTGAGCGAACAGTGCAGGTGGGTTCCTGGGATTGATGCAATTGTGGCTCTGAAAGTAATCAGAAATTCACACATTTTTGATTACTAAGCACTACTGTACAATATTCCGCTGCTGAGTGTGTGTTTACTTAAACAAGTTAATTAAATATTTAAACAGTATAAAAATTTCTTCTGGGGGCCTAACTCAAATAATTTGATTTGCACTTTCTGAAAGGTTCTGAAACACTGTACTGAGATCATGGAGCACTCCTCCTCCCCTGGCTTTTCAATCTGCAGATGCTTCATTGGTAGTGTAAAATATTGTTTCTGGCCCTGGTCTAGAATTGCACCTGGGTTTTCAATGGACTGAGATGTAATGACTTAAAATGCCCAGGCAATGTGAATTCATTTTCACAGTTATTACATTGTTTAGCAATCACTTGTTCCTCATAAATGTGTTCATTTACAACGGGAAACAGCTTGTGAAAAAGGTTTCATTAAAAGAGCACAAGGAATGACACTCAGTTTACTGGCATTTACTTCATGTGTGTTACAATGTTTTCTATGTTATAATAAATGTGTGTTCTATGTCCTGTTTGTGGGACAAAATACATCCTGCTGTTACAGAATTGTATTAATGGAGCCTTTTCTGTGACTGTGCAGAGAGTACATATTGCACATTTTCAAATAATACGAGAATTGTGGAGCAGTTAAGAGTCTAATCTCTACTATACATCCAGTTACCCCACAAGTAAGAGTTTTACTGTGCATTACTACAAAACATGTACTACTAGTTAAACTGTGCAGACAAGTTGACGCACAGAAAGTATAGTTATGATGATGAAAAGGGGGCAGGCGCACAATAGAGAAATAATTAGGACAAGCCGCTGTGCATGGATCCGTTGCCACTTCCTACAAGCACTCAACTGTGTCAAACAGCTTGGTCAATAATCTTCAGCAATTCCTGAGGATTAGAGTCTTATTACCGAGCGCCGTCTGTCACACAGACCTCGCTGTCCAAACAAGTCACTTCCTGAATGTTTGCTCCGCGTTTGATCAAATAAATAAACGGCCCACAAGATAATTGATCACATTAAGTTGAATATGGTTGATAGTCATGTTTTATTTCGAGGTCTTATTAAGTCTTATTTTGCTCAGATGGTGTTTCCATGTTTCCATGTAAGTGTGTGTGTGTGTGTACAGGAGGTGCAATTATAACAATGAGATGCAAGTTAAGATCGACACTAAATTGTTATGTAACTGACTGTTAAACACATTTTGCCCAGTGGCAAAATGCAGAATCTATAACTTGTAATTAGCATCACCATGTGTGCAGCATGAAGTCAGGTGGAAAATCAAGTTTTATATTTTTTGTTTCCTTCACATGTAATATTAAAGTAATCTTTGTCTGGTGCAGATAATTCATGAGAGTATAGATTTGTAGCCAGCAACTTTTAAGCCATCCAAGCCTTATTGTCATTTCTCCTCGTCATAACTGTTGAGGTTTGAACCGACAAACTGTTCATACGGCAACAGACACACTTGTAGATCTGACAGACAGGGATCTAGTGTCAAATATGAAGCTTTACCTTCGTGTATAGTTTGGCAGAGAGAAGTACACGAAACAGCCCCCACGAAGTACGTACAAGCCCCAAGTTCTTACCTTGCCCATGCATTTTGGCCACGGCAGCAGCAAGAACCAAAAGCGTGAAGAGGGTCTTAAATTGACAGTCTTGTCTCACACACATGTCTACTAAAGTCAAGGTCGCTCTTCGCGCAGCTACAGAACACGTCCTTGTGTTGGAAAAGATTACTTCCAGCGCTTAAAAAAAAAAAAACAAGCAATGCGAGATTTTTTTCCCCCCTCTTTACATCTGCCAATAACAAACAGAGCCGTACAGGTCGGTGTTGCACTTCCTTTATAATTCGCGGAGTGAAGACAGTCGAGAATGATCGGCTGAAATGCGTAGGTCCCTTTTTAATTTGGACGCTCTGTAAGCGGATTCCCGTCGGTGTGAGCTCTCGGCACATGAAGAGAAAAGGCAGCCGAGGCTTCAGCACCGCGGACAGCTCCTAGCGTCAGCTGATGGAACAGCCTCCTTAAAGTTAGACAATACAAATACTGTACTCCGCTGTACTGTACCACTGTGCTCTCTTAATGTAGAAATCCAATATTTTACATGTTACTGTAAGAACTATATGAACTATTTTCATTCTGGTTCACATTTGCAGAGAAGATTGTGTTTTTCAAGCACATCAAATGTTGTTCTGACTCACACACACTATTGTTTTCTTTTCTTATGTTTTTTTTTTTTTTTTTTTTTTTAGCATTTATTAAACTTATTTATTAAACGCAACATTTCAGCGTCTGCGTTTCAGGACAGGCCAGTGCACCAGAGGTCAGATGAGCAATGATTAAAATTCACATATAATTTACATTTACACAACAGTGGTTATACAATAAAGCAATAAATACATATACAGGAGCATCATTCCAAGTGCTTGAGTGTAATAATTTAATGATTGCAATTACTTTGAGGACTATAGTATTTAAAATGTATTTAATGTCCACTTTATGTTTGATCATGCTGTATAAATCACCATCTAATGACCATAACACAATGAGTGTGTTTGAAAGTGATCAGAGAACAGAATAATTTGGCAGATTTTGCCATATAGATTAATAGATAATTAATGAACGTTGCAGCTCCTTTCTGTCCACTTAAGAGGGCTGTCCCACCTTTCCACACAAACACAATGACACAATTAATCACTTGTGACAAAGTGCCCTGTGATACAGGAAGTCAAGAGGTGGGAGCGACACACATGCCTACAATAGGACATTACCATAAAGTGGTCGGTAGTTGAGGAATGGTTTTTCTGTGCTGAAATGTGATTTTAATTTGATTGTCAGGTGTTCAGCAGACACGGATGACTTGAAATGTGGAACACTTAAAGTGTATTCGATTAAGGTATGGTATTGTCTCTATCATCATTATGATGCATTGGTTTTCATGGCTGCCCTTAATTCGAGAATGCACCATTCTGACTAGTCTTTTTGTCCTCACTGCAGCTACCATGGATTCTAGCTTTTCAGTTCTTTCCCAGTAAAGCTCAGGCCGTGCATGGAAGTGAGGTATTCCTCAGGTGGGGGAATTATTTATGTCATAAGATTCTGAGCCTTTTAGTTTGGTTTTTTTCTGTCCCTTTCATAGGTTCAGTTTATGGCTCAGGGTTGTATATTTGCCATGGATGTATGTCTGCCCTGTGCTTGAAGGAGAACTTCAGAGAAATAAATAAAGTGGGGTTGTTAAATTGGTCACTGAAGGTAAAGCATAATCAGAGGAGTATGTGAGTAATTTATGAGGGGTTGTGATGTGAATGCAATGAACATTGAAACAAATCCCTCAGAGAAGTATGGGTTCGGTCTTCTGTGTAGTCAGAAATTTAGCAAACTGAAGGATGAGCTGGGCTGAACTCCTACAAGGTCTAAGGGCTGTTGTTGTATGACCGCTGACCTCCCAACGGAGTCTGAGCAAGTGAAAAGATGGTTTCTCCTAAAAGATCAATACAGTACTACATCATTGTTCTTGGAACAGCAGTCCGTCAGACTGAGCCTTCGCAGGCTCTCAGGGAAGTGATCTCAACATCCGACACCAGCGACTCACCGGTCACATATGTTTTCTTAATATGTGCTCTCCCTTTTTCGATACTTTCTACTAAACCTATAGGTTGATACTATCTACAGTTCCTATCATTACAGGCCCTTTTGTAATCTGGGTCATTTTAGTCGGTTCTATCAAAAGAGGCTTAATATAGCAAGTCAAATAATTGCCCACTTTCTGTTCAGCCAAGTGAGTAACTTCTACGTAAGTGATTCATGAACAATAAAATCCAGAAATTGCTGACAGTCTACAGAGTAAAATAAGAACAACACATACTAGTTTCCTATGCTGAATAGCAGGTTGAAACGCATTCACGGGCTGTCTGTTTTTTCAAGACAGGGCAAAACAGCATCGAAATGAAAAATAATTAGAAGACAAGAATAGCGACACAGATGAAAGTGGGAAATAAAGGTGTTGTCAGAGAGAACCCGAGTCAGACTTTATTGAAGACACTAAAATAGTATATGTCAGCAGATGCTATTTCAAAACAAGACCAGTCATTCTAAAAATAAAATGTGTACAGTGGAAGCAGTAAAATGTGCACCTGCTCTTTGACTCCTCCCTGTGCAGCTTCAACCATGAGCCACGTGTGATGTTATCATCAGCCGATGGATGAATTTCTCACTTTCTGTTATACGTCTGGCCCTTAAGACTTAACTGCCAGAATTAATAGATATTTTTTTCTCCAAGGTATCCTGTAAGTCAGTGTCACGGCAAACAGACTCATTTTGTGTTCTCCTTTATAGTCTCTTGTCTGTTGATTTTTCTTTCAGATTCTATTTGACTTTGTCTCCCTTTGCCTCTCTCCATCTCCTCCGTCACTGTGCCAATGTCTCGCTTTTTCTTCTAAATTTATCTCACTGTTTCCCAGACACATCCTGGAGCATGGGACACTCTCCTTGCATCATACCCATACTCCCTCTGGCATGACTCAGAAAAGAATCTAATCGTGCAACTTCCCCTTTAGTGAAGCTCGGTGGAGCCATAAAGCAACCCCGAGGTCTAGTTGGCAGCCAGATGGTTGCAGCCGAGCTTTCATTCTGCTAATGGGTAGGGGGGCTGAGGAGTTAATGAAAATCAGACCCTTGAAATGAAATGACCAATGTCCCAAGGTAATGAGGCACACATCGGCAGCAAGCCTTTACACGCATTAAGGTAATCTTAGATGGCAGTATTATGTAAAAACATCTTATGATGACTGTTCATTAAATAGCTAAGGACTGACTGATTATTACACTGCATGTTCGGCTAACAAAAACACTCCTACTGAATCAGAGCACTGTCTGTGATATTTAGATCGACTGGCTTGGCTGGGCGCTTCATCCGAGCGAGGCTGTGTGCCAAATGCTATCAATGAGTCTCTACTCATGCAGCATTACAACATACAAATTACAGCCCGTATTACAGTCACAAACAGCAACAGTATCCCAGTCACAGGATGTACAAACGCACGCAGGCTAATCATTGTGCATTACATTCACAGAGCCCAAGCGTGACCCCTTTCAGCTAACAATCCCAATTAGAGTACAGTATGGAAATCTGTTCACTGTTCACTGTCATTTACTGCTATTTGTCTTACATGAGGCTATAGCAGTCATACTTCAGCTGTTAGAAGAGAGCAAAATGTGAGAGATTTAACACTGGTTGATAATAGTTTGGACTAGAAAATAACGTACTGAATTAATTCAGTTAGATAACAAAATGGCAGCAAATTTCTTTTTACTCAACAAAGGCACGGCCTAGTCCTTGCACGGCAATTTCCCGACAGTTGGAGTTTTTTGGAGTTTTGGTCTTTCAGACGTTTTAGTAAAAATGTGTTTTTTTTACTAAGTGCCAAACACTTTCCTAATTATTTAACTACAGCAAACAGCCAGAGCTGCGTGATCGTAGTGAACAGCTGGTGTGTTTGTGCAAATAGTTGGAGATGTGAATCACTAATAGCATTGATTCCCTTTAAGAGTTTCTTTTCTATGATTGCAGCAAAAGGCAACTCGTAGAAAAACATTACACAAGTTAACAATAACAGAATAATTGTTTTCACATTAAAACACAAGCACAATGCTTCATTTCATTGATTAATGCTGGAAAAACTGTAATATTCTCTTACCCATATAAGAGATAATAGAAACTTGAAAGCCTCTGTTAATAAAATTATTTTCCTCACCACTTTTCCACACGTGATAGACAACACTGACAAATGAGGATGATGCCCAGTGGGGAAAGTAGTCAAATTCCTAATGCGTAATGTGTTACTGGCAATTAACACGCTTGATTTCTGCTTTTGCCAAAATTGCACCAGTTTTCAGTTTTGACACATATTCACTGGGTCAAAGACAATAACTGCTCTAAACTGCTAGGAAAATTCTGTATTGCTAAAGATTGCAAAAAACAAGTAAATGAAAAATTCAATTACAGGAACAGCATCATTACAGGAGAAAAACGATGTCAGACGGTATTAAAGTATGAATGTAAATGTTTTATCATCAATAGGTTTCTTTTCTTGTCATGACTGTCGCAACGCTCTCTCTTATACTGGGGAAAAAAAAAAAATATATATATATAATGTAACACTAAATAATAGGCAGTCCTATTTTATATGGTGTGGTTCCAAGTGTCACTGTGTATTTTTGTGTGTGTGTGTATGTGTATGTCCATGTGTGTGTGTGTTCAAATTACTTGATATCATTTTCCTCTTATTCACAGGTACATTGTTGTTACAAACAGCCAGTTTTTCCTCGGCTTTCTTCTTAACTTGCCTGTGCAGCACATATAGTTTATTGTTGGTTGTAGTATTGCATTGTCTTTCTTGTTCAGCCCCTCCCCCTTCGTTGTGTTCTCCCTCCTGGTCGAGCCCAGTTAATTGCACATCCCTCATTACCATGTACTGAAAAAGGGCTCCCTCTAAGCAAGTGAACTGTGCAGTAGACAGTTTATGTAAGCTTTCTGCACACATCCATTTTCTGCAGGAGAAAAGGGAAAGGGTGTATGCCATGCTCTGCTCGACCTTTGACCTCAAATTATGAATTTCACAAAGTGCTTTATGGATTTGTACCTGTTGGGTACAAGAGCGTTCGGAGAAAGTCTGTAGGTGGACGCATTTCTCTCACAGTATAGTTGCACAGTTTCTTGTTTTCACAGCAAACTGTGTGTGAGGATGGTGGATGGTTGTTGTGCTCACTCTGCTCAGAGTCCCAACAGTGGGAATAGACTGGATGTGACCCCAAAGACTGAGCAGCATCTGTTAACCCCCTGATCATTGCATCTATCTGATGGCTAGGCTGGTGCAGCGTATGCCCAGTCATGCAGGGTTTTGCCAATAGATTCAGCAGACTATGGTAATGAGCCTGAAAGGATTCCCAAGCTCAGTGCTGTCACTTTGATGACTCCAAAATTAACTCTGTGGTAGAAATACTCAACACCTGCTATAATAACATCCAAGATAGAAGGAATATGTCTTTGGTAATACAGGTACAAGAAAATTAATGTAACCCCTCTTGTCAAACGTAATTAGAATCATAGTGGCAGAGATATGGTGCAATGAATGTTTTGAAAGGGTGAAGCCAGAAATTATTACTGCAGTGAGAAACTCCATTTTGCCCCGATAAAAGTATTCTGTCTGCCTTAGCAGAGGCACATTTTACGATGTAGTTTTCTGTCCAGAAGTGTGATAGAATGTTGGGCTAGAAGAGAAGTGCTCGTATACAAACCAATAAACTTCTCATTTACGTTGCAACACGCATACAAAGGCAGTGCACACATGAATCCATACGAAGCCGAAAAATGAAAACATTTTTTTTTCTCTCACACACATGCAAACCTTTCAGGGAGTGTGTGCGTGACATGTTGTCCCCTACTTTTACATCCACATCTCTGTTCACCGTTTCTTCTCTTTCACTCACTGTGTGCCCCTCCCCCTCCTTGACCTTCTCTTTTCATTAGTCAGAGTGTGTCTCATGCCTCTGAGCATGCTGATAGTGCACTGCTCCAAGGCTGCATTTATCAAGATGATAAAGCGCTCTCAGACAACAGCCAAGTATCTCAAGGCTAGTGGCCGCCGTACCTGACAAGTGACAACAAGTCACACAAACAGCTCCACCTCCATCCACCTGACCCCCCCCCAACCCTATCACCCACCCAGCCTCCTTCCAGTCTCGCCTATATACAATGCCTAGTTGGTCACAGGTTGTTGCATTATGTTACACGAGCCCCTAATGAGAAGGTAAGTGGTAGTAAGGGCCAGTGTCTGCACTAGACAAGCGATCTGCCCACACATTTACCTGCACACACAAGCTTCTCACAGCACATAGATGTCCATTGTGCACTATGTCTGGGTTTAGTGACATCCTATTAAACCATGCAGCACCCGAGTCACTAAAATGCAAGTCTTGCCACTTTGACTTCGGCTTTCATCTTTGCCGCCAGCTCACCTCACTCTCCTCAGTTCAATGGCTGCTGGTCCACTCTCAGCCGTAAAGGTGCTGTCTGCCTTGAGAGCAAAGGCTCAATCCCTGTTGAGCCTGTCAGATTCCAGCTGATGGCAGAGATGATGAGGAAGGTGTATTATTCTCATAGAAAGGAATTAGCAATTGCTGTAATGGGAGGCAGTAGGTGCATGTTTTTTTTTTTTTTTCCTATGCTATTGTAGTCGCCATTGAATTTCATTTGGACATCATTATGAGATTATACATGTGTTCAATTAGAATTAAAAAGTATATTGTTCACGGGAAGTCTTTTGTATTAAAAGGGCTCAAAAGACAATTTTACTTTATTGCCACAGAGTTTGATTTCTTTTTTTCCGTGCTAAAATGTGCTTCTCCTTCTGTCTTCTTCTATCTGTTGCTCTCACGCACACACACTCCTACATTCACACACACAGTGTATTACTGCAGATAATCAAGCTTTGTACTTCTGTGATGCTGCAAAACCAACAGGAGCTTTTCTGCTACCCCTGGAGTAAGTATATAGTTATTTTTACTGTGTTGATAACTGACATGCATTTTAAAATGCTGCAGGGAATTTTGTTTAAGTGGCATATTCCAAAATTATGTTGTGAGTGTAGTTAATCCTTTCTCCTTTACAATGGAGATATGGAGTCGATGGAGTATAGTTTATATTTTCACATTTTGCCCTAAAAAGAGCACGGATGTGACTCTAACAACCAGCTTGGAAAACTATAACGATTGCTATCTAAAGTAATTGCTGCAAAAGGCAAGTGCTTGAGATTGGACCCCTTGATGAAATATTAAGAGTTTCGAGCTAGCTACGTCCTCCATATGTTGTTGTAGGAGCACAATAGTGCACTCTGCTTGTAGGCTAGGATGATGGCTACACGGGGGTAATAGAGGACCTCTTTGAAGTGTTTCTCAAATACCAAATGTCAAGAAGGATGGATGGTCATTCTATTACATTTCTTTACATTCTCTTCACTTCTCTGGCAGGAGCTGCCACATTTTAAAAATCATTTTAAAAACCATTGCTGCCAGAGTGATGGCTGTAGACATTATAGTATCCATTATTTAGAGCTATTTTTAAAGAATGGCAGTATACTGTATTTTAAAACATAGAACACATCTGAAAGGGACAATGGCACTTGAGGATTCTTAGGCCGTTTTGTCTCGATGGCTTCACTTCACCAAAAAATGTTCAAGTAATGAAGAGCCCTTAGACTGTTTATCAAACTCTGTTGTGTGATCATTGCAAACTAGCATAAAAGAAATCAACAGCTTCCTCCAGCCCTGAAAAAAAGCTTCATTTCTATAGCAAAGTCATGTCAATATGTGACTTAATATACTAAATATACTTCCTGATGGGTAAAAACACACAATGGATGGTCACTGTGTTTAAAATTTCTTGTTCTGCTCTTTCGTGGCTTTCTGTTTCTGATCGTATCTCTGAAGATGCTTAACTTCTGACTGAATTCACCTCTGTCAGTCCTACTGCATTTAAACTGTCTGCAGAATCATAACCTACAAAATCTTTCAGCTCTAAAGCAAAACCTTGGGGATCATGACCACTGCCGTCTTTTCTTTATATTTGAAGCTTTAACAGTTTTATCATGGGTAACACTGCAGGCTTCACAATCCGAACTTGCTGACAAGTTCACTCTGTGACATCCCAGCAGAAAATAACCCATTCTGTGGTGGTGGTGTTGTGTACTTGACACTGGCAGCTGCATTCATTTGTTTCATGCTTCACTATTTCCTTTAATGTTGCTTCGCTGTGTGAGTACTTGGAGTCTTAATGGCCTCCTTGTGTTAGACCCTATGTAACAGTCATCAGTGGCATGATCTGGACCTTTTTTATGTATTTGCATCTTGTTTTTTTCGCCTTTCCTTTTTCCAAACATAAAACATGGCTCGGCTGGCTGCCATGGCACTACTGGGCTCCTTACTTATGTTGTACACATGACAGTGGTGAGATTCGCAACACGACTGAGTAAACATCAAAAACGAAAGACATTTTTTTCAATAAGAACAACCAGAAAAAAAACTGGGACAAAAGTACAGAAGGTTTTCACTTTGAACACGTAGAAACCAAGAGTTTTACATCGTCACAGTGTAAGTGTCCACACTGGGTATTGCATTTCCTGTCCACCATACGGGGATGAAAAGATCCTAATTCATGTGTCTCAAATACTCTTAAAGACAATAACAAAATTTTATTTTTGTTACAGTGTCTGTTTTCATTCTGCATAAATGTAGCAATTTTATCAATACTTTAAAAAATAATATACAATATTCTGTTTTAATATAGACAATATTTCTTTCTGCCTGTGAATTTTCTCAGCATTAATTCATGAGAAGCACATTGGTCTGGGTTAAAATCTTCACCAATCCCCCCACCCCCCAGGGAAACAGTGGAACTACAATGTGATTGTAAAAGATACTCCCACATGTGAATTTTGTGTGTGTGTGTGTGTGTGTGTATTTTTAGAAAAAAATCTTGTACATCTCATAAAAAAAAAATTAAAAAGCCTGGTATTATATTTTGAGTCATGCCTCCATCCAACTGCCTTGCTGAGGTTGTGACCTGGCGCAGGTTGACTTTGACCTCGTTGAATGGCCTCAGCTGTGGAGCCATGAGGAGCACTGTTTGGTTGGAAATGCTGTTCTTGCCTGGCTTCACTTATGCTGGAAGGGCTGGAGCTTTTGAATCCCTGACCTTACTGGACTTTGCCAAGATTTCTTCATGCAGAATTCATCAACATTTGCCTTTACCTGTTCTCGAATGTGTCCAAAAGTAAGTGAATGCTGTTGTATAGCTGATATTCACTCTTGCTCTCATATTGCATCCTATGACCAGCTTATAATAATTAATTCAGCCTGTGAAATCTGAGTCACTTTAGGGATATTACTTAAACAGGCAGGAGCCAACAATCAAATGAGAAACTCTGCAATTAATCATCAACTCTTATATTCATAAATGGAATGACTGTTCAGAGAAAGCAAGGTTACAGCATAATCATTTAGTATCTCATATGATGTTAGACTGATCCAGTGACAAAGTGTTCTGAAAGGCAGTGTTCTTGTACTGAAACAAAAATAAAATTGACTGAGTGTATTCAAACAGTATACGTGTATCACCAATCTATAATGTTACGCTAACTGCTAACTTATTTGACTCCACTATTATTAGTTTGTTGATAGATATTTACAGAGTGTCTGTTTACACCTATTGTTACTGCAGAATAATTACAACTATAAATAACGTAATAATTTAGTTGTATTGGATACAACATCCTCCCATGAACTCAGTTGAGTCTTAGAACTTTGTCATTCATTCACCTGAATAACACTGTAAATGTTCTATCTCCATTGTACTGGATAATGTTTACAGGAACATTGTGTAGAACAACAAATGTGTATTTCTCATGTGTTTCCAAAGAAAATCTCTAATAATAAAAAATAAATACAGACATGTAACCTGAATGCTGAAAATAGTGGGAACAATTTTAAAGAATCCTCCGAGTCCTGTCTTAAAAACTAATGGAAAAAAATTCAATAAAGAGTGGGACAGAGGCATTTCAAGCTCAAGTCAAGACACTGGGCAGCTGAGCAAGGTGTAGTCAGAAACTGAGAGGTGAGTGGGATGCAGCCAAAGGCTGGTGGAATAAAGTGACCTGGGAGTGAGAGCAGAAGGGGGGTGATAATAAGGGATCCATGTGACTGACTCAGAGTGATGGGCTTACCTGGCTATGAATATTTCAGACAGCAGTGAGGTGTGTTATTACAGCTCAGTGGGAGCACCCACAACATGGGGCAAGACATGTGCCATCACAAGATAGGACTGTGAGCAAACACACACACACACACACACACACACACACACACAAACAATGCTTTCTTTTCAGTATTCAAAAAGAAGCCGTTTGAAATTGCTCATTCACGTTGAATAGCTGAATAGAAAAACATTTCATCAACAAACTAACAACAGCATCTTCCACTGACATGCTTCCTTAAATCGATATACCCACTAATCAATAAGCAGGGGATGGTTTACACACTTTTGGAAGCCTGGCTCTGCAAGTGGAGATAGTAAAACAAATCCGTGTGCAGTATTTCTCTTGCGTTGGAACAGTCCCATATGCCAAGAAGATGATTAAATAAATATTCTGTTTACATGGACTGGCAGCCCAGGGGTCTGCAGACTAGTACAGCAAAGCAGCTTCACTCAGCTAGCTAACAATCCAGAGCCTCTGGCCATTCTGATATATTCCCTCCATTATTTCACACAGCACTGCCTCTCAAGCCACCATCTCTTTTTACAAAACAGTGTCTGGAGATGAGCCTGTCATTGAATACTATGATGGGAAGGCATCTGCTAGTTTAGGGTTCCCTAAAAAAAGAAGAGAGAAATGAACTTTAAATGTATCCAGGATAGCGGGAGCACTATTGCATACTGTGTGTACCAGGCTTCACATTAAATGCCTACAGCATAAACACTGTACAGCACAGAAATATGATGCTTATGGGAACGTCAGGTATAGAGGTGTATATATAACACCGAATTCTGGTCACGCTTTTCTCAGCTCGAATCTCAACCAGAACTTTACATTACTGTAAAACACAATTAAAGCACTTTGTGATTTCCCCAGCTTTTACAGTATGTTACATACTCAAAAACTATCTCTAGTGGACCTTCCAACAATGATGCCTGAGACAACGACAAAGCCCTGAGCAGGGAACAGCTGTATGCATTAAACATCAGCCCTTAGTTATTCATCAGAAAGGACATGTATTAACCTGTGTGCAACCTAGAGAGCACTATTAATATTTAGCAGGTAGCGCTGTTTGAACAGGTCCGAAAAGCCATGGGACTCGCGATGTGTTGTCCTGCAGCTCACAAAAACACGTGCTTTGGCAAACATATTGCAGCCTACTTTAAATTTGCCCCTATGTTTGAAACATGTTACACTTCAATTTGTCAAGACTTTTAACTTTTCCCAGAAACCCTGGGGAGTCCGTCTAGTTATTCACCAAACATATTCATATTTTATTTATAGTTACATTTATATATCATGAGGAGATAGGTTGGAAAAAACAGCTGAAAGCATAAGTGTTGGGCCTTCACACAATATCATAATTATATCTCTAGAACAAATAAATTGTTTTTGAGACTAATGCTATGCTTTAACAATATTACTATGACATTCCTTAATATTGTATATAACTTATAGCTGCATTTTAGCAGACAGCAAGATAACATGTATGTTTAGGACTGTTTTAATTATACAAAATAAAAACCCAAATAAATAAAAAATAAACATCACTTTTCTCTAAAGAGACATTTATGTAAGTCTGAATATTTTATGTATTGTAGATATATTTATGATAAATAAGACACACAACCATTTCAAAAATGTTATGCTTTGCAACTTAAATTGAAAAAAAAAATTTATCATTGTGGAGCTGATGAACTGTGACGTTAAATGCTGTTTGTTGAGTCCTGAATGGTATTTGTTGGAGGATGAAGAATGAGGGATGTCCTCAGTCAGTCCAGGGATACAAATTATTTTCTGTCTGAAACAACTGTATGCAATAAACATCCGGAGTCAGCTCTGTCACACATACACATAAAGCAATAGTACTGAGATGATAAATCGGCAAATAAGTTCAAACTGATAGCTGCAGCAGCTATTTGTGTTCTCATAGATGTTACAGAAATATTTATGCCTCTCTGGAAAGTACAAACTCAATATTTTACCCGGCCAATTTAATTATTCACTGCATTTCAGGCAGAGCAAAATGATTTCAGGATCCAGCCAGTGCAACATAACTGGTAAAAAAAAAATTAATGAAGCTCACCTGTCTGGTAGAAATGCAATTCTTTGGCTGATTCAGTTAGATTTTGAATTAACATGATGAGCTTTCTATCATGCTGGCAGGCACAGAATTCATTGGTTTGAGACTGGGGAGAGATCCTTGGAGAAAGCTGTCATGTTTGCTAGCGTGAGTAGCACCTGTAAAATAGTCAAGCAGGTGTACAATCAACATGTGTGGAGTGTTCTTGCAGAGCAAATTTTTACACCTGCCCGAATGTAATTTTGGTGGAGCAGCAGGATGCCTTCTACTTCATACACAAATCACACTGGTTTCCTGTATGTGTGTGTGTGTTTGTGTGTGTGTGTGTCTTTATTAGACCTTTTCCATTGTGAACAAAGTAAACATATTACTTATGCCACTTAACCATATGGTCATTTTTTACATTAGAAAATAATACAAACCCAATTCCAAAAAGTTTGGACAATGTGTTAAATGTAAATATAAACAGAATGCAAAGATTTGCCAAAAAATATCAACCCATATTTTATTCACAATAGAACATATGTAAATAACTGAGATATTTTACCATTTCATGGAAAATATTCGCTCATTTTGAATTTGATGGCAGCAACCCATCTCAAAAAAGTTGGAACAAGGTGATGTTGTCCATTGTGTAGCAGCCCGTCTTTTTTTATCAACTGTCTGTAAAGATCTGGGAAGTGAGGAGACCAGTAGCTGGAGTTGTAGGACAGGAATATTGTCCCATTCTTGCCTGATGCAGGATTCCAGCTGCTCAACTGTCCTGGGCCTTTGTTGCTGGATGATGAACCAAAAGTTTTCTATTGGTGAAAGGTCTGGACTGCAGCTAGTTCAGCACCCTGACTCTTCTCCTGCAAAGCCATGCTGTTATGATAGACGTAGTATTTGGTTTAGCATTGTCTTCGTAAAATATGCAAGGTCTTCCCTGAAAGTGATATTGTCTGGATGGGAGCATATGTTGGTCTAAAACCTCTATGTGTTTTAGGCATTGATGGTTCCTTTCCAGATGTGTAAGCTGCCCACACCATAGGCACTAATGCACCCCCATACCATCAGAGATACCGGCTTCGAACTGTCCGCTGATACCAAGCTGGATGGTCCCTTTCCTCTTTAGTCCACAGGACATGGCATCCATGAGCTTTGGCCCGGAGAACATGGCAGTGTTTCCGGATCGTTTTCACATGCGGCTTCTTCTTTGCATGATACAGCTTTAACCTACATTTGTGGATTGCACAGTGATCTGTGCTCACAGAGAGTGATTTCTGGAAGTGTTCCTGAGCCCATGCAGTGATGTCCAGTAGAAAATTGTGCCTGTTTTTAATCGAGTGCCGCCTATGGGTCCAAAGATCACATAAATTAATATTTTCCATGAAATGGTAAAGTTCCTCAGTTTCAACATATGATATGTTGTTTATGTTCTATTGTTAATAAAATATGGGTTGATGAGATTTTCAAATCAATGTATTCTGTTTTTATTTGTGTTTTACACATTGTCCCAACTTTTGTGGAATTGGGGTTTGTATTTTATTAAATTGAAACAGCTCGTGTTAGTTTGATCTAGCTGACATTAAGTGGCTAGTGAATATTTTCATTATTATGTAACTACATTAGATTTGATTCTGCACTTATTTTGGAGATTGAGGGAAGTGGCCGGAAGATAAGAGGCTCATAACCTCCATCTGTTCTCAACTTCTTATTCCCAGCTCTTTATGTGCACAAACCTGACACTGAACTGACACTGATGGTTTCATATAGCAAAGTTCAAACAAAAAATTCAGCATCATTATTACCAACTATATGTTGCCTGGATGTCATGCTGTACATCAGTTGTCTCTTATTACCCATAAAAGAAGCAGGAGGTCGGGTTCATTTGTATAAACGGAGACCTTTAGATACTGAGGGAGAGAGGGGCCAACCAGCAAAAGCACAAATAAAACAGGATGCATTTTGTGTTGTGTGGCCCAAAGTGAAAATATTTGGTTTTACTGCCAGCAGACCATCATAGATTTACAATATTTGCAAGCAGTGCAATCATTCACATACAAATGATCAGATAAAAATATATGGTTTATAGAGGATAACTCCAGAAGTGTGGTGTTACATAACTATTAAGTTGGGGGCTCACAAGAGACATATTAACAAGACTAGGAGTGGTGAGACTGTAACAGGCAAAGTGGTGCTTTGAGTTAAATGTTTTCATGTCTTGGTTTAGCATCCATGCTGGTATTTGCTAATTAGGACTAAACTCGTTAGTTTTACAGATAAGTGGTCATAAATCACAATTTTACATTTTTTAAATTTTATTTAATTAAGCAGCTAACGCAATGGAAACTACTTATCATTTACAATACTGACCTCACCAAGAAGTTATGAACATATATATATATACAGTACAGCTGCGCTAAAGACTGCAGAATGACAACAAAACCAAATGTGTGTAAGAAATTTTGGATTTACAAGATATAAATATAGCCTGTGATGTGAATATTAACTCATAAAATATTCACATGGATTATTGCTATTGTTGAATATGTTAGTGAAGGATAGGAGTAAAAAGAGTTCAGTGAGGTGAAGGCTGTTCTTTTTACTGGACAGTTTATTTTTAAAGTAGCTATATTTGGTAGAACAAATATCCAGGGACAACAAGCAACTATGGCTTTCATCTTTAGGCACCATAGATTTCTGCAACACATTTCCTGGCAATGTTTAAGATATTTCTGTAAAATCTGGTTCTGGCAATAGAGCAAAAGTCAAAACATCACCAGTGTCAGTAGGATTCAACTTTGAGGAATCATGAATGATAGCATGAAAGTTTATCTCTTTTTGTGAAGTAGGTAATGTTAAATTTCAGATCAACAGACCAACCAATCTGATATTGCCATTAGTAGAACCATGCTGCCAGCAAGCAACACAGTGGCTTGAATGGAAGTTTGGGATTAAATCACACTCATGTTATTTTGGAAGTTCGCTCCAGAGTAATTGTCTTTACAGGCTGGGCTTTACAGCTGATTTTCATGTTGAAAATACACGGGGCATCCCTTTAAAATTACTGAGCACGGATGATGTTGGTGATGAAAGTGACCCACCGGGCATTATTAATCAGGTCAAAACAATATTAATGATCATTTACAGTGATGTGTCAAACTTAAGTCATCAGGTTCAGTGCATTTTTAAGATTTAACAGGCTTATATTTGTTCTGGGTTTAAAGAAGGAGCTAAAATGACATCCATACCATAACATCTGCCACCTAAAAAAGTCAGTTTGATAATTAGAAATTACCTGTATTAATGCCAACACAGTAAAAAAGAAAGAAATCTTCTTTAATAGCCTTGAGTCAGGCAGACTATTCAGTTGCTGCCATCATGTCAGCAGTATTGATGCCTGTTGCTATGCAGAATAAACAAATTGTGGAGGTGGAATCATGGGAACAGCAAATGTCTTCAGCAAATGTCAGTCAAATCCTCCTTTTTCATTTTGTCTTGAAAACTGAGTCTTGGCTCAGAGCTATAGCATTAATCAATTATTGACTAATAGAGAATGGACTCAATCAAAATGATTGAGCTGCAGCTTTACCTTCTCAATTGTCCAGAGAGCACTACCCTCAGTGTTAACTGTAGCATGAGTTGAATGACTGGGTCTTTCCTTTCACTGTTGCCAAGGGAGCTGCAGTGGATATACATGAATAATCTGAAAGAGCCACGACCAGGACTTTATCCCCCAGCAGTGCCACAAGCTCTGGGCAAAGTTAGAGGTGAGGCTAATGCCACTGAAATGTACTTGAGCAGTGGAGCAAAAGAAGCTGCAGCTCCTCTATCATTAAACTGGGGGAAGCAAACTTCAGCTCTAACACTTTCACTTACCGTTTTTTTAGTTCAGCCAAAGTGGTGGTGGTGGTGGTGGGGGGGGGGGATAACGGCTATTATGATGATTTAAAATTCATTGCAGATGTTGTATTAAATCGTATAAGAAACTTGTGCATTAGCCAAACCAATTCATTCAGGCTGTTTACAGAAAGTAAATGTGCAGGAGTTTAAAACAGTCACAAGTCGAGGATAATGCTGTAACACTACCGATGCAAGCATTGTGATTAGTGGGTAAGATCTTTTTTAACTATTTATTTTTTAGCAAACTTTTCAGTCCCTTTCAATGCCTTGAAAGATCTGAAGAGGTCAAAGGAAGTGATCAAATCTGCAAAATACTTGGAGCATTTAAGGTGAACTGTTTATTTTGGGCTGAAATAAATAAAAAAAATAAAAAATAAAACCGTTGCAGTCACAAAGTTGCAGATCCCCAGGGGGAGAGTTGAATGACCTGCCAAATCTAATATCTCAGTGTGTGTATTTACCAGAGTAGCTATACTGAGGGAAAATGTATTGTGTCAGCGCCTGGCAGTTCTTTCTGTTATGGAAGTTCACTGACCCATTATTTAGTGTTGTGTTGTGCACTGCAGTGCATAACAGCAAAAGTAAAAATCATAAAATTACCTGATAGCAAACTAAAAAATTACACATTTGACTCTGCTAGGCTGCTGATTAAAGGTCTGAACGCAAGAGAAGGTCGTGCTTTGTATGGATTGTAAGTGGATCGTGATGGCAAATGTCTCACACTTTAAGGATTTGTTTTCTGACAAACCTGAAAAATGATGTTCTCTTTTTGTTGCATAAAGAGAATTAAGGGTTTACTACTCTTTATGCAACAAAAAGAAAACACAATTGCTCCACAGCTGCCGATTATTAAACCCAGACATGTTAATTGCTATATCATTAACAGTAAATACTGTAGTTAAATAGATTATTATTTTCAGAAAATGTGAAACATAGTTTATCAGCTTTTGCATAAATACTGTAATAACCTGCAAGCTGCTTCCAAAATATTCACACATAATCCTTGAAACTACTGTCAGCTATCTCTTGACTCTTCTAGACAGAAATGAATGTGCAGGGGCGTTCAGCTTTGAATATAATGTGTTTGATTTTATGTTTAAGACCTTGCAAATACCAAAATGAAAAACATATGACACCAGATATTTTGAAATTCATAAGGGGAACATTATAAGCTGCCAATCCCAACAGATCTTTGTTTATAACTAGCTCACTATTATGAATGTGTAAAAGTCAATACAACGTGGCTCTGTTTCTTTTGGGGGGGGGGTCAAGAATTTATTATTGCTCTATTCACTTCATGCAAGTTCTTCTGAGAGCTTTATACAAAAACAGGGAAAACGTCTGACATCAAATAAAAGTGACTTTGAGTTAAACATATGGTTTTTTCAATATACAGATATGTGTAAAAAGCGTTCTGAGGAAAGAAACTGGTTGATTCTGAAGTGGCTGCTTTGTTCACTGTTTTTCACCATTTTTAACAAAAAAATCATTTTACGTAATGAAGCACAGGTTTTCAGTTTAATGGTTAAATCATCGTGGCCAGTCTGAGAAGGTAGGGCAGGTTGCCCACCCACTGCAGGGTCATATCTTTCATCAATTAAGCAGCCAAAGCATCATCTGTTTCTCCTCTCCATCCAGGAAAGGCTGTACTGCAAATATTCTGTATAACACTGAACTCAGCACAGCCCTGCTGTCTGCATAATCTAACACTGAATTCTGCTATTCACTGAACAAATATAAAGATTGTGATTCTCAAATCGACTGAGACTGCTGCAACAAACCTAGTCCTGAAATCTGATTTCTGTCCAACAGACAATGAGGCCCATCGCTCAGCATCTGCCATGTCGTACCATGGATCATATTTACACCCAGACAGCAAATCAGGGCTCCAGGGACGCACAGGAAGCGGGGGTCACTTGACCAAACACAACCCATGCGGGCCTGTGGGAAGAAAGCAGCAGCCATACATCATGCCAGGGGCTATCCATCACCCAAGACCATTCGATTTCAGGCAGCCGCTTTGAGATTGGCTGCAACTACCAGCCCTTAAGGGACAAGCCAGAGCAAGAGACTCCATACACGGTAGTGTCAGGAGATAATCTGTTATCACATACAGTACTTCTAATCGAGATGGTATAAAACTACCTAAAAATTGCCATAATTCTAACAAATGCATATAAACACCATAAAAGTGTTTTTCTGTTTCGTAGGGAAGATGGAACAAAAATTGGTGTTTTTTTTGTTGAGAAAAAAAGCATGTCTAAATAGTGCCTGTAGCACCGAGCCAGTGGTGTTGTATGCAGGCTGAGCCCAGCATAGCAAATCGTTCTTTTATGGTGCAATCAGAAAGAATCTGGCAGTGGTTACAGAAGTGTAGCCTAGTTCTGCAATGACTGGAGTGTTTTTGAATGAATGGAAATGAATCCATGATTGAAAGCAATTTCTGATGTTCCCAAAAAAAACGCTGTACTGAAGGCCAGAAGACATTCGCCTACATGCCAACATTGAAGGAATTAGTGTATTTTAAACATCATTCAATCATTGTTTCATTTCTAATGATATGTCTGTTCTGAATTATAGTTTTTGTTTGTGGTAAAACAAATATTGTTAGCTTTTTTTTTTTGTTTGTAGGCAACACAGAGGAGTTTGCCAAATTTTGCCAAAACAGCTGCAATTTCTCTGTTTTTTGTTGCTAAACAAAGCAGCAGATTTTCTGCAAAATCCAATAGATGCCTCACACTGCAATGTCCTGCCAGCTGTTTTAATGGTTACATCATCTTAGTGTTACTGTATGCCTCAAATATGATGCTGTTGTGCTTTAAACTACTGTGAAGGGCTAAAATCTGTTTCTAATTCATCAACAAATGCAGGTCTAAATCAGATTTACATGTTAGTTGGCATTATTTAAAAGATATTAGCTTGAACTTTCCTTACAGATCTCAATAACGTTTTAAAACTATTATACAAACAACACAATATGGAAAAAATGTGTACCTATATATCAACCCCAAATCAAAAAAGTTGGGATGTGTAAAATGTATATAAAAACAGAATGAAATGATTTGCAAATCTCATCAACCGACATATTAGATGCTGAACCTGAGACATTTTATCATTTTATAGAAAATATTAGTTCACTTTGAATTTGATGGCAGCAATATATCTCAGAAAAAGTTGGAAGAGGTTGATGTTTAGCATTATGTAGCATCCCGTCTTCTTCTAACAACTGCTTGTAAATGTCTGGGAAGTGAGGAGACCAGTTGCCGGAGTTTTAGGACAGGAATGGTGTCCCGTTTTTGTCGGGTGCAGGATTCTAGCTGCTCAACAGTCCTGGGCATTTGCCTCGGGATTGATTATTTTATGATGTGCCAAAAGTTTTGTACTGGTGAAAAGTCCGGAGTGCAGCCAGGCCAGTTCATCACCCAGACTCTTCTCCTGTGAAGCCATGCTGTTGTGATGGGTGCGTTATGTGGTTTGGCATTGCGCACACCATAGGCACTAATGCGCCCTCACACCATCAGAGAAGCAGACTTTTGAGCTGTCCACTGATAACGCTGGATGGTCTCACTCCTCTTAATCCCACAGGACATAGCACCCATGATTTCCAAAAAGAATTTCAAATCGTAATTCATCTGACCACAGAGCCATTTTCCCAGACCATTTTAAACCATTGGCACAGAGAACACGACAGTGTTTCTGGATCATTTTCACATACGGCTTCTTCTTTGCATGATACAGCTTTAACCTATATTTGTGGATTGCACAGTGACCTGTGTTCACAGACAGTGATTTCTGGAAGTGTTCCTGAGCCCATGCAGTGATGTCCAGTAGAAAATTGTGCCTGTTTTTAATGGAGTGCTGCCTAAGGGCCCAAAGATCACATGCATCCAGTGTGGATCTTTGGCGCAGAGAGATTCCTCCTGATTCTCTGAACATTTCGATGATTTTATATACTGTAGATGGTGGGATCTTTAAAATATTCGTAGTTTTACGTTGGGGAACATTTTTCTGAAATTGCTCTTGTTTCTCACAGATTTGTGAACCTCTACAGATCTTTACATTTGAGAGGCTCTGACTCTCTGAAATGCTCGTTTGATACCCAGTCAACTTACTGACCTGTTAACAATTGTGCTGCAGCCATCAAATTCAAAACGAGCTAATATTTTCCATGAAATGGTGAAATGTCTCAGTTTCAATATCTATGAGGTTTATCTTCTATTGTGAATAAAATATGGGTTAATGAGATTTGCAAATCATTGTATTCTGTTTTTATTTAGGTTTTACACATCGTCCCAACTTTTTTTTGAATTGGGTTTGTAGATGGTGAGAAAGGAAAACTGAGTGCTGGATTAAAATGCTCAGCAGCATTCCCTTTCTAATCATTCATTCTTCCACATGTCTAAACGTGCTAATTTAAAACAGGATGAACTACTTTTAGAGATATTTCTGGTAATTATTGAGTAGATACTTTAAATGATGCAGGTCTGTTTGAGTTGTGGATGTTCGTGTTTGTTACTGATATAATGATAGTGGGATGGGAAGAGCAACAATCAAGTGTTTTAGCTGTGTTAATAGCAGGTCATAGTGTGGCACCAGTCCACCATATGGTCCCGCCTCACCAGCAAATACACTATACTTTCACCTTCACCACTTACATAGCTGTATATTCTGGTACTGACTAAACATAATAAGCACTTACACACTGCTCCGAGCCACGAAGAAGCACTTGCGCTTTATTCTACAGCATTTCAACAATCTTCAATTTTGCTGAAAAAGTCTCTTTCTCTCTTTACTTATATCCCCTAGTTATACAAACATCAGTGAGTGCAGCTTTACTAGCAATACTGCAAAACAGTAAGTTCTGAGGTGGTGCTGTTTGAAGAGTCACAACTGCAGACTAAGCCTCTCTATATACTATATGTAGACATGACAGGAGCAGGTTTTGCAATTATTAGTTTCTAATGTTGAGGATTTATAGTCACATCTTTTCGGGTCTTTGGGCCTGTACATCTTGGTGAAGCACAAATAGAATAGGCGAGAGCTTTCCACTCATTGAAATGCTGTATTGTTTAGCCAGGAACATGGCAGACAGCAAGAGAGGACAGCTCTAAATTATATGTTTCTGTATATTTGGCCCTGCAGGAAGATGTGAAATAAACGCCTGTGCCCTTGTACTCTATGAGGCCTGTTGCAGGTGGATAGGTGGTGTAGATTAATTCGTGCCACTGGAAGGGGAAGGTTCCGTGCACATACAACACAGCATAGCTTGAGCAGCGGATTGGAAAAGAGAAGAGAGCAGAACAAATAGCGCAAATAGCAAGAAGCATTCTGAGTGCATGCCCTTCAATGGGCACTGCAAAGGATGAAGGTGAGGAAATATTACACGTAAATGGATCCACCAGAACGTCTAGGGATGCAAAGGTCTCAGGAAGAAAATTGGCTTCCCACACTGATCCAACCTTTCCTAACAGCATCACCTCCAGTAGTGATACCAAATAATTCAGTGCCTATTAGTCTACAGTTTACCTGGATATAAGGTCTGCTAGCAACTTTGCTAAGTTTCTGATCAGGTAGGTACTATATCACACAACACAGGGCTTTTGCAAGGACATTATCATATACAGCCTACAGTATTAAAAAAAAAATAACATTATGTGGCTGGCATTCCCAGTTTCCTCAAAGCTTTGAAATGAATTCTACTGAATTTTAGATTTTAACACTTATTCTGAAAACAACTTGACTTGGATTTCGTGTGTCTACCTTTAAAGCATTATATGCTACAAGCATGTTGAAATGCATGTTTTTTAGCTAAAACAAATAAGTGTCTGTTTTGTTTTAATGAATCTTCATCTGACCAAGAGATTGTAAAAGTTCATTACAGAGAATGAATCCAGCCGAATGAAGAGGGGAAACAGAAGGCACACACCATCAACAGAGAATAACAAAAAAGCAGCAACATAATGATGTTTGGGCACAGTATAGTAAATTAACTAATGATGAGTGAGACCATCCACTGTGATTGCATTTTGATACAGGCAAGCTTGCCCACACTTTGAGGGCGAGAGAATGTAAATGTCAGTGGCTTGTCAGTCAGACTCAGTCCCACGTGAGCAGTGAGCTGGAGCCTGCTAAAAGGGAAGAACGAATGACAGGACAGACATTAGTATCCTGTCTGACTCACTCAGTGTCCAGCTGTCAATCTCTGGGTGTGTTTGAGGCACTACTTTACCACTTTATGCATTTTCACATTTCTATTCACTGCCTGATTATATCCATTCAGTACCTCACTGTTGGATGTTGATTGGTTCTCCTCCTTGAATAACTGGTTAAGGTTTTCCAATTGGCTGAGGCTTCAAATTGCTTTCTCCAAATTTCAGCGGGGTTAAGTTGAAATGGAAAAGAAATGATTTCTTAGATTCAGGGATCAGATGTGAGTGGAAATGTCTTTCTTCCAATCACTGCAGAAATGAAAACTTAAACCTTTGAGAAACATCATTGCAAAAATCAGACATTCGTGAGATATAGGTGGCTGTTGTTGAAAACAAACAAGACTCTGCTGATGTCTGATGTAGGAGTTATTTCACACTTTTCTGTGACTTTTAAATTTGGTTCCTGGAAATGGATCAGTCAATTAATAACAACAATAAATGTTTTTATATGCGAGTGCCTTTTATTTAAATTATAGAGGATGGTACACTGTACCATTACACTGTGGGTTAATATGTCTACACCACCTGACACCAGCGATACACATATGGTTAGTGACAGGCACCCAAATCTGGTATAGTAGTATTCCAGTAAGGCTGTGCACAAGCCAAGACTCAATGACACAATATGACTCCAGAGCCAAATGGCCACTAGGCTTTTGTATTACTTTAAATAAATCTCACTTTGGAGAGGGATCTGTTCCTCTCAACACTGATGCAGTGCAGTATCCTGGGGTTTGAATAAAGTGACTCAAAACACACCAGTGACTTCCATCTGCTCAGTGAGTTATTCTTATAAATTCTGCAATTAGATGCATAGTTAATTCCTGCTATCTATCAGTTTATAGCTTCAGCGCTTGTGAGTTTGGTGGTAAAGGCCACCAAGCTGTCAAGTGCTGGCACTAAGTCGAGAACATTTTATCTCTCAGCGCAGTGACTCGCTCAGTGACAGAGCTGAGGATTTTATTAAGTGTCTGGAAAAGTCATCATGAGGCATGTTTTCACACTTATTTTCAAACCTCACTCATTTTCCTTGCTAATAAAGACTTCAGCATTCTAAAGGGTAAATTTAAAGCCAATTTTTCATCAAGGAAAATATCCTTGCAGAAAAGGCGATTGCCGAGACAAAGTCTATAATAGTTAGTACAGCGTCACTGGGACAGGGACAAGCTCCTGTGCAAAATGTGATGACCATGAAGTGGAACTGCATAGGCAGCTTGGCAAAAGCTCTCAGGAAAACAACACGGCCTCCTGTTTGGAAGTGGAATCTGGAGATTCAAGGTCCATTAGAAATGGGCCTTAATAAATGAATGTAAGAGCAGAGAATGCGGGGAATAGAAAATCAGTTTAGAGCGTGTTGCAATAAGGAACTTTTTCTCATCTTTCCACTTCCAACTGTGACCACAACATCTCGAGAGGTAAAGGGATGTTTAAGAATGCATCACTCCAATCATCAGCTCTAGAGGGATGTGAAACTACAGTACAGCAGCAGCCTCCTACACACAACTCTGTCACCACCCCCACACATGTCAAACCTCCCATCTGTTTGGCCATTAATTAATATGGACAAGTAACTTGCATTTTCACAATAGACATGAACTAATAAGAACAACCATATAAGGAAGGCAGAATAACTGCTTTAAACTCGGCCCTTTGGCTTTTGGAAATAAAGTTTTTAGGTTTTGCACCAGACATTTAACACATACAAATTCAAGACATTCTTTCTTCTTCAGTGAGCAGTTGAAAACACAAATATGTCACACAGCAGGAGGGTGTCTTTGCAAATTTGAAGGTAGATTTATTTAAAAGCCATAAATATGCCCAAAGCACAGTCATCGCATACCTTGTCTATTTTGTGCTACAAAGAAGTGTAATGCACTGAGTTTGGTGCTGGAGTCTAATGCTTACAGGTACAGTTTACACACACCACCAAACCTATTTTCTGCATTAAAACTTGGTTTTGAATGGGTGGGTTCTATTGGGGGTATGTATGGAGGAATAAGATGAAAGCAGGTTCCGCATAGCCCAGAAAGGTGAAATACAAACAAATGAAATCACATCACCGGGTGGATGAAAGTGCTCGTGACGTTAGTGGAACAGGCAAATGATCGTTCCAACTGAGAAAAGGCCAGGAGGAAGGACCATTAACGCCCCTTTCAAATCCCTCACATGTTGGGGGCTGCTGTTGAGTACATCCAAAGTCTTCATTTCCTCCTCACCCACACACATACACACACCAGCGACAAGGGGCAGCAACCCTCCTTTGGCAGGGACACTAAGCACTGAACAGCTCAGAGCACAGCAGGAGGCTTTGGCCACCTGCACACTGTGGAGAGGAGATAGAGAGACAAATCCAACCACTGAAATTGGTGATAGACACTACAACATTTTGTTTTTCCACTCCGAGGATTTCTGCAATTTGTTTTCGAGGTTTACATTGTGCTTAGGTTTGAGGATTGGTACGGAACATAAGAAATCAAACATTTCCCATTGCTGTGGGTGTTAAAACGCATTCACTTTCATGGTAGGTCCCACACAGGAGAAAGAGAAAAATGCTTTTAATGTTCCCCAGGCCCTGCAAAGACCTATGCAAAATGTAAACATTGTTTGAGCCTGCTACCTTTGAGCGTTGTTACAAGGGCCCACTACTGTGCAGTGTTCATTAGAGTGGAAATGATATGTGCAAACAAAGAGAGCCGCCCAAGCAGCACATTTTTCGCCTCAGAATTGCAAATGAATGCAGCCTCCTCACCTGGTCCCTGCAGGCAATGTCCCAGTGTCTCCAATCAGTGCTTTATTGACAGCAGGCATCCAGCAGAAATCTGGGAGCTCTAATAGTTGAGGATGATGCCTGATAAACACGTCCTCTCCTCTAACTGCACCCCCCACATATTTTTCTGCCTGGCAGGGTGGCCTCCAACCAAGGTCAAAATGTGGAGCTGCTTGGCAAACAGGGCTGCTTATGCACACTGACACACAGTTTATTTAAGAGTCAGATCTGTTTGGCTGTTCTCCATCTGCTTTGTAATTTTAAAAAGGTGCATCTTTGTCCATACCGGCATAGAATCTCGTTAGATAAGACAAGTGGTTTCCATGAATATGTTGAGCAAAGTTCATCCAAATTCGAGATGAAACTTGAAGCATATGAGTCAACAACATACTTCTTTTCAAATGAAGTGCGCGTACAGTATTGTTAAGACTCCTGGCATTCATTAGTGCGTGGAGCAGCCCGGTACATGGAAGCACAGCATTACACTCCTAGTGCAGCAAATGTCTGCGGCCAAATCATTCTGTCTAAATAACGGGGAGGGTGGCACCGTAAACACAGACTTGCTTGGCTTTGTCGAGCTAATGACTTCCTGCTCCAGTGGCTTGTGAAACAGTGTTAGAGCCAAAATAAGTAAAATCGGGAGCAGAATTTAATCTGTCACTCAATGGAAAGCCTTTAAGCAGAAACATGCAGCCACCCAGAGGGTGCGCGCAAGTGAAGGGAAATTACAGCAAAAGCTCCCTGGCACAAAGTGAAGCACCAGAACAGGTTGTGTATAGGAATGAAGATTACAGATTGGTTGGATAAATAGGGGATTCTTTAAGGGAAAACACGGTGAATGTCAACCAAGGTGGTAATCTAAAACCATCAATCCCTTTGAATCCAGGTAAGCGTCACCTATGTAGAATGGAGATTGATGTGAGGAGGAAGACTGTGTTTGCTCTCAGTTTTTGATCTTTCAGAATTTGCCCCGAGCTTGGTTCAAAACCGTGTAGCTATGCCGCACTCATATTAACAACCCAAGTGTTGCAAGAGAGTGTGAGCAACGTTCAGTCTGCCTTTCCCAACTCCTCCGAATTAATCATTTCTGAGAATTGTTTGTTTCCCCTGCAGACCCCTGGGAAAACCGGATGGGTATGATGAGAAGCTACTCTGCAGTAGATGAGCTAAAATTAATCAAACACATCAATGACTTGTTTTGCTAAAACAGTCCTGCCTCTTACCTAACCTCCTTTTCTGCAACTGTTTTCAGAAGGTGTTGAATTCAAAACAAAATTGGGACCAAATTATACCTTACAGCAAGCCGACATTGATTCTGTCAACAAACCGCAGAATTTATTTGCTTAAAAAAAAAAAAAACCTCAACATTCATTCGTATTACAAATAGCGATCTGTTCCATATTGAAAACAGACTTTGAGCCTTTTAAAAGACGTGATGAAGTGTACAAACTTTTTAAGCATTATGTGTAATGCCAGCAACTCCAAGTTAGAGGCAATGGAACTTACAATACTATTTTCATTTAACAAGTGTATTTTGGCATCAAAGTTTCCACTTTTCCACATTAATATTCATGTCGGAAATAAAGAGAGAAAACTGAGGAAATAAGACATGAAATGCAGATTAGCTTCTTCTGAGAAGATATGCAAATACCGGGCCAGATACTTGAATCTTTTCTTTGCACAATCCACATGCACACACTGGTTACTGGTTATGCTTCAATATTCTAAATTACCTACACACCATTTATTACGTATTTAAAATGCATACGGTCAGAATAATTTATGGATATAATTATCATTTTTTAAGGCAAAAAAATGAAATACACAGTTTTATATGTGTCTGGACAGTAACATTGTTGTCTGTTTTTGACAGTTCAGATTTAAATCACATAAACTTGCTGATTTGCAAGAGCAGACTAGCTTTATTAAAGTGTGTGTTGGACAATATTCTATGGGGTGATACAGATTATATGGATGGCTAAATGATTATAAACATTCCCAAAACATACTCCTATAGAGTCACAGAGGTCTGAATCTTTGACAACTTGTTATGTGATAAATTAAGTCTATAAAAAACATTATAAGGATAGCACTCAATCAATGTCAATGTCTGAACCTTTTACATATCTCAATGCAACTCACAATATGAATAAGACAGCTCTTTGTTGGTGTTCATAGGAAAAAAAACATATAAGTACCTATAAATAGCCTAAACCCAGCTTATGCTCACATGCAAAACAATATTACGTATGTTAGTTTTGGCACCATGACATAGGAAGACAATGATGTATTGAAGATGATGTAATTATTTTACTGCTTGAATCAATATGGCAGAAAAAACAAAACAATGTGCACTGTATACCCATAACAAGTAACCATATACCATACACCATATACCCGAACACAAAATATTACTCTGTAGCATTCAGCTTAAAAATTAGCTTTAGTTCTTCCTATAAAGTAGAAATTTATGTAGGTCTCATTGTATCTAGTAAATGGGAAAAAAAACAACACGAAAAACACCGTCAATCTTTGCATCTCAAGGTCTATAAAGCTCATTTGAAAACTCCTTAATAACAGCAAACAAATACATTCCCCCCATTGAACTGCAAGAAATAGAATATATTTATATAGATATAAATGGACTGAGCAACGAGATGTCTGAGCTTTGACAGAGCTGAACCAAAAGCATTGTAGTCCACATAAATAAAGACTAGATGTCAAAAATTACATAAACCTTATATCAGTAAAATAGTTCTCCCACGAGCTTCAGAAAATCTAATTTCATTTGAATGTCATGTTCATGTTGATTCCATATATAGTATTATATATCTATAGCAAATCAATATATACATGTTTAAATAATGTTTTATCTTTATATAAATTTCTCAGCATACATAGAAAGGGAGTCTTCCTTAAATAGCCTGGTTTGAACAGAAATATATTTTCCAAAATAATTTTACTTTGATGTCAGCAATCATTAAAAGCATCACCTGCTCATGTGATGGATATCGCAACTTGGAACAAGAGCTACATGTAAACTTACAGCAATATAATTAATTGAAAAGGCGTTAATTCCTCCCTCTGTGCTCGTCCACACTAATGGGGAAGAGATAAGACCAGTCTTAATAGTTGGTTGGACCGTTTTGAAGACGTCCAGCCAGAGTGGGCTTATCTAAATCCTCTTGGCAGAGCTATCTGAATAGTCAGAGGAGAGCACTGAGGAGTGCTTAAATTTGCCTGAAAAGCAGCTCTTGCAAATGAAGCAGTGACAGAAGTTCTTCTGATAGTGCTCTACTTAACTCTTCGGTATTAACTACCTCATTCAGCATACCGTGTCAAATAAAGAAGAAAAAACACTCTTTAGTCATAAAAGCAACATGATGGCTGTGCCATAATAAGTAAAATCATGCCCAGGCTAAACTATTTGGAAATTGTGTTCTTTGTGTGCTTTTTCTTTGTCCTTTTCTTTGTCCTTCCAAGTGACTGCAAAGTTGTCTCCCTCCTGTGTGTGTTTGCGGTCTCTGAAAGCACGAGGTGACCTGAGTTTGGGTTAAGATGTGTTCTCTCCCAGTGTGCCTTCGCTCTCGCTCTGCCTCAGCACCTGCTTGCTAGAGTCTCTGTCCACCTCATCCTCTTCATCAGACCTGCCAACACACAGGTGTCTCCGATACACAGGAGGGCTATAGGGGTCAACAAACACACAGACAAAGCATTATATCATTGCCTGCTATTTAAAGGAAGAACAACACTGAAAGTGTGCGGAAAAAACATTAGTGTAAAATGTATTATTTATTATAATTACCAATTTAGACTGCAAAGAAACTCGACTAAGTCTTCTGGCACTTAACAACACATCCCCTTAAGCTATGATGCACACTGATGTCATGGCTGCTTACAGTATTTATTATAAATTCAATTAGTATTGGTCTCTTGTCCTTGGTTCAACTTTGATAATGTAATTAAACCACAAAAATTAACATAAAGCCAGATACTGAATGTAAGTAATATCTACACAAAATGTATACTTTGCATACACGAGCCTTGTTTAATATTAGCACACAGAGTTTTAGTAAATAGAATGAGAAGTTAGTGACATAAATGTGAGGGGTCAGATTGTGCAAGCACAGGTGTCTAATTTAAGTTTTTCATTATTATTCATCAATCACAGCTGAATACATTACATTTTGCTTCTTCAACCCACCACAATCATTAAAGGTCATTTAAAACCTGGGCTTTACATCCTTAGATAATGTTGCCATGACAACACATGTCATGGCAATCACTCCCTGCATTACTTGAATAGCAGCTTAATTCATAGATTTCATACATGCAGACGGTCATGAGCTCTGCTTTTTAATAGACATCCTGAGGTCAAGAAGCAAAAAACAACTGAAATATGCGGTTTCAGCACATGCATTACAGTATAGCAGTAAGAAGAGTCATTATGCAATTATTAATACAGTATGTAGGTATTCTGAACAGTGGTGAGGGGGCTCCCTAAAGTTGACACTTTGGTAGTTTCAGATAGTCAGCGACCGACAAATAGCATATGAGCAACCCAAACACATGATGCATGTAGTTAATATTAACGTTTCTGTTCTCCGAGAAGCACGATTAGGATGTAGGATGCATCACAAAACGTTCGGGGTCACGGAGGGCTGGAGCCTGACTAATTCAGGGCCATCACGAGCAGACAACCATTCACACTCGTGTATTTCGACTTAGGGAGGAAACCTCAGCAAACACGAGAAGAACACACAAACTGCACCGAGAAAGGCCACAGCTGGCCAGTGGAGTAGAAACGGGGACCTTCTGGCTGTGAGGCAGCTGTGCTAACCACGCCATCGCTGTGCTGCCCTGCATCATAACAACCACTATGCAGGAATACTGGAAGGGTGTTTAACCATTACCTTGTAACTGTGTATTACAGAGAAGCACTCTTGGTAAACTGCTGGTGCGGAGGCTGTCAAAGTTAACGTATAATGGGAAAAAAACAATGGCCTCCCACTGTTAGGAGTTATAGAATGGTAAACTGTTTACAATGTTGACATGGCGACATACTGCATGTGCCAGTAACATATTCAGTCCCCTACATCTGGCTTAACCCCCCTGCCAGGGAACATACTCAAGCATACGCAACGACAACTGAATTAAAAAATTAATTAATAAAAAAAAAAAAAAAGAGGCAGAAAACTGAAGCAAGCTGTCTCTCATTGTTTAAATCACACAGAGACCAAAAATGCTCCAACTGTCTGCAGAATGAATCTTAAAATAGATAGGCTTTTAAAGCTGGAATCTAATTTTAGCGCTTCAATTATAATGCAGAATGTTCATAGTAAATTATATCAACAGTCATGTCACAACTCTGTACACTCTGCTCAATTAACATGTGAAAGCAAAAATTGGTGTAATTTTATTCTTGTCTCATTGCCAACATCTGTTTAGAGCAGCCACAGCTAGACACCGCTCTTGTACCAACACCACGCACTCATAACTGTATCAAATACAACATCGGGGGGGAAAAAAAACAAAACACATTTGCAGAGACGTTATCTATCTTTGCAAAACAAAAAAGGAAAGAAATTTTTTCTTTAAAACAATAGTGTGCAACGTTTGTAATGGCTGGAGATGAGACAAATATACTTTACCGCAACAGGAAAAAAACAAAAAAAACAATGATAAATTATAATGCAATTATATATTACAGTGCGTCAACAGCTGTTTTTATCGGCATTTAGAAGCTAAAGTGACTTCAGTAAACTGGTGATGGGCAAGAGCAGAGGAGTCTTTTTAGTGGCATGCACTAATTGGAAAACATCACTTGTGAAAAACATGGTGAGGGAAGTCAACATTACAAACATTAATCAGAGTCAAACCATACAAAACACTCGCACACACAAAATTAGTGAGTGAAGCAGAATCCGTTTGAGACAAGCCAGGCTATTATCACCTTCCACTGTTGGTATCAGTCACTGTCAGGCCTGTAGAGGTACTTCATCATCAAGCTATCCACCTTCTTCTGCTTCTTCTTGGCATCCTTCTTTTTAGCGGTCCCATGACCAGCAGGCTCCTTCTCATCATCGGAGGGCTTTTTCGGGCCTCTTTTAACACTGCTGGAACTGCGGTAGGAGATGGTCGAGTCAGAGGAGGACTCTGAGGACGAGGAAGAGGAGGAGGAGGAGGAGGAGGAGGAGGAAGAATCCTCGGACTCACTTTGCTTCTTCTTAGATCTCTTCTTCGACTTCTTGCCCTTCTTCCCTTTTGAGCTCTTTCTGCTGTGACGACCATCTGAAGAGGAGGAATCTGACCGAGAGGCTTTACTTTTTTTCTCTTTTCGACTGCGGGAGCTTCTGGTGCTCAAGGTGCTGGACGGGCGATTAGCGTAGTCCAGAGCAGAGCCAGATGCAGAACGAAGCAGGCGGGATGTGCTACAGCCAAGCCCCGAGTCTTCTGTCTTCTTTCTACTGTCCTCACTTCCCGGACCCTTCTTCTGATCCCCTTCCTCGCCACTGGACTCGTCAAGTTTGCTGCGCTTAAACTTAATGGGTTTAAAGCTCAGCACCTCATTGATGGCAGCTTCCAAATCAGGGTCTAAATAGTTGCGGTGGGTGACTGTTTTAACGTCAGATGTATCTACCAAGTTGCCATCTGAGGCGCGAGCTTGAGGAGGGTTAGAAAAGCTGCGGCTGGCTGAACGGGGACTATAAGATGAAGTTCTCCCTTCGCTAAAAGCTAAGCTGTGGCCATCATCATTGTCATCATCTATATGCAAGCCGAATTCACTAAGGCCGCAGCTGCGGGCGACGGACAAGCGTGAGCCACTGCGTTTGTCATCTTTCCAAGAAGTGCTTCGATGCAAAGATCTGGGACTCGAGCGGCTGACACTACTTATAATAGACTTATTGTCATCATCCATGTCCATCATACCCCTTCTGGTGGACACCCTGCTTGGAGCAACAGAGGACATTGTAGACTCCTTATCAAATTCAGGACTGCTTCGGGAGGTCCAGCGAGACTCCAAGACCTTCCTGGCTCTGCTGGTAGCCTCTGAGTAGGCCAAGGAGATCACAGAGCCTTTGTCATCCAAGTCTTCCTGTGATTGGCTCTTCTTTCGATCCTCCTGGACCTCACCAGACTTAGACATGGCTTTGCGAATTGATGCATGGTCTGGCATGTCAGGCTGTTCTTTGAGAGTGCTGAACAGGGAGTTCTCATCACCTGCACCCCCTATGGAGTCTTTCAGATTGGAACGCTTCCTGTAGCTCAGGGAGCTCATGACAGAAACTGATCTGCTCTGCTCTACCTCTTTCCCATCTTTGCTTCCATCGTTCACCTTGTCTTTACCTTCTTTAACCTCTTTGGCATCTGCATTTGCTGAATATCTAAAGGGTTGTGTAATAAGATCAACACCAGAGACAACCAACAGAAAAAAGAAAAAAAGGATACAAAAGAGTCAGAAAAAGCCTTTACGTTCACGCAGCATCTCTTTATTAAACCACAGTTGAGCAATGATACTGTCTTCATATGTATCTCTAGTTTCAGACCCTGGGACCGGTCAAGACTCTGCTGCAAAATACCCATGTCTACTACTGTTATGTACAATATAGTCTGTGGAACGTGAGGCAATCAGCCAATAGTAAGATATATCTAACTATGGCAGAGGCATCATTTAGCAGACATGCCAACTGGCCACAGGCCACTTCAATAAATGTGACAGCAGCCGATTCCCCATTCCGCCTCCTGTCATTACACCGATTACTGAGAGAGATGACACCTAATCACATGAAATACCCATCCTTCTGTTGCAAACTGCCCCTGGGCATTTTTAAGCCTGGAAAAATGTGTAGTTTTATCAATTGCTTACCACAGGAATTAACATATTTATACTGCATGCCAGAGTGCAAACCGTCATTAGCACTAACCTGGTGCTCTTCAGGCTTCCCTCATCTGACAGGGTCTTGCCGGAGCCTTTGTTCTTCGAGAGCCAAGACTTGACTCCATCCACACGGTCCTCCACTTCTGAATCTGTTTCTGTCTCATCCCCACTGTGCAGAAACAAAATCAACTAGAGTTGGTGAGAAGCATCTTCCACGCCAACACAACACAGCAGAAATATTCACCATAACAAGTCATTTTCACATCACCAAATGCAAAAAACATTGGCTCTTTTTATACAAACCAACTTGTTATTAGAATTTTTCCTAATTTTGAGTTGCTTACTATTATTTAAAATGCACTTTTTCATTATAGTTCTACTATAATTCAAAAGCTGATAAATATCTAAGGGATTCCTTTAAATGACTTGTTTGATAATATTTTATGCAGCGTCGTGGTAATTGCAAAGGCAAAAAAAAAAATAATGTATTATCACATCTCAGAAGACCTTTGTTAGTAATGCCACTATTGAGACCTTCTGTTGGTAATTGTGTGTATTATGTCAGGGTCACATGGGTCAGTGGGATGCAAAGCAATCCAGATAGGCATGCATGATTATGCGATACAGTCATTTCTATATATCCAAGATTAAAGGGTTAAGAGACATCAGCGAGGGCAGCAAATGCATAATCTAGACACAATGTGGATGGAGCTCTTGGAGGCATAATTAACTTGTTTGGCTGCTTCTGTGCTGCTAGCATCTGTGTGGCATGTCACCTGCTCCTGGTGATTGTTATTGGAGTGGAGCCATGAGACAGCCCCACAGCCCTTTGCTTGACATAACAATCAATATACAGAGACCTGCAGATCGGGATGAAAAATCTTGCTAGATCCCACCTGGCTAAGGTCACTCCTCATTCATTCGTTTCAAATCCATGCGCCTTCTGAATTATGCACCCCATTGTCCTGCAAGCTTAATGAGACAAGAAATGGCGAGGAAAAGAAGGGAAGACTGACACTTCCTCTGAAGTCAATAACAGTCAGAATGTGTTTATGTGAAAAATCCCCCATTTGTTTGAGCACACACCGTTTCTAACGTCTAACTGCAGAGTTTTGTGCACAATCTTCCCTGGCTACATAAAGTGTGAAAATAATGTTTCACATTTTACGCAAGTAGTTTAAAAATTGCACAGAGAACATATGTCCTGCAGGACTATATAAACTATATAAACTGTGTTTGGTGTATATTGCTTTGGTGAGCTCTGTCAGGGAAATTAAATTCCACATGATACGGTTTGTGGTTTCCAAGCAAGACAACATACTGTATATTAATAACACTGATGACAGGGTTGTTGTAGAGGAGCTGCACATTTCAATTCCTCTTGATTTATTGCAGACTTTGAGTTTCATCTGTACTATTATTCATAGCCTTCCTTTCAGTATCTTTCGAAGAGTCATACTTCATCAATCTAAAATATTTGCCCTGTACATCACAGAATTGTAGGTATATTTCATCCAGTGTCTACAGACGGCTGACAATCATTAAAAATGAGGAACGGCAATGCAGGTAACAAATCGACAAGCATATCTATCTTAACCTCGGCACATGTCGCAAAATGCGTGTAAGGAGAAATCTAAGCTTTTGTCACACATTCAGTCATGTTTTTTTCCGAGAACAGAATGTCCTCTCTCCTCTTTTCTTTTCTTCTTTTTTTTTTTTTTTCAGTGGTCTGCCTAAAAGCGATTTTTTTTTTTTTCCATTACACAAGAAAGGTTGTGGCTGTGCTGGTGGTCTGTCAGCATTGTGAAGAAGTGAGCACAGACTGAAATAAGCCTCAGACTCTTGGGCTGAATTGTATTCACGCTTCCAAGCTAAGAGCATTTACATATTTAACTTTGTCATCATCGCCGTTATGGCCAGGCTTTCCTGGTGGAAGGTAATAATGATCCCAGAGACTAAATGGCCGGATTATATCATTGTCTATAAAAAAGAAAAAAATACATTCATTTTAGACTTTGTAGGCTAGTTCAAGAGACAGCAAGCTAAAAGAGTCCAAGTTCAGTTATTATACGTCATCCCTTTATTTTCTACTCCCCCTCTTCTCTACTATACATCAAATAACTGATAAAAGCGCACCATAAAAAAGATAATAGGTTCATTACACTAGCAAGTTGATTACACATGCTGCCCATTTGTCAGCTCTGTGATGCTCGGACTTTTTAACATGATATATTACACACAACAAAATGCTCACCAGCCCACAGCAACATTATCTCCCTTCCCCACCCTCTGTCTAACACACACACGAACACACACACACACACACACACAAAATAAAAGGTGGCTCACAATTGAGTCCTGCGCAAATGGTGTCACAAACGATTTGTCCTTGGCCCCACACTACTAGCTAACCAGTCCTGAGGCTCGTAGATACAAACAAGCCCCAAGAATTTAGAAATGAACATTAATGGCTTCTGACAATCGGCCTACACTGGTTGTAAATCTTTGTCACAAATGCTTACACTCAGCATCAAATATCGTATGGCTTGGTTCTATCAGCTTAGCACTTGTGGTATCAAGCAACATTTTTTCATGGCATCTATTCAACATGAGCTACATACAGTAAATACTGACAGAAAACTGCATAGTTCCACCAAGTTATGTTGATAGAAAAGTATACAGTGTGCTCAGGGGTATTTAGTAACTTGTAATATAAATACACACAAAAAATACAACAGCCTGTAATTGGACAACTACAATATGTACACAGTTTGCAATAGTTTAATGTAGCCTCCTGCTGATGTGAGGAGAAGCGAAGTGAATGTTCTACATTATCCCCTCCCATTATAACAATAGTAATTTTGCTATTGTAACCTTTGTTTTAAAGCAGATAGATAGATATAAAATACTGAATAATAATATAAATTGTCTGGAAAACCCACTTCATAATTACAAAAAAAAAAACACCTCCTCCATTATTGTTCATCCATGCTGCTAATGCAATGATGTTGTAGGAGGAAAAATGCAATTAAGTAAACATAGAAAATCACTGCTCGTTTCCTCAAGTTGCACAAAAAAGGAAAGCAAAGCACTGACAACACTGGTTGTCTGATGACAAATGGATAACGAGGAGCAAAGTGATAAACAGAGTGACACTGTGTCGGTTTGAAGCGCAATCGAAGGTTAAAGTGGGAAACTGTGTATATCCCTCCAAACTGAAGATCAATTTCTTTAATACGATCCGATGACAGTTTAAATTATTTAACATGCCACAAATGCCCTTTGATTGTGGGACAACTGAAACAAAATGGCGTCTAGTGAGAAAGAAAATAAAAATAAATACACTTGACATTCACAAACAGCATGTTTTAACATTTGGAAACGTACAGGTTTTTTGCAACGCTGTTAAATGAGATTGGACTAGTGAAGTACTTGCATGCATGGAAATTAGCAGTAGGTTGGTACAGCTGCGGTCGACAACATTTCAGCATAGCTTGCACTGCGACATCACTGTTTTGCACCACCTGCTGACTATGGAGCCATTGACGTGCGGAAAACTGGGATCATTTCACAAGCATTGCTCACACATTTCTGTTTTAGGTCTTCCAGAGCACGCAGAGTTACTCCCATCATGCCACCAAGCGTTTGCACAGGGGCCTTTCGTACAACAACAGATTCCAACATTAAAGTCAAATGGTTATTTAAGTCATATTTGCTTATTTTCAAGACTGTCAAGCTGTACAGCGTGAGAACTTTCAAAGATAAAAATGTAATATATAAATAATAGGAAAGCAATTCCTTACCATTTATTATGCTCTTCAAAAAAACGTACCGTATGTCCTAATGTGTTTAAACTTAAAACTATAATAATAAAAACAGATATATTTTCTATAAAGTCATGATTTAACTTTGGATCAAGTTACCGGTCAATTTGTGTCCCTGTTTAAATCAGTTCTCACCACCTGTGCAACACGAGAACAAAACTGTACATTTGCACAAAACACTTATATGAACTCGTCCCAGTTTGACTTGTTACACATGCTATGGAAAAAAATTTTTTTTTAAACACATTTAACCCCTAGAGCCAAAGAAATGCATGTCAGAGGTGTAGGATGATGCTGCAAATGAAGCACAAGATGAGGTTTCACACAAATATTCATGGAGACAACGATGCAGTATTTCCACAGGTCTATTACACTTGCTGTTTTGTCATTTGAGTCATATTTCACAAAGCAGCGATTCTGGCTTTAAGGAAGATGCTGGTGCCATTTAGAATTGCATTCCATTTACCATTCTAGTTTACATTTCTTCAAACAATGTGCAAAGTATCCTGTGTGCCATTACATTTTTCAAATAACTTATTGCTGCTCTGAACGTGGAAAAACATGCTCTGAAATATCCAACGAGGCTGATTGTGTACAGACGCATCACGACACTCGGCACAAAATAAAATGAAACAAAATGAAACACCGGGCCATCCTTTAAGCACAGCCTTTATCAGAGGTGTATACCACAGACACGGCTTTCCATCTATTTAAAATTACTTCGCCCCACAGTGTTATTGTGAACTACACCAACTGAAAGGATAAGGAATACTGCATTATTCTCTCACATGGTTGAAAAGGGTGAGAAAAAAAAAAGTTGAAAAACAACTGTAATGACAAAAACAAAGGATGCATGTTCCATTCTCACATTTTGTTCTTTCTTTTTTGATACTTTGTCACCATGTCTTGCAAACTGCCAGGAGTGAGGAAGACACCGAAAGGGGGAACAAGAGAAGAGAAACAGGAGAAGGTGAGATATACAAACAACACTGCAATAAGAGGACACCATGAGATAACAGCAAATAAATAGTTTTACACTTACACGCACAAACGATATAACTATCCATTGTAAAGTAGTGACTCGGTAAATCAACTCATGCTGTTGCTGGCATCCTTCTCAAACAGAGCTAGTGTTCATTTGTGTTGCTTTTAGACGTGTGTGAGACTGCAGTCAGTGTTTACCTGAGTGGGCTCAGAGCTAGTATAACCCTCAACCCCACTGCAAAAGGGAAGGAGTAACCAAATAGGGAAAACCAGCACTGAGACAAAAGATCCAAACAAGGAGCCAAATTAAACCATATGAAAAGTATTTGGGGAACAGACAGAGACAAGTCTGACTCACAGAGTACAAAAAAGGTTGGAGGGAAATTGATGTGGGAAGATGTGTGAGACGGAGAATAAAAAGATACAAGTTGTGATTGGCAGGTAGCTAAAAAAAAAAAAAATCTAGCAGTTAACTTTGTTGCAACTTATGACGGGAGCCTGCTCTACCTACATACAGTGTCGTCTGATGTGCCAAGCAAACATTACAGATCTTCTGAAGCCCATGTAATCATGTCTTCCACTGGGGAAGATTAAAGCCTTGCTGTACCTGTTGATTAAGTCGTCATTGTCATCACTCTCCATCTCATCCTCAATGGCAGCCTGCAGGTCGCCTATTCTCTTGAAGGCCAGCTTAAGGTCCACTTGTAAGCTCTGATTGGCTGCCTCTAAGCTCTCAATGTCCATTTCCTGGTGATTGAATATAAGCACACAAGAAGCGCAGTTATCTTATCTGGTGTAAACTGCAGTAAATCAGGTTTCAGGGCCTATCAAAAGCACCTAAAGGCCTCACCAACTCGTGCCTCTTCCGGCTCACTTCAGCCTCCTTCTTGGACAGCTCGGCCATTTCTTCCTTCATGTCCCTTATCTGCCTCTGCATTCGCTTATTTTGTTCTTTCTCCCTGTTCTCTGCAGCAATGCGTTGGTTTCTCTCCTCGGTCATCTTCTCAAGGTTTTCCTTAAGACGACTCACCAGGCTCTGGAGAGGAGTTGAGGTCAGTTGAGTGAACCCATAAAGGTCTTTTTAGCTCTTAAAGGTAAAGTATCTCTTGGAATCTCTTTTGTTGTCTACTAACCCTCAAGTGTTTATTTAACCAACCCTCAAAATATAAGGTTTTTCAAAAAAAAACAGCTTACAGTTATGGAGCCATGCAAGGCATAAAATACCATCCTTACCACTTGAAAAAAAAAAATCAAATGTCAAAATAACAATTCTAGGTTTACAAAGCATTTAACGTATTACAAGACACAGGATTATTTAACCTCCAAGCGTTTGATTTGTGTCCTCTCAAACTCGAGCTTGGTCTCCAGCTCACGGATCTTGGCCTCCTGACGGCTCACAAGAGACTTTTCCACCATGGACTGTTCTTGGAACTCTAGCTGGCTCTGCAGCGATTGAAGCTGTAGAAAGGACACAAACATACATACATAAACATGCACAATCACTCCCCGAGGAGCAGCGTTCACTGCACACCTCCTCCCTGACCTCTGGTTTTCCATTTCCTCTTAAGTGAGGGCTGTGCGATTCTTGGTGCTGATGTTACGTGTATGTATTAAAACTAAATTAATGTTTACTTTTTTCCCCCTTTTCTTGTGTAAATTTAATCCATGGTGGTGCATGTAAATGTTTTGCATTCAGTCTGAATAATGAGCTCCAGATAAGACCCCAATCTACCACAAATGGTCAGAAGAAGAGCTTGTGGTTCAGGCTGAGTAACATCCAGCCACAGTAATTTCACAGGCTTCGGGAAAAGGCTGAGCTTCATGCAAAGCACGTTTGTCCTTTCCGAAACGCTTTCTCACGACTGATAAAAGAAAAAAAAGATACGTCACAACAACAGCGGCCCAAAAGCCGGCACAGCACCTAATGAGGGACTTTGCATCTGAGACAAAGAGGATTTGGAGTTTTCCTTTGATATTATTAAAGAAGCCAGATTTCCCTCCTATTGGGGATGAGATAACCACTTCAAGGTCAGATGCTTTAGATGGCTATCACTGCCTGCTCTGCCATGTTTTAACAATGCCCTACAGCTTGCCATGTGTTTCAAATGTAGCCAAAATATTCTGATGGGTGGACCTCGAGTGGACCAAAGCTTTGGCAGGTGCATTGCTTAATAGATTAGAACCAGTGTCTGCTGCGACAAGAGCTCAGTCCTGCCTGTTGGTTGAAATTCATTTAAACACATTCTGCTTAAAACAGAAGGTTGTACTTGTGTTGTGTACCAGATTTTAACACGCTCTGAACGTCCAGTAAGTCTGAGCCTGAGCATTTATAATGTGTGTGCACACGCACCCTGAAGATTGCTGTATTATACATAAATTCAGGTTCAGTAGCCTAGAAGAAATTTATTTAGCCAACAAATGCATCAACAAAAAAAAAAGGGCATGCATTAACATGAAATGTGTGAGCAAAATCCATCAGAAAACGCTGTTATTATAAAAGCACTATTATCAACACAAGCCTAAATCAGATGCATTAACCCTTTTGAATCCCCATTTATGCCACTCCTCAACCATTTAGCTCAAACCTCAAGCACAGTACTGTACATAATAACCAAACCAATCTGCCCAGAAATGGGCCAAAACAAATGCTAATATCAGCAATATGGTAACATAATGATGTTTATGAGATGTCATTTTTACCATGTTCACCATTTTAGTTTTGCATGTTAGTCTGCTAAATTTATTTTTTACTTAATACAAAAGGACAGCTACTGCTGTGAACATCACGGGTTTCACAAGCATCTGGTCATAAATTGCAATTGTCCAGGCCCGATTTTTAATGACTAATGGGAAGAACTCGGCCAATATTCACTATGTTTCTTCAATTCAAGTTCTATGATATCATATAGCCAGTAATTTATTTATACTTCAGAATTAATTCACAATCTATATTTTTGCTGCGAGCAGCATAACTTTGGTCAGTACCAATTTTATATGTGAGACTCAATCTGTGGATATTTATTGTGAATTACCTTTCCGTCATATTTGAGTGTTAACTTAAATTTCTCATGTAGGTACATCATTGTACTTTGGCCGATGCACAAAAGGCAAACCAATGAATGGTGCAAGACCATTTATCTCTGCATAGTAGCATAATGTGGGTGTGGGAGTGAACAAAGCAACTAACAAACACAAAAGTCACTTAGAGCAGGGCTTTGACATTTCAAATATGACTCAATTGTGAGCGTTGGCTGTGAGAATCTTTTTCATGTATGGGAGCAAAATAGCTTCTTTAGGGATTTTTTTCAACTGATTGGAATAATCTAATGAATCATGCTTGAAACAGCCAGTGTATAATAACAAGGGGTTTGCTATCTTCTCCAATTATCGCCGTTTACTACATCAAAAGTTAAGTCACTGGATGAACAAATGACTCATACCACCCAACACCGTTTTGATACTTGTTTCCAGCTGCCACCTCTTGATTTATCTTAACATGCTGTGAATTTTGAAAATAAAATGACGCACTGGCAGTGGAATCACACTAAGACACAGGCTTGAGAGGTAACCATTGAAACAGTAATAATGAGCGCTTTTTCTCAAATGTTATCTAATTGGGCTGCCAAGTTTATGTGCATGACCCCCTCTTTAAATACGAATACAGAAAGGCAAAAGAACAATTTCCCTCCTTGACTTTGCTGATTCCTGCTATTTAAATGCAAATTGCTTTGCAGTTTGGGAGAGAAAACTGCCATAGAAATGACAGATTTTTTTTGGTCACAATAATCAAAGAATTCTGAGCAAAGCTGAGGTCTAATCAGAAGTATTGAGGCAGCGAGCAGGTTCCTGGCAGGCAACTACGGTGCTTTTGAATACTTCCTTGTACCTTTTCTTGGATTTCCTGCTTCTCCTTTGTGGCCTCTTCCAGCTGGGCTTGCAGGTCACTGATCTGGCTCAGGTCCCTGGCAGACTAATACACACACCCACCCACCCACACACGCAAACACACACACGCACACACACGTATACAGACACAAAATTGTCAATAGACAGAGAATTTGGGTATGTGTATGAGAGAGAGAAATGAAGTGTGTGTCCATGTGTGCTTCAATTGTCTGTGAAAACAAAACAAAAAAAAAACACACCTTTAATGTAAATGGTTAATAAACGTGCATCAGTGCCAAGTAATTGGTCATGTGATCTGCTGTAGAACAGATTGCATCGCCCTGACTGCAGAGCACACACTGTGTTTAGAGGGGAGTATGTCCTCCAAACCTCAAAGCCACTCTACTTCACATGCAGAAAAAGGGCAGAGTATGAATATCGATGTTAAGACCCAGCACCCCACAATGTTTCAAACTAAACAAATACAAATAAAAAAAGAAAGCACAGTTTTATTGTAGACATCTTTAAGCAGCTGTCTGAGGTACCGGGTTACCTGGGCGACTGCCGCCTTGTGTTTCTTCATCAGCTCATTCATGTCCTCTTGATCCTCCTCCGTGCGAGACTGCAGGTCGTTCTTCTCCCTCTGCAGACGGCTGATCTGCTCCTCTAACTGAGGGCAGAGGAGGACACACACTTTAGCCATAACATTAACACACCATGGGGGTTTTAATGTTGTGGTGGTATGGGTCATCCCGGGGAATGCTGAATCATAATTGACAAATATCCCAACACGCAGTGCACCGCAGCTTGCCACCTATGGTTGTGTAGATGCAGACTGGCCAGGATGCCCGTGCTGACCCGGGCAAAGCACCCGCTAGATTTAATGTTGTGGCTGATCAGTGCATTTTAGAATGACAGGATTTATTCATGAGCTATTGAATATGATAAATGGTCATTAACTGGCCAGGCTGTGGCAGCCCTGGAATCTCATCTAATAGCAATAAAACACAATCTGGACGAGGTACTGGCTGGAGGATGAGACCAATTGGAGATAATCAATTGGCTCATTTAGGCAGGGAAAAGTGCAGCCAGTGCAGCATACTGGTGATGTCCTATTTAGAGTTCATCCCCTGTGTTCAAGGGGGGAGACTCAGGCCCTCAATATTCATTCTCTAATCTGAGACATTTACAAGACCTTCCCTTGCCATAAATGCAGCAATTAACAAGCAAAGCACAGGCACACAGCACTCTGTGTGTCATCCCCAGAGACACAAACATCCTCAGTCTGAAATGCAGGCAGTATTCTCAAGAGACAGCCATTAATGAGCAGATGGGGGGGAAAAAAGCATTCAACAAAGCTTATTTATCCATTACAGCAAAATGTTGAAATCAGACATACGCCAAAGGGCATTTATTATTTTAATATCTCACCATGGCTTGATGATGTATGCATATTAATGTTATAGCCCTGCTGCAGTTTGAAAAGTGAGAATGTGACAGGCACAAGCCCTCCACTAATTAAACATTGTTTGTTGTTTTTGTTTTTATTTGCTCCTCATCAGAAGGGTATAGAAACATTTACACTATTGCCATCTAATCAAAATTGCGATAAAGGGAGGGAGAATTTCATCATCTTTCAATGGCTGACGTTCTATAAATCGAGTATGGTTCCCCCAAGTAACATGAAAAACCATAACGCTATAGGAAAGTATGCCGCACCAGTTAGCATTCAAGCTCACTCAAATGGAACACAATTAGTGCAGTTCCACTCCATTTCATAATTTGCACCCTCAGGACACATGACTAATAGATATCAAAACTCACCGACATCTTAGCTTTGACCACATCCTCCATTTGAATGTGTAAGTCTTCTATTTCAATCTCCATGCTCTTTCGAGCCTTCACTGCAGCAGCACAAGTGAACTCTGACTCCTCCAGCTGCGAAAACAAGAGGAGGAAAAATGAGACAAAAATTTGTAGGCCAGAACCAAAGACCTACTCAGTTTATTCACAGGACTGATGATTTATTATTCTGACAATATTTTCTATATCTGGAGACCAACGTTGAGATACTGGGTTAAGTCCTGCATCAGTGAGTATCTTACTGATTTAAGTCATCATCTGCTGAGTAAGGAGTTCGTACTTGATTTTTGAGCTGGGCAATCTCCCTCTTGCTGGGGGCGTTACTTTTCAGGTGGTCCAGCATAATCTGTGCATCAGCCAGGAGGACTTTGGTTCTCTTCAGGTCTTTCTTGAGCCTCTTCTCTGTCTCCACATCCCTCTGGCTCACCTGAATGATAAAACACTCCTCTCTAGCCAAAATTGTTACACATACTCTGTTTTTCTATCCCCCTTCAAATCCCATAGCACCTCTCAAGGCCGAAAGCAGTTTCTTTCCAATCAAAAGAAGTGGCCCACACTAAATCACACACTCTTAACCGCACTGACTTGAGATCAGAGGAGGAGTGATGGAAATACCTGGTCCTGGACATTCAGCAGTTTGGTCTCCATCTCTCTTCTCTCGCGCAACACTTTCTGCTTGTCTTCATACTCCTCCTCCAGCTGTACCTCCATCTGCTTCAGCTGCAGGACACATGCGCACAGTGTCAGGATGCACAAACAGATAACCAGTGAAAAACAAAGTCAGACATAACACACTATCGAGCATCCTGGTAGACATGGCTGCTGTCACATATCAAAGACAAATGGAACCAGCTGAACAGACCTGGATCTAACCTCTATATCCAAAAAAACATCTTAATTTCTTCTGAATACAGCATATTTGTACACATTCTGAAAACCTAAAGCTGAAATAATCCATTCAAGGGCCTAATAAATTGAATTATACAAGAATGTCTGGCTAGGAAGTCCATCAAGGTGTTAGCAAGTGAAAGCAAGTGTGTGTTTCTGTGAACGTCCTTGAACAGGCCCGATTAGTTATTTGATCAAAATAGGGAAGATATGTATTAGAAGTTTGTGCACAAATTAAAGAGTGAATACAAGTAGCGTCTAACCTTCTTACTGCAGGAATGTCTGATCTCCTCTACCTCTTCATCCTTACTCTCCATATCTTTCGAGTGGGTTTGCCGCTGCCTCTCCATCTCCATCTCAAGCCGTAGCTTAGTCTGAGTACATGATGAGGACGCACACATACAGTAAAAGCACAAGTCAAGCAAGTACAAAAACACAAAATTGATCTGCTCACAATGTAACAAATGCCCCTGCAAACAAAAAACATGCTATGCTGATTGCACTTCTGAAAGATATTAGGGTGGAAAAGGATCACTTTGTTGACCAAGAGGACTTAGAGACTGAAATACTTAACAACACGATATAAGCATTAAGATTTCACCCCGTTAGTATAAAATGCCACATCTGCACTGCCCCATACCTGCTCCAACATCTGGATGGTTCCAGCCTGTTCGTCCAGCTCTTCCTCCTGGTCTTTCACCTTGGCCTCAAGGTCACGTAGCTGCTTCTTGACTTTGGCCAGTGAGGCTTCGTCCTTGGACTCCTGGGATGACAGATCCTGTAGCTCTGCCTCAAGCTGCTGCACCTTCATATTTGCAGTGCACATTTCATTGTCCTTGTCCTGCAGGTGGAAGAGACACAGCAAAGAACAGATCTGGACCAGCACAGTTATGTCATACAAAGGGCAGAGAGACCAGACATGAAGTCCCTGAGCGAGAACACAAGAATACATCTGGTGTATGTTCTGTTAAGTAGCTTACCTGGAGCTGCTGACGGAGGTTAAACATCTCACCAGTCATTATGTCTTTCTCTCGAGCCAGCTTCTCCCTCTGGCTCTTTTCTCTTTGTACCTCAGCCTGAGCCTCGTTCTGCTCCAGGTCAAATCTGCAACATACACACACACACACACACACAAGCACACACAAACAATTAATCATTTGAGTGTCATATGTGTGAACAATACATAATAGACTGGAACACTAAGTTGTTTTTCATGTGATGCAACCCAGTTGTATATATAAAAAAAAAAAAGAACAATTATGAGACTGCTTATAAATATATAACTTACTTAGGAGATTTTCAGCTGACACAGAGCCCAGGATCAGTTCAGAACTACTTCTATTTTAGCCTCAAATGTTATCCCCTTCCATTAGCAATCAATTTACAATTGGGTTGTAATAATGTGCAAAATGTTTTCTTCAGTTGTCTGGGGCAGAAGCACTTATGGTTAGTGAACTTAACAGCTAAGTGTTTCATGCTGTCAGCTCGTTGTAATTCCCTGTTTTTCTCTCTGAAGCGCAGCTGAAAATAATTTCACCCACAGAGCATCTTCAATTAGCCACAGGGGAGAGATCACATTCTGCCACAGCGATAGCTTCTCAAGTGCTTAAAGTCTGAGTCATTTTCTCAGCTAATGCAATTCCGCAGATTACAGAACATCTCAGTCACTATTCAAATTAAAGAAAACTTTAGTGTTCTGTGGAGTGGGTCAGAGTGTCTGTGCCGGGCAATCCAAGGAGAAAAATGCAATATGTTCTCTGTAGTGTGTGTCTATGAAGAAAAGAAGGACAGATGGACAAAATGACACATACACAGATAGCCCGACAGACAGACAGATAGGGACATTGGAGAGTTAGGTGAAACTAACTTCCTCTGTTTCTTCTCCAGATCATGGTTGCGGCTCTGCAGGCCCTCCAGGTGAAGCTTGGTGTCCTGCAGTTCTGCCGTCAGTTTCTGGCACTTCTTCTTCAGCTGTTGCACAGTGCGCTGCACATCCTCATTATCTGTCTGCAAATCAGCCAGCTGCAGCGTGTGCACACACACACACCCAACACACACAGAAACACACACACACATTTTTATTTTATTTTTTTGTATTTTAGGACAGGTCACTGTATTTCATTATGAAATCTATACAACTAACCAGCTAGGAGGTAGTCAAACATTAAATAGAGATGATCTCTTGGGGTTTGTTTATGTGAATATTATAAAAGTTTCTTGCCTTTCTCTCAAGATGCCTCTTGCTCTGCTCTTCTGTCTCCAGCTTGTCATCAAACTCCTGCTGGAGTTTCTTTTTGGTGAAGTCCATTTCACGAATGGCTCGGTTGTATTTTATCCGCCACTCGCCTCCTGGAGAAAAATCAGAGAAAGGCTGTATGAAATTTGGGTGTCTCCAGTTTTTAATGCAGGCCTATCACAGGTAGAGAAAGAAATAGGCTCTAAAGCTAAAAAAAAAAAAAAAAAAAAAAAAAAGCTCATGTATGAGCTGAATCATGGACCGCACTGTACTGGCTGCAATGGTTATCACATTCAAGGACTGAACTATTATAATCTAACAGGAAATAAAACTTCTTTAATCAAATCCTGACCTTATGAGGTGAAGATTTTTGACAGGAAACTCCAAAGCAGCCTTTACATTTCGACCCTAATCTTGGATAAACCTCAGGTAAGAATTCAGAGCACACCACAATAGTAGTTAGAGAAGGACATGTCTAAGTGGCACTTTCCACAGTTCTTAGCCGACCCTAATTCTGGAGCTGTCAGAGGCTATCAGAACTATAACAGCGGCCGGGCAGACATTCAGGTTCAGGTTCATTTCCAAGCCTTATCATTTTAGAAGCTGTCCATTTCTCCTTCACATACCAACACAGGCTCCTCCATCAGTGCTGCTCATTAGCATATATATAGCATAATGACAACTTGCAGGGCCACCAGCTCTGATCCCAACGATTATTTTCTCATTCATCTAAGAATTCTGATATGCTCTGTAATGGCTTGTCTGCTAAGGTGGGTTGAAAGTGGGGGGGGGGGAGACCCAGAAAAAAAACTCTCATTGACAATATGCTCTCAGCAGGAGCCCTCTTTTCTAGCAGGTGGAGACCAATCTGTAAAAGGCATTAGTTGTATGCCTGGGAGAAAACATCTTAATCCCCTATCGGTAAATCCCGAACTTGGAAAATATACTTAACAGTATTATGCAAGATGTGATCAAATCTGTCTCTTGTTGAAACAGTCAAACAAAGCCACATATTCCTGCAGGGGTAATTAGTATAAGGGAAATTGCTCAATGCTGGTATGAGTAGTTCAGTAAGTTATACTTCTGTCCTGAGCTGACAAGCCTAATAGGCAGACCTAAGACTTTTCTTCATTAAAGTTTAGTGTAAGAATTCAAAGCACACATGGATGAATCTCTACAAAAAAAAACCAACAACAAAATGTTCACTTATGATAACTACTGTGGCACTTTCCACTTCAACTAACCAGCATCATCATCATCATCCATCTCCCCATTGAGCTCTGATGTTTTCATAAGCCGAGTTTCCATCAGCTCCATCTCCTGTGATTCTAGTTGTTTCTTCATGGCATCAAACTTAGTCTGAAATGCACAGATTCACACATCAATCAAAATTTTGCTTGTCAGTCCAATAACCATTGGCAATCATATAATTCTATGGAGTATTTTTTTGGATTAGCATGCATATTTGCCTGTAGATCCTGCATGTCCTTCTCCAGGCGGAGTCGCTCTCCAGTCTCAGTCTCCAGTAACTGGGATGCTGATTCACTTGTGCTTCTCTCATCAGCCAGCTCTGCCAACAAGTCTGCAATCTGGACACAAATACACACACACACACACACACAATGTGTTGCAAAACTACAAAACAGTCAACATGGTTCTTATGCAACTATAGTAAGTGATCAAATCTTTAACTAAAACAAATAAGTGTAACACCACCAGCAATCTCAAACACTATCCTCCCAGCATGCATTGCCACAGGCGAAGGGACCTACCCTGCTCTCCAATCGATCCGTGTTCAGCCTCAGCTCATTTCGTTCCTTTTCCACCCTCTCGAGCTTCGATTTCTGCAGCTGTATCTCCTCCTAGAGCACAACAGTTATGCAGTAGTTATAGTTATGCAGGTTGCACGGGTTGTTGCACATTCACCTTTAAAATATTGCGTTTCGCAAGAAATGTCTAAAATGAAAGGGAGGAAGTGCAACTCTGCAGCATCTGAAATGTGGATTAGAGGCTGTCCGGCTGAGCGGAATCTAGGTGTGCTCACGTCTTTGCTTCGCATCTGCTCCTCTGTGAGCTGGACCTTAATGAGAGGCTGAACCGTGGTGAAGAGCTTCCACCATGGCCAGTCCTTCACACCTCGGTTTTTCTTTATGTTCTTCTGGATGCAATGGATTGCGAGATCCTGGATCTAAACACATACAGAGAAGCAGTCAGTAAAGAGAAACACATACGTGATTACAAATCTTTGCTGTAGTGTACACGCAGATAATGACAGTAATTTGTATGATATTAATGTAATTACTGGGTGCTGTAAATAATCATCTAATACAAATAAGTGTCTCACAATCAAGACAACGGAGACAGTAAAGACTTTACTGCAGCAAAGTAACTGTTAAAGTAACAATTTCATGCAGAAGTTTAATGCAAAGATATCACAGGGCTGCAGTGTCCAGTGGTCCATGGAACAATCCCAGAAAATTAGGAAACTCTTAATTACCCAATGGAATAATTGCTTTTCATAACCCCTATCATCCTCACCACTGACAAACACCATTTGGAAAACATTACATTCCTCACTCTTGTGTTATATTGCTTGTTTATGGGCTAGCAGCTATCCCAGGACTTGCCATCCTCCTCTGGAGAATATTCTGCAGAGTGTGTTCCAAGGCTGGAAGCTAATTTTTGATTAATTAAATCAAACATGTTGGCAGCTAATTCCAAGTATTACACGATTTCCATGCTGCTTATGCATGAGGCTCTCCAGCAGCAGCAGATTATGGGCAAACCCAATTAGAGCAACACAATTCTCAGCATCAGGTACATTTCGCCCTGAAGGTACGCTCTATGACCAATTAGGATTTGTCACACAGTGAAAGCCTTAACATGGAGCAAAATGCAGCAAATCTCTGACAGAAGATTTAAACGGGTCTCACTTGTCATATTTAGTCTAAATTGAATACAAAATAAACAAAAGACTATACTGCATGAACACCGTGGATAACCATTTGGTATTCATACACACATTAAGAGGGTGTGACAACTGTAAGGCAGTTAGCTGCGAATTAGACTTGTGAGCCAAGATTAAGACAAAAACATGCATGCTATTTTCTGGCTCAGTATTTCATGTTCACATAGTTACAGATTTGATTTTAGTATTTTTCTACGTACACCATGCAGTCTGTAAGATATCTGAGTGTTGCAATATGTGAGTGCAGCATTGTCTGATGCCACTTTGATGCCACATGTGAAGCATTTACACTTTATGCTCAGTTTCTGGGGATTTCTTCAACAGGGGAAAAAAAAAAATCTTTATTTGAAGAACAACAGCTTTGATTAGATATAAAGCCAAATGAGGAAACTAAAGCTTCTCATTCTAAGCTAATATTATTATCATGATAGTATCAAATGGCATTCCAGCCTCAAAATATACTGCTATGTTTTAAAGAGCTATAATACTAGCTTGCAGAGTTACAGTAGCATTGCTTTAAAATATCTGTGGTACACACTATACAACACAATGTGCCTCATACCAATGCAGAGCTAAGCCACACCTTTATAGTGGGAGGTCTTTAATATAGGACTATAGGGAGGCATGTTTCAAATGAATGAGATATCCTGTAGAATCCCCTGTCTGATAAAGGTATATCTTAACATTCAGTGAGCATTGCTACAATGAAAAGAGCCTGTGAAATGAATAGGAAGAGTACTGCCAGACGAAACCTTATGCTTGCTGCCTCACACCGACTTCAATGCAAATAACTATAAAAAAAAAAAAAAAAAAAAACATCTATAAGGTACGTGAAGGACAAAACACCCAATATGGTAAGTGCCTGCTGAGGCAAAATAACAGACTTTTAAAATGTCAGGGTGTCCCCTTGAGGAGACATTGGAAGAGGGGGTGAAAAAACAAGAAAAATTGTGGTTTTGTCATTTAATGTCAGTGGGCTTGGCACAGCTTCACAAGGTTAACATGCCAGAGAATATCAATCATGGGAACCTGTGACTTTCTGTCACATCCACATACATCAACCAGTAAGTGTCTAAGAGGCTTCACTCATCTGCACTGTTCCAGGGGCAAATTACCATCTACTACTGTATACCTGCTAAGACTGGATACTTCAAACAGTGCGAGAGGCGATGCAGTCTTCTCAATTTTCACAAAGGGATAACAGGGTAACAGCAAGGGTGCAACTGAATGTTATTATATGATGATTATTTTACAATTGAACAGCAAAACACTGTAAGTCTTCCATTTGGAGAGAAGGGGAGATGGATAGTAACTCAATAATCCACTACCGCCCTGCGTTTACTGTAGTCTCAACTAATTTAATCAGGAATAATATAAACGGAATGAAATTCGGTGGGAAAACATGTCCTTCACATAATCAATGTAAGATGTGACTATATATACCAACAGCTGAATAGTAATAAGTGTGAAAGTTGCCTGAGCAGTAGGTGAAAAAAGGAGAATGCAAGCAGAGGCAAACCAGATATGACACTACTCCTCATTCTCTCTCCAGGGTTAATTTTAATTTTAAAAGCTTTTATATATTTTTCTATAATGATAACAAAGTATTGGTAGAAGCTTGTCACCACTTTAATGCTCACTAGTTAATATGTTATATTTTGTTTATCTATTCAGTTACTAAGCAAAGTTTAGTTCCCTTATTCTTAGTGTTAAATTAACTGGCTTTAACTCAACTGAAACTGGGTATGACTGTGAAAGTGAAGTATTATCATGCGCACAGTACATCCCAATACATTCATAATTACATATTACGGTATGTTATAGTCTTGACAACTTATTGTAAATTGAGTTTAAGAGTAACAAACTTGCAAGATAGATAAAAAATAAAGTGTTATCTTTCTGTTATAAATACATTTGTAGGTGATAGGTGGCATATGGAGAGAGAGAGAAGGGAGGAAGGAGAGAGAGAGAGAGAGAGAGGGAAAAAAATATCCTCTTTGCTAATGGATTTTATAATTGCACAGTTGCCTAGCAATTCTTAATGGTTTTTTGCTCTTGATTTTCTTCAAGTCCAAGCAGATTATGAAGCACCAGACGCTTAGTCTGTTTAGCTGTGTGAAAAATGACCTTTGAACCATGCTTTTCTACCAACATCCATTACTAAATCTCTTAGTGTAAAAAAGAGAGGAAACAAAAGGGGCCTGGAAATCCTGTAATATAGAAGGTTATTAATTTATCTTATTACAAAAAAGACAATTTAATAGTTGTACTTAAAAATATACGCAAGTGAAGAAGCACTCTCATCACTATCAGCATGTCATAGTGGATGGAGAGCAGCGATGTTGGGTCTGGTTTCTTCTGGTTCATCACTAGTCAGCTGCACATTCGCTTAAATGGTAATCACAGAGGTCTGAGGGGCTCATACATCACAAGAGGAAATGTATGAAGTCCAAAGAGATGGGCCAATCACATGCTAGGAGAAAACAGAAGATGGGTGGAGCAGGCGGGTGCGTGAGTCAGTAGCACATTTGATAAGGCGGTATTTAGGAGGAGTGCTTTGATAAAGTGAAACAGAAATGGATGGTGTCACTATCAAATATCCCCTCGGGTAAGATGACTGAATGGGATTACAGAACAGCAGGGAGAGGGTTAAGGGCAATAGATTTAGAGAACACATTTGTAATTAGCTGAAGATTTACAGCAGAGCTGGTTAGATCTACCCCAAGAGCAGAGCAAATAGGAGCTAAATATAGCTCTGAACAAGGAACTCTCAACTCCTGGTGGACTCCTAGGCAACACGGCCTCTGGAGCTCACATTCCTCATCTACGTTCCACAAATAAAAAAAAGAAACAGCAGCAAAACGGACCTTGCTACTTGTTCTGTTAGCATGTTTTTGCATTGTGCAACTTTGTGTCTTGTGCAATACTTTTGATTTTCTTTTCTCACACCGAAAATGGCGAGCAAGATAATATTTGTAATAAATATATGTAGTATACCAATATAAATTTAGAGAAATATATCCTTGGAGTTTTGACTTTAACTTTCCACTAAGCCATTCATGTGCGTGCAACGTCTTGCCGTCTTACCTTTCTCTTCTTGAAGGCTTGCCGTGCCAGGTAGCCTCTACATGCAGCTTGGAACAGGATTAGATTACGCTTGGTCTGCTCATCCCTCTGTTCCTCCAGTTTAGCCAAGGTGCCGGCTCTGAAGAACAGCTAGAGCACAAAATAAACAACACACACACACACACACAGACTTACCAAACTGACTTTCAGCCAGTTTAAAATTAATAAGAGATCACGCGATGCTTATCTTACCAACGGGGAAATTATTAGATTTGATGCATTTGTGTGAAACATGAGAGCAAAATAAAAAGAGCTGAACTGACTTAAAAGTAAATAAGTACACTAAAGCAGCAAATCAATAGGAAACAGTGTAATCCGTGGACAACTGAGTCTTATCTAAGTGAGAAAGCCGCGATTAAGTTATTATCTCGGACAATCAGCCTTGTCTGTTTCTAATCTGGGCCAAAGGTAAAACACGGGTAAACAGCCAATTGGACGCAGATCACGTCACAGCCTGTCAATACCTCAGAGGGATTAGGTACTCCAAGTTCATTCCAGATATGATGGCAGCAAGCTATTAAAATTGATGGATGATGACGAAAAAATTGTCTCCACCCAAGGTCTCTCTACACAACAAGCCCCGGTGCTTCATAAATTACCAGATCCATATGTGATTTGTTAACAAAGCAGAAGCTGGAGATGATCAAGCAGCTTTAGCAGGAAAATCTACAAACCAGTAGGGAGGAGTGATGCATTCCCTGACATCACTGAATATTACCTGTCAAATTGCTTAGTGGGGCCTGAAGTAGAGGCTGTCTTTCATTATCATCAGCTGCATGGTACACTCTCTATAGAGCTATGCTGCTTTTAGACATGCGGTTATTTGCAATGGCAGATTTGATCCTGTCTGTGCTTCCACTGCTAGAAGGTTATTTGGGGCTGGTGTAATTGGCATGCAAGTGAGACAGGTTGCTAAGACGCCACCGGAATGCTTTGTGAATGGCCAACTGTGCTTGTCTACGTCTGAGCCCATTTCACACTCCAAAGTGTGGCACCATGTGCAGCTGCCTCCAACCCATTCTTGTGGCATGTGCTTAAAAAGGGCTCTGTACACTGCATATATCTGGGAGCATAAGTTCCACTGTTTTGTACATTATTGTTTCCTTTTATTTTCTTCTTGGCTGATGGCCACTTTCCGGCTGATAGGATTAGACCTCAGTGTGCCAGACAGTGTTTACTGTGATTACTTTACAACGGTCGTGGTGAAAAACAAAGAGGGCCATCAGTTGCGAGAATTTGCTCTAATGACCTGAAAAGAAAGAGGGAATTACGGTCACATCGTCAGGCAGGGCAGAGACGTGCCTCTCGGGTAGCCACTAGCTAAAAGACTGGAAGAAGAGTCGAGACTTGGCAGGTGTCCAGAAGAGAATGGCAGACAAACCTCAAAGGGGGACAGGTGTAATGAAAGACACACTCCCCCAGACAGCAAGTGTCCTTTACCAAAAAAAAATAGAAGCATAAAAAGAGGTGTGTACTGCAGCTCTGCGTTTGGAGCTCACTCTTTAAGAGGAGAGAACCTGGCAGCGATTCACTGTGAATGTTTATTCAGTCATTTTAAAGCTGTTTATTCATTTGAGATGTGGCGGCAGTACTCACCCTGCTCAGACCCATGTGGTAGCTGCTTTTCTCCAAATCCAAGGACTCCAGTAGCTCCTCCGCAGCCTGGGCAAAGGCACAACACGTACACAAATATACACACACTTAAGTCTTTCAACTGCTGGGTCCGGTGGGAACTTCTACTGACACCGTAACAGTTCAGTAGTCCACAGCTCCTCTAAGTTACCATGCTGAACTAATAGCACAGTGCAGTTTTTCCTCTTTGATCACATTCATTCCCAGCTGCATTTTGTTTTGAAAGTAAGACAGTAAGCACGGGAAAAGTTTGGCTCCCCAGAAGCTCCTAACCCCAGCCATAAACCAATTACAACTCGTCCCCCAGAATCCACCTGCTCCTGGCCTATTCTTCATGAACCCCTGGCGGTCTTGCCCCTGTTGCCGCTTTGAGCACATATAGCCTATGCAGATATACACTATCAACCAGCTCTGAGCCTCCCTCGTTGTTCATTGAAGTGTTGTCTCAGCCTTTTCTCTCTACTTGAGCCTCCAGCCTGAAAGACCACATCTAGATTACACCAGGAGAGGTTTGCCAGGAGCACTGAGGGGCTTTTGTTTGCCAGTGTTTCCACAGAAACTAAGGCCCAATACACTGACCCAGGAGAAAAGAGCTTTTCTCCCCATAACTTCATTATTTCTCTCTCTTCCTCACATTTCTATCTAAAAAAACTAACTTTTTTTTAACTGGGCTTCTCTCGCAGAGGAACAATGCACCAATGCACAACACACGCAAACCGTTAGCATCTAAACAAACGTACAGCAAGCTTTAACTATATGCTTTAGCTTTTTTTTTCCCCTTTCACAATTCTTATTGATACATTTATAAAAATAGCATTAATAATGTAAAGCACCTGTACTTATCAAAAGGAAAAGCTTTGGTGTCTGGGTTACAGTGCCCAGATTACAAAAGATAAGTACGTCTACACAAATGGTACTTTGTAGCGTTGAATGCAGTGAAGCACTTGCAAAGCCACAACAGTGATCTGCTTTTTAACAGGCATGATACTGATAAGGTTAAGTTGATTAGATCATTACAATAGCTCTGATAAATGAAGGTTTATTTCTGTGTCAGCTGGCTGCTGACAAATCAGGGGCAGATGTAATGAAGCTGCCTCCTCACAACATTAATCTTTACTGTTCTTGGCCACTGGCGGAGCTGTATATTTTACTACCTCTCTCCCTGATTGACTTACTCTCTTCTCATCCTTCACTATGTAATTCCTCCCGTGCTTCTTGGTGAGGTGCGGCGCCAGTACATCAAAGCGCCGCCGAAACTCCGAGAACACCATGTGATCGGGGTAACCTGTGAAGGTCAGCATTGGATGACATTACATTCTGGAAATGTCTGTAGATAGCAATAGAAATTTTAGGGCAGCCTACATTTCAAAACATATGGACAACGAGGTGTGTGTATCAATACAAGTCCGTAGTATGGGACTGAAACAGCTACCTCACCTTGCCTGTAGATCCGGAGAGCATCAAGCACCTTGGAGCCACGCAGCTGAGCACGGAGCAAAGCTACATCTAGTTGCATTAAGCCGGGATCTCCACCGTCCCCTTGTGCCTCACATTCCCCTCCTTTGAACAGGGATCCACTGAGGGCCCTCAGGGCATCAGCCTTGGGCAATATGCAGTGAACAAAGTGAACCCTGGACCTCCTCACCATGTCAAGGAGAGCATCCTGGAAAACACAGAGCAGCGTCAGGGGCACTGCTAGTAACAGGCGGTACACTAGCTTCCACTGGCGTATCTACAGGAAGTCAGTAGCTTAACTTCGTTCTGACATGCAGGTCTAACAATACTATATACAGTAATCACTTAGTTTTAGTTTTAACACGCAAACACAGGTTCAATCTTCCATCCCAATTCTTTGTAATACCTGAATAAATCCCCTAGAAACCTTGTAAGGACTACTCCCATGTACTGAGAGGCTCACGGAAATCAGCTTTTTTCGCAGAGAAATACACACATTTTGTTATTTGTCCTCACTTGATACGAAGATGTTCTATTTTGTCTGTTTTTTCAACATAAACAAATCACATTTAATCATAATATGTCTCATCACATGCTATTCACGGATTATCATGGAACCATTTGCTTCTTGTCCTCGTTACTTTCATTTTTTTAACACCTGGTTTAATGGGGAAACTGCTTTGTAGTTTTCAGTTCAGACCTCTAATCATGCCATTTTTCACTTTTCGTTTTTGAGATATCAATACCAAGTCCTGAGATTTATTTCTTTTTGCCCTACACATGAGTAGTCCAGGGTTTTTCAGCATAAATACTTATATTCTTGTCAAGCAGCAGGATTAGAAGTAAAACATCTACACAATATACTTTCATTGAATAAGTCTAATCATTTTACAGCTTTGAGCCATGTTCTATCAACCAGCCAGGTTCCTATGGAGCTGTTTAACATGAACCTGAGGACGAGGGTGTTGCTTTGCAGCCCCATTATATTACAAGAACTCAGTTGTTGGTAACGTCAATGATTTAAAATTCTCTGAGTGTCCCTGTAGGGACAAAGTGAGAAAACATAGAGCAACGGCCACACAAGTAGTGCTCTGAGTGTTACAGTCAACAATTTAATGTCTTTGTTGTTCTCACATTTATATTTTAAAAGTTTTGTTTTGATGCCCAGTGGCGTAACCAAATGTGGAATTATCCTTGGGCAAACACATAACAATGAAGTTTGACAGATGCATTAGTTCCCTCCTCTGCTCTCACCACTTGAAGCTTTATCTGGATGCACAAGGACTTCTTCTTCATAGCCGCTACCCCTGTTGTGAAGGTCTTTCTCATGCTAGTGGCCCGTCGCAAGGACAGTTGGGAAACACCTTCGAGGCCTGCAATGGAGCCCGACAAAACAGTGGCTCCACCCGATCGGCTCATGCACAATGAGCTGATGATCTTCCTGCAAAAGATTCCGTACCTTAGCCTAGACTTAAATCACTAGTAATATTTCAAGTAATACACCACCAAAGGTTTTTATTTTTTCCCTTGCATGTCTGATGCTTACTTCTGGGAGTCCTGCAACAGGCTAGCAGCGTTGGTAAAGGCAGGATTCTGCTTGGCATAGTTCAGCCACCCACGGGCTTCGTATTCCACCCAATCATTCCCATGACTGTGGCCCAGCAAGAAATGCCTATCCTTTTCACTCTTCAAGAGGAAAGTGTGACCTATCATAGAGCATGACTCATTATACGATCCATATGCAGAGAGATGACAAAAATGACTTTAGTGTGCGCCTTCTGTCACAAGCCCAACTGAACTTTACTAATACAGTGACGACCAAAAGCAACCTGTTCCTATCTATTCAGTCTGTCCGTGCACTTGAGTCTGAAATGTTTGAATCCATGATACTGTACTGTCATACATAATGTAACGGACTGACTCAAGCATGATTCTGTACACTATGAAAGAGATATGGGTGATAAACTAGAGAGAAAAATCTGACCTATATACAGTAAGGAATAAAATGTGATGCTTTCAGCTGTAGATATTTTAGAGGAGTAAAATGACACTTTTCTCATGGGAGAAGTTTTATAAGCTGTAACCTTGTGGTAAGTGTTGACAAGGTTGCCAACAATACACAAAGAAACAATTTCTCTGACTCACCTCAAGTATGATACTTATCAATCTGTGTAGAATTCAATATATGACTATGAAGAAGGCTTCTCCTGCTTTAGTGGAGAACTGTGGTAAGTCTGAAACTGTTAATATATTATTGTGGAATAAGTTTATTAAAAAATATAACAATAATGATAAATCCTGTGCAGAAGAGTGTTCCCACAAAGTGCACACACATTATGCTCCAACAGAAACAACAGGTGGTTATTGTTTTTATATTAAATATAGATATTAACATATTAGTTGCTTTTCTTTCTTCTAAAATATGGTAATTTTCCATTATTTTCTTTAACAACCTTTATGAGGGGGTTAAGTAGAATGGTTGCCAAGCCAAACGTGTGGGTACGCATGTGTGTGTGTGTGTGTGTGTGTGTGTGTGTGTGTGTGTGTGTGTGTGTGTGTGTGTGTGTGTGTGTGTGTGTGTTTATCCTTTCCTTGCCTTTACTCTCGCCCTCTGCAGGCCCATAGTAGCTAAAGAGACGCTGCAGCAGTGTTTCATCTGACCCCCCAGGCTGCAGTGCCTCCTCCTCCATCAGCCACAACAGACCCCGAGCCTCATCTGTTCGTACCGTCCGTACCTGTCAAATAAAGACATAGACACACATATAAAAACACACACATCCCCAAATGCGCATGGGTCCTTCGGGAAATCTTAATGTGGACACAAAATGCTCCGTTGTACTTTCAGACCTTCAGAACAGCAGCACATAAGCATAACTGACTCCCTCCTTTAGGTTACTTTTTATTTCAACTCATAACTAATACTTAGATAATCGTAATGAATAATCGCTGCCTCAAAAAGCAATAAACCACCTTGCCACAAGGACATTTATATCACTTTAGCCATTTGTTAGAAACACAGTAATGAAATGAATGAACGAGGATTCTTTTCATCCTATGCTTTTCTACCTCCTTGGTACAGTAAAAAGACACTTATGCAAGATTCTAAAAATTATCCTTTAAATGATCAGTGCTGGCCTTTAAAGTCAGTGTTTCATTAATTTACTAGTAGTAAACATACTTCTTTGCTCTATGTCTTCCCCGTATAAGCCACTTGTGGCAAGGTTGATGGTAATAATGACAACAGACATTAAAGTTTCGAAATCATTTGTGGTCCCCACGCCCTTCAGCAGTTATTGTGGTAATAGCGTCATCAATTTAGCTTTTCCCTCAAATCGAAATGGAAACAAAAAGGGTTCATAATACGAAGAGTGGCAAGGGACAAGGGATTAAAAAGTAATACAATTAGTATTTCAATTAGTGTGAACACAGAGAAGAAAATAAAATCCATTCCAGAAGTGATGATCACAAGTGCATGGTAACGGTTTTGTTACCATGCACCATGAAAATGTGCATGTGATGTGACTACACAGCTCAGCTGCTATATCAGCACCAATATTTCATTTCCTTTATATTTCAAAATTAAACAACTCCATGTCCCATGACATTTAGAATAAGCCATTACTGCTTTATGAATGACAAGTCAGGCAACTTGGTTTATGTTACTCAGACCTGAATCCGCACTGAGAACTTAAGAACCAAACACACAAAACCAAACACAAGAACCACTTTAGCAGCGATCAGGAAGTTAGACCGCAGTTCTTATCAGCCGACCACAAGTACAACACAGAGATTCAGTTTGGAGGGGATACATGACAACTGTGAGGCTTGCAATGACTTGAGCATTAAGACTGTTTGTGATAACATACATCTGAGCTACAACAGAAAAAAATATCTGAAGGAGCAAATTCTCTAATCAAAATCCCTTTTTCTGCCAAGCAAGCGTTTTTTAGATTTTACTTTAGAAATAAATTTGAAGCACCAGGGTTATATTTAACCATCTGGTTTACAGTTCACTGCTTCTGATGATGCTCCCGTTAGTGTGAGGAACTTTTAAAAAGTAAAACCACTAGACGAACCGTGATCTAAATCTCTCTAAACTCTGTCAAACCCAAAGGCCAAGCAATGATTTCCAAACCTCTCTTTTTCAGCTTTCAACCTCTTTTTCAAGCCCCTTCCATATTTAAAAACTCACATTAACAAAAACGTCTGATGCTCAAAAATAATATTCATTGTTTAAAAAAAAAGAAAAAAGGGTGCCCAGAGAGCACAATGTGAAAATAGATCATGAAAGGCATACAAGTCCCATAGGTGTTCTGCAAGGCATTCAGAGGTACATTATTACACCAGCACCAGATGCATGCAAGAAAAGATCAAGAAAAACACAACTATGCAAGTGGGAGATGCAGAATAATATAAACACAGAAATGAATACAACAGACACATTAAAACTAGAACTTACCAGCGCTTGACTTGAGGCTTGGTCTACCACTGCCACAGATAGAGATGTGCTCGGCTCCGTCTCATCTAAAGCAACCTCAATGTTCTCCTGGAGGAATAAAAGCAGATTGACAGACTCTTTGATAACTTGTCACGAGGAAAAAGGGAAGTAAAGCAACATTTTCTACAGAGGAAGCAAACGTAAATCTTTTTAAAAGATGAAAACAAGATAATGATTAAAACTGCTCACATTACGTTTTGGAACCACATTTTAAACGAGCCATTCTGTGACCATTTTGGTTTTAGTTCATGTTGGCCAAAAAAAATTCGTAGTCCTGTCCGGAGGTGGTAGCTTCAGATTATCCACAAACTGTGGACTGACTACTGTAGCAACTCAACCATAACCTTATGCTTCAATGAGCCCAGAGAGATGGCCTCCATGCAACCCTGGCCCAGCTGAATGTGTTAACATTACAATTTAAAAAAATACCTAAAAGGAGGCAAATCATAGGTGAGTAAATCAGCAACTATTTTGATGCCCACTTAATCTTTTACAACCACTATCAAGCATTTGTTGATTTCAGTTTCTCAAATATAGCTGCGTCCTTACTTCTACTCCCAGCTACTGGGAAATCAGATGTTCTGCAGATAAGAAGAAACCAGCACTGCTTCCAATAACTATACCCACAGGTGTCATCGAAAATTTAGTTTAAATCCTGACGTCCCCTTATGTCAGGGGAGAGGCCGCAGGCAACCATAACAATTCTCACAAATATTAAGGATGGTGCAATACGAAAAAAAATGCATGAAAGCTAAAAGAAACAACAAATCTATTAGAAAAACTGAACATTTGTCATTTACTTAGACTGTTTTTGCTATTGGTAAATGGAAACTCCAAAAGATTTCATTACTGTTGCAGATGATAACATTTCTGGGATAAAGTGGAAATAAATATGCAAAATCACTTCCACCAGAGCAAAACAGGCGTGCAGAAACACACAGTGGCAAAGTGCAGGCCGCACTAGAAATGTGGGGAAAATGTTGGCAGTGCTAACAGTGTAGCTATGACAGATGCCAGTGTTCAAGTTGGGTGTGTATGTGAAGTAGACTAAGAAAATATTTCTTCTCTGCTGTGGAGAGTCAGTGTGTAGAAGAAATATAAAAACTATCCACACAGCTGGAGCACTCAGAGATTAGTTTGAAAATATAAAGCGTTATGTGTTTTGTGTGTGTGTATCAGAGTTTAAACTGCCTGTCAATGCCATTGTTGATACTGTGTGCTGTTTTAAATGAGTCTGACCCAGTTTCAGATGACAGTTTCACAGCTTCTTATATTTTCAAGTTGCACTGACGAGTGGAAATTTCAGTACACAGATTTATGCAATACTTCATTTCGCTGCAATTCCCTTTCTCCCAGGGAGAAGATGTGGGCGGGAATGTGGGCGGGAAATCCCAGGATCCACATTCACAATAGTAAAAGTAATACAATCAGAATTTCTGCTTAACGTTAGTGTGTGCCATAAGCTGATTTTTGAATAAAGCTAATTTTTTCTGAGATTTAAGTTGGATGAATATTTGTAAAAGCTGCCGTGTATATACACTTAATTATCTTAAATTTATAGGAACGGCTGTGCCCAGTTGTTACGGTCGTGCACTGCTAGAGAGGGCAGAAAAAGAATGGTTCCTTTATCTGGGAGCAACACCACGTCTGTGCAGCTGGGCGTGTCTCCCAAAGGCAGTTGTGACTGACTTTACTTTGATCTCACCAGAAGAGGTGAAGACTGGCATCACTAATGAGAAGGTCTAACACATGAACTACTTTGGCTTGTCACAGCTTGTGACAGGTGGGAGGGATAGTGTATCTGATGTGTGAACACATACGCTATTGGAGTTGATATATCTGAGAGAAAGCCGCAGACAAAAGGGAGAGAGAGAGAGAGAGAGGTAGATGTAGAAGGAAGAAAGACACAATAATGAGAATGAGGCAGTAAAGTATGCGCACACATCCTTACGTCTTTGTATCTCTCCAGCTCCTGAACGAAGGTACGCTGGTAGAAGAGGGTCTGCAGACGCTCTTGAGTGTAGTTGTGGCATAGGTCCTCGAAGGTCGCGCCGCACTCGCGCTTGGCCAGCCTGGGGTTTTGAAAACCTGGTGTGTCCACAATGAGCAGAGAGCAAAGGGAGTGCTGGCCGGATTTCAAGGCCCTGAAGCACAAAGGGAAAACACACTTATACACATCAACATTAGCATCGGGATTCTTGAGAATACATTTTATCGATTATTTTCACAGCATATAACCCCTAGTTTTAACCTTAGCTTTCTTAATCACATCCCAAACTTTAACCTCAGTAGAAATAATGCTCATTTTAGTCTAAAACCCGAAGCCATAAACTTAACATAGGCTCTAAAAAACTAACACTGTCTGGACAACTATTGCTTGATCCCCCAAAAAATTAAAGCGTTTTTTTCCAAGATGCCACAAAATGTGTAGGCCTATTAGCCTATAAGGAGTCTTCTACCCATTTCCATCACAAGGCAAAGCATCCAAAAAACCATGACATCTTCATATTGATTCAGCCTCAGTAAAGAACTATAGCAGAAATACTAACCGGTTTATTAAAGAAATGAGAATAGTGAACAGTTCGGAGTAAAGCCCAGACGCCATGGCCTCTAAACACTCTATGGCTGTGGCTTTGGATCCTGTATGAGAAGCACCCAGACAGATAAAAAGGAGAAATAGTTAGTTCACAATAACATCTCCATCAACAAATAACATGAAAACTGTCTAAAATGATCTGAGCTCTAAAACCTTGACTAAAACTGTAGTCAACACATTTGCTACTGAAAGCATTGTATTTGAGCATATTATGCCCAAAGGCATAAAGTGTTCAAACGGGATCTGGAAATTGTCTCTGTAAAGCGTTGTTATTTAGGACTCAGGTGCTTCCGAACTGGCCAGATCAAACAGTGCACACTGATGTCTGCGCCTCGCGGCAACAGCCACCTGTTAGCCACTCGTAATTCATTCCACTATCACACAAAATACTGAATTTAATATGCTTGGGGGATATTTTCATGTTCACACACACACACCTATAATTGTATGTTCATGTGTGAGGAGAGATAGAGGGAAGGTGAAAGTGAGGTCAGTTATGTCCATTCCTACTGTGATGGACTTTTAACTGTATCCTCGTGCCCTTCAAAGTGTGTTGCAGTCTTGGTGGAAGTCAGAGCGCTTCCACGTGTGGAAAATCAATGTGTGGCAATTATGATTTCAAGGACAATGAATGAAGAGTGGATCCAAAATTGCTTGTCCCGACATAGTGTGTGTACTTATCTGTCAATAGCTATTGTAAAGCTGTGGTATTCATTACCAAGATAAGCTTTACTTTCTCCAGGGCATGCAATTTCCCTCAGGTGATGAACAGAGGCGTATGTGTGTGCGCATGTGTGTGTGAAGCACAGTGAGAGTGACAAAGAGAGGGAGAGGAGCTGTGAGGAATAAAGAGGAAAGAGTCCGGTTGTAAATGCGGTCTGTGGAGTACCTGCATCTGCTGTGCCATTTTCGTCAGAAGCCTGGCGCACGGTGCTGGCTCTGGGCAGGGCGCCCTTGGCCTGGTGCTTGAAGATGGAGGAGGAGAGCTCCTCCAGGGTGCAGCCCAGCAGGTAGGCTGCCTTCTGGGCCCATTCATGACGTGAAAATTGTTTCCTGCCAGCTGAGACACGTGCATGAAAACCTCCATTAGTCCTTCTGCCAACTCCCCCAGGCACATGGCTAGAGAGGTAGCTTTGTGACAACCCAGTCTCTGGCAGGGTAGGATTATGTCTGTGGTCAAGTTGACATGCACTAAAAACATGTCCAGAGTGTTGCTGGCTCAAGCCCATTTTATTATTGTTGAAAATCACATCCCCACTAACTTCAGCGACTGCGGTCTCATGTTCAAAAAAATATCTACAAAGTTGAAATGATAATTGCCCCTTTTATTGTCTTGAGGATGAAAGTTAAAACTTATCATTAGCAGACAAAATTAATTTATTTACATAGAGATCTCTTTTGGGAAACACAAGTTTCTCTTTGATCCAATGGCTGAGTGATGGAAGCATGCAGATATGAATGCAAGCATCAGTTTAATTCACCATGAAGTGGTATCTTCTTAGACTTAAGAGAGAAACTGGGGGATTTCACACAGAGAGTGGAGGGCTCTATCTGTTTCATCAGCACTGCAGAAGCCCCACATGCTTCTCTGGATGATAAGCAGCACACTTATGAGACAACCACATGTATTTATATAGCTGCTTTGATAGATACTCACCACCACAATTATTTTAATTTCAGTAAAACATAAAAGAGTGAGTGAAACTGGGTTTGCCAACATAAGCGAAGATTACTGAGACAAATATTAAGAAGTGTGGCATTCCCTTAGAAAATAAAGCTACACATGTGAAGCATCTACACTTTAAAAGCATCTAGACTCTAAATGTTGGAAGTCTTTTTTTCTAGCTATACGGATTAGACATACATGTTGGTTATACAGTCAAAATTAAAAGCAAATTCATTGTGTCTTTAATTAGCTGTGATGGATCAGAGACCATTGCTGCCCTCTTGTGTTCACGCTATGTAGCTGCACCTTCAATGAGCCTCTTTTTTCAGGTTGCATTTGAAAGCTCAATCACAAACTAACTCCTGGCAGCAAAATCCTATCTAGAGCTGTAAAGTATTTTCATGAATTAATTCATTGCAGAAAAACTTCAATGTAAATCAATGCGTTTACTCTTGGTCACAACACGTATCCCTCTATGCATTTTTACCTCATCAGCACCGCTTTGTGTTAAACAAAAGGACAGAAACTCTAAGTCCATAATTTGCTCAGTAATTTGCAGATCAGAACGAAGTTGTTCCATGTCTGTGTTCCCAACAACAGATGCTACGCGGCAAAAGATTCATTCCAGGAATTTTTTTAACTGTTTGGGGATGGTTTTATCCTGCCATCAAAAATATTGGCAGCCAGATGGAGGGGATCACTGAAAATAAAAATTGGCAAGCAATTCTGCACAAGTGACTAGCAATTACAGTTCAAAGAGAAAATTTAACAAAGATGTTCAAAACAGAGCTCCTATCAATGGCACTATACAGTCCCTGAGGTTTTTATGATTATACAACATATATTCTTCCAAAACTGAGAAAGCCGTGCATCGAGTTAAATCATTTGCATAGAACATCTGACATGCACTACAGAGAGTTCAAGTGACTAACATACAAAGAACTAAAAACGTCAAACACACTTACAAAAAGTCATTTCTGATGTAAGTAATTAAAGACCTGAAATATATTGTTTGGAAGGACATTTATCTGAAAAACAGATAATTTCATCCATAAAAACGGAAAATGTTTTTCAGACTACTGTACTAACAAACCTCCCCAATATTACAAATGCTCCTGACAGCATCAGCCTGAAAAGGCTAATTTTAAAATAAAAGTGAAATGCTGTGAGAGGTCTATTATTTTAGAGCAAAAAAAACTCTCTTATGTTAGGTTTCATCATACAAATAGAATCAAAGACAGGAACAAATCCTTGTGTTTAACAGAACTGCTGTTCCCATTAGTACTCTGATGCATTTTTATGACAAGATAAAAGGTTTCTCAAGATTTAAGGTCTGAATGAGATTAATGTTTCTGCTTTCGTTTTCTGTCCTTGAGGTGCAACAGTGTTTCCTAATAATTTCCTCAAATAGTTTGCCAGTGTTTCAGGTGCTGTAACAAACGGGGTTTGTTGAATATGATCTTTCTGTACAGATAACTAAGCTCAATCAGACAGAGTTTAATATCCATCAGACAGACTACACTCCATCACTTCCCCTGCTGTACGTGAGCAGTAACAGCCCCACACTACGAATACCAGATCCTGCGGGAAAAAGCTGTGACAAGGGGTTTTAAAAGGTAGGAGCTCAGCCTATAATCACCAGGAACATAGCCAGGACACAGTCATCTACATTGCTGCTGCTTAAATTTTGATTTTGAGCTGTAGAACAGTGTAGTAGAGCAAAGTATATTCGAACTAGCTATGCACAGATGTCTTTTAGAGTGCATAATTCATTTATCTGTATTACAGCTGTCTTGCATCACACAGAAGATGTTACCTACAGTGAGATAATGCAGCCTTGACATTTGTGATATTACATAAAGTGTTATTAGTATAGTTTTAGCTATTACAAGGGTATTTGGCCTGTTTTCATCATATTCTGTGATGTTAGAGTTATACTGTTTTCAGTAGTACAGAAATAAGGGAGGTACCTTTGCATCTTTGTTATTGGTAAATGTTCTCATTCTGAATAATATTATTCACAGTAATATTAGTATGAGATAGAAAAGAGCAAACCAAAAGGTGAGTTCAGCAATCTGACCTTTAGTAGCTCCTGCAGCTCCAAGATGGTAGATGGCCCCAAGGATGAGCCAAAAGGCCTTCTGCTCATCGCCACTGATGCCTAGAACCTTCATGGCTGCTAGCAGCTTGGAAAACTGCTGAAAGGCTCGCTGTTTATCCTCGGTCTGACAGATAGCACATATATTTACATATAATTCCTTGTAGAACAATAACTAATACAGTGACTTAGCCATTATGTAGCCAAGCACATTGCTGGGAGTCTGACTAATCTCTTAAAATACTATAAGCAAAATTACACTTGCAAAGGTTCAACAACTTATAATACAATTTCCGGCTGATTTTCATTTCAACTGTACAAATGCAATTTTAGAATTTGCCAGTTAAAAGCCAAGGCTGGCTGATGTTTCAATAGCCTAGAACAGATGTTAGTAGAAGTCACAGGTTATTTAATGCTGCTTTAACTGATGATCATCAGATCAAGGCTGGTCATTGCAATCTCCTCACTTTCTTTAGTCCTAAAGCCCATCCTGACTTATTGCTTTGTGACAGTAAGACGACAAATAATATAAATGGGTTTGGTAGTGAATTTATTCCACGGCTTGTCAATTTAAGATCATAAATGAAGTACCAATAATGTGGGTGAATGAAGTGCAAACCAACAGCAAAGATTTTCTTCAGCTACATATTAAACCTTATAACTTGTAAACATGCTTTTGTTTTTGTTTTTTTGTTTTTATTTCTGGTTATGGGGGAAAAAAGGCCATTCTGACAAGTAGCATTTACCTTAGTCTGAGGTACGATTCCAAATGCATTGTTTTCAGCAAAGTGATTGAGATGCAGCTCAGTTCTGAGGAAAAAAGGGCAACGTCCAGTATGAAACATGACTACAGAAGAAAATGGCAGCATTATTTAAAATCATTAATATATCATTGCAACATAACACAATAATCACGTGCACTGTGCTTTATTGTGCAATTAGTTGGCACATTAGTATTGATGCTAACCTAAGAGAGCTATCTGCTCCAGCCATCAGGTAGGTAAAGACATTAAAAGTGGATTCTCCCTCTGGTCTTCTTGTCACCCTCATCTTCTCCAGAAGCATGGTCTGCAAGGCCACAGCGGAACCGGATATTTCCATGAAAGAGAATAGCATTTAACACAAACAGTCGACATTAGCATAATAACAAGGCCAGTTAGAGTTGGATGAAATGACATGATAAGTGTTGATTTGAACCTGGATAGAAGCTGAGGTCACCAGGCCTGACTGGTCAAAGTCCAAGGAAACAATATGGGAAAAGCGACTAGCATTTCCATTCAAACAGGTAGAGGCATTCCCAAAGGCCTCTAAAACTGTGTAGACCGCCTGCCATTTCTCTGCTGCAGACCACAAAAAAGATACAGCAGTTATTTGTGAGAAATAACAAAAGTGTACAATTAATTCAGGGTTTTTGTTGGGGGTTTTTTTTGTGAATGGGGGGTGGGGGCTATTCAACCTACTGGAGAAGGTTTTGTTAGTGCTGCCAGCAACAGTAACCAGATACTGGATGATGTGTTGACAGTTGGTAGTCTTGCCACTACCACTCTTGCCCAACAAGACGATGGACTGATTCTGCCGAGTGGTCAGGAGGTTCCTATAGGCAGCCTGAGCCAAGCTGTAAATGTGAGGGGCTGTGTCCTCCCTCCTGCAGCCTTTGAACATTTGCATTACCTGTAAAAAAAAATATATATATATATATATATATATATATATATATATATATATATATAATAAAAACATGAGGGTTTGTTCATTGGGATTACACTCTCATATTCTGCTGTTCATGAGGGATGTCTCATGTGCTCAGGCTGCAGCCTACCTTCTCCGAGTACATCGACGGGGCACTAATGGGGTTAATGACCACCATGTTTGGCCCAGTGTGGGTGTGCACCAGGTTACCACCATACCGCTGCCGCAGGGAGTGCATTACACTCGACTCATTCAAATACTGCAGCGAGGCCAGGTCCTCTACTCGGTCGAACATCGGAGGGTTTGCCTGGAGTTCAAAGTCAGAGCAGGTCACTTACCCACCCAGTGTCATCCGTAATTGATAAGATTAAGAGTCGATTTGATGATTAAATACCTTTTCTACATCATCTTCATCCACATCCAATAAAGATCCATCACTCTCCAGGCGGATTTTCACCTTCCCATCTGGCAGACTGCCTGTCTCCGTCTTCAGGAGAGTTGCTGCATGACCACAAAGCGAGGACCTAATTTATCATGACACATGATCTCGACCTGAATGCAAAAGCGCCCTCTAATCTTACATGTCTGATAATGTGTGGGCAGTTGTATCCCCCTCAATAATGTCTAAACCTTATTCAAATTAAACAAGTGTTCAACATTGAAAGATGGTTGGTCTACGGCAATGGCTCACAGCCTGTGGTAAAACGCAATGGCGTACTAAGGTAACAATTTTGAAGTGTTTTCTGGGAGGAGAGTGCTTTGAAATACTTGTAAACAGAAGGTACATGAAAGAATATAAATGCAGAAGTTTTTACTAACCCAAAGAAAATCCATCCTTGTGGACAAGCCATACTTTTTCTGTGTTATACCAAGCTCTCTCTGTCGTTATCTGCTCCTCAGTCTTTCCCTGTTAGGATAGATTAGAATAGGTATGAGAAAAACTTAAATACTGGATCCTGCAAATGAGATTTTCACAAGCACCGATTAACATGCGGCTCACATTTACGAGGCATGCAAGGGTAACTGAATTCATTTAGGGGGGGGGCTTCTTTTAATGTGAAAACACGTATGATTTTGACCGAGCTGGTTCATTTTCATATTTCACCTCTAGCTGTTATGTCCATTAGACATCGGCTAGGCCGTAAAGAAGAACTAGAGCTCCCATGCCTCCCCTTTTAATGCACCTTACAGAGAGAACTCAGTGAGGGTGCGGTGGATTTTATGTGCTCACCAAAAAGACATCACAGATAGAAGCTGAGAGGCGACTGTTTCCTTACAACCAAGTACATCACATACGCAAAAAATACATAGGCTTTTTACACACAGCAGAATAAAGATTGAGTAGCTGCACCAAAACTGCTTTGTGTTTTCTTTTCTCCCACTGATTGAGACGTGGGGAACTCAGAAAGTAAACAGCTGAGCGCTGAACCTGAGGAAGATACTTCTCATATCTACTTCTATTGGTAGCACTACAAGGAAGATGAATCCAGGGCTTTGTAGGTGGTGGTATTGCCTCAGTAACTACAGAACCATTCTCCCAAACCCATTTACTAGTTCATCACACACACCAAACAAAAAACCTGCAATACACATATCACTCTGAAACACAAGAGGGATGCAAGCAGAACAACTATCACTTGTAGCCATGGTCAGACCTTAGCTGCAGCTGAATGCGCTGACTGTAGGATGGCCACGGGGTCTTCAGCAAGCTGGGACTGCATGGTAAAAAGGAAGGAGCACAAGTCAAAAGAGGAGCCAGTATTTTTGGTGACTAGTTTCAACACATTTGCACAGCAGAAACAATACGAACTATGTAACTATAGGTCACAAATCATTAGTAGTCATCACACGTAGTTCACCAAGGAAGCATTACAATAAAATGGCATTAATGAGCAGGGATTACAAGGTGCATTAAAGTACAGTGTGTTGGTATGTGGGCATGAAAATCCATTTTCTACCATATTACCAGTCACAGGTAATGAGATCAGTAGCAGACAGTAAGGTATAAATGCCAGGCAGCATGCAGCCAAGTGTAGAACAATGTAATAGTCAGTGCTAATGAACCTAGCAATAGAGATGTTATGGTACTGAATAAACACAAAGATATAATGTACTGCAATTTAGAGATATGTTATCACCTCAAGCAAATTCAGGTATCACAAACACCAATTTCCTAAGAATTGCTAAAGTGCAGAGCGTTGTGAATCTGTTAACTGTTTGCATGTAAGTACAGTGTAACCTCGGTATGTGTCTCTTCTTGCGGGTGTGGACAGCAGATCCAGTGAGAGCCGAACACAGCTGCACATTGCGTGAATTGTAAACTGAATTTAGCACTGTCTAAACAACAAATTTAATTTATTTATCTGACGACCTCTGAAACTCACCAAACTTCGGCAACCAGTGCCGGTTATTAGTAAACTCCGGACCCTCGCACGAAGCCAGCACAAAGCCGCACATATTGTCAAAGAGAACAGTTCTAGCAATCTACAGAGGAGGGAGTGCAGCAAACCCAACAGTCAAGTACCTGAGAGGATTTGAGGCCTGTGGCACGCTAACCATGCAAACAGCAAAGAGAAGAGCAGCAAGTCAGCACCCAATAAGACACAGAGAGGCACGGAGATGAGAGATAATTTAAAACAACAAGGGATCAAAGCAAAGAGAAGGTATAGGAATAAGTGCCTTTCACTGGCTCTAGGAGAACAAACGGCAGGCATCCGGCACTGCCAAATAGTCCAACACTACCAAGAAAAGCACACAATGCCAAGGGACAGGGTACATTGTTGTACAGTAGGATGTCCAACTAATATTACACAGTGAAGAAACAAGCAGTCCTTCCTGAATTTCGCTAAACTTTTTGTGACGTTTTTGGCCTGAAATGCCTGATTTTGTGACAGCTTTTTCAGAAAAAAATCCTGATAAATGTTTTAATCTTTTTATGGTGCGTACATTTTTAAGGTTTGGTTGAATTTATTATTGCAATTGTAGCATTGCAAACTTCAATTTCAGGAAGGGGCTGAACAACAAACAAAAACTGTACCAATAACTCGTACACTTTAATAGAACTATAGATATTTATACACACGGATCTACAATTATCCACTAATCCAGCTTATGTATTATAAACATTCAGGGAACACAAGTTATATTTACTCAATCCAGCTCATTGGTCTTTTCTCCCAAACTCTGTGAGCCATGGAAACGATGTCTTTGGTCTCACAGTTTCACACAATGTGGCAAAAACGGAGAAAAGCCTATTGGCAGTCAAGAATCTTTGTACAAGCCGAGATGTAAATTTTGAATCCATTTCTCTCTGACTGGGGAAGCAAGCAGTTATCTCAGGCTGGTCACAGGTTTGCTAACGGACGGCAGGTCCAAACCAAAAAACCTGAGAGGAAGAGAAGTTACATCGTTGCCACTGACGGTGAAGATCCTCCTCACACGCTTGTAATCGTCATCTGAGGGAGTCGGCTCTCGAGCCTACAGGTGAATTGCAGGACCAACAATTGCAGATGGATAGCCACAAAACAAATGATCTAGGGGTAACTGTTGTGATTTTCCATTTCAAACTGATAACTGCACTCAGCATTTTATGAAAAAAAAAAAAAAAAAACTGTCAAATGCTTTTGAATGTAAAAAAACACACATAGTATTTTTGCAGCGAAACACACCTGTTCATTCGGAGCAGCCTGGGCCTCGGGCAGTGTAACAGGTGATGGCTTACCATTGGGGGCCACCAGGGGACAAGATGTCTCCTTTACCTTTACACAGATTATGTAAATATTCACAAAGACACAGACAAACATGCACACACAGAGATGGAGTTACCATGGGCAGACGATGAGGAGGAGGACATTTACAATGAAGGTGTTTGTATTTTCATTAACTTTGGATTCAATTTAATCTGTCTGCAATTACAACCAACTTTTAAAGATGTTTGTTCCCACTATTTCTAGGTAATTCAATCAGGAAATGGGAAAGGGAAAATGACTATCAAAGGAAATTGGGTCATTAAGCAATGCAGCTAAAGAATAATGGGTGAAGGCAATGGCTATTGAAGTAACAAGGACTTGTTTTAAGCAATTAATTTAACACATTCTCAGCTGACTTCTCATCAGAGGAACAATATCTAAGGAATCGTAGCGTAGCACCTGAAATTAAAGCATAAAAAGTTCTGCAACATGTAGTTTAAAATTGTAGCACTGGAATCAATAATACTTGTTATATTTCAAGTTGAGGTTGTGTTGCTAAAAACTCGTGATATCATGATAAAATCATTACTCTTGAAATTGCTCGGTGTGAATCACTTTTTGAGCTATTAGGATGTCGTAGTTCTGTCGTTTTTTTCTCTCTCTAATGTGATTTCTAACTAATAAAAGAGCCTAAAGTTGAACCAAACTTCTACACACATGAGTTATTATTTTCAAGGGATAATTAGAATGTTTAAATATTAGTGGATGGTGTCTGCAGTGTTTTCGTGTTATTGTCGCATGGTCTGTTGACATGCAGCTACTTTGAAAGCTAAACAGTAAAATCACTGCACAGCACAAACCCTAAATGTCAATTTCACTTTAAGTTTAGCTGACATCCTGATGCTGCCCTTAATACCTGAAACCTAAATCTCTCCCTAAATCGCAAAACACAATGTCCCTCTGCAAAAATACCAGGTGCATATCTCCAAAATGAAATCCCCCCGCTCCATGGCCAAATACCCAACTGTTCACCAGATTTCATGGACATCTGCTGATAAACTTTTCAGATGGCCTGCTGACAGCAAGAATGCCAAAGAAACGAAATAACGGGACAAAAACAGAACCTTGCCTTAGGTACAAATTCAAACAAGGACTATCAAAGCATTCGAAACTTCTACAAATTAACTTTGTTCTAACAAATATTTTTAAAATTGTTGAAGCTAACTTTAGGTTATACAGCTCAAAGCTGCAAATGGTAAATATAAATTAACTCCTTTCTTCTTTCCAACTACCCCCCTGCTGATTACCTGCATTGGATGTTTTTAGTCAATCCCAATCTGGAAGATACCATCATGGATGAGGTTGGATCGTGGGAAGACAAAGTTAACTGGTATCTTCTAACTTCTGATTCACTGAACATATGTGATCCAGGCACATGGGTGGGGGGGGCAAGGTTAGTTTGAAAACAAGCAAGCAGGGGTCCTTGAGGAACACAATTGGGAACCACTGGTCTACAGCAAACAGAGCACAACTCCAATGTTCTGCCTGCAGAAACAGAAAGTAATGAATCCTCGCTCAAAGCTGACAGACAGCACCATCTGAGCAAACTACCAGAGTGCAGGTCACAGCCACCACCTTCTACGTGACGGCTGCACCTGTGCCACACAGCTGAACTGAGCCCTGAACCCTATTGCCCTGAACACTTAGTATTTATTTTCCTCAATTAATTTCCTGAGCTATGTTGACCTTGAGTGGGCACATTTTAGTCGAAATTAAATCACGTTGTCTGTGTTTCATGCAGTATTAGTTCAGTTTGCAGTGCACATCTGGATAGATTTTGTAGTTACACTTAGTTTCAGTTATCTTTGCCTAAGCTGTAACAACATGGATTTATTTTTTGTTTTTCATTCTTAGTCGTTTAATTCTTTATAACTAATAGACTAATTGTTAAGTTTGGTTGTTTATAGTTTGATAGTTTTTCAAACTAGTAGAATTAGTTTTTTCCGTTACCCCGTGTTTATTAATGGTCCCATGAGCCATTATTTGTTCTCCTGTGTGTTTAGTCTTTTAAGTCAGTTTCTCTGTGTTAGTTAGATTGTTCAGTTAGAATTAATTTTGCAGAGTTAACGTTTCTTTTCTTATGGGTCCAGTTTATCATTCCTTTTTTTTTTTCCACTTTTTGTGGGGAAATAAAATAAATCGGCCTGTTGTCCTCTAACCTGGCTGCTCTCTCCCTCATAGGCGCTATGAAAGCATATAAAAGTTCGTAACTGCTTTAAATTAACATTTCCTTTTTGTTTAAACATAAAGAGGCTGGCTTCCATTATCCAGCTCTGAGCAGCAAATGGTGGTACAGGATCTCTAATCAACTGTTATTAGGAAAAAGATGTTTAATTGACAAGATCTGTTTAGTTTAATAAAATACAATTTAACTCCTGTCTTAAAAAATGATCCCAAAAGACCCTTAAAGTCAGATCCCTGTGGTTTACAACACACAGAGAACAACTCCAATGTTCTGCCTGCCGAAATTGACAGTAATGAGTCCTAGCTCAGAGCTCATAGACAGCTCCATCTGACCACACTACCAGAGTGCAGGTCATGAGCACACCCTTATAGGAGCTAATGAAGTGTGTGCTGGTACATGCACCCTGCTTCTCTTCACTTACTCAGGGTGGCTTTATTATGTCAAGGATCGTTTTTCTCAGAAACCGAGAGTTACCTTTGGAAAAAGTGTCATTAGTTTTGTTAGTACCACATACATGATGTATCTTAAATTTTCTTAAAAATATTATAATGTATCTCTTGAAGCAAATCAGCTCCGGTTGAAGTCTGTAGGGGGTAAATATCCTGTGAAGGTTGCTTGTATATGTTGTTATCACACAGCATGCTCCACCCAGAGGTTAGCAAGCAAACATGCACTCATTTTCAGACAGTACCTCAGGCTTCTTTACAGCCACTAGACGAGGTTTTGGGATAAAACCTGCAGGCGGAGCCAGGGGGTCTGTCTTAGGGACAGGGATGAATCCTGGAGGTCTTGCCAGGGGATTTTGTTTTGGCGGTGCGGGACTGGATTTTCTGGCAGGGATGAAACCAGGTGGAGGAGTCAACAGACTCTGTTTGGGGGCAGGGATGAAACCAGCAGGCGGGGCCAACGAATCAGGTTTGGGAGCGGGGATAAACCCAGGCGGAGGCGTGAAGGGGCTCGACTTTAGTGGTGCGGAGCTTGCTGCGGTAGTAGTGGGCACACTTGGGGATGTTGTTTCTTCTGTTTTATCCGCAGTAGGTTTGTCCTCCTCTTCTTCCGCCTTTGCTTTCTCCTCCTGCTTTATCTCTTCATTCTCATCCTCTTTGCAGTCCTGGGTGCGGGTGCGAGGCCGGTGCTCCTTAGTTCGACCTCTGGCCATTAGGCTGGTCAGGCCCATGGCGATATCATCCTTATCCTCCCTTCCAGTTTTAGTGGTTTTAAGCACAGAATCTGCAACACTGGCACTCTTGGCAGACTGATTGTGCTCCTCTGTCCCAGCAGGAACCACACGTCTAACAACTCTTCTTACAACTCTCACAACCTTTTTACCACTAGAACTCTGCTCCTCACCTGCAGTGCCTGGCATTGCCACGTTACTATTGGACTCTTCAGCTGTTGATGCGGTTGACTTTGGACCACTTCCAGTGTCTAGCCCAGGTTTTGTGACGGCCTGAGTTTGAGTGCTAGCTACATCAGACTGGATATAAATGGAACAAGGCAGAAAACAGTGCAGATTATTCCCATAGCTGATCCAGATAAACTGTCAAAGATTTCAAAAGCAGGTTCTGAGCTCTGAAACTCTATACAGGGGATTATTCAAACATTGAAATGAAAGAGCTTGTCTATTTTCATTTGTTAAACCCTCACTCGAGTCAATGTATGCAGTCAGGTCATCTGATTCAATATTTTCATTCAATTTTAAGACTGGAGCTTATTGACTAATTAAATTATGCTTTCTATTATGCACAAAGCTGTCAAAGCTTCCTGTGATCAAGACTCACTGAACAGCCATGCCAGCAGTGCAGACACGCTCACTTTTTGAGAGAGACTTACACTCCCAACCAATAAAAGAACTTCAACTATTTCTGGAGCCATTTTCCTTTGTAAATGAATGTATATAATAAATGTATGAAGTGTAAGTTTTGCTCTTATTTGTTTCAGTCGATGCCTTGATCTAGTTTTAGAACTTGTGTAAAAAATCTGATTGCATTTTTAGGTTGTTTAATGAAGAAATACAGACAAAGTGACAGGGTTCACAAGCGTCTCTGAACAACATCTGAAAAACAATTTGATTTAGAAAAGTTTTTACGAGTTAAAGTTTTTATAAAAGAAATTTATACTACAGTATTTGCACAAGGTAATTATACCAAGAAACACTGAATGTTTTTTCAAGTTACTGGTTTAATGTTAATGTAGTTATAAAAAGGTCAAATTTTAATCAAAACATCTTCATCACTGGCTTTTCATTATTGTTATTCTCTAAGACTCGGGCACACAGTGTAGCGTACTCAGTGTAGATAATGATTAGACTTAACTGATGTCCTTTTACCAAACATGCTGTAATCATCTTCTCTAAATAGACGGTGCCCTGATTACATGTATCAGCCTACACATTATCACCTGTTCCAACATTCGCTTGCTTAGAAAAAAAGGTTTTTGATTGCAGAACATGGCTATAAGGATTAGTAGCCTAATTTCAGCAAACAAAATGGCTAACTGCACTGAATATCACGTGAAGCAGTGCCCAAAGCATGCAGATGAAAGAACACTTACATCTGGCTTGTTCTCAACTTTAACCTACACAAGAGAAAGCAACAATAAAAATCAAACCACAGTATGCACTAAATATTACATGGAACGTAAAAAGTTCAGTTCACAACAAAATGCAGATAGGAACTGTGTGGTAAAATAACGAAAAGAAAAAAAGAAAAGCATGACTTCCCTTTTGCTCCCAGAATGAAAAGCGTGATCTATACGCCATGATGGAAGGCCAGTAGTCATGGAACAAGCTCGGTAGAGTGGAGAATAAATATATGGAATGATGAGGAAAAGCAGAGACAGGGAAGGAGTAGAAGCACGATGAAGAATAAGAATTTAGGGGTGAGGGGCAGGATACTGTGAGAACAGAGCACATGAAGAACATAATGAGATGAATTATTTGCTTTCTTCACAGCACAACACACATTTGGAAACCATGAACAATAAGATCTCAAAAAATAACAACTAATACGAAACAGGAATACAAGTGTGTATTCACCATCATCTGCTGCAGTCTTCTAAAATATATGTGGCCCTCACCCTCCATCCATCATTATAACTATGCATGAAGGACTGCCCTTTACCTCAATCTGCACACTAAAATGATTACATACAATGCTGGTCATTTGTTTCACTTGCAGCGATGACACAAAATCAATCAGAAAACATACGACTGTTCCACACAGCAGAAATTATGGCTGACGCCAAAAAGCATTAAAGCCAGCAATACATGCAGCCAGCAATAAACGGTCATTCGACGAGGAAATCAAACAAACATAATTCCAGTGTTTACATTTTTACACACCACTATACTTAACGATCAGGCTAATATTCAACTTGATTAATTTCCTTTCCATTAACACTTTAGAAAGTAAAAGCCTTTACTCTGTGAGGAGACAGCACAAATGAGTTAGGCAGCAACATGTTTCACTGTCTCTAGGCCTGCTTTCATCAGAGTCAACTTCTATAAATAGTTTAAGCAGTAAAGGAGGCCATTCTGAGACACCATCAGAGCCCAAATGGAACTGCTAAGCACTGAAATACACCCTGAGCAGATCACACTGCTCAGCACACACACAGTCCACCAGAGGCCGGAGCCTATTACCTTCTCTCTAAGCCCAGTTAACCTTCCAATCTTCGCTCTGTCTCTGAAGCAGTGCAGTCGGGACCGAGGCAGGGTAAGACCTGGGTCTACACAGAGCACACACTCACTAGTCCTGAGTGAGCGAGAGGGCAACCTCGAGGGTGGGGTCACAGTCAGCACAGCATGGTAAAGCTATGGCCAGAGGAGTTTGGGGGGGGGGGTAATGTGAGAGCAGCTGGGCAGGGAGATAGAAGAGGGACAGCTGCTGGAATACAGAGCGGCTATAAATAGAATTTGCAGAACCACGTCAATTAGCACTGACACTTTTCCCTGCCAATCTCTCCTCTTGGTGATAAGGAATCAGTCTGCCTCCCTCATCAGGTTCTCTACAAACTTTCATTCAAAGGGAACACATAAAAAAATAAATAAATAAATAAAAAACCATACTGCGATGCAATTAGGAGAGGACTCAGAAATGGAAGGCTCAGTACTAAGTGCAACAATTTCTACTTCCATCCCCCTCCACAATGGCAGTTCAAGAAATAATAAGTTAATAATAAGTTTCTATGTGATGAAACCCAAGAAAAACCTGCGTTCGTCCTTAAATGTAACAAGCTTGTTACGGGAAGGTGTATCTTTGTGTAGCTAATGCACAAATGAATACAGATAAGACACACTCAATGTACCAATGTATAGAAGTCCAGATCTGAGGCCACACCATGTTTGTGGACGTAATATGCTCCACCATGTCTTTTACACCACAAGAGGGAGCTATTAAACTGTGCATTTCTTTTTCTCCATTTTCCAGAACGTTATCCTCAGACACACTACTGACCTAAATTCAAGATGTTATTGAAAATGTTCAAATTGTACAAAACATATGAAAATGAAACACAGGGCAGAAAGATAAAATGTTTAAATCATTAAAATCACACTACTCTCTCGATCAAGGGAAAATGGATCTTGACAAGGCTCAAAACTGCATTGCTGCAAAACCAGTCTGGTAAAAACACGTGTAATGATTAGTTGACAGAGGCATGCATTCAACTTATCGGTCAAGGGAGTGTAGTCACACCAGGAAAACAGAAAATGTAGCAACAGGCTTGGCTGAGCAGGGCTGAGTTAATCCAATCGTGGCACAGTCTTTTTCCTCTTAATAAGCCCATTAAGGGTTTCAATTATGTCAAATAATCAATTCTTACCAAGTCTACAAAGTGACAGCTATTAAAACGTATTACAAATCTACAAATGATTGAAAGCATTTCTGCCTTGTTTCTAAGTTCACAAGTTCACATATTAGTTTACATGTCAACAACACCCAGCCACCTACACAACCTAGCTGGTCTGTGCAGGACAGTCTGCTAATCCCCAGAGAGTCACTTACTGGGACGCGACATCATGTTCTCTGTCTACACACGGTTTGCACAGACCAAAGATTAAGGACTCTATACATCATCGACACGGCCGATTCTGACCCACTTAAGTCCTTTCACACTAAGATCTCAATTCAAATCATGTGAAATGCCATATTCTTAACATTCTGATGCGTAATTTGTTTATGTTAGTTATAGTTTCCATTAGAAAAAGGTAAAGCTAAAAGGAGAGGTGACCTGACCAAATTAAAACAAAACATAATTAAAACATACAGGTTATCCCAATTAAAGAAGTCAGAAATTTATGAAGACTTTGACCCCTCTCAATTTTTTGGGAATGTGGCATAGAAAAGAATCAGAAGACTCTACCGTCCTTTAGCTGCACCATAACATATCAGGATTTGACCCAGATTTTCCTCAGTAATAGTAAATAGGCCTGAAAACCAGAACTACTTTCCACAAGTAGGCCAGGTGAATATGATTCAGGAGAAGCCAATTTGAACTACTCCAGGCGCAACCTCACCTGTGGATACGGTGAGTAGGGGGATGTAATAATGACAGACACCAGAGACAGTGCAGGTTGAGTGGATGAGAGAGCCACAAACAGCTGATTCTCACCTACTGAACATACACATAATATGGGTATTCATATCCAAAAATAATATTTTAAAACAAGAAAAGCTTCTCAATGAAAATCTTTTGCTTTGCTTATCTTTGGCTTTTGACTGACAGGTCAAGGTGTGTCTGACAAGTGTCCCACTGACTTATAGTATCAGTTACACACCCAAGAATGTGGAGTATGTCTACCTTACCTAAGGTAGCTAACCTCAGCACTTACTCTTTTCAGGTGAAAGGAACATGAAGGTATCCTATGTGGGGGATGACATCTGAAGTGCTGCCTTTATCATAAAGCAAAAAGCTTTATCCTTGGAAGCCCCACCTCTTTCTAATCCAGTCTAGTCTGTGCTAATACTCTGCTACTGTATCATGTCCCCAGTGGAAATGGAGATGATGTCATGTAAACGGCAGCTTGAGGAGGAGATTACACCATTTGGTAATTTCCTAATAATGAAACTGCCGATTGCTGAAAAACAGGAAATGTACAGGATGAGAGAGCGCTGCAGGACAATTAGATGAACTATAATACTATATATTTTAACTGTCTTTAAAATTGACATTTACAAAACAACATTAAGTTAAAAAACGCACTTATTTCAAAAATGAGAGATCAAAATATAATATATGTACATCACATATATCACGCAAACAACCACGTATCATGTAAAAGCTATCAAACAAGTGATGTTCATAAAGAAACTGGTTTTTGGCAAAACTGACTCAGCAAAAATATCAGCTAGGTTTCCTAATGCCTTTGACCAACTGAGTTACTTCAAGCAGCTGGAAAAACATTCGAAAGTTTGAACAATGAGCAGCCACAGTTAATCGGAGACCTTCCCACACAGTTTCCACCTGCTCGTATACGGTACTGCAGCATCCCCTTATACAAACTGAACACCTTGTGTAGATGCACAGGATTTGTCAGTCCCCCTCTAATTCCTGTGGAAAAAGCTGAGAACAATGTCAAAAATACCACTAAGGGTCACCACAGCCTTCTTCCCCACTAGACCCTCCCCACCTTCACACAGTATGTGGATTTCACACTAAGGGGGGAGAAGATACTGGACCTGATGTACTCAATTGTTAAAAAGGCCTACTGCAACCTCCCTCTGCATGTTGTGTCTGAGAGGAGAATGTTGTCCAAACTCCTCTTAATCCTGGACAATCCCTCACACCCACCCCACTGCCTGCTGGCTGCACAGAGGAGCACTTGCAGCCAGAGACTGATTACAGTAAAGTGCTCCACAGAACACCACAGGACACCCTTTCTCACACTTGCCTTTAAACTCTTCAACTCATCCCCAAATGGGTAATTAGTAATGTTTTTATTTTATTTATTATTTTTATTTCATTTATTTTTACTCCTCTAGCTTGGTTTTTTTGTATTTGTTTATTGGCTTGGTTTTGCTGGAAGTTGTTTTCCTTTTATTTCTGCTTTCACATGGAGATTAGCTGTAAGAAGGCAACACAATCTCCCTATGGCATCAATAAAGTTGTTGAATCTTGAACCGTGAAAAATGTGATCTTTGTGCAGTGGTGTTATCACAATGATCTGAACCCAGTGATGTCATCTGGGTAGTGATGATGGTTACCTGGCTTGGGACTCAGCCAGTCGTGAAGTAAGACCAAATGAATAAAGCTTTGAGACAAAACAGAAAAATTGTTGTTTCTCCTGAGAGGCAACAAACCACATGTTATGTCAAGACCAAAAATGTGTCACAGATATTTACTTTGTCCGAGAAATATTTACACGGTTCTTTTTTTTACTGCAGATATTTGAATGTGTAAAGGACATGCTATGCAGCTTAAAACAAACTAAAATTTAGAAACCATTTTATAATAAAGCTAATAAAAATTGATTGAGGGACAGCAGGTGTTTAACTGATACCAACTGTGTTCAATGTTCAGACTCTGTATTATTGTGGCATCATTGTAGGCCGAGAGATCACTGCAGGTTGCCTGGCAACCTCACAGCCATGACAAGACTCCAGGAAGTCACTGCTTTCAAACCAAGAAATAAACAGGTAGAACATGAGATTTTCGATTCATAGAGTCCTGTAAGCAGTCTCCTCTTCATTGTAGGGTTAAGTTAAAGATTTCATGTTAAGGCTACACTGACAGATGTCTGTGAGTAGCTTTAATTTGAGCACACTGCTATAAGGGTAGTATCAAAAGTCTTGCCAAGAATGTTTAGTCTTTTACATATACTGAGCCACAATGAAAAAATGTTCATGCATCACATATGCTACATTGTGTAAAGTGTGTTGCAAGGCTCCAGTATCCAGATCTTATTATAACTACCTATAAATAGGACTGTTAGTTCTGGGTCACCCTCACCCTCCACATTTTCTGCTTTTTCAATTGACCTGTCTAATGATAATTATTAAGTTCAGTTGAAAAAACGATAGAGACAGGAAGATAAGCATCTCCTCTAGAGATCTAGGCACATTCCTATGGCCCATATTTACAGTTTCAGTTTGGAAAATTACAGTATTATAGTTAAAAAACCATGACCCTTTCCCACCTCCATAACATGGAAAAATATGTGTACATGCAAATAAAAGCAGGCCTGTCTCATTGTCGCTTCTCTACACAGTGTGATTTTCTAATAATGATACAGTAGTAGCCTACACGACATGCACTCACGCATTCCCAAAACAGGTGAGCCTCACAAAATGACACACTCGTAACACCAGTATTGTTAAGAGTTTCTGTTGTCACAGCTCTACAGTCTCAAATTTCTCAGCACCAGCCTGGTACAGTGCACCTTTTTTTATGTGTCAAAACAACGAGTCAACTGTGGCCCCACAGTGTAGGTTAAGCCGTACACATTCACATCCTTGACTGTTTCTTCATTTCCAACAGTATTCTGCTAATTCATTATTAAACAGAAATTAGACCAGTGTGAGCTCCAATTTACTTGCAGCTCTATTCTAGTAGTGCAACTAACACACTACATTGCGTCGTTTATTAAAGAAGGCTTTTTCTATAAAAGCAGTGGAACTGTATAAGCTCTACTGCCACGCCAAGGCAATTGGAAGAACCAGGTGTTTGTTGCTGTGGTTTTAATAGAGAGTGGAAATTGATGGCTGTCTACTTGTTGCACATAAATATCCAAACAAACACAGTGAATGGGCTGCCAGCCAAGCCTTACAACACCATATGGCCATGGGCCTTGGTGGCGTTTGGGCCGTTGTTTCCTTCAGCATCCCATTGTTTAGTGTCAAAGGACTGGGGGCAGGGAGGAGGGGATTATATATATATATATATATATATATATATATATATATATATATATATATATACACACACACCAGAACACATGCTGTCTTTTGAAACACACACACAAAAACACTCCCCCATACACAAAAAAAAAAAAAACCACAAAAACACAAAAGCACATTACCAGTGTTATTAGAGTTCTGCCCATGATTCAGACATTTTGAATCCACTATGTGCAAATGCAAAACCACATAGGAGAAATGCCAAAATGACACAAAAACAACAGCAATTTCATTCATTTTATGTGGTAACACCTTGTACTTCACGTGGATGCAAAAACCCAAATAATGCAGGATTCGGTACTTCTTAAGAACTTAAGTCATGCCTAAAAATCATACAGTCAAATATACTTTCTCTAGTAAATGTCAATGTCAATGCAAAAACTGAGAATAATTTCCAAAATTCTAAAGTTATCACAAGAGCCAAAGTAAAAAAGTAGAAAACCTGAAGGAAGAGAATCAGTAAATCAGTGAAATTTGTGTGAACGTGTGGAACCCGAGAATGAGAATTATTCAACACTCCTACTTACATCAAAGATTTCTCCAAGCAGGCCTCGAGTGGTCCTCAGCCAGCTGCGGTTCAACTCACTCAGCTCCAAAATCGGCTGCACCTTTAGATGTACTGATTCTCCAGAATGACGTATCATCTCAACAATCTCATCCCTGCTCTTGTTCTCCACGTTGATCCCATTTATTTCCACCAGCCTGTCTCCTGGCAACAGGCCCAAAGCCCGGTCCTTGGCCCCAGCACCGGGTTCGGCAAAGTGTACCACACGCCGACACACTGCTCCATCAGGCTGCCTGTCTAGCAGGGTAGTCCTGCGCAAAGAGAACCCAAAATCTCCAGTGCTGCGCCGCTGTATCTCAAGTTCTCGCGGACCTGGAATTGATGGAGCAACAAGCTTAGGCAACTGTAGATCTGCACCAGGGAAGGTCCTCTCCACAATCTCCGGAACGTGGATCCCGTTGGAGCCTTTTCTGTCGGGTTGGGACTTTAAAGAGGACGTAGTTGGGTTCTCCCCAGAAAGATCTGCAGATACTACAGCACTGTCCTCTTTATTGCTCTGGGAAACAGACATATGCTTCTGGCTTACCACTGAATTTAAATTGGCCAATTCCCCAAACTTAGCTGCTCTCTCCTTTACAGAGCTGCGATGATGCTCCAGTTCAGTTCCCTTCACATCTTCACCAGAGGTACTTGCATTTAGTTCCACATTCTTCTCCAGTGTGTTGTGAAGGCGCTCAACCTCTAGCTCTGTCAGAGACAGCTCTGGGTTATTTGCTACCTTGATTGGTATAGGACTCGATATCTCCAGCTTGCTCCTTGAGTTCCTCTTGGAGCTCCCACGATTAAGGGAGAAGAAGCCTCTACGTAAGCTCATCTCCTCCAGGCTTTTTAACTCGGCTTGGGACATACGCTCTTTCTTTTCTTTTTTGTCTTTTTTCTCTTTCTTGCCCAAGTCCTTTTCCTTTTCCTTCTCCTTGTCTTTCTTAATTAGGTGAAACATGATAAATGTCTGTGCAGTTCCTTGAACAGTTTATAATGAGGAGAGGACAGTTGTATATAAATTATTTTGTTAAGGTCCCAAAAGGTTATCAACATCTACAGTGGGCATGGAAACCTTGTAATCTCATCTGTATGGAGGAAGAACAAAGGAGAAAATTTAAGAGAATATTTGCCGTGAGCATAACAAAGTACATCGGTTTAGTGTAACAATTAGAGCCTGACTGAATAAGCAGGGATCCTATTACTCGGCAATATTGTCTAATCACTCACATGTGCAACGGCATATGCAGAATGCTGGCATAGATAATAAAAAAAACAAAAATATTTTAAGCAGCATATGTATTTCAATTCAAACCATATTTTGCTAATTTCACGATTCATGTCATACATTATTTGTATTTTTAAATATTAAGAAATATGAAATGCCAAATAGTAATTTGATAATGTTTTGTGAAAACTTTATGATTCCACCAGTGTAGAAAGCACTTCATCAAGGTTCAGTTAATGTCATTCAGAATGGCATTCTGTGGTTTATGTTGCTGCTGGGGGCCTTTGTCCTGCTGCACCACCCACGTCCTACTGAGCTTCAGCCATTGGACAGACATTCTGCCGCCTCTACAAAACATTTTCCCCTGTCGTGTGTGTCAAGGTGTTCTTTGGCAAATCTGGCAAACCTCCTTCTTTTTCCCAGTCCAAGTCCTAAACTTTATATTTCTCCTGTTGGATCATCCCGTGCTATAAGTAGTGAAGTGTTTTAATTTTACACATTATATTTCACAAACCATTGTCCCCAAATGCTGAGGGCCTCATCTTTTCATCTTAAAACCTTGACATGACATCAAGGGCAGTAAGGAAATAGATAACAAGATATACAGGTAGCAGTTTTCTTTCTTCAGAAGGGTTTCAGAGTGGAGAGGTTCAATGACTGTGTCTATGTGTGTGTCATGCTGAGGGACAGAGCTGATTCACTGCACACTATCATAAAAGTCAATGTTTGGGCACAGGGAGGAGAACAGGTCATCTCAAGTCAAAGGGCTAAAGTCCAAGTTACCTCACTGATGGTAGAGTTTAAATGCAATTGCATTTCATTCATGCTTCGCGTCTGGCTGAGCCTTAAGTCATCAAAATCACGGCTCAGTCTGTCTTCAAGTCAGTTGCCAACTCTGCCAATTAGCTTTGTTTGTTGTCGTTAACCTGAATGTTGTACTATTACAACTATTTTGCACCTCGGGGCCACCGTATAAGAATAGATTGTGCTTGTTCATTACTCCAATTTACTACACGACGTGACCACACTCAGAGATAATTCAAAGGTGTTCACCTCTTGTTTGCCTTGACACGGTAGATTTTTAATTTGCCCTGCATTCGAGCTTTGACCCGACGCTCAGCATCACCAAGTGATGCAGGACACCCGAACATGTGTGCAAGAGATTCTCCACCGGTGCTGCCAGTCTCAGTTTTTGTGAAGATATAAAGTAAATTCACGCTTAATCCACACTTAATCGCATGTTCTACCAAGCAGCCAAAAGTAATTACAACACTACTTTATAGCCCTTGTCTTGCTGTCCACATTAACACAGGGACTTCTGTAAAGGAAATGGGAGAATATTCCTGTCTTTCAGCTTTCCTAAACTTGCGGCATACATGACATGGAGAGATTGGGACTGCGACTGGATCGCAGCTTGGCCGTAATGCTCTCCCTTTAAGCTGCTTGCCCTCATTCTCTTGCACCGGTGCCCTCAGGGAGCACTTTAAAAATGTCAGCCAAGAAAGATAACATAGGCTACATAAGCAGATACAATATTGACTTACCTGTAAATGCCGGTACATGCAAAGCGTAGTTGTCTTACTAGAAGTTTGGAGCATTTTCTTCCTAGGAATTGACAGTAGGTAAGAGGAATGTGCTTGTGGCGCTTTCAAACGCTTACCGGAAGCTTCGACTTCTGATCACTGTGGGTCAGGTAGTCCTTTGGCCCAGCGATAGGGGGGCCGCTTACCTTTCGATTTTTATCTAAATTTCAAAAATGTATAATACGTTGTGCTGCAAAAAGAGGATTAAGTATTATTAAATCCATTCATTTAAAAAAAAACGTTCAAAATATAGGCCTAAAAGCCAGTAATAGGCTCTATTTATTTATATAAGTAGGGAAAAAGACTGTGAACTGTATGGTTTTTTTTCTCTGTCAACAACTGCTGTATATATTTATGGTTAGATGTAAACGCTACAGTTCCCGTCTTAAAATCGTGTTTAAGTTGCCAAGATTTGAATTATAACTATTCCAATAGCATGTGAAGGCAGCACCAGTGTTAACCGGACGGCAGTGACCCCTCCTGGTCTGTTTGCTTAACTTGAACTAGAAAACACAAGCAGATGTGGATAAAATACACCCGGTACTGAACCACGTCTTTTTAAGATGCGATATATACACTACTCACAAATAGTTAGGCATATTTGTGGAAAATGTAAAACGTTCATGTTACAGTGATATTATATCATGAGAGTAGGGCATTTCAGTAGAAGCATGCAATGGTAACTTTTGTGTGAATGAGAACAGCATGATGAGAGAGAACAAATTGCCATTGTAACAGAACATTTAATGGCCAGTTCGTGGATTCACTTGTTGTGATTTTTATAGGTTAATCACCTTTTTAGAGAACAGCATGTTGTGCAATAAGTACCTAAACACTGAACAGTTGGACATGTGCATTCAAAAGTTTAGAGAGGGTCAAAGTAAGTTGACCTTCTGAAATTTCACCTAAAAGTCGAATATCCCTAACTTTTAGTGTAGTTTAGTGTAGTAGTGTATATGAATTACTGCCATGCAGGACAGGAATAAAGATAATTTTGGAGAAAAATCAAACCCTTTGGCTTTGTTTTTATTTAACTACTGAAAACACAGTTCGGAAAAACGAGAATAAAATCTGTCTGTCAACATTTCTGCTTAATATGCCACCTTACTGTGAAAACGCTGATGTTTAAATGCTTTATCTGCTTATTTATAAAGGATATGTTTCATGTAACTTCAGAAAAGGGTTTAGTGGGGTGTGAATATGATTCATAGCAAATACTGTACATTATATATATATATATATGTAATATAAATATATATAATATATATATATGACAAATCAAGAATGTCACAGAAAATGCAACATTTGAAAAACATTCCAAAATTTCTGGCTTTTAATGTTAACTTACACAGTTGACATGTTCTGGGATTAGTACAATGAATTGAATGCGAATTATCCTAGAACCTTCATAGCTTATGCAAAGTGATCTGTATTGAAAAGATTTCCATTTAAGTTAATATGGATTTGCAAAGATTGAAAAAATATATACTTTCTGTTACAAAATATAAATTCTACAGCCATGACTTTTTACTTTTTCCTACTTTGGCCATATTGTGCTGTCTAGTTTTGGTGCCATATTGCCCATCTGGATTTCCTTCTGACATATGCTCAAAAAGGAGAGACCTGGAGTAGGTGTGGTTTTTAGGACAACTTGTGTATACATAGCCAGAACACTTGAGCTCAAACGACAGTAGGTTGTTGTCAGTACACACTTCCACCTATATAGGGTCTCTGCTGTTGAGTCACAGAGAACAGATGGCTGAAAATATGATGCTAAATAGTCTGCACTTATCTAGTGCTTTTCTACCTATTGGCACTCAAAGCGCTTTACACTGCTTCTTATTAACCCATTCACACTCATACACTGATGGGGGGAGCTGCTATGGAGCTGGCCATAACTGACTGGGAGCAACTAAGTTTTGGTTCAGTGTCTTGCTCAAGGACACTTCGACATGTAACCAGAGGACCATGGGATTGAACCAACAACTTAGACATTGGTGGACAAAAAGATGTGGAACGTCATATGCAAAGAGGTTATACTGCCCAATCAGGCAATTTTTAAATGAAGGAGCGCAGCAAGATATGTATGGTGTAAATGAGCAGTACTTGGTTGGAAAGCTCAGATTGGAACTTTTTCTACCTCATTTCCTCTTCCAGCTGGCTCTTCTATCACACTCCCCTTCCTGTAAGCACCAGGTCCTCACTGTTAGAAGATCGTTCAAAAGAAATGCTGGCTTTGAAGGTTTTTATCTCCTATTAAATGTCGGTCCCTTTCAAAATGAACATGAGGACTTAGTCACCATTTTATCTCATGCTATCAATCATCCTATAGGTGCATGTAGAACACAGAAGGCAAGGAAACAAGAGAAATTTCAAAGACTTGTGCTTGGGTCTGGACCGTTCTTCGCTGGAGACAGCATTCCCCACCAAGACCACAGTCAAGATACACAATATAAGCAACAAACTCAGCCATATCTTGCCAAAGACTGTTCATTTCACAGCAGCTAAGAATGGACCAGTCTCCCATTTTTGTGGATACACAGTAGTTAAAATGCAATTAAAAGTATTTGGAATGTTTTTAACAACCACTAAATCTTGATCACAGAGCTGCTCTCACACTCTGCTAGAGGGAGAAATGGAAGATGCCCTAAAAAATGCCCTAAATATAACACACCGCGTTTACCACAGAGGAAGGTCCATGAAACCAGGAAATGTTTGTACATTTATTACTTTTAATAATTATCTGGATTTAAGTATCAACGAAGACATTCCTTATAAATAAAGTAGTATTATATATAGACAGTATATAAACAGTAAATATGATACAATATTAGTATGTTACAATCTGGCTTAAACCTCAGTGTAATTTTTCACTTTGTAGATTAACTGCTTGATTTATAATTGAGAAATCAGTTGTCATGCATAGTTTAGATGCTTTTTCAGAGCATACATACAACATTTTGTTATAAATGACCATGAGTTTCTCATATTCAATAAAGTTTAGTTATGTCCAATTATTCCTTTTGGAATTCTCAAATTAGAGTTCTTTCTTTACACAAAGCTGGGAAAATGTTATAAAAGGCAATGTGAGTATTTGTATTATCAAGTGAGCTCTTTTTCTTTTGAGCTGGATGAGGGGAGAATGGGCTGAACACACTAATTGCCTTACGCTAACCGAGACCTTTACTCCACTGTATATGAATAAAGGCTTTTCAATGTAGAGTGGGACAAATGTTGAAATGAACAAAATTACAACTAAATAGCAAAGCACTGACAAGGAAAGAGTTCATAGAAAATACTGGAAAGAATATGCACAATTTGCACTGTAAATTAATTATCCCATCTTCCTTGTGATAAAGTTTTAAGAATAACCAGCAACTGTTCCTGCAACAATGTGTGGGTGAATATGCTTTTCGCATCACACTGAGAACAGACTTCAACCGTCTGTTTCCTCAGTTACTGCAGAGAAAGTCTAAAATGCTTGGGCGAAATAAGCAGAAACGTGTTACTTGTAAAACAAATGATAAAATTTGCTTTTTTGGTGGTAGTGGGTTTTTTTTTTGGTTTCTTCACTGGCAGCATAAAGTTTAGAAAAAAGAAACAGTTTTAAGGCTGCATCCATACTTAATTTGAGATACTGTGAGAATTGTGCCCATGCAATACAATTATTTTGATTGTACAATGTATAATATTATTATGATCAGTATTGTATCTACCGACAGACAGATAAAATGCAAATTTAATGTTGTCTAACACTGTCTAAGTGTGTAGCTATTGTGTAGCTATTTGGTGCTGCCAAGCAATTGAGATACGATTTTCCTCCAAATATGTAAAATGTATAGGAAAAGAGGAGCGTAATAATATACAGTATGTGCCAAACTGGGCTATGAATGAAAGATGTTGCAATGACATACAATCTTAGTCAGTCTTAGTTTTCTGAGCCTCTAGAAGAGCCCTTGGTACTTATGAATATCATCTGGCATCACCTACCATTCTTGTAACTTTTCTTGTAACTTTCTTGTAACCATTCTTGTATTTCTTTGCTCTCCAGAAGTTAGGTGAAGCCAGAACAAGATAGGTGTCATTTAATCACAGATATGTATTCTTAATATTGTCTGCCCAACAGCAATATCAGTTATTTATTGGTATTCAAAAAAATCACACCAGATTTTCAATTTAACAAATTTCTTGAGTCTAATGTGTGAAATCTCAGAGAGAGAGAGATCCAAAACATCAGGATGACACAACATGAGGCAGCTATGATTAATTTCTAGTGCATTTCAATTACCAGTTTTTCTAAGGGCTGACATGCTAGTTCAACGTTAGTCATACAGACAGAGGTGATAAATGATATGCTAGAGTAAAAAACGAAACTGCATTTGGAGCTGAATCACAAATGAACTTGTGTTCAAAGAATGATGGGAGGATATGGTGTGGTGAGACACACAAATAGTCTATTCCCATTTTACTTTAAATTGCCAATATCCACTTTTTACAGGTTAAAAGCCTTAACATAATGTAGTGGCAAGTGCTTTAAAAATTGTCTCATGACCAACGTTAGAAAAACCTATTCCTCCACTGGACTTTAAAATCATCTGTCAAAGAATGGGATGAGCCTCATTTATCACCAATTCTATTAGATTAAATGCATTCTAAATTTAGCAGGAAATAAAATCTACAGCAAAAAAATAAAAAATAAATTAACTTTAGTTTAACAATGTAACTGGTGTATTCTGCTTAGAGGATTAAACTGACTGCAGGTGGCCTAATATTGGTATGGTCTAAGGGAGGCATTTCTCATTCATGCCTAACTCATGAATGAAAATAAGCTGCCAGGGAAGATGATTATTTATTTATTTTTTTTGCCCCGTTCAAACTATAACACAAATGTTATGTTAAATGAATTAAATACACTAAATAACTTTCTGGTTGCAATTTTCATTTATAAATGGACCGTGTGCAACTAAAACACAATTATTGCCCAACCACATGCGACGGTAGTCCACTATAACAAATGCACCTCGCAAAACCAGCGGAAAACCATTCATGGGGGTGTACAAAAATCCAACTACATCAAAAAAGTTGTGTAATTGGAACATAAGGATTCGGATGATCTTTCGTAAATGTGTCTAGGAATCCGTTTTAAGTTGGAAATCTGTATTCATGTATATATGTTTTGTATGGCGGAAAGAGCAATTACGTTTATTAGTTTTAGCATAACAAATTTAGCATAGCATACCCCTAAATTGTATGTGAATTGGTTCCGTCCTCGAGGTTACCGGAAGTTGCTTCAGCTGCCATGTTTGGTTGCTTTGTTGTAGGCTCCTACTAGGTTTCCTACAGAATTAGTAAGTGTGGAAATGGAGCCGAGCTGGAGTACGTTTCTTTTTCAAGTAAGTTGACTCTTTAGGAGGGAAACTGGGATAGCTCGTAAAACAACCATAACATTGTAAGTATTGCTTGTGTTAGCGGTAAAAGTAATTTTAAACGAGTAATGCCAAGATCAAGTAGCCAAGCAAAACAATGGTATATGAATCCAGGCTTCCAGCTGTGAGGCTTGGGAATGACGCTAGAACAAAAAATCTGTTCTACTCAACGAGGCTTTGGAATTTTTGGGTTGCTCTTATGCCGTATGGGTATTAAGATATGGATGCAAATATATCTCGGTTGCGTTTGTTATTTTTAAGTTAGTTTGGCAAGTCGAAGCAAGCAAAACATGCGGATTCATTTGAAGTAAAGCTGGAGACGCCACTGCACCGTTACAATCGAGACAGACCTGATTTTTTTTTTTTTTCTTTGACTGAAGGCTTTGATCGGACACCGTTGGATAATGAGATGTAACGCCAGCCGAGATTTACAAATTAACGTGGATAATACTACACATAATTTAGATTTTACGTGGCTCATGCTAGCAATCATCCTATAAGTGCATACTTATGTTATCAGCTGCTGAGATTTAGTAACGGCCATTCGCAAGTCTGCTGTGAACTTTCCGCTTGCCTCAGCCGGTTGGACAGTAACTAGCCAAGTTAGCTAACGATGTTTAGGCTGCCTTTATTCCACTCGCTAGCTCATCTAGCTTAATTTGGGCGAGGCAGTGATAATGAGCTTGCAAAACTAACATTGCATGACTTGACGAGCAGTGCAGTGCAGCTCTGTTTATTAACTCGCTATTTATTTTGGTGACCGCGGCAGAAAGGAATTCAAACTATGCGCATCATGAGCTATCAGTAGCAGCGACGAAACGGATTCGATCTGAGCAACGACTGCACACAATTTATAAATTGGTTTTCAGTCAGAAAGTGGGTGCCGCTTTTGAGAGGGATGTCTGCCACGGTTTAGTGGTTTTCACTGTGGGCGAAGATGGAAGGCTATTGTTCAATGGAATGAATGAAATATTTTATTTCCATGGACTTACTTTTAGCTTGAGATGAAAATGATCTCGAAATATACAAGAGCCTGTGTTTTGGTTTAATAGAGACTGTTTATTTCGTCATTGGAAGTCTCGAGAGATTTTTCTGCGTATTGTTTATGAAGTTATGTCTCAGTATGTTTAGTAAGGGCGTGAAATCAACTCATGGGAAAAACTTCTTTAGCGAACCTTGTCCTCGTCCTTTTTTTTAATTTTTTGTAAGACTTCTATCTTTTAGAAAAGGAAAAACTCTGCCGGAGTTGCTAGCTGCTAAGTTTATTATTTGATTGCAGCTTTATATGACGGACTGTGAGTGACAGAGCGGGGTCAGGTGCAGAGCTCTTGATGATAGGCGGACACTCGTCTAAGATTTCCCTACCAATAGCAACCAACCATATATAAAGTGTTTAGCAGGAAAAGTTTGCTTAGTATCTCCTGCTGTACTTATAATCTAATTAAGTAAAACTGATGTTGAGAGAGAGAGAGAGAACAGTGATTTGGTGTAGGGAGGCTTAGATCAATATCATATCTTGAATGTCTTATGTTAGAGAACTATCATGTCTCCTATTCAAGCTACTTTCTGAAAGGGTGATTAAAAGTTAATATAAGTGATTAAGTCTAGGCACAAAGTTGCGTTGCATATCAAAGCCATAGTGGTGCATCCATTTTCTCTTGTTTGTTTGTTTGTTTGTTTTGGTATTTTATGGCATTTGTACCATTTGTTTCTGGTTTGCGACACTGTTTGATCATTCACATCCTTGAGCACCATTTCTTCCTGACAAAAAGGACAGATGGACATTGTTGTTTGTTGTACAGTATCTGGCATCTAGCCAGCAGAAACCCTGCATGTGTTATGTACCTCACGCTGTTACTGTGTCAATTCCATATAAATCTGTATCCAGATCTTTTGACCACTTGACATAACGAGCAATATTTCAGTCAACTATCAACTGTTATGTAGCAATTAAGGGTCTATAGTTCTTTACATTACTATCTATTGTATCTAGAGTTGTAAATTAAAAGAGGATGATTAATGCATTTTGGTTAAATACTTGGAGCAACGCATAACAAAAAATGTGAAATTATCCACATTGTTGTGTTTTAGTAGAATAACTTAATAACTTAAATTACCACTCTATTACCTATCTATCTATCTAAAAAAATAAGTTGCAGTATATTGAAAATCTTTTGGCTTGGAGGAATCATGTTTTAAGAGCAGTTTGGCTATGAATGCACCATGATAAGCTAGCAAATTGTGGAAGTCATAATGCAATACTTCTGTAAAACTGAGGAAAACACCGTAATTATTGAATTAAATTTTAACAGATTAAATTGCAAAACTTAAGGTATTCTGCATCCGTGCATTTAACAGACACCTGGGCAATTTTCCCTAGCATTGGTTCCCAAACATAAAAAAGAAAGTTATGTTCGTACTACAAATATTACATGTTTGAAAAAAAAAAAAACTGCTACCGAAAACCATAATAATGGTGTATTGTAAACTTGCCTTGAACCAAACAAAAACAGATACTACTGGAACATTGAGTATTACTGCATTTCAAGTTTGGTTATCCAGTTTTGACCCCGAGCCATATTTAGGTTAAACTTCGAAAGCATACAAAAACAGCAGGGTCTCTTCTTTTGTCCAGCCCCTATCCATGCAAGTCATTTTGTAAGAAATTCACCGTCCTTGTTCGGCAGATGAGCGGTACGGTAATCGGCCAATAATTCAATGATGGCCACAGTCGACAAGTGTCAGAGGACATAGTGTATGGCAGCTTGCTGCATATGGAGCATAGCAACTGCTGACTCCTGTTCATTACACATTCAAACCACCAGCTGAAATTAATGTTGTGGTGAGTACATTAAAAATAAAACATTCCCTTAAAGATTTTGCATACCCCTCTTCTTGTAGCCTAAAGTATCAACAAGCAATGTACTTGATCCCTGCATTATTCATACAGCTTTACAAGCTATGTTTCTGTAAGAACTTATTTTAACTCACCAAACGGAGTAGTAGCTGATGATCGCATTGTTTATAAATAAATAAAGAATATCGTAGACCAAAGACAAACAATTTGCCTAAAGTGAAGACTTCACATCTTCTCCAAAAACTAAGTAACATTTAATATAAGTTTTTTTGATCCCCCATCTCCCTACCCGTTGCATTGTTTTTTAAATTGTGGTTTTGGCGAGCAGCTGTAGAGTGTGACACAAAAGATGGAAGAAAGACATGCATAATCTGACTCAAACCATGAGCTCAATTCAAATCTACAGTGGCCCATGGAGCCATCAAGACACTCCCTCCATTTTGATGTTATTTATGAGGGAGCAGCGCCAGTTGTCAGAGCGCATTTGTGTCAAAATGGTCAGAGCTGCATGAAGGCACAGCAGCTTACAGGCTGTGCACCTCTGTATAGAGGCCAGTCTGTCTGCACTGGCCATGTCTGCTGTTCACAAGCTTTACAAAGAGGGTTCCCGGTTGGTATCCCCCCACCCAAACATAAAGCCTCCCCACCACCCCTGGTGTGCCAGCGGACGGGTTAGCATTGGCATGATGATGACTAATCCTGGAAGGTGGCAAGTGTGAGCAGGTGCTTAGACAAATGGATGGGTGGGCTTGGTAGCATTCTCCATGAGTTCCCAGGTCCCATTGCATATGAGGGAATGACGGCTAGTTTAGCTGAGTAGTGTGTGGATAAACAATGTCCCTGTCTCATGAATAGATGAGCTAAATCAATGAAGATGTGCATACAAAGATCCCCTGCTGAGGCCTGAGTGCATCACTGCTCAGATTTGTGTCCTTTACAATAGGCTAGATGACATAAGGAGGACATTGTGCGGTTCATTTTTCTTTTCTGTTCACTGCCTCCTCCTTTGCAACTCTTTTCTTGGCTGGCCTTCTTCGATGGATGATTGAACCTCAAAGGGAAAGGTCAAGTATTTCACCTTACCCCTTCTTGTTGGTAGTTGACAACACGGTTGCTTTGACTGTGTCAGTTTACTGAAAGAACACCATTAGCTGTGATACAATTTCTACATGTAGGTATGATATGAAAGAAATGCTTTCTTTAGACAAGAGATGAAAGCAGATCTGCTCGTGTAACGTAGACGTGGTAACACAAAACCATAGAATCACAGAGCATTGTGAATAAATAGAACTAAATGGATTTCCATTAGCATTCATTCCTATTGGCAGTGTGTTTGCAATTCTGTGTTTAATAATATAATAATTTGCGTGAATGTTAGCAGGGTCCTGGGTCAACAGGAATCCAAATGGCAACTCATGATGGGGGTAACTAACTTGTAAAACGTATGTGTGCTGTGTAAACACTAAAATAGGTTAAACAAAATCAACCTAAGATGACAAACCCTGGTGATTATTAATATTTTGCAGCTGCACTCTAGATTTCACTCTAAGGTAGCTAAGCCACGGTGAAACATTAAGTTTAAAGGTGTATATATAAAGGTGGATTTTAACAGTGTCTATGGATCTATGCATTCTCTTAAATGTATTTATTTATTTTTTTATTATTTTCCTGCAGCCCCGCTATAAAATGACTAGGTAACTGTGTTAGTGTTTGGGGCACAGCATACTCAGTTACTGAACTGTTGTCTATTCTCACCATTAGCCTTGAGGAAAAAACATGCCCAAACAAAATTTACTTTACTTACTAATTTTTTAGCATGACTCACAAGTCTTTGGAAAAATGGTTCTTGATTAAGCAACAGCTTCGGCAAAAGATCAAGTTGTGTCTGAACCTGGAGCCTTGATTACTTAAATGCGTGGAACTTAACCACTGGTTGTTGCTGCCGCTAACTGCACCCAGGCACTTTGCCTAGTTTGGTGTTGGAGTGGTGGTCATGGGGCTTGCAGCAACAAAACCCCATTAATGTGAGAGTCCGCTTTTCTCAGTAAGTGGTGCTACTGTTAATATTAATGTTATTTTGTGTAGTTTACTGACCTCCCACATTTCTGTTTTTTCTGTTTGTGTGTGCATGCACTTCATTCCTCTACTGACCCACAATTAAGCTTTACCACAACTCCAAACTGAGCTCTGCAGCTGAGCTTGCTCTCAAAGCCTACTTGGCAAATAAATTAGACACTGCCATGCCTCTAATTTGGCACGCTTGCTTTCCCTCACATGACAAATCAGTTCCATCATGAAGGGATCACTTTTCACCTAGTATATTTGGATTCTAGTGACCTTAGTCACTAGTGACAGTCTGCGTCAACCTCAGTCTAACCCTTTGTTTTCATTGACTTGTCAAACCTGACTTCAGACAAACCTCAAGTGGTAGTGTAGCTGTCAGTAATTCTCATGCAGAGTTTGTAAAATAATAATTCCTACTGTTTTGAAAAGAGTTACCAACATTGATGTGTAGTTATAGAGCATTGAGTGCTCAATCTTGTTTTTAAAATATATGGTCATGCTTCAGTTTTTTTTTTAGCTGTGGTAAGGTCTTTAATGTCTTGTTATGATTGTTTTTACTTATCATCAAATGTCTGGAATTTTTCTTGGTTTAACCAAAACGTTGTGTGTATGTGTCTGTCAACAGCAGGCTAATGAAGCCCTCCACCACCAGCACCAGGTTGTCCAGAACAGCCTGCTGCCACTCCTTAATGCAGGAGTTGAGCAAGTTGACCAGAAGCCTGTTCTGCCCATCCAGATAGACCAGAAGCCACCTGCCAGTGCTGCCGATCTCCTCAAAGACAATGTGGCCAGTGGAGGAGGTGCACGGCCACAAATGCCTGTGATAAAGAAGGAACACAAAGGCAAAACGCCATTCATTTGTGGCTACTGCAACAAGGCCTTCCGAGACAGCTACCATCTGCGGCGTCATGAGTCCAGCCACACTGGTATCAAGATGGTGTCAAGGCCAAAGAAGACAGCTCAAACTGCGCCCACCATGGTACCCATGATTTCTACCATGGCACGTGAGAACAATGGCAACCCTTCCTACATCTCCACTGTAGCAGGCATCCTCTCCACAGCACCCACATCTGTTTCCTCAGGCACAAGTATCATGACGTCGCCTGCAATAGGCAATGTGCAGCAGCAAAATATAACCAAGAAACCTGCCAAACCCGTCAAGAAAAACCATGGGTGTGACATGTGTGGCAAGGCCTTTCGTGATGTCTACCACCTAAATCGCCACAAGCTGTCCCATTCAGATGAGAAGCCCTTCGAATGCCCCATCTGCCAACAACGCTTTAAAAGGAAGGACCGAATGACCTACCACGTTCGCTCTCATGACGGGGGAGTCCACAAACCCTATGTGTGTTCTGTGTGTGGGAAAGGCTTTTCTAGGTAAGGATTGCACTTTGGAACCTTTTCAACTGTGAGGAATCAAATCCAGTACTGCTTTAATTGCTTATAATATTGAAACTATGCAGCGTGACAGGAAACATTTTTTAAATAGAAACAATGGCCATTCATAATACTTCTGTAGGTTGTTCAAAAGGGGAATCGTTCTGAACAAAATGTTTTGTTTTTTTTTAATAATCATATGAAAATAATTTTACATTATAATGCATTTGTATTTTTACACAACTTCTCTACGGCTGTACACCAAAGACAATATTTGAACAGTTTATACAAAATGTTGTGAAAAGCTGCACTTAATCTCAACCTTCCAGTATCTCCAATATAAAGTGTGTTTTTTTGTTGTTGTTGTTGTTGTTGTTTTTCCTTATTGCTGCCAGACATATTTAACAAGGATTCACTTTGGCAAACCTAGAGTAATGGATTGCTGTGAAGTGCTGGCAACAGATTTCATAGGGAGATAAAATTACCCGTTTCAAATGTCTCTGTAGATTCCACATATAGCTCTCAAGGTGGTTGAATTAGTTATGTTCCCTTTTGACCAGATTAATCCAGCTAGTGCAGTAAGACCTGCTTCTTGATACAGGCCTAATGCAGCATGGGACTCCACCAACATAACTACTAGTGTTCTCCAGTGGCGTCCATCTGGGCAGGTCCTCACCACTGGTTGTTTAGGCCTTTGAACATCTGTATGCAGTGGCAACACAGACAAAAGTACAAAATTACAAAATTGTTGAGAAAGTTGGGACAATACAAAAACAGCTTATTTTTACAGTGCTCTAGTTTAATCATGTGCTTTTCATCAACAAGTAATAAGGCTACTGTAAACAGGAAGAATGCTTCTTGGATCAGATTTATTCTTATGGCAGTGGAGACGGAAAGTAATTTCACCCTCTGATGGTTGCATCCCAGGGTCAAAGAGAAAAGGCCTTGGCTTGCCTGCATGGAATTCAGAAATAACATGATGATAAACAAATTCAAACATACCTTTTGTAAATGTCTACTTAGCAGTCCAAGAATAGCTTTTGCTGATTCAAGTAAAGAAAAAGTGCTGGCTCGGCCAAAGTGCTATCTATTCTAAAATTACCGTCTTTTGTGTTTGAAGCTGTTAATTAGAATGTTTTTGGCAGTGAGTACAAAGACGGGGTTTATTTTAACAAAGAAGGAGATTACCAGATCCTACAGTTTATTTTCAGCTTTACCAGACATTCACTGAACACAGACTCTATTGCTTGTAGTTACCCACAACTTGTATAAACATGATGTAAGCTTGTGGTGTTTTGGATATTCATTTGCACCATGATTTCTAATAGAGGAAAAGATTGTATTGCCGTCTACGGTAGGGGCTACATAATGTAGCCTCCCAGTCGATGTTTGTTTTATATTTGTCGTCGTGCGAAGTGGTTTAGATTTGTACTTGTATTGCCCCCATGCCATTTCAACCACATGTTTAAACAGTCACACATGGGAGAGCTCCAGTGGCAGAGTATGAAGGGAGGGGGAGGCACCACTTGTCACTTTGCGGTTCCCGCCAGCACATCACAGGCTCTCTTTCCCCTGGGAATTGAATGAACCATGTGGGAATGTCCAGGTTAAAATGGTGTAACGACTAAATATTTTTGTCTAAGAAGGTCTTGTGATGGCTTCGTATTCAGGTTCAGCAACATCGCAAACTCTCTTTTAAAAAAAAAAATAAATAAAAATCTTGTGGTGGGTGTGTCTTGTCTGTATGTGTGTAAGACATTACAGAGAAAATAACAGCATTCGAGCTCTGTACTGAAACACGGCTTCAACAAAAACATCAGCAGTGCACACTGGCCAAGCTGTAACATTAGCGCTGTGCAGGGCAGTTTCAGGCAGGCCTCCAACCCTGTGACGTTAGATGGGGATTCATCAGCATACTGGAAAGTGAGAATGGGGACCGAATAACAGAGCGCTGACTCACTGCCACTCAGTCAGCTCTGTAGGCAGGCACTGTCTAGAGTCTGCTCTTCTCATCAGGGGGACCAAAAAAAAAAAAAAAAAAGATTCCGGTTCATGGCACTATTGAGAAGATTCTACTTGACCTCTTCATTTGTGAAAAAAAAAAAAAAAAACACAACAAAAAAAAAACAAATCCATCAGCAAGAATCTTTCCGGTTTGGGAGCAGCTGCCAATGTTGTAGCCCTTACTCACCCCATTATGGTGCCTCTAACATGATTCAGTTCACAGCTTCACTAGAATTAACAAGCTGACACGGGAGGAACAGTGCCAAAAAGAGTTTCTAAATGCTGGAGTTTCACTGTAAGGTCAAGAGGGAAATAGCTGTTTTCTTGCAATCGCTGATATGCAGTGAACAGTGTAAATTGTACAGCAGATAAACACTGTGGAATGTGTTGTGAGCCATGTTTGTTTTTATGTTACACAAGTTTAACAGTAAAAACACTACAAAAACATACCAAAATAATTTTGAGCTGACAAAATGTGTGCATAACTATTTGTTAGTCATCTGCTGCAAATAAATGGGCCTTTTATTTCATAATCATGCTTCCCATTTGATGTGCATACAGTAGGAGTTGTATGTTGATGGCAGATTGGTGATAGATATAAGATATATTTCAACGTCCAGAGTGAGAAAAGTGAGCAAGAGCAAGTGTAATGGAAATTTTTTTTTCAAATCCAGGGTTTTTTTTTGTTTGTTTGTTTTTTTTAGTGTAAACATGATTTTCATGCTTTCTCACAGTTGTTGGCTGTTAAAACTTCAATTGAACCCTCTAAAGGCATTAATAAAGTAAAATTGCCTAGATAGTCTCTTTCCAATCCCCAGAGCAAGATGTGCAAATTCAGTCTAGAAACAACTACATTTTCAAGTTCTCATTGACATTATCTTAATATCACTGTAAAGTCAAACATGCTTGGAAATAATATGTAGTGTAGTGAAGCCTCACTTCATTTACTACTAAGAAAACAAGTGGACATCCTAAAGAAACATTTTGGTGTGGTGCATTATTGAAACTAGGTCAAACTCATTCACGCATGATTGATCCTAGAGAGTTAACTTCCATTGACTGAAATTTTATGGATTTATTTTTTTATGGCTATCCTATCATTTTTAAAGCAAACAGCACACTAGTGTGCTTCCACAGATGCTTTCATGTGTATTTTTGTACTTGACATAACTTTGTGAATACCAAATATTGTTGTGCTACTGGTTAAAATAATAATGCTACTAATGACTACTCTTAAAACCCGCTAATTACACAACAGAAATGTGTTGAGAAAATATGTTCAAGAAAATCACTGGAAAAATTCAAATTAGTGTCTCACAGAATTTGAATTGTGCAAATCTTTGAATCTTCTTTTCAGATTCTGTGAGACACTAATTTGAATTTTTCTAGTGATTTTCTTGAACATATATTCTCATCTGTTGTATTTTGAGCTTCAGAGAGAATATGCAACTCAAATAATGTGTTATGTTTCCTGCAACACTGTCCTAAAACTAATTGTGCCATTATTTTATATATTTTTTTTTTTAATCTAGGCCAGACCACTTGAGCTGCCATGTGAAGCATGTGCATTCCTCAGAAAGACCGTTTAAATGTCAAGTAACGGTAAGAGTCATTGGTGTCAGTCTTCAGATTATCATCGGTGGTGGTGGTGGTGTTGTTGTTGTTGTTGTTGTATCCTACTGACCTTTGACCCTGTCTGCTGTACGGCTGCAGGCCTGTACCTCTGCTTTTGCCACCAAAGACAGACTCCGTTCCCACATGATCAGGCATGAAGGCAAGGTCACCTGTAGTATCTGTGGGAAGATGCTCAGTGCGGCCTACATCACCAGCCACTTGAAGACTCATGGACAGACTAACTTTAACTCCTGTAACAAAGGTATGTGCTTCCTCTTATGACAAAACTATAACGGATTTATGACAGTTCTGGAAAATTCCTAATCTCAAATCTTTTGTATTATAAACTCTCCATCTTCTTCTTTTTTTTTTTTTTTTTTTGTCCTTTCGGCTTATCCCAAAAGTTCAGGGTCACCACAGTGGATCGTTAGTCCGTATGTTGATGTGGTGCAGTTTTTACGCCGGATGCCATTCCCGGGGATGTGGATAGACTGTTGGGGGTTCAGTGTCTACCCAGGGACACTTGGACATGTGGTTGGGAAGAGCGGGCCGCGAACCTCCGACCCTATGGTCGGAGCGCGGCCACTCTAAGTTGCCGCCCTCATATTGTATTTGAATACTTGTTTGCAAGTGTGATGCTCTATTATGTTTTTAGTTTTCAGTCTGTTCCAACAGTTTCTTTTTGGCGAGCAAGTAGCCTTTGTAGGTCACAGAACTTGCTGTAGTAGAGAAGAAAACAACATGTTAGCCAAGCCTTGCAAAATGAAAGCTCATCAACGTGCTCCGTTGTGGGTTGTTGAATATGCTTTGGTACTTTTTTTTGTAACAGTTTTAAGTGCCAGCAGGAAAAAAAAAAAATTAAAAACTTCTTTTTGTTTTTCCAGATGGTAACGAAGTCTGCAATTCTGCCTCGGCCACCCCTGTGACCATTTCTGCCCCCATTACAACGGCGATGAACCGGGGCAGCTCCAACAACAACAACCCTGTCACCATAGCTGCACAAATGAACATTAGTACCAACACGGTCAACATCACATCCCCTGTAAGCCTCCAGCACCCAGTCACCATCACCGGGCCTGTCAACATTGCCTCCGTCAACATCCCCGCCACAGCACCGATGAATATTGCCCACCCAGTCGCAATAACGACCCCCATGCCTATGAATATTGCTGGTCCGCTGAACATCACAATGAGACCAGTAGACAGCATGTCTTTCCTCTCCCAAGTCTTGCCTTCTTCCCCACCCTGGTAAAAATAAATAAATAAATAAATAAAAAAAGGAAAGTGAGTGTTGGAACTGGCCAGAATGAAAGGGAAAATGAAGTGAAGCAAAACCTGCCTGTCCTCATGATGTACACCTCGAGCTCAGCTCTTCCTCCACCTGAATCATGTTTACTTCACCAAAACTTGGAAGTGAATATTTACACGAGCTGTGCCGCTGACGGGAGCCGCCCAAAGTCACAGCCGTGTATCCCAACTAATTTTAAGTGACTGACATGAGGTGCAGGACACTTGAATAGAAAGCAAGTAGGATTGATCTTGAAATCAGGATTAACTGTAAGACTTAGTGTAGCCAGGTAGAATGAAACTGTGATTTGTATTATGACAAATAGAGGAGAGGATTCCTCAAGCACCCTTAAGGACTCATAGGAAAACACACCTGTGCTCTTGTAAAAGGGAGATAAGAAGTGGACTGAAGCAATAACTATAAATTGCTGTTTTTGATGTTTTACAAGTTCTCTCCCAAAGCCTCTGGGTGTTACTTTGTATGTTGTTTTTTTAACTATAGCCTGCTAATCACTATTTAATATTATAGGAAATGAGTCTAGAGAAAGGGACAGCAGCTTCCACATGCATTGAAGAATATTTTTTCACAGTGCTATAGCTTTTTTTTTTGTTTTGTTTCTTTCTCAGATAGTAGGTATGCTCCTGAGGTACAGTCACTAACTTGTACAGTTGACATAGTAATGTATTTTCATGTCAGCAATGAAATATTTGCTTTTGTCATTCAAGTGGATAGCTTGACACTGTCCTCTTGACTGAGAGATATTTGTACTTTTTTTTTTTTTTGTATGGAAACACAAATTTTAGTTTTTATTTTTAATATTTGTTGTGTTGATTTTATTTTTGTTCCCATGAAGTCAGAATGAATTGAGTCTTGCACTGAAAGCATATCCTACACACAGGTAAACAACAGTATTATCAGAGATCAAACTGGAGGTTCAAGTGTTTTTCACTAGCCAACCTACACTCAAGGGCCATCTAGTGGCTGAACACGGAAAGGCCTGGCTCTGTAGTGAAGCTTTTTCAGGCTACTGTAATCATAGCAGTGACTACTTGGTTTTATCTGACTCTTCTGTAACACTTTAACTATTTTTGTCTGTGATGGCCCAAGATGATACTAAGGACAGTTCACTCAGGAAACACACACATAAGCCCATTTATCACAAATTTAGTTCTAGTTAAGTATTAGACTTCCATTATGTCCAGGAAAATCAATTTAAACATAGCCGTCCATTTAAATGATTTACAATAAAACAAAAAACGTAATTTCCTTTTTTTTTTTTTCTCTCATGTATTTTTAAGTCCAGGTCAGTTTCAGGCTGCGTGGCCATGTGGCTGAGGTCTGAAGGAGTTTGATGAAATGCAAGTTTATGACCATTAAAATAATGGGAAGATTGACATTGCATGAGCCCAAACACTAGCTGTTGAACACAAACTGTTTTTAATGAATGCCATGTTACCAGTGTTGCAGCTCTTTGAGTTGATTTCTACTTTCTACTGAAAATGCAATATGCATGTTTGTCATTTTTCCCAAGTCTTGTTTTAAACAAAGTATTAATATAGCTTATTTTTTTTTGTTTGTTCTTATGCATTTGCGTAGATACACTATGATAGCCTGTTTGCCAAATTTGATACAATAATAATGTGATAAACAATTTTTTTAGGAAAAAAAATTGGAAATTCCAGCACCCTTGTGAAAGCAGTTGAATGTATATCTTTGTACAAAATTATTTTAGTTCCAAGGATATGGTAGTTACAATAGATGTGAAAGATAACCTTTTTTTATAAATCTTTTGTATTAGAACATTAACAATGGTAATTTTGTATATATGAGAGGCTAGGCTTTCTAATTAGCAGAAAGGTCAAACATTCCCACATTTTTTTAAATGTATGTTTGTCAAATTATTACATAAACATGCGCAATGTTCTGTGCCTTTTATTTGGATTGTCTAAATAAAAGAAAACTATCAAATGTGTTTATGTGTTAACTGCTGTTCAGTATTCACTGTTTCAGATACTTAGGGAAATACTGTTTAATGCTATAAAAAAAATGTTTAGTCTTGAGTTTTATATTATAAGAAGCCAAACTAGAGAAGTGTATTAAAAAAAGATTATAAACTAAACAGCTGACCACCGGAATAGGACAACACCAACTCCATTCAGCAGATGTTTCATTTTATTTTTTTGCCTTTCACTAACTTAAACTATTCTCAACCATTTTCCAAAAATATTTAGCTAGTTTTCAGTATGAGTAGCCTTCCACACAGCAGTTAGTTTATAATGATTTTACTACATTATGAAAATCAACCTCTGCAGGAACCTGTTAACAATATATTAATGGTGCATTGAAAAGTAAAATTTCAAACTCTGGCATCTTTAACAGACTCAAACATTGTGCAGTAATGTACCACAGTTTGTAGGTATGCTTTTATAAGTTATTGATGCTTTTTACGTGTATACATTTGTCTGAAATATGTTTGTTTTACTTTTCAGATTTAATTTAACATTGAAATGATCACATCTATAAAATGCACTGAAATTCCCAACCATTCGATCTGGTGACCCCTTACAAAAACCGTGTTGTGATGCTTTTTCATGTTTCCGATGCAGTTTAACCACAAGGATTTAGCCTCCTACCTCCAGTTCAAAACTATAAATTTATATCAGGACATGTCTGCAGAATACTAGTTTTTTTTTTTTATCATGCTAACAGTACTTCTGTGTTGTTACTTAAGATTTTAAATGCAATGTGTGTAGTATAATAATCTTCATACCAACTTTAAATACATTTTTAAATATGTGATGTTCACTTGTTAAAAAGAAACTGCAGCAAAAAAGTGGGGGGAAAAATCGATAAACAGCATTCCCACATGTCTGCCTGCAAGCCCAGACTGGAATAATAATTCAGGCCTAAACACAAACTGAATCACAGGCCACACATTCAAACAAGAGCAGTTGTGGCCCCATGTTCATGCTGGCTGTTAGCTTGTACAAGTTCACACGGTCCTTTAACCTCAGCCACTGGCGGTAAGTTTTCGGCCACAGAACTGCCTCTGACTAGTCTTTGACATTTCTGAGCAACCTAGTGCATGACAATCCCCCTAAGAGCACCTGTGTCTGAGATGGTCGCGCCACCACACCTGGCACAAATAATGACACCACATTCAGACTACTCATTCAGCATTCAGACACGCTGCTTGGCCACTGTGTGGTTACACCAATGAAGCTCTTGCACAGTCTGCATGTTTTCTGAATTGCAACTAAACACTAAAGCATGAGTTGTAGCAGGTTGGAGCAGGTGATATGTACCAACCACAGAAGCCATCAGTCAAACACTTGTTCTGAGGAGGTGTTTAAATTCCCCTTGAGGTTAGAGTATAACAATAATGTTCCGTGTAGACTTGTTTTAGCACGGTTTTCTCTGCTTCTAATTCAGAACTAATCCTTTATAAAACCTACTGCTGTGATCTGTCTTCTTGTTTTAAGAAATCTCCCAAAATATCTGAAACATGACTCTAAAGAATGTGTGGAAGGCTGCATAGGGACATGGTGTTTTTGCAGTACAGAGTTAACCAGCAGATGGTGCAGTCTATGCATATTTCACTCATCTGTGCCGTTTGAATTCCCATTTCTATTTAGCTATGTTCTCCCAATGCAAAAAGTAATGCAGCTGCTTCCAAGTCTTGCCAAATTAACAACTTCATGGAGCCTATGAGTCTTATTCTGACAGAATAATATTGACGAAATTTCAAAGGTGATGTTGATAGAAGCAGCTAAGACGTACAAAGACATTTGTGGGCAGTTTAAACATTGGACTAAATAAGTTGGGGTGGATTCTTTTACATTCAAATTAAATGTAAAAAGGCAATGAATTTTTTGTAATGACATGTCCTATTTTATGATAAATCATCTTTAAAATAATGACATTTCTAAAAGTAATAAAACCATTCACTCAAAAACCTCCAGCAATATCTAGTTAATATCCACTTTCAATATAATCTCACGTGGAGACACGTGCGTACTGATGCTAAAAAAAAATGAAGCCCACCACTATTTTCTCTTCTATGCTTCCATCCTCTCTGTTATTGAGCTGTGTGTTTTAAAAACAGTGAAAACTGGAACACTGCCCTGTACTTAAAAAAAAAAAAAAAAGAAAACAATTGGCTATTTTGCAGGGTGGAAAGTTCACAAGAGACCTGCTCTGTCTTACTTCCTGTTTTCATATTACAACAAAATTATTTCAGATAGGCAGTGGATGTACGCATATTTTTCTAAAGACTTAATAAAATTGAAATACAGACACTTCTAAATGGGGGCTGTGGTGATCTCAGTGGAAGGTTAAAGTCAGTAACACTGGATCATGATTGCATGACATACTGAACTGAAGACAACCTACAGTGATCATTTTCTGCACTTATGACATGTGGGAACAGTGACGCAGAGTTTCCTACAACCCACATTGTGTCTGTCTGTGGTTTTGGACAAAAAGCAAACACCAATATGGCCAATATGTATAAGGAACAGTCGTTAACTTTGGTTTGTTGGGAAAAAAAAAACACACACCTCCTACCTTTTTTAACTTAACATTAACTATTGCTAAAAAATGGAAAGCGTTTAGCTGTTGCTGCCTCTAATCACTCCAAAATGAAGCCCCGCTCAAAGTAGTATTGAGCTGAGACCAGGTCCCGACTCATATAACATCTGTGCTATGAGAATGCTATTCATCCTCAAATCTAAGAACAAAGGCAACATTACACCATTTCTAGAATTTTTACATGCTTACTGTAAGATTTTACGCTCACCAGACATGGACTCCATGGACCTTTCTTGTCTGTAATTATAGCAGCAGTTAGCTAATCAAGAAAACTAACAAGAATCTATTTAAAATGCATGAAAATTTAAATAATCCATAAACCCATAAATGTAAACATGTTTTTCTGCTTTTGGGCAGCAAGGCTTGTGAGTCTAAGATGAATCTGTTGGTTCCCAACCTCCTCAGATCTGAAAGATTGGCCCTCGGAAATCCTGGCCATCAAAGATGATGTAATCAGGTTGTCCACTTTTTCTAATTTAATCTGAAGCTTTGAGCTCCATGCTATGTGTGGCGTCTCGGCTGTCCAATAGTATAACAGTTTAAACGGCTTAAGTGACTATCGGGCCAGGAAAGGATCGTGCTGTCCTCAGCTCGCTGAGTCGTTTCGGTAAGCTGACAAGTGCCTGTCCAAACATTGTCCATGTTAATTTTTCTAAAGGTATGATTCACAATATTTGTCACTGATGAGATCTCAATAATGCTGGAATGTTGTTTAAGAGGAAAATAAACTTTTGGAGTGAATTTTGACAAAAGGAGAGCAGGAGAAACAAGTGGTGAGGCACTAAGATTTATTTTGATTTATTTTATCAGAGATATATTGTATGTGGAGGTATTTTATGAAAGACACTAAAATCTATGTAAAAAAAAAAAAAGATGCCAATATTGTGCATTTCACATTTCACCTCATTGTGATCTGTCAGCTGAAACACCAAGTAGTCAGCAAGTAGGCACTATGACACCTGCTCTCTGCAGGAGTCATGGTGCAGTTATGCAAGAGATGATAAGCCGGACACAGGCTACAAAAGAGGCTGCAATGCAATTGTACAGTTTTACTTGTTACAAAAGACATAGTTCTGTACCTATAGAAAGTATTTAGCAACGGTCTTTATGCATTTGCTGGCATCAATTATAAACTGAATTAGATTAGACTGATTTTTTTTTTAGTGTTTCCACAAAATATAGTGTATATGTTTGAGATCTGTGTGTTCAATCATTATGTGATCCCCCACCTCTTTAAAGACAAACATATACAATCAAAGTGATCTCTCTGATCCCTCTGTTGCCACTGGGTAACTTGATTCTAGAGGCAAAAAAGAGCTGAAATTTGCATGGTGTCCTCCTGGCATGCCACCATCTGTGCTGTTAATATAACAGGACAGAATTTGCAAAGTACTGGCCCGACAACAAGAAATGTGGAACTTGGCTGTGCTTAGTTTTACTCCATTGTTGTAATGCAGTTAGAGGAATGTACGGTTCTATATTATATAAATGAGAGATATCCTGTATATTCTGAGGAATTTACACGGCCAGTTTCAGCTGGATACCAAAGTGGTACACCAGTAGTGTACCAAAGGAATCTGAAAGACTTTCTAATTCCACATTTTGGTTTTTCACTTCTGCACCGTGTGATTGATATATGCGACCGTGCAAGACTGCAATTTGGACTGGATTTGGAATGTCTGCCCAGTGAAAGTTACAGTACAGACTTCCCTGCAATCAGAAGAGGAGAAGACAGAGAGATAGACAGATGGAGAGAAGGAACACGAGGCTCCATGAAAAGTGACTCACGTACCATTGTATAATCAGGATATATTAAAGGAAGGAACATCACACCCTCATTGCAGCACTGAACCATGTGTGCTGTTGCTTAATGGTTGTGGAATCCTGCACCCTCCTCCCACTCCCGTACATATGATATGCGCTATCCTGATATAAGGACAGACAGTCTACACTGGTCTTGAAATGTCTGTGACAAACTGAAACACTTATTTCTTGGTAATAGGTTCTTAATTCATTCAATGTGTTTCAATTTGACTACCTCATTTGTAGTACCTAAAGTAAATGTGAACTTGGGCAGGAGCGCATACCAAACACAGATTGTGCCTTTTGATAAATTACATAAAAAAAACATAAGCATTTAGTGGATAAATATAAATTGGTACTACATCGAAATATCACAGCCCATATTGTTATGTAGCTCAAATATTTGGCTCATAAGTCGCCTTGCTAAAATCCCTGTAGGCCTTCTGGCGCATTTCTTTTGCTCACCACAGAGCACAATCTACTGACAGCTCATGGTGCTGTAAGCGAGGTGAAAGGTGGTGATTATTGTCACAGCCCAAATGCTACTCTGAAACTGCCAGCCCTACCTCTCTGTACGACTGTACAATTGTGGTTTACCAATGTAAGAAAAAAGTTGGGCATTGTGGGGCCCACAGTTCCTCACAGCACCTTCATAATGCAGCTTATATACTGTATATACAGTAGGTACATATATATATATATATATATATATATACACACTATATTTACTTTATTACAGTAGGAGAAGCATGTGTCACTAATCACATTAATGGTGGCTCTATTATGTGTCCCATTAAGCCCCGGCAGTGTGAAAGTGAGTCAGCGTGCGCAGTATGTTAAACTGCAGCAGCTATAGGTAACTCCCCATTAGTTTTATTAGTTTTATTATTTGTGTGATTTGTGGCTTGTGAAAATGTACTTTGAAGAGCCTAGTCCAAACCGGAACAGCCTTTATTTGTCTTACTAACAATAAGCAACCTGTGCCTTTCCTGTTCTTTTTTTTTTTTTTTTTTGGCTTTGTATATACAGGTGGAATCCTTTCCGGTGCAAAAGGAATAAAGTTGCTGTGTTAATTGTACAAACCAAATTCTGTGTGTGTGTGTGTGTGTGTGTGTATATAAACGCGCATGAGCGGACGGGGGAGTTTGAGTGAATGTAGCGTGGCGTGCAGTTGTTGTAAGCGATATGACTTCATCTCCCACAATGCACCGCGCCCCATGATGTTCCCAACAGCTGACAGACGGTGAAAGCCTCTGCCAGAGCTGTCGGTGGAGTATCCACTCGTCGGTAGACAGAACGGACTGAAAACCCCAGCCGAGCTTTTACTGGTCTGAAGACCGCTTCACTACCGGGGTTACCGTCGAGGTTCTAGTTTTGATACTTAAAAAATTATTGAGTTTTTATTCCCCTTTATCCGGATTGCAAGCTGGCGACATTTGCTGTCAGCTAACTTCCACAATAGGTCGCTGCGTCGCTGGACGGCTGCATGTTTTATTTGCGCGTAACAGTTTGAGTCCAACCCTGCCAGCCGTGCCCAATGCTGAGGAATGGATAGTGTGTCTGCTAAAGGTGGGAAGATGGTCGAGAGCGATGAGCAGCCGGAGAGGGATAGTAATGGAAGTGGCGCAGCGATGGCCGCACTACATCAATGCGAACTCATCCAGAATATGATTGATATCTCCATCTCCAGTTTACAGGGGCTACGGACCAAATGCGCCGCGTCCAACGACCTCACACAACAAGAAATACGCACTTTAGAGGTAACGAGCTTTTCAGTTATGTCAGTGTCCCGTCCTTTCGTAAGGAAGCGGTGTAAATTGCGGAGTCATGAAGCCCTTAATGCTACGTCCGCCCCATATAGGCTGAATATTGGCTGCGAGCGAGCGCGGCGCCCCGTCACAGAGCCTCGCTGAGCTACAGGGTCTCTGTGTGGAGGTGAACTGCTCTGATATAAACACGTTTTCGCTTGTACCGCGGGCGTCATTGTGTGTGTGTGTGTTTGTGTAAAATATTAGCAAATTCCCAGCGATGCCTGGTCCACTTATTTGTGTGACCTCTTTCTGTGGAAATGTTTGTCAGGAGCCCCTCGGATAGTTCACAGCAGCGTGCTGTGCAGCTGAAATCTGCCTGGCCTAATGGCACACATTCAATAATCTGATGCTGCTATTAATTCGGTTCCTGGGCTTGTGCCCCGTTCTGAACGGGATTTCGTGTCTGTGCAGTTTTAGGCCTGTAAGGCAAACACAAAGCGAAATGCACGACGTGTTCCATGTGTTTTCCCCCACCGTAAGCGAGCAGAGGTCTGTGCACCCGCTGCATCTGGATGCAGATTGAGTTCAGTTCAGTCGTGTTGGCGTGACTTGACGTCGTTGTGCGCAAACGCCGCGGCTTTGTAAGGGCCTCGTTGTCGTACTGGAAGAAGACTTGCCTGGTAGCATATGCATGCATGCGTGCATGCATCAGCATGGGATGCAAATAAGACTTTCTATGTTATTGTTTTTATAAAATTCAGATGCAGATTGGAAAATGCTTGCCCAACATGACACTTGATACCTTTTTTTTTTTAGGTTTTAAAATCATAATTCTTATCATTCACCTTCATATAATTGCTATGTGAAATCGTCTTTTTCACAGAGGTCAGTTGTACCTCAGACCTGCCATAAATGATGTGTCTGTGACACAATCGTGTCATGGAAAGTACAGCCTCACATTGTTGGTAACAACACTGTGAGGGGGGCAGCAGGCCCTGCTTCTGCTGAAGAGGGTGATGGGAACTGGTGGTTTGTGTGGCGAGTTGTGTGGAGCAGTTGAGTAAACTTTAATGCTGCAAATGTGAACTTCTAGCAAGTAGATTAGAGTATCTTCTTGTTGGCTCCAGACATACTGATGGGTTTTGTGGCTCATGGTTTATTCAAGCAATATACTTTGGATAAAAGGAATATTCAATCCCGATTGGCTAGAGGCTATCAATTATCCATGTTAGTTTTATTTCTGTATAACTGGACACCCTGTGGACAATTGTGCAGTTGCCCCTTAAAACTAATGTTCCAGAAAGGTAGGAGTGTTTAGTTTCAGCCATACTGCAGTGCAGTAGCCTTCCAAGTGACGATTATGATGTCACGTGACGGCAGAACATTATTTAGTTAAAAAGTTGCAAAGTGTCTGTTGCTACTCCCAAACTGTTTGGCACAGCAGGTCAGACAGAAACAGAATTTTTCATTCTTCAAACTGTTTATACTTGTTGTCATAGTGTCAAACTGTGCTGAGAGTGATATTAGGAGAAGGTAGCGATAACAAATCAGTCCTTTTTTTTTTTTTTTTCGTCTAGCAGTTTATTCAGTTCACGTTTTTTGATAATAGAAATGTCTACAAAATAATTTGGTTGCTCCTTTGTTGGCTGGCAGGCAACAAGTGCAACTTGGAAAGCTACTGTGTGGCAACACATTTTCACAGACTTTGATAAAGAAGCCTGATATTATTTGAATACTTATTAACTGAAATGGAAAGATGGTGACATAATGAGGGAAAATGGAAAATGTCTTAACTGGTTAAAAACATCTGCTTGAATGGTTTGTACAAAGAAATGTCAAGTGACTTTAACAGTATACCCTCCTCTGAGTCTTCTCAACTGTTGCCATGCACACCTTGTCAGTGCGTGGGACAGGACGTGATCTAGCAAGGTACTTCCTGAGGTACGCTGTCGTGTAGATGCATTTTGCTCCGGCATTGTTCTGCGTGACAATGGGCAGGCCGTGCTGGTCACACATGTTTCTTGAAGGCTAAACGGTCTTCCTGTGGTTGTGAGGCCGTTAAAAGGGGGCAATCCCTGAAAGTCAGAAGTGCAAATACTGACTCTGGTTAAATCAACAGATTTTCTGCTTTGTGGTTTAGCAAAGTTCAGGATCCTTATCCATTGCGAGCAGAGGATCGAAACAACTGTTTTGGTTTTTTTTTTTTTGGTTTTTTTTTTAGCTGACACAGATCTACTTCCAGCTTCTGCAGTGGAGACCTCACTGTGTAGTGATGACAATCTCGATCGTTGCTCACTGGCTCTTAGTCGCTGCGTTCGGAAGAGGTACAGTAGACACTTTCTGGTTTATGATACATCTAAACACAGGCCCCAGTGTTGTGTCAATCCATTCTTTATTTACCTGATTATAACTTTCATTTTGCCTCAGTGGTTAAACTGTTTATAGTCGGCATAAATTCAGAGGGCAGATTTACTTTACATGCATGTGTAACTTGCGTAAACAGGCAAAGCTATTTGGCCGTTTTACTGTCTGAAGCAAAGAGAAACTGTGACTGAAAATGTCCTTTCTTGTTTGGAGATGCATGATTAGCGACATTGTAGAGCACAGCTCAAGTCAAATCTTTTGGAAACTTTCTCTGAACTGACTGATAATTGGGTGTAGGCCTCAGTATGTGTCAGCGGCATGTTGATTCATTTAAAGACGTCATGATTGTTCCTTTTTCTTTTTTAATTTTCACTTCAGCCCTTCGGCATTAGTTGTTTCTAAACTTGTCATGTGGTGATGATGCCATGCTTTTTGGAATTTTTTTTTTTTTTTTTTTTTGGGGTGGTGTCTCTAAACAGAGGTGGCACACAATCTGCAGGGGTTTTTAACAATGCCTAATTACGTTTCACGTCATCTTTACTGATTTTCCTTTGTGCTGTACTTATATAACACTTTTTGACATTTTAAACCGAAGTGTGACAGTTTCACAGTTGCTGTTCTTCAGTTGTCCCTGATCTTTGATCACCCTGTGAGGGGGACTACAGAGAAGGGACCACTAAATATGTTAATAAAGGGGAAAACACTAGAACTTTCTTTAGCAGGTGCTCTAGTTTAGTATTCAGTTGTTGAAGTTTAAACATAAAAGAGCTTAAATTGATAAAAATGGGTTTCAAATTAGTTGGTGATTAGCAATCCACTCTTCATGATGTTCAAATACTGAGACAAAAACTAAAGATTGCCAAGAAGCCTGATCTTGATGTCTTTTGCGTGGAGTTGGCAGGGCATGGAGAACTGTCTTGATCAGCAGTGTTACTTCCTATATTTTTACTGGCATACTATTTTGAAACCACATCTTGACTTAAGTGTATGTTTTCACTTCTTGCTTTACCCCTCCTTTAGATTTCACATGTCACATTCCTCTTAAACGTAAAGTTGACAGATTCAGGAGTTGATTGTGGATTTTGGACCACACCGTAGATTCGGTCTCTATATTAACTCCTAGTTTCGTTTACTATGTCCCGTGCTGTATTTAAGACCCAAACTATCCCAAAAAGCCTGAGCAGTGTGAATGCTTCAGATGGCTTGGCATCTTCTTGAAATTCTAGCAACTACACTAGTCTTGCAGCTTCCATGTCAGTGTGGAGGTGATCATGTGTAGACCTCTCTAACATGATGGATGTCATTACTACTAAAGCTTTAGGCCACTTGATATGATGAATTTGAGCGAACTGTACAAGGTTGGAGTGGTTGCCACACTTGTGGCGCAAATGGGTATCGCTCCCATATCGGACTGGAGTGCAATCAAGAGAGGCTTGAACTCACTTTATTCTCTCATTGAGAGAGCTTTATTATTCCACTTGAACTGTGTGTGTTTTTTTTTTATTTTTTATTTTTTTGCCTTGCCAGTGAGAGGAAAATGATACTGGCCTCTCAAATGGAGTGCTAACTGGTACTTCACTTGTTCACATGTTAATCCCACTCAGCCTGGTCTCTGTCTGCCTCCCATGCTTCCTCTGCGTTACTTTTCCTGAAACTCTTTATGTATTCCTGACTTTGCATTATCGTATCCTCTTACACAACCTCAGTAGCTTGTCTGGTTTAAAACCTGGTCCAGGTCCGTCAGCATCAACAAGGCACTTGCAGTAGATTAACTTAAAAACACCTAATGAATATTGTAGAGCTAAAGTGTGTTGCTTCTGTGCTATTTTACAGAAACTGAAAAGTGTAAATTGGTGTAAGAATCTTATTTATTGCTGAAGATGTTAACACACAGACGATGCACAATTTAATATTTGTCATCCCTTCTCTCTGTAATGCTCAGCAAACAGCAACGCGTCACTCTGTTTTGTCTCCTCATGGTGTTGAAGAGTTTGCTGTGCACTCATGGTGCGAGCTGTTGTAGCTGCATCTATATTTAGAAATCTTTCTTCCTACGCATTTTCAGGGTTGGTTGTTAAATAAGAAAATCAAATGACGCGCAAAGAGCCTGTGCATAAAGGGGAGAGCATGGAGGAAAGGGGAGGAGAGAATCAAAGCCAATCGGCTGCGCTGCTTCTTGTGACATGACAAATGCTGCGTGTGTTTGTAAGGGGGGGGGCTAGAAGAAGACAATGGAGAGTGTCACTCACATGAGGGTTAAGAGGAAACACAACTTTACTGATTGTAGCAACAGTGACCCTGTCTTTGTTTCCTTTTTTGGGGAGGGGGGTCAGTAAGGATGGACAGCATGATGTGGAAATCAGGATAGTTGAACCGTGTAGGCAGGCCTTGATCTATTCTTAAACTTAGTCAGGATGAGTTGCATTACATGGTGTAATTTTGAGGTTTGCTGTACTTTAGTGGCAAAGGGGGCGATTTGCCTGTGCTAGCCTCGAAGCAGAAGGAAGTGGTGTGTTGAACTATAGCTATATACGCAATGTGCTCGAATTATTGTTTTGGATGTGCTTTTGGATAAAAAAAAAAAAAACCTGAATTTAAATTTTGTTAACATTTTGCATTAAACCAGGATGTGCAAAATAATCTGTTTCTAAATAAGATTTAGGATATTGAAATTCTCCCTATGGTCGTCTGTCAGAAACACGTGTGTGTGTGTGTGTGTGTGTGTGTGTGTGCCTAAACAAGGCTACAGAAACACACAGCAACTTTGCACAATCTTAGAGTTTGAGGCCATATTATCACTTCCTCAACCCCCCTCTCCGTGCCGGGGTAGCTCGCTCTACTAATGATAAAAATGGAGGAGGGGCAGCAAACTATGTATGTCCAGTGCCCTCCACCAAGTTCATCTGCCTGACTCCACTGTGTTTTTGTATAGGTTAGATTTCAGGTCAGCCATACAACATTGGTCAACTCTCCTTGGTTTACTTGCATGATTGTGAAACGTGTCCTTGAAAGCAACACTGATATTTGCATTACATTTGCATTATCTCCGAGCTCCTTTCACATTCAACGTTGCATGTTACACTGGCTGCAGCTGCCACATTTCAAGCCATAGGAGATTTAGAGCTACAAAAAAAAGCACTTTGTCACTTTGCGGCTGGGTGTTATAATACTCTGTACAGATGTATTTTTCTCAGATTGGATTTCTCTCATTGATGCCTGCCAGGGACTTTGGAGAGTCACAATCTGGTGCTTTGTTTCAAAATAAAGTGTGCTAATATTCTGACAACAAGAAACGTGTGCAATGTAGTATGAGAGAAGTAAACTGACCTTCGTGTACAATCATCATTTTCTGGAATAGTGCTGTTGCTCACTTCTCAGACACAGAACGCTATCCTTGGCAGGTGCACTAAAGTGACTGTGTCAGCAAGAGAAAGTGATTGGATTGCAGGGATTGGTCTGCTGTGTCAGGCAGGCCGCTGGGAGGAGCCGGGACTCCTCTCCCCTCTGTGGTGCTTGACATACCGGCTGTCACTCAGCATTAGCCCGTTGCCATGGTGTTGTTTAGCTCTGCTGACAGGTGGGGTTCTGACGCCATTCCTCCCCCACCCCCTCCTCCCATGTCCAGGCCGCACGTCAAACACTGCTTTCTCCACTTGGCACCAAAAATAATATGCTAGGGGTCTGTTGTTATCTTTGGTTTATTGACATGCCAGACTTCACTCCAACACAAATTCACAAATTAGTGATATCAGGGAGGAATTTGGGGGACTTTTTATTTTATTTATTTATTTTTTTTTGGAATCCTGACTACTTTATTTATTTAACCTGATAATAGGTGAAGTGAATTCTCTCTGCAGGACTTTAGATGAACTGTTGGTAATGTTTGGAGCCCCTGCACTTCCTGTCCTGTGGAGATACAAGATGACATTTATATGTCAATGTATTGTATCTGCATTTCACATGTATGGGAAAATCCCACTGTAATGTTGCTGACAGCTCAGAAGAGAGGTTGCTAGGTAACCTGACGTCACAGGACTGCACTAGTGTATGTGGAGGTAAAGCAAGAGACTGTCTCATTGGCCACATTGAGTAAAGGCCTCATGCTGTTTGTTTACTGTGCTTGTGCCACTTCTCCAAAATCCCTAAATCCAGACATCTGACGAGAGCACAGTAAATTACCAGTGAGGCTTTTTACAATATCATCCCTACTTGTAATGTTTGGATACCTTTTTTATTAGTTTACATTGACTGGTTCAAGCTGTTTTGTTGTTTTATAATGCTCTCAGTGCAATTGACAAGCAACTGCTAGAGCAGAATAGCAGCTGTCAGAGTGTACACGGAGCATTTATCTCTGTCTCTCTTCTTTCACTGCTCTGGCCTGCAGTCAAGATGGTTTTGTTAACTGCCACGAAGCAGCCTTTTTACATCCCAAGGCCACACTGTCTGAGATTACCACTCCTGTATGAGTTTTCTGCAGAGTGGATGTGTCATGGAGAAAGTTGAATAAGCAGAGAAAGACACGCACTCGTGTCAGGCACTCGAGAGGTGTGCAGCTGGTTGGGAGATGGTGGGTGTTGCACAGCTCATCTGAAGGTGCTGCCTGCTGTAATGGACTCTTAAAGATAGAGCATGAGATAAGGAGACACACTATATGGCTGAGCTGGCTGCTGAAACCAATACTATGGTGTTCATTGTAATACTTACACACAGGATCACTGCAATTGACAATGGCTTGGAAAGCGTTGGCGTAAAGTCTCAAATTAATTTGATCAGCGGAGAGATGTGGAAGGACTGGGGAGGATCTTAGGATAACGTGGAGTGGAAGTAAAGAAGTTTTGTCCTCATCGTTTTTGCGTCAGTCCAGGCACGTATTGACAACCTTAAGACGATAGATTTATTTATGAATTTATTTTTGGTGGTCATACTCTTTGGTTGATTGTATTGAAGCTCAGGCTGCTTTGACAACAGTACAGTACCTGGGTCATATGCTACGTACTTTTCTTCTGTCGGGGAGAATTTTGATGTCACAAAGCCGCTTGCATGTTCCAAGTACACTTGTTTGCTGTGCCAGCACCACAGATGCTCCATTAGATGACCACCTCATTGTTCCTTTGTATAATAATAGCTGTGTATATCTAATTAACTGTCTTGTGCACTGGGGGCACTGGGAAATTAGGTTAAACAAACGCTGGGATTATTACCACAGATGCAAGGAGTTTAGAATGGAGGGGAGGGGGGGGGCAAGCAGTCTTGTTTTAGAGTTTCCATTATTGTTATCAAAAAAGTATTTGTTGTTGGAAAGTATATAGTCATTTGTTATTTGATTGGCTGCCTCTTTTGTTGAAGCAGCAAAAGTAATGCTCTTAATGGTTCAAATAATACATTTTGTAGAAGATCTAAAATTATACATTGTACATCCTGTGTACTGCATGATTTCTGTCATGTCACTGTTTCTAAAAACAATCCCCCACCAGTACAGAGGTGTGACAGATGCCCTGCATGCTGAAACCCTGTTCTTCAGCTCTATGTGCAGCCTCTAGCAAACGAAGTGTCTCCCGTCTAACCTGCCCCTCCCATTGACTCTGTGTTCTCTATTGCTCCCTGCAGGTAAAGCTGATGAAATACATCTGTAAACAGCTGCAGTGCAAAAAGAAAGTACCAGAGACAGAGAGGCCCGAGGCCCTGGACAGCTACCCGCGCTTACGAGACTGGCTACGCACCATCAACCTGAGGCCCGATCTTATCGAGGTAGGTTACGCTTTCTTGTGTGAATGTCAGAACGTCTCGCCCTCTGTGGAATGGGTGACTTTTTTTTTTTTCTTCAATGTGTATTTAGTATGTGTATGCGGTCCGCACTGACATGTCCAGAGGAGTACTTGGCATTGATCATCAAAATAAAGGTCAGCCATAGTCATGTTTATGATCATACGCAAACAGCTGCAGCAAGTATGAATTTGAACTGATTGTTTCATGCATGCATCAAACATGTGACTAGTACGGCAACTACGGCAATCACCTGTTACAGCTGCTATAAGATATACATGTCCTTATTTAAGCACCTGTTGGCATAGTTTCCATTCTATTGTCATTTTAGTTAGAGTAGGGTGTGTTGTGTACAAATACACAGTATGAGGAATTTCAAGCTACAGATGCCGATGGCCTCACATAGTTGAACGGAGACTGTTGCAGGATTTTATCTTTAATGGAGTTGAATATTTCTTGATAATTGCATCAGTATTAGATGTACATGAGTCAGGCTTTATTCTTGTCTTTCATTTTTTCAGGTTAGTTTCAACTGAATTTAAACCTTTAAAGTAACCTTGGAAGTCTTTTATAAGTGTGAGCAGAGCTGCCTTTTGCACTTCAAGGCCTTCAAGTAATTATTTCCCCTGAATATCTTGAGCTGACTGACTTGTTTAAACATGAACATGGAGGACAATTGGAATGGGTTGGAGAGGAGCCAAAGATGAGTCTACCTCAGGCAATCTATGAGAATGATGTGATGTGTGACGCCTGAAGTATCGTGGCCAGGTTGCCAGTGGTGGTTTTTATAAAAAAATAAAAAATTACTTTCAGATGAGTTCAGTAAATGTTTAATATGTGTGGGTCAACACCCTGCTCAGTGATACTTGACTTGACTCCAACCAGCTAATCTTTAGCTTGCTCTGACCTCTCTGTGCAGCGGGGTGGGAGTGGGGGTGGGAGTGGGGGTGGCCGGGTCCAGACAGAGATTTTCTGCTGGAAAGTTCATTTTTATCATTACCCTTGTTTTTGAATTAGAAATCTATTAATCAAAACATTCCACAATTTCTGCTGCTAGTTCACTTTCGATAATGAGGAAGCTACTATGTGTCGTTTCTTTTATTTCTGGGTCTAATTTATCATGTCCTAACATGTGAGATATGAGTTCCACTCTTAACACAAGCAAATGGAGCTAAATGCAATACTGACTATGTATTTGCATAAGGAAGCTACAGCATTAGCAGTGCCGGTCTTCTCGGTAATGTTTACTCTTATTACTATAACTCTGCTATAACTAAGTGCTCGTATCCATCATAGTAAAATAAATCAAATGCATAATTTCCGTATTTCGCAACTTTAGTGCAACTGACATTCCACCACACGATTTGTTTGTCAATTTTTGTTGTAATTTTCTTTCCTTGCACTGGCTCCTCTTCCTGTACTGCTGTAAACTGTTGTAATCCCTCTGCTGTATGTCTGTTTATCTTTATTTTATGACCTAACTGTGGCCTGCTTATTTTAAATGTTTCTGCACTTGTTAATATTTAATATCTCTAAATCTTGTGCATGCTTTTTTTTTTTTTTTTTTTTTCTTTAGTTTCACAGCCTCTTAACATATCTGATTATTTGGCTTATCTTTATTCATATCTGTCATGCTCAGGGCTTTGTTGGTGTTTCAGGTTAAACCTATAGAAATAGTTGTTGTTGTTGTTTTGTTTTTTTTTCTTTTTAATTGCTTAGTGAGGAACTCTTTTGTGTCTTGTACTTCATTGGGGATGTAGGTAAAGCTGTCATATTGACTAGCCGATTAGACCAAACATTGGGATTTCTATGCTGCATGACCTCACATACTATGCAAGCTGGGCCATGTAATGAGAGTCTAAAAACCTTTCTAATTGTTTTTAGTACCTCTTTCCACTGGACTTTAACCTACCTGCTCACACACTGTAGTTGGCAGTGACATCAAGGCATTGCATAATGTTATACAAGCATGTGACACCTGTTGGACGATTTCTGAAATATAGGTATAGGTGTCTTTCTTTGAACTGTTTAGCGTTTTGCCTCTGCTGAGTCAGCGTATATTGAAACCTGAAACCTCCCTAAACCGTAAACCATATTGCCTGAGTCAAGGTCTCACTTCTGAATCTTAACCTTTACTTTTCCGTGTCACATCTTTCATTGCAATGTGAGCATGTAAGTGTCTTACGTCTTGTGCCATGTGTAATACACCTCTAATAACTTAAAATCCACATGGACTATTTTGTAAATTCCTCAGCAATTTTGCTAATTGCTGTGTACATATACGTAGCAGTCCTGAGCAGTAATATTCTATCTAGAAAGGTTCAGTACAGCAATCATGCATGGTGCTAAAATTGTAATGTTATTATAAGTGAGGAGGTGGGAGGTGAGCATAGGGCCCAGACACTTCTGAATATCACATCACTCTTCCGTGTGTGTGTGTGTGTGTGTGTGTGTGTGTGTGTGCGCTTCTTTTTGGTTACTGTGTAGCAATAAGTGTGGGTGGTTGCTCTAGTTTTCTGATCAGTGTTTGCCCTCTCAGAGCAAGGGTTTAACCTGACTGATAAGCAGCTGAGTACTTCCCATGTCCACAAAAAATGAAAAACATCCTAAACTCCCAGTCACTGGCATGAAGTCCTATTTCCGTGTGTGATGCATAAATCCTTGTTGTTTGTGCTGCCATTTTTGCCTATTGTCAAAACATTAGTGCAGTGCCTCATATTTGAAGGTCTCTGGCCATATAGTGTCACTAACTTATCAGTCCTTGGTCTCCAGCTATTCCGAATTTTAAAAAAGGCAGCAGTATACAGTACAGTGGTCACTGCAGCCGAATAAAATAAAATTGAAATAAGAAACATTCAATTGACTAGACACTGATTAAATCATAGTTTAAGCTTGAGACTTGTTGTTTGTGACCGCTGCAGATTTTGGCCCAAAAAGTAATTTTTATTTATATAGTCATAGAAAACTCTTAATGTGCAATCTTCACAGTCAGATAAGTGGAAGGTGTATGATATGAAATGTTGACCATAACATAATGCTGTCTTTCAGCCTCTTACAGGCTAATGATAATGAGAACACTACCATGTTGGAAGTCTCTCTTATTTTATGTATTTATTTTTGATGATGCATAAACGACTCCAAGCGGAATTTGTTCTCCCCTGTGACAACTGATCAGCTCACTTACACTTACACACTCACCCATCCAAACAAGTGAATTCAGGTGCACAAAGCAAGGTGCATAAAGACATGGATGAGTGAGTTTGGTGTGGAAGAGCTTGACTGGCCTGCACCGAGTCCTGACCTCAACCCAATAGAACACCTTGGGGATGAATTAGAGCAAAGACTGTGTATTATGTATTTCATAAACACACTCCTAAACCTGGTGGAAAGTCTTCCCAGAAGAGCTGAAGCTGTTATAGCTGCAAAGGGTCACGTCACATTAAACCCTATGGATTAAGAATGGGATGTCACTAAAGTTCATATGGGTCTAAAGGCAGGTGAGCGAATATTTTTGGCAATATAGTGTATGTCCACACTTGGTGCAGCTGTAGTTTAGACACAGAACTTAAGGGGGCTAATGAAGCAATGATTCTATTGGTACACTGTAATAATTGTATCTCTTGTTGTACAGCTTCCTGCCGAGACTGGTGTGTTTGCTCTTGTGTAGATATTGAATGTTAACCTTGTCTTTGCATCATTTTTGTCCTCTGCAGGCAGTGGAAACGAAGTTGTCCCTTGATGCCTTAGTGCAGATGACAGGTGTTCAGGTGAGGGACACAATGAGAAGACTAGGATCCAGTTCTGAAGAATGTGCCAGACTCAGTGCTGCCCTCTCCTGTCTGAAGAGTGCCACTGAATCAGGTGTGTGTGGCTGCTCCATGGGAGCCTCCATGACTAAATGAATCACATTGGTTACTTGTTGGGTTTCAGCTAGTGTTTTTGTCTGTGCTGTGACCTGTCCAGGAGGTGAACTGAGGGAGGACGGTGGTCCCTGGCTATCGGAGCCCACCAGGAGGGACAGCGGCTCTCTTTTGACTGCAGACCAGATAACCAGTTTGGGGACTCCACTCCGGCCTCACAGTCCATCGCCTCTAGCCCGTCCATCTGCCATCCATTCCACCCCATCCACACCCTGTGCTACTTTTCCTCATCCCCGCTCGGGCTCAGTGTCGGCAGCACCCACACCTGAGTCACTGGCATCATTCATTCACAGTGAAAACCCCCATACAGATCCATTCCCCATGTCCTTAGCTCGCACAGCTCGTCTCCACGGACACACAGCCACTCCACCCATAACTCCACCTTCAAAGAGGCGTCACCGATTGAAGCCCCCGTGCACCCCTCCCCCCCCATCCCGCAAAGTGCTGCACCTTTTTCCTAACATCGCCCTGACCCGCAGCAAAAGTCACGAGTCCCAACTAGGCAACCGCATTGAAGACCCGCCAACCAACAAGTAGGTGTTCCGATCACATCGTTACTCAGATTGGCTGTAAGCAGATGTACAAATGACTGCTGGAAAAGGAAAAACTGAAATTATGTCCTTTTTGTTTTTTTACTGTTGGTAAGATGAGTTTAGACGCAATGTTTCGTTGCCGGTCTTTAACACAATGTGAACAAACTGTGTACTGTAACCAAATCAAATTGAATATATAGAAATTTACTTTTTATTTAGTTTATGATACAGCAGTTACAGGCGATACGGTTATTGAACACTGGTTTTATGTCAGGACATTAGCAGGGCTTCACATTTTCAAGCTGTCTCGCTCTCTTTTCCACATCCTTTCACATCCTGCCTGTTGCTCCTTTGCTCTGACTGGATGAGCTAATCCTCACACAAATTCCCAGAGATTATGAGTCATATGAAAACAGGAAGTATTTCCTAGGGCTAATGCTCAGAGGTGGCAAGACACACACACAATCTCTCTCTCGCTCATTTCTCTTTCACTATTGTGATTGGATGCACATACACAAACAAGCCACATTTTCCTTAATATCCTGCATGTTTATGAGAAGCTTTGTGGGGTGGGGGGGTTACTGGCAGAAGCAGAAGTAAATACAGACATGGATCCAATGCTTCTAATTCATAGCCAGAAAACTACATTGGTTTATCCAGGTCACAGGTCTGATGGCTGATAAGATAAATGGAAAGATTGTTTTCCCGTGTGTGTGTGTGTGTCACCAAACGGGCACTGCTTAGTGCTTGAGTACATGTGACTTCAACGTGTTAAGGATGTCACCCTGGCTGTCCTGTGTTTCATTTAGCTGCTCCAACATGCCTCTCTCCACACTATGGCTATCACAGCACTTTCTCTTTCCTAGGTGTGTTAAAAAGAATAAGTTGTTCCTGAATATGCAAGTCAACGGGAATGGGTGTGAGGAATCGCCTTCACGGTACCCTGCTGTGTCTGCACGCACCCCAGCTGCCACCACAGCACCTTATACCCTGCCTGGCACGCCCACCCTCATGGAAGAGCACAGCACCATTAAGAGTGAGTCATGCATATTTATATCATACCAATTTGGTCAATATGTGTTTGATTTGTCAACTGGACTTCTTTGTAGTTGGTTGGAAAAGTTTGGCTACTCATACAAGCAGCTTCTTCAGTCTGTTTGGTCAACTGAAGAAGCTGCTTTTTTGATTTGAGTGTTTGTCCAATGTGACTTTTCTAAATTGATTCTGTCCTAAAGCAAAAATCAAAATCTCCAACACTCGGTTTTACTCCATAGGTGATAATCATTTAAGTAGATCAGCCTTTCTTGACTTAACCCAATCTTCTCCTTAACACTTCTCCCATACTTACCACTTTACTTCTCCCCCTCCATGGCAAGACAATGTAGCAGTGCATCGCAGCTCCCCACAAGCAGTGAGGAGAGACATAGGCCTAGCAGTTACACACAGGTAGATCATTCTTTCACACCCAATATCTTTGATCCTAAGTGTATGTCTCTATTTCCAAACGTGCTAGTTAATTATGATATAATAAAAACCATTTTAATTCTCGTATGTTGGCGTAGGTTTTCGACCAGGTCTTGGCTGTCTCAGACGTGTCAGGTGTGCCAGAAGAACATGATGTTTGGGGTTAAGTGCAAACACTGTCGGTGAGTTTCTATTTAAAGGGCTTTTAAATCAGCAGGAGGTGATTTAGTGATTTGGACTTTCAACAGTAGGATGAGAACGTTCTATAATAGCTTAATTTGGGCTCACATGTGATTTAGGAATTCAGAACCAAACATTGAATCTCAGGACTTGAAGTGTCTTCTAGATGGCATGTGTCCGTACCTGGTCTCTCATGTTCTTGCCTTCTTTCCGTGCAGATTAAAGTGCCACAACAAATGCACAAAGGAAGCTCCATCGTGCAGAATCTCTTTTATACCTAGTGAGTTCTGTTGTGTTCTCAATCTGCACTTCACAAATGCAGTGTATTTTGCATTCATCGTGTTCATTTTTATACATTGTGATACCATCAATTTCTCTTGTAGTTGCCAAAATTCGGAGGACAGAGTCTGTTCCATCTGATATAAACAACCCTGTGGACCGGCCACCTGAAGCGCCACAGTTTGGCACACTACCAAAGGCCATTACAAAAAAGGTAAAACAAGACTGAGGATTTCTGCATTACCATGCACTGTATCACTATTTATAGTCATTAATAGTGTTCAGCACTGACCCATTGTCGAATAATTAATATGATGCTCTGTCTAGTACGATGGAAGTGCTACTGAAGTACCAGCCTAGAGCCTTTTCTTTGGCACAAAATGGAAATGCAGCCACAATCCCCTACTAGTTCCTGTTGCTCATAGCTCCCTGATCACATTGTGCATTGTGTCTTTGTTTTTATAGATTGTGGGTTTTTTTTTTTTTGTTTGAAGTCTAGCAGGTCTAAAAGTCAAATTAAATAATATATGAGCATCCCCCCATCAGCCCTGATTCATGTTGTTTAAGTGTGTCTCTGACTCACCAGGATCATCCTCCAATGCTGAACCAGCTGGATTCCAGCAGCAATCCATCTTCCACAACCTCGTCCACACCTTCCTCCCCAGCGCCCTTCCAGCAAAGCAATCCCCCCAGTGCAACTCCACCACCCAATCCCTCTCCCAAAGGTCACAGGGACAGCCGTTTCAACTTCCCAGGTAAGCTTTCATATAGTAGTTAGCTAGGTAGCTTCAAAACACAGCACAAATGGATACAAAGCACAAAAACTGCACATAAGCTGAAATGTGCCCGTTAGTATTGTACTGTGAAGATCTTTGTCTTATATACGTTTTTACCCCCTTGAACTATTACAGTGAAATTATAGACCTTTTGCACACTGCTGATCCCTTCTCTCCTCTGAAAGTAATACTGAAGAATAACTGTGCTTTTATCAACACCTGTTAATTCAAAGCTTCTCTAACAATCTCTCTCCCTGCCATACTTGTCGGCCTTTCCTTCTCTCTTGTTTTCTTTTCTTTTATTTATTTTTACAAAAGCTGCCTGTTACTTTCAGCACAGACAGCAGTTTATCTTCCCTGGTGAGTTGATGCTCCCTAAGTGTGATCCTGCATTGTTGTTGTCTTTTCATCCCACGCTCCAAACTCTTAAATTCCCTGCAGCTCTCTCTGTCCTCTGCATGTTTGCTTTCAGGGTTGAAGCAGTCACTGTGACTGTCTTTTGGTGTTAGCCAGCGTTAGGGTTGCATGTTTACAAAAACTGGCCTTTTGGCACCATCTGCTGGAGCTAGTGGGGAGATGCATGCACGCTCATGTTCTGAAGGTGGTGGCGCCTTTACGATTTTCTACAGGAAAAAGGCCAAAATTTATGAGGGATAAGCATCTTCCTGCTACTTATTCCTTCCTTAACCACATTATTATTTTTTTTTTTTTTTTTTTTACAGATGTCCCCAGTCCTGCTACTTTGCACTGTGAAGTCCTTCATGACCTTGTGTAAGAAATGTTTAATTAAAACAATAATGTTCAGTTTCAAAAATTACAAAATTGTTGATTAGATTTAAATTTTAAACAAATTTTACCACCCATCTGTCCTCTGTATCACAGCAATGTGATAGAGCAATCAACAGATAACACACATGGTGAACTGGTAGAAGATGAACATGAAGAGGTAATGTTGCAATATATACTGTGTGTGTGTGTATGTGTGTGTGTATATATATATATATATATATATATATATATATATATATATATATATATATATATATATATATATATATATATATATATATATATATATATATATATATATATATATATATATATATATATATATATATATATATATATATATATATATATATATATATATATATATATATATATATATATATATATATATATATAATTTTTTTTGCTTAAGCTACAGCATTAGATTTCTGAAATGGATTTTTCATCAAAGTTTGATAGAAAAGGAGGAGAGATTCAGATTTTAACTGTATCGATGTGAAATAGTCTGATGGTGTTAATTCAAGACAGTTAATAGAACATTTCAATGAACGTTTGCTATGGTGCAAAAACACGCTGTCAAGGCAGCGTGATGGGTCAAACTCATTTTCTCTCAAACTCTATTGGACTCAAAAGGGCAGTAGATCAAATATGTTTATTGAGTACTTTTTTTTTTTTAATTTAGTTCTACAACTGGATGCTAGCAATTATTCGAGTCATTAAAGTTGTCTAGTGACAGGTGTCTTGTAAATAATTTTGGCCTGCTATTAAACAGAAACAATAGCTCCTCTGACATTTGTTTTTTTACAGCCAGGCTGTGATGACATTGGGGCTGATATTAATTTGAACCAGAGAGGGTTCCTGACACGATGGTATTATAAGTAGATGCCAGCTCACATTTTACAGAATATACTGAAGAGCAAGAGTAAAATTATTTTTTATTTTTTTTGACTGGCTCATCCTCTGTTGATACCCACGCTTCAACATTTTTTTCAATGATGATAAAACGATACCTAATCGCTGCACTCTTGTAGGAACGGGAGGAGGAAATTGACGTTGAATCTGATGACCCAGAAGCAGAGGAGGACAATGATGAAGAGGGGGGGAATGAGGAAGAAGATGAGGATGACGGCGAAGGGCTCAGGATGAACATGGGCTCAGACGGTGAGCTGGAAGGTGACGAGCTCGATGATCTGCCCAGCTCTCGGGGGAACCAGTGGAAGGGCCCCATCTCCCGCAAAGCGAGTCAAACCAGTGTGTACCTACAGGAGTGGGATATCCCTTTTGAGCAGCTGGACCTCGGAGAACTCATTGGAAAGGTAAGAAAGCTCAAAGAGATGCTAGTGGTATATGTATTCTATTGTAAACTGGCACTTTTGCTGAAGGTGTGTGGGTTTTTTTTTTTTTTTTCGGTACATACAGGGCCGCTGGGGCAAAGTGCATAAGGGTCGGTGGCATGGCGAGGTAGCTATCCGACTTCTCGAAATCGATGGGAACAACCAAGACCACCTGAAACTGTTTAAAAAGGAGGTGATGAACTACAGACAGACCCGACACGAGAACGTGGTCCTCTTCATGGGGGCCTGCATGGCACCACCCCACCTAGCCATCATTACTAGGTGAGAGCAGAAATATCAAACATGGCTCTAAAGGGATTTTTTAATTTATTTATTTATTTTTTTTTATTTTAACCCTGATTGAAGCCTTAATCTTGAATTGTCATCTATCTTCTCTTTTCTTTAGTTTCTGTAAAGGGAGGACACTGTATTCAGTTGTTAGAGATGCCAAAAACACGTTGGATATTAATAAGACAAGACAAATCGCCCAGGAGATTGTGAAGGTACCTTATTTTTCTTTTGTCTTTTCAAAGCACTCTTATTCATTTGATTTTGTAGGACCAGGACCAGGGTAAGAGATAATAAATGTGCTGTTTTATGGATGTTTTTAAACAGCTATTTACTACTTTTCTATTTAGGAATATATGGTTCATTTTGTTCTGTGTGATTTAATTTTCATTTCAACTAAATTATCTATCTGGTGCATGGTTGCTGCATTTAAAAAATGATAAAGAATTGATTATTAGTAACTGCATAAAGACTCGAGGTCCATAACAATTCAAGGAACAAGGAGCTAAACACTGAATTACCAGTAGAGCCTGTATTACATCACTTCACTGACTGTCACTGCGTGTCTTTACAGGGAATGGGCTATCTGCACGCCAAAGGCATCGTTCACAAGGATTTGAAGTCAAAGAACGTTTTTCATGATACTAATAAGGTGGTGATCACAGACTTTGGGCTGTTTGGAATCTCTGGAGTTGTTCAGGAGGGGAGGTGAGAAATGACACTCGAGAGACCCTAAAAACACAACCTCAGCAAAAGTGCTGTTCACACTATATACTACTGTTGCCTGGGGAGGTCCAGTGATTTGTAACAACTGCTGTGGTCCACAGTGGCTCCTGTCCGGCTCATGTTGTTTTTTTGTTTTTTTTTGTTTTTTTATTAAGTAGTGAGTCTAGTTTTAAAATCAGAATCATATCCAGCACATTCTTTGTCGGAGCTGAAGATGGACTAGATTCAGTTAATGCATTTTCCACTCTAGTTAATGCTTCTTCCCTCTCAGATTTTCCACTCCATTTGATTAGTTGCTGAAATATGTTTACCTTTTTTCCACAGGCGTGAGAATAAACTGAAACTTCCACACGGCTGGATTTGTTATCTCGCACCAGAGATTGTGCGCAAGATGAGCCCGGGTAACAATGAAGACCGCCTTCCTTTTTCCACAGCAGCAGATGTGTATGCCTTTGGGTAAGCTCTGCACACTTGCATGTCTCCCCTAACACACACAATTCTCTTACTGTACACCTGACTCACAAATACCTAATTGTACTGTTGCTTTGCCCCTTTAAGCACCATTTGGTATGAGCTTCAAGCTAGGGACTGGCCAATCACCAACCAACATGTGGAAGCTACCATCTGGCAGGTGGGAAGCGGGGAGGGCATAAAGAAGGTCCTGGCGGAGATCAGCCTGGGCAAGGAGGTCACTGTGAGTCGATACCCAAGTGTATCAGTCTTTCAGAAAAATACCTTTTTATATTCTGCTTGTGCCAAATATAAAACCATGCTCTAGTGATGCAGATCATATCTTAATCTTGCACAACTTTCTAAATTGATTATGACTCATAGTGCACAGGCCAGTAAGCGCGTGACTCTGTGATTTGTCTCGCCAGGAGATCCTGTCTGCCTGCTGGGCGTACGATCTGAGAGAGAGGCCGACCTTTACCCAGCTGGCTGACATGCTGGAGAAACTGCCCAAACTCAATCGTAGGTTGTCCCACCCTGGACATTTCTGGAAGTCTGCAGAGTAGGTATCTAGAAACAAAGGATGGTGAAGACACTGGACAAGTGAAAACATAAACCAATCTATAAATCCTCTTTTTAAACTTTCTGCTGGTACAATGGCTTGTCAGTGATACTACTGTAACTACTGATTTTTTATTTTTTATTTTTTTTCTCAGCCTTGGGTCACAGTTTTTTGTTTTTTTTTTTCTGTGGAATTCATATTTGTTTGAATAGGTTTGAAGTATTTTATCATTTCTGTTCATCACACATGATTCGGATGCACTCGGTCTCTGCACCATAGCATACTATAGATCTTGTCGACTGCTGTGGCCTGTTCTGAAAAGTAATGTGAACTTTGTCTATACTGTTTATAAAAATGTGAACTGTGAAGCATCATTTATTTTAGGGGTAAAATGTGGTATAACGGTCGGCCATTCATACATATCATACGTAGATGTACATGTAGAAATTTGTTATGTGAGCAGAATCGGATTGTTTGTCATCACAATTTCCACTTTTTTAAATGAGGCTGTCAGGAAGAGCAAACTAATTGGTAAATTGAGATAAAAACATGCAAAATACACAGTCATGAAAAGATTTCAACCTAAAAATACAGAGAACAAAGTTTGATCTTTTGTTTAGTTTTTACTTCACTTTTTTGGTTCATTTCTACATCAAAGGTGTCATCCTCCTCTTTTCCAAACAAGTATCGTCTTTCCGCGATCACACAGCTTTAACACACCCATTTACTCACATGGCTTCATTGCAGCTTCACTTTCATGCCATTTTTCTTACTTCTTCTCTGCTTCTTGCTTAAAATTCGCAACCACTGCCTCATTTCCAGCATCTTGACTTTTAAAATAAAACAAAAGGGCCACAGGCATCACTGTGAATCCTCTATGGTTAAATCATAATTTTCTTTAGCCAGACAGGTTTTCCTTAAAGCAAGACAAATCACTTAAAGACGCCTGCTAGGACATAACATGTTATTAATAATTACTTCCAAAGCCTAAGTGAGAGTCATTTAACTAATCTACCTGTTTGTATCTATATCTTGCTGCTTTTCAAATTATGCTTTCTTCGCTGGAAGCCTGTTACACTTTCACTAACCATCTAACGTTTGTGTTTACCTTTGCTCTTTTCTCTCTTTTCTTATTCTCTTTTCTAATCTAGGTTGTAGCAGTCACTCTGAAACATAAGCAATGCAAAACAAAGCCTGGGTCTGCCTTGCATGTTCCTGAATCCTTAACCGTTACAGGATTGATCAAAGCGTTGCCTCTGCCTGAAACAGACTCTGCCTAACCATTGCATTTTCTTGTTGGGGGGGAAAGGATCAGTGGACTAAGGTGTGGTGGGAATCGGGGGGAGGGGGGGCTCTACTTTCGTCCCCCCTTTCATCTAATATCTCTGCCTTTTTTTTAGTTTAGTTTTTTTTTAAAATTTGTTTCGTTCTGTAATGTTGCTCAGGACTTCGAGGCTTGTGAATAACTGGCTTGTGGTGTCTGTGCTAAGACTGACTGGTGTGCTGTGGTCTGTGCCTGCTGATGGCTGCCCTGTCCTCAGCCTGCTCACTTTTTCTGTGCTGCTGTGACCTGGTCTTTCACACCGGGGCCCTGATCACATGGCTCTTTTTCTATCTGAAATACACACACACACACACACACACACACACACACACACACACACACACACACACACACACTGCTCGGCATGAACTAGACTCTGCTACCAAAATGGACCGCTTCATTCATCTGTTTTTCCTGAGGGATTGACACACGTTTGACAGGCTGTTTGAGTGATATTCTTGAGTCAACTGCCTCTCTGCTCCTTACCCTCAGTTTTATTAACAGTCGTGTGATGGCATGTGCTGCGATGTCTAGACACAATATGCACTTTGTCAACACGAGAACAAATAATCATGAGTTTTTATTTTTTGGTTGGTTGGTGTTTAGTTTGGTTTTAAATAGTTGTATTTGCAGTGTTTTATTCTTTGGGAGGGTCTCAGATGCTTGGACAATGTAATATGCTCAATTGTATGTTGTCTTTATGGAGTATAATCTGGTAAATTCACTGCTTATTGGACGCATTTGAAAAGAGGACACCGATGAAGACTGTGTGCTAAGCAACAGTTCAAATCAAATAAAACAGGTGAAATATTCCCTTCATCATTCACAATCCACATGGGAATAGAATAATGCTGGCTATATATAATTAAAGACTTCATTAGTGTCCATCCATGGGAGTGTAAGTGCACTTTATATGAATGAGTATCTTCGAAAGGTCATTGTTTTAAGAAGTTGATTTATTTCGCGCAAAAAAGATAAATCAGGAACCTGGCACGAAAGTGTCCCATCTTCCTAAAACATTACCTCTTGTGTGCTTTTGCACATTCTTTGTGATTGCTGACTTCAGTTGGTGTGCTCGTATTTCTGTGTCGTGTGAGTGCACATGCGACTCAGTGAGCTTACGGTCTTGGAATACATAGGTTTTTTTTTTTTTTGTGAAAGACTGTAATAAATGTTGTGTTGCAAATCCATTGGTATGTAGTGTATATACATTATTTAATGTATAGCAAGTTAACATGATTCTTCTAATATTTGTAAAAACGTTTTATATGTACAGTTCATCACAACATTTTAGGTACTGCTATGGCTAATACAGATGCATATATATATTTATATTTTTTTCCATGTATAAAATACTGTATAAAAGCTGTACATTTTTTTTTTTCTTTTGTTTTTTTTTTTTTTTTAGAATGGGCCAATACATGTTTTTTATGTTACTGTAAAAATTCATATTTTTGTATTGCATGTGACCATTCTGTACACACAGTTTATGTTTTCATCCATGGGAGACAATAAAATGAGGCTTGTCATGTAACAACAGAGCAGATACTTTTATTTTATAATTATTGACTTTGACAGTATGAAGTTTGAATAACAATAGCCAAAAACTTGGAAAATGCAGATCTGAAAAAGGAAACAAATGTGTCTAATTAATTTAATTTTGCCAATAGCTTCCTTAGGGTCTTCCCTGCAGAGAAAATCCATCTGCTCATCCATAAATATTTGTAGTTTATTGATGTATGAATACTAAGATTAGATTTTTTTTAAAAAAAAAAAGTATTAAAATGTCAAATTTCAGTTGCTTTATTATTGGCTCTTTGATCTGGATAGAGACCATGATTCCACTCATACCTTTATTTTTGGGTAGTATAAATAAAAGGAAAATAATTTTTATGAAATAGGCGATGAAGTGTTTTGCTTTACTTCTATAAAACATTTGACTTACTATTTTAACACATCTCTGTAGTAAAAAGAAACAAAAGAATTTTATAACTTATGATGGCATTATATTCTAACAACCGAAATGAAAGGGAAAATCAAATCGATCACCTTTTGTAAAACCAATAAATTAAGCAAATGTGAATTTATTCACCTGTTTGTTAAACTGGAAAAGCTTGTGTAAAACATGCTTAGAAATTGTATGTGGAAGCCAAATTGTGTTCATTTATAACCGTATTCTTTTTTTCCCCGGCGGTGTGATCATCAGCATAGTAGTTAAATGAGGTTGATGATGCAGGTTAAAAACCCAAAGTGGGGGAAGGCAAGATCTTTCTTTACCTGCCAGGCCCTTGCAAAAAGAATAGAAAACTCAAAAGTAAGAAAGTTGTGTGTATCTACTCTTCATATTGTTGATAATGAACCCTCAGTGTCTTTTAAGGCAGGGGTTGAAAATCAAAATCCCTGTTGGGCTCTAGATGGCATAAAGACCCAACAAAAAGCCCTCGTTGGTCCAACCGTAATTCTGATGCAGTGCTGCTTTTTTTGTAAGTAAGCACATTGAACGTGAAGGCTGAGTAGATCTTTTTGTAACCTCTTATCCCTTTTTATGTTTATGTAGAATGCAATATTCAGGTGTCAAGGAGTCATCTCTTCTCTTAGAATAACTCAATTAGCTCGTGGGAAAATGAGCTCCTAAACCTTTGCACCACTTGACCTTATGACTTGGCTGGTTTAAATCTTCAAAGATGCTCCAGAATGAATTGTGAGAAATCAAAAGGTGACTGTGTGCTTTTCGAAGGACTAAGCTGGATAATTAGCAGGTTTTTTTTTTTTTTGGTTTTTTTTTGCTGATGAAAAATGGAAAACACTTGACAGTATTAACTGTTCGAATCTGAAATGACATTTTATTCATCCACATCCATAGTAAAACTATGGATTCATAGAAGGAAAGTACTGAATGTTGGTATGTAGGCAGTGCTGTAGAATGTCAGCTTTAAGAAACTGCAGGACTTGTTTTTTTTTTTCAGCTTTCGACTTATGTAGTTTTTTAGTGAGTGACTCTGTCAAAGAATGTATAATTGGATGCACTTAGAGCTGTCAAAGAAATGAGAAATATTGCTGACATTAACTCTTTGAAACCTGTTATCACTAAGGCCTCATCTGTACCATGACTTTGATTAAAGGGAACAATTTCTGGTACCAATCCAACAGAAAAGAAAGGACCTTGTATCCTCTTGTAGGCTCCGACTGGTACTAGATCACATGACCAGCATTTGGTGAGGAGAAACCATGTCCCTCAGTGGGAGACCAGGAACAAAATGTCTTTTCTTTCCAGAATGTCAATCAAAACAATTGACAAGTAGTTGGTGGTTTCCGTTTTCATTTTGATGTGACGAGTGTTTATTAAAGCACAATCCTGTTTAAAACAGAATGATTATTAATCACCACAATTCACCACAATTTGGTTATGAAACAGTGCGGGAGGTTACTATGGCATTTGTTGACCTACAACTGTATCTGTAGGGACACTTTTAATGAAGCAGTTCACTTTAACATCCGAGATCGTGTATTTATTGAAACTGCTATATTGATACAATCTAATACAGCAGCTTAGCCATGAATCTTAGTTTTACAAGGTTATAATTTCTCAATTTTTAAGTTGAAGCTGTCAGATAGGTGATATTTTTACGATGCATTTATTATTGAGGTCAAGGTGGGTAGTGGAGCCGTACTGGATTGAATTACAGGAAGAGGTGGTTCTGGCCTCCACCCTACTTCAACAGAATAAGGCCTGATCGGTGTGTGTAGTGTATTTACATGTATACAGAATAAACTAAAATAATCTCACAAGTACAGTTATACAGTAACCTTCTGTTACAAATGGGACTTTCCACAGCTCAAGAGAAGGTGTGGGGCTTTTGGGATGTGTTGTCATCTGTGTTGCTTCTGTTCTCACTTCCTCTCACACGTACAGTGTGTAGCATCATGTCATTTGGCTCTTCCTGGTAAAAGTAAAGTAAAATGAATGCTTAAACTGATCTTTGCATGCACTGGAAACTCTAGATATGTTTCACATCATAAATATATGCTGTATGTTGATTGCATTTAACGTGTGGCCACTGCCAAACCGATTGAATGGTGGTGGGGTGTAAACAGAGGAATGTATGAAGTGTGACACAATAGCTTAGAAACTATTGTTACGTTAGAAATCAGCATCATTAGTTTCAGTGCCCACGTAACCTTGTCTCATCTTTCTGCATGTGGTCTATATGGAATCAGCACAGATTTGTTTGGCAAACTCAAGCTCATGTAAACAACATCACCCCAGAGGAAAAATGTCAAGGTTTTTGGTTCAACCAAATAATAATAGAATAAAAAAAAAAAAACATTCTCTGAAGCATGAAATTTGCTACTTAATGTTTTATTTGTCCTTGTTATCATCTGCAGGAATGTCAGTTGCACATGCAGGTGCAGACCCACCGTAGAAATGACCACAATTCACGAGGGAACATACACAGTTATGAAGGAAACTAGAAGGGGAACTATGTGAAATAAAAAAACTTACATGTAATGCTAATTAAAGTTCTCTATTTTATTTGGTAAACGTCAGAAATTGATGTGAGAATCTGTGATATCATTTTTAAATAAATCACTTATTCATAGATTCATAGTTTATATCATTAATAACTTGACTTGAAACATGAACTGCTCCATCCACGTCCTTCAGTTCCTCGTTCCTTTTGCCATATTATCTTACTGCATTGTAAGCGAAATAAAAAGACCTGGAAATAACGTGAAATATTGCAAAATATGATGTCACACTTTTGAGTGTATTTGACTTATGCTGTACATTCACACCATTCAATAGATAAATTCCATCCTAAATCACAACAGCCTCCCACTTGGAAACAGATTTTGTACTTTTGAGTCAGCTCCACCTTCTACCCACCTGCTGAAAATAGTAAAGAAGAACTGATGACGTTTTAGTTCTCCAGGTGCAGTTCATTGGACCACACAGACAAGTACAACACTACCGTCCAAGGTCTTTCCTACTTTTGATGGGTTCAAGTGAGGAGATTCCAGGTATTTGACCCCAACTTTGAAAGTGTTCTCATCATCAATGTCCTAACAGAGCATGAGACACAACAAAAGAAAGGGTATTATATTTTCTATTAGTAAGTACTAGTGAGTGAGTACTAGTGAGTGAGTAAGTACTACTGACTGGAATCATTACATGTTAATGGCTTTGAATGTAAAGCTCTTTGGCTCTTTGTAAAAGTAAAACTAAATACTAAGAAGCATAATATCTTAAAACAGATTGAAAGTAGAAGCCTGTAATAACGAGATTGTGATATATTATTTCAAATTATCAAATGGGTTTTGAATGACTGTGAGCACGAGGGGAAAAAGATTTTCTGCTTGGATGAGACAAATATTGCAAGCTTTGGGCTGAATCTTGTGAGTCTTGTGAACTCATCACCATGCTTACACCATCCCTGGTGGCACTGTCATGCAATGTGAGGGGCTTCTCAGTGCTAAGGAGACCTGAACTGAGGGAAAAGTGAAAACAAATACAGAGAGAAACCTGTTTCGATCAGCTTGAGACAGGAGTGACACGTGACTTGACCTTTCAGCCGAACAATGACCTGAAGCATCGACAGCCAAGACAAGTGAGAGATTTCATGTTTTTTCAAACAACTACAGTAAACAGAGAAAATAGCTCATTTTACCTAAATAAAATAAATCTATAACACAATAAGGTTTACAAAAGATGAAGGCTTCTAAAGACTTTCTGAAGTCAATCTATATTTGTATCTGACCTCCAATATATGCAAAAGAAGTTCTGCAATCCATTTTGCATCGCACGTGTCGTTTACTGACACTTGAGGTATTTAGTCTTGTACTAGTGTTGAATTCATCAGTGAAGCTTTGTGGCTTAGACATAAATAGGTTTAGAAAAAGACATGTGGCCAGATCATACCAGGTATATAACCCCCACCATAAAAAAAAAAAAACATATGTGGGCCCCGGTGGAGAGAGTTATTCTAAAGTATGCACGTGCTAAAATTGATTGTTGCAATTACACCATTGCTTGCAAAAAGACCAACCTGTGAAAAACCCGTCCAGCTTAACCCCTTTCTTTTAAAATCATGCATTTTCTAACTGGTTTCATTCGGGATGCAGATTAGACTGAGATCACTGTAGAAATCTGCAGTTACTTTTACTCACAGTTATTACAGCTGATGCAGTGAGTGGGTGCAAAGTTCAAATTACACTCTGAACACAGAGAACTAAAGCCCAAATTGCTAATGGAGTAAGGTTAAAATAGCTCATAATCTGCAGATTCAAACTGCTTGTCTGGGTGAACTAGTCTGTGAGCATTTACACGGCAGGCAAACTTTTTATAGCCCCAGCACAGATGTCTGCATGACAAATTACAGCACTTCAGCGAAGAGCAGCACAGCAAACCACTTCCTTTTCTTAATATAGTCTAAATAGAGAAGTAAGAAAAAGCCAGCCTGATTAGTGTCTCATTGAACAGGATTACTGTCATTTTCCCTCAGTTTCTTCACACGTTGTTCATCTCTCTTTACTTGCATCAGAGTTCATACATTTTCATTCACCAAAAATCTGGTTCATTTTTTTGAAGACTGTCAAGGCCAACAACAGAGCAAGTGAGTTTATCTTTTAAATACATATTTTTATTTTTAAACCTGTCAATGCGGAAAAACTAGACAAAAGAATAATATTATCCAACTCCAAAAAAAAAGGGAATATGTGCTAACATCTGTGTCTACTTCTGAGTTGCCAGTTTAGTTACGCCCAGCTAAAACGAATGCATTCTAATACAACAGCTCTGCAACAAATCCTTTATAAATGTGAGAATGTTCAATTTTTCAAATTATTTCAGAGAAATGTTGAGTCAACTCTGAGATAATTTTGGAGGCTATTGTGCTGCTGTTGAATGGTACTGCATTATACAAAGAGGTGTTGTGGCTAATTGATATAAATGGTGCAGGCAAAATAATAGAATCCAGTCAGTATAACAGAACAGAATTCAGGGGCAACACCAATGGGCAATAATAAACTGGCAACTCGCTTGACTTTATCACCCCGGTGATAAGGTTTTTGCTTTTTTATTCGCTCTTTGTGAAATACTGACAAATACAAAGTGTAAATCTGTAAACGGTGATTCCTAAAAGAATAATCCATTTACAGAGAAAATAAAACTTTGTGATCAGATTTATAGAGAAATAGATACCTCATTGATCTTGAGTGAAATTTAAGTCACGTTGTTTTAAATGACATATATGTTATGTCTTTCTAAATCTTACTGTTCTTTAAGGACCAAAAAGGCAGTGGATGGGTTTCAATCATCTGTCCCTCCAGGAACTGGTGGCTTTTTTTAGGATGGGTGCTTAATTTCGCAACAGCTTTCCTGACGCACGTTGCGATGTTGGTTAAGTTAATTGTTGTGATTGCAACATAAATACTTGACTGAGATAAGAATGTAATGAGATTCATTTAAGTTGCGTTGACACATCAGACTGAACAGCGTGCTGTCTTTGGTGTTGTTTGGTCCAAATAAAATGTTGGGACTGTTGTCTTATAGGTCTTTTGTATGAGAATTGTATTACTCAGCTTTGGGGTCTAGAGCCATCACTTTCTAGTGACCACAGTAATAAGGGCGAGTGTGAAGGAGCAAAGCAGTTGACATTGTGTGTGAAGGGCTGAAAAACATCAGACTAAACAACTGAACACTTGTTGGAGACCTGCTATCGACACTTGTAAACCACTTTTAAACACTTTTAAACAAAAACAAAACTTTAAATCCGTGTCACATGATGAGTGCAAACTCAGAGGCAGAATTATTGTTCGATACAGTTTAATTTAATATCAGTTCAGAGATTTACAGGTAAGACAGTGCACAGGCAATTAAATTCAGTTAAGGTGAGTAACTAGGTTCATAAACAGTAGCTCTAGACCTTAAGGAGTTTCTGGGTTCAGAGAGCTCCCGAAATTACCAAAAAAAAGGGAGAAAAAGAGGTGAGGACTGATAAAGCAGAATGAAAGGTTACTGGAAGGTCAAGTCAAACTCTGATGATTTTGACAAGGTCTATCGAGACAAGGACAGATGGCTGAGAGGAAAAAAAAGTGAAACAAGGGGCAGAACTGTGACACATAAATGCCGTAAGGTGTTAGAGAAGAACGCGCTTCTCAGCTACTCAGCTAGATTTTTGTTGTTGGCAATTAGATAAGAAAATTATTAGCATGTTCAGCAAATGAAGGGATGCTTGTCACAACCCTTAACATGCAACAGTATTATTAGACATTTGGTTTTTGTCTTTCTATGTCTCTGCAGACATCAACATGATTGGCTTCCTCCTCCTGCTCCTCTGCTTGGAAAGCATACATGCATCTGGTGAGATTAGCACCCATCAAGGTCCCGGCCATAAGTCTGACGATAACGAAACTAGTACCAGTCCTCCACATTCTGAAGGCACCAGCGTGATGATCACTGATTCATCTATGAATGTAAAAGTTTCCTCCACTGTTCAGGAGACTTTATCTTCAGTCAGCACAAATCCTACTAACCCCAACAAAAGCACCATTAGCTCTACCAGCTCTAGTATACTTGGTGACTTGTTGAAGAATAAGGAATGTCTCCTATTGTTAATGGTGTGCGGAGGACTGATTATAGCCTGTACTATCCTGCTGCTTTCCACTTTGTTGTTGATATGGAAAGTGTGCCAGCTGAACAGACGGCTGAAGGCACTGAGCAGCAACAATGACCTGATCAGCACCACTGAATACTGCGTGAGAGCTGCCAAGATGAACGAAAACCAGTCCGAGCCAGAACCCAAAGAGTCCACCATCTTAATGTCTGACTTCAGCCAGACACAGGAGGATATGGGTAATGGTTCTGCCAAGGAAGAAGGAGGGAAAGTAAATGAGGATGGACAAATTGGAGAAGAGAATAAGAAGGAGGCGGAAGGCACTGGCAGCAATGAAGAAGCTTCAACAGGTGACAGTAAGGGGGAGACACGTGTAACTGTTGCTGAAAATTCATCCTCCTCTCAGCCTCAAGAGAATACCACCAATTCCCAGTTCACCAATGCTGAGGAAGCCCCCTCCTCTGAGGGCACAGAGGAATCAAAGGATGTGGTGTAGTGTTGTGTGTGTATTTGTGTGCCAAAGAATTTCCTGAACATCTGCCTTCACTTCCTTATAGCTTTAAAACCCATTTAACGTAAAAAATTTTAATACCAGCTTTTGCTTTAGAGGGAATTGGTTAAGTGTGTGAAGCTAAATCTGTCAAACTGAGCAGCTAGCATTTCTGGCTGCAAGTGGCCAATATAGTATTTTATTGTTTATTTCATGTTTATACAGCATAATTAAGCGTAATATTAATACATTGCACCTGTGTTGCATCAGACTATTTGTTCCAGACATATTTGAACAGTTTTCACTCATATGTTAAACTGTTTAAAACGACCATAGAATAAAATTGAAATTGGTACCTCAGTCTATGTGTGTGTGTGTGTGTGTGTGTGTGTGAGAGAGAGAGAGGTCTGTATGATTAGCATGCAGAGAATGGGCTTCATCCGGGCAGTGCCACACTACTAAGAAAGAACTTTCTCTTTCACATCAGCCAGACCCGACACAAAGCCACACAAAAAACCTTTTTCCAAACCCCAACGTGGGGCTGTTTCCGCCGTCCTGTGCAGATATTTGTTTGTCTACTTACTCATGATGCCATGATGGATGTGCAACTTTCATTACAAAGTCTGAATAGCTTGTCCTCCACAATGACGGCCTCTGCTGAACTGGCCCCGAATAAGCCTTCAACTCCGCAGTGCAACATACAAAAGCAAGCGGATGAAAACATCTTGATTCAGGGTAGCTGTGGGTGATGTGCAAGTTTAGACATGTGATGTGGTTAAAGCCATTCCCAGTTAACCAATTCTAATAGAACGTCAGGTTTTCAAAGCCACAAAAGCAAAACTAGAATACGAGGTATTTGGACAGCGAGTGAAAGCAGAGCAGAGAAAAACTACAGTGTGAAGTGGACAGGGAAGTAAAAACCACAAAGGAAACAGAATTCAACTCTTAAATGCAAATCACCATCGAATTGCTGAGTTTGTCACATCTGATAAACCTAGATTAACATCTTTTTTTGGTGATGATCTGATCCTTGGAACCCAGGGGTATTTCAGTCATGCTAAAGTACAGCAGTGCAGTATGGAGAGTTGCCTGAATTCCTGATGACAGGTAGGAAGCTGCAGTGGAGTGCAGTGGAACATCCTCTGCAATAAATCCTGAAGCTAACTTTAGACAGGGAAAACAGCAATTACAGCACTCTTACTTTGTAAACGTGTACTTAAAAGAGGGATGATATTGATTTAGGTAATGAGTGACAGCAGTCTAATTTATTGTGAATACAAATGGGAGCCATTTACTCTAACCACAACAATAGCTGTCACTTTAAATGCAGAATCCTGAACACTGCCAGACAAGGGAATGAGGGGTTTTCTTTGTAGCCGGCTTGTATGCGGGGACTCCTGCATTTTTAATTTCTGCTTACGCCCTCCTGATACTTTTCCCCACCAACACCCCTCCCCTCTCAAATCCACTGCACAGAGCAGATCCAGATCCTGCAGCGCCTGATCGCACAAGCTCAAGGATCCATATGAGAAGAAATACTCTCAGCGGAGAGGACAAGGGGGACCAAACTGCTAGTCAGCAGTATAAAAACCTGCTGGACAAATAATCAAGAGTCAAATTCTAGAAAGGGAATTCAGGCGTAAATAAACTTCACCTTCAGCTGAGCAGCAGCTGGTTCTGAGCTTGAAAGCAGTGAAGGAGAGAGAAGAGGTGCTGGATAGCGAAAAGAAAGAGAAGAGTGACTGGAATGATAAGATGAGAAGGTAAGTTCTGGGCACATTTGAAGACTCTTCTTACACACACATTCTGCCACACCCTGGCTTGTATATGCTGCAGTTTCAGCAGTGTACAGATCCGGGTTTTGCCTTTGCCTGCCTTTGGACAAGCTGATGCATGAGTTCTCTGTGGAGTCATTAGGAAAACCCATCTATTGAGCTAGTTCTCCTCCTCTGAGAGCATGGGACTGACTGCACTGACAACTACTGATGACTGAACACGCAAAGTGATGCCAAGGAAAATGACTACAGGGATTTCTCATCCTCGATGATAAACGAGATTCTTCAGTAGACTCGAAATGTCCTCGTGCAGATCAGGTCAAACATTTATTATTTACATGCATATAATGGATGCTGCCACAGCTTCCCTAAAAGCATGCCTGCACAATTAGGAGTGTCAGTTTGGCATCTCATGTTAATGGTGTGTATGTGCAAGTAATACAATGATGTGGACGGCCTGGGTGTGTATGTACAGTGCAGGTTACATTTGCACAAGAGATATGTGACCAAAAAAAAAAGAGATTCCTGCAACGGGTGGAGCCATAAAGAAACAATATAACTATATTTTTTCTGCACAGCCCTCTGCAGTTACTGTGGTTATCAAGTAAACATTTCTGTCCTGTGTCCACTATTCCAGCACACTGCAGGTATCACTTCTGCTTCCTCAGTGGCCCTCCTCATGTCGAGGATGTTGTGAAGGGCTAACACTAATATTCTTGTCTCCGTGTCTTTCTTTCAGCAGGCATGTGCTCCTGAAGCTTTCCCCCAGTGAAGCCCTTCTGGGACTAATGCTTGCGTTGTCGCTGGGTTTGTGTGTCCTGGCCGTGTGTCCCTCCATGTGTTCCTGTAGCCGCAGCCACAGGGAGGTGGACTGCTCTTGTAAAGGTCTTAGACAGTTGCCTGATGGCCTGCAGCACAATGTGCGCACCCTCAACTTGTCCCATAACCGATTTCACAACCTAGATGGCCAGCTTACCCAATACACTCATGTCCGCATACTTGATTTGTCTCACAACCGGCTCAACCACCTGCCCACGGGCTTGCCTCGCTCGCTCTGGCAACTTTCTGCTGCCTCAAACCGCATCCAGATGCTAGACAAGAATGACACAGTCTATCAGTGGAATTTGCGAATGCTTGACCTCTCGAAAAACAAGCTGGAACGAGCCATCTTCATCAACAACACATTGACCAATCTAAACACCCTGAATTTAAGCCACAATAACTTCTGGACATTGCCAACCAACATGCCCATACACCTGGAGGCTATTGACCTGTCCCACAATGTGCTTGTGAAGGTGCTGCCAGGGTCTCTGGACCGGCTTTCCAGACTAACTCGCTTATTTCTGCATGCTAATCGCTTTTCCATGCTGCCATTCGGAGTGCTGGACAAGATGCCATCACTTAGACTCATTACTCTGGGTGACAACCCCTGGGCCTGTCACCATTATGCCAACATGTCCTACTTACTGTCCTGGACTCAGAGTACCCCCGCTCGTGTCCTGGGGTGCCCCTGCCACACCCAGCCTGTCTGTGGAGGGGTACGCCCTAGCAGGACTGGAGGGTGGCACTTTGGCTCCTACAACCTGCCCCCTCTAGCAGCCGGTGCCCAGGTCCCAGGTCCCATCCCCCCTGAGACTGGTGTCACCGGGTGGTGGTACCTGACTGTTTCTGCCCTTTTAAGCACCCCACATGCTCCGGAAGAAACCTTGAGTGCGTCCAGAAGCACAGGCATGCACCTAACTGTTAGTGACCTCTCTCCAACTGCTAGTCCAGCAGAAGTCGATCACATGTTCCAAACTGCTCCCCACATCTCACCCTCTGACTCACTTAACACCACAGCCACATCCTCTTTTTCTGACAAAAACGTCATTACTAAACCTCTCATCTGGGTTTACATGATGCCGGCCACAGACCATTTCTTAACAACACAGACTCCCCCCATCCAAACAAAGAAAACAACCACACTTCGCACGAGGAGTGTGAGGAGGCAGAATCAGTCTTATCCCAGTGGCATCAGCAACAGCAGCCCAGCTCTTGTTACATGCTCCTTGCTGCCTTTGTTAAACAACCTGGGGCTTCTGTCTGTCATTCTGCTACAAGTCCTCTGAAAAGCAAAGGAAAAACACTGACGGCACAGTTTTAAGCCTGCATATCAATTAACAGCACACACAGGACTGTTGACTGTTGACTCATTCCACTTTTAAAATTACACATCAAAACAGCCTTCTTTGTTTTTTCTGATAACATTTTTACAGGCCCCCCTTTAAAAATCTAATTGTAATGAATATACCTAAGCACATGATGGCACTATACATTCAGGTACCAGTTTATTTTGTAGCTTGGTGCTCAATAGCAACTACAGTCAGAGGTGTTCTCGGAGACACGAAATAGCCCACAAACTATCGGATATTTTATCTCCATTGCTTAAAGCTGTTGATTGAATTTGACTGATGTTTACTTGATTACATTGTCGTTCTGTGTTGTTTTACATTTCCTGTGACAAACATATATGACACTCAAAGTCCTGATTTACTCCTTTGCCTGTTTTACTACATGTCCTTTATACCTGCATGCTGGGTCCATGCACATAACAAGCCAGATTACTCACTACAGATGCAATATTTTCTGGAGTCATCGTGATGGAAGAAACTGATCGTGGAATGTACAACAGAGACCGTGGAGCAGAGGACAAACAAATGGACAATTTAATGTCACCATCTTTTGCAAACCCTTAGTGCCAAGTGCTGCTCCTGTATTTTGATCACATCTCAGACTTAAGTGTCCTTCATGATTCAGTGACACTTGTGAAAATGATCTGCATGGTGAGTGAACGTTCCAGGAATACTTACTTACTGCTATATTGATGCAGAGTATTAAAATGTAGACATTTTCAGCTTATTTTGGGGAAATGCTAAGATATTCTACTCTTGATTGCATTAAGCAGAAATAGCAGCAATGTACCAGCCTACAGATCTTACATTTTAGTGATCCATTCACACAAGGTGTCAAAATAGTAAAAGATGCATCACAGCAAGCTGAATTTGATAAACTCTAGAAAAATATAAAGCTTTTTTTTTTTTTTTTTTGCATACTTTTCAGTGCAGTTTCTGTAAAGGTAAATAAAATATGCTGAGTTATTTACATCTTTTGATGATTATTTGATTTTTACCACACCTGCATTGCTTTATTCCACATTTTCCTTGACTCTACACTGCTGACTGGTGGTTTTAATTTAAAACGGCTTTCGGTGATTATATCTCCAGGGACAGGAGAGACACACTGCAATTATATTTTTAGCATTTAGCATTTAGCATAACAACTACATCTCCCATGCGTCTTTGACACAGGTGTCAACCGTTGTGGGGGCTGCAGCCGCTCAATGCATAAAAATAAACAAGGTTAGAAGAATTTAGGTGATCAGCAGTTTATTCAGACCTAATTAGCAGGAATAGATTTTATTAAATTCATTTACTGTGGAACTTTGCCAAATCAACATGTAGACAATGATCCGCTGTGGCAACCCTGAACTCACGGGATAAGCCGAAAGGACAAGTAAAAAAAAAAAATTACTGTGGAAAGGTTCACTATAAGCACAAAAATATTTAATTTGATTTTAGCCAGTCCTTCCCCCACAGTTAATCAACCTGGAAACTGCCCAGAACAAACACAGTCTTATCTGTTGGTGATTAAGTAATCGTTCTAGAATATCACATCTTTAAAAAAAAAGCAACGTTTACGCCCCCATTCTATGCAGGCGTAGTGAAAAGGATACTATACCAGTGCTTGATCTCTGTATGACTCGTCAAGACCAACAGTCTAGTACAGACGTCTTAAAGAGAAGTGATAACATCTCAAATGGGGAAACATCTGTAACAAAGAAACCAGGGCTGGAAAGCACAGGAAGGTAAATGCCTGGTGAACAGTTGCCCCTGTGGTTCAGTCGGGCACGGCCTGGAAGAGCACCGGTACCACCCACGCACTGAATGATAGACATCTGATGTAATGCCAGTCGGGCCATGGATGATACCTGGTTAGCTGACGCAATCAGCTCAACAGATCAACAGAAATTCGGAGTAAGGTTGAAATATCATCCATAACATTTACCAGAAACAAATAAAACAAGAAAAACACCTGATCATATTATCTGCACCCCAGTTTTCATTCTGAAAAGTCAAACACCTGCTGAATACATTCTGTGTATTTATAGCTTCAAAACAGGACCTTAAACTAAATGAAACTTGTGCGTAGTGTATTACTGTTTGACTAAACACTAAAAGACAGTTAACTCTCATTTTCGTTTCACATTTCTGTCCATTCATTTCTCCTCTTAATAGTTTTCTATATTTACCTTCCATTACTTAATCAATTTATTTTACTGGGTTTATTCTCATCCAGGACAAATTCCTGACAGTATGTAGTATTAGCCTAGAATCCATTTTCAATTTAGACATAATTTATGAACACCGATATGTAAAAAATCGGAAATCTTGTGGCGACAATGTGTTTCACTCAGATCTTATGATGGCTATTTAGTTTTTATCTTTTCACATCCGCTTAGCTGCAGTGGTACTGTAAGTGCCACTGAGCTGGCCTGCTATCCAATTATTTTCTCTGTAGACAACACAAAGTAATGTCAGATTTCTCTTCTGGCTTCTGACAAGGTGTAGACAGCCAGCATCATTTACTGCTGCCATGCCTCCCCTCCATCTCTCCACCCGAGCTTGTTTTGAGGGAGCTGCCTTCTTTCTTTCAGCCACACTCAGTAAGACTCATGCATCCTGGATGTACTTCTTTGTACCCAGCAACCCCACTGCCCTCTTGTGTTCTCAAACATCAAAGTCACCATCAGCTTTATGTATAGCTGTGTTCAGACAACTGCATAGAGAAATGCTTTAGGAACCTCCAATGTATTTTAATCTGCAGGCAATGTAAAAATAGATCTTTGTTTAGTTTTTTCTTTACACCTCTCTGCTGCAAAAAAGCCAATTTTCTTTAGTTTTGAAAGAGCACTAAAGCACTAAAAAGGACTCAGGAGAACAGCCCAGCATTTTAGTTGCTCTCTGCAGACTGTAGAAGTAATAAAGTCTCTCTGCTAGGTAAGACAGGCCAGAAGGCCAGTGTTGGTGGTAACCCAGGGGGTAATTTTAGACTTGTGCCATCTAAAATGAACACAGGAGAGTTGTTGCTTGGAGCCGTGACCATGAGTACACATGAACACGAGCTCTAAGTGCCCTCTTGTGGTGATGGTATGGAAGTGAATGTTTATCCCACAACATTGCAGGCAGAGATGTGCTGTGGGCTGAACGTGTTCTTCCCCAGGACACAACATGTCCTTGACAGTAACCATTGCCAAGGACCTCTTAAAAAAATCACTACTTGTGAGACTGCACAAAAAGCTATGGTGTGTGCTTTTTTTTTTTTTGTAAAACCCCTTTGTTGAATTATATTCTTGCCGAGAACGGAGGAAATTAAAAGATAAAGAGCAATAATAACAAGAAGAAGAAAAAGAAGGAAAATACGAAAATGTCATAAGAATAAGGCCTCATGCACTGCACCAAAGCCAAACCTGTTCCTGAGGAAAATCATGATAATTACTGTAGATAATCAGCAACCTTGTGTACACCTGATGTAATGCCTACTATTGTGGACCAGTTTCACGTGCCTTCAAAGCGCCGCTGCAGCCTGCTCATGGCTAAAACCAATGGCTGCCAATTTTGACCTCCTGTGAGGCTGCATCACAATATCAATTGTAACCCAGAATTAGGCTGGTACCCAACCAAAGGACGCTCAAATGTTGCAGATAAAGTTTATCTGATAAACCTAATCTGTATTGACAGCTCGGGTCTATATGCCAAGCCTCACCATCGTTTTGAGCCAAGAGCAATGTTTTCCAGTCCGGGCACTGATCAGCTGAAAAGCAAAATGTGTAGGAATCTAAAAGAAATACCAAGCAGCCAGAAGACTGATGAGACAGGCAAAATTCAGCCCTGCAGAATAGTGGGGGGAAGCTGAGGTTATGCTATCTCGCGCTCTTGTCTCAATGGCACAGACAAGGCAAGGTCAGTGTTAAGGTCGGTGGTTGTGGAATAGGAAGTGGTTGGCAACTGCAATAATATACAGTGGCAGCCAGTTAAAGAAAACAAGGCAAGTAAGACGGAAAAGAGGAAAAAGTTTAAGATGTAGAAAACAAAGAGTGAGCCAGTAGACAGAAAGTGCCAGCTCGTGGAGCCTGCTTACCATTCTTGGCCACAGGATTTCTTTTAAATGTCTGAGGCACAGTTTACAGTATGTATTCACAAACCCAAACTGAATCGAGCTGTCATCTAAAGGCTTCCTTAGTGTCATTTTACAGCTACAACGCTGAAGCTGTGTGCTTGCGTGAAAGTGTCTTTACACTGGTATATGGAGGAAATCTTGAGTGTGTGTTGTTAATTTGTGTGATAATTGATTTGCATGGTGCACATTTGTCTCAAAGAGGATTGTGTGCAAAGTGTACTTTAAAGTTCTTTTCAATAGAGGACAATAAGAGAGTTGCAAACTCAAACTCAAGCTCGGATACTGAATTTCAAATGTTCGACCAATTTAAAAAAATGACACAGCTTACATGACTGGGAGAATTTTACATTTTGTTTCTGTGTGGAGACGTCTTTCTCCTTCCTCTGTCTTGACAAAGCTCTCCAAAAGGCAGCCACACACCTCTTTCTCCCCAGCACGGACTGCACAGGTGATGGGATGGCTCCTCTCCGTGCTTTAATACCCCTCGTCATCATCTGTAACACACAGCTCTCTCTGGAGTCATACAAACAGCAGCCAGAACATTCCAGGGAGCAGCAGGGGCATGAGCTTATCTCCCAGCCCAGTGGAGCAGGTAAATGATGTCGTCATCATCCACTTGAATTGAGCCTGATTGGTCTAAAAGAACCCCACATGCAAATGGCCTCTAAAACTGAGCTAAATCAGCACGGATCAACTTAGATTGCATTGTAAAAGAAAGAAAGAGAGAAGTGTTTTCATGTTAATTCTAGAAATTCCCTGTTGCATCTCCTGTCCAGGCGCTATTTGAAGATTTCACTTGCATATAATTTGGAACCCACCTTGGCTATTTTGCTAAAACTCTGAAGAAGAATGTTTTCTCAAGGTGTCTTTGGGCACAAGGAAACTGTACTTGTTGGAGGTTTGCAAGCATAATTTGCAAGTAATATGGATCCTTGTGCGTTTTAGATATTTCAAAAGTCAATATTACAGTTTCATTTTTAATAATGTGGATGTCTGAATATCACAGTGGCCTATCTACCTGGCATGCTAATGTGAAGCCTCGGGCTCAGCTTAATTAACTCATCTGCGTAGTTACAGAAGGCATAATGGGAGAGAGAAATCACTCATCACCAGAACATCCTTCCTACTGATCTGACTTCAAACAGTTTTTCTATGTTATTCCAAAGGTACACATTTCGAGTAATCCTCACATATCGTGTTCGGGCAACAAGGTTTTTAAACGTGCGCCCATGGGGATACATACACATCAATGATAAGAACAGCCATTTTTATTTATTTAATTCTTCACTTCACCTTTCAATAATCCTATATGGTGGAAACAGACTTTAACAAGATGTTAAGTTATTCCAGGCAAGATGAAAGTGCAGGTAGACTGCCGTTTGGTGGGTGGCTAATTCCTGAAATAGGACTGTCAATTATGCATGTTTCGGTCTGGCTCTCTCCCTGCAGTCTGAGGGATCCTTTACCTCAGGAAAGGAGAAGCCAAAAGGAGAGGACACTAGAGGGAGACAATTTGTTCGCATCTGCCACCTTGTCCACAGCTTTCCTCAGGATTCTGAATCTCACTGTAATAGGCCCTCCTGAGGAAAGTCCAGATCACTGTATCCCCAGTGATCAATGTGACATCATTCACACAACCTGAAGGATAAAATTAACAACACCTCATGGGTTTTGGAATAATATCTATATCAATCCTATTCAGCCGATTGAGATTGCTTAAGCTCCTTTATTGGTGGATCTTTTGTTTGAAATACTGTATGATGAGCTGTGATATTAATCATATATGTGTGACAGTTTAGTTTCGACGAAAGTTGTGGAGTTATTTAAGACGACACGCATTTCCACTGCCAAAAATTTAAAGATGTAAAGATGAAAATAAAGTTTAGTGTTTAATGGATGAATTATATGTAGGAATCTGTGCAGAGAAAATTGGCTCTAAGTGATCCAAGAACAATTTCTCCAAGGTCAAGTGAAGATTCTGAGGGCGTAAAATGATTACTGCAACAGGAAACAGGATGCCGCTTCTCAAAACAGCATCTTATAGCACTGCCAGTGAGTCTGTTGCTTCTCTCACTTTCTTTTTCCCCTCAGCTCTTTCACACACTATCAATTTTACTTCTCTCTCAATCCCCAAATCCTCCAGTTTTCATGCAAAGGCTCGATTAGTTACAAGCATTTTTTTGCATGCTGAGTTTCCTCTCGATTAAAAAGCAGTTCATCTCTCAGCACTGAATACAGACTACAGTTCCAATGACAAACTGTATGATTTGAGAAATTCTTGCATTTTCTGCAAGTAAATTGCAAATTAGTAAAGATGAGTTCAAAGCTTGAGAAACATCTCTCTACCAGTATTTCCTAAAATTCTTCATCCATTCATTAATCAAAATGTCTAACATTTACTCCCTTTGTAAATACTAAGTCATGATATTATAACTATAAGAGCAACAAGGGAGTTTGTTCATAAATAGTGACCCTGGATGTAGGGCCAGTAATCAGACAGGGGAGAGGAAGGAAAGTTCTTAAAAGAAGAAAAGGTCTGTGTGCCTTTAGCTAGTTTTTTTCTGTGTGGAGTTCTCCCAATGCCCACATGCTGAGTTTCCTCCCACAGACCAAAGACATGCGGGTTGATTCACATATGATTCAAGCTCATTCTAAATTGCTTATAGGTGTGAATGGGAAAATATGTCCAGGGTGTACCCTGCCTCTTGGCCAATAACAGCTGGCATATTCTCTAGCACCAATGGCACTCAAAACCAATGTAGATGATAAATGGATGAATAGTTCTGAATAAAATATAACCCTTCCCTTTCCCCCTCACTCAGTACTAAATGCTCAGCTGCTTCAAGAGCAGAGCTGTCACAGCACCTAAAGTTGCTTAAAGGGGGATAAACATTTTAGGCACTTTCATCAGGCAGTGGTGGCTGCTCAGATTAAAAGAGAACACTACACAATTTAAAAATCTATACATTTCTCCTTCAATAAGTGTAAAAAGATCTAAAGATCTAAAGCTTGTTCCATAAAATAAGAAATGCTGGCATGCTGATTTGTACATTAGTACCATAGATTTTAAACAGAATAGGGTGTCTACTTTGACATCAGGTTGTTTCAGTGTTTTTATTCGAGCTCACAGACGTTCTCCATGTGTTGAGTCCAGTGTGTTTTTTTTTTTAACATCTTATGATGAGCTTTAAAGCCTGTTGTTCTGCAGGCCTCATATTCCAAATCCATTTATAACCTCTCGTATTCTCTCTCTCTGCAGCTGCATGAATGGATGTGATTTTCTCACATTCACAAATACTGTAGGATTCTGCCACACATTTGACAACTTACCAAGCATGCAGCAGTAATAAAATCATAAATGTATCACCCAATGGCATGGGACAGAACAATACTGCAAAGAAGGTAGAATAAGTAATAGTCTTTCACACAAGGTGTCATATTTCCATTTTCTCTGACACTCCTGTGCTACAAGGAATTGCCACCAATTGCTTCTATACCTTTGTTTCGAAAATACAGACAACTGCAATGTGGAATATCTCCTAAGTAATGACAGACTTTTAGCTGTTAAACTGTCAAAAGTGCTGTTATTTGGGTTTTATCTCAGTCATTGTTTCAAAAACATGCTGCCTGGCCAGATAAGAAATTCCCTCTGGTACAGCACCGTAAAGTCAGAAGAGACAGCCTAATTCAAAAAATCTTCTGAATGTTAAAAATAAAATATGATCACCAGTAACATTTGATATAGCTCTGGGGTTGTCCTATATTCTAAAGCTAAGATGAATGAAAACATTAATATATAACATAACATTCCATTTGCTCAGCTCAAATTTGTTGTCTGACTTGTGTCACTTCTCTCGCGTTGATACAAACATATATCGCATATATAATTTAAAACACAATTTGTAAATTTGACAGTTTTACTTATTTCATATTGATACTCTACTATGGAAATAAGTTTCTTAATCTGCTTCTTCTTTTACGGGGTCATAAAAAGGGTGAGCCAGCTTACCTACACATATGCTGAGGCCACGGTTGACAGCTCATTACAGGTCATCTACACGAAGAGATCCAAAATTACCCCATTGCATGTATGGATAAAATGCCTTATCAACCCTCAAAGAAGAATTCCTTGTTGGCTTTTTATAATGAATATGGGGGTTAAAGGTCAGCACACAGGGGCGGCTACACAGATTCTCGGGAATCTTTCTACAGACTTGCATGAACAATCAGCCACCAAAGATTAAACATGTGAGTATTACGGTTTTGTAAACATACCATCTTTAAATTAATATTTTCATTAAGGCATTATTAATAAATTGCCTACATGCTTGAGTTATAAGGTGCACAGTGAATGCATAATAAAGACATAAAACCACTCAGCAAGAGCCAGTTCCTATTTTAAAAATGACAAATCACCTTGCAAAATGAAATGATTGAACATTATAATATTCAATAATTATTTATATTTAATCGTTGTAAAAAATACTATTCAGTTCTGAACGCACCAGCAGGCTTTCTTAAACATTTTTAAACACATGATTCCACGTAAATACTGCTACACATGATTTCACGCTCCGCCGCACATTCTCTGCACTTTTTAGCTAATTTGCACTATATTTTCAAACAAAGCACTTACGAGACCAGATATCTTAAATATTAACATGGACGTTTATTGAGATCTAGGGGACTATATTAAAGGGCGGAAGAATAACAAGTTAGTGCACTTAATAAAAAAAAACGCTGCTCCTACAAAACTGATTCCTTTCCAGTTTAATAGAATAATGTAAACATTACGAGAAACATTTATTGGACAAAAATTTTTTTTTTTCTTTGCCAGTGGTTTGTGTCCACTGATTTAGAAGCGCAATAAGCCACTTTCACCTCTAGTGGCTTATTGCTTAATTAAATGACAAATCGGAGGATTGCTTTGCAGATTGCCTGAATTGACGTCAATTGGATTGGTTAGGTGACAGAGGCAGGCTCCGCCCCCTGTGGGCCAAGGTAGAGCACGCTGAGAGAGGGAGGAGGGAGCAGGGGGCTGAGCTGATCCCACGTGTGACGCTCTCATTCCCGGCTCAGTAATATTCTCGTAGCGGGGCTTTGCATATCTCCTGCCGTATCTGTGTGTGTCTGTCACTGTTACTGTAGTCCCAGCCTATAGTTTGGAATAGATATGGAAGGAGACGGGAGTCAAGCCACATCCGGAAGCCTCAATGATTCACAACATGACCCGGGGTAAGAATCTCTCTAAAATTCATGCTAAGGTACGTTTTTTTTCCACGTTACAACATCTTGGAGAGGACTTCGACTGCCGTGCTAGATTCGTCCCCACAGTACGCACTTAAACCGTGCACGGCTCTGTTCCCAGATGCAGTTTTAAAGCCCCTCAGCTTTGTAGCAAGAGTGGCCTCCCCCTTTCATGGAGACTGACTACAATTACTAAGCGCGAATGTGTTTTCATAGTCTTCCTTTATCCTTTAAGGTCGCTTTTAGAAGTAGTTAGTCGTCAAAATGGCCGAACTGACATCTGGACTCACTTCTGTTGTGTTTTCCCCTTACAGTAAAATGTTTATCGGTGGCCTCAGCTGGCAAACCTCACCAGGTGAGACTGTTATTCTCTTTTGCACCGTATCCAGTATTTCTTGTTGTTTTTGTCGCTGTGACTGAGTGCTCGTTGTGGCTGCTGGCGGTGTATGTGCAAATGTGCACTGTGCAGTAGTGTACTGTATGGGATATCTGACGAGTGTGTGCGCACGATGTTATTTTTGATCTCCGTCCATCTGAAGTCCTCTATTCGACCCCTATGCGCATCGCGGGGTGTTTTTCTCTTTTTTTTTTTTTTGTATTTCAAATTTTTTTATTTTTTTTTCAAATGCAGTGACAGCAGCATGCCCATATGTTTTCACCAAATGACCCGACATATTTTCTCTATTCACAGACAGCCTTAGAGACTATTTTAGTAAATTCGGAGAAATAAGAGAATGTATGGTGATGAGAGACCCCACGACAAAACGCTCAAGGTAAACGCAGGGCTTTTCTACTTTTCCTTTCGAGTGCATGCAATGGTGTCGCTTACTTTGTCCGTGTTTTTTAGTGTTAATCCAGCGAGTGTGTTTCTGTGTCTGCGCGCGCCTGTGTTCGTGTGTGTCCCTGTGTGCGCGCGCCTGTGTGTGGTTTCACAGCAAGCCAGATAAGCTTAAATGCTCACTGCTGTAAAGCTGCGGCCCAATGCAATTTGACATTGACTTTGTGACTGCACCACAATGTTGGTGGAGTGCCGTCTCATATTGTAACATAGCTAAGAAAGATCAGCAGTGTCCTCAGTTTCAGGTTCAAATGTGCTACAGGACGTCCATAATCCGGATTATAAGAACATTGCAAAGAAATATTGTAACTGTAATAAGGTCCCAGTAAAATGATGGCTCCTGTTACGCATTGTATTGTGGCAAGTCACATTGTTTTCATCATTTTGTATTCGGAAGTATGAACATGTATTGTAATTAGACTTTTGTGCATATTCATGTTCTAACATTATTGTTGTTTTTCGTCTTTGTGTCTTTGTTTTGCAGAGGATTTGGGTTCGTTACGTTTACAGATGCTGCCAGTGTAGATAAAGTCTTAGCTCAACAACACCACGAATTAGACTCAAAGACGGTGAGTTAATTTTATGTACACTTATATAAGTGCTTCTTGTTTTGTGTTTGCACTGTTCTGCCGGTGAAATCCCTTCTCATTGCCTGAGGCCTTGTGGGGAAACACCTCTTAGGTTAACAGGCTGTGTGGGATCAAGGTCATGTGGAAGGGCTGAATGTGCGATGGTCCCTTCAACGCTGAACCTAGCAATAAAACACGAGTCCAGGGTGAATATTATATGTGTTCACTTTCACTTCTCCGGATGAATGGGCCTGACACGCCCCCTTGTTCACTGCAGCCACATGTGCACATATCTCATGTTCCACTGAAGGGCGTGCTGTCCAGTTCTGGTGCCTTGCTGCAGTTTGACCCAGCAGATATTGCATTGTTTCACGCATGATGCACCGATAGCGTAAAAGTGTAAAAAAAAAAAAAAAAAAAAACAGTTCAAAACAAGACTTGCCAAAAACATTGCCCTAATGTTAAAAACAGAGGTCTGTTTTTGTGAGTATTCAACCAAAAATACTATTGAAACTGACTAGTTGCTGTAATGTAAAATAATTAAACTATTCAAGCAGAATAGCAGATTGTAGCAGATTAGCAGCAATCAAACATTTACAGAATGTACTTACATTTAAAAAACTACTCCCACTGTATAACCCAGAACTCATTTAAAAAAAAAAAAAAACAAAACTTTGATCCATGTGCGATTTCACTTGTCAATAGATGAATAATTAAACTTGCTAGTCATTTTTAAGAGAGGTCTGTAGTGATGGATTAGATGGGGTACAGCTGAAGTTATATTTGTCTGGGATTTCTCCTCAGTAGGTGGTAATATCCGGATATGCCAGCATAGTTTTGGAAGTGGAATTGTGTGTGTTAAATAAACATACTTTGTGTGCTATCACAGCTGAAAGCAGCCCTAGCTGTAGGAAAATGTTACTGGATTTTAAAAGACAAATGGACTGTACTTAAGGTGGCAGTATATAATAAGGATACACTGATTAGTGTAGGATATAGCAAGCAATGTATATGTAAGATTTGTTCTTATTCTCCAAATGTAAAGCTGCACGACTGAGAAAACTGGACGGCTAAAAAGTTTGTAGTAATGTGATTGCCCTTTTTTATTTGGGAGCTCTGCGCTTTCTGAACAGTTCCAGACCAGCTCTGTGATGCTTTACTTCTCCAGAGAGGCACCATGGTTTAGTATTTCTAATGTTCTTAAAGGAATCATTTACTATTAAGAAGAAAAAATAACACACCAGTATCGGTAACGACCTTCTGAAAACTTGCTGGACATACATGTGACAAGCAGTTTGCTTCTTCTTCCTTTTCTGCCTGTTAATATCTAGTGAATCATTCTCTTATGTATTTTTTATGTCTTAGTGGCTCACTTTTGCTTTAGTGTTTACATCTGCATATGTTTCAAATGTGTCAAGCTCTTTAAGCACTATTGCACACGTTATTGTGATTAGTACATACAGTGGTTCTTCTTCTACCAATATATAATAATAAAAATTATTATTAATAATAATATAAATAATACAATTACATATAAATAAGACATTCATTTATTGTAATGAAATTACCAATCACTTAGAGCACTGGCATGCTAAACCTCGCAAACATCTGTTGAGGGGAATTCAAAGAAGCAGGTAAAGGGGCTGCTTGAAGGGGTAGATGTATGAATATACTTTGATGCAGAATCTAAAGGACTGACATTTTGCATGAAGAACTTTGTGACAGGTTGACAGCATATATACTTACAGCAAAGGTCGGAGGAGGGAGTATACGTGAAAAGGAAGAGTTGCACTTTAAATATATATACTTACATCTGGGAGTTTATCTGTACTTCTCCAGTCTTTTATTGATGCCTGATAAATGAAGCAGTTGTTGGGTTAATACCTTGCCCAAAGGCACCATAAGAGTGGGGGTAGAAGTAAGCAGATTTAAATTTAAATAACTGTCTTGCTCTGTCCCAAGATATTATATTTAAGTTGATGGCCACTGCTTCTTCTGTGTTAAAACACTTGTTCACCTATACGAAAAAGGTCTTTGAGTCCTTTTTTATGAAACCTTTACTGTCAGTTTACATGCCACATCAATGTCAACATGCAGAATATTACGAACTCATTTTCTTATGTATATGTTAGGTTTTTAAATAGAAATTGGTCTGCAGAGTCGGTATTGCAAAACGTTGTGATTGTGGGCTCTGTATTTTAAATGCCTAGGAACAAAAACAGTATATACATAAACAGTATCAATACGTCTCACATTTTAAGCTATATGTCAAACTCACTGATATCATACTCTTTTCACATTTGACAATATCCAACTCTGAGGACTATACAATGACATTTTAAGGTCGGACATACATTCGCCCTCTCACAGGCACAACATTTTCTGAACTTGTTGCGCATTTGTCCTAACTGGCAAGTCGCTTGAGGCTTGTTAGGAAATATCTCCTTTTTTATTATTATCTCTGTTCGATGTTTTTTCCTGTAAAAATCAATATATGTTTGCAGTGGATTGGTATTATTATTTTTTTTTTTGTGGGGATGGGGGGGGGGGCTGGACATTTTTTTACTTGCACGGAGTAGAGAGCTGACAGGAAGTGAAGGGACAGGGGGGGCCTGGCCAGACTCGATCAGAATGTTGTGATTATGTGGCCAGTGTTTTAAACCTTTAGGCCACCAGACTTCCCCAAATAAACTCTCTTCAATGACCATTAACATAATGTTTGTGACATGGGATCAGCTTGGCACTGATTTTTTATTTATTATTTTTTTAAGACATGGAAGTAAATTAGATTTGCATGTCTACTTGACATAAAGTTATTTTGTGTCTCATTTGTTTCTATAGCCGTGTTTGTCCTTATACCCTATAACCTAAAATATATTGCTGATACATTTAATACTGTACTAATATGAAGAACGCACTACATACAGAAATTGATATTTTCCAGCAGCTGTTGTTTATCTGACAGCATGCCGTAGAAGATTATAAACCTAAGGCAGCTGTCTGTGTCTTCCTAACCATTAGTCACTGGGCTGTATCTGATGTGCTGTTGTATATCTTAACATTCACACTATCAAGATAGCGTTGCATTAGGATCTATCGTATCTCTTAGAAAGTTGCTCGGCACTAATGTAAAGTGAACTGGTCCAGCAAATGTGGATGCTTCTTGATGTGCTTGCAGATGTTGGTTTGATACAAGCCTCCTACTTTTGCGGTGCTTGAATGTATCCTTACCAGTGTTTTTGTCCCTAGTAACCTTGAAAGCAGTGAGTGGCTGGAGGTGCTGTGACTGTGAACAAGTTGACTCATACAACATTACGTGTATTCGTACAGGGAAGTGGAAATTGTACCTAATTTACATTTTCTCTTCCTTTCTTGTTTATTTGATTTTACAGATAAAGCTGAATGTGTGAATTAAATCAGTGTGCTGTTGTGATTCTGACAAGCACGTACTGTTTCAGCTATAGATATAATATAGTTACTCTCATTTAGTAATATTAGTTGAAACACAAACACAAAATAACAGTGTCTTCCTTGCACTGATATCTCTGATCTCAATATCTTAGTATAGATCATTTTGGCAACGTTTTTTTTAACAGTGTGCTCTGCTTTTGGTCCGGTTATGAAAACACTTAGACTAGGATGAATGTGAATGAGACATATGGAGAAGCACAGCCTGCGGCTTCAAAACACACATGCTGGTAATTCAGAACATATTTAGCATTTTTCACGATGCCTTGTTCAGTTTAGAAATATGCAACTCATAGCATCTGTTCCTGAAGATGTTTCAAGGCATGCTGGTATCAGCAAGGGGAGATTATTGTACATGATTTTGCATTTGGGAAGTAGCACTTTAGAAATTTAAAAGGCAGTGCATTAATTCCAAGTTGACATTCTGTATTTTCATGGTGTAAAACGGTTGAAATAGATTTTTAAATAAAATTTAATAAAATGCCTCTTAGAGCTTGGTTGACCTGCCAAAGGGTGTATTTGAGTGCAAAATATACATTTGTTCATGGCAGAGTGTGACACCGTTTATGTTCATTTAAGCATAAATAAGGCCAATTATATTTCAAATTGTAAAACTGACAACCTGTTTCTCTCAGCGTGATGATATTCTTTCTGGCTCTGGAATAATTTAAAGCCTTATTGAATGACCCCCAAGTTAACCTAGCTGATAGTTAGGTTGTTTTAGGTGTGGCAGGAAACAACCCAAGAGGAAAGGAGGAGAACAGGGAGGAACAAACAGTTCTAGGCAAATCTAAAGCTTATTCATCAGATTGGATTTGGAAGTAAAGTCAAATCAGTCAGCTACACTCTGACATGCTCTTGTTTAAGTACAGCAGGTGCTTGGTCTTTAAAGTTAATTATCATGTTATCTGTCACTTGTCAGTACATACAGAACATCAGATGTTTGTCAAGGCAGTGATATAATGTCTTGTGTTAATCTGAATCTTACTTGCAGTGATCTTATTTTTGAGGAAAAAACTTCACTAATTTGCTTGCTGAGCATGACATTGGTAAAACTCTCATTATTGATTTGAAGAGCCTAACAAACTGCATTTTTTTGAGTTGTTATTCCACAGGGAAAATCAGTACAGATTGACAGCAAAGATATGAAACATTTATGTTGTAATTTCTTGTCTATTCTGTTGGTATCACACATGCACACCTGTGGCCCTGCTTGCATGCTTAAATTAGGAGAAGCTGCAGCCTTTGATAAGAATTTTCCTTTTAGCTTAAACACCACATCATCATGCTAGTGTAGATATGTCTTAAAAGAGTGGTAGAGAGTTTACCCAGGAGCCGCATTAATATATGAAATCCTTTTGTAAGATGTGAACTTAAGATATATGCCGTTTCCCTGCCCTGATCTCCCACAGTTGCATGCAGAAACAGCCCACTGAGACCCTGTAGTACAAAGCTCTGAAGATAAAAGATCGTGGGTAGGGTTGAGGGGGATTCCTCTTGGTCTGATCTCATTTATTACAATGACAGTACGATGTCTTGAGGAAATCCACTTTATTTCTCTTTGAGATCATGTTGCGTCATACTGTAAAACAGGAGTGCATCAAAACAATACATTTAAAACCTACATGTTAGGGTGATGTAAAGAAACCACGAGGTTAACAAATATTTAAACATGCACTACCGGACAGGCCAAGCCCCTCCTTAGGATGAGATGCTGTAGTGCATCTTCAACACGTCACTATCCATGCTTTTGTCCTCTTTATGAATTCAACTGTGTAAACGTGTTTAGCTGGCTGAGGGTCATCTGCAATATCCATATTGCAAAAAACAGTGTGCTGTATTTGCTAAGCCTTTTGACAATGATATCACATTAGAGGCTGCCAGACAAATGTACGTAACAGGTACTGCTACCATTAGATGGCTACAGTAATTTAATCAATGGAAAAAAGACAGTTGTAGACAACAGATGCGGGTAATAACCATACACTAATCTAATCTCTAAGAATATGACAGGAGTTTTTCTTCTCTCACAACTAACCCAGTGACTTCTACTCTGTTTCCTATGGCCCAAGTAGATGTGATCTCATTTCTTATTTTGTTGACCCACAGTCTGAAACCCCCCAAAATCATTTTATCGTGTCAGGGCAGGTAAATATTTATCAAAAAAGCCTAACAAGAGAATATGTGGATTTATTTTACCTAAATATAACTTACTAAGAAACTGCAAATTGCTAATTGCTAATTCATTTTCTGTTGACTGAATAATTGATGAATGGTCTAATCATTCCAGCTCTGCATACCATAAATTACAGTCAATTCTGTCTATCACTGTATAATCTTTGAAGTGTATCCGGTGGTCTTCCCTGCCTGTTGGAGTGCTCAGGTGTGTGTAAGTCATTTTAAGATTAGAAAAATTAATTAAGTAGATGCTATTTTTATGATGATACACATTGTCCAAGTCTGGTCCTCAACCTAAAGAATGTTATGATCCCACTAATCTTTAGACTTACAAAGTATAAAACCATTAAATATAAGGTAAAATCCAAGTGTTAATAGGAGCTTGATAGTGCTGCTTTCCCTTATTGAAGCAGCTAATTTGGCAAACACTAAAAGAAACATGCAATTTTCAAAGGTAGAGCACATTTACGACAGATTGTTCATTCAGGTTTCTAAATAGCTATGTGCTGTTTAGTTTATGTACTACTTGTGATGTTTCCATGATAAAGAATTTTCCTGGAGGGGGCTTAATGAAATACTTTTACTGCTACGGGATGATAACCATACATATACAGCTGAATGTGAGGTTCAGCTTTTAACACAACAGTTATGTGACTTCAATTTATGATGCTTAATGCGTTATGGGAATTATTTTGTGCTCAAGTGTTTTAATGTGCTTTTTGGTACACATGCTCCCTAAAATTGCCTTTCAAACTACTACATCAGCTTGTGATTTGTTCCCAGAGTCCATTTCAAATAAGCCACAGAGAACAAGCCTCAACTTGTTGCATTCATCTGATTTAGATAGTAAATGCAAACATTAAAAGTAAAAGCAACAGCACAAAAGAAAAGGTGTTTTCTTTTCTTCATAACCCAAAAGTACTTTCTAAAAAGCAAAATACACAGAAATATGCAAGATATATTACTAATGGCTATTTTATGATTTTTACCATTAGTTTAAGGTATTGAGAAATGTAGACTGGAGTGAAATAACGTTTTCGTGCACTAAATGTGAAATTACCCACACCAGTGCACTAGCCAGGTCCAGTGGACTGATTCAAAAGGTGGTATGCGTTACATAACAAATATCGTTTAGGAAGGAAACGTAGGGTAAACTGAGACGGTCTAATCTTCATTCAGTGCTACGGTTATCCAGTGCAAAGGGCACTACGTGTTTTAACTGTTGGCCCTAAGTATTCTCAACACAAATATCACATGCACACAAATATATAAAGCAATAGGGGAACAATTGCCATCTCTCCTTCTCTAAAATTACATTTCTCAGAGGAGTCATTTATCATAAGTTGGGACCTAAAAAGGTGCTGCGGCAGCATTTCTCGAAAGGATTGGTTAGTAAGTCGTCATTACCTAATTTGAATGCATTGGTCTGAGTTGGATTTAAACAATCTACAGTATTGCAGCCTTGTTTGATCACACTCTGAATGTAATTGTGTACTTCTGCTAATTCCAGTACTTTTAAATTTACACAAAACTGCATCATCTCAATTGTGGTAAGAGACATCACCAACTATAGGGTTTTGGTATTCTAAGCATAATGTGTTGTCTTTGCTCAAATGGGGAGCACAAAATAATTGAGTTTGAATTGGTTATGCCTCAGGCTAAGTGCTAAAACAAATCTTTAAATGAAATTCATTACAAGCAGGGTTGCCATACCCAGGTGTTATTGAATTCATTTCTCATTTTGATCTGATTTAGAAAGATAACAGTAATAACTGAGACTGACACAAAAGATGACAATGACATTGCACATCATGGTTTCCCTTCAAACACATTAAAACATAGTCAGTCTCGCTGGCTTAATTGATCTGTGCAGATGGTGTCTTTTCTTCATGTGAGAGTTGATTCATTTGCTTTGGCTTTTTTTCCTCGGTGGAAAAAAGAGATCCTTTTTTTTTTTCCTGATACATTCATATGTGCTCATGGAGTAACTTACAAATTCATACAATTGTTCACTAATTCTTTCTTTCTTTCTTTATTTATTATTTTAATTATTCAATTATTTATTTATATTTTTGGTATAACACAGCACCATAAGATTTTTTTTTTTTGTGAAACACTTAGCTGAGGAGCAATTTGATCTGTTTTGCTTTATGGAAAATATTTTTGAAAATCATAAAAATATACACAAAGACAATTTAAAATGACCTTGCTGTTTGACATGATTCCTCTTCATTTTAAGTGCAAGGTTGATGAGACCTCCCACCTCATACCTTCATACCAGTGAAATTAACGAGGAAAATGAAGCTAATGAAATAACAAGGACAAGATGGAGAAACAGGCTGATCTGACGCATCCTCTTGGTTGTTTGGCAATATCTGGAGGCGTCACCATCCTCAGACTCTCATTTTCTCCCTGTCATATTCAATCAGTGATTCTTGCCTAAAATAAAAGTGAGTCTGCTGCAATGCTAACTAGCACAACGGCCAACATGATGGCCTCCACACTAACTTTTTTGTGACATCAGTGGTTCTTTTTAATGTATATTTAGTTGGCTGAGGCCACAGAAAGAGATTTTAGGTGTTATTATTTGGTTACTGAAAAAAGCTGAGCTGTACAATGTATGTTGTGCTTAGAATGTGTAATTGAGCTCCATCAGTTGTAGACAACAGAAAACTCTGCATCTTCCTATGCACTTAAATCTATAAAAAAACAAACAAAAAGTTCCGTTCTGCTCTTTCTTGCACTTGCATCTCATGAAACGTAAACACTTTTCTGGTAGGACTTTGCTTTGATGTTTTTTCTCCTTGAATTAGATTTTTGCTTGGCTTGTACCTCGCTTGTAAGTCGCTTTGGGTAAAAATGTCTGCTAAATGTACGTAAAGGTAGATAATGTGCTACTATAAGTAATGAGGTCAGTGATATTGGCCAACCTCATAGATACATTTTGTACAGCCATCAGATATACAGACATCAACCACAATTGTATTACTCCTTGTTGGTTTTAAAGTTTTGATAGACAAAGGTTGGCATGAAAAAATGCAATGGTGAATCTGATTGACAGGCATCAGAACACACAGCGTGCTATGAGGCTGCAGAGCTGCAGACCGGTGCCCATGCTGACCCCTGTCCACCACAGCATTAAAACCACCAGTTAGTATTAATGTTGTGGCTTATTGGTTTTTAAAGTGAAGGCTGTTTTGTTTTTAACCTAAATGTCTGCACTGCCAATCCCGACAAATGTACTTAACTAGATATCACACCAACTACTGCACCAAATCATCTCTGCACCAACATAATTAATGAAGAGACATCTAATAGGCCAACACTAAATATGTATGATTGGCTGCTTTAGAGTACAGATTAATGTACTGACTAATAAGACTGTGTTATGCCATAGTACATTAGATAGTGTTTTACATATGTGCAGTGAGAACAACAAACTAATCAATATAATATCAATAATATTATTTGACTAAAACATTCAGGTACTGTTTCTATAATTTGAGTTGTTAATGTTGACTGCCACACAACTATGACTGAAATATTCAATTACCAATAACCATGATCCGTGGCCTTTCCCTAGTTAAAAATATTACCACATTTTGGGCATAATTATTAGGAAAAAGATCAGAATTGGCAAAGGTTGCCTCTGATATTGCGAACCCTCTGTAACAAAGATTTTCAAGTTCTTTTTACCAATTTAAGTCGTTCAAATGCAGTTAATAGGCAGTTGCAATAATTATGACAGCTCTTGAATGCTGCTTTAGTTTTGGGAATTTTTCCTAAAATTCAAAAGCAGACTGCCTGTATGACCACAGGCTGATTATGTGGCTTTTGTAAATCCTAATGGCTCAAATAAATTCTTATTGTGAGCTAAAGTATAACATTTTAACACATTAAATTATGAATATGTATTTCTGCTTTTAAAATGCTTGTATGTGTTCTTAACAGCAAACGATTTAAAATGTGGACATGTGAATAGTTGCTTTCTGGGCCCCTTTGCGCAGCCCAGAGTTATAGAAATACATTTTCAACACTTGCTCATTGCTTTTCACGCTTAAAATATCACAGCTTCCTTTAACAACAATTCTGCTATTCCTTTCTCATTCTCAGATTGATCCTAAGGTTGCCTTTCCCCGTCGCGCCCAGCCTAAGGTAAGAATAAATTGGTCACTAACCCTGCTCAAAGAAAATGATTATGTCACATGTCACTAGCTTACTTAATTTTGTGTGCTCACACAGCAGATACAAAGAGGCAGCAGTTGTCTGTTTGTTATTGTAGAGAAATACCTATTCGGACTCCATTGTTCTCACCTTGTCTGTGCTGTTTCACCAAAGCAATTAAAATTGGACATATTGCTCTTAAAGAAAATTTTCAGCATGATTGGGGTTATGCTTTTTTTTTTTTTTTTTTTATTGTATTACCTTACTATTTTTTATCAACTTTGTTTTTCCTGCTTACATTTGCATTTCATACCTTGTCATAGTTGTTTTTAATGCCAAATGTTTTTAAATAAGCTGTCTTATTATTACTGTGCACTTCTTTTGCAGCATAGGGTTCCAGTTGTAGCCTGTAATTGTATAAAATCAAGCGTTATTGTCTGTTTAGTGTTGCAGACAACAAGTGGTGAAACTATTTTGGATTTGCATGTCTGCTGGCTTGATTTGTGACTGATAGCATATAGTGTAAAGATGTGCAGAAAATGTTGGTTGTTGCTGCTGGTAGGTTTATTTCTGATGTTTAATATACAAGAATAGACTTTAATACTGTTGTCACAATTATATTCAGTTGCACATTTATGTAAAATAGCACATTTCCTACATGAATAGCCTGATACTAGCATGACTGAATTGGCAAAAATGATTGGTGACTTCTCATCAACATTAATGATTTTACTGACAGAGTTATAAGTCTGAGTGTTTTGGTGTATCATTTGGAGTGGGACTGAACGACATCAGTGATTTTTAAATGTCTTAAATTGTGGTTAATGCATGCAGATATTGTCAAAATTAGCAATGAAACAATAGATGATTTTAAAAAAATAAAAGCCAAACTCCCATGCAGGAACTGTCGTACGAGCTCCTCATAATGCAAATTATCTTTTCCTTTCTTGATTACTGGTCTCAAGCAGTTCTATTGATAATGAAATATTCAGCATGTGCAGATGGTGCTGTGACATAGTCAAGGGTTTTGTTGACATGCCCTCTCACACTATCCCCATAGCATTTCATGTGCAAGCTATAGCACAGCACAGTACAGTATAGTGCTATCAGGGATTTTTCCACCTACACCAGGTAGAAATCGATAATGGATTTTCTCCTTCCCACCAGATCAGAGAGAGAGGTATTGTTAAAGAGTTGTTCAGGTTTCAAATGAGAAATTGGCAGTGTAGGCTTTCAAAGCCAGAGCCCATAACTTAATGATATCGGCATGTTGGGAAACTACCCATGTTTCTCTACATTTTCTCACGTGCCAACTGTATCACTTTTTTGTTCGAAGGATTGCTCCTAGATGTCCAAGATGCAGTAAAACAACCCGAATGTTTGCATTGTTTTAAGTGAATAGAGCTCTTCTTGTTGTGATTGTTAATCTTTATTTCTATGTATAGCTTTTATATCCTCTTTTTTGTTTGTTTGTTGAGCAATAACTCTGGGAGGGAAATACAATGTTTTAAGCTCTGCAAGTCTTAAACATACAGTATTTGTCATTCTACCTTGTGTGATTCATAACACTAAGAGAAATAATGACACCATAACAGAATTTGTGGCACTGCAACAGTCTTGTACCATTGATTTATAAAATGGCTATAGGGCAAGCTTGTTAGAGAAGAAAAATAGTTGTATTGAATGTGGATTATAATAGACCTTAAAGCAATGGGATTAGGGCAGATAGATTAACATTGCATGGGTTTGTACTTTACGTTCATTTGATTTAAGACCCTTAAAAGAAGTCCCACTCTGAGTTTCCCATTTAGAAAGTCCTCTCTGTTTTGCATTTGCTTTCTTTTGTCCCTCTATCCCCTCTACTGTCTGCCTGCCTGACTCCTTATGCAGCTGTTGAATAGGCTTCATTCTTGTTTAAAGAAGCTCTGCTTGGCAGGTGCATCAGTGGCACGGGCTTCGGGGAGCAAATTGTGACGGGAGCAATCAGCGTTAATTTTCTCACGGCTAACAATGACCTTAGAAGTAACCCTGCCTATGACCTCCCACTGCTTGATGGTGCAGTTTGGTAAAAAATATACCGTATGTACAGCACGTAGAGTAATGCTGAAAACAGACAGGAAGTGAAGGTGAACACAGAGGACATTTCACTGTAAACAACTGAGGGTGTTTGCACCAGGATGACAGGATCACAAGGAAAACAACTTGTATCAGTGGCCATAACTGACACTGCCCCAAAACAAGGGAGCTATAAAGAGACAGTCAGTGACAGACAGAGAGGAAAGTTTTCCAACAAATAATCATTTGACTTTACTGAAGCAGACATCCTCCAGACATTGAGTTTAAATGTAACGATCATGTGTGAAAAACTTTACTTTTATAGGTACACACAACAGTGCAGAAAGTGAAATAATTGTGTTTTATAAGGCTAACAGTATGTTGGGATTGTAGGTTATACTTGTGTTGAGAGATAAATATGTTCTTGTATGCCATGTCAGTCATAAACAGTGCTTATTGCCTCTGGCCATGCATTTTACATTCTTCTAAATTTGTATTTTTTGTGTTCATTTTTCACCAGAAGAGGTAACAAGGAGATGACCACAGGTCCTGTTGATAGTCTGGAAGTTGTATCATGTCAAGTGGACTTCTTTTTATATAAGGGTCAAGATATAATTGCTGCTAACTGTTGGCACTCTTATAGAAAATGGCACCCCTGCATAACATGCACAGATTTGTAATGTGTGCATATTGTCAGAAATATACATAAAGCGTACACAAGACGTAATCCCACATATTGTCAGTGGGGCAGTATCAAATTATTTCAGCAGCAGCTTCACAGCAATAAAAGTGGGAATTGTCCACAGCTACCTGCATCTACATGTCCACCATTTATTATCAGTTATTGTTGCTGTTTTTTTCTGCAGTGTTTGTTGTGATGGCTTCTGTTTGTAGTCTGGCTAAGTTGATGAGTAAGACATGCTGTTGTCATTCAATAATGACCAGACCTGAGTCTGCCTCACGGCGAACCTTTTAAATTCTTCAGACTTTCACAAACGACACAAGAAGCATGTTAAAAAATGACTCTATGCATAGACCCTGTTGTCTACACATAAGCTTAGGTAAAAAGCAAGTATAACCAATTACATTTTGACCATTCATTGGAAGCATTTTGCTACTTCTCAAAGTAGATTCTTCAGTCTAATGGAAAACTAGTTAGGCCTCCCATTTATAGCCTCAACCCTCTGAAGTCTGGGGTATATCTAGTCATTTTTACTTAATACTTTTGGTTTTACCTTTACATTTCACTTTAAAACTGTTTAAATGGTCCGCACTCGTATAGCGCTTTTCTACCTATTGGCACTCAAAGTGCTTTACACTGCTTCTTATTCACCCATTCACACTCACAATCACACACTCACTGACACACCGATGGGAGAGCAACACTCACCAGGAGCAGCTAAATTGGGGTTCAGTGTCTTGCTCAAGGACACGTCGTCATGTGACCCGAGGAGCTGGGGATCGAACCAAAAACTGCGGGATTGGTCAACGACCGCTCTTTTTTTCTTCTAATGTTTTTTTTTTTTAACCTCTATGTCTTTCATCTGGCCTGAATAGGCTGTTAGGTACACAATAGGGGGAAGGTGAGAGTAGGGTGGAGAATCACTGGGATGTAATGATCATGACTCCTAACACCCTCTCATTCCCTAAAAACTGATCATCTGGTGTGGCCACCCTGGTGGATGTGTGAAGTGGTCTTAATCTTGTTGAAAATGGATGAAGGGACAGCATGGAAAGCGGGAGACAGATTGTGGCCAAGGTCTCCACCTCTATTGAGAGAAGGATTCTTCACTACATGGCTTTGTATACACCTCTCTCCTGCCATTTATCCTTTCTGTCTCATCCTGTTGATTAAAAAAAGACGGTGCAGAAAAATGGGACAAATAATTAATGTCACCCAACTAAAGCTTATCTTAAGACTTAAAGAACATTTAGTAATAATAAAAGAAGCTGTGCCAACGAGCCATGTCAAATGTATCAATGCAGACTAGGCCACAAATATTCAGGGATTAGGTTGCTTCTGCAGATGATTGACAGATGAGAATGAAAGGATTAAACAATGATGATGTGATGCAAAGTGCTTTATGCACATTCATTTATGCCTTCTCTCCTCCTAGTCTATTCAGCCTGGATGGGGTGAGCCATGGCTTTATTAGATAGGCATCTAAAAGTAGCTTTTAGAATGCCAGGATTTCTGCATAACTATGTCAGCATTTCAACATTTTGCCTCTCGAAAAGCCATTCTTTGTCCACTCTCTGAGTGGCAGAAGTGATTATATTTACTGTCACTCCTTGCAATGGTATATTGTAATGATGTTATTGTAATTTACAGATATGATGATCACAATCATTACTATGTGATATTTTGTTTTCTATAATTTCTTTAAATGACGTGGATTTAGGGAATTCCTTGGGAAGTTGAGGAAATGAAGCCACTGCAAAGTTGAGATAGCAAAGTTCAATTATCAATGTAACAGTCCTTGAATATTAAATATATGGCCATTTTAATAAACATTATAGTTTAAGTTTTATAATAAACATCTAGATGGTTCCTTTAATGCTAGCATTGGTATCTGTCTGTAGAAACTGGTAAAGAAGATGGAGATAAGATGATGTTGTTTCTTGGTGTCTCCTTGTTTGATATTTTCCAGTAAGCCTCAAACTGAAAGATGTAAACAAGGCCTGCTCTCAGTTTCCTGGAGAAATCAAAGCATTGGTTTCCGGCGACATTGCTCGAGATTTACCACTCAACTGCTGGCGTCATTACCACTGCTGCTGCCGCTGCTGCTTTTGTTTCCAACAGCAGAGTCACACACAACCATGGCATGTCCCAGCATGATTTTAATTGCCAATGGGACTGTGGCCACTTCAGTGGGAGATGAGTTCTGATAGCCTGTTAGGGAAATGAAAGGTAGGAGCAGCGACCATTTACAAAGCTATGGGTGTAACCCTTTCCTTGTACCTTCATAAAGGGATTTGCCACTTAAGCTGTCCCGAGCAGGTTGTGTGGCAGACTTTAGCATGCAGGTAAAAGACTGTACTTATGCACAAACAGACGTGCGCTGCACAGAAGCAGTTCTAGCCACACTTCCAGAAATTCTGTATATTTTGTTTAGTAATTATACCCATTTTCTCCTCTGAAAGTTCAGCGAGGCAGAAGGCTAACTGAGAGTACATTGGCTGGAGTAATTCTGGGCTATCAGTTAAACAAGCCATCAGTTAAGTTTACTATCAAAGCACTGTCCCGAATTTTACTCCAGCTTTTGACAGCTCTGACTGTGGCTTTCCTGTTCACAGCCTGCTCTTAGTGTTGCTCGATCTCTGGCAGCTGGAGCTCTCTTTGTTTTTGCCTCTCTCTTTGTCAAACTCTCTGTCTGTGCATGTCACTTTTCTCTTTTTGCATCTTTTTTTCTTTCCCTCTTTTCCTCGTACACCCTTTTTGTGATTTGTGATTGACCAGTTCCACCGCCACCACCTCTTGTGTGCATCCTACACATACCTCTCAGGGACTGCCTATACTTTATGTTCTTGCTTACACAAAACACTCATGTATTGTACTTGTAGATATTTCAAATCTTAAGTTTTAGTGAAGTCAAACCTTAAAGTTGCAAGTAGTAAAAATGCTATCTTATCACCTGTGTCATTCTATGGTGTCATAAAATAATACTCACATATACACACATATAAACATGCTGTGGTAAAAAGGCACGTGTGTGCATGTTTATATACAAATTAAAAAGAACTTGTTCATCCGTTCTCACTCCATCACTGTCTCCATTTTTCTTTCTCTTTGCTTTCTTTTTAGTCTTTTAGGATTACAAGGCCTTGTGAATCCAGTCTAACTCTTCGCTCAGTTATTTGATCTAGATTTAGCATTATGATATTCCCCATCTCAAAATGATACTTATTTTAAATGACACAGCTCACTGCTGGGAAAATGAAACCTCCATAGCTGCCAGCCCCTTTGGATGTCCCTGTGAGTTTATTAAAAGCACCAGCTTCCCTGTACCAACTCAAATCTGCACAGCTGCACGAGTCTGAAAGAATACTAGAGGACAAACATCCTTAATGTAGAACAGAATTCTATATCAATATCTTTTCTTCAGCTACATAGGTTATGACCAAGAGCCCTCCCAAATATGTATAATGTAAAAAAAAAAAAAAAGTAATTTCTGCTGTACAGGCTACACAAAGAGAAAGAGAAGGACTGATAGGTTGCACGGATGTTTTCTAAACCTGACGTTGGATTTCAAGAGATATGACACAGGTCTTATCCCAGTGAGTGACCAAGATGCCCAACTAAAGAGACATCTGCTGTATTTCCCAAAATAAATGCAGTTTTGAAATGGGTTTCACAACTGACACTAAATGCACTGACGTGTCACTGAGACCAAGAGACAGTCTGATAGTGAGCAAAGCAAACTTGGACCAAGACGACAGAAAAGTGACAAGCGAGTTGATGGCAATTCTTCACTATCACTCTGCTCTCACCCTTGGAAAAAAGGCAGATGTGCAGCCAACATAAATAAACTCTCCTTTAAATGGAGGATGTCACAAGAAGTTGTTTTTCCCCCTGTGGTAATGGCTGCTGTGCGGAAGCTGGAGATGGGTTTAAATCCCTGACCCGTCAACTCCTTTGCTTTCAGTGGCCTCAGTGGAACTGCTCCAGATGAAAATGGGGCCAGAGTACAGACACATGAATGACTGTTTGTTTGGTGGTCAGACACAATCAGCAACTGAGTGACCCAGTTAACAGGGTAGTCAAAGCGATGCTCAGTTTGATTCATGCATGGCTCTTTTTGTGTGTGTTTCACACTTTCTTCATGCCTTTTTCATGCTTTCCTTCATTAGTTATCCTTCAGCGGAAAGATAAATTATGTGTAAATGTGGATGCTAGTGTAATTATTATTATTTTACTTTTTTACTGGAGATATACCGTCTTTTGTTTGAATAATTGCCAGAGTGCTTATAAATGGATTTCTTTTTTTTCTCCCCAACCTCCCTCTCTTCTGCTCCAGTCTCCTTGGTTGCGGGTGGAGGGTAATTAGGTTTTCTAGGGGATTGAGGGGTTCTTACAATGCTTACCAATGGCAGCAGGCAGGCTAGTTCTGGCAGGGCAGAGAGGACAGAGGGCTGTGCAGGAGCCTGGCACTGCTAAACCTGATGCTGACTGACAGTAATGAGGACAGCCTGCTAGCCAGGACAGAGAGGGAAAGGGAGCAGAGGAGAGGAGGCCATGGTCCTCCACTACACCTCTCAAGACCTCTTATCAAAGCTGCTCTGCATGTGCACAGAGCAAACAACAAGTGTGCACAAGATTAATGTGTAGTAGGTGGACCAAAGCAAATGCATTACGGGGCTGTGTCACATCAGTCTTGTTTCACTTTCACTACTCCTGAACCTTGTGAAAGGAATCAAAAATAAAATCACTTTTTAACTGTTCAAAATACGGTATGTTATAGCAGCAGCTTTGTGACTCTTTCTTCAGTTGGTGGAGAACAAGCCTTTACAGTAGAAGATAAGATGATGTGAAAGAAGAGAGGGTACAGATATCCTTGTTAATTGCTACAAATATTTGTATGTATTTTGTCTGTGTTGCAGTTAAGTTATACGGTAGTAAAAATATCGTGTTTGGTTTTCCAGAGGTTAGAAATGACAGTGGCTTTGTTCAGCATAAACCAAGATTGACTCTGACCTTGGTTTCTCTGCAGCTGTAGCACTGCAATGCAATGATGGGGCAGGTGGATTAGCCAAATTAATGTTCTGTGTTATTTTTATGATATAGACAAGTTTTCTCAGGTCTCCACCCAGCTAATGTGAGAAACCTAAGATTTTGAATGAAGCGGAGGGGCACTTAACTTTGAAAGTCATCACTTCAGGGAGTGGCTTTAGCAGCTTGAGAGGCCGATGAAGAGCGCATTTCTAATTTTTTAACAGTGACCTTTTTGAGATTGCGTTTGAATGAAATACTGGAAATAATTAAAAAGGGATGGCCAGCTTAATCAGAATGATGAGTTCCATTGTGTTGTCAGACGCATCACCTTGCTGTCCAGTTTTGAATTCTCATTACTTCTCACCACCTTCACCCCCGTGTTTCTGCTTTCAAACATGCTGTCTGGGATTTGTACAAGAGTGAGATATGCCATCCACAGCAGGAGAGGTTCAGGTGTGTCAAGATGTGTGCAGTTATCACCCACAGACATAAGCACAGTATGAGAATATCTTTCATGAATCATATAATAAATGTTTCAAAGTACAAATTGCACCATATGTAAAAAATGTCCAATGCCTTTCTATTATTCCTGATTATGATTCAAATCACTTTAATGCAGATTTCAATTAACATCATGGCTAATCTAAATGTTTTGTACCTAACCAGCCTATAATAGTATGAAACCAAATCAATGCTAAGCTTATGCAGTATACATTACATCCCGAGGTTATTTGTAATTGTGAAAGTAAAGCTAGAATCTGATGATTTTGTGTTAGACGTGTCCGTCTGATTGCCTGTCATGCTCCCTGAAGTGTTCTGCCATGATTGGATCCAGTTGTCATTGTAGAGTAAGATATTGGAATCTCACAGGCCAGATTGCTCTTTCTCACTTTGACGTTGTGTGACAGTTCACGCTCTGTAGTTTATGTGCTGTCCATTTTTTTCCCCCTCCCAGATTAAGAATGATATTTTTTCAGCACAACAAGCCTGTCAGCTTATTAGTTGTGCCATTGTTGGTGTTGTCATTAATAGTGATACCCAGTAGCTTTTGTTGTCTTTTTCAGCTTGTTTGTTTGCAGCATGTCACTGAATCCATACTCAGGCCTTAAAGAACCTGCAATGTTATGTGCTTTAACTAATTGGAAAAATTGAAAACCACTACTTAGCGCTTGAATCACGTGACTACTTTGTTATACTTCATTGTGGGGGTTTGCTATTCTTAAAACCAGTTTAATGTTGTGTTTTGTCACTGTTCCCCCACAGTCAATAGAGAAATACTAATAATAAGTGAAAATGACAGGATAGACAGGAAATAACAAGCAACAAACAGAAATATATTCTATGCTATAATTATGTAGTTCACAACTTGCACTATTCTGCTTGTCACTCTCAGCAGCTATGTGATGTGCTTTTCGTGTTGTACACCTCCAAAATATCTTTACTAGAAGGTGGTTTATCTATTGTCACTGTCGCGATTAAATCCCATATAATTAGCTGGCTACATTTATATTTGACACTGATTGTCTGTTTAGTTGAAATCTGCCAAAATGATAATCTATTTGTTTTACTTCAACAGATCAGTTTTGATAAAAGAACAAAAGGTTTACTGGATAGAAGTGTTTTTAACAGTAATTACCAAACATGGTGTAATAGACGCTAAGATGTTTAGTAGTTCTGAATCAGGAGGCCAATTGCTTGAGATAAGAATCATACATCCACCGTTCAGCCCTTTTCTATCCTCACACCGCATTTCTGTGATTTCCACCTGATGTGGGAGCTACTGAAAGGCTAATGTTATGCTTGTACTTTGCCCAGGCACTGCTTAATAGCTCCCAAATGGCCCCAGTGGCAGAATATCTGCATGGTATTGTTGCAGTAGGAACAACTAGATAGAATCTGAGGGTTGAGCTGTAACAAAGTCATATGCAGGGTGGTCTTCAATAACGGTGACTTTGTGTTATCACCTGCTCCGGTTGAAGTTGCATGTTTATTTTATAACCTGCTCCAACAGTTGCAATGAGTCACATTGTGTGACTAAAAATATACAAAATGTATAACACACCATGTCTTTAATACTGAATTACTGCATCTAAGTCAGGCTGCTAAAGAGCTTAGCTGTTCCTCTGCATAATGCCTCGGTCCTCAGCTGTGACCTTTCTCTTCTGCGCATCATTCACGATTATACTGCTGACATGTTGGCTCATGCCAATAATTTTTCATTGGAGGCAATGTCAGCCACATCATATTTTATCATCTGGATAAATTTGTGTTGTGTTTTCATGTGGGCTCTCTATAATTTGCATTTGCCTGTTTATGTGCCTGTCCTAGATATTAGATTTTACATTTAATTTAACTCAAAAAATAATTCAGATGTAAACACAGTCTGGCAGTAGTAGGGGAAAACACTTGCGATTTGCTACATGAGTGATATGTAACATTAATACAAAAGGTGTGTATGTATAAAAAAGGTGTATTCACATAGAAGAATGTGTGAATGTGTGCAAGTGACTGTGTATAATCAAGCCATTAAACATTAAACACCTACTTCTATATAAAAACGAAGCATTAAATTGACAATGTGTCTGCATAGACCGAGAACGTGGTGATCGCACACCACATGGGAATGAATGCGAGGAGGGACACATTATGAAAAACGATCCTTCTATGTATGATTATTTGGACCATTTTGACTTGTAACTAAATTATAGGTATTGTTGTATATCAATGAACGGTTCTCGAAAACTAATTTTTACTGCCAGATATAATCGTCAAAATAAATGCATTTCATGCTTAATGAAACTGTCTCCAGAGAGATGTTTTTTTTTCCCAATGCACCTTAAACAGTACTTACTTACAACTTGTTATATTTGAGTGCTTTGGCTGCAAATAATAAAATAGACCTTGTGTCAAAAGTAGTAATTTTTGCGGCTGTGTTTTATTTATTTATCTATTTTTTAAACTTTGGAATTAAATAAGAATAGAGCTACTCTGTGCAGAACTAAGTGCTCAACAGGCATGTAATGGAAGTTTAATTAATGTAATAAGTGGTTGTTATAGACAGAAAACATGTTTTCTTTTTTTTTCACAATAGAAGTAAACCCTTGGCTAGATACTTTCTGCACTACATATGTGATGCTGCTATTTTTCTCAACAGAATGCCAAACAATAAAATAATCATAACCTCCATAGTAACATCCATTGTTAACACAGTTATCAGTCTTTGAGTCTGTGAATGTGTCACTTGTTTCTCTCAGACTTGCTACATCCCTTCCACTCATCACGAATACTAGCCGCTATTTTTTTTTTTAAACAAATGAAATGCGACCTATATGCTCTCAATTTAATTGAAGCCAGTACATAACGCAATTACTACACATTTTCCAGACTTAATGTTTGTGTCAAGCTTGGCTTTTGAGGTTGGATTTATTGTGCCAATCGTGTGATTTCAATGTTTCCAGCAAAATTAATTGAACCTAAATTGGATATCATATGTCTTGGCAGCACAACTTTGCAACTTATAGACATCAGCAGTTTTCCTTTGTTCTGAAGGTTTTCTTGAGCCAACAGTGTGTACTTTCATTTATGGTGAAACTGTCTTTGCCACTCGGTGGGAAATGAGAAGACCTAATTGAAAGGGCTGTGATTGACACTGGCCCCTACCTCATCTACTGGTAATTTATTCCTTCTAATCCAGCCTCTTTTGCGACCACACAGCAGGTGTGCCACTGCTACGCCAGCATCTCTGGTCACGAAATTACCAAAAATGTGTTTTTGCATCTACATGCTCTACATGTGGTAGTGCAATAAATTTGCACCACAGCCTGTGCTTTCACCTTTATTCATTACACGGAGACCCTCTTTGACACTGTTGGGAAAATGCAAAACAACCCCACAAATAAAAACAAAACTCTTTTTCTCTGTTTCTACTGAAAAGTGGTGGAGATTGAAATAATTAAAGAGAGACAAGGCAGCAGGTCAAGTCCAGCTTGTAACTGCTATTTTGTGGTTTAATTTCCCAGTGTTATCATACAATAATGAAACATGTTGACAGATTCATTTCCTAGTTGCTATCGCCCAAGACCGTTTTGTGATTTCTAATTGATGGCTACATACAGCAATTTTATAGCACTAGACAATTTTATAGCACTTTTAATTAGACCAACTTTGACCTTCTGTTCGCTTTGCATTTATATTACTCCAAATTATTTTCACCTTCTTTCCTCATTAACTTATGTCAAATAATACAGCATATAAATCCATACATGCACTGTATGAAACGAATTGATAATGCTCTGTTACTTTAATTGTGTGATTGATTACATGCAATTAAATTATCTATGAAATGTACACCTTACATGCTCTTGACCCTAGAGAGGATTTCAAGTGAAGGACTTGCACAACATCGAAAAGGATAAAATGAGTGAATAAAAATACCTCAGTGGAAGGAGGCTGTAACAATCACTTAGCTGACTAATTGACTAAAATGGGGAAGCCCTTACATACGTCATTAGGGAATACAGGTGCATGAAGATGCTCCACTCAGATAAATCCTTCGTATGGAACTACTTAATCTCCCATGTAATATTGAGCAGATGTGTGTATTGGTAAATGAATAAACACCAACCTCAGATGAATCTCAATTGACAGTGTGCTCAGTATTCATTTGGACTTCATCCACTGGATGGAGATTGAATATGAATGAACGTGCATGTCAGCTCTTATATGCAGTGCTGGCAGCCATCATCAGCCAAATCTTTAACTTCTTGAATCTTGAAAGTTTTGAAATATTGCTCTAAAAACTCATATTATGACTTTGAATAATTTATGCCAAGACCATGTGGCAAAACTTGGCTGAGAACCACAGACAGTCCTTGTCTGAGACAGTCAGGTGCTACCATGGATTGCTGTTTTAGGAATTTGCATCCTATGTAAATCTCTATCCAAACGGGGACAATTTAGGCAAGATAAATTGACACCAGTAGGGAGAAGAGAAATACCGAGCCTGTATTTAAACCCAGTGCAGTATAACAAACAGAGTGGACAATTCATTACATTATTGCATTTATTACAAGTGGAACTATGGCAGTGAAGACCAGCCAAGGCAGACAGGCAGACAGTATCTATGCTTTTTACTTGATGCACCTCTCTGCTGCTAAAAGTTGACCTGTAGTTAGCATTTGAATGCCAGCAGCTAGTCAGTAAACACGTGGGTCTTTTTGTGTTTATTTACCTCGTGCAGAAATTCTATGCTTTTTTCTTTCTTTTTTTTTTTTTTTAACCGTAGCAGTCCACTAAGAAACTTGGCATTATTGGGAAATATATATGGCACCTTTTAAAGGAGCCTCACAGTAATGGAAAAAGAAAGTGGGGGAAAAAAATTAGGAGTAGACGAGTTATGCACTCTGCACAATTTGTTTTGAGCCTCAATCACCAATTTGTGCTGTTTTCTGCAGCGTGTAAGAGATACACACCTATAAGCCACAACATTAAATCCATCTGGTGGTCTTAATGTTGTGGTGGACATTTAATACTGGCTATGATCGACACGTCTCAAAACACACAGTGCATCCCAGCTTGCTGCGTGAATGCAGACTGGTGGTAGTGCGCATGCTGTCCACCACAACATTTAAAAACCACCGGGTGCATTTAATATGGCTCATGAGTTCGTGTGTTTGTCTGTGTCCGAAGAGTTTGTCTTTCTGTCCAAACGTCTGCTCTATCCACCTTCTTTGCAGTATTGGAGTCTTTATCTGCTTGGTTGACTTTTTAACTGGTACACTATTTAATTTCCTTACCTGCTTAATTGAAATTCACTTTCACATCTTTTTCTCTCTGTCTCTCTCTCTGTGTGTGTGTGTGTGTGTGGCGGATATTAGTGGAGATGTATTTTCACTCTAAAAGTGGCAAGTGATGGACAGGATCTCACAGACAATGCCTACCCTCAATCTTTTTGTCTGCTGCACCTGTCTTTTAGATACCTTTCAACCTTGTCTCTTTCTGTTTGCTCTCTCTTCTCCAAAGTCCCTCTTTCTCCTGGATTGCACCGGCTTGATAAATCTGATGCTAAATTTAGAGACATATTTCTCAAAGTCACCAGCACTAGAAAGAGCAAAGACCACAGACAAAATGGCTTCTCTAATCCATGTTTATCATCTTTACTATATATTGTATATTTTAAAAATGTGAGGTCATCGCACAAATTGCCTGCCCTCTTTTGTCTCACTGTTGCTGCCATAACTTTTTCTGCCTTCGAGTCAAATGTCATTGGCTACATTCTTTGTCCTAAAAGGGTACTTTCAAACTGACAACAGATTCAAATTACATCATTCGGCTCAGCTGGGTTGTGCTTCATGAAATTAAAGCTCGTTTAAGTTCAGATAGAATATCTTGCCATTTAAATTGCACCCGCAAAATGTGCTGACATTGAGTGCAGCCTTCAATCCACTCCTCTTATTTTCCAACACTTTGTTGGACGTAACAGAGATTCCAATTACACCACGTGTTGCTGAAGTATGTGTTGGGGTTTGGCTGCACTTTACAAGCTTGGCTTCTCACACTTTTGTCAAGAGACATGCTATCCACAGGGTGACACAAATAGAAACAATAAACTGTATAAAAGTACCTGAACAAAGGCATGGGTACATACAAATTCTGTAATCTTGGAAATATCATTACACTTTTTGGCGTGTAAAATTTCTTGTTACGAACTCTGCAGATGGTGCTAGGGCCTGTAACCAAACTGATCATAAGGCAAAGAACCAGGGAGCACACGGTATTACAAAATACAGCAGGAGTGTGTCGAACATGTCTCACAACCAAAGTTACAAGTCACACTTTTCAATGATACATTACAGTATATGTCAGTATGTTTAAAAGTCTTTTTGACTGGAAGAGAATCACAATAGCTCACAGGACATGTAATATGTGAGTGGAACTGCGGAGCAAATGCACAAGATTTGTCCAACCACATATATTTGTTTGATATTGTTTGTCTACTTACTAATTCAGACTGTATGCTTTCAGATCGTCAGACCGTTCTTATTTGCATATTTGGTTGGAATAAAAATATTAAACCGTGAAACAGAACTACTTATGGCAAGCTTTTAAATTAATTAAAAGGAACATTGCCACATCTCCTAAATTTCAAAAGCTTCCTAAACTGATTTCACACCCATCCATGGTTTATATTGTGGTTTAAATTGCTTGTTTTATTTAGTGAATTTTGTGAACAGGGTTATGCTTCAGAGGACAAATGACAACATTTAACCCAGTGACTGGACCCTACACTCGTCCATGAGAGGGTCAGAAATGACCCTTGTTAGAATCAACGTGTTTTTATGCCACTTTTGTAATTTTGGTAAAAATAATCATTTGTATTGTAAGAATGATTTCAAGTTTGGAATAATTTTATTCTTCACCTTTTAAACGTTTAACATTTTTAAAATATTTGAAAAGAAAATTATACAACAAAAAAAGAACAATGTCTACATCCATTTTGTGTGTGTGTGTGTGAGACAGTATGAGACTCTTTTCTGGCCTTCTTGTCTCATCACTTTATTCAGTTGTGACAAACTATCTGTCTATGGCTGTGATCATTAAACACAGGTACATTATGATCTTTCTTTCTTTTGAACAATATGTAGCTATATAAATAAATGCACGCACACACACACACAGTACATACATTAATGTTGGCTTAATTTTTTTACCTCAGAAATGTGTAAAAGAATATGGGTGATTGTCTGTGTATTCCACAGAATATTTATTTCTGACAGTCAAAGAACCTGAGGTTCCCATGAAATTCCATAGGAATTGAATGCGGGTCATTTTTGACCCATCTATGGAAGCTTAGGGTAGTAATACCAAAACAACAATTTTGTAGAATGTATAAATGGTGCGTCATTTTTGACCCACTTGCATCTAAGGGTTTATTATGTAAAGCTCATGTTTGCAGCAAAATATTTTGTAATTAGTGTGCAGTTGCTCTATGCAGTAAACTGATGGATCCATTCACTGTACAATACAGTGCTTTGTGAAGTGTAGTGACTAAAGCGGTAAAGTAATGGCTTGGACAGAAGACTAACCCCTCTGTCTCTTCTCACTCTCATTTTACCCTGTTGTTTTCTCGCTCTTTCCCACCGCTTTTATAACTTTCTTATCTCCCTGTTGCCAGTAATGCTTCTCTTTTATCCTCTCCTCTATAGCCTGTCTTTGCCTTGTGTTTATGTTGAGTTTGAAGGCTTGAATAATGCTTCCCTGTCCAGCAAAGTGGCACCCTGCAGTGGCCCTCCACCACAATGTACTGTACTTTTTTTTTCTTTCTCTTTTTTTTTTTCTGAAGCAGAAAGAGTAATTAGTTTGCCATTCGAATTTACTGTGTAATTATCCAGTGGATTCTGAAACATATCGGGTGTCTCCACAGGTAAAAATTGTCAGTCTTTAAGAAAGTAAGGCCAAGCAGGTATTTCGCAGAAAAGCTTATTGAACATCTCAACATAAAAAGCAGTCTGAATGTTTCACCTGAATGTTTTTTTTTTTTTTTTATGGAATCAGATAGTCAGGATGAAGACATTTATTGTAATTTTTACAGTTTCTGACTCTGGATAACTTTCTAATGCTTCTTTATTTAGATTTTTAGATGCTGGGGCCATCATTGTTTAGCATTTTTGCTTTTTGTCGATAAATGTGTTGCTGCTCAAATACATGGGTTGACTAATTGTTAGTGTGCTGTACTTGAACTGACATTAAGGAAATTATCATAAGCACGAATCTTCCTTTTTTGGGGTGGCAATAATGGCTGAGAGGTTACTAGTCAAATAGTGAGCAACATTCCCATATGTTGTTATACACCTCCTTGAAACGAATCTGTTTAGACTGAAATTTTTCAGCATGAGAGCAAAATCAGTGTTGCCATTATGAGTAAATTGTGGGAAAAAGGAATAATGAAGAATGAAATAATATGCTGCTTTAAAGCTCAAGTTTGTCTGAAAATGTCAAGTGAAAATAATAAATAATATTTTTAATGCAAAGTGATGATTAAAAATCCATAGGAAACAGGTGGGACATTTCTGTAACCAAACACTTACAGACAGATTATTTGATTAGACTGGTTGTCAGTCTGATTTTTAATTGCACCAAGAATGCATTTATATTCACAGTCTTGCCTGTGAGGTGTAGTTTTAGCAGATGTGAGGCTTGCATAAAAAACTCTGCCTTGTACTTTGCGTCTGACATTTCCCGGTCTTTGATCGATGAGCTTGCCACTGGCTCCTCCACTCTGAGCAAGTCCTTCTCCCTCAGTCACTGAGAACTCCACAAGATGGTGAGGTTAGCACCTATACTTAAACAAGGTTTTAAGCATAACAACTCTTCTTCTCTGAAGATACTGTGCTACATATGGCAGTGGAGGAATCGCTAGTAGCTCTGAGTTTTGATGTGTCGTTACAGTTAGTGATTACATGGAATGAATGGATGCATGATTTTATTGCAACAAGCCCAAGTTTCTCTGTATTGGCGATAACAAGTTATCGTCTCTGACGTGTGTTCGTCCAAATCCCAGACAGTATATCATAGTATTTCTTCTGAATAAGTCTACAGTTCCCTGGTATTGACATGTTGTAATATAGTCCCCTCAAACTCACAATACAAAAGATGCAGGCAGCTCTGTCTAAAACCACTGGCGCTGCCTTTGTCAAGTCTTAATGTAAAAATGTTATTTGGTTCCTTAAAGTGAATCATCATAATTATATTTCATTTTGAGGTAATTTAGACTTAAATCTCTGGGTTAAAATTGGAATTTGTTATATAGGAAAGGAAGCAGATTTAGCGGAGTAATTCCGAGAGTTCCCACCATTATGCAGCAGCGGTAGTGTTTGTGTCAAATGCTGCTTCATATGGCATTAGAACGACCTAATGAGCTTTACAAAATCATTTTAATTCTCACATTTAGTCCATTTGCGTTATTGTTCAGAAAATGTCCTTAGTGACACACTTGCACAGTCTATAGTTTCAGTTAATCAAAACGAAGACAGGTTCAGTTAAACTCAGCACCGTTAAAATATACAAGTATTGACAGTGGCAAAGGAACAGATACCAAATGCAATCACTTCTGAATGCCATAATTTCATGTTACCTTTTTAAAATAGACAAATGACATCCAGTACATAATAGCCTTAAGGTTTTGAAAATTATCTTTTGATCATTGACTTTATGGCGCTTGCCCCAGTGACCGACAATATGAGAGCATTCTGCATATGCACACAAACATATTGGTTGTGGCAATTACATTTTTAACAGATCAAACGGAAAGTAAATACTTTAATTTGGTCCTCATTTTGTTAATTCTGCACTGAGCATGTGTACATATGAAGCGCACTGTGTTCAGGTGCAACAGTGTGATGCACCAATTTTGTTTCCTGGAAATGAGATAAAATCATAATCACAATATTGAACAAAGTAGTCAGGATTATCCAATTGTGTAAGCATAGGTTCTAACATGTTCAGTCACAATGTGACCCATTTAAAACCTTGGAGGAAATCTTGCCCACATACTGTTAAGCAACAAGCAGCTGTACAAAGACTGACACAGTGTATGCTGCTTTGACTGTTTATGAAAACACAGCCTTGAGGAATTACACAGACAATGAAACTTCCCCACTGACCTAAATCTAAACTAAACTACATGCTGTTACTTATGTACAATATATAAAATCAAAGTTTATAGGCAAGTTTAATGTTGTCACTGTTTTGCTTTTGTGGTATCAAAAAGAGGCTGTACGTGTAGAAGCAGGATTTGCAGTGTAGTTCAATAAACAGCACCTTTGGCCTGCACAACAGACAAAAGGACGGGAAGTTGTCTTTTTTTTTCCTCTTTTGTGTAATATTGTTTTCCCAACTCGGGAAGAGGGAGGCAGCTGAGAAAGCAAGGACAGTGAAGTTCTTTTTAGTCTTCTGGGTGGGGCTAGGGGCCTCGAGGATGAAACGGGCGGATGGGGAAAGTAAATGCCAGCACCCTGCTGTTCAACAGGCATGAAGGCCTTTTGACTTGGTTGCCATGTTACTGGCCTTTTGGCGCAGGTATCCTCTCCCTTTCTCAGGCTCACAGATGGAAGGGACACTCTTGTGATATGAGGAGCAGAGAAAGGACAAGAGAGGTGGAGGAGGAGCAGGGGCTCTGGTTTGTGGATGGGCCCTTCTACCTGTCTTTCCATCTGTTGCCTAAAGTGATAACAAGATTGGAGCAATTGAAACCACATACCAGATTCTCCCCAGAGTGTTTCCTCCTCCTTGAAGGCACGTAATGTTGGGGGATTGAATCTGTCAGTCTTGTGTTTATAATAATTTGATTTAGTGGCTTAAATAAAATTATATCATACAAACAGACCTCTTTCAGAAAAATGCAGATTGTGGTTTTCTGAACCTAAAGTAAGCTTTAATAATGGAGCCTGATGGGGAACTTACATCTGAAAGTCAAGGAGGAGCTGCTCAGGAGTAGTAGCACTGGAGAGAGAGTGAGCAGGCACCCAGGAGTAGTTCTTGACTTTATGAAGTCATGTGAAAATGGTGACGTGGGTGGATGTGTGTGTGTGTGTGTATGTTTGTAGGAAAGTTTAGTCAGCTTTAGATGCAAATGCTTTCCTTTACAAACACTAATTATTAATAACCCAAATAAACTAGCTTAATGAAAATGGATTCTACAATTTGTATTTGTAGTATAAAACTGTAGTTACTATTGACTTTTTCCTCAGTGAGATAGATCTCATAATGTGCTGTTTTAATATATCGACCTGCCTAGTTGCTAAATGTCAAGCGGCATGGGAAACAGTTGCATGTTAAAATGTTTAAGCTGTAAATGTTTTATTTACTCTTGTGCTAGCTACCAATATAAGAGTAAAGGTTGTAGCTGAATATTAATGTGAAAGCAACAAATAATGGGCATGTACACATTTAACCCTTGCTGATGCCAAATAGTGCATTTAGTCTTAAATGAACTTGACTTGCACACTGACCAATGCCACCTGGCGTTCTTAAGGCTGTGGTGGACAGGGGTCAGGATGAGAAAAATTGAATATTTTCTGTGATCGACAAGTTTCAGAATACGCAGAACACCTTGCTGCATAGGTGCAGAGCTGTCAGAAAGCCTACGTTGGCCTCTTTCCACCACAACATTAAAATACTAGTTGATCGGTCTGTTTACATGTTCAAAACATAGGCCTCCCCAACACTATTTCAGTACAAGGACCACTATTAGTTTACACGGTGAATTTGCCCATCAGTGGAAGTAAATGACAAAATATTTGGAGACACATTTCAACCGAGCAATGAAGAACGAGAGGCCCCGAGGGGAACGCATCTGACTTCAATTCAACTCTTGTCAGGTAGACGCAAAGCTGAAGGGCAAATGCAGAAAGACAGAGAACAAAACCAAGAAAGAAGATGAAACAAAACATGTAATTAGATAATATTCTACTGTAATTTTTTACAGACCCCATTTCTCCAAACCATTTAAAATATTGTTTAATACAGCTTATTGTAGCAAATACGTGATGATAAGATACCACACATTCCTTGTGCAATGTTATACTGGACTTCTCTGCCTGGAACTGATGCTGTTTTAATGTCTGTCAATAAAGACTTGGCTTGGTCAGTTTAGTTTTTGCCCCAGAACTAGCACGAATAATAACCCGACAGTGTATTTATGTCCTTAATCTTTGACCTCTCCCTTTTCCCTCAGAGTTGTGGCAAATGTTCAACAGGACAAACAAGAAAAAACAACCTTTGCCCTTCATATGTTCATGTGCTGCAGTTTTGATTATTTGTGTGATGTGTGTCCCTGTGTGAGTTGGACTGAATTTAGCTTATGTGTAATGCATCTAAAAAATAAAAAAAGCATGCAGAGCAGACGTGGCAGACTGATTCCTGTCAGGGCTGAGAGAATAACGTTAACTGGTGATAGCAGCCCTGTGATTCGTAATTTACAGTGAGTGTAAAATCCCAAGTGCTCAGCATTTCCTTTTAATAATGCTGTGGTTAATAAATTCCACGTCTCAGTTGCTTATTATATTGTATGTATGAACCTAAAAGATGCTGACTAAAACTGGGGAGCAGGTCATTCTAATTTGATCTAAATAAAGATTTTTCACAGTGGGTTATTGCCGTCCCGATCCCGATCATGCTTTATTCACAAATGACAGTTTACCGCCTAGAAGCGATTGTCTTGACTGATTTATTTTCACGTTTTATTTTTTCCTTTTGCTTGTCCGTTATTCCCCTTGACGCTGCTTGTAATCTTAGGGCAATAAGTCAATGTTAAACGAGTCAGAGTGCATCTGCACTTAGAGTTTTTACCTCATATTATCCATGGGACTAAGCTGAGGTGCTCTGGGAGTATTTAGCACTCAGCTATGCTTGTTGGAATTATTACTAAGGCTCAATGTTCTGTATTTCCCTTGTTAAAGAGTGAGAGAGAAAACGGTAGAAAAGGGTGAGAGGTAGAGGGAGTGCTGTGTTGTTGGCAACCACAGGCTATATCTGGGCGGTCTACAGAGACAGGCAAGCTTTGTCTCCAGCGTCATTTGCAGCTTAAACAAACAGGTGTGATGCAAGAGCCTCTCAAACAAACACACGGCTGCTCTTCAAAGTGGAGACAGGAAGAGACACTGAGCGAGGGGGAGTGAAGAAATAATGGGGGAGGCATGGGCAGTCAAGAGGAGAAAAGCGAATATGTGGAGGGGAGTTGAGTTAAAAAAAAGGCTTCTAATGCTGTATTTAAGTTATACATGGGGACTACTCTTAAAGTTTTCCTCATATTTATAGCTCTTAGTCCTTATTATTTTCATCATTTTAGCTTTCACAGTTTGGGAAATAAATTGGTCCTTGTTTTTTTTTTTTTTTTTTTTTTTTTCTCACCTCCACTAAAATTGTCAGTTTTCTCTCTCTCTTTCACTCTAGTGCTGACAGCCTCTTACCTTCTCTACTGCTTCATCACACTTCTTCCCTTCTGTCCCCCCCCCACCTCTCTCTCTGTTGCATTGTCACTTGAATCAGAAGTTGAGTGCTGGCTAAGTGAAGGGTTACACTGTGTGTCTGCTCTAGACAGGCCTGAGTGGTGCTGCACTGCTTTGCTGCTTTTTTCCACTGAGCCTTGATTCAACCCCTGCTGATAGGGGACCCAGGTTTTGCTCAGCCCTGCAGCCCCAGCGCTTGCCTGATGAGCAACGTCTTTTAGACCCTACAGATGTTAACCCTTAGTGCTTCTGTTTGTCTGTTCATCTCCATTTGGCAGATAAAGTGTTCTTGCATTTTTGTCTTGTTGTCCTTGCTCACCAGTTCCTCTGCCATAACAGTTTAAACTCACCTTCTCCTTTTCATGTCTACGTGATTGTTGCTCTTCTTCTCTGGCATATCATGAGTAAGCAAATGAAAATGCCTATGTCAAATGCCCCATGCTTCAACATTTAAAAAATAGTGTTTACTGCATTCCTGCATAAAAACACTTGTTATATAATTGACGGATGGGGACCTATTGGGATGAGTATGACAGAAAGTAAGCAGCAGCACCAAGACAGTGTGGCACTCGATGCAGGAGCCAGTATCAGCCCAGCCCCTCAATTACCCTCATTATTACAGTATGCCCTCATTGTGCAGACACTCTCACCTGGAGTGATATATCACAGACACAAGATTAGACTTGCTATGAGGAGATGGTGCGTTATACAACCCCAAACATTACTCATCCCAACCATAAGACTGAGACAAAACAGTAGGCAGTAAAACAACAAGTGTAGATCACAGGCCTAATTGACACTCTAATGCAAAGCATCATCCGAGCAGACAGATTGGGAAAAGGGTACAGGTTCTCCTTTTCACACCTCCTAAGCTCTTAGGCTCAGTAGAGGTTATTTTAGTGGGGGTATATGAGATATAATGATATGTCTGTAAGATCTGCTGGGACAAGAGGAGCGGGTAGTGCAGTAGAGCAGAGGGCTGATTTATGGGCAGGATAAATGATGCGGTGGGTGTCTGCCTATGTAATAGCACTGTGCTCTGCACGCTGCACTTTCACTCAGCTGTAGTTTATAGTGTGATGTGTGATGGGGATAAATGTCAGCTTGGCTTATCTAAGAAGATCTGATATGACTTTAAACTGGCTCCTTTCAAACACTTTGACATGTGTTCCAAGGGAATTTGTTAATGCCACGATGGCCAAATAGAAAATTGTGCCACAGTGTTCATAACTGCACAACAAGGTTTCATCATAGACTCCTTTTATTTTGCTATTAGAGCTTCTCTCATCTGTCAACAGGCAGATGATTATCCTTTTTTTTTTTTTCTTTTTTTTTTTTGATAATGGGTACATTTTCAGTAGCTAGATTTATTCTTTGATATTTATTAGATTGAGCATATGGGTCTAAATATCAAAACACACTTTGCCAGAGGCATCTTTGGTGTATCATTCAGCAGTTAAAGGAATTTTATATTGAAAGTTGTTAAGTTTGGTTATTTAAAAAAACACTGGAGAAGTGGATCCAAAGAGGCTTATTTGCTGCTGTGTCTATGCGCCATATTGAAACAGTAAGGGTAAAAAAAACAATTCTTAGAAGAATGCGTTGTATCTCTGTAGTCCGTGTGCACTGCTTAGCACATCCCCTCAGGCAGCTTTGGTCTTACTGTATATGTAGCAGTGCTTTGCTAAGATGCTTGGCGGGATATTAGCTACAGTATTTAACGATAACAGATGGTCACAATAAAATCGTGGTACAATTACCACCGTCCGCCAGATCGCCAGAGAGTGGACACAGGGTTGTGGACTGTGGCTGTGGATCACGCACATTCACACAGAACACATATTGAAACTGTGGTTTTGAAGTGTGTGTATTGACAATATCTTGCAAAAGGGTTTGTGGATTTCCTTAGGGGTTTGGGTGGATAAGCAGGGGTGACTATGGGGATTGTTGGTTTTTCTTTCCTGAAGCCTTGCCTCACACCACATGTATAGCCCTGCTTCTAACAATAGGCAAACAATTGGCTATTGATTTATTTTTCAGCTACTGCTAATTCTTCTCCTTGAATCGAGTAAAGCGTTACTGTCAAACGGTAAGCTGGCCTGTCACCACCATATACACCACTATCTGTTGCTAGTGGGGAGGATGAAGAACATGTTTCTCATATAATCCACTCCGCTCTTGCGATTTGTACAGTAATATTGAAATGAAAATCAGTAGGTGCCAAACAGTGCAGATGACCTGGTCGGTTTGCTTTCCTTGCAGTTTTGCTCTCTAATTTCTATGCCTTGGCCTCCCTCACACATCCTGGTAATGAGAAAATGTGCTGTTGTCTTTGTTTACTGAGCCAGTCTGTCTGGCTGCAGCTCTCCACATTGTTTGAATATAAACAGGAGCAAAATTATTAGCTCACTTCTAGTGTTCCTGCTAAGTTACATAGGCATACAGCATGTAGGGCAACCTAGAGCTCTTTACACAGTGTATACACACAACTAGTACACTGTATGTGATTACAAAAGTGTTTGTTGCTGTATAATTACAGAGAGACAAAATGCTAAATCTTAGATGATTCCGACTATGTAATGTGTGACGTGTCCCTTTTTATTGTGCTGATAGTCAGTGCTAATAAAACCTGTTTACAGTGCACATCAAACATTCTTGCTACCTGTGATTAAGAAACAGAAATGTCTTTGAGGTTGACACCAATTGTGTTTGCTGACAGTTTCAATTTAAACTTTCACGATTGTTTTTGTCTTCCTATTGATCTTTATGCACTTATGACTAACAATTTAAGCTAGCTATCTCACACTAGACTACACAGTCGAGATTAAATGTGAAGCTGGGAAATGGGTGACTTGGGATTTAAAATCTTTAATACATTTGCAAACTTGTTTTTGTATAGAAATGCCTCACTTTGAATGCGTGAGACTTATTGGAGAGGAAATTTGCCTGTCAAGATTATATCACTTTCTTTAATATATATCCTCTGCTGTTTCTCCAGGAAATTACTACTTTATTTATTTATTATTTATTTATTGTTTTATTAGATTTATTAGATTTTGAAAATGAAAAGCCTTATCAGATTTCCTATTTCTCTATTGTATAAACAGTAGAGATGGACCCCAGATTATGGTCAAAAATTAGGTTTCCAATCTTGGAGGCCTTGACTGTTCTGCAGTTTAATTGCGAAGCAAAGCACTGAATTCTTTGAAATGTGTCTACTTTTGTGGCTGTCCCCAGATCTGAGGAGGGTGCATTCCAACAAGGTCCAACAGGGCTATAGGACACTCCTGTCCTGGCAATAATTCACTAGGTTTTGTTATCACCTGATTTTCACCAGTTTGGTAGATAGAGAAACAGTGAAAATGGCAGCTAGATTTGTCTCACCCTTCAATCATCAGTGTGATGAGCACCACAAGCAGGAGTCATGAGGTGGTGGTGCTTTAAGCCAAAATAGAAGCAGGCTCAATGTGAGAAAACCCATTTAAAACACTCTTAGTTTGATAAAAAAAAATATTGATACTTCGTGCAGGTGCATCGATAACATTAAACAAGAGGAAATATTGCAATATTGCAATATAACACCATATTGATTTTTTTGTCCTAACCGTTTTGACACTATAATTTGGAAGTAGAATGAGGAAGTAAATGATTGGCCCTACATTACTTAAAAGAACCCTTTTACTCTATTTTTTATGACACCAAAACTCTCACTTTGCTGAATATATCTAGAGCCTGACATTGCTGGTTCTGCTTGACATGTTTTTTTTTTTTACCAGGGTGTGTTTAGTGAACAATATAAATAATACAAGTTATATAGTTACAGCAACTAAAAACTGTCAGCTGTTCTTTGTGGAACTATGTTTGAACTGTAATTTGGACCCTAATGTATCAAACACAACAGTGCATATCCATCTGCATGCATGTCAAAATATGTGCTAAGGGCATGCAGGGATGATTGTTTGAGCTCGAGTGAGGGGGAATGTAAATTGCTTTTTTATTATATTATGTAGCTCAGTTGTTATGGCAGTCATCCACGGACCACAAGGTCAGTAGTTCGATCCCTGGTCCCGCCCATATGTCGAAGTGTCTGACCCCCAACAGCCCTTTCCCATCCCTAACTGTGCAGTGCCGGTCCAAGCCTGGTAGAAATTGAGGAGGGTTGCGTCAGGAAATCAACATGCGGACAATGATCCGCTGTGGTGACCCTGAACTCATGGGATAAGGCGAAAGGACAAAAGAAAAAAAAAACATCCCCAATGTCCTGTTTTTGTCACACATAGTGGGCAGAATTTCCTTGAAAGGATAATAAAATTGCCTCGTACATGCTTAGAAGTTGTAGTTCGCTTTCTTCTTGTTATCCATGATGAATGTTAATAGTTTGTCTAGATTATCAATAGAGTGGTTTGTTAAATTGTGTTTTTAAAGTTTCTGAATAATTAACTTTTAAGTATTAGTGGGGACCTAATTTCGTTGACAAAGTTTTGTCTCATTGAAAAGTTACCAACTAAAAATATCTATAAATTAGTGTCTATTCAGTTTGATCTGTTGATCTCTGTTGATCCCGAGGGGCACCTGGTTTCCCACTAAGTGAAGGAAAATCTCAGCAATAAAATGATGTTTTTATGATACCCAGAAATACCACAGTAAGACCAAATAAACTATTAAGACTTTATGGCTTTAAGATCTCAGTAAGCAATAATAAAATGTTGATATTACATTAAAACTGTACATTTTTATGGAGATAGGCGTGATGTTTAAACTGCTCTCCTCCTCAGAGCAGGTCTTAACCTGCCATCTTAATCTGGTCTTTTTTGTAGTAGACTCTCTTTCCATTTCATTAGTTGATTCCTTTCACATGACAGATGCCCTCATGCATGCTGTAGGGAGCCTAGGGATACATGCAGCTGAATACCACCTGCAGTGTGAGTTTGTTATTTGAACCCATGGTCTAGAGTTGCGTTTCTGCCCTTCTCATGAGCACTCACTGCTCACCCTCACTGGCTCAGTCGTCATATTGTGGTTAGCAGTAGTGTTAAATTTGAAAATCCACTTCAGTTCTCACACTTGGCTCCTTTTATTTTTGAAGTGTGTGTCCATGTGTGATTGTATGTGTGCACCTGTGTGTAAATGTTAACTGTGCAGCTCTAAAACTCATTTTTAGTTGCTAAACATAGTTCAAACAGCCAGCTAAGTTATAACACTTCACTGCTGATTAGGGCCTAAAAAAATGGTAATCATTTTTAATCATGTGTAGACATTGTTTTGTTCCTTGATGGAAGGTGGGATATAAATAAAATTGATGTTGGTTTCTTCTACTGCAAACACAAAATCTGCCGGCATTATAATTTCTATTAACATTGTTCTGACTGTAGTAAACTTGGAAATATCTGTATTATAGCAGAACCAGGACTTGAAGAGATCTGAGTTGCTGTAGGGTTGTGTTGCATATGAATTTGAATGTGATATAGGTGATGTTTGATTGCATATTCCTTGACTCTAAAAGGTTTGCATGCCTTGTTTCTTAATTTGTCTCAGGGGTGGCCATAACGCGTCTGTAGTATGGCCACAGGTTTAAATGATGCTTGCTTGCTCACGAGCAGTGAAAAATAATCAATCCAGCAGAACTGTACTGTATTATGTAACCCAGGCTCAATGATCATTGTCAGACCTGCTTAATGAGGCTCTACAGGCCTTACAATCGGTTTATTCAATGATCATATTGTATTGTAAAATTTGTTTGTATATGCAAATCAAATTGGATGAAAATGTATTGTATTATATAGCCCAGTATCAAATATAACACATTGCCTCAGGGGGCTTAGCATCTTTACAGCTAACAACACACCCTGTCCTTTTTGAATAAGGACCCTGACCACCTTGGTGAAACAAGCTTTTCCTGTTGTCATAGAACTAGTGTTACAATATGTAGCCATACTTCCTGTCCCTGCAGGGTACCGTAATCCAGCTTTACCCTGTGCAGGCTTATAGGGTTAAAGCCCAATACTAGCAGCACATACAGCATAGTGAAACACGATGACAGCGGTAACTGACCCAGGGAAGAAAGGACAGACCTTGCAGATCCATGTTTAGTCACTGTTAAGGAAAAGTGCCTTATTGGATCCCCAACCTGTCTTTGCACCCACTTGACAGATGAATGGGACTGGTTCATCATGCATGCATATGCAATTTACAATGCACAGGTACCCATAGGGCTAAGAATTGATATAGTCTGAATTTACTATATGTATGTGCATTTTGGTGTATGTGAATATATATGTTTCATATATGTATGAGGGATGTCTTAATTAGGCCTGATCATGTGCATTTATTTTACAAGTATGGGCTGTTATATTGTTATGTGTGCAAACAGTTTAATTTCACAAAGGTTTAAAATACAAAATCTCGTCAAAGTGGTCGCAGTCAAAGTGGCTTTAAGCATTCGTGACGCTCTTAACCATCTCTGAGGTTCTTGGTGAATCTGTCATGCATAGTGGTCTATAAAGTGGTAAATGTGAACCAAACCTTTTCCTCTGCAGGTTTTCAGAGCTTGATGTACAGAGATCTGTTGCCACGCCTGAATTGATAATCATAGCATGCAGTGATCCTAGCATCTATAGTGTCTAAGTGTTCTGTTAATGAGCATCTGTAGATTTAAGGTATGTGTCATTGGACGTCGGCTTAACTACATCACACCTTTTTAAAGGTTAGGACAAATAAAGTTGATGATTTAAGTCATTTCATGATGACAAATGACAGATGAATGAAAGGTTTGCGCTTGAGACAAGGCTGAACTTGTATTGCAACAGAGACGCTCGCCTGTCCCTCTCCCTGCTAGGTGAGTAGTCTTGATGTAATGGCTGTATCTCCCCAGGGTGTTGATGAAGCTGTGCCCTACATGTATTTCCAGAAGACTGAGTACCAGAATATATGTGCTGCCATAACATTCAGCCTCCCCAGTTTGCCCCATCAGCTACCTTTCTGTAATCTCAGGCCTTCAAAGCTCCTCATTGTCCTTCCCCACATAAACTCAAAGTCGCTTATTTTCATGAGTCATCCCACCCTGGCTCTTGATAGAATTTCTGCTGTATGTTATCTTTTCCCGTCTTCCTCTGCTTTTCACTGTTTATTTACACACAACTGGGGCTGATGTTTTCTGAAGTGTTCCCAATGATAATGACTGCTGCAAGATAAGAGTTATTTTTAGGACATTGTTTTTGCATTTTACAGAGCAGGGAGAAGCATTTTGGTTGTACATTCACTGTACATTTATTTCTGACACAGTGCCCAACTATATATATGACAGCCAACGTTTTATTGGCCAGCGCAGAACTTTTAGATGATTTTTTGATGACTGTAAATATTGACACAAAGCTTTTAAGTCACAGAGCATCAAGGGCAAAGGAAGCAACCTCAGTGCTATGCTGTTCTTTCTTCATTTATTTCAGATCTCTATTTGCACGAGCTCTGCTGTCATATCCCACTTTTAGTCTTTCCATTCTGTTCAACTATATTTGTAGAACAGACCTATTTAGATGGTTGTCCTGGGAAAAAAAACAAGTAGATATTATTTACATCTTGTTTTGACTTCTGAGAGACTCACACTTGATAAGTGATCCCCAAAGCTTTAAAGGTACAGGCAGACAGAATCGGTACAAGAAATAGTACAAGGGCCTACTATATTGCCGTCATTACCAACACAGCATAACTCTGCCAAATGAACTGGGCTATTTTATTACACAACGGAGGAGAAAGGGCGAGTGTGACTTGTGTTAATTGAGATATTATATATATTTTTAAATGGCTATGTTAACTGTTCTTTAAGGAATGGGTCCCCAGTTGGTGCACTCACCTGTTGCTAGTTGTGTTACTCAGGGCATAGCTGGCAGTGGCTATCAAGAAGGCTGCGAGAGCAGCTCTCACAGCAAGGTATATCAGCAAGGTTCCACATTTATTGAAGCCTTCAGATTATTCAGTCATTCCCACCAAAAAGGATGCATGCTCATAAATGCATTTTATTTTATAGAAACACAATAAAAAGCGCCGCTTTCCTCAGCGACATGCAAATCCACTTCTTATGCAGCACAACATATCACTTTTTCGACAGGGTGTAACACTACTTTTGTTGCTAACTGTTAGTGCTGAATGTTGTTGTTTTGTTTTAGTTAATAATCAGTAAGAACCACTACAGTGCAACACGCAGGAAAACATGTCATGATATTAATAAATTGAAGCCAGTGATTGATGCTTTGACTTGTGGGCCACAATGTATTTCAGCTACACATGTCTGCATGTGGGGATAATGGCCTAGTGTGTGGTTTAAACAAGGAAAGCTAGTAGAGCTGGAAGTTTATGTGGGCAACTTTTGTCTATTTAACCTCATGATCTTGATTGTACTATGTTAGGGCTGTGTTGTTCTACTTTTGTTTATTTTTATAAATTTATATATATATATATAAATTTATCTCCTGGTGTCAGTAATCACAGTGTCTCATACATTCACTAAGGGTTATTTATCTGCCTTCCTCTGCTTTTTGGTACATATTCTTTCCCCTCTCACCTTTGTTGATAAGCCACAACAAGATGGTGTGGATTAGCCATTAGACGGCTATTGATAAGATAGGTATTTGTTCCCACAACATGTACTACTGACTCTGGCCATGTGAACTGTGTATAACGTGTTGATGACAGTTTTATTTTGGAGAAGGAGGGTGTTGACTGTTATGTTTCCTTAGGTCGAGCTAACAATGTCAGAGTAGAAATCTCCTCAGGCAGGCACCCTTGTGAACTCTGCTCCACAAATGGCCTAGCCATGGAAAAAGAGTTATATATAGAAAGTGTGGGTGATGCTGGTAGCTCTGGTGCCAGCAAGAGCTGCATTTGTGTCTTAAAGTCCCCTACTGCCCATGAATGATTAACTCCCACAGACCCATTGCAGCACCTAAAGAAAATACAGAGACATGCTTGTAAACAGTAATATCACAGCTTTACTGCTCTATTTGTTTCAAAGTTAACCGCCGCTAGCGCATCAGGGAAGATTCTTTTTTGCCATAAAGAGCTTAAACACAAATCTAGTGAGGCTTACTGTGTCAGGAGGCCTAATTACACCTACCAAAGACTCATCATCTTAGATTAATGAATCTTTGTGGCCACTGCAGTCAGCCCATGCTCTTTATGTAGCCAGGGAGTTCACAGTTTTTTCTGACCCTTTGTCTGTAGTTACAGGGTAATGGAGCTGTAAGCTATCATTGCTAAAGTACACTGGGTACCACATCATTCATCACAGACCAGTGGACAGAATCCTTAACAGGCTCTAACTCTAGTAGACCCTGCGGGAGCCATCATAGTATAGAAACCCCATTGTTGAGAACTTAATATAGTCTCATTGTCTACTTTGGAACATTAAGAGGTCTTCTGAATTAGGGTGGTTAGTCAGTCTGTTCTAGTCTAAGTTGTATGCTACTTTGGGTTTAAACAACCAGTTATCATCCTCCTCTTCCTACTTTGGACAGTGGTTATCTGTTGTGGAACCTCTCTATAAATAACTTGGGTATACTTGAGTGGGCTTAACCAGTGTTTTTCTCAGGGAAAGAAGCAGCTCTATATAAGGGTAGAAGAAGAAGAAAGGGGAAAGCGTGAAGGGGGGAGCTGGGTGCTTAGGCAGGTGAAGTTGACATTGTCTCTACCATTCAGTGACATGTTTTTAGCTCTGGATATTAGCACTGATCTAGGATTAGATTGTGATTCACAAAGAAATGAATAAATTCACCATGATTCAGATAAGTGTGCAAACCAATTGCCAGCATTTATCCTGGGAACATCGAATAAGGAAATAGTGAACATACTTTTAACACAAAACAGTGGACTACCAACTTATTTTCTCTGCCAATTGCAGAATGATTAAAACATGATACATTGTAGGTATACAGGCGTCAAACGGTTAACCAAGAATAATAAGGGTGTCATCGTTACGACTGTTAAAAAAAATAAAAACTATAGTGTGAAGCTGTGCATGAACTGTCAGTAGAAGATGTTTAAGTACTGACAGTCATGTCAATAATGACTTTGAGCACAGGCCGAGCAGAAATTTTCCTCACTAATTCATATGCACTGTTGGTGTTGACAACACACCAGCCTGTTATCTGCATACAGCTGGCCAGCTAGTGTTAGCTCCCCACTAAAGACAGTCTGAAGTAGAATCCACACACTTGTCTGACGACTTTCATGCCCTCACATTGTGAGATATCTCTTCAACAAACACAAACCGTAAGCTCAGATAAGTCTCTTGTGAGTGTATCACCCTGGATTTGTGATGGGACCATGCTGTGTCACAACAGTCCCAACTTCACAGACTGAAAAATAAAACTTAAAATAACCTTGTATAATAATCTTGTTCCATGTAATCACACCGTTTTAACAAAGGCCATTCCCGAACTACTCAACATTGGAAAGAACTTACATTGCAATATATATATTTTTTTTGCGATATGAATGAATGAAAACATAAGTACATATTTAAATATGTATATATAAATTAAAAAAAACAGTGGTCCTTGAACGCATCACTGCAGAAGTAGGATGAAGGCGAGGTAGTGGCTGACTGGACAGTGTAGGGACACGTCGAGTAAACAAAGTATTTTCCAACTATGTTCACTCTGTGTGTTAACGTGAATGCTATTTACTTTGTTTAGCTGCAATTGGATATATTCGATTGACGGTGCAATAAAAAACGTGTGCATTCCATGAACAGCCCTTGGGTAGCATGTCCATGCACAACACTGGCTATGCAACTGATTTCTGGGCACCAAACACATAAGCTTATGGGCGTTGTGACTACTCCTCTAAAGTGATTCTGGAGGGGTAAATAAAGCACTAAGTAATCAAGTAGTAAAGTAACTGCGTTGCTCTTTTCTGCTGCTGAAAACTGATGTTTGATAAACTGGTCAAGGAATATTCAGCGTGTTGACATGTTACTTAGGTTTTTAAAAAAACATTTGTGGATAATTCAAATTAAAGTAGTGATTAATCAAATTAATATTTCTTTTATCCTTAGCCCTCTACTGTCTGATTGATTTTTTTTTTTTTTCTCCCCTCCAAAGACTGTTGTCATGCCTTTCTCCCATCTTTTCATAGAAGGGCACCTTAACCTTTGACTTATTCTCACTAATCTATGCAAAAAAGTTATCCATTGGTTATTAAGGAGAAATAATGTGGAGAAATAAAGAGAATCCTAGCCCTCTCTCATGGGGTTGTGTGTGTGTGTGTGTGTGTGTGTGTGTGTGTGTGTGTGTGTGTGTGTTTGTGTGTTTGCAAAAAAACAGAAAAAGAGAGGTGCATAGAGGTGGTCAGATAAAAGAGATAGGCTCTCTAGGCTCTGTGTGAGATGGTCAGATAAAACATGACACTGCTCTTTGAGGTGGAGTGTAAAAAAGGAAAGTAAAATAGCAGAAAACATGAATGCTGGGCCAAAGCTTTGTTAAAACAATAATAACACTTGAAATGTGTTACTGTGCCTGGTGAGCGTTTCATCATCAAACAGATAGATGAGGAAATAAAGGAAGAAAAGACTAAAAACAATATCATATGGGGTCGGTCTACCTTGCACTCATCCCTAGCTTAATGCTGGTTGCTAGAGGCATAGGATAGTCTCCGTATCTTTGACAGCTATTAGTAATTTGTTCAAATACTGTTTCCTAATTGCTTCACTGAAGAGCTGTATGCCTACAGTTCTCTCTGCTATACATCAAAGGGCCAACACAAACTACAACACCTTTTTGATGCACTAAAATTTAGAATCACAAGCGCAATTGCAACATTTGAGGCAGAAGAATAGATTCAGACAGACATGTCTGCTCTGCTCTTACCAGTTAATTAATCAAGTTTAACCTTCACTTTTATGCAGTAACAGTGAAAACTACTGTACATTGTATGAACAAGAATGTTTAATCAATTGAAATCAAAACTTACAAATAATAAGATGGTTAAAAAAATACATTTGAAACAGAAGAATTATAGAAGAAATTATAAGCTATAAGTATTCGACAAATTAAGACAACAAACTATTCATTTCAACTAAGTTACACTGCCATTAACAGTTTTTACATCGTTTTTGTTTTCATGCTCTTTGATTGTAACCACTGATCATTCACCGTTGGCTATAGCCGTCAGAAAATAGACCACTGTAATTAGGTAGGTGATGTCTCATTATGGGGCAAATGCAGTCAATCAGAATGGTTTCATATTTAATACAGTTGGCCATTTCCTGCCTAAGTGTACATAAACCATGCTTTATATGACTTCAAAATAATTTGTATCCCTTAATACTAGACCTGGCAAACATACAAAATGAGTCTTAGTAAAAGTGTAGAGTGAAGAAAAATAGTTTGGGCCTGCAGGGGAGGCTGTGCAGCTGAAAGCTCTCTGAAATGATGATGCTATTTATTAAGAGTTATTTATGCAAGACTGAAGAGGTGATGGTGATGGTGATGCTTTCAGGTTTAGAAAGTGTTCCATTGAAGCTGTTTACCTGGTCAGCCTCACGTGCAGAATGAAGGGAAAATGCACACACACCCGAACCATGACCACACCTGTATGCCGCGCTCTGTATGTGCATGTGTTTCAGCATTTACCTTCGAATATACAGTATTTGCTAGGCAACTTGTGCCCTTTTAGTGCATGTGTTTGTTTGCATGTTTGCACTAAGGAAGACTGAAGACTGACAGGGTCTCAAGGGAGGGCCTGAAATCTTTGACCTGAATACATATTTTCACACATTAGTAATGAGTGAGGGAGCACCAGAGAAACGTGACAAAGCCTGTTTTCCTGCTTGTTTACAGGTAATAAATACTATCCACCATGAAGCTACAACAGGCCAGGAGATGGTATAATATGGTCCAGGGAGAAACAGAGGATACTCATTGACATTCAGCATGACTTAGTTTGGGCTAGTGTTGTGTATGTGTACTTCCACAGAGCCATGCTATATGATAATATGTCATTTAGATATTTTTTCTCTTTCATTTGGTTTTTTCATGACACTGTTGCACAAAGTTTGTCCAAATCCAAAAGAAACATTAAGAGATGCAAGAGTCCCCCCCCCCCCCCCATTTTAAACTAAACGTGGACAGTATGTTACATTACCACAAGGGAGATCACAACTCCAGGCTGCCTAATTACCCGGCCTCTACCTCTAGTACCTCGATATGGGTACCAACCCTTTCGTACTCTAGAATCAAAGTACGAAAGAAAAGAAAAAATGTAATAGTTAAAAATGAGGCAAACAAAGGACCAGGATTGAATATATCCAATTATGAAGTAAAAGTCTGATTGTAGTCATCTTATGATAAGTAGGTAAAAATTTGCTCTCTAACAAATGCTGACCTTTTTGAAATCCCAAAAGTAAAAAACACATCATCGAAAATGTTTTTTAATTAAAAATATCTGCAAGACAAAAAAACAAAAACGAAATTTCTGTAATTCATGTTTACCTCAGTGACAGTTAAGATTATGTTTTGGGCTTTGTGCCATGTAAAGTCTTGATGTTCACAAACAACAGTGTGTTCTAAAAATAGCTGGCCAATTCTCCATCTCTCTTTCTCTTTGTCTGGTGAAAATGGGTATGTTTTTTTTTTTTGTGTGTGTTGTTCGAGCTGCAGGTGTGTTCAGTTGTGATCGTCAGGAATTGGATATGAAGGGGACTGCCAACTCCAAGTATGACCTCATTAATTACATCTGTCAGTGATTCCCTGCAGATCTGTCTCCTGCTCCTCACATGCTGCCAGTCAGCCAGCCAACCAGTCAACCAGTCAACCCCTCAGTCAGGAAATTTTCTGCTGCGGGTTAGACAACCTGCCGGGCTTCTGCTCATAACACTGGCAGGTGGGATCGGGGCTGGGGGGTTGGCGGGGGGGGTGGGGGGCACTGAGCATGGGAGGGAGGGAAGAGGAAGCATTAAGGATGGTGGGAGGAAGACAGTGAGTGGAACAGACGAACACATTCATGCAAACTCACTTCCATTTGATTGCATAAAAATTCAGACACACGCAGACACACATGCACAGGCAGACACCTCATTGCAGTGCAGCCGGAAGAATTTGATCTTTATTTAAATCCTTAAATTATAGCTGATTAAAAATTCATGGTGAGACGTTTATATGAAAGCTGGGTGCTGTGCAGGCTGCCCTGTGATGTCTAATTGGTCTGAAGGTTGCCAACCCTTTGAACAAGTCAGGACGGAGAGTTGTGGCTGCCTGTGTGCTTAGAATAAGGATGTGAGTGTTTACCACCCACCTACCCTTCATCTCTCTCTTTTTCACTGTTTCACTGTCCTGCTTTTTTGTACTGTACAATGACTGTTAAACCTCAAAGATGGCAATACAGAGAAGAGACTAGTGTGAAACAGACTTTATCTTTGATATTTTAGAAACTGCTCAATTTGGAGACCTACTTTTGTTTTGGTTTTGGATGCTCAGTGTGTGTAGTTCCTGTTGGCAAAGGAGACAGTGGATTTCCATTTGGAGCGACTCTCACCCTCAAAGCTGTCTTTTTTTTTTTTTTTTTTTTTTTTTGTCCTAAAGGATGTTGAAAATGATCTGGCTGTCTTACGGTAGAGTTTTCAGGAAGGGTTTTGGGGAAAAAAAGAGTGTGTGTGTGTGGGGGGGGGGTGGTGGTGCACTGCTGGAGGTCCACTACAGTCTAGCTCAATCTGAGTATGTAAGGAGCTCCATTTTTATTCCCTCTTCTATCTTCATCCTCATAGCACATGCGTTCAAAAATACACACATTCACACACATACTGCTCAATGGCAGGGCCCTCCTGCTGCCCCAAAGCATGGAATACCACATTTGTTTGTTTACGCCTCGTTTTCTTTCCCTGAACTCTATTAACATTTATATTGCAGCTGAAGGTGTTGGAAGTCCCTCCTGCAGTGGGGGGAAACTCTGCTTAGATGAGAATGAGCTTCAGTTGAGCCTTCCAAGGCACAGACTTGTGTGTTTATACCCACATTATCCCGCTATTCCCCAACTGCCTCTTCCTCGTCTTAGTGGGTTTTTTTTTCCCCCTGCTTTTTCAGTTCATATCACCATTTGCTCCAGCTCGCCTCTTATGTGACTCTTTATGCTTTTATCTCTCTCCAAGGTAAATTGATTGCTTGAAAAAAATAAAAAAATAAAATTGCAGTTGGAAATGTTTCCGGATTGGGCAGTCTGATTGAGCATTAGCATGTGAATGAAAAGAGAGGGAGCTCACCATGTAAGAGGAGGAGGAAGTGTTATGGGAAACATCCGCTAGACATCTGTGTTTCAGATGTTTCTCTCAGATTTTAACACATTTCATTGCTGATTTGTGGGGGTATTCCATGCAGACAGTTAAAATTCACATTGCTGGAGCTTGCTATTCAGGCAGGATTTGCCACCACAATCTGTACTCTCATTTTGACAAGCTCTGCCTTTCTCAGGCTCCACAAACAGGAAAAGCTCCATGACAATTTCATACACTGTTAAACAAAGAAATGACAAACACAGTATAAATGAGCTGTGCATGATGCATGTGTGTTGACTTCATGTTCTGCGTTAACCCTCCTAGCCAGAGGACCCAGAGGGACTGATAAAACTTGTCACACGTGCCCGATGCCTGTCATGTCGATCTTCCCTGCGTGCTAGGGCTGCATCAATTAGGCTGTGGTACTGCAGGTTATAGATCGGTATCTTTCTATATCTGTCCCCAGGACCCAGCAGCCAAGCCTACAGCAGAGGCACATTGCTCTGTTTGATAGCTTAGCACAAGGGGACAGATGCATCAAACCTATTATCACAAAAATAGCATTCATTTTCCAGGTAAGGGCCAATATAAGGGAAAATCTAAGGATCTTGATGTGTTCCAAATGCGGAACATTGTTGTACGAGGGAAACGGCTTTACAGGACCACTGGCATTTAGTGGTTTGACGAGAACTGCACATATAGTTTGAGCGGCACAATATTGTCAAACTACCTATGAACCTTCAGTAATACTAGACATTTATTCTTTTTACTACAGCACATACTTGGATCTTGCTTATGTGCTAAGATGGAAGCTGGCTATTAACTTATTGTCTTGTTTGCTTCATAATACCATTAACAATACAAAACCCTGGAGGAACAGGGAGGAATGTAGGACAGGGCTTGCAATTATTTACATAACGCATAACTTGCATAACTGTTGCTTACTGGTCTGTGCACTTAAAGCATTTAAGTCTGCCGTAACATGTATTACATGTGAACAAACACTGCTGTGCTTCCGGAATAGGTTACATATTCACTCTCATACTGAAGTCAAAATTCTGAATTCACAGCATTGCTTCCTGTATTTCAGTGAGTACTAAAGATTTCCGACACTAGCTCCTTCCAAAATCATGAGTAATGTATTGCTGTCCCAACATCCTCTTTTCTGCGTTGCATTTCTGTTTCTTTTTTTCCTCCACCGGCTGTACTCGCATCCTCAAAGTTCACATTGGGTAGGGTGTTGTGCTGTCAGGCAACTTATGGTTTGTTCTGCTCTTTGGTTTCTTAGACACGCACAGAGAAAAGCATAGTGGGACCTCTTTGTGCTTTTCTTGACTGCGCCGTGCACCACCGCAATATTTTACTGATGACTTTCCATAGCCAGCAGCAATGTGTCACTTTCCTTCGATTTGCTAATTTGCATTGGTTCCCTTTCCCAGCACGATTCTGGGTATCAATGCCCACAAGCTGAATGTCAGTGTCTCTTCTGAGTATACAAATATCCCCCTGATATAGCGTGTCATGTATACTCCTGGACATCTCTAACATTTGATAATGCTCTTGATATTTCACATTGCATTTTCTTTAATCAAACGCCACCACGGGCATGCCAAATATGTCCTTACATGCCTGAAAGACGTGCGTACCTTGTGAAAATTACCATATAACTTTTGGATTTTACATTAAGAGCAGTTTTTAGTCTATTTCAGCTTGGAAGAAAACCTGATTAAATTCTTAAATGCATAGAAGTTAGGTGTCCCAAAATGTTAGAGGCAGCACTAGGCCGAGTGGTATAGGTGATCTGCCATGGCCTCATCTAATCTGATTTGCATGCCAGAGAGAATTATGTAATTGGCATTTATGCAGAACAAAGAAGGATCAGCTCATGGAAAAGAAGGGTTTTCATGTAGAACTGTGTGTCTAAGCCTGTTTTCTGCAGCTCTGTGCTGCCTATGGTTGGCTACTGCACAGACAGACAAGAAATGACTGTTGTGTGGAACTGTTTGTAAGCGTCTGTTAGCACCGTACACATCCTTGATGGTGCATGATTAGCTGGCACATGCTCTCCAACAAGGGAGATATATTGGAAGCCTAACAGATCTTTAACATATGCTATTTCAAATTTGTAAAGCTTTTAACTTTCTTGTAATTATTATGTACCAATCTCAGGAGCTAAAGCTCAACCACATGTTAGATGGCTTTCAACAGTTGATCGTTGTTCTAAGATATGCTTTTGAAATGATAAACTTGGCTTGGCTTTAATTTCCTCATCTTTAGCCATCGTTACAAACATCAAAAGCCAGGGAAAATTTGAACACTGCCCTATGGATTAAAGCTGCATGATTTCGACCACCTTTCGTGTAGATAGAATTAAGCCTAAGGCTGATCTTAGCTCAGGGTGTTTTGATCCATAATTACTGTTAGTTCCAGGTATGCTATCGTAATTTGAACAAATGGTGTGTGCTGAATAATTTATAGTAAAGCTTCATTTGCACCCACATTTACATTAGCATCTTGTGCCTCTGTATTTCTTAGGTTGAAAAAGATGATTGGCCTACTCAACGTCACAATACAAAAGCTCCAAACAGTTCTGCATCAGCAAGTGGCTTCAAGAAAAAGATTTGTTTATTCGTGAGCTATATGTACAACCAGACTTATCTTTTGGTATTGAGCATACAGTATTAAAAATGTACTCCTTTTAGATTTGTTTATTAATAAATGGGCAATAATACTGTATAAGTTGTGGTAGACTGTGCCAGCCAAAAGTGGAACAAAGGTATAAAGTATATTTCATTGAATTACTAGTAATGTTGTATTATAAAAATACTGATTCAAAATGAATAGGTTAACAGTGGCATACATCTCCCACCACTGTTACTTGGCAGTAATGTAATAATCTGTAATGAATTATCACATTTCTTATGCACAAGGAAATTAAATTCATTAAATATATCCCTTTGGAAATGAAGTGCTGCAAATGAGTGAGTTTGAAGTTGTGAAACAGACATGAACTCATTTAAGAAGATGTTAACTAATGTTTCTTCTTTGCTGACATTCCTGTGAACTGCAGTGGTGTGTGTGTGTGTGTGTTTGTGTGTGAATGGTTTGGTGCATTCTCACTGCCTGCTTGATAGCTAACAAATGACTAGTCACCTTCCATTTTTAGTGTGTGTGCGCTTGTGCTGGGTATCCATTAACTGTTATGTGAATTTGTTTTTCTTGCTGTAAGGGAAGCAAGAGCAGAGGCCTGACTCATGAAGTTGGATTGATAAGCTGGATAACTGTGCTGAGTAACACCTGGAACTCCCCCAAATCTAGAACATGGCCCTAGGCCAAAACTCCCGCAGTGAGCGTGAGACTCATGCAATGGACTCTTAATCTGACACACTCTCCCCGCACCTCCTATCTCTTGCACTCGTAGTTGTTGACATTGGTGTTACTGTTTTTTATGGGTACAAGCCGAGGCAGAAACTACACTACGGCCCGAGTTTCACCTGATGGAAAGTGAGCTGTCAAATGCAGGCGTGCCTTTTATTAGTCTGCTTGGGTCCTCCTGTTGCTGTGTTTTTTTATTCAATCCTGTGCGCCTATGTAAATGACGTTGCACAGCGGAGCTGAGGGGCCGCAAACAGGGGAACCAAGAGGTGACAAAGAAATGTATGCAGAAATAACACTATTTGAATTTGGAAGCTGCACTGGCTACAATTTCTAAAGGTCAAAATATTTGCAGGACGAAAAGACAAACTTTTCTCACTGAATTGGAGCGAAAGATCAGAGAGATGCTGGACTAATGCTCTAATAAGCTTTTATGACCCTGTAAAATCAGGGCTTTATTCTCATATTTAAATATTTCTGGATCTTAGCTGAAGAACAAACCCACAACTGCTATTGTTTAATGACTGAAATTCTCAAAGGAGAGAATCAGTTTTGTTCATCGCTTTGAGTTATAGTTATCTTTGATTACCTTGGACTGTTGGTCATGTCAGTTCAGTGTCAGTGTAAACATTCACTTTCACTGTTTGCATGATCTACTTATCGTGAATATTTTATCACAAAGTGACTTGCTGCCTGTCAGAACTATTTAAAAGTCATTTTTTTCAATATTCTAAAATCTGATTCATCGTTATGTAAAAGAATTGCTAATGCTGACGATCCAATCAATATGCACTATACACAGCAACATTAGGTACAACCAAACAAAACCAATGCAATCTTTTGTTTTTTACAATTATATAATATTACTATATAGGCACATTCTAATTGTTCTGTTACTAAATGTTTGGGCTTTTGTTTATCAGATGAATTTCTGATACATGCCTGTCATGACTGCCCTCACCCCTCCCCTCCACCCCTCATCTTCTCAGTGCCAAATTTTGCAGAAGTGCATTGCTCAGGCCGGGGGCAAGGCAGCCCGGCTGTGCAGCTGTGAACCTGTGTTGATCTGTTACCACTCTTTAAAATGCTGAGCTGTCAGCAGGAGCCAGGTGAGGCAGTTTGTTCTGCTCACCAGTCAATGGACATGTTTCATTGGCACCTTGCTGGAGGTCAGTGGTAACTGACGGCCAGAGCTGCGGGGGTCAGGCCTGCTACCCAGCTTTAGCAGGAGAGTGAATTACACTGTAGGTGGGGCAGGTGGGCTGAGCCAAAGCTGGGGGCTGAGATTGTGGCACAGCAGCATGTTAAGGGTGTGTGTAGAGAAATCCATTTGACCATAGTGTCACACAGCTCCATTTATACGCCTGATGTGTAAGAGCTGCTTGGAAACTCAGCAATTGCCTATCTCAACAGTTTCTTCAACCAATAACTATTCTGTAGGGTATCTCACTTGAGTGATGGAGTTCGAAGAAGATACATCATTGAAGGATTAGGACTAGAGCTCATCAAAGAAAATAGCCTGGTCAGTGTGACATGCCACTTTAAAGTGGCTGAATATTTTAAGAGAGCCCTCTTCCTTAGAGGAAATGAAAAACAAAGAGTGGGGAGCAGAAGGGTTTTGTTTGTTTCTGCCACTGCTCAGGGGCAGAGATGGAAGATTTGGAGATGTGGAGTAGATTGTTAGGGAGTCAGGCAGTTGAGGCCTATTTTCACCACAGCTGAGGCCTCTAGTAGCCACAAGCAGTTTTTCCACAGACGAGAGAACAAAATATCTTCTACCACACAGAGTAAGATTTGACTCCCCCTCTCCTCCTCCTGGCTTTTCTGTGTCTTTTCCTCTTCTGCTTTACTCCAATCACCTCCAGACAGCATTCGCTAGGTGTATCAAGGGCAGTACAAAGCATCGCAGTATTGCCACACAGAGACAGCCACAGTGCAAGAGAGTGTAAACAGCCACCCACTACATGACATCTAGCTAGGATCATTTTTCTTGCTCCACCATGTATCACCTACTGCTAAATGATAATGTATTGTAGGCTCATAGCGGATGTGTGTCCACGTAGATGGTCGCAGGCTGGTGAGGATTGCCTGCGAGCTGTCCACGCCATGAAGAATAACTTAGTTTAACCCTGCTGCTGAGCTCTTCTGAGCATGCTTAAGAGCTGAGAATTATTCCACTCATTTCTAGGTTCCTGTGAAGCATGACAAAAAAACTCGAGTGTTCATGCTCGCCCAATTCCCTTCCTGAGAGGCGCCAACAGACTCTGGCTTTTAGAAGTCGTTCAGCAAACACTCACCGTGATAACCATTAATTACACCAATTAGGTGGACCACAGCCATTGTTGGGGGGTAACTAAAACCACTGGGTCAAAAAGGCTTTAACAGAGCAGAACAATGCGATACCGTCGTGTTAGTGCTGCTGTTAGTTTAAGGTAGCTGCCACACAACACACTGTAAATATGGAAATCATATTTCATTGAATGTAAAACAATAAATACCATAAAATCATAATAATATTCCTCAAGTTCAGTATAATTGGTGTCACGGTTATTGTCTTTGTGATGACAGCAATGGCACGATGCTGTATACTTTATACTTGTTCTCTTATTTGGGTATTTATTACCTAGTAGCTTCCATTTACATTTATTACAGTTCTTGTTTATTCGTAATGGCAATTATGCATAAAGGGCATATTTCAGGTGTGCCTGGAGGAAGACCCATGGGTGTTAGCAGTGGTTCATACATTGTCTTGGTCTGTTTGTCTCTGTATATATTCACTTAGTTATTTATAGCCCAAAAATAAAAACAACAACTTTACTGTACTATCAGTAAAACCATTCATACGGTGATGTTGTTTTATTACAAGCAGTAAATCAGTTTGTTTTATCATGTCATTTTCTTTTACATTGCCACAATTTTGTGCCTGTGAATGTGTATATGCTGTATCCTTTGACTGCAGTTCATGGTTCTTGTTGTCACAGACGAGTCAGATATTCTCATTTTAAATATTTGTGAAAGAAATGACAATTAGCGATTTAGCAGATGCTTCAATCCAAAGCGACTCACAAGGAACTAGCAGACAGTTGGGACGACTTGGTCCACTGTCTTACCCAGGGACGCACCTTAGCTCGTAGCCAGGAGGACCGAGAGTCGAGGAGGGAGCTCAAGTCTTCAGAATCTTCTCTTCAGAATCTGCATAACAAATAAAGACATTTAAATGAGGTAACTTAATGCTAATCAGTTTTCATAGGACAGTACATCCAAATCACCAAGACATACAGTCCTTAGAATAAAGTTCAGAAATGACCAGCTGTGAGTTCCCATAAAGGTGACAGCCAGAGGAGCTCACTGTGCTGTGCTGATGGTTTTTAATAGGGTAGAGAGTCCTGACTGACTTCCTCCCTTGGGAAAACTAACATTCGTGTCCTGGAGGTGTATAGTAAAAATCCAAAATGAATAACACCCAAGATACAGCTAACGGCAAGCTGACTTCATGTATCTGAAGATTCTGAATGTCTGATGACCTTGGTTTCACGCATAATGATGCAGGGTTGCAGTTTATTTTTGGAACACAATGATCCACATAATTAACTTTATAGTACAATGAATTGTGTTTCCATCATCATGGCAGTTGCTTGGAGTTTGTTTTACTTATAAATAATTAACAAGGTCGCCTTCAGTTAGTCATATGTGGCTTTATTTATAGACAACAATGCTGTTATTGACAATAAGAATCTGCCTGAACAATTTACATGGTCACATAATTATTTAGGGCTGCAAACTAACGATTAATACATAAATAATTAATATGCCAGTTATCTTTCCTATTAATGGTTCACTCTTTTTGTTTCTAGAATGACAGACGTTTGTGACAAAGTTTACCACCTCTCAATTCCCAGAGCATGAGCTGTAAATTCACATTTATTGTTTTATCTAGACCAACGGTGCATACTCAAACACTTCCATTTTCAAGGATATAAAACTGATAAAAAGCTTCAAATTCTCACATTTAAGACCTCTGGACCTCTGTTTGGAAAACAATCTCTAAATTTTTATCAAAATAGTTACTGATTAACTTTCTGTGAATCGGCTGCTAGATTAATCAGCTCCAACGTGAATTAAATGCCCCCCACTTTATTTAGGTTATTTAGAGTCTCGTGTCCTAAGCTAAGTTGTTGGTCCACACCATGGCGACATAGGCCATGGTGTTTTTTTGGCAAGCACACAGAGTGTAGGTGGTGAAAACAGGCAATCCTGAGTAAATTCAATAATATTTGAAAGAAAAGTTGTGGAGATGCAGTATTTCGTAGAGCTGTGTGTTTTCTTTTAGTAATATCCTCGGAATGTCATTGTTTCTGCTTTTATCTTTCTGATGTGTATCCACTGATGCACTACTTTATACCCTTGTAGGTCATTCATTAGAAAAACAGCTACGGTAGGAAACTGCTTACAAGGTCCTACAAATTGTTGAGCACATCCTGCATGTGCTGTATCTGCTCTACTGCTGGTGCTGAATGCGAAGGTTTAATTAACCGAAATATATTCATTCATAATATACATATTTAAAAGAAAAAAATCTAAAAATGAACATGTTAAATTTCACTTTTATAAGAGATGGTCACGACCATTAAGTATGCAGTGTGCTGCTGTTTATACAACTAAAAATAAAATAAAGATGATGCTATTAAAACTAAGTTGATGAAAGCCTATGAAATAGGACATAGCCTTTTTTTAAATTGGCCTTCACCTTTGTATTGATCACATGACCACATATTCAGAGAGAGAGAGAGAGAGAGAGAGAGAGAAACAGAGGTAATGTGCATAGTTAGAGGGACTGTCACAAAAAGCCATTATTGCAATTGGAAGTTAAAATACCATTTGTTTTCCAATCTACTGCTTACAGTACTAAGACATAGGTCTTGTTAAAGAAATTAACATTTGGTATAAGTGTCAAAAGTCATGTAGGACAATATCAACTTATTGAAAGGCTGCCACTCAAACAGCTAAGGCAAAAGAGATGATTTACTACCCGTGAAAATGTAGTATAGGTCCTTCAAATGTCCTCTGACTACATCCCCCACTTCCACCTCCACCTTTTGTAAAGATATTTGACTTGTCCACTGATTTATTTCACTGGCCTTATTTCATCAGTTAAGTTTCTACTTGTGTCGTTGCTACACCTGGGCTGTAAAAACTGTTGAGGCACTGCATTTGGTACCGGGCCATACAAATTAAACATACTGAACCTCACATTACTTGATATATATACACAACAAACCTGGGGGCCCTTTAACCTGGTGCAAGTTCAGAGACAGGGAGAGGGCAGCAGAGACCCAAATTAGACTGGCAGGCACAATATAGTAAGGAAAAGAGCCCAATCCCAAATATAGCTGTTAAGTCACCTAACTCTGTCTCTGCTATGTGCCATGCTGCATTCATGGGAGGATCAAACTACGTACTGCATGTCAGTGAGTGAGCCTTGACTTTCACAACTGCTCAGTTCTCTGCAGACCTCTACAAGTTTGCTGGGGTACACATCCACTCATTCTACATAATTCGACATGTGATCCAGATATTATTAGATGTTTTATCTGGTGGTGATTTAATGGTGATGTGCAGTAATGACACACTGTAACGGTTATAACATTTTGAGATACATTGCTCGTGCCCTGATGAGATTTAGTGTGAATAAACAAAAGCTAGAATTACACATTTTTATCTCACCTTAATACATTGTATAGCTTATCCCCTGAGTTCAGGGTCGCCACAGCTTTTAAACAGTTTTTAAACCGGTTCCCCTCCTGACGCAACCCTCCCCAATTTCTACCGGGCTTGGACCGGCACTGCACAGCTGTAAAGGGGAATGGGCTCTTAGGGGTTCAGTGTCTTGCCTAGGGACACGTCGACATATATATATAGCCAGGGCGGGGGATCGAACCACTCACCCTGTGGTCTGTGGACAACTGCCAACTGAGCCACAGTCGCCCCACCTCAATACATTGTATACTTACCCCCAATATTTTATCAGAAGGATCACATGAAACCAGCTAAACCTTCACATTGTGTTGTCTCCTTGTGTACATGTGCATATTTGCACACAAAACAAATAAAACCAAATACCTGTTCATTGTATCATACCTGGAATTGGCAATCAATACATTTACATGGGATTTCTTATTTTAATGTTAAAAAACATATTAATGAAACTGTCAAACTAGTACTAACGTGCTCTAACTAATTGACAGCTATTTTGTTATTCACACGTCACATTTCTCTAGTATTCAACCACAATACACTGAAATTTGAGGTGCTACGGGTGTTTGATGGCCCGCAACTGTCCTGCTCCCTACATCAACAGCCTACTATTTTCCTACAGGTTGGACAGGATTATGGCCCAAATATTTGAATTCTGTGTTTTGTTTTTTTCCACTTTTGTTTTTGTTTTGTATTTCAATGCACGACTGGCTCATGTCAGAATGAGATTAATTTCAGTGTTCTGCATGCTAAATAGACCTCAGCAGCTATGCAAACGCATGCTGAGTCTCATAACCCTGGAGTCAGTTTTAGATATCCAGTCATGTTCACAATATATTGTCTAGGAAATTTGTTAAATGTTCATAACGTGCTTGCTCAAATGTCCCAGATTTGGCCACAAGCAAGCATCTAATTAGCATAATATTCATATTTCCGAAAAGCTCTTAAGAGCACTTCTGGCATTGTCCATTTCTCTTATTTGCCTCTTATTGCTGTAACGTTTGCTTAATGCCTGGCCTGTGCCTAGTGATCGCATGCTGTGCTCATTGTGAATGCAGTGTGAATGTGCTGTTTGGGTATGGGCCCATGCATCTCCAGAGCCCTATAATCAGCTCTAAGCTGCCTCTATCAATCTTCATAACTGTAGTAGGTTGAGGAGGGAAGTGCAGCTAATCAGCTCTAACTGTGGCCCCATGTTCAGCCTGACTGTCACTGTTATAGCAAGGCCATATGCAAACTGTGTCTCTTGCATGTGTGTCCCTTACTCACGTCTTGGCCATCTCAAAGGGCCATTCCACAGATGGGCAGCTCTAGCAGAAGTCAGGTTTTGAAAAGGCCTGTGACTTTCACTGAATAGCTGTTAGTGTAGGTTAATCTAGGAGTGGTGGCCCTGCAGCGGTGGCAATCACAGCTCTGATCAGAGCTGGGCTTCAAAGACATCTGCGCAAGTTGAACCCAGAGTTGTCATTAGCTTCTGCCCTATGCTTGACAGCCCTTCTCCACCCCCAACTCCTTCTTCCTGTCTCTCACTCTCCTCCTCCCTTTCTCTCTCTCTCTCTCATAGCGCTCATTTTCTATCCTCGTACAAATGGCTTGGGTAATCCTGGGTCTGGCTGCTTGGGCCTGTCACTACACATTTGCACTAAGCATCTTTCCTTCCCTCATCTCCTTTGCCCTAATTGTATTGTAATAAGCAATTAGAGATCTATTTATGCACTCTAGAGCTGAGATTGGACCACTTTTTAAAAGGGCATGCAGGGGAGTGTAACTGGACCAGGCAGTGCCCCTCATCCTTAACCTCGCACCACTGCTGCTCAGACTTCTCTTTCTCTCACTGATGATCTAATCCTGCTTTACTATCTTGTGCTTCCATTCTGTTTTCTATCCTGTGAAGAACGCCCTCCAAAAGCAAAAGTGATTGTACTGTTGTTTGTTGTTTATTGCCTATGTTTTCTCTTTGTGAGTCAGCTCTAGTGATGCAAATGAGTAGAGGCAGTGTTTACCTGGACTGGCCATGTTTTGCCTGTGTGTGTGTGTGTGTGTGTGTGTGTGTGTGTGTGTGTGTGTGTGCCACTCCTGCATGTCTATGCCTTTGATCATACTACATTGCATTGGCAGATGCTCTCTGGTGCTTTCTGGTTGCTTATGAACAAGGCCACAGACGGGATCTGAATGCCAGTAATTATATCCCCTTGCTAGAACCATAACAGTTGTGGCTTATACAACAAAGTGTGATGGCTTTTTTTCTATCTGTCCCATTATTTTTAGATATGAGAAATGACATCGAAATCCCCTGTCTGCTTCCTCCTTGTCTAGGGCTCTGTGTTTACACCTGTTTGTGTGAGAGGTGAGGGCCATGAGAAAGGCTTACACCTTGTAATCATAGCTGGATGTGTGATCTCAGCGACCTGAGAATGCTGTGCTTGTGGTACGTGTGTGTGTGTGTGTGTGTGTTGGAGGAGGGTCGTAGTGACTAGAAGAGCCACGAACAACAAAGGAACTGTTAGTTAATCAAGTGCAAAACGAAATTAAAAGTTTTATTATAAAGAAGGATTGGAATGGATTTACATAAGGCACGTATGAACACTCACTTGGCAGGTTAGTCAGAACATGTAGCTACACCCAATGGTGAACAATACAGCAGCTGTGCATTAAATTCTACCTTCATGAAGGTGATAATGATGAGTTTCTCTTGCAATTGTTTTACAGAGGTGTTGATTCAACTGGTCATTTTGGAGGCTGTACTTTGTGCTGCCATTGATTTATATTGTCTTACTTTATTAGGTGTTTGCATTATTACGTCCACCCCAGTTTATGTAATGAGGCTAAAGACGAAAGAAGATTAAGACATTAATCTGTAATTCTTCATCCTTTTTGCATCATATTTGTTGCTGTCTATATATCACTGCAATGCCTATGTCATGGAATTTTAAAATAAACCATATTTACAGCATCAGATCTGATGTGTCACTCTCAAGTTATGCATAAATGTTGCTATGCTACTTTAATAATAACATTTTTGATCTTTGCAGTCTCAGTTCTGTATGAATGCTCACTAACAGTATTTCACAGGTGCAAAACAGGCTCTAGGAATTCGGTTGATTCCATAGGCAGTTGTTCTAAAATGTCCACAAGTAACATTGATACTGAGTGCTGCAATATTAACATGCTTATTTTTTTCAAAATTCCTCAGCTTCTACAGCAACCCACACTTTTCATAGCACATACTTATTCCAGAACAATTTAATCAAGGGTCTGCAATCAGGTGCATTATTTACATTTAGCCAGACAAAGACCCTATACGCATAGATGCACACATATTTGCAGACAGTGGATTGGAGTCATCGAAGTAAAACCACCTGGTTTTGAGTGACTTCTCTAATTACATGCTATGACCTATGAGATACATCCTGTTCTGTTGCTATGTAAGTCAAAAAGGAAACACTAAATTGGCAAAACTGCCAATACATGTTTTGAGGGGATTTATGTTTGTATCTTTCCACCCAGTTTTGCACATTTTTGTGTGTCTGCTTCAACAAGATCACCTCTAAAATTTCAGGGAAATCCACTTTGTTAATAAATGGTAACAGCGATGTCCTTGTGTTTTACATTATAAATTAATAAATAAATTATTAAGCCTTGCTGACTTAAGCTTGGTTTATATTTGTGCGTCCAATCGACACAGAGGCTGCGCCATAGGCTACGCAAGAGGGCTACACTGCTGTTTCATGCTGCAGTTACATTGTCATACTGGTGGAGTACGTGTCGAGTTTCTTTGCTACTGTGGTGGGTTTTTTGGTGTTGTGGAAGCAATAGTGAGTGAAACCGAGCAGATAATTTGGATTTGGAGCTAACAGATGTTGAACAGCAGTGATTTCTACTGAAATCACTGCATGGCAAGAAAGAGAACACACATCGGAGAAGATGGTGTGTACGACCATTGAACAAATTGAGGCATAAGGAGCATAATGGACCAATCACGGTTGTTGTGTTGTCGCTGAACCTCATAGTTGCATTGCTGGGGGGTGGGTGGGCATTCATATGTCCTTTTACCACACCACAAAGCACCACAAGGTTTAAAGGCTGTAAAAACACCAAGTTGATGTCAAAGATAATCAGAGACGAAGACGTCAGGTCACATCAGGTTTCGTCTGGCCCAACAAGTGGCACAGGAAGATGAGAGCCAACAAGCATGAGGCTCTGGCCGAAGCCCTGATATACAAACTACAAACAAAACAGCACTAAATGACCATTTTTTATACTATTCTGGCTTAACTCAGATAACTTATAACTACTTCAATGCAGGATATATCTGATAATAAGTTATTATCATTGTCTAAGCGGATGAGTTAGAGTGGTCACTTTCGATGAGCCCAACACTGGCTGGGAACAGATTCAACATGTCAAGTTGGCCAAAAAGCCACCAATAGAGGTCTGACCAGCAGTGAATGTGTGAGACACACAGCAAAGACTGGGTTGACAGGGACCCCAATGCTCACGAACAACCCATCGTTCACTCGGTGTGTCCCATCTCTAAGAGCAGATACAAGTACATCACTTTTGTCCATTTGATAAAAATAAAATAAATGGGCATTTATTTGCATTATGTAGTATAAATGCTTTGTCATATTTGATAGTGGATATGAATCATAGAAATGATTTAGGGGATTTAATAAGTGACAAGTCTGTGCGCCTGCTACGCTGTCCTCGACATCATTGTTGGCCACTGGCTGTGATGTCAGCCACGGCATGTGTGTATTTGAGTGAGTGGTCCTGTAGGATATTGTTACTGAGGTGTATGGCAAAAGCAGTCACTTTCATGTACTTTTGTGAGTATTAACATGACCTAAGTTTTTTTTTTGTTTGTTTGTTTTTTTAATGTGTACTGACAAAAGCTGATGTTCTTCATACAGCATTAAAAACACGGCACCTGCTCTACAGTGTCGACTATGTAACAGTGTTAACTAGTGACTTTAAGCTGAAGGAGTAGCTGTTATGCTTCGGTAATTCAAGGTTTCATTTTAATGCAGAGTTTAAGTTCTGAAAAGATGGATGCTCTCAGTGTGAGTTATGCTTTTATTAAAATCAAGATGGTGCAGATGCTATTATGGCTCTTTTATGAGTCACAAAATTAAACCAGCTTGTTCCTAATTTCCGCAAATATCCATTACTAATGTGAGGCATCATTAGATAGCTTATGTAAGTTTTTTATGATGACCATATAGAAAAGATCATGCCAATATTAGAGGTTTATGTTTTGTCATTTTTCACAGTTCTTGACTCCATAACAGGTGTCAAGAATTGTGCATCAAAATGCTTTCTAGATTTTCCCGGTGTCCCTGTCTTTACCTGTAGCATTCCTTCTGTTGTCATCAAAAATGCACCGGGGCTGTAATTGTTGCAGCCTTTCACATGCACATCCCAACACACTCAAGAAATTCTAAAAATGATCTATGTGCATACACATCTATGTACATGCACACTCGCATACTCATAACTCTACTTGCTGTCTCTTAGGGATGTGCTAAAATAACCGAATGCTGAGAAATTGGGTTAAAGAAAAAACTGGGTTGAAGAGTGGTCCATTTTTCAATTCAAGTCAGCTTGAATTGAAACAGTGTTGAAACAGACTTTTAAAATACTACAAATGATCACAACTACTGTTGCTGTAAATTTAGTGTGTGTGTGTGTGTGTGGGGGGGGGGGTTCTATTCCCTAGTGGTTGGGATTGTGTGTGATTTGGTTAAAAGGGAAATGCAAGTTAAAATGTAAAAGGATCTGTGTGAAATTAAATGCTGTACCAATGCCGTTTTTCACCGTGGTGATATTGCACTCACTCTATATTTGCATGGCAGAAGTAAGTACCCTTCTTTAAGTTGTCTGTAAATAACTGATAACAAGATGAGACAATCATTAAAAGTCTTTTTCTCCTAGTTTCTCAAACAATGGCAGCGCCAAAAAGTAGACCAACAGGCATAGAGCTATGAGACTTGATGTCTGTTGTCACCATGGAAGGAAAAATAGAGAAAGTAATTATGTTGTACCAGCACTCAAGGAATCCCATCAGCTATTGGGCAGACATGTCAAAGTATAAAGACAAGGCTGAAAACTTGAGTGGTTGCAGCCGATGAAAGAAGGCTGAAAAATGACATGGGAATGGGTGACCCACAAGGGAAGCAGGACAAACAGCTGATGTGAAGAGGCAAGCAGCAATGAACATTGCCTTATTTATTTAGTTCTTTTTTTTTTTTAACCTAGATTGGCAATGATAAAAGTGAGTGATTTTGATAAATACTCGCACAGCTGGTTTATCAGCAGCTGTCTGGCTTGGGGTTCCAGGGAAGATAACCCCTGAGGCCTGAGGCATGATGTTGGGAGGGGGATAGGGCACAGGATGACGCAGCTTCTTGGTCTTGGCCACTGTATAACCCTAAAGCATGGCCACAAGTAATCAAACACTGCAGAGTAGGAGGAGAAACACTAAAAACCTAGTGAACCTATAATGTAATGAAGTGAACCTGAAATGAGCCTGTAACGAAGTGAAATGTTTGGATGGTTAAAAACGGGGACTTTTATTCTTAGAGCCCAGGACAGATAGAACAATAGTAGGGCAACCTGAGTTGAGCCAGGGGGACAATAAGAAGTTCTATGGAGCGACCATTTGAGCGTATCTTAGATTGTGCTTGTTATTGTCAGACCTGGTGCAGTCTAAGCTGCTCTCTGTCACCCCAAGGTGGGCTTCATTAACTGTGCATTGAGGTGATCATTTCCATGGCAACATTGCATTTGAACTCCTGGGTGTTAATATGCATTAGCATTTAACAAGTAGCACGTAACATAATATTAGTTTCTCTGGGATGGAACATGCCAACATTACCATTTTAAAATGTTGATGTAACCAGCGTAACATGGTGATGATGACATGTGTAGGAATCATGTAGAGGCATCATTGGTGATGTTAGACCAACAGTTATGGGATGGCTAATTATTTGGGTACTTAATGGTATTTTTGTATTGCAATCTGGACAAGCTTTTGAGCCATAGACACAGAATATATTCGTAGGATCCAAGCCTAAAATGAAAAGGTTAAGCCTATAATGCATACCCGCATGTCATTGCACTACAAAGCTGCATTTGTGTATGGCATATTTACCTATTCCTGATCCTGAGAAGCTCTGGAACAACGTGCGCTCGTGTCGGTGTAATGCAAAATTCTTGATAATAGCTTTACTGCCCAAGTGCGTGGTCTCTATGACAAACTCTTGTTCTTATTTCCCTTTGAATATTTATGTACCTTGTTGTTGCCAGCACGTCTAGAGCCCAAGTATGCCTTGCATAAAGACTTTTTCTCTTTTACACTCTCACATTGGAGTCAGAAACTACAATAAATGTAGAGCTCCGAAATATATCTGTCAAACTCTTTATTTATCAAAGTGTTGTGATAAATGTTTTTCTATTTTTATGCATTTTAAGTAAAGCTTGGCTTAATTGAATTCTATGGTAAAACAATATAATATAATCAAAAAACATGAACGTTGTAACAAGAGAGGGCCCATGTGTGGGAGGCTGTGTGCATATGAGCAGGCTATGTGCCTGTGAGACTGCAAGCACCTGGAAAGCACTTGACAGATGGTTACTTCAGCTCTAGCATAATGTTGCTTCTGTTTTCCCAGTGTTAAGCTTCTTTCATAGATCAAAAGTGTCTCGGTCAGCATTTTGATCAAGGCAGACTCTTTCAACCTTCTTCATTGTTTGCTGCGCATCTCTAGAGTATGTTTATCTTACCCCCATAATTTTTTGTTTGATTGTGGCGAGCAGAGGGAGATCAGAGCTGTGACTTTCTGTGACTTGCTGTCTTTCCTGCTACATTTTGTGTTTGCCTTTAAAATTACAGAGCAGTGCGTCAAAAATCATTATAAACCACATCATTTCAGAAAATTCTCAATTTGTAGCATAAACGTGCTACTATACAAGAGACGGTTAAACATTTTATATGAGAAATGTCTTTCTGGAATCAACCAGTATGTCCTATAGTGTCCTTTTGTCCCTTGCCAGAACACGTGCAAGAAATACAAGTCAGCTCGATAGTTTATACCATTGTTGTAGTTTTGTTACTCTCACATCATTAGTCTTCTGAGTAAACAAGGGAAGTGGATCTGAAATAGTCAATAGTGACTCAAGCCAGGAAGCGGTCTGTCTACATTAAACTGAATAACTGGCAGTGCCAACCAAGCATGGGAAAAGTAGACCAACAAAAAAAGTTCACAAAAAGTACACAAGTTACTTACTCAACCTGAAATACTAAGTACATGCTCTAAAATGTACTTCAATAATACAAAAAAAGATGTATTTTAAATTGAGTTTTATGTCTATCTATGGGATCGGATTTGTTCTACAAACTTGGCAAGGAACTGGTAAAGGTGCGGGTGGTTTTACCCACTTCTTAGTTCATTTCATTTTATTTTTATTTTTTACAAGAATCCACAGCAGGAAAAGTAACTAATTTACTAAAATTTTAAAATAAATAAAGTGCAATTAAATGTGCAGTATTTCTCTCTGAATTTTAATGGAGTAAAAGTAACATAAAATGTATATATGCCAGTAAAGGAAAAGTACTTCAAAGTGAATTTAAGCACAGTACTTGAATAAATGAACCTACGTACTTGCCACCACTGGCGTCCTACCATTCTAGGTCAAGAGTTGGAGCAGGCAGAAAGCAAAAGCCACAGTAAGACTACGGACACTAAAACTACTAATGTGCAACTTCTTGTAATTAAGCTCGCTGTAGCCTGTGGCATCTAAATTATATCCAGAAGTTACCCTTATGAGTCGACGTGTGATATGCGATAACAATCTCTGATCGGTTAGATGAGCAAGCTTTGCTTAAAAGCCTTTAGAAGGGAATATCTCTGTGCTGCTGCCAGTTCTATTAATCTTTGCCAAGTCAAGATTTGATTTGATTCTGAGTCTTGGTGAACCAATTCTCGAGTCAAAAACTATTTGATTCAATAAAAAGGATGCACGTAAAATGCTATGTGCCAAAACATTAAGCCTTGCCCACTAATCTGCATATGAAACGTAACCTACAGATAATCAACTGGTTCCTATGATGGTCATCCAAGGAATAAGCAAAAGAATAAAATGTGTGTGAATGATTTATGCAATTTTTTAATTTGGTCTCTAAAGGTATTTATTTAGGCGTATTAACTGAATGCCTGGATGCAAATATTGTATTAGAATTGAAATCTGAAAAAGGGCCAAATTTTCATCCAAAATACTGAATGCTGATGCAGGTATTAAGAAACAAGTTTCTTTACTAGTTCCAACACAATTTACCAAATTAATGCCATAATTTTAGTGCTACACTGTGTGTGTGTGTGTGTGTGTGTTACTGAACTGCTTGTATTTACAGTATTTACAGTCTTTGGGTAGAGGGTATTTACAAAATCCTCTATAGAGGATTTAGAGTATACTATAGTATAGTAAAGTATAATATAGCAATCTGCTTCTATAAATACAAATAATGCATGGGACTTGTAGACTTAATGATAAAAAATGTGTTTGCTGTTTCTTTGTTTTTTGAAGAAAGATCCGGACCTATTAGGAATTGGCCACTAAGACGTTCCATCACTTTGCCCCATCACTACAATCAAAATATTTCCAAATACGGCTTAAATGTCTTTTTTCTTTCCTGTTTCCTGAGTGCAAATCAGATTCTGCATGTGCATTTATCAAGCATTTATCATTTCAATCGGTGAAAGTGACATTTGTGACCATTAGCATCATACAGTGCATTAGGAACAACAAGGCACACAACCGCTGTGCAGTTCCTTTTTTAAATTTACAGTCAATCATTTTTACAATAAATGTCTGTTTTTTTTTTCTTAATTTGTTCCATTATATAATTAAATTAAATATGAATTCACAGGACAAACACACTGATGCTTTAGAGCTTTGAGTTTAGAATAAGACTTGATTAAGTACAACCTTTAATTGACATGCAAAATCCAAATAGTCTTATATTCATCTGAAAATGAATTGAATTGTTTCTGTGGTTTTTGAATTTGTTTTCCTAAATTTAGCATGTGCTTTGTGCAGCAGATGTTCGTGCCCTTTTTGATGCCGTGGGTAATAATCCTTAATATTCTTGCAGTTTGAAACTAAATGAGGCTTTAATGCACTCTGATTCCATCTTCCAGCACTCATTAATTGTTTTTGAAAGTCCATAAATTATTTCTGTTTTTAGGTTTGTGCAAAGATAAACAGAAATTTTAAGGATGAAATGGAGGTCTTTAATTCTTTGATGGTCTGTTTTGATTAGAGCTTCCATTTGAAATGCCATTGTGAGTGTTTTTGAAAACTTTGTGAATTTATTTATTCCTGTTGCGCTGCAATGTATCCTCACTCCTGTACTGTACAGGAGTGAGGTGCTGCTCACTCGGTGTGTTTGAGACCCCATTAAAGGTGTTATGCATTGTTTTTGATGGCTCATCACTAATCTTCTCCTCTTGCCCTTTTCTTTCCAGATGGTCACAAGAACAAAGAAAATATTTGTGGGTGGCTTGTCAGCCAATACAGTAGTGGAAGATGTGAAGCAGTATTTTGAACAATTTGGGAAGGTAAGGCTCTTTTATTACACTCTACAGTGTTGTCACAACAACCAGACTTCTTCGAGCATTCTTTGGTGCCAAGTGCACTACATTGTTAGATGTTAGAGGTTTTTATTTAAGCACCTAAATTCATTAGTCAATCCACCAGTTTCCCTGTGGTTTAGGCCACATGACCATCAATATTTATAGCAATCACAAACTAGAGCCTTAAAAGAAGCCAGGACCTCCAGTTTGGCTCATTTTCTGACACCAAGACTTCTGTTGTTGTATATAAGTGAACAATATATGATATATGTTTGATATTGTGACAACATTATTTCTGTATGTTTTTTTTTTTTTTTTAAATGTCTGCTGCATTTGACATATTCAGCTGTTGGTTCGTTTTTGCTGCAGCAGTGTCTGGATGCTGTTTTAATGACCAGTACCCTCAGCTGAGTGAGGTACATATGCACACCCTTTTAAACAAGGACGTGCATACTGTACACACACACACACACACACACACACACACACACACACACACACACACACACACACACACACACACACACACACACACACACACACACACACAAATACTCAGCCTCAAGTGTGTGCACATGCACAGGCATGGGCACACACAAACAGGCTTTGATACAGTGGCAGCATTTCACAGATAATTTCCTCACACTGAGCAGAGATCCATTTCCCTCATGTCATATTCTGCATCAGTCAAAGTCACCTTCAGCTGATACAGTCCCTGTAACATCAGCACTTGACCTTGAGTTTAAACTGTTTCACCGAGGATGGATTTTTCATGGGCATGTAATGCACAAAAGAACTGTAACAGATTAATAGAAACAGTTTTTTTTTTTATTTTTTCTTACAACCAACTCCTATATAAAGCCCAGTGTATTTTCGCAAAAGTGTAAAAGGTGAAGGACTTTGTTTTGCTCTTTTCCTGTGGAAGTGGTATTGAAGACCTCACCATGGCCTGCCATTCTAAATAAAGATGCCTTATTTGCACAATAGAACACAGCGAGCAAATTTCAGCATGACTTTGCAATCAATGGATCTGAGAAAGGACTCGAAATGATTTTCGACTTGATTGAATGACATAATTGACTTGATTATACAAAGTTTTTTTCCTCCTTGAGGAATCCTCAAATGCTTAGGAGGAAACAAACAAATCAGACTGATTGAGCAAGATCTTGTGCATGTTTCTGTGTGTGCTTTTATAGCCTACTTGTGCATGCTTGGATGTGTCTGCAGTACTGCTCTTGCCATGCGTGAGTGTGTCAGCGATTAAGTGTATTTATGTGGGTGCATGATTAAGGGTGTGTGTGTGTGTGTGTGTGAAAGAGAGAGAGAGAAGGAGAGAGAACATGCTTGAATGTCTTCAACAAAAAGGAAATCTGGAGATATTGTGGACTATAGCAGATGCAATACACAGCAAAAGAGGTGTCTTTCTCCCTCTGGTTTGCATGTATGCTTTTTTTCTGTCTTACACATCCTAGGATTTATTAAATAACCTGCCTATCAGTGCACCCTAGCATTATTGCCACATACGCGTAACACACATACCAATCTGAGGACTTATCCACAGACAGAAAAACCAATTAATTCACTTTCCCCTCCATAGAATCTTGGTGGCAGTATCGGTGTGTCAGTCATCAGCCCGACTTTCCGTCTGTCTCCCGACCTATGTGCATGTCAACGGGGACATTAGTCAGCGTGCTGGCAGGACAGCTAGTCATTTATATTTCTGGGAACTATGTTTTGATGCACTTATCAATCATCGCGCAACTATAGCTTAAGGCACCAGCAAATGTTCTTCCTCAGTAGGGGCAAGCTATTTCACTGAAACTGTTTAGCAAGTACTACTGTATTTGTGTATGTCTGTTGGTGTGCGAGGCACCATAGGCCAATTAGCAGGATGTGGTCTACAGAGACGGCAGTGGTTGGGAGGCGGCGGAGGGGAAACAGCTGCTGTGGCCACAATTGGGTCACAGGTTCTGTCTGTAACCTCCACACCTCCCCACCCTTCTGCCTGAGTCCCTCCCTTCTGTCTCCATTCTGTCAGGGCTAGAGGTGGCATTTGTTATAGGGAGAGGCTGACAGCTCTCATGCACATCAGTCTCACTGCCACTCTCCCAGCCGTCACCATTAGGAAAGAGCAAATGCCTGAGCCTGGCACAACTTCAGAGGAGCCGCTCCACAGTCAGAGCCACTTTTTTTTGTCACCTACAGTACACACTTAATGTGTGCATTTGAAGTGATTGTGACAGTCGGTTACCTGTAAATGGAACTGAAGCGTGGTTGTGTTTGACTGATTCTAATACACCTCAGATGGATCCCATTACCTGCCTAATAGTAGCCACTTCCTACCATCCATTTTTTTCCCGTCTCAGGCAGCACACTGCACCTAAGCCCTGCAAGCCAGATGAGACAATCTTATCAGCACTGCCTGGGTTCTCTTTATATTCAAGGACTCTTAACTAGAGGTTGCTGCTATTTCTGTTTTGAAATAAAGTCAAATTAATCACTCTGGTGTTTTTGCTATCATATGCTGTTGTGCAGTCTTACGGTCACAAAAGCCAGTGTTACCCTTTCAAACCAAGTTTTGTTTTTTCCTTACGTAAAGATCTCAATAGCTAACATTTCATTGTCCTTTTTATTTGATAAAGTTAAGTTGACAATGAGTACATCCATTTTTAATATTTTATAATGCTTTTACCCTTCAGTCTTTATACTTTACCTTCCTAGATTTTCTAAAGCCAACTTTTTGTTTAAAGTACAGCAAAGGAAACATCATTCTTTTGTGAAAATATGAAATGTGTTGTACGTTGTGTTGATCATTTATTAATTCTTTATTTTGTATTTTGGTATAATACATCTTATTTTCCACTCCAATCAAACACCTGAAAACACCCACCACCCCAATATTCTACCACAATATTCCACTGAGGCACTGGCTTGATTAAAGATGGGAGATGGTGCGATGACACCTTATAAATTTGGATGCGATGTATCAGCAGTGCCCTGCCCAGGCATGAAGGGTGCTTTCCCCATAGTTAAAGGCATAATTAGCTGCGATAGCTAATGCTTCCTCATTGGTTTATTGTAATAGGCTTTGAATACATCTCATAGTGACCTTATTTGCCTAAGCTGAAACAACTCCTGCTCACTGGCTTGGTTTCTGTACTTCTCTCTGTTGGCAAGGCCTTACTGTGGAGACCTGAAGCTAACTTTTAGTTTCGTCAGAGCTTCTTGTTTCCGTATCACTGGGCTGCCACAATTGTCCCTTTATGTCCAGTCTGTCATGGTTCTCATGCTCCACTAGTTTAATGCCAGATTCTGGAGGTGGAGCTGAGTGGGAGGAGGAGGGGCTTAACCAGTTCACTGCCGTTGGGCTCAGGAGGGATAAAGGCAGACACACCAAGGTCAGTACTGAGTCCTAAGATAAGACAATGGTCCTACAGTGTTGAAAGAACAAACTATAAGTCGAGGGACATCATGAATTTGTGATACCTTTTGGAAGAATGAATGAAATGAATGGAAAAAGACCACTGTCAGAACACAGAGTGTCCCTTTTCAGCTAAAGCAGCTGTGTACTGTTGTGTTTCACCTCCGGCCAGGGAATCATATGCATTCTGCTCCCATTCTTAAACTGAGAGGAAGCAGATGAGAGGAAGAATTGAAATTATAAAAGCACCGCAAAAATATTCCTTGGCTAGTGCAAAAAAGGGGCCTAGTTCAGGGGCTCTGGTAATCTAATACCACGGCTGACATTTTGCATGCCCTTAGATTTTGTAAATGGTGAAAAATAACTGCCTCTGTCCATCTGTAAAGATGGGATGAATCCATTGTGCATACCTGGCCAAGTGCTTAGGCCCTGAACAACACTCTAGCGTTTCATGTATTTAAGTAATAAAAAGCCTCGCTGGCAAAAATGAACAGAATCAGTTCATTTATTTTTTTGCTTTTTTCATTAAGACAAGCTGTGAGATTAATGTGTACAGTTTACAATAAAGTTGCATTTTCTTATCTCAAACTTTTATTGTCAGCCATCTTAAAGTGCATCTTATTCACCAACAATAGATCCCCAATAATCATTAACGTGACATTGTTGTGTTATCTGTTTAGTTACAAAATTAAAAGTGCTCAGGGTGACAATGCAATTAAGCTTGTACTGTGACAACTTTTACCTTGGGTGACAATGCAATTAAGTATTAAGAGTGGCAACATATACACAGGCCTCTGATTTAGTGAAGGCGCACATTAAATGCACATTGGTGCTGCTGTGATGTGAGCTTTGAGGAAAGAAAAACTGAAGTACAAAATTGTAATATGTTCATTGGCCAAAATAGCAAACATAAATGATTAATGCTGGAGAAAATACACTTTAGATGAGTGAACAGAGCCCAATCAAAGGGCCATAGTCGTTCATTCCACTCCTTCAGCTAGTGCAGGTGCACATTTGCATGCCATTTACATGGCAGCTCACAGTGACCACGACTACTCCGACGTTTTCATGTCCATCATCTGCTGACATTCTGTGATTGTTTTCCCTCTGCTGAAACTCACCCAATCAGTTGAGGATATAGTGTGGTCCCAGTGATTATATAGAGTGATCAGAGCAGCAATGATGGAGCATGTGCCTTGCCGTGGAGATTTAGCCAGAGGCTTCAATCTCATTGTAGTCACTTGTAGTTAGTGACTGAGGCTAGCAGTGAGAAGGGCAGAGCAATATAAATGAATTGGCTATGAATGTGGATATGGCTCCGGTGCTGCAGGGACACACAGGGGGAAAGGGCCAGTTAGACAAACTATTTCATATCCCCCTTGACCTTTACTTGCCCAGTGGGCCGGCAACATTTTCAGCAGAGTAGCTTTTAAATGGCCACTGAAGAATTGAGCTATTGTATTCACATCGTTTTTTTGTGTGCACATGTATCTTTAATATGAAAGAGATTGCATATGTTAATGCAGAGGACTTAACTGCGTTGTTACTTAACGATTAGAAAAGGTGATACATTTCTGACTGTTGGTGATACTTAGAGCTGTCGGTGGGTCTCTAATAACAAGATGCTGTGTGGTATAGGGAGCTCAGTAAGGGAGCTGTGGATCAGGGGAGATTGACACCTTGCTCTAGGTCTGTAGTCTCATCTCCCAGCTGTCCCTCCTGAAATGGCTCCCCCAGGATAAGCTGGGATTGACTTGATTGTGTTATTGGCGAATGATCGGGTCATTGAATGATGGAATTCTGAGCCCCTGTTCTGCTTAAAGAATGAAATGTTTAAAGAAGATTGACTGTGATTGGATCAGATCCAGCACCTGCTCAAAGGGGTCGATCAGGTGAAAACAGGAGGCAGCAATCTCTGCTGTGCTATTGTGACACAAATGGGGGGGGGGGGGGGGGGGGGGGGGGGGGGGGGGTTAATGTGTGTGTTGGGGTAAGGTGGTGGATAGATGGTAGCAGGGTGGGGGGTGGAGATGCCATTCAACCGGGAAGCGATTGAAAAATGTCATCCAAAGAAGTGTCATGAGTAATTTGCAGCAGTCTCACCATCAGACTGGTGTGAAGGTGGACACCTCCACACCTCCACTTCAGTCTTGCAAACTGCAATCTAGGTCTTTGTAGGATAACACACATGAGATTCTGAGAGGGGACTTTACCTAGATGGACGGGAAATTTTATGTGTGTTCTAAAGCCTGGCGTGAAATAAAGGGTACACCATTTTAGATTTGTTTATCATATTCATACAAGCACCATTATTGCCTTTGATGCTTATATATTATGTGAAAATACTCAAGTAGGTAGAGTGTTCCTTGCTCAGTTGGAGGTTTTACAGGTAACAACGAGAGTTTTATTTCAGTGGAAGTCTACAGAAGTTGATAGCAGCCTCTGAGTGACAGACCTTGTGTCTCGACATGTCCCAGGCAAATGAGAAACAAAATGACCGTGTCAAATTTCAGCCCTCTTCTGATAGGCTTTCAAACAGGATGCTTTTCAACCCAAATAACCTTTTTTGTCCTCATCAGACATTTGCTTTTAACAGAGGGTTTCCTATTTCTTTTAATGTCACAAATGTGAATTTGCTAAATGTGAGTATAGAAAAATGACTTAAAGTAGCCAGATGTGTGTGCTGCTTCAGCTACCTACTGCAATGTGACCAGGCCCAGGGGCAGCTTTAACTTCTAAGTACTACTCATGCATTGCACAGCCTTCTTTAAATCATTTGGTAAATGTTCTTACATGCAAATGTGCACACTGTGCTGTTTGATGTTAAGGGCTGAGGAAGTCTTTATCTGAAACACCTACTGCTCCCTCCTCAGAGTCTACATGAGTCTGTATACTCTCATGTCTGTTAAATGTTGAAATCTATAGATTCTAATCTTAATTTTTTATTTTTTTTAAATGTATTTTTATATATACTCTAGTTAGGAATTGCTTTCATGTCGACTCTAACATTTAACATGGCTAGTGACGTTATTTTGACTCCTTATTTTCAGTCATCTTTAGCTGGAGCAGGTTAAGTAGGCCAAACAACATACACAAGGGTAAATGCAATGGAAAATGGAGTCTCAGCACAATTCTTGAACAGAGGTTTTAGTATTTTTCCATTCTGTTTTTGGCTCTTAACCCTCTTTTCAGAAAGTTAACGTTTGTTATTTTTTTGTTAGAAGAATTGACTGCTTTGCTCTAAACACTTCAATTATGACGAGTTAGAATTTGAATTGGTAGCATACTACCATGTTCACAGTGTTCACAGGCCTTTGTGGACACATTGAACAACATAAATATGGTAAAATAATTCTGCCATCTACTGTACTTTGCAGAGAGGGAAAGGCGTAGGAAGTTCATGGTTACTGTTTTTATACCTTTGCAAAGAACATAACTGACCACTGGCTCTGTTCCTAGAATTGCTTGTTGAAGTTTTAAATGAGCATCCTTGTTTCATTTAATTATGCATACAATTAAAAATCTAATTCAAACCTCGACTGGTTTGTAGTTTTACCTTTAATTTAGATTGGAACAGGTAAATGGCAAAAAAGATATGGCTTTATTATTATTTTATTTCTGTAGTCATTATGTGATTATAAGGATAAATTTAATCTAATATCAACCGCTCATGTGGGATATTAAAGGGCTAAATAATTAATTGAGAATTTTTTTTTTTGGGCTGTGAAAACAGCCAGCACTTACTTTGGGTTATGGGGTGAGGTTAATTTTGGGTTTAGAGTGACGCATCTTGTAATTGTGTTTTATGTTTAGGCTAATTTCGAAGGTAATGCATTTCCATAAATGCTTTTAGTGCTGCTGGACTGTCTGTACCTGTGTGTCTACATGGCCGTCATTATGTTTTCCTTTGCTTGGCTGACCCCTATTTTTGATTTGCTGCGATTTTCAATGCCTTTTTGTGTATGTGTGCTTTCTTAAAAGTGGGCCTACTCTTTAAAAAAGGAATAATGCATTAAGCAGGTGGATGTACATGCATACCATGCTAAGGAGTGACAACAGATCCTTATATTACCTGTCATGCCATGAATAATCTTGAGCTTATTTTCTGAAGTGGTACCTCAGGGTTCTGGTCGAATTGTCTAAAAGCTAAATAAGTCTGCCTGATTGAACTAATGGCACAGAGCCAAGATCTAGCACCAAGTCTCGTCTCTCAGCCTAATCTTGTGGTCACAGACACATTGACCAGACTCACATGCGCACACACACTTTCTCTCTCTCTCTCACTCTCTCTCTCTCTCTCACACATAGACACACACACACACACACACACACACACATGCTCACACAAATATACACTAAAGATCCCTCCCAAGCCACTTCCTGATCAGGAAACTTTGAACCCAACATGTGGTGCATAAGTCCTATCCACAGGTAATTAGGTTTGATGGTTAGTTGAGCAGAAGCATGGATTTTATCCTCCTCTTCGTCTTGCCTCCTGCAGGGTTGCCTCAACTTGTTTTTGATAAGCCCACTGCCAGCCCAGCATCAGTCTCTACAGCTGAACACACACACTTTAAAAGCCACCAAGGAGCAATCATCCATCTTAAAGGGGAATGGTCCATTAATATAAAATTATAAAAGCTGAAAATGTTTGTCAGTACAGGGGTTAATGTACACATCACCTCACACCACTGTGTGTGTCTATCGACCTATCTATCAATAATGCTGTGGTCGTGTCTATTTAAATTTACTAGTTGGCTTATTAGTAATACTTAAATCGCGGGTGTCAGACTTCAAGCCTTGAGGGCCGCAGCCAACTGTTTTCCACCTATATACAGGGGTAGTGGGAAAACGAGCAGGGCTTTGTCACCCCTGCTTTAAATAATTTTAAAGTAGTAGAGTCTGTTTCATTGATGCTGAGAAAAAACTTGTTTACTACTGATAAACATTAACCACGGCGCAGCTATACTGCTGTTGCAGTTTAATATAAAGTATCCTACATATAGAAAAGTTAAATTTATACTGTCTTACAGTATAAATTAGTCTGTCATGTCTTTGACAGTTTTAGTCTTTAGAAAGCTGATGTAAGTTGCTTTAATATGACAATTAACACACTTCATATTTGTAACACAGATACACATTGTTAATGCTTTATAAAATTATGGTGAAGTTAGTAAAGTAGGGTAGGACAGCATCAAATAAAAAATAAATTGACCGAGCTAGTTTTACTCTGAATCGAGAGATCATGTACACTTTAAGATTAAACAGCCTGCACGCAGCTTTATGGTGAAACTGTTTTAAGCATTATGTGATGCAGAGACAAAGAAAAAAAACTTTGTATGGGAAACACTGAAAACCATGATATTTTTTTTTTCACTTGCCTGATCAGGCAACTGCATAACATATTCCACTTGCCCCAGGAAAGAAAGCATGTATGTATGGACACAAGGTACCCTTTCTTTAAAGAAAGGAAAAGCCCACAATGGTCACTGAAATAACTTGAAACTGACAAAATTACTGATAAATCTAATCAGATATTGCTTTAAAATCGTGGTTCAAAAGAAGAGTGTTAAAAAATAAACTAATGAAACTGGCCTTGGCAAAAATGATGGTACCCCTAGCAAAGAGTGAAAATAATTTGACCATACGGACATGTTAATCTAAAGTGTGTCCTGCAATTAGCATCACACGTGTCCTCAAACTTGTAATCGGCCCATCTGCCTATTTAGAGGGTGAAATGTAGTCACTGCGGTGTTTGGTTTAATGGTGTGTACCACACTGAACATGGACCACAGGAAACTAAGTAAAGAGTTGTCTCAGGAGATTAAAAAGAAAATTCTGGACGAACATGTTAAAGGTAAAGGTGAAAAGATCATGTCCAAGCAGCTTGATGTTCTTGTGAATACAGTTGGTCATACTATTCAGAAGTTTAAGGTCTACGGCACTGTTGCCAATGTCCCTGGTCATGGCAGTGAAAGGAAAATTGAAGAGACAAATGATGTAAATGGTAACCAAAGAGCCCAGAACAACTTCCAGAGAAATTAGAGTTGAACTCCAAGGTCAAGGTACATCAGTGTCAGCTCGCACCATCCGTCGCTGTTTGAGCCAAAGTGGACTTAATGGAAGACAACCGAGGAAGACTCCACTGTTGAAAGCAAATCCTAAAAAAGCTAGACTGGAATTTGTAAGAATTCATATTGACGAGCCACAAAGCTTCTGGAAGAATGTCCCAAAATGTCCTTTGGACAGACGAGACAAAACTGGAACTTTTAGACAAATTAGATCAGCTCTATGTTTACCGATGCAAAAATGAAGCATACAAAGAAAAGTGTAAAACATGGAGGAAGCTCTGTTATGTTCAGCTGCTCTGGAGAAGGCCTCCTTCAAACCTGAGACAGCTGGAGCAGTTTGCTCATGAGGAGTAGCCCAAGTTACCTGTCGACAGGTGCAGAAATCTCATGGAGAATAACAGAAATTGCTTGATTGCAGTGATTGCCTCTAAAGGTTGTGCAACAAAATATTAAGTTAAGGGCACAATCATTTTTGTCCAGGCCAGTTTCATTAGTTTGTTTTTTAAAATGCTTCTGTTGAACCACAATACAATAGAAAACAATGGCTGATTTCCATTAGATAATTTTCAGTTATTTTTTTAAATACATTTGTACTTTTGTCAGTTTCAAGTTATTCCAGCGACCATTCAGGGTTTTTCTTTTAACGGAAGGGCTGCAACAATTTCGTGTGTGTGTGTGTGTGTGTGTGTGTTTGCGTGTGCATGTGCATCTATGTATACACACAAGACTTGATTTGATTGATTTGTTCTTTGACATCTGAGTAGAGCAGAAAGAAAAATACTAAGTGTCATCATAAATTTAACACAGGGATTCATACAAGTATTTGCTGTGTGCATAAATTTGAATTAAGTATGTTTTCGTAGAGACAACAGGCAGGAAATAATTGTCATTTTGAACACCTGCTTGTGCCGTATTTACTTTGGCTCAAACAATGTTTATTGTGGAAATGGTATGTGAATAGAAGTGACATGCCGAGACCACAGTGAGTCTCAATAGGCACAAATGTGTCTATTTTACCTAAATTACAAAGAAGACACAGAGCACAAACCCATTCTAAAAGAGAAATGTTAGTTTATGATAAATAAATAAATAAACACTAAAAAAAATTTGCAACCACGAAAATGATGTGAATGGGACATTTAAAGCTAATAAACTTGTCAGTGTTCTCTTGCAGAATATGGAGACACTGTGTGATGTAACATAAATAAACACACCATTACCAGTTTACACTTAGCTTGAACTAATGCAATCTAATTCATATTTTGTTTAAACTGTTATGTTGAATACACAGTGATGGATTAGTATTGTTTGACAGTTTTCTATAGCAATATTTGTAGGTTTACCTTCAGTTTATATAGCCAGTTCATGTCAGTCTCATATTGGCGTCTTTGTGACTCTTAACTTGGTATTGAACGCAAGATGGCACACATGTTTTATGGTGTCAGTGGAATTTACACAGCATGAGCTCCGTCCCATTGTGAAGCAGATTTGAATTGGCAAAATGTCACGTATATCAGAGTTATGTCTGTATTTTAGTTTAATGTTTTGCTTTAGCAAGTGCAGAAGAGAAAATACAAGATTTGGTTTATTGCAAATTTTCCACCAGTGGTGTTCTTGTTTTAATTAGGAATAATTTAACTAAACTGTCACATTACCATCTGGTTTGAGGATAAAACACATGCAAAATAGATACAAAGTTCCATTTACATCAAGGAAGTGAGCTGAACGCAGTTTAAGAAGTGTAAGGCGTGTAACTGACATAGACTTGAAAAAACAAGTGTTAGAGCAGACTTGGATAGTGAAATAAACACGAGCTTTCATATGAGGTTGGTTCAGTCTGTTTCTTCTCATTAACTTGTAGCATTAATTATTATTTCTCTGTTATTAATATGATTGTGTGACTGTATAATAATAACATAGTTTGTGTCCTCAGAATGCTCAGATTGGCTGGCATTCATCACTACCTGCAGCCTCACTGACATGTTCCTCTACACTCCCACTGTCTGGCTTGCTGCCTAGTCATAGGCAGCTTGCACATGTGGCCAAACCGTAAATCAGATTCAGACTTCCCATTCAAGTGCCCTACTCAGGGGACTGGACTGGCCTTTATTCTGACCTTGTGGACCTTTTTATAGGCTTAGAAAAGAGCAGAGAAAAAAGAGAGCTCCATAGTTCACACTGAAATGAAGAGCTGAGTGTCTCTTACCTTTGATTAAAATCTGACCTTATGGCATTTTGGAAAAATTTGGGGTGCACTGCTTTTGAGTTTTGAGTTTAACATTTAAGTGTTCACAGTAAATTATCCACTGCTTAAATATCCCTATGGGAAATGCAGAGTGGTGCGATTTTTGTAATTTCCTCCTGCACGATGAGGGTTTGCTGTGAGAGATATTCCCCTTAAACAGCACAGCTATAGAGGTGGGCCAATGTTGCCCCCTGCCCCCTACAACCCCCCCCCAGCTGATGCTCTGAAGACAGTTTGGCAGGGCTCAAGCTGTTCACTCCCCCTCTCCCTCCCCTTTTCTCTAGATCCTACCTCCATCACACCTGATCGCATTTGACAAATGCCCCCATTGGCTCCATATCATCAGGTGCAGCAGAGGCAGAAGACTGTATTACTCTGCTCATATACCACATCTGTTCTCCATTTTGCATGGCTGACACACTTGCTTTTGCAAGGTTCAAATGGGGCCAAGGCTCTGTCAGTGGAAGTGCTTCATGAGCCGCAGGTCCTGTGGGTTAAGGGGAGCCCTGTTGAGCGGGTTGGACATGGCTTTCACCGTCACTAGTAACCTCTCAGAAAGTGTGGGCCATACACATGGTGTGCACGGTGATTCACCTATTTTTGTAATGCCCTGTATATAATGTATCAAACATAAAGACAAAGAAAAAACAATTGTCTGGTGTTTACGTTGTTTTAGAGCTTGCTCAAACAATTTACAAGCGGTAGCTTTAATCTACATGTTACAGTGAATCTCATATTAACGGAAAGCATATAATTCTTTTGTTTTTTTCCCTCAAAGGTAGGTTTGTGTTCTGGCAGAACATAGAGTTAATGGTCTTTGTTTACGCAGCCTATAATTAAGCAAATAAGATTCAAACAAAATACGTGTTCAATACTTGTGGCAGCGTGCGTCTGGCTGTTTTTTAAATAAGTTGATAGCATCAGTGCAGTTAAGCTGGATAGTGGATGTACAAAGAGCATGACTGTCATGTCAGCATACACCATTTGCTTATGTGACAGTCCACAGACCTGCCTGTGGCTAGATTTAGGCAACATGCATACTTCAGTTATGTTTAAAGCTACAGTGTGCAACATTATTCTAATATTTTGCTCATACAAATATGCTGTGTGCCTGTACCTAATGTGGAGAGGTGCTGTTAAAGCTTCCCCTGACACAGATTCACTGAACTGCACTGGCAGCAGTGCAGAGATATTAGATTCTAAACAGTTTTGGATGAGGCTCCCCCTCCTGACCAATAAGAGAAGAGCAATGACCTCTGCTTGATCAGCACATGTTTTGTTTTAAGCGTTCTTTTATTATTGAAGTTTCATATTAATGAGCATTAATTTGCAGAGTGTTGCAGAGTGTAAAGAGTGAAGCAATGCTGCATTACAGCAGGGAGAGGAATGGCTGAGCCAGAGCAGAGAGGACTGATTTAATTTCTCAAGCTAGTGTGAGCTTAAGTTTCTCCAAATGGCTTAGTAAGAAAGTAAGAAACTTGGTGTTGATAATTTAGTCACTAAAAGTGGATATTGCATAAAATGTTCATCTGAAACATTCTGTTAAACTAACTGAATACAGTTCTGCTCTAATCAGGGGGCCTTATTGGCCAGACAGTAACAGCTGTCTGCCTCGTGCTCCAGAAAGTGTTTTGAGGCAACATTGAGCTTATCAGCATTAGCTATGTTACGACATCAGCCAGCTTGACCTGTGATACATCATGACTCTTACTAGCTAATTTGAAAAAATACAGACTTTGAAAGTGCCTTTGGGACTATTTAAGAACACCAGAGTGCCTCCTACTAGGGGAAGCCGCTGATGGACTGTCATGACCAGCATCTCATCAGCAGGAATGCAAGGAGGGTTGGCACAGTAATCCCCATGTGGTGGCAAGGTTGGGTCATGTCAGCTGCAGCTGAGTCTTATACAAAGAACAGGCTTAGTGTTTAAAGGCAATTCATTAACACACCTCTCCTTCACCTTGATTTTTCTAAGTCGATATATTTGGAATTACTTCCAATTTAGGAGAAACAAATTGAGAAAGGGAGATAAAAAGGGTTGACGGAAAAATATTGAATGAATACTCTAATTTTACAAAAGCACAGTGTGGAAGCCCAAGTCAGAATGACCGAGTGCTTTGAATCTACACGGTTCCTCATATGCATCGCGTGTCCTTATGAGTCAACCAGACACTGCACTGCTGGGTGGTAATTGGAGAGCTTCCTGGGAGAGGTGGTTACAGCTCTACTCTGCCTCTGGGCCACCTTCAACAGTCTGAGCCAGCTCTAATTGGCACAGCACATCACATAGCTCATAGTATGCAATTAGACTACAGACTAGCTATGCTAATGATTCATCATTGAGCAGTTAATCAACCTTAAGAGTTCTGATCAGTCAGAAATATATTTTATGACTGTAGCATCAACGCTGGTGGGTATTCAACAGATCACTCAAATATCCAATTTACTCAGGTTGTGCTGCATACAAAAAGCTAATGTGAATTGTTTAAACATTTCATCAAGGAAAAATATGCATTTTGAATTTTAGATTCTTTTTATTGTTAACCACTTGTTTATTGCTAATATTAAGGAAGGTGCCTATACTTATTTGACATTCACATTCTTACTCCAGACACTTTGGCTTAGTAACTGTGGTTAGTTGTTCTGCTTTTCCCATCCCACCCATTAGTTTAAATAAGGGGCACTGGCGCCATATGGTAGGTCCTTGAATGTGACAGACTGATACATTAGTCATTGATGGCTTACAGCCTCTCAGATGATAGGCAGTGCTTAAAAAGCTGACCTACAAATGCACACACACAGACACACACTCACACACACAGACACACACACACACATTGTTCCTCTGCCACACTCGGTAAATATAGAGGGGATTTTTACAGAGGTCTTATCAGCTTTGTCAATTTGACAGTATTATGTTTGTATACAGTAAAATGAGAGACACAAACAAGTTTGAATAGAAATCATGGCCACATAGTTATGACCCCCGTGTTAACAGTCTCTGTCTATTTGCTCAGATAATTTCAAGCAACCTGCTGTAGAGACCTTATGCATCTTGGCAGTGTATTGTCAAAAATTCAATAAATGGCCTAATGATGCACTATAACTGGCACTCGCAACAAGAGTAAGGTTTTTCTACTGATTGACTCATGAGCGGTCTTGCTTATTCTGGAGATGTAGCATGGTTTAGTTTGACTTTGTTTTTTAACATAAATTTGCATCTCAGCCTTTAATTAAACAGCAAATTTATATTATTATTATTAATATTAATCAATTAATTAACTATTATTAAATTATTATTGGACAATGAATCACTTAGTTCCTTCAGTGTTTTTTGTGTAATTGACCGTAACAGCCGAACACACTATACTAGGCCTGGAACAGTTGACTAGGTTACAGTAGGGATGCACTCTGTAGAGGTATGGATGGGATTAGTGTCAGCCTATGGGAGCTGTAAGCGCATTTCCCTCATTTCTGCTCTGTCCTCAACAGCATCAAGGTGCTTGCACATTCTGTTTGAAATGTGTCATCAGCTGTCCTGGCAAGTACGGTAGCCACATAAACCTCTGAAGTGACTGACGGCACTTCTTGCCTGGAAAGGTCATCGTAGGAGTGGGTTAAATGTCCCCTGGAGGAGAGAGAGCAGCAAGCCAGACAGTCTGTGATTTGTGAGTTTAACGCTGCTGGAGCTGCGTCGCCTCTCTGAATGACCTTGACCAATTCTCCCTCAGTCTTAACTTATAAGTCACTCTCCAGAAAACTGTCTGGCCACTGTGTGTCAGATGTGCCAGTGTTCATTAGTCTTGGTTTGATTGGGGAAATGAAGAAATTAAAAAAAAAGGACTACCATTAGAGGTCAAGTCATCACAACAGCACACAAAACACACCCTCTGTTTTGGTTTAATCCAATTAGACATCCACTGAAGCTTCAGTTGTTTTTAGGCAAGCCTGATTAACTTTGTTGTGAATAGCCGTGCTTGTTCTCTTATTTTTCCCCATCCTTGTTTGTTCAAAAAAATTATCAGTCTATTTTATCTGCTCTCTCACAGGCTTTAGGTAGAATTGTTCAGCATTACAGCTGTTGTTGTCTGGTTAAACAGAATTATCTTTATGGAAATGTTGAACTAAAATACTGTATTTAAAATTGACATCTCTAGAAAAATATTTATAGAAACCTGGCTGTATCTATCCATGCAGATAGTTATATACTATAAAGGCCTTTGTTTTGAAATAGCTTTCTTTAAGATTTTGTGCTCTAGCTCAGTACAACTGGGGCAAATGGGAATCGGTTTGCAAATGTCTCAGCTGACGTCCAAACACATGTTGACAAAAATGTCAATTAGTGTCAGAGCTATAGATCTGCTGTGAACAGGCTTCACTCATCTACCTAGAAGCAGTTCACAACATTTTAAACATGATAATGCATCTATTTGCAGTCAACAAAATAATATTTTCTCCCTGCACAGAAAAAGCTGATACAAAGTGCCGAATAATGAACAGATACTGTCAGACAACATAACTGAATAGGAATTGCTTCGTATAATACCAAAATAAGCGCTTTAGATGCAGAGATGTAATATTGAAAATAATAAATGAAAATAGATTGTAGCCGCTAAAATCTTAATCATCTTATAAAAAATGGTACAGTATTAAGTGTTCAGCCCTGGCTATGATTTTAGTCCTTAGTATTTAAAAAATGATCTGCCCTGGTCATTGTCACTTCATTCTCTCTGTTATTCTACTCCCCACCGGGGCCTACATGTGGACCAGTCATTTCCCACCACACACCTTTAATAGAGCAGATGATTCGATGGCTGTGATTTACACTTCTCAGTCATTCATTCACACAGCTAAAGTAAAAGGGCTGCCATCAATAACAGCTGCTCATCGCTGACTGGGAGGCTGCTACTAACTAGAAAATGGTCAAAAGCAGCACGTATCCCACAGCAAATGAGGTCAGGTGGTGTTTTGTGCCACTAGTTATTGGTAGTTTTGTTTGCGATAATGATCCACGTTAGACCTATTTTGGACGACCGTTTAGAAATTGAGTGATTCTTCTCGTGTGCCATAGTCCTTTGAGAGATGCGATTTAGATGGCAATGACAATGGAAGCAAAAGCCATAATTATTGGGAACATTTTCTCTTTCTTTTACGGAAGCGTGATCTTTGTAAAATATCTTCAGGGTCCTCTTGTGTAACAAGGTACTGTGGTGTGGTCTCCTCTTGTTTTTAAAGATACCATTTTGAATTTATGACCAGGACTCAATATGCAGATTTGGAAGGGCTTTGATTAAACCTCTAACAAGCACTTGATGGTTGGGGATATCACATTTCCTTTTGTTTTAATGCACTCTGTTAGGCTCACTCACAGTTAATAAGTCACAATCAATCTACCTGCTGTACGCACTGAGGCTTTGTAAGAGCTTAACAGGACCCCTGAGAGACGGAATAATTTCACTTCTGAAACAGACTGACAGAGTGAGTGCGTGCATTGATGCTTGCGTCTGTGTGGGATCATAACAGTTTCCATTGTATATTTATATGCTTATATGTGAGGGTGTAAGATATAAAGCAGACTGCTAAAAGAAGGCTGTCAGCTATTGCCAGACTGGAAGACAGTCACTGCATGTTGTCTCCTTTCTGTCTTCACAGTGAATGCAGTTGCCTCAAGGTAGTGTATAATATTTGATGACCTCAGGAACAGCTCTCCCGGAATACGTGACTTATGTTTTCTACGATCCAATTTATGCCATTTCATGGATGAAAATATCATTCGTGGCTGTTAGAGCAAATCTCACAGATGTGCACAAATATACAAAATGTGACAGATGTATCAAAGGTCACGATGCGCATAACACTGAGGACTAACTATGAACCTTGTGACAGCTTTAAGTTAAAGGTTACGCTGGGTTCCTGTGCGTTAAATGTCTTTGCCGAGGCGTGACGCACGGCAAACACTACTAGCTAAGTTAAGACTCAGAACGCATCATTGCCGTTTTCTCTTCAGTGATATATTATGGAGGCATATGCACCACTTTAAGGTTGAGTGAATATATACTGTAATTAAATCCAGATTAGTTTCTTTTGATTCATCCCAAAAATTCATACAGAAAACATATTTAGAGATCCTCATGCAAACATATACTTGATATGGCTCACGGTATATTCCATACAATATCAAAATAGGTTAGTGCTAAAGAGTATACACTACAAAACTTTCTACACGTGCTGTGTAGAAATATTTGACCCTGTGCTGACTTACTCCTTTTTGTGTGTGTCTCTGACTAAACTCAGATCTTCAAACAAAATCTAACATAAAACAAAGGCAGCCTGAGTAAACACAAAATACAAGTTTTAAGTGATGTATTTATTGAAGCACAAGGTGATGTAATACCATCTAGGCCTGTACCCCTTTGACTTTGACAAGTCCACTCCATAACTTTTTATTAAATTTTTTTATTCCTTTTGAGACATTCTGATTAGAATTTGCTCTTATGCTTTGGATTGTATCCATTGTCTTGCTGGATAACCTATGTGCAATTGAGTAAAAAACTCTTAAACTCTTGCATTATCCTTCGGAATTTTTTTATTGGAAGAGTGCAGAATTAAAATTTCTCTTGATTTTGGAAAGTCACCCTAGCCCTTTAGAAAGAATTGCCACACTCTCACACTACCACCACAATTCATAGACGTGTCCTTGAGAGGGAAAAGGAAAAATGCCTGGCAGTGTTTTTCCTCCATCAGTTGGTCTGAATCCTGGTCCTCACAGGTGACAAAGTCGGGCGGCTACAACAGGGGCTTTCAAACAGTGGTCTGTGAAGGAATTTCATGTGGTCCCTGGCCATGTAATCAAACATGCATTTTTACGGTGGGAAACACAATTTTCATTTTTTTTAAAAAACACATTAAAGGTCATAATAATTGTTGTTAAGAAGCAGACATATGCAAAAATAAAATGTTCTGAAAGCCAAATTGTCGCTATCCTACAATGGTGGTCCTCAGGTTGCTTATTAAGACAAAATTATCCTTTTCCGTCGATACAACAATCAGTTGAGAAACCCTGTGCTACAGAAACCAGTAGCTCTAAAGAAGGTGAAAAAAGAAAACAAATTAATAATCTAAATCCAATTCAAGACCAGATCCAGCAAAAAAACTGACAGATGTTTTAAAAAAAAAGGATAAGCATAATTTCTTTTATTTCAAAGATGCTAACATTTGCCTAGTTTGAATAAGTATTGCTATATTTAACTTGGTTGTGATTTCCCCCTTTTTTAGATGACTGCTCATTCCTATATTAATAAATAAAAAACAGAATGTTTTAATGCAGTCTTTTCTGATTACTAGAATTATTATACTAGTGTGATGTACATCTAACAGTTAAATCCAGCATTTATGAAGTGCTTTAGATGATATTTCCATATATATACAATAAAAGATATATTGTGTATCATGATGTAGCCTAAAAATGTTGCTATATTATTTGAAGAATGTATCATCCAGCTCTACATGAGTATCTGAAGCCAGATTTTACAGTTTTTTTTTTTAATGGTTAGAAGCATCATCTCTCATCTCACCTTAGAAAGATAAAAAAACGACTCCAAACCTGCATCTGTCAATCACACCTGTTTAGAAAATTCTGTCTGCATCCAAATTAGTAAAACCATTAATCTTTCTGAAGGTAGCTGAATACGTCACATATGAACACCCGTGTCGTTGTATGAATTGTGTCAACATGGCAACATGCAGGCGAACCTGCTCTATAGTTTGGTTATCCGCAGTAGGCTACAACTTAAGAGCTTAAACAGTCTAATCAGAGGTAACCAAGCATCAACATTGACATTCTGACGACACAGCTCAGGCAGCTCAATGAAAGATCTTCAGGACATTATAAGTTCTCTCTATATTCCTCCCTTCATCTCTAATAAAAAAACAACACAAAAACAGGGATGCTAAGGGTGCAATAGATTCTTGCATCTTTTTCTTTCCCCTGGTTTATCCTAAAAAGTAGCACCTGAGGCGTCTTTTTTCTTTTACAGTTCTCGTTAATGTGCTGTATTTTTAATTGAAATGGAGAAAAGCCTTTGGCTGCAACAAACAATATACAGTATAAAGTTGTAGGGCAAAGTGAAGTCGGTAATTGTTTTGATTAACTTTGATACAGAGTAGGGGAAAAGTTTCACAGCAAAGAAAACTGTACATTGTTAAATGCTTTCTAGGCATAAAACCCCTGTTTGTAAAGATGATTATGCTGGCTTTTACAAAATGTCCTTCATAAACCAATGCCCTGCTTCAGTTGTTTTCAATAAAACACTAAGGGATATAGATTTTGTTGGCTATGAATAATGCCACCTTCAAATTCAACCATTGACAGAAAACTCTTTTTCTCTTTTACTCTTTTTTTTTTTTTTTTTTTTAACCCCAAACACTTTTCAGTTTGATCACAAGTAGACTTTGCACCTTTTGTCACAGCCTGTCCACGGTTTGCACAGCTTACACCTGGCTACAACTGACAGAACTTTGCACCACTAAGGCACAGAAGTGGGTTTTCACACATTTACTTTACACATTCGGGTCCAACATGCCGTAGAGTACCAGTGGGTGCACTCTCCTCTGTATTAGAAAATTGTTGGAGCAGAAGTTGGAGAAGAAGCAGTAGTTTTCAATGTGTCCACACTTTTGCCAGCAATTTGCCAAATTAAGGGTTTGTAACCTTTCAGACAAATCTTCTTGCAGATAGCATATAAGCTTGTTGATGTTTTTTTTCTTCAAAAAGCTCTTCACTTCAAAAGGCTGCACATTCCTTCTGTCAGAAGTTCAAGTCTGATCCTTCACTCAAAACACAAAGCAGCCAAATGCAACATTGAGCAGGCTTTTTCCGGTCCTATCTGAAAGAGATTAGAGGAACATGCGTTTCCTTCTTTGAGCTCACATTTCAAACTCTGCCTTCTCATCATTGCTTAACCACTGGTGGAGCAGCAGTTAGAGAAAAATGAGACTGTGAGCTGCAATACTGTAAGTACTCCCAGTCAGCTTGGACATCTTAGCCTTGGTTTATGTGGGAACCTCAAATTAAATAGCTAAACAGCTCAGTAATGGGATCACTGGGATCATTTTTAATAATCATCATCTTGTCATCGTTCTCTTTCAGGTCTCTTTCAGCATGTTCCCTCTACTTTTCCCTGTGGCAACAACAGAGAATCGAGTCTGTCACAGAGGAGATGTTTGAGATACTGAATGTAGTTCAGTTTGTTCAGTGGTATGTCTTTGGAGAGCCTCGAATTGAAAATGTTCTTTTTAAGTTAAAATGTGCACGTGTGTCTGTGTTATTGAAAGAGGGACAAAGAGTTGATGCCACAGCAAATGTGAGGAAGGTTTCTTTGATTTTCGGGAAAGTTCATTGACAATTTGAAGGAGGCTGAGAGGATAGTGAAGGGAATCCTTTGATGCTATCAGCAAATACCTATTTATCTTTTCCTCCTTTTACCTTTCCTATCCTCATTTCTTTTCTCTTCTCAATCATATTTTTGTAGTAATTTGTGTGTAGCACCAGATGACTGGATAGCTCTCTCTTAAATGTCTTTCTTACTCTATGTAAACCACTGCACATAATAAGCTAACTTTGTCCACCACCACAAGTGAGTGAGGAAATAGTGGTTTGTTGTGTGTTTGGAAGTTAGACATTTTGGGTACAGATACAAAGGTGAGTCTACAACCAACAACAAAAAGTACCACTATCTCCTTGCAGCATAGAACAGCTTTGCAGGTTGTGTTGTGTGTTGCGACAGGTGGAATATGGCGTAATAAAAAAAAGAGAGCTAACTAAAATTTCACCCAATTCCTGCAGATAAGAGGGTTTTGTTTCAGCAACTCGTGAGCTTTTGTTAAAACATTTGAGAATTTAGATTGGCTAAAAGATACACTGAATCTTTTTTTTCCCCCCCTTCTTTTTTTTTTTTATTTGTATTTGAGGCCCATTCTAGGTTTATAAAGACAAGGCAGGACGGCAAAATTAATTCTGAACATTAATTAAACACAGTTGATGGAGGTTTAGACAGTGGCTGTATACACACAGAGTGTAAGGACGCATGATACCCTGTTGGTGTACGGTAGCTTGGCAGAGTGCCAATGCAACATTTCCGTTTTTTGGTGGTAGTAGTACAAAGACAAAAAAGTATCTACGTAATTGCTTATTCTTTGATTGGCTAATTAAAATTTGTACTGGCTCTCATATCTTTGCGTTCTTTGTATTCAGCAGAGGTTCTTCAAGTCATGCCAAGCAATGTTTCAGTGTAACTGGCATTTATCTTTATGCTTTTTCCTCTTAAGTGCTCACATGCTGCACCACCTTAATCACGTATCTTTATTTATGTACATCTCTTTTGGGAGACGGAATAGAGATTTCAGTGCGAGCAGTGTCACAGCGGAAGCTGTAGTTATCAGACTGCGCATTCTGAGCTTGTTGCTTGTGTTCATAGGATTAGGGTTATGATGCTCAGTGGTCCTGCTGGATAAATAATTCAAAATCTGTTTTAAATGGGTCCACATTTTATTGCTTGGTGCATACTCTGCTAGTCTTTTGCTATTGAATTTATTTCTCCACAGGTGTGCACATTTCTGAAAACATTAATGAGAATACATTAATGTGAATGCATCATGGCCACATAGAGACTTGGCAACTCTTCCCCGGTTGGCTAATACTGGATTGGTGGGATAACAAACTAAAATTGCACTAATAGGTGCATTTAGACAGTTGCAGTCGCTTTCTTATAACCAATTTTAATATTAAGAACCCAACATACGTTGAGCAATAATATAGCAGTATAATATGCAAACATTTAATTAGTTCTCCTGTCTGTTTTCTTCTTTGTCAGTTTGCTGTAATATTCCTTATGCAGACACATTGTATGCATGAGGCTGTATTATTTGTGATAGCGGACAGAATCTGTAATACTGGCAGATTATATCACTTACTTTCAGTGAACCGAAAATTAGGAGCAGTGATGGGATTTGTGTGAGTATCAAGCCATACTTGAAGATATTCTGTCTTTTTAAGAATTCTCTCAACTCCCCAAATACCCTGTCGGATTGCAGTGTGATCACATTGGGCCGTGCAGAAATGGCTGAATTGGAATCTTATCTTCTTCCATCTTTCCCATTACGGGCAGATTGAAAGCCCTGAAGCAACGCTCTAGCTCGGTCCGCAGTCAAGACTGCTTTTTAGACTGCAATTTGACAGCTTCTAAAAATGTCACATTTTGTTGTTAAGATGCGCTGCCAAGCACTTGAGCCATACATGTTGTGGCATCGGCACCAGTTCGGTTGTGAAGTTTCGCTGACTGTTGTTTCACTCTTGGGCATCACCCCTGGCACAGCTCGTCTCCTAGTTTGACAGTATGAACTTTAGAGGAAGAGCCCGATACGTTGCAGTATGGACGAAGCTAATATTTACGGCTTTCATCGCATGCTCAATAAATGGCGCCGCTGTTTTAATGATTATAGAAAGGAAGCCAAAAAGCTGTCTCATAAATGGTTTGTATTATGTAATTTAATGTATGTAATTCCTTCAGCAAGACACGAGGTAATTGAATGAGCGTGCCCCCTCTAATTTAATTTGAATAAGAATTGCCATTTGTATACTTATTTAATCCATTATATTGATTTTTCCAAAACAGCGGGGTGTTGTGGGCCAAGCAGTGATGGCATCAACTTGAGCATATCTGGAAGGATTATGTGCAGCTTGTACAAACAGGATGTGGCTATCAGGGAAAACTAGAGGAATGTATGATATCTGCATATCAGCTCATACAGATATCATAGGACTTATTTGAATAACTCATTTTGCAGCTGAAGATATTTGGATGTAATTTGTATCCCAAAGATTTATGATGAGGTAACTACTGTGGGTCCTATGGATTAGTTGTCGTAGCCTCTTGATATTTGTCTAGCGATAATATCACAAAGACGAGGCTACAATAAAAAGACGGCGAGAAGGTCGGGTGTTTCCATGTCTGTCTGCTGCTGTTGTTTTGGGCAGTAAAGATGCCCATCTCTTCTCTAGTCACTTCTTTAGTTGGGCATATGGGCCAACGCTGCATCTTAGACACACTCAGGGGGGCAGCAGTTCACTGACATAGAAAGTGTGGGGGGGGGGGGACCCCTGCTGTCCACCATCTGGGCAAATGGCAGGTCTTTATGCCAGCATGTTAGCCACTGAAGAAAGAGGGCACAGTGGCATAGCAGGCAGCCCAGAAGACAGACAGAGGGGGCATTTGCAGACACAGGTCATTCTTTCTCGGTAAAAGACCCGCTCAGTAACACCTGTGCTCCCTCTCCCCTCTGCCCCACTTCAGACGCTCTGTCAGAAAGCCCATGCTCAGCAGAACTACAGGCTCCAAACAAAAGACTTTGCAGGCTCGGCAGAGTGTATGCAGGTGAATAACAATAACCACTTGTTCAGATATTCATATATTCATATGCATGTTCATATTTAGCCTTCACTGTGAGGGTGATGAACAGCGTGGCCGAGGCTGTGCCACACTGACTGAGGGAAGCGCTGGCTCAGTGTCTCCCCGCTACTGTGGAAGTAGTTACTGGGCAAGAAGGTGATGGGTCGACTGGTCAGGGTTTCCTTTATGGGTGCAGTGTTTGGCGTGCTGGGTATGCATGTTAAAGAACAGCACTCTTGAAGAGGAAATATCAGACTTGTTTCCGCTGGAGCAATAGAGAGAGAGAGTAAAAGAGAAGTCTGTAAGAGCTGTAAGGCAAGCCACTTATGTTCAGTTGATAAATTGTGTTGTGTTGTTATCGGGAGCTCATACGGCCTCTCTGTTGGCAGGCAGCAGTTACCAAAAAGCTAATACACTCTCACACATCACATGCTGCCTTGCACCTCCCTAGTGAGGGTTCCATACCCATCCTCTCTAAAGCATTACGTGAACATGTTCACCCCTGCGCTCAAAATCTCTCCTCATGGCTATGGTCTCAATGCACCCAATCCTTTCATCCTCACATCTCTCAATGCAGGTAAGGCTTGGGTGGAGACCGGCGCTCTGTAGAAATGGAGAGAGGCCTTTAGCTGTGCAATCGATTTCTGTAAAGCAGAATATACAGTACAGATGACCGTGTCAAGTGAAAATGTAAATGGACCGAGCTCCGAAACGATCAGGCAGCTTCAGTGTGCACGGATCAGGGAGTATGTAAGCACAAGATAGCATTTACCCCTGGTTTTACCTAAAGCACTCAGACATTCTCCTCTCTGCAGCCCTGTAATTCCCTCTGAGTGCTCGGTGTGAAAGTGAAGCACTGTTATCAGCCTCTACCAAATGCATTAGACCTCCTCTGACCACTGAAACAGACCACCTTGTTGTAGATCATTCCCTCTACACACAATAGTGGTGATGAAGAAGTTGTAAATTAGGATTGTATAGTTTCATGCCCCTTAATGATGACTGCACCCCAGGGCTACACAATCACTCCCACTCTGCAATTTTGAATTAAATACGATATCTGCTGTCAGTAAATGAAGAATGCATTTATGGTATTACCTGATGTGTCCCATGGTAATAATGTGTGGTGATGACATAGCAGACTTCAGACCACTTTGCACTTTTTCTGTATGGCACGTGGGCAATGAGCAAGGTTGCATTTTTTATTTTTTTTATTTTTTCCAGAATAGAGAGAGCAGAGTAATCTGGTGTGTTCTTGGAGTGTAATTTCACTCTTTGAGTCAACTACTGTATTATTTTTATTAAGAGCCTTTTTTTGTCATGGGTGGTTGTATGTATGTATGTATGTAATAATGTATGTAATATGTATGTAATAATAATACACTCAGACTTCAGGCCAAGAGGAACAGGGAGCAGAACCATTGACCCTTTAGTTCAGTGACTGAGCCACAGCCACAAAAATTGTTATTCTCTGAAAAATTATCACAAAAATGTCATTGCTATTTGGAAATCAGATCACCACAATAAAATGTTAAACTTTTAATAAATAGAAATATTGATAATAATTATTGATCTTCCTTTTTCACTTCTTCACTCCATTTTGTCTTTTTCTTTTCCCTTTAAATCCACAGCTTTTTATCTAGAATTCCATCAGCGGTCCAGCTTTGATAACTATGTTAACACAAAACACATTAAATTATTTTTTTTTCCTTCTTTTTTTGTTTTTTTGCATTTGTAGTAAACCTTGTATCTTATCATTTCAGGTAGATTGTGGCCCTGTAAAGATAAGATGACAGTGGGCTAGTTTCTCTCCTGCCTATTCAAAACATGTTTTCCAAAGCAAATAAACTCCCCCAGAAGCTGTTTGGATTGGTTGAACTGTATTGACAATCTGCTAAAGTGCAGAAAAAGGGCTTATTTTCCCTTTTGTAGAATTTGACAGTGATAAAACTGGATTGCAGCAATAATGGCTGTCATGGATCAACACCTAGAAACATTTTACTCTGCTGATGTGGACACGAATGGGATCCAAAGTCATGTTTCCCTCTGGCTGACTGCCAGGACCTTCACAGGAGCTTTAATAAATGGTTTGCACCAGCAGACGGTCCTTGGCCTGTGTGTGTGTGTGTGTCTGTGTGTTTATATGCCATAGGGATTTTAATAAGGACTAAGTGTGCAAGGAGCCCTCCAGAGAAGGAGAAAGACCAACAACCTACCGTTGTGCATGGTGCTACTAAAAGGGTTGAAGGAACACTGAAGGGGAGGAAGCAAAGTTGTATGAGCTATTTATTTGCAGCACTGGGGTACATATGAATTATTCAGTGTGACATTCATTTATAATTAACTTTTTAAACGGATAAATAAATAGAGAAAATGTAGCAGGGAAGTGTTTTTGTTTTTTTTTATATGACACATACCATACAAAGCTAATGCATGTATAAGTCTAGTGTAAATGAGGGATGTGGGTTAGCGATGCTGCGCATCAGGATGAAGAGGCAGAAATGACTTCAGTAGGTGGGCTGCCTCAGGCACAGAGGTTGGTGATCGAGAACCTTACACAAGTGTAGGCACCAGCCTGTGGGTAGCAGGTCTTAGCCCTTGAATGGAGGGATAGATTGGAGTTTTGCTAGGATTTGCTGGTGTTAGAAAGAGGGCAGGATCTACAGCGGGCGCCTGAGTTTGTGGAGCATACAGTCTGTATTCTGAACTCACATCTGATTTTAGTTTAAAATACTGTTGTGAGCAATGAGCCAAAATATGACAGTTTTCACTGAATACATTTCAAAATATAGACATGTCTCATAGAATCTTTGTGCAAGGTTTCATCTTTAGAATGATATCTTTTTATCATCTCATGCCTGACAGTGTGTGTTATTCTTCATTTTCGTCACTGTCAACTCGAATCATAGAGCAGATCTCTGAAGGTGTCACTAGTTGCCAGTTGTGTCATTGTTTTCCATTATATCCAGGACAAAACAATTGTCAAGTATCACTTATTCATCTCTGAATTTATTCACTATAACATAAGACCAGCTAACTTTAGTGTCACCAACAATAAGTGTGATGCGCACTGCTTTTCAGTCTGTTTCCAAATGAACAACCTGTCACAGCATGCTATGAATTGATTCTCTGTTAAAAGGGTTTCAATATAATTAATGCTACTGTTAGCTACTTAGCAATCCAAGTGGATCTTGCCATCACACTGTGAGTTGCATCTCAAATTTGGCTTCCTGAAAACTATTAACACTATTTAACTTGGGGGCATTCATTTAATTTGCTATAATTGCTTTAGATCCCCTCTCTCTATGTTCAGCCAGTTGTCTGTAGGTTTACAGACAACTGATTGCAAATCTCAAGCATCAAGTTTAAGCTAACTGTTGTGTTAATGTTATTATTATATCAATAATGCTAAATTATTATTATTATTATGGCAGCACGGTGGTGGAGTGGTTAGCAACGTCGTCTCACAGCTACAAGGTTTTGGGTTCGTGTCCTCAACATTGCCTGGTGTGCAAATGAGTGGGAATGGTTGTTTGTCTGTGTGCGTCTCTCTGGGCTGGTCCTGAGAAAGAATGGTGACCTGTTTCGGGTGTACGCCACCTCCTGCCCCATGACAGTTAGGATAGGCTCCAGCCCCCCCGCAATCCTACACAGGATACGCAGTTACAGATTGGATATTCTTCTTCTTCTTTTATTATTATTATTATTATTATTATTTTATTACTTTTCATGGTCGAGTGTAATATACAGATTCAGATACTGAATGTTCAGTCACCCTTTCTCCTAAAACGTTCCAAAGCAACTAAACTGCGAAGGTAAATAATTAGTTTGATGTTTGGATTATAGCCCACTGCAATTTGATATTGGAATGAATGAACCCATACATTTCACTACAGACATGTATCAGTAGGATAGTGGTGAACTGGCAGACTGCAGCGCTTCAATATAAGAGAGTCGAGTTCAATGCCAACGTTGTTCCACATGGCTCTTTTAAGTTTTTTCCCTACTAAGCCATAACCAGCCATAATTCAGCTTTTAGTATTTTCATCATTTATTTGATTAGTTCTCTCTCTAGTTGTAACCACAAGCCTACAAACCACCAGTGTGTTTTTGGACAGATGCTTATGGGTGGAAATTCTGCGCACCGGAGCACATCGTGTGTAAATATTGTTTAATGTAACGTAAATTACTTGGATTTGCTGACTATGATTAGTTCCTATAGATAGTTTTTATTCATCATGGGCTGCGGTCATGTTTGTGGACATAATTACTGTGCATGGTTTTCGTGTCAGATCAGCTGGAGCAGCTTCTCTGCAGCCTCTCTCACCTTAACATTGACCGTAGTGACCATGCAATTATAAATAGTCAAATATTAGAATGCACTTGAAAAAGTGTCTCTCTTTTCTCATTAAGTGATCACGGTTCACATATCAGACTGCATGTGTGAATATGCACTAAGTTTGAGTTTAGTGGTTTATCCAAACTAAGTCTATACATTTTGTTGATCTATCTTGAGCCAATATTTTGGCTTGTCTAATTGTTAGTTAGTAATTTTATTTCAACAGCCCAATAATACATTCAAAGTTACTGAATGTAGATATTTTAGGCAGTAGAGGTAATTGATTCACTGACGAGGAGCCACAACTTGATTGAATAGATGTTGCTGGTCTGTAAAAAAAGACTTTGTATTGAGACAGTTTATTCATGTCTATTCGTCTTTCAAATCATTGTTTTTTCATTTGTTAAATTATTGTTTCTTTTTTATTTTTTAATGAAAAATGTAAAGGATATTATCCTAGTTTATGTTTTTGTTTCTCCATCATGAAAAATTGGTTGTCCGTCATCAGTTTTTGTTCATGAAATGATCACTGCTTGGAGGTACAAGAGCTTGGTTTTGAGTTGTCACGCTCATCAAGTACACCAAAAGGAAGACGAGCCATCCAATCAGAACAGAGTGGGCTGGTAAATACAGATTGTTATTTAAAGACACAGGAACTGAAATGACTTATTGTACTCACTTGACTAGATGATGCATAAAGAGCCATCATAAGATACATAAGCACTTTTTTGAATTGAAAATCATACACTCTCATTTCAATAGAGTCTCTGAATAAAATATAATCTCTAATTTATGCATTAATGGTATAAGTAGTGCAACAGCGAATTAAAATACTAGTAATAACAATTACATCTGCACTGAAAAAGTGTATTTTACAAATGTCATGGAAAGATCCCCTTGTTATGTGTGAAAGGCAGTTACATATCCTGCCATATCCTACGTAAATAACAATCTTACAAGGCAACAGCAGCACAGCAGTTAAGTTCCTATCAGCGAAACCAGTTAACATGTTGGAGATGTGAGGATGGTGGGGGTGCTGGGCAGGTGTTAGGACTCCTTAGGGAGCTGGAGGTCACATTACCATACAAAAGCCACTCTGCTGGGTAACCTTTCGAGGCGCTGCTCCCTAGCCAGGGGGCCTGCGGTCACACACTGGCACTGCCACAAGTGCCTCACCACTAATCCACACACATACACACAGGCACACGTGTACAGAAATCTCTCATATTCCTTTCCTGAATACCCCCTACGTTCTCCATGACAGAAACATTGCTTGTATAGTGACATGAAATATTTGCACTCCGGGAACATAAATCACAGGGGACAGCTCTAAAGCAAAACAAATACTATGATATGGTCCATTGCCATCATAATGCACACTAAAGGGAAAGGCATTCATGTGGAATTTAGATCCAAAGCCTAACATTTTATCTTCGCCAGCAGTCTTTCGTACAAATCAGCTCCTTTTTTTCTCCCCTCCCTAAATCCCTACGAAAGCAAGGCTGTTGTCATTTAAGCTCCACTCTATTTACAACTTGGATATGCCTTAGACGTATGTGAGACACAACAGTGAGGAATGGGAGCAGTGTAGTGGATATGGGTAGCACAAGAGAGACAAGACGGAGACATTGACTTTGCCTGGAAGCATACAGAGTTTCTCCTGGTAAAGTAGAAGAATAACTGGAGCGAATAAGAAAAATTGAGAACGGAGCGCTTGCTGGGCAGCTGATGGTCATATTGATGGACAGCAGCGTCAACAGGGATTTTAGATGGCTATTAGAAATAATGCAGGGTTAATGTTGGAGTCTTTTTTTTATTTATTTTTACAGAAGAAAGAGACGAGCATATCCAGCGTATGGTAGAGACAGGGAAGCATGTATAAGATGCATTTTTCCATCGGGGCTGATTTTGAGTGACAGGTCATAAGGATGGAAAAATGTGTGCTGTGTTTCGTGTGTGTGTGTGTATGCATTACCCCACAGGTAACACATGCGCACCATGTAATTATACTCATTACACGGCAGGCTGTGGATCTGCATGATATGCTAGTAGACACTAGAAAAATATCTGGATTGTTGACAGCATAGTGGCACAGTAGCTGTGACAGTCAACTACATTGTTTATGCTGCAATTACCAAGACTGAATTCAATCAGTCAGGCCAATACACTTTTTTATTGCAATTATGCAAAAGACCTTACAGCTCACTGTGTGGTGAGACGTGATGTGCAGTAGCTTATATTGATTACTTTATTTGTAAAATTAAGTCTTTAAGAAGTCTCTGTCACTCAGCTCTCACTCCTGTATCACATGCAAACACTGCACCCTCATGAAAATAATAACTCTTAATATAATTGATGTAATATGCCACATGCAACAATAAGGTATAACATCTAATCACGTTAAGTAGTCATTGCCAAACTGTAATTAAACTGTTTGAGGCAAATGATTACCAACTCTGATAGAGAATGTGAATACATAATAGGGGTATTGTGGGGGAAAAAAACAAACTAATACCCCATAGCTCAACTTGTGATACCTTTTTTTTTAACTAATACTGACTGCATTGTATCTGTGTTATCATCACATTGACCACATTGTGCTGGGAAAGTACACAAATAACAGCAAGATGAAGCCCTCCTTCACTTTGTTATGCCCCAATACACATTGTAATGTTAACAGCAGGGCCCTGCAGTCTGACTGGGCTAATGGTGTACCATCCCATCAGGCCACGCGCCCAACCAGAACATGCAGAGAGATTGTTCGCATCAAGCCTGTTGGCAAATTAGCCAATGTGCATTAAGCTGTGGCATTATGCTAAAGCTGTCTAAATACTACTATATGCTTAGTGACCAGTGAATGATTGCTGAAGTCCACCCATACTTTCATCCCTCAAGCCTATTGTCTGTTCTCTCTTGTTGGAGTGATAGAATGTGCTTTCACAGACTCTGGTACAATATGAGTTCGGATGAAGGAGGCTCAGGAGAGACATAGAAAGGATAAGCTTGTGGCTACAACATGAAATTCTGTTTTTACTGTAAATGCATTTGATTTCTGTGCTTAATGATCTTCTTTTAGCAAGCTCTTATTTAGTTGGAAAGAATTCCCTGTATAGTTGTCAGAATTTAAATATTAATATTTATAGAGTGGCAGCTGGAACATTTAATGGCAGTCAATAGATCACAGCAGGGGAAGGTATTTTTCACAGCATGATCTGTGATCTGACAGACATTTTTCTTTCACTCTCCTAATTATTTTCGTCAGACACCTACAGAGACTTGCGACACTGTCAGTCTGTTCGCTGACCACAGCTCCTGTTCTTTGTGTAAACTGCTCCAGCATTTACCAGAGACCCACCACTTACACCTGTAGGTTGTCATTTCCTTTCACCTTAATGAAGGTGTTTGTTCAGCTGATGGACATTCTGCTTCCACCTCTCACCTCTACTGTATGTACCTCTCCATAGGGTTACAGTAGTCTTGGTGAGGGTGGGCGTAGACCTATGAAATTGTTAATTTCCCAAAATACATCCCTCTGCCCTCTCACTCACTCTGGTGGGGAAGATCTGGCAGAGTGGTTAGGTGAGGTTAGATGCATTTGCAACAGAAAGTCTGGCTCCCTTTCATGCTTCAGTGACAGCAAATGGAGAAATGCAGTACAGGTATTAAGTGGGCAAACCTTCCAGCTCTAAAATATAACTGGGGTGTTTTCTCCATCCGTACAGCTGATTAGTATGTCATGTTCTTTGTTTTTGTTTTTTAATTACAATTTTATAGAGATTTGTTTTCAAAATAACATGAATTCAGTGTAAAAAAAAAAAAACAGCCAACTTAAAGCTACCATGATCCAATATTAATGCAACGTGCTGGTTTCAGTGTGTTTCTTGCATGCCATGCTCCTAGGTTTTCCTATCTGCTACTACTGTAATGCATCAAATGAAGACAAACGTGACAAAAACCCAAAGAACCACTTTTTCCAAGAGTGACATCACAGAAGACGTTAAACGAGCTGCCACTGTTGTAAGTTGGAGGAAACTTCTCGGCGATCTCCTTACAGGTGCATGCAGTAGGCATCCAAGTGCCAAGCAATTCCAGTTGGATGCTGATTCTCCAACTCAAAAACACATGGAGGCAAAACACATGCAAAAATGAAAACACAAACATTAAGAGACATGTGCCAGCTATAGAATGGCATACAAAACACACTATACCCTACATATCCTGACAAACGAATCTTCAATATAAGGTCCTTAAAAAGACTTTTTTTCAGATCTGCCTCAGCTGGGTCCCATCCTCTCCCAAAACATAAGAACAAATTAACATTGAGGTATTATTTATGTAAACTAGGTACATTACTTTAAAATCTAAATAGTTCTTTCTCACCTTCAAAACTATAAAAGCTTAATAAAGAGTTAGGTTAGACACTGTACATAGAGTCTGTTTGGCTCCCTTGTATGTTCTTGGAAAGAGTATTCTACTCGAGGGTTAAGTTAATTTCATCCATGCAATTTGTTGGATTAATGGGCCTACAGGTACAGCAGGTTCAGTCAGAAGAATAATTGAATTACACGACAAACATCAACTTTGCTCTATTGATTGTTTCTTCCTGTTGTTCTGACTCTGAATTTGCATAATGGGCTATTTAGTTTAGTTTTTGTAATATCTTTAGCGTTCAAAGTCCGACATGCTCCATTTTATCCGGAGAAAGTGATGTGCACGGAGAATTCAAATTCAGTTTTCTACTACAATATATGAGCAAGACACTGAATCCCCAACAGCCCATCCCCAGCCGTGCAGTACCAGTCCCAAGCTCAGCAAAAATTGGGGAGGGTTGTGCCTGGAAAGCCATCCAGGGTAAAAACTCTGCCAAATCAACGTGTGGACAAATGATGCCCTGTGTTGACCCTGAACTCATAGGATAAACTGAAAGGACAAAAAACTAACAAACAAAAACAAACACACACACACACATATATAAAACAATAAAAAATATACTTGTCATAGAGTGGGTTTACAGGGCTTTTGACCTTTTACAGACTGAGTTATCTTAGTTCTTTGTGCTTTATTAACGAGAAATGACATCAAAAGTTTACGTTACACCATGCACTTGGGCAAATTACATATTTTAATAAATTTGTTGTATAAAGAAGCGAATAGACCCCTTGTAGCGAAAAAGACTGTAAAACTCTTGAGCAAAAAGCAAAGATATTAAACTAAAAATGCATAAAAATAAACATAAAAACGAGCAGGGAGAGGGAGGGCTGGGAGGAGCAGAATGGATTGAGGTCAACTCAAGCTCTTGCTTGCTTGCTGCTTATTGTAGCTACAAGTTACATTTTGCAAACAAACAAGCTTTAAATGTATAGTGTGTTACACGATAGAGCTGCTCAAATTACATATATTGATGTGAAAAGCATATGTGCATATTTTTTATAGACACACAACCTGCCACTCAACTCGCCAACAAATAATATTTGTTTGAATGGTTGGAAAAGTGTTTTCTCATCAAACACACCTTTTGGCGATTGTGGCTGAAGATCTCGATTTGAACTCGATCTCGATTTGAACCAGGCCTTCTGATGACTCTTCCATAAAGACTGTTTATGGATCAGTGCTGCACTGTGGAACAGTGTACTACCAATCTTGTGTCAGCTAACCTGTCCCCAGCTTCTTTGCAGTCATACAGGGTTATCTTTATCTTTTTGCCCAGCAGACATTTAATTTCAACATAAAGTTTTCTTAGTCCCCATCCTGTCTTGACTTCCACAGATTCCGGGGTTTGACATTAAACTTTCTATCTGCCCTTTGGGCAAGTAGCTGAGATTTCTTACCTGCCCGACAGCCAAACTTGCTTGTCCAAAATAGAAAATGTAGACCTATTAAAACATTTTTCAGGAATGGGGATTTGGGGACAATTATTATATTTTATTAACATACAATACTTACAAACTGAGAGGTATTAATAATATACAATCTTTGTTTTTCCAAGTTATTATTTCTAAATAAATATCAAAGTTGGGGCACCTATATTCAGCTGGTAGAAATGTGTATCGGACAGAATAATACAACATTCCTAGTCTGACTTTTCACCTTACATTTAACAAGCTAATCAATCTAAAACTGAAGGCCTTGCTAGAAAAATATTATGTTTTCCACTTAAAACATTGGCATCACATCAATGAGAGTAAGGGGCCTTTGAAGAATGAAAGTAAGAAAGTTTTACCAGTCAGAAAATTTCACAAACACATGCCAAACTTTATGGATGTTATGGAGGGATGTAGGCTTTGATGGAGTTGACACGGATCACATTGCGGAGAACTGCTGTGGTTTGGTCATCAATTCTCCTCACATCGAGGCAAAATCATGAGTCTGTTCGAATTTCCTATTCAGCCAACTGGTGAAAACTTAAATTCTTTTAATGTAGTAGAATTTGTCGATTGGTGCTCAATGATCAGCAACACGTAAAGCTACTCTATGAATATTTTCTGCACTTTGTTAACCGCACAGATGTTTTGCCACAACCAATAAGGAATAAAATGACCTGGTCTCTGGTTCTGAAATCAGAGCTTGCGGACACTCAAACACACTGTATGCAGCTCTACAATGAAATAACATCTTAACCAATGTATATAGTTGCAAAAATAGAAAATCCGTACGTAGAGCTAAAATATTGGGAAAATACCCGCAGGCCATCAGATTTATTTTTCACTTGCTCGACCACGCAACTGCATGACACATTCCACTTGCCCCAACATAAAGTTTTCTTGCCCTGGGCAAGCGTTAATGTCGTGCCCTGGATCCCATTATCTTGCTTTAATTGCAGATAGTGTCATTTCAAGCTCAGATTGCAGAATGTTCCAACAAGATTTGAGGAGCCAGAGAATCCATGAGATCTGAGTAATAAGCTGGTGATTGTGAATGACAGTGTAACAAGTCAGTCAAGTCTTGTTTTTGTCTTTTGAAATAAAAAGCCACAAAATAAATACACTTTTTTTTAATGCTTGCTTGCTGCAGGGGGCTTATTTACTTTTTTACTTGGAAAATCAACACTATGAAACTATGTAATTTGATCACAAACGTTTGCATATAATTGTATTTATAGCAAGAGGAGTTCCCAGTCGTGGTCTGTGCTCTAGCCAATGGGGCACAACTAAGTGTGGGCAGCTAGATTGATTGCCGAGATGGCCGGCAGAGACAGAGAGGTTCTAGTAGATTACACAAGGCTTGTCTGAGCTCAGGATTTCCTAGTCTTTTGTTGTAGAACCTGGCTTGTGGAATAGCAGATCAAAAGCTTCACCCGCAGCCTCTCACGTAGCATCATTTACACATCTGTGAAATCCACAATCATAAAGAAGACTATGAAACCACTCCTGCATTCATTAATGTAGAACTTTGACCAGAGACAAAGGTTAGGTGGAGGACAGAAATGGTTGCGCTTTTCGAGCAGCTTTCACAACCGAGTATATGAGCATTCACAATCGCTCATTAATTCTATTTCTACTTTGAGTATTGGTTATTTGCTTTCTTCTTTTCACTCGGGCAAGCTCTCAATTCATTAGCCGATCCTCTATAAATGTATTATTCAATGCTAGATTGGCATTGGTGAAAGCAGTGTGTTTACCATAGCTCATGAAATATGTATCTGTTGAGTGTGTGTGTGTGTGTGTGTGTGTGTGTGTAAGCAGCTGCCTGATGTAGTCATGATGAGGGAGAGGTTTCTGTTGCAGACACAGCCAGTCACTCAAGGACAATTCCTTATAGCTGTTTTTGTTGTGTTGATTGTTGTGTTGATTGTCTTACATTAAAGCTGTGGTGTGCAGTGTAGATAACAGATTTACTTCAGGCTATGTTTCTGTATCAGGATTGACTTTTTTTTTTTACTTCCACATTAAATGATAAGTGTTTCAACATGTGTTTCTGAATGCTAAAGCTTCCTAACGGGCTAATATATGGTGGAAAAGGGGAAAAAGTAATTCCAACATTGCAAACACACACACACATGCATATGAGATACTAGCAGCCAACTATAACAAAATGACCAGATTTGTTAAAGTAATACTGAGGCCAGGACATTCATAAAGAGCTGTTTGCTAGATGTCAACTCGAGTAATTATGGTAGAGCCGGCATGGCTGAAACTATATTGAAGGGTCTAATGGTGTCTATGGAGAAAGAGCAGAGTACAGGTCTTTTTTTATTTATTTTTTTCTCAGATGAAGTGGCAAACCACAAAGATGAATGATTGCTTTCTCTGCAAACTCCTGGGCTCATGGGTTGATTTAATTGAGTTGAATTAAACCTAAGCCAGGTAGAAATGGAGACAGAGAGAAAATCTATGCTGTCGATCTATAAAAGCCTTTAGGGCTTCGATCTGGATTACGCAGATTATTTTCCTGTCTGGTCACAGTCACACTTCATCCCTATCCCTGGACTCTCCCTGTATTCCTTAGTTACACATTGTTTAGGTGGAGCATTGATCCTTGGCCTCCTCCACTAGCATTAGATCTGACCTTACTGGGAACATAACCACATTATCAAGTTTGTTAGCATTTTTTGTAATGCATTTAATCCAAACTCATATCTGCTGATGTATCCTGAGTCTGAGATGGTACACGAAAAGTTACCTAACACTAATAATAGTGTACATGTTGTGTTTTTCTGGCAGAGTGGAAGAGACACTCCTGTGGAGATGCGTCTGCCATACGGTGCATCTACTATAAATACAGCCTGCTGACTGTAAAGTAATTTCATTGACGTAGTTATCCAATATGGTAAATGCTTCACTTCCTGTATATGCTGAGAAGCAGCAGTGAATGACCACAAGGCCAAGGATACAGCAAACCCAGAGAGTCTGTTCAGGACATATTTAATGTTGAACCCAAACCAAATACTGCTAAATGTTATCATAAAGACAATACAAAATATCGCTTTACTTACTTGAGACGCGAGAAAACAGTGACATTGTTGTAAATTTCTCAGGTCAGTTGGATGCCAATAGCACTAAACACTTTTCTGTAAAATCAAGCCAGCTTTTTGCCAGTGCTGAATGTAAAGCTGTTTGTCTCTGTCGCATGTGTTCCAGGAAGCTCAGCAAATCATCTGATAGTGTTAAATGGAAATTAAAAAAAAAAAAAAGGCATGCAGTAATTCAGTGATCAGCAGATGATTGTAGGCATACGTTGCTGCCTGCCAACAGGCACAAGGCAGAGCTGCCAAATCACCCTTAAAAGGAAGTCTGAGCAAAGGGGCTTATCTCAATGTGTTGGTCTTTCTCAGCTCCAGCACGCTTCTCCATATGTACACAGAGGCTGGGGCATGATCTCATGCGTCTTGCTTTGTCTGTATTTGTCTTGGTGTCTTTATTGTGCTCTCTCTGCTCTGTGAACACTCTCTCTATATTTTTTCTCTCTCGGTTTCATCGCTGCTTCACCCTGTTGCTTCGCCTATTACTCTACTTTCTATTGTTCCCCCACAGCAGGATTGTCGTCTGAGAAATCACCTCCTCTTCTGGACAAATTTAAGATGACGTATTGAAAATGCTATTATTAGCCAATGTCATTTGAGCTTTTCTTTGAGTAAAGCTGCTTATAGGCAGCGGATAAAGCCATGCTGTATATTTACCTGCTACATTTCAGTCCATCTTTGTATTGTGACACTACAGATGATACACAGAGAAAAAAGCGAGTTTATTTTATCCTGCTATGTTTATCTTAAGTTAAACCTACACTGTTAAAAGCTATGCTGTAAATTGGCCAGAGCCACTATCTGGCTTTCCTGTTAATCAAATTTCTTAAGTTTAAAACCAAACTACAGGAGCATACAACACACAATCGGCACAAGTATCAGTGGAAAATATTATTTCCCCAGGCTTTTTGTCAACTCACTACATATCTTTTTATTATTCATTCATTCTTTCTTTCATTATTCAATTTAAAACGACTTTTTAAAAGACTTCATTAAATAATAAAATCTGATTTTCTTATCGGTTACAGTTTACACAAATACTTTGGTCAGATGAACTGAGGGTGCACACTTCGCCGTCAGTAAGGGCAGACAGCTGTAGTGGCATAGGCAACAGTTTCAACACCCACTCTCAGTAATATGCAGGACATTTTGTGTAACGTATTGTACAGATAATGAAAAAATACACACGTAATAAACAAAAGACAATAATTATGAGTTAAAAAGTGATCATCATTGTGAGATTCAAAAATTCAAAAGAGCATTTAAGGATATAACTTAAAATAAAAAAGCAATAACATCTAAAATTAAATCTTATCACTTAACATAAAAAGGAGAAATACTAGACTTAATAAAATAAATGAAATTCAACTACTCTGGCATAACAATTATTCTCTAGGCCCGAATTCAAACATCATTTCTCTCCCAAGAAGTTTTTGAAGGACGATGTGATGTTTCAATAAGCTGCCAGGTGTGGTCCCCTGAATCAGATATTGGATTGTTGACTGACAGTTGTTCTAACTCTGATTATAACATTAGGGTGGAGAACCAATGGATCTGAAAGTAGTCTGAATCGCAGAGAAATCGCTCAACTGGAATTAGACACATTCATAAGAGCTGCTAATGAGCCACTTGGCTTTTAGCTTTTAGTCAAAGTACACTCTGACACAAGTAGATCAGGGGGTAATGAAAAGAGCATTTAATAATGAAAGGACTTGTGGTTACTGCTCCTCTGAGTGGCATGGGGCAGATATTGTCCAGAATGGGCAACAGATGCCTACAATGTGCGTGTTCAGTTTCCCACACATGGAATAAATAATGTTAGTTCACACAGTGTTCTGTGATGCTACCAGGTACTTGGATGCAGAAATAATGAATTTGGCTTCACAAACAACTTCACTAAAATTGTACCAGGACACCGTTAAAGGTAGTTGAACTGCACTTTTTCAAAAGAATGTGTGGTCATTCTGCCTCAGAATCAACTGGTACTTCGGCGTCCAACTGATTTAAAAACGAAAACAGAGAACATTTCACTTTTGTGTGACAGTACAGAGGATGTTTCTATTTTGCCTTTTGAGTTGATGTAATATTAAAACTAAAAATAAGAAAATGAAATCTTATGCTAAGTGTTAATAGAGAAGATTGTGACTGAAGTCTTTGTAAATGCAAGCAAATACACAGTGAACTCTGGCTTCTAACTGCATTTGACTGAGTTTTTAAGTGTTGTTAGTTTGCAATGCATGTGCACTCCCTTGTCTATTGGTTGTTGTGTTTTCCTGTTTTAACGTGTGTGCATGCTCCCAGAGGGGAAACAGGCTGTGTGGGGTGTTATCAGCTTCTGCAGAGGGTGACAGCTAATCACCAACCCTGACAAACACTGGGGGGGGGGGGGGAGGAGAGGGAGATGTGACAAACGAGAGGGAAAGCGGAGATGGTGCTGGGCAGGGGGATTGGCATTTGAATTCCACTGAGTAACCACGTAGTGCTTCAGATCCTGTCATCACAACCTCTGTATGAGTTTGTGTGGTTATCCAGCTCAGGTCCAGTCTCCCAACTGGCCCACTGACAACTAATAAACCCCCCATCAGTATAGGTACACACCAAGAGAGGAGGCCACTGAGAAAACATTGCAACAATTCTCAATGAGTTGAATACACCTTTGTGTTTGCAGCCTCTGTCAGCAGTGGCTTTGATCTCCTACCTGCTGCTTGTAAATTCTCAGCCTCATGGAGAATAACTGCAGTCGGGTTTGGAAGCCTCGTTTATTGCTAAGGAAAGCTCTTTCCAATTGGTACTTTCTCAGGTGTAAAGACGTCAGCACTTACAGTATTCGCTAACCCTGCCATTAATCGTACCCGGAGTCTGCGCTATTTGCATTTGTAGACTGTTTGGCTTGCAGATGGGCTGATGCGTGCTGAGTTAGTATGAGCTGCTGGTGTCGCCTGTTGACACAGAGATCAGAGGGCTGTGAGAGATGGAGAGATGCTGTCGTGATATGGTGGCAAGCAGGCTGCACTGGGAGAGAGGAAGAAAGAAGAGACAAGACAAGGCTCCAGTCTGGTTTTCAAGAATGGGTTTTAGGTTGATGCATTACCCTTAGCTGCTGTCATTTATCGACACTGGTACCTATTATCTGCAGGACAACAGACAGAAAAAAACTTCACCGTGGAAATTTACGAAGCAAATGATTGCCAGTATGGTGTAGCGGATGTTCTTTATGATCCTGGGATATTTAGTTTAGACATTGTAAGGAAAATGAACCATGTTTCTGTTTGATTATCTGTAGCAGGGTTGAAATATTTCTTTTGTTTTCATGGCAGTCTAGTGGCTTCCGCCATCTATGTGGCTTCTGGACTCCCTGCTGGAGCCGGTGTGGGTGGCATTATTCGGACCAACTGTCGGCTGTCTGTGTAGCTGTGATGGCTGTCGTGCTGTGGGCCTCCATACAGGGAGACCCTCATCTGCTCACAGTGTCACACCTCTCACCACTTTGCTCTCTCTATCTGACCCTGTCACCAAGGCACAGAGTGACAGATACAAGGAGAGAGAAACCGTGCAGGAGACAGAGAGAGTGGGTGGCATATCCTTTTAGATGCCTGCATAGCTGAAATCCTCGCTAAATAAAATCAAAGATAGCTGTCAGATGCTTTTACCGAGCACACTGCTTGAGAGTACGCAAATGGCACTATCAGTGGAGAAGTCAAAGGTCCACAGCTACTCAAGAATTGAGGTTGTCATTCATGTCTTTAAGCATCCAGTCTAAGTGGTAGCAGTCTGTTTAACAGGCATAGCTTACTATCAGATGGCTATTTGGTTGACTATATTTATTATAACATTTTTTTTTTTCATGTTATTTCTCACACGTTGATTAATACCCCAGCGCTTTATGGGATTTTTTTGTGGAGCATCGAGCAGAAATGGAGAACACTGTGTTGATGAATCTTATCCACAGATGGCTTGTGGTGGTTTGGTGTGGGTGACCGCAGAGCATCTGTGTTTGAGTGTGCGCGCGTCTATACGTGTGTACTTGTGTTGTTTTGGGTGCTAATGACAGTTGGCATTTGGCCACTATCAGTGGATCGTTAATTAGTATTGAGAGGTTTGGGGGAGAAGCACAGATTCCCCTCCATCTCTCAAACAGATGTGTATTTGATCTGCTAACCCAGCTTATACACACACACACGCACACACAAACACACGGACACAGTCCAGCCGTTGCAACTCTCTGACATATGGGAATGTCTATAAGCAAGTGCCACTCAGCATGTTAATATTTACAGCAATAGATCCAACCTCAGAAAAACATCAGGGAGTAGAATGTGGATCATAGCTAAGTCTGTAAGAAGCCTGTCAAAGTCAAGTAATAAAGACCTAACAGACAATAGCAAATAATGATAAATAGACTGTAGGGCTACACGATGTGTCATTTTAGCATCATCATCACGAACTGCATCCCAGTATGTGTAATGTTTTTGTTTCTTGAATTAAAAAAAAGGAAGCTTGCAATGTTCAGAGAAGTGTGCCTGCAATTTTACCTTCTCCTCTACTAGTTCCAGGAGGGCAACGTTTTGGAACATTGCAGTCTAACTTTAGGACCACTGTCTCCTGTTTAACATGAAGCAGCTATTTATTCACCGCCATTAAAACAAACACACCCAAATTTACAGCAAAAATGGGAAAAAAAAGAAAGAAAATTATTAATGTACTTAATTTTTTGTTTTATATTTGCTAGTAAGTTTGTTTGATGTATTTATTGCTTGGTCTAAATTTCCCCCGATTTCTTGTGAGAAAAGTGGGAAATCTAAAGTTCCTAAGACTAAGGAGAAATCAAAAAATGTTTTTTATTCTACCCGAACCCCAAAATATAAAATCTTCTATAATGTTAGCACATATATAATCAACGTATTCTCATATTTCAGAATCTTTAATCATTAGATGTTTTTTTTATTTTGTGGTGATCAATTACAGTTGTATTTTCATGATCTCATTGTTATTTGCTTGATACAATAGTTTTATAATCAGATATTGTTTACATAAAACAATTACAAAACAGAAAAATGTTAAAATGTGAAAATGTTTCTCTAACAGAGAGGGTGATTGGGGGGCAAGACAGAGCGAGGAAATGACTAAACTTAGAGGATCCATTGTTCTCTAAACACAGTAATGAAAAGAACTTTGTTTATGTTTTAAATCCAACCTTTAACAAATCTCTACGCACTCACACAGACTGGAGTAAAACATTATTATAGCTCTCACTAATGTCAATGCCTTTGTCTATTCAGTTAATTGTGGCATAGCTGTCCGGATAGAATTGCTCTGTGACCTTTTAGTATTTTTATTTCTGCAGCCCTTATATTTGCTAAGTGATGGTATTCTGACTGATTAGCGCACCCTCATACCCTCAGACACACACACACACACACACACACACACACACAGACGCACGGTATTACAAAACACAATGTATTCACTCCCAGTACCCCCACTCCCATTGTTCTGCTTTATAACACTGGGAAAGGAGCATCAGTCAAGTATATTAGCTGGATCCTATTACTGTCACCAGATTGCCTCTCTGAGCCATCTTAAAGAGCCCCCAGACAAAACTTCCTGTCATGTTAATCCAAGCTTTAATAAATAGAGGGATGTGTAACCATATTCAAATAGGGGCTCTTGTATTTATGCTGACAAAGAGAGACGGGCTATCACAAAATGACAGATGAAAGTGTTTTGCATGAAAAGGAGGGGGAAAAAAAGTTTTTTTTTTATCAGTGCTTATTCTCTCCTATTCTAGGAGAAATGTCAAATTATTGAAATGGCCTTAAAAAAACCTTAAGCCTAATCTAAGTAAAACACTGCAGGTATTAGTGATGCTGGTCATTGTGAGTGAAATGAATGTTATTCAGCTCCAGCTTGCAGCTCATTTTATCCCCGTTGCTCACCTACAGATATAAAAGTACACAATACACACGTTCTCTCCTAAGAGAGATTTATGTTCATCCGACCTGTGAAAATTAGAGCATACTGTCATTGAGCGCTTTCACTGATAGATGAATACGTGAATACAAAAAGTCTTTTTATTTATTTTTCTCGATGGTCATTGAAATGCATTGCAACAGCGAGTGTGGCATTTAGTTAAAGCTTAGGCAATGGCACAGCTAAAGCAAGAGCCCTTTGCATTCTTGAGTATTCTCATCCCCAACAAAGAGAGCTGAAATCGACCCCTCGAATTCAAGGCCATCTCTTAGATTCACATATGGCTCAGAGCAAAGACACTATTTCACAGGAAAATGCTCTCTTTCAGACCAGGTTAATTTCTAGCTAGTCACTTTTTGAATCTAGAAAAAGAAGAAAGCCCAGCTAAGCCACTATTTCACAGATTTACATGTCTGTGTATTTAACTTTGCTGTGCAGAGACACTTGATCTCATTAATAAGCTGATTGAATGTGAACATTTGTGACTGAAATGTTCCATATTTGTTGAGCCTGCATGGGTTTCCCTGGTGCCTGGGTACCTGCAGTATTATAAGAAGTATGATACAGCTGCCAGTGTCAAAAATCACATGACAAAAATATATTTTACACTGCGTGAGGACCTTATCTTAAAAGTAAAATTATGTGTGATGGTGCATAGGTAATAGTATTCAGGTCAGTACCCATTAGTACTGGAAAATAGTAATAATATTACAATAAAATAGTAATTTTGGTGTAATTGATATACAGTATATTTTAATTTGCACTAGTACTCTGTTTTATTGCTATTGGTATTTTGTTTTGATAGTGACAAATACATGAAAACTAAAAGATGTGGATTGTGAAAAGGCTGAAAATTTTTTCTGAAAAAGTGAACTGAAAAGATTTTTAGTGAATCACTGAGGCAAATCACTGACTCACCCACAATGCTTATTTTCTACATTTTGATTTTGACAGGAGTTAAAAATTTGAAGCCCTATATATAGTGAGGAAGATGTACCCAAAGCAAGCAGGTTGCAACAATTAAACTATACTATGTAGGAGAAAGTTTTCTATTTATTTATGGGAGGTGCTTTATGAATTTAAATGTTTGGCATATGTATTTACGTAAGGTGGTTCTTAGAGGGAGTGTAAACATTGGTAGCACATTTTTGTCTCAGTTACTAAAACTTATTTGCACACTTTTCTTTTTGTGCAATGGGAATTTATAAAGCATTAACAGATGAAGAGACAGACAGTAAAAGAGTTTTAGATTGTCAGAATATATTCATTATAAGCACATTAATTGTTAACCTTTAATAACAACATTTACACAATGCATATTTGGACATTATTTTATTTTAATAGGCAACTAGAATTTTACAATGACTTTTCCAGTTTATTCTTTTTCCCGTTTGCAACCTCCTTACATGTTTAACACATTCCCTTTTTTAAATGATCCTCTTCACAGGGTTACTTTCTGCAACATAGTTTCATGCAACTTCCCCTTATCCGCTGACTTTTTTCTGGCCTCCAGTCATAAGTTATATTTACATTAACAAGGAGGGAAGAAGTGGCAAATTGAGTAAAATGTCTTCCACATATTGGACGTTCGTGTGTGTGTGTGTGTGTGTCAGGTAAAAGAGAAATCTGATTGGCTTTCCAGGAGAAGGGATATCATTTTAAATAAGTCCTCCGTGTTAAACTGTTTGCTCTAGGGCTTAGGGATTGCTCACCTCTCCAAATACTATTTTAGCTTGAAAGCACAATATTTCCCAGCCTGTGCTTTCACATGGGAGAATGAGGGAGGGCCCTGGTGCAGCAGTTTCATGGAGGTGGCTTGCAGGCATACTCCATTCTGACAGAATGAGGAGGCACTCTGCAAGAGTGTGGCGGAGAGGAAAGAGGCCCTATTAATAAAATGACTCCATAATGGGTAGTTCCCTGCAGCTTGGCGAAAGAAGACAGGCGGATTGATGGACGAGGCCAAGGCCGAGTTCCTCAAGCATACTGAGCTCAACTGTGTGGACATGCCTCTATGGGGCTGAACGGAAAGCCAGACCCCACATCATACTGAAGTCCCATTCATATAGGAAGCAAGAACCTTAAAGATGATTTTCTGCTTTGTGTAAAAGGGTCAAAGTGGCAGTTTTAAATGAGCCACACATCACATCTTACGCTGGCTTTATGCTATATGAAGGTCTCAGACTCCGTCTCAAATTGTACAATAGGCTCTATACAGATGGCTGATTTGGAAAATGGATCGAGAAAAGATCTACCTTAATTGTAATCGTATGTCAAAGTAAGAAAACATGGTCATCAAAGTTCCTTAGTTGACAGTAGTACAAATGTACTGTATAATGAACAATTGGAATTGCTTAAGTGTGTTACACAATAATATTTACCAGAAATATTGTTTGTTTCCGAGAACATGATGCGTGAATACAAATCGTTTGGGGTTTTGGTTTTATTTTATTTATTTATTTTATTTTTTGAGGCTGACCTGGGCAGTGCTAGAGATGTGCTAGTAAAATATTGTTTTGCCACAATAGTGTTACCGATCTGCCCCAACTATATAGCAGCCTCCTGAAGGCATCACTCTGTCATCCTTTCATTACACTTCTTTGCGACAGTACATTGATTAGAGTGGCCTCAGCATGACTGCCTTTTTAATTGTGTATTTGTGGAACTGAAAGCTGTACAGAGCTCCGTGGTATGAATCTGTGCTAACCATTTCAACAATGCTCTGAGGCATTCCGTGACACACAAAGTTCATTGTTAGACTATACATCAGTTTGTATCACCATAGCGACCTCTTTGGATGCCGAGCAGGGGACCTCATAAATATGTAATCCTGACAGATTTGAGGAATAGTCTTCCTCAAGTGTTCCTCTCAAGCCATTTTGTTAATGTCAACATGAAGGAAAGCTACTGTAATAAGTGTCGACATTCAGCCCATAGTGTATATCATTAATAATTACATACACAAGAATTTCTGATGGCTGGAAAACCCTTTAATATTATTTTTCTGTCATTCTATCTTTTTTGGTGATTAGGTATAAAAGAGACGAATTGTGCATGTGACCAGTGTTCTTATTGTATTTTTACCTTTATTTATACAGGGTGGATTCACTGAGAGGAATTGTCTTTTTCAGGATCTCCCCGATCACAATTTACACACTCACCCCTGGAAGTTGCCCAGTGCGACCAGAGTCTGGTCAATGACTGTTGAGCACATTCACTGGGCCAGTTGGGGTTAAGGGCCTTGATGAAGAGCAGCAAAGTGGTGCTGTAAGGGAGGAGACATATTTTCATATGCACCACTCAGATTGTTATGCTGGTGGATGTGGGACTGTACCAGCAATGTTCTAGCTACAAGTTTGCTTGTTGGAGCAATGTGCGTTGTTCGTAGTCTAATCCTATACACCATCTAATATAACAGGCGTGTTTAAATTCCTCAAATGGGATTTTCTATTATTATTTTATACTGTGTATATAGCCAGGGTGTGTCTGAGGTTTCCAGTCTATCTATACATTCAGTAGTGCTACTAATATAATAAAAAAAAAGTAAAATAGCTTTAGCAATCAGTATGCAAATTGATATTAGGTGAAAAATTATATTTATAAATCAGTTGAAGAATCTAGTCTTGTTTGAAGAAACTATAAAAGAAACCTATTTACTGTAAGAAAAATAAAGAGGAATGGGCGAGAGCGAGACAGAGCAGACGGCAGATAAGTGCCACTTCATCCTACATCACCGTGCTTTTTTTCTATCTGTGTGTGATGTGCATGTGTGTGTTAACTTTGCACTCTAGCAGTGCATTTTTATCAGTTCTGCTGAGGGTTGCCACTCATCCATTATAATAAGGAACATTTCTTTTGGGGGAAAAAAAGAGGTTTTGTTTCAGATTAAACATTGCTTGTCTTGGCCTCTACTGTGGAACTGAAAAAGTAGCTCGTCCATCCAGGGCTCACGGTTAAGAACAGTGTCCCTTTTGCCCCCTTGTGTAATTGGAAGAGCTTATAGGGAGCTAAAATTTTGCCCTCTGCTCCTTGTTAAAGATCCACTTGTAAAAGCGCTCAAGCGTGGATGCAGCACATTGCAGCTCAACGTTCCCAGACAATGATATAGATTTGCTCTACAAAAGAACAATCGAAATGGTTGTCACAAATTTGTCCATTGTCACCCAGTCGCTATCATTTCTCTGTTAATTGCCATCATTGTAATACAATATTAGATGCTCTACACTGTAGTGGGACTGTTGATAGAGGGGCGATGGCAGCTCAAATTTCTTCTCGACCATGACCTTTGTCTGTCATAATGATAAAAATGATAATAATAATGTGATTCTTCATTGATCCCTGTAGGTATTTATCTTTTTTTAACCTCTTTTACCTCCTCTACAATGGAGGGTTGGTGCAGATCCAGCTACAGACTGGTACCGCTTTAAGAAGGCAGAGATTCAGACTCTTGCTCAGAAACACTTCAAGAAAACAGATGGTTGCCAGCAAGGGGACTTGGGGCCCTCCAGTTGAATAGTGATCTTTGCTCAATATGGGATTCTTTTCTTTCAGAGTGCATATTTGAATTTTATTTATTGTGACTCCAGAGATTCGAGTTGTCCCAGTAGACAGTCATATATATTGTTACCTGGCAGTTAGTGCCGCACAATTAATCTAATTTAATCTAATTGCAACATCAGCGTGCACAATTATATAACAAAGACTGTGATTTAATTAAAGAGGCTAGATAATGCTTTTTGTGATCTGGTGTTTAAAAAATGTTTCTGTAAAGGTGATTGTCAATATGACACATAAGCCCTTTTCAGACATGGGACACTTCACATCAGTCAGTTAGACATTATTAGACATTAAAACTTCCCATGACCACGAGACAGTATGTGTGTGATATCTGCCAGACACGCAAAATGATTTAAGCTGAGGTCAAAGTTAACCAGTGAGAAGTGTGGTGGGAAAAACAATCGGATTCTAAAGAGTCAGTATCCCAAATTGAGGTGTTCGTTAGATTTTATACCACAGATGCTGCTAGCTGGTCAAAAACAAAGCTGTACAAAGCTGGCCAATTTTTGTATTTCAGTTTACAAACATTTTTTGTAAACCAGTAGTTTATGTGGTTTTGTTGACGTATATGATATTAAACCTGGTGTCTATTCATTAATGTGGCTGCTGGCCACACTTGTGCCATGTTGGAACTAACAGATATGTTAGGTTAGACCTAGAACTCTTGCGCCACAACTTTACTGAAAAAGGACCAGGTTGGGCATTAAGACGTGAAGCTGACACGCTCAAATGCTGCCGTATTAACTTTAAGCAGTGATTGATTAAAAGACCTATAGTTAAAAGCCCAAAGCTTTATGTGAACCTATGTTCACATGCTCTCTTTAAGTCCAGGTCTCTGTGTGATCTATCAGCTCGGGTGTGATCAGTTTTTCCTCTACACACATAAAAGGTACGACCATAGGTAGATCTCTGGAAAAGATCATAAGGAAGACTTATGAAAGCTGGTCAGTCACAGCAAAGTGGGCTTGGGGAAGGTGTGCCTTAAACACACGGGAGCTAAAATAAATCGTTTGACTACCTCAACCAGATGAGCTGCCACAGAGCAATTGAAAGATAAAAAAGAAAAAAAAAAGTCCTTGTTTTATGAAAAACCAACCGTATAAAGCATATGCTTTCGTTAAACAGCAGCTAGCATGTCTGTTCTGGAATAAAGGGGACAGGGAGCATCTGCAGCAGCTTTGGGAGTCATTATTATCCAAAACATTAAATGGATGCAGGTAACTTGTTGAAACTTGTTATATTTGCTCCATCAAGTGTAGTAAAGTTTTTGAGTGTGTGTTGCTGAGCTTCTCATTTTTTTTTGCCCCATGTTCGTGGATCTGTTACACTAACATTAGTGTGCTGGTGATGGGGTCAGAGTATTACAACATCCTCCACCATCGCCTTAGATGTAGGAAGTTACAGACCCATTTTTTGACAGCGGTAAATCTAACAAAAGTTTTCTCTTCTGTGGCTGTGGCTCCTTGACTATCTGTGTTCACTGTGTGGAAGGCAGCAGCATGTTCAGCATGACTGATCAGTAGCCAAAAGAAAGTGTGGATGATCAATCAGCAGCTATAAATAGGTGTGAATGAGCTTTGAAACAATGAGCAACTACTTATTGCCATTGTTTTTCCTAGTAAAAAGTTAAATTCAACTTGACTGTTTGGGTGATTTAAAGTGTTTTAAACTAGTTTTATTTTTATATTGCACATTGCAATGTTCTCCACCATCCTAAATATGTGTAACATATTACATCACACTACTGCTCGCTCAAGTTGAATATTGCAGTTTTAAATTAGTTAAGAGATGATTTTGGAAAGCATTACTTCTTATATAATATTGCAGGTCTCATGTACTAACTTAATATCTTTCAGCACATTACAATTGTCATGTCAGCATGCACAGTTTAATTTTAAATGACACAATTAATACTGCAGCCATGTAGTTTATCCCAAATATGTAAGCGGTTTTTTGCAGTTGGCACATATTGACAAGAGTGTTTTGAAAGCCATTGGAAATGGTCTTCTCTTTTTAAGCATTGCTTACCATTCAAACAGCACACACTGTGCCTTGGTGTTGGTTTTGTAAGGTAAAAGGGAAGTTCCCAGCAAGTGTAATGGATGAAGGCAAAAACGAAACCTTTGTGAACCCCATACAACAAGCGAAAACCCCGCCGGATGCCAGCACAAAAACAGAGCCCAGAGTCTCAACAAAAAAATGGGCATAACCAGTCCCAGGTCACTATCTGTGGCTCGGGTCTCTGTTCTTTTGGCATCAGATATGATCTATATCTGTGTCATCCCCAAATTGCAGGACCGCTCCTTTGCTAGCCTTTAGCTTTGAGCTGAATGGAAATGTGCATTTGACACCTTTCTAAATCACTGTCATAATTCATTTCCAGAGCTCTTAAATCTCCCCCTGCACCCTCTGCTGTTTTTCTGTCCAATTCCCCTTTATTGGTACCTGTAATACATAATTCATGAATCTATTTTTTTTTCTTCTTTTTTGAGTTTTCATGTATGTTCCTGGGGTTGTTCAAAACATATGGGTTGCACTTGAACTGAAGTTTAATTTCATGCTATGTGACAGGGACTGGATATGTCTTTTATCCTCGGGATGTTAGACCAGGTTGATATAGAGCATCACTTTCACATTGCTCCTAAGCTGACTGCCCACATGCAGGTTTTTGCACTTAAATCTATCTCCATCACACCTCACACTTTCTGGTTTTTATCAAATTCTCACTTCAAAATTAGCACAAGCACACTCAAATAGTATGCTGTGCTGAGGTTCATCTAGAGTCATCTGACATATGCGGCTTAGCTTCATTGCTTTGAAATTAGTTACACCACATTCTTTAGCATATCAGTACACCCCTTCAATATGCTTTAAGTTTGTAGTGTGTACGACTTGTAGTGATCTGTTAGCAGAAGTGGAATGTAGCTTTCAAATCTATGCTTTTATTAGTTGCATTTTTGTTCAGCTTAGAATGATGCTTTTATATGTACATTAGGAGCAAAGCCTCCTTTTCACAGTTTGTCACATTTTTCTACAGTTTCTATGAAGTAGAAATTAGTCGTTTTTATGTTGAAGCAGCTGCTTGAATCTTTTTGCTGGTCTGTTGTCCAGATAGAATTTGTTTTACGGGACACATTTGAAACACACCAATCACATTCCAATAACTGTCTCTCTCTAATTCTCAATACCGAGGCTGACGAAATAATGACTACCTACAAATCCCTTTAACTGTTTTTTAAACCGTGATAATTAAGCAAAAATAACTGTTATGAGGTAAATGACAGAAATACATCTTTCACATTACAAAGTAACAAATCTTCTATAAACGAAGCTTTTGTTTCTTTTTTGCATGATATGGCCCACTACATGTTTGATTATCGCCAAAATATTGTTTACTTACGTTTTCAAGAAGGCACAACAGTGACACACTCAGATAACTATAATTGTAACTTTATACGTGATACGAGACACTTAATTTCTGTTACCATGTAGTGATTGTTACTGCTAATGCTGTTGGTGTCCTTTACATTAAAAGGACTCACTTTTCAAAAACACCAGGTGGCTCTTATTAACAGCCACGGGAAGAAATCTCTTGTCACTGAACTTTGCAGTTGCAGATGATGACATGACAGCTGGTGGACATTGTAGTGTCTCTCACACTTGATACAGAGGGGTGAGGTGTGGCAGGTGTTGCCTAACCATAACTAATGAACCCGACTCTGCATTTTACTTTTCAAGCACTTTACAGTGTTGCTTCTCATTCACCCTTTCACACACACTCAAACACTGAGGCTGGTACAAGCTGCTCACCTGACCCACCAGGAGCAACTTCAGTTTAGTGCCTTGCCCATAGACACTGTGACATGTCCAAAGACAGGTCCATGGATGACTACTTCCTACCAGCTGACCTCAAACTGACCTGAGTTAATATGTAGTTAAAGATGCTCCGCTCAAACATTTATTTCACATACCAACCCACCCACATGCATTCACTGCCTGCCAGTACTGGAAAGTTTAAATTGGTACTGCCACTAGTACTTGCACTGCACTGCCACTGTCACTGTTAGTACTACTACAGCTAATACTGCTGTGAGTGTTGTTGGGAATATTGTGTAATATCAACGTTAGTCATGTTATCATGTATTTGTTGAATTGGTTCAATACGAAAGATATCACAATTTTTGTTCTTGTTTTAGACGGCACCTTTTTTTTGTAGCGGAACAAGAGCCTCACAAGCATTGTTACACAATTGTTTAATGGATATACAATTTTAGCTAATACCTGCATATTAAAATTGCAAAATGGGATTCACAGAAAGGGATCAAAACAAACAAACAAACAAAAAAAAAAGCATGTCTGTATTGACTCACTGCCATCTGAATTGTAAATAACAGTTAAATTGCTGGAAAGCCAACAATTCACACACCTAATATTCTCCTGTCAGCCCTTGTTTTAGGACGAGGTTATTTGACGCAGAAGTGTTTGCTGAAGGTTTAGTTAAAGAGCTGCCCAGCCTTCTGCCCCCTGACTGTATTCTACCAGCCTCCTCTTTTTAAGTGGTCATGGACTATTCCAGTGCATTCCACGCTGAAATAGACTTTTGCGCTTTTCTTCATTGTCACAAAAGGCCAGGCACTTCGCTGAAGTTCCCATTCCCCTTTTACATAGTGATAAGACAGCCATTATCCTTTGAACCTTTCTTTTCACCAAGCCGGGAGAAAAGGAAGAGTGAAAGAGAGGGAGGAGGAGGACAGAGAAAGATTTCTTCCCTGAGGTGAGCCTGGCCTCACCTCTGTGTGGTGGGCTTTTTTGTGAGCAGTGAAGAGGTCCTTAACCTTCTATCAGATGGAGGCACACAGTTGTGTTCTGCTTGAATAACTACATTGAAAAGCCCTGAAGCACAGGAGATGGTTCTATAGACACTGCAAGTGGCAAAAAGAGAGAGAGACAGAGTGAGAGAGACAGACACTAGACTGTGTTGTATGACCTGCTGGAGTGTGACCCTCGCATGATGTGCACATTCTTTGTTAAAGTGCCCATCAGTGCATCACTGTGAATCTATGTTTTTTGTTGTATGGGTCTCTATGACTGGTTGCTCCTCCTCTAATAATGTCACAACAAAACAGTCACATAATGCACTTTTTAAATAGGCATCACTTCAGTTTACAAATCATCAGTCCCTGCTCTCAAACTGCAACAGCAATACTACACATATTTGTAGTATACATATTTGAATGTCATACTGGGCTCATGGTACTTGGCGGCTAATGATACTGGAAGATGTTTCCATAATTCAAACCAATCCGATTTCATTTTTCCCCTCCACTGTTGCCTAGGGGCTTGCTCTAAGGGGGGCATTGTTGGGTTTTCTCTATACATCTTTATAGTCTTGCCTTGAGATGACTTTGTTGTGAATTGGCGCTATCTAAATAAAGTTGACTTGAATTGAATGTGGTTCACAAGATAACTTGTGAAGGTTTAAGGAAAACAGTAAATGTAGTTATACTTACCCAATAGAACAAACGTGTTACACACAGACAGAAATTACAAATTGTGTTATGTTGTGTCCATTATTTTTGGTGGTGCTCGCGGGTATCATTTTACATTTTGATGAGTTTTATCACAGCACCCGATCAATCAGAGTAGACTTGACAAAATTGTTACAAATTAATCTCTGTCATAACAGTTATGTTTGAAGGAGGCCCATCCATTTCTTTGATTCTTGGATAAAAAAAGCATTTTTCTCGGCTGGCCATTTTGTATACACTTTCCACTAATGCATTCAGCAGCGACTCTTTTGGCTGTTTCAATATTACTGATGTTATATGACAGAAGTCAAATGCTATAAATTTCCGTCTCCCATGTAAATGATCACAGGCTGTCAGCCACGCTTGTCAAATTAAACGTTTACCGTAGCTGGTAAACATGCCATTCCATCTTTGCTCGGCAGTGGAGCTTTCACGCTGTCAAAAGTGGAGACGTTATAACTGCTTCGAGTGTTCCAGCCAGTAAAAAAAAAAAAAAAAAAAAAAGATTTGAATCAAAGTTTTCCCACATTGTAAATATCTGACTAGGTACTGAACGTAAAGAATGTAGAAAACGGTTCCGAAATTTGTTCATGTTCTTTAAACTCAAGTAATAAAATCATAAACCTCTGTACTACTAATTCTCAATTATCTCAATTCTTGTTACGTTAATGTAGTTTTCATTAGATGGCCTGGGTAGGATACACAACATTATGAAAACTGCTGATGTAGGTGATATTTCTTGGCAGCTTTTCTACAGTATGTTTTCCCACCACACGGTTCTTGGATAGCACATTGTTCAAAGAAACTGAAACGTCGTTATTTTTCCTGCCTTTTATTTTGTATTTCTCTGCTGTGTCAACAAAGGATATAGTTCAGGGAAATAAATGACTTTGTTAGTGGTTGTTCTAGAACTTGGTGACATGGGGAAATAAAATGATCATCAATATATATTTAAAGTCATTATTCCTAAAGATGCTGACAGACCTTTCTGAACTAAAAGTGTTTTACTGTTGTTGCTCTAACATCCGCCACCATCTCTCCTCCTTGTATTTGTTGTGTTTGTGTTTAAGAACCAGTTCGATGTATTTTCACCCTGTGTTGGTTCAGGTTTCTGACAGAACTCACAGATGACTGATTCACGTCTGATTAGTTTCTGAGCCATTTCCACACAGCGAAGAAAGCTCTTCCAAGGTGTGAGCTGGGTTCTGTACATGGAGTCGTGTGAAATGCTCGTGTTAACGACACACATACAAACACTTGGATCAGTTTCACTATATGACAAATGTTATCATGAAGATGAATAATCGATAATATTTACTTTATGAAGATATGATATCAGACATCATTGTAACATTGGTAGACTTGTACAAAAATCATTTTTTTTAAGTTTTGCTTAGTAAATGAAGCTTTAGTTGTTTATTCAAGACAATTGATGGAGCGATTCCTACCACTTAAGCCAGGCATCACAATTTGCACTGCTCACTGGCACAGGATGCCCACCTGCTGCACCACACATCCAATGCATCCTTTGTAATAAGGTGGTTAAAGGCAGCGTGTCTCCTCACGCAACATTTGTTTCTGTGCCGAAGTGGCATTTGAACAAATAACCAATGACCAGCTAGGATGTATGTTCTGTATTTGCATGAAAACAAGGGAAAGCAGACGACCTTTACGGAAAACATTGATTTACCAACTGTAAACGACGCAGCCTTTCTTACCATTTTGACATATGGCTACTTCAAATCAAGGATATGTCTAATAACAAGTGGTACTTGCATTGTTAATACTATGGTCCGTTCTTGTCCGCTGATTCGCTAAGCTGAACAGCCAATCGGGTTCTGGTTCCATGCCCACTTTGCATACTCTTACAGGGATGGACAATACTGGGGCTGTATTCACATCATGATGGGTGACTTTAATGTGTTACATGGAAATGTAGGTGCACCATCTATATAGGTTACATCAATGCCATTTCATTTTAACTAGCTATATTTAGCACTGTGGAAATATTATGGGGAGGTGCAAATAAAGTGCCTGAATATCGCATGTGGCCTGTGAGCCTTGCAGTGAGTAACCAGCTTCTACAAGCTGTGCCAACGTCTTGTGTGCCAAATGTGTGGCAAGAGGGTGGCATGAGCAGTGTGCCAGCGCCAGTCTGCCTGGCTGCCAGGCACTTCTCTTTATCCAATCAGACAGTTCGGCTTGAGTGAGACCCCATTCTTGTCTCTCCCCATCTCTTCCCGAAGCTTTGTCACCCTCCCATAAAAACACAAACTCAATCTTGTGCACGCATCTTTTCCCCCTGCAAAGCATCAAGTCTCCTCGGTACACTGTTACACTTACCTAGAGACCATAACCGTGGAGCAAATGGTGCAGAGTGTTCCTTTTTTGTTTCTGTCTGCTGCTGCTGCTGCTGCTCTACCCCTGTGTCCTTTTTATTTTTCTCCCAAGATAAAAATCACAGGCTAAATGAGCATGCCTCAGTCTGTTTTTTAAACATTTTTTTTTTCCGTTCGAGGAGGAAGAGTGTGTCTAGAGATCTGTTTTTCGAGGATGTGTTAAGAAAAAAAAATGCTGTCTGTGTGTGGCTTTATTGGACATGATGAGGAATGATATTATGGTGGATGCTGTTGGCGCTGCGGCCGGGAGATGAGGAAGGATCCCATTTGTCTCACACTCGCTTAGTGTAATGTGTCTATCTGTCACTCTCCCCAAGACTGGACATTGGTGTTCATCAAAATAAACATATTGTCCACACATTCCTATGTTTTTTTCCTGCTTGCAGTTAATGTTAATTTGCTCTCCTAATGCTATTTCCACTCTTATCTTTGCCACGTTGAATCCAGACAATACTGCTATTGAGATTGTTAGTAATCCTATTTTGGAAGAGAGGGGAAAAAAAATACAGGTATGTCAGGCTCATGACACGCCATCACAGGTCAACGATGGACCTGGGGCACGTTAACCTGACAGTGATCATATGACCACAGACTTCAGAGGTTTCAGAGGAGAGTGGAAAGAAAGAAGTGTAATGAAGCAAGAATACGTATTGTAAGAGTAATTAAGCTAATGTCAGTACTTGTATTGTGTCTTCCAGGTTGATGACGCCATGCTTATGTTTGATAAGACTACTAACAGACATAGAGGTAAGTGCACTACTCCTGTTCTCCTTTCTCCATTTTTGCTTGTCTTTCTGAAAGGTGAGAAAATAGTCATTTTATGTCCTTTCCCCATGAGATAACACCGAACAGTTCCATTTCACATGATATTAGGTGTACCATCTGTTCAACAATGGGACCGTGTCAAAGTAATCAATAAGCTGGTACGGTGTTTAGAATGTTTGAGCATTAGATGGTGTGTGTGTGTGTGTGTGTGCGTGTGAGAGAGTCTGTGATGATGCTGGGGTGAGTGTTTCAGAGAGGTGCTTAAAGGGTGTAAAGATTGTGAAACGGTGGGTGCTGTGCAGTCAGATAACAGCATCAGATAAGGTCGGGGAGAGGCACTGACTTTATCGCTCTCTCTCATCGACTCCTTATCTTAGATGAAGGGGACATTTCTTTCCTAAGCAGAGGACTTTCCAAAGACAGGTTTCCTCCCACTGCCACAATGCAGTGTTTTGTTTACGCTCACAGGCCCGACTTAGTCTCCAGTAAGAACATTCCGGGCTTTTACTTATCGTAAGCCCCTGTACGATGGCTGTTATTGGCTATGAACGCTCACATAGGTTTTTTTTTTAAAGGAACCTTTAGGAGACAGACTGTCCCTTCCTGTGTATGTGTCTATGTATTATTGTGTGTATGAGCAGTCGACAGGCTCTGACAGGTATTTCCCAGAGAAAAAAAGCGGAGACACTTCACTGTTTGTCACACCAGTCAGCTCACATGTAGGCAGAGCTGGAATCTCAACATCTCACTGAACCGGGCTGAGCAATGTTTCGCCAAATAGATGTATGGTTTTTTTTGTTTGTTTGTTTGTTTTTTGTTTTTGTTTTGTTTTCAGCAAGCGATTCATATCTCAACCTGTATAAATGTTTAAACGCAGATGGTTTGGATTGACCTGCTTTATGGTTTTGTTCAAACTCCCCCTTTTTCTAGTGTATGTGTGTGTTTGCTCTACACGTGTGTGTACGCTGTGCAGACGAAATCTTTGAGTCTGGTAAACAGTTTCTAAGCGTGGAACACGGAACTATAGTGGAAGTGATCTATGGCTTTGAGGGGATTTTGATCTGTAGTGACACAACCCAGTGTGAGGTCTACTTTGAGACGAAGGCTTTTTTATCTCACTCTCTCTCATTTCTCGGTCTTCTCTCTCTCCTGTCTGCTGCACTGCCAGCCTTCTGTGAAAGAGGATGGGCGCCACGCTTAGGGGGTGTGTTAAGCATTTGCCTTTGGGCAGCAAAATGCCCTTCAAATGAAGACAATGATGGCGAAACAGCCTCCGTGGCAATTTTTCTGATGACAACGGACATATTTATATTGAGTGTGACACTGAGGCAGGTGCAGTCCTTCCTGCGGTTCCTGTTTCTTCCAACTGGCAGTTTGATATTTAGTTCCAGTGGGAATTTGAAACAGTAGATATTTGCTGCTTTCATCCTAAAAACACAATAGGTTTTCCAGGTGAATTGCATAGAATTTAGAGACCCATATGAAAGTTTGAATAATTCATCAGAGCCATCGGTGTGATTGTGTAATATTAATGGTTCAGCAGCCCCGTGACCACAAAGGAAAGGACACTGAATAAATTATCAGTGAAACCACTGTCTGCACCCACTTTACCAATACATACCAATCCAGTGAGGGGCATCTGAATTTTACATATTAAAAACCATTTTGAAAAGCAACAAAGAACCCCGAATGTTCTACAGAGGCAGGAATTTGTTTCTGAGGCAAAACAAGGGAGGAGGCAAATCACATTTACCTCAACATTCGTGAGGTTATAAAAATAATATTTGTACAAACTTACAGTATGTAAATAATCCTTAGTAAAAAAATGAAAGAACTGGCTTTCACATAATGTAAGTTAAAGGTGATCTCTTGTTAGGCTTGCTGAGGCTCACAAAATGACTTCACTTTATTTTATATAAATGTTATCTCAGTGCCCTTTTATTTTTCCCATTAACCTTTTTTTTTTTTTTTTTTTTTTTTTTGTACATTACTATAACGCATTGTATTTTGTTTGGAAGAGTTTATTGTGTGTGAGATGCATGATCAGCTCTTGATTATAGGTGTGTTTTCTTTGGGGCTGTGGTGAATTGGATAGAGGACAAACGTCACACTCCACTAGTAGCAGCATTGTCCTTCAGATCGTCCCTGTGAGGCTGACAAAACGACAGCCAGAGGAGACATCCTCTACCGTCTCCTTTTCTCTGCACTTTTTTTTTTTTTTTTATTCTCTATCTCTCTCAGTCACTCAGTCTTATTCTTTCTTCCTTTTCTTTTACACAGTTAACACTATTTCTGTCCTACATCATTCTCACCACCCTGCCTGTCTTCTCCGTCTCGCCGCTTCTCTCGTCTTTCTCTCTCTCTTGCTAGAGGAAACTCTCTGTAAGCAAAGCTCCCCACAAAGGCACACGCCGCACACCATCTCCTTGGCATTTAGAGGAGTAGAATACGGCCAATTGTGTTGGAAATTGAACTCTCTAAAGCCTGCCTTCCCACAGCAGCAGTTCATTGTGGGTGAGTTCAGTGTCTTTGGTGAGCAGCTTGGGCTATCCAGAGGTTGATGCCAGAGGGCGCCTATTGTTCCACGTTTTACTGCAGTGTCCCCACCACGCCTCACTTCAACCTTTCTTTCTTCTGCTCATACTCATTTTGTAACAGAAAAGGAAAAAAAGAGGTGATTAGGTATATTTTATAGTTCTATTTCTCTCTTTTACTTTTTTCAAACCGTTATTTCGGTTTGCTTTATTTATCAGTTCATGTATTCCAGATAATAGTATGCAAGTGTTCTCTCTGTGACAAGGCCATGAGCCCAGCAGTCACTGGTTACACATACCAGTTATCATTCCCAACACCCTCAACATGCCACCTTTGGATGCTTGGAAGCTTTTGGAATAGCTCTGAGTCAGAATCATTCTGTCAGCCTGTGGGCCACTCCTGTCCCACAAGCTGACATATAATCTGTAGTTTAAAATTTTACTTTGTCAAACACAATTGGTTGTGCTAAGGAGAGTGTTTGCTGAGGTGAGAAAAATAGCATCTTCAATAAGACGGACACAGTGTTGATGATGAATGAGTGGCAAGTATCATTATCTGCCAAAGCAACTGGGTTTAATTTGCAAGTAAAGGTGTAGGAGTAGATTTTTTTGTTCTTATCTACAGCGAAGTAGCTGTTTGGCTCAGTTCAGACCCTGGCTACAGAGAACCTGTTTAACCAATGACTTATTAACAGATTAAATGTTCATTAGTGACAGCTGAAAAGACCTAGTGCCTGGGACATTTGTTATTTAAACCAGTAAGTGCGAGAATCAAGTGGCTAAAAATACTTACTAAACTAATCTGAAAAGCTGAATTTTATTCACACAGAGATTTGTTATATGATAAATAGAGTCAGAGTTTACCCAATCCACGTTTGGCATTTCTCTGAACTGAGTCACTCTTCAGTTTGTACAAATAAATTTTGACATTCACAATAATTATTCTCTAATGCAGCAACGTTCAGCATTGTAGAGCCTGCTGGGAAGGAGAAAACTAGCAGGTCCAGACAGATGAAACACATTCGGGTTTAGTATAGCACGATTACATTTGAACCAACTTTAGTTATTTATTTAAAAAAAAAAAAAAAAAAAAAAAGCCCAGATCTGTACTGATTCCAATTCTTCAGATTACACTGGAATATATCTATTGGGTTTCCTGTTTCCTGCAAACAGTGAATGATGCCGCGGATTATTAAAACAGAAAACATAATTTATAAATGTCCCAAAAGCTTATATATGGAAATTTTTCTTATTTGGAATGAAATGAGGTTGAGGGAGGGCTGTGGCATTACCATTTAAAAGCATACCGTGTGTCACTTTTAGTAGCCATCGCTGGCAGTTACCTAATGTAAACACGCAGGGTTTCACTCCTGAGAATCCTGTTGATCCAGAATTTATCCATTTTTTATTTTGTCATGTAATAATTCTCTTTATACCAAATGTGTTTTGTTTTTTGTCTTTTTGGTGTAAATTTACCGTTAGGTGACTAAGGGATGAATTAGGTGATAGTTTCACAATAAAACATGGTAAAAGTTTTGATTCTTAGCTTTTCAGTTTCAAATGTTATTATTGAAACTGCCATTGGTTGCCGGGCTCTCCTTTGCTCCCACTGAAGGGGTAAATGGCCTGTGTCCATCGTCACGTTAGCAACAATCTCCCAGACACACGGACATCCCCACTTTACCATAGTTCTACGTGCAGAGCTGTATGTTCTGGATGCCGACTCATAGAAATTCTACTGAGATAATGCCGGTACCAGCTCCCTCAACAGTTCCGGTACACAGTGAGCTGCAGCTTTAACCATTACATGGCTCTGTTTCACCAAGAAATGCATAGAGAGATAAAGCTTGTAGTTAGAATGTGAATATTAACACTTGCACGATTACTGCTGCCTGCAGAATTTGGAGGGACTTGCTACTCCTGCTGCAGTTTGCTAAAGGCGCGTGCAACTCCTAGTCTGTGAGTACTAAATTTGTTTTGCATTTTGATTTAAATATTGTCTCCAGGTAATTCCTTATATTAGCTACTGTCAGTAGGACAAACATTAAGGTTTGTATATTTTTACTTGCTGTAAAAATGTCACGCATACACAAGACTTGTTGGTTTCATAAATTAACCATTCATAGCTGGCACCTTAATATATGAGGAGAATAAATACAGGCATATTATAGTAGTGTGACCTTCACTTTTGTGGCTTGACTTTTGTGCAACAAAACACCCCGTACTAGTAACATTTTAGAGGTCTGGTACCAGTACAGGCTGAGGAGTAAAAAGAAATTAACTTATTCTTTATTTGCTATATATCAATGTTTAGCCTCAGTGCAGGTGCTATAGCTTTCTTCTTAATACTCCTTTGCATTTATGTATTCAATGCGACACACATTGTGAGTGAAAATTTGTGTATTCGTACTTTTCAAACCTCAGCACATTTGACCAATAATATGATAATAATCTGACTTTGATAATTATGGTCACTATAAATGTGATTTTCTCTAGTATTACCACATTATACATTTCCATATTTCCAAATTTCCAGAGTTTATAGTTCAGTTGTCTAACAGCTTTAAACTTTTAACTATTTCTAAACTGAAACTCTAAAGGCATGTCTAACACAGAGCCTTGGCCATTTTCATTACACAGCCTTACACACACAGTAGTGGGAGCTGTTCAACTCCGAAACTGGCATTTATTTGTGCAGTTGAAGGCACACAAACAACTTTTCATGTTGATCTTCTCAGAACCGCTCATTTGTTTCGGGTCATTTTCCACCCCATTCCTCAGTGCACATCTCACTGATGATGTCGCTCAGAAACCCTTATAATTAGCCTCCCTTCTCTGCCACGTTACCACTCATTTCATCAGTGCATCTCTGTAGCATAATTCCACACACATAATCCACACAGGACCTTTTCACAGAAACAATATCGTATATGGTATAGGTATATGCCGATCTGATCATTTGATTATTCACGAGCAGCTTCTGAGCAGCATGCTAATCCACGTGAATCCTAAAGAAATTAGTATATGAAATGCAAATTAGTACATTGAAATCCCAACGGTAATTTACACTCTTTATAATTTAAGTAGCTGATTAATTGAGTCAAAAGTGCAGACTACAGAGATTGTTTGATTCATGCACTGGAAAAACTTGCACTGCTAAAAACCAGTGTCAGACCTGCAGTTTTCAAGTGTTTATTCTTCAACAAGTTCTTAGTTAATTACTCAGAGCCAAAATATTGAAGGTGGCACCTATGTACGTCTATTTCCGGTGATAAACATGTTCTCTCACACCTTTTTAATTACACCATTAGGAAAGGTGATGAAATCCAAGAGTAACTTTCTTTCATATTGTTTTACAGTAGTTTGTAACCAGACAGCACCCATTAGTGTAACTTTATAATGACTGTGTGACTGATTGTAAGACAAATTTCTTCTTTATTTAAATGATGCAAGTAATAGTAATGTTCAACAGTGTTGGGGACCAGGATGAAGAAATGGAGGCTAAGTTGCCTCAGTCACAGGGCTGCTTTGTATTAGAGAGCCACTGAGCGAGGCAGATATTAGAAGACATGTTCCTGTAGAAGAAGAAGGTTCGTGCTTTTGTGTGAGGATGGGACCAAAGCGTGTGTGTGTATTTGTGCATAGGCCTTTTTTCTGTGGGCTTAAAGGGCTGGTTTTCTTCTTGCCAGACAAACAGAAGACTGCATTGTGTGTGTCTGTAATCTCTTTACCTGGATTGGCAGCAAAGCTAGCAAGTGCAGCTCCCAGTGTGGAATTGGCACTGAGGAGTCAATGTCACACTGAGCAAGCCACCTTCTAAACAACCAAAAAAATGGTTGTGTCTCTTTGTGGCTCTGTGTGTGGATAACAGCGTGCACTTTTTCTGTTTCTTTGTTTGCTTTTTTATTTATTTTTTTTTAATCAGTGTATTGTGTGCCCAAGTCTACGGATAAGCCACACTTTCCAACTTTCTAACAATATCACATTATTAGTTAATGGTTGTGGTTTTTGTGTGTGTTTGTCACAATTTCCAAACTATTCTTTGGAGAGCAAAAGTCTTTGTGGTATTAGGTGTCATTATACACCAACTATTTGACATAAATTTGCCTCTCCCGCCTCACTGGGTGAGAAGAATAAAATAATTGGCCTAATTATCTTTCATCTCTGTGGCATATTACATTCATTTTTTTCTTATGCAGACTGCCAGTATGAGTCCTGTAACCTGGGAAGCAGAGCTGTGCCTCCACAGGTTAACTGTTGCTCCCTGAAAAACCCCGGTGTTTGACGTCACCACAATGCCTCATCAGCCACCGATGCTAGGGATTGAACATGGCCGACTGAGCAGAGGATGTCTGTCTGCAAAGTGATTGCTGGCTCATTGACTGAGTAGGAGAAAAGGGGGAAAGGGCAGTAGGAAAATGGAACAAGTACAGTTAGCGAAGAAAAGGGAAGAAAAAGAAGAGGGTGGAAATAAGGTGGACTGAGAAAAGAAAAGCAAGAACAGTAGAATGAAGGCATGGTGTGAGAGAAAAAGTGAAGGAAACAGAGAAAAAGGAGAGTGGCTCAGTGTGAAACCTCGCCCTGCTGGCTCCTTTGGCTGGAAGCTGCTGCCGATGGCTTCAAAAGAGCGCCAGGCAGTCTAGGCCTCCGCTTCTAGCAATTAGAGATCACTCCAGCGGATGCCTCCTGGCCAGCCTGCAAATCCCTCAAAAATACCCTCTGATTACTACTGTAGGACACAGGCTGTTTACCAAATGGATCTAGCACTACTGAGAGCGAGGTTTGATAATGCCTTCTTTTATTCAGGCAAGAGAGGGAGCGGGGTCATTTGAGTTTTAAAGATGGCGCGACGTCAGAGACGAATTTCCACCGAGAGAAGAAAAAGTTAACCATTCTTTAAATTCTCATCCAAACAGCTCAGCAAGAAAATGCCCAATGCTGTTACGAGCGAATAAAACCTATTTGGACAGAACTCAAATGCAGTGTCTTTTCGCCAGCACTTTTATGAGAGGCTAGGTCTTCTTTGAATATGCTCCACTGCCAATCCCTTTTTAAATAACTGAATGCCTGTTGGTTCCAAGGGAGTTGTAGTGTTTACAGATTCCAGCTCCTTGCTGCTCCGTGACTACAGTGCAGCAGCACTGATGCAGAGTAAAACAGTCAGTCACTGTGCCTGACTTAACTGATTGACACAGCATTTTCATCAAGTGGAATCACATAATCCTGCACTTTTACTACTGTTGCTCCAGCTTCCCAACATGAACTGACAGATTCCTCATTGTATTCTCTCACCTTGACAGACCTGATATTAGCGATTAGTGTGAATGTCATTTAAATGGCAGAGCTAATCATACGCTGTGGGTCTACCTCCACCTGAGGGGCCCCTCGCCTGGTCTAATCACAGTGACAAAGGAAATTATGTGTTTAGCCACTCTTAATAACTGGTCTAGCTCATCAGTTCCTAGGCGGGCTGGCTTTGTCGCCCACCTTTGCCTCACCAGGGAGGCGTAACATGAAACAGAGAGCCTGGCCTCTGGTCCTACTTTTCCTCTACAAAATGTTTGTTGTGGTCTGCAGCCTGACGTCAGCGACCCAGCAGACTCACCCCTAAATCAACACCAGCATTACAGTAGTAGCTAGTTTTCTGCGATGAGCCCGAAGAGACTTGGTTGACAGTTTTGCGATTAAACGGTGCAGAGTCCTCCTCTTCTTGTCACCTGTTTTCCCCCTGCCCTATTGCTGACATCTGTCCCTCTGTCGATGTTGTTTTTTAGCCGGTATTGTGCGTCAGAGGCTTGATAGCTTTGGTTTTAAATTAGAGTCTGCTGTGCTGGCCCAGCAAAAGCATTGGAAGGGGAAGGAGGATGAAGGCAGGAGATTGTGGAAGAAATCCTGGGGTTTTAATCTCTTCCCCGTGTTTATCTCACCACCAGGAGACAAACCATGTGCCATTAAAAACATCAGCAACTCCCACTGGTTGCCTGCACGGTCGCGCCTCTGAAGACATTTGAAGGACAAAATGAAAGGGACAAAAACTGTGCAGAAAGGTCCATGATAGGCATGGTCTTACTTTATGCATGTAGTGTAAACGCCACATTGAGTTTGATTTTCTTGCATATACAGTATATCTCCACGCAGACAGAGTTTGTTGTGCATGCAGCGAGTTCACACTTTATATTTGCGGTGTAAATTCTCTGTCTTAAAAGCAGAGAGGAGCATATTTGAACAAAAAAAATAAGCAAACATCTTTGGCCTCAGCCGCCACGGGGAATCAGTCTCTTCAGGAAATGAAAACGCTACCTTGGAATTGTCATCATATTGAGAGTTAACCAACCTTTGACCTTGCATTACCCCACAGCTTCTCTATTTGTGACCCGCTGAATGCTCCTAGAAAGTGAAACCATTGGGGAGGATCTACTGCTCACATCATCATTCTCAGAACACCTAATAGTGGATTTACCAAGGTTAAACCTCCTGTGAGATTGCAGCCACCGTGACCTGGAATACTGAGTCCGCATCCACTCCTGCACAAATACGCACACACTCACAAACACAAAATGTAAGACATGCTTGTGAGAGACACATATAGGTACACGTTGTTGTTTTTTTATCACATTCTTCAGGGATTAGCTTACCTTAATATTGATAACGTATAGATATAACAAAGTCAAGACATTACAAGAAAGGCTGAGCAAGAGCTTCATAAATCTACAGAAATATTGTTATTGCATCTGATGTGCATGAGACAAAGACAGACAGGGGTTTGTTAAACCTTTCCTCTGCATTGTGTTTACAGCCTGATTGGTGCCTACCCAGGCATCTTACAGCTGAGCACATGGCCATGAGGGAATTAGCTGTGTCTGCTGTGCAGTGTTAGTAAAATGTATCCATTCTTGTCTTCGTGACATTTTTTAAACATACTGATCACACGGTTGTGTTTGCTATAGCTATCGCATGTTTGAATACTAAATCATTTTCAGAGATTTAAATAGATGTAGATTTTTACCAGTTTGATACATACAGCATACCAGAAATTACTCACTAGATCAAACACTAAGAAAGGTGTGGTTGCTTTAGTGTACTGTAGATACTGTGCCATAAACTGTAAGAAATATGTGTTATTATACTTCCCAGTTCTGTGTAATGATAGTTAGACCTTACTCTTCATAGCTTTTGGAGCATAGGCGATTAACTTAACGTGTGAAAGTACATAGACTAAACGGTATAAATTCAATTCAATTCAATTCAACTTTATTTATATAGCGCCAATTTACAACAAAGTCATCTCAAGGCACTTTACAGAATAAAGTCCAGACTACACAAGTATGTTGAAGTAACCCAACAAATCCCCCTTGAGCAAGCCCTAGGCAACAGTGGAGAGGAAAAACTCCCTTTAATGGGAGAAACCTCCAGCAGAGCCAGGCTCAGGGTGGGCGGCCATCTGCCTTGACGGGTTGGGGTGAGTGGAAAGTGGAGAAAGAAAAGAAAAGAGCAATGAAAAGCAACAACAAAAAGCAACAACAACAAAAAAAAAAGCAACAACAAAGCATTGTACAGGTTGTAGGACACAGAATTAATGGCATACAGTGGTGACAAATAAAATGTATAGAGAAAAGCTAGTTAGGGTTGAGTGAGGATTTTTAACTATAAGCTTTATCAAAAAGGAAAGTTTTAAGCCTAGTCTTAAAAGTAGAGAGGGTGTCTGCTCCCCGAATTTGGATTGGAAGCTGGTTCCACAGGAGAGGAGCTTGATAGCTAAAGGCTCTGCCTCCCATTCTACTTTTGCAAACTCTGGGAACCACAAGTAGTCCAGTATTTTGGGATCGAAGTGGTCTAATCGGGCGATACAGGACTATGAGATCTTTTAAATATGATGGAGCTTGACCATTAAGAGCTTTGTATGTAAGAAGCAGGGTTTTGAACTCTATTCTAAATTTTAAATCTGTAGTGTCGTTTGAAAGTTTTCAAACCCTAACACTACATAAAGGGGACCCAACACAAAATGACACTTATTCTAGCATGTGACAAAAGTATTTGGACCTGTGTATTCAGTATCTTGCGTTACTAATAGGTTCTAATAAACACTTCTGGTACAGATGTTTCTGTAATGTGGTATGGACAGTAACAATTTGGCCTACAGTGTGCTTCAACCTAAAGGGATATTTAGGGTCTTCCAGCTTTAACTCAGAGATGCTGTTTGATGCTTCAGGTCCTTCCAAAACATTTCTATAGGATTAAGGTCACGACTTTGCCTCAGCCAATCCAAAACATTACACTTATTCTGCTTTACCCATTCATTGGTAGAGTCACTTGCATCTTGTCTTGTCTTGCTACATGATCGTCCTTTAGTTGATGTATGGATTATTTTCTATTTTATCATTTTACAGTCCTTCAAAATCTGTACAATTTGCTTGTACAACTTTGAATTTGTAGGCCCATCAAATGATAGCAAACTGCCTGGGTTCAGAGGCAGCAAGGCAGGCCAAAGTCATGATACAGCCCCGTACTGTGATGTTTCTACATCTATTTTGCGATGCAGTAATCCCACGATGTCATGGCCAAACATAACAATTCTCATTCAAGTCAAAAAGTTAGTGTAGCTCTGACATTCACATCATTGTTGTTCAATCTTCTCCTGTGGGTGAACTCAATAACATTGATACTAGTCAGTTCAAGACAGACTTTTAGTTTCCTAGACGTTGCCCCATTTCCTGTTGACCTCACCGACTATTACGTCTTTCTCCTGATGTGTTCTTGGTTTGTCAACCACCTGTTATAACAGTGTTCAGTGTTACAATCTGACTGACTATCGACGGGTTGAGCCAAATTCTTTTGTAACAAATTCCAACCGTTTCCTGGTAAGCATAAACAACTATTCCTCCAAGGTCCTCAGAAATCTCCATTAAGCCCTTGTATAAAACTGTCTAGATGCTGACCTGTTGTCAAGATTATAATTTCATAGCAAAGATCCAGATTTCCCTTCATTAAATAAGGCAGGATGTCTCAGACTCGCGCCTGATCTCATTGATTGAAACATCTGACTCTCATTTCTTTATGAAATAAATTTACAATCCTAGAGGTTCCCATACTTTTAACACACTCACAAATGTAAGATTGGATCATTTTACTTTCCTCGTTTACTTTACCTGGTTTGTTTAACTGTTTCTTTTAGCAGCTTGACTAACAATCTGAACACATTTTAGGTCATATTTACAGTATTAATAATAAAGAAAATTCTACATTGGTAAGTGGTGTTTTACTGAAACAAACAAAATGTTCCTGCACTTTAAGAAAATATTTGTCTTGAATTTTAATATGATTGCATCGTACATTTTGTATTGTTTTAGTTTCAGTGTAACTTTTGTATAAGCAGTGCAGTATAATTTTTAAAGTTAGGACTTACTATCAAGTTACACAACTGCTTTGAAGTTGGTGTATTTTCTTTTTTGTCTCTCTTAAGTGTAATGGTGGTCAGAGTACACCAACCCACACAGCTGAAAATCACAATCAGCAGCTGAGCCACAGCAATCACTTCTCACAAAAAGATTTCAAGATGAATTAGATTACATCACTTTCATTCCAGGCATCTAATCTTAGATTAAAGTAAAAAAGAACAATCTCCGCTTTCTTTCTTACATTTTCTTTTTGTTCAAATTCTTTGGGCTTTGAAGGTCAAACCGAGTGTCTAATGTCATTTTAAGTGTTTAACCAACACGGCAGTCATCCCCTATATCCCACCTCCACTCTGTGCTGGCATGCTGTCATGGTGTTTGATGTTTATTTGACCAACTTTTACCATGTTGGCACTACTTGCAGCTGATTGACCTCCCACATCCCTGCTGGTTTACCACTTAAACACTTGTAGGAGGCTCTTTTGAAGTGGAAAGGCTTATTATACAGAAGCAGCCAAAACAATCATAGCACTGCAGGGTACATCCTGACTGCTACAGTTGCCAGACAAGATAGACTTGCTTTTGTTATATGTATTTGTAAAAAGGAGGAAAAAAAGGGCAATTTTGTCTGCCGTCATGAACAATGAAGCATTAATAATAACCAGCAACTCCAAACGGGCACATGGTGTCTGACCCAATATTCACCAGCAGCCTTCATACTGCTTCATGTATTTGTAAGAACTAGGAACTTGACATGTCTGAAACAACGTAACACACATAAACCATTATATGTCCCATTTCGTCCGACAGACAATGAACATACATTTGAATATGGTGAGCTCCTTTACATCACAAGTGACATGCTATGTTCATGTGCTCCCCCAGCACACAGCTGCTGTGATGACCTGTGATAGTCGCTCCTGGGTGCTTTGTGTTTGTCTGTGTGTGAGTGAACAGGCCTTTACATTGTAATAAGGGTTACCTAGCCAAGCGCAAGTGTCAGAGTGAAGATGCCTGGCTCATTAGGTTCCATGGCAGGATAATATATGAACAGTGCTTGTGAATGTTCACACAGATACAACGAGTGAGCAAGGAGGGAAGAGGGGAGCAGCCATTGTTTTTTTTTCTTTCACTCTTTCTCTTTCCACTGCCTCTCCCTCGTCTACCTCCTCCTCCTCCTCCTCTTCTTCTTGCTTCCAGTTTCCTCTTTGTGTGTGCACGCCCGGGAGGATATTTAGGCTCCCTGGTCACATTATGCCCTGTTCTTTGATGCAGAGCTGCCACTCCATGGATTTATACCATTTATTCATAAATTAATTTATTTATTGGTTTATTAAATTTAATTCATTGCGTCTTGCATGATGCTTGTTTTGCAGCTCTGTTGCTCGATTGACAGGTTGCCAGTCATGGTAAGATTCCATATCCCACTGGCGTCATGCAGCAGCACGTTGCTAATTGAGTTGAATGCGTAGCTCGTCTCTCCTGAGTGAATCCATCTGTCGCAGTCTTGTCATCATTTTGTTTGCACTTGACAGGTTCCAAGTCGGTCTTTGTGTGTTTAACTGTGCGCTTCAGTGTAGGTGCACGGTGTGTTTTTAGTTATGCGGGGTTGTGTGTGTGTGTCTCTGTGTGTGTAGTACAACCCCATATAAAATGGGTGGCTGCCTGGGGCCCATTCTCTGAATTGTGTGACTTGCCGCACTGTAAAGTCCCACTGAGAACAAGCCCTCAGCCAACCACCCATTTATGTGACATGGGCCACCACAGACATTGATTCTGACATACACACAAAAAGGCAAACACCACCTCACAGTGGATGTGGACAAACATATTGCACAATGATCTGCAGTAAATGTGGCTTCTGGGTTGACATCTGACATCATTAGGGCTTTTCTTTTAGCTAATGCCACTTTCCCTCATAGCTGTAAGAGACCTTGACATGTCAGGCCATCAGTAGTTCATGAGGCTATAAAGAAATACACATGGGTTGATGATATGATTAATGAACCCTGTGCCCTGTTGCTTGTGTTTAGGTTTTGACAGTAAGTAAACTTAAAAGACAGTGTGTCTGTGTGATGTTCGCTCTCCATCAGTAGATAGATGACGTCTACAGTGGATTTTAGCAGCCGCACCTTCATCACAGTCTTTCATCACTGCTGCCAGTCCCCTCTCTGCTTCCCTCTCTGTTCTCTCAAACTTGTGTGTGTGTGTGTGTGTGTGTGAGAAAGATAGAAAGAGAGACATAAAGGGAACGCAAGTGTGTGTGAGGAGGAGAAGGTGTGCGTAGCTGTGTACATTGATGGCACTTCACACAGCAGCGTGTGTCCTGGCTTTGATACAGTACAAGCATGCTGTAAGACTAGGGCAAATAAAGACTGCGCTGTTTGAAAGAGGAAGTTCACTGTGCTCCTCTGTCAGCAAACTTTAGGAGGAGATTCTGTCTAGAGGAGAGTCTTGAATATTTTGTAGCTTGTACACCTTCAGAGGCAGCTTTCCTGTCTGCTTGTGTGAGAGCGATGTGTCTCTCTGTGTTTACGTACTTCTAACTCCTTACGCACTACAAATGAGCAGCTGCCTTATCATCAATCCTGCCTTTCACGCTTATGTGAACTTTATTATAACAGATACTTGCATACACTCAGAGGGTTGCACGTGTGCTTGCATGTGTATATGTACACACACACACACACACATGCACTCTTCTTCTTCCAAACTGCCACAGTTGAGGAGCAGTTGCTTCAAAGGCAGCTGTCTCTCATCTCACTTTATCTCCGTCATCTTTTCCTCGCTTACTCTTTCCCGCCTCTCTCACTTCACACCCCCACCCCCCTCCCCCCCTTCTTTGTTTCCTACCCAATCTCTTTTTCACCTTTGTCTCTCTCTGCTCTACCTACCTGCCAGGGAGATTTTACTCCAAAGAAAAGTTTTTTTTTAATTTTTTTTTTCTCTTATTTCTGGAGAGTTCACTTTTTTGAAATGCCGCCACAAAGGATCCATATCACCGGTTCTTCTCTGTCCACCAACCTGCAAAACTCAGTCCCACCCCACACCTCCATCCACACCCAATCCATCATCCATCCAGCAGCCAGCCTCAGTGACTCCTGCCTCATTTCTCATAAATTAGTCTTACCTCTCACACACTTTCTCCTTTGTTTCTTGTTCTTACTCATTCCATTCTCCCCATGCCCTCTCCCGCCTTCCATCTCTCTCTGGTCCTCACATTTCATTTTTCTTCCTACAAATGCCACACAGCAGTCCCTTAAGAAATGTCATTTCTGTCTTCTCCTTTTGTTCTGTAATTTCTCTGTGTCCCTCCTTTTCGCTTGGGAATTCATTTATCGTTCGCTGTTCTTCTGTCCCCAGCTCTCTGATCTCTCTGTCTCAGTCTCCCCCTCTATGTCTGTGTCTCTCTGTCTTTGTCTTTGACACTCACCCGCTCCATTTCTCTCTACTTATCCTACTCTCCTCTTCTTGTATGTAGGTTTTTTATTCCACTAGTAAAATATTGAAATGAATGTAGTGTTGCCAATGCAACATGTAACAATGTACCATCGTCTATAATGTAGGGCTATGCAATATGGCAAAAAACAACTTTTCTTTTTTCCCCACTATTATGAACTATTTAACTTTTAAATTTTTTTTTTCTAAACATGTAAACTAAGGACAATAAAATGAACAGCACAAAAAAAATACCTTAATTCTTTAGTCAAATACATTTGTTAAAACTATATGTTGTTCACCACCAACTAAGGTCAAATATGCAATATAAAAGATAAAAAAACAGAAAAGCAAAATAAAAGGAATAAAAGGAAAAATGTCATTAGAAAAATAGTTTCGTGTTACATATTGTTAAAATTTTGAAGAATAAAACTTGGAGCAGCTGTGCAACATTAAAAGTAACATCCAGCAATAGTAACTGCATACTGGGGTGTGAATACTTCCAGAAGGCTGGTGACCTACACTCTGTAATGTCCTTGAATGCAGCAGCACAGCAGTGCACTGTCACAGCTGTAACTGTTGCTAACAGGTGGCTAACGTGACGACTTCCATTGAGATTTGGTGACTTTCGTTCAATTTGAAGCCTGTGCACAAATATAAGTGACAGAAAGAAGAGGCTGGATTACTGCCATTTCCATATCACTGAGATAAAATGAATAACTTCACTTGGTTTTATTTCGTTTTATTTCGTCTTCACCTGCTGTGACCACCATTACTCCAGCTTGTTGACTAGCAAAGCCAACACATGTGCTGCTGTCTCCCAGGAAACAGAGATGGCTCAAAGTACTGTCGTAACCAGAATTACTGGTGCTGCCTTTTGAGTGACCACAGAGGAAGTACTAATCTCTTTTTTTGATTTAAAACATTTACATTAATCTAAATAATTCAATATAATGCCCAGCCCTTCTTTTTAAACTGTAAATCAAAAGAGAATGCAATGATTTGCCATTTGAAAACCAATATAGTTTTAGGTAGTACCAAGATGGGCAGCATGTGTGGAATGTTCTCCCTGTGCTTGTGGGGGGGTTTTGTCAGGATACTTGTGTTTCCTCCCACAGACCAAAGACATGCATGTTACTGTAGGTTAAATGGTGACTCTAAGTTGCCTGTTGGTGTAAATGATTGTCTGCCAGTGTATGTCTCATTGAATCCAGAAATTTCTCTGTATGGGGTCTGGTGTCTAAGTGGTAGAGCATTGGGTTGGAATGGCCACGGTTTCGAATCCCACCCCACCATGTGTGGCCTTGCCCAACCCTTGATGCCAGACCCCAGCCCGGGTAACATGGGAGGGTTGTGGCATCCAGCGTTGAAACTCATGCCAAATCAACGTGCGGAACACGTTCCGCTGTGGCGACCCCTGAAGGGACAAGCCAAAAGCTGTTGATCTAGTGAAGCCATGCAAAGAAACAGACTAGCTGCTATTTTCTTTGAGCTTCAGCTCATTCAAAATGGACTGAGGTGAAGTGTTTCGATCTCACGAGTGAAAATAAGAAATTATTTCTTAGACATTACAGACTTTCGCTGTCCCCTATGCTTAAGAGAGGGACCCTCAAGTTTGTTTTCAAGGCATAGTTCTTAGGCCAACACCTGTGAAGGTGCATTAAAGCATACTGCATTACAGGTAGCTTGCACATCTGTGAAGGTACTATTAACCATTTAAATGCCTGATTTGTGACAGCGTTTCTAACCAATTTTAATGCACGTTGAACGTTGTCTTTACGATGTTTTAAATTGCAAAGTCGCAGAGAATTCACACGTAATTGGTTGAATCAATTGTTTTGTTTACAACATTGTGAATATCTTGAGGGACTCGTCCATGCTTAATGATAAATAGAGGTTTTAAAGAAACATGCAGTAGGCTGCTATCCAGGCATCTTTTTCAGCTACGATCTTTCTTATTTCAGCCACACAATTCTGCACATATTACAACACGGCTCCACAGTTAGTCTTGGTGCTAAACTGACCTGCAGTCCAGACCTGTCATGCATTGAAAACATTGAAATAAAAAATATGACAGAGGCAGCGCTGAACTGTTAAGCAGTTGAAAGTCTATATCAAGCAAGAAGAGAAAAAAAGCAAATGGGTCTCTTCAGTTCCCAAACAGTGCAGCTAAATGAATAGGTGATGCAACACAGCAGTAAACGTGCCCCTGTCTCAACTTTCTTGGAATGTGTTGCTGGCATCAAATTTAAAATGAGCACACATTCTCAATAAATAATCAGGGTTTATTGTTGTTGGTATCCACAGTACATTCGCTTCACAGCAAACATGGAAAAAAGTCATTTAACCCAGAACTGTTATTTTTCCCCTCTGGTATTTGTAAGATAATCCTCAACACAGACAGATGCTAAGATGTAATGTGGATGCTCTGGCAACAATTGGAGATGTATCACAGACATTCAGTGCTTCCAATTTGATTGTGATGCTTCTGTGCAGGGAAAACCATCCCATGCTGTACACATATTCCCAAGTGGTTGGAGAACCAATTTGTTAGGCCTTTGACAACAGGCGAGCTGGATAGATGAGAACATAGGTTTTATCCCTGACGTTAAAATAAATTTCCCAGGTTTGTGTGGATTGAAATTATTTACATTCACTTGACTGAATGTGTCTTTGCTTTTTTGGGATGCACTACGGCGTTTGTGGTATTACTGTGGTAGCTGATTTTAGTAAGTGGTAAGACCAACTGGGTGACTCCTGCTCCCCTGAAAAAAAGAACTTAATTCTGTTCTGCTAAGGGACTTTTTTCATTTAGAATTTCTACAGTACATGTATAGAGCACTGTATAGAGCAGCTTGTTGTGCTATAATCCCTCTGTCTGTCTCTAAACCTGTTTTTGCCAAACCAGAAGTGTCTCTTCCCTGATGGAGCTCAGTAAAGAGATTCCACTTCCACAGTTCTCTGGTGTGCAGGCATGCAGGCACTTGTGTTCCATCAAAATGCTAATAATATCATTTGCAATATCCAGCGCAATATTATTGTAGTGCTAATTGGTGAAAAAAAATGTTGATGGAAGCACCTGCCCACCTCACTTCTCAATTATTTTTAATTACAATGGCTGTAATAAAAGGGAACAAATTGTGTAATGATCAATGTTTCTTCAGTGAGGTGACAGTTTTGCTCTTCTTTGCTTCAGCATGGCCATGTGCGGCTCATTTAGATGGCAGGGAGATACTTGTGCTTGAGTCGAGCAGCACTAAGTGAATGTGGGCCCTCAGGAGAGGAAGTTCTCTCCCCTTGGTTTCGTGCAGCATGATTTATTCATTGCCCCGCAGGTCTGTAGAAGAGGGTCTTTGGGTAGTTCACATGTGATATGTAGCCGTGAACCTGCTTGTGGTGTCACACTTGAGAATGTTGCCTCATCATACATGTGGGAGAGAAGAAGAAGAGAAGGCAGACAGAGTGGGGGGGAAATGCAAATTGAGGAGTATGTGTGAATAGAGAAAAGAAGATTCGATAAACCAAGTGGGAGGGAAAATCCCTTATTTTGAAACGATCCCTGTCTTCCAAATTGTCAAATTAACTTTTTCTGCAGCAGTGGCTAGTGAGAGGGAGTAACTAAATAGCTTCTTTTTGAGAGTTTTTTTTTATTTTCCTAGTATGTATCAGTTTTTCTGGCTGCCTTCAAAGTGATAATGCTCGCCGGCTGTTGCCCCCTGAGGACTGCTTCATCTTATTAACTTGTCTTCGGAGACGCTGCTTTACTGCCTGCAGGGATCATGAAGGACCACTATGTCTTCAGCCCCAAACATTCACCTCTCACTGTATTGCTTTCTATTCACATGGGGATGTGGGTGTGGGTAAGTTTGCATATCAACTGGCCCAAAAAGATAATAGTTACACAGTAGAGAAATGATCATTAATTGTAATGACTTAGTCTTTGTGGCTGATCATATCTGCAGTCAGGGGTTGTGCTTCACTACAGTGTTAATGTGGAGTTAAAGAGGAGCGATCAGATTGTGAATGAGGCTGCATCAGTCCTCTTTCTTTTCTACTATCAAATCCAACTCACGATACTCAGACCAAGTACGGATATATTTCCAGCAGTGCCTGCCTTTACATTTATAATCTGTATACTTTATGCAGTTATGTATGAGGGAAATAAATGTTGTGATACTAAAGGTATCACAGCCTAAGATGACTGGATTATTGTAATTTGTTGTAGAAACCCTAAAGAAATGGGTTTCAGTGTAAACTAGTCACAACATTGCCATGTCTGATATGCTTAATTAGGCAGTATGACGGTGAAGATTCTCAGTCATCCAGGTTTGGTTATCCGAGGTTAAATCATGTCAACTGGACTTCTTTCTAATTCCTTCAGTCTGAAGAAGCTGCCTGGATAAGTAGCGAAACATTTCTACCCAAGAAGAAAGAAGTGACTGACATGATTCAGTCTTCTGTTAATACGGATTCTGTTTGTGAGCTCAGTGTAACAAGCGTCAGGCTGACATTACTGAATATGGATAGAGAATATTCCGAATCCTGTGGTCAACTCATAGCTGTCTTTACGTACGGTTGTCATTGAGATTTTATTGATTTAAATGAAATGCACCAGGTGAACTTGCCAACTATTCTAAGAAGCTGTAAGAAAGAAAAGAGATGGAAAACAAGTAAAGAAGAGTATCATGGAGTTTTAACAAACAGTTCAAAGCAAGAATTTTAACACAGGTACGAGTCAGATTCACTTATGGCTGCATTCATATTGTCCTTGATGTAAGTGTAGCTTATCTGACCAGTGGATAATACCACTGTACTCGGTCTTGATCAGTGACTTTCTGCACTTAACGGATGCTTTTATGCTGCACTAGGTTTTTTGTAAGCTGTTGTCAGGGCCATGATGATGTATCTACAGGGAATATGATTTGGCACAAATAAGCAGCATGACATGTGAACAAACAACTCTCCTACACCTCTTAACAAAAGTGTGTGTGTGTGTGTGTGTGTGTGTTTGTGTTTGTGCAATCACAAATCACAGCAAATAGTCCAAAATCCCCTAATGGGCTATTTTCTTTTTTATCCACCAGACCTTATTAATTTTAGCATGTGGCATTTTTGTCCATTTATAAATGTGCATCTTTTATAGTGCCACTTCTAATAAAGTGCAAAATAATCTGGTACCAAGGTTAAAGTAGCATTCTCATGAGCAGGAGGAAGACAAATGGCAGGTGTCTGCTGCACAGCCTGTTAATTCTCACACATAAAGTCTGACTGAAATGACACCGTATATGGAAAGAGAACTGACACAGAACATTGAATGTAAAGTGGCAAAATCTAAAACCTCTTCACTGCCATTTACTGTATGCTGTGCTGACTTTGTGTTTGCTGGGAAAATCAATCTTAAAAAGATTTACCAAATGTAGACAAATTAGCAAGCATAAATTAGCCAGAGCATATTCATTATGCCTACCTCCCACTGGAATACACCGTACACCGCAGTGTCTTTATTGTTTAACTGCACTATCATAAATGTAATCATGTATTTTATGTTAAAGTCTCTGCAGACAGCAAACAGTCTCTCAACTATATCATAGTCTATGCCCGTGTGCAAGCGCATTTTAGCTAAGAAAAACATTATGTATCTTGAATTTGAACTGAGAGGTTCCATTTATTTTGCTTAGCTTAACCTCACTTTGAGCCTCTCTGAGCTCATTTTTCAAACAACCTTCTATGCTGCTCATGCTCAGCTTCTGTGTTATTGTCCTGTCTTTCATGCATCAATAGATGGATTATTATACATCCCTATTTGTAATTGGAGGGCAGGTTAGACAAGGGGATAATTAAAATAGTATGTGTTGCTACTCCATCTATTTTCTGCTACTGTTTTGACGTGTGTGGCTTGGTGTGTCTCCGTGCCTTCCTTTGTCCTCCAAGGTAATGTGGTGGATGCCAGCACTTAGTGAGGACACACAGGTTTGCTGACAAACACACACACCAAGGCTTCCACATACATACACAGAGATTATGGAAGAACATATTTATCTGTAAGAACAGTTAGAGCAGTAAAAATGACATCATATTGATTAATTGATTTAATTTATTGTCATTTCTTTAAGTAAAATGCCACATGTTCAAATTTAGTCAAACAAATGTGAGGTTTTGCTCCTTTTCTACACGTGCTTTTAAATGTTTTCACAATTGTTTTATCATACCGAAGAATGATAAAAAACGAAGGATGAACTTTGAAGTTTAAAAGACAATAGATTAGGTTATAATCTAATCTAATTCTAATCTAATCTAATTAAAGCTAAAAAGAAGAAAGGCCCAAAACTAGATTTTCATTGGGAAACCTTACAGTGTAGATAATGTAAGTGCACAAAGGACAATATTGCATGGCCTGACAGGTTGGGTTCCCAGCTGGCAGAGGCTGACCATACTAGGATAGTAGTATTGCCTCCAGCAATGGGAAAATTGGACGGACTGTGGCAAAGTCATGGATACAACAACCAAGGCGTGAGCAGGGAGCCATGTGCTTGTTTCTGTGAGTCTGGAGGCCAGTCCTCATTATGGTGGCTGGTAAAATATTACAGTTCAGCTGACACTGTCTAAGTGAATTGTCCAGAGCAGTTTTGACAGCTATTGGAATGCAGGGCTAGATTATGATGGATGATGACAACAGGGGTGGTGCAAAGGAGCATTGATGTGTTTTGGTGCCTATGCAAGAACTAATATGTACACCTAATGTGGGACAGTTACAGGGATGGTGTGCATACACACACAGACACAGACACACACAAAATGGAGATGCCTGATGGGTATTTTAAAATGGTTATCAAAATCACATTGCAATTTTTCATGCCTACAGAACTCATTCAGGACCCTGTCTTCACTAGCCTCACAACCCCTAACATTTCTATCACGCTCAATAGACTCCTATGTGTATTTTGTATGAATGTGAAATGTAAGAAAAAAATATTTTCATTTCTGTTGTTTACCATTTCCCCTGCTTTTGTGATGCTGTTCTTGTGTTATTCACCCTTATTGCTTTGGTTAGAAAGTTATTACACCGAAACAATTGGATTATATCACTTTTTGTTTTTCTCTCAGTGCAGTTATTTTATGAACATGAGTAGTTCCTCTGCCAAGTAATTAATTAATCATTTTATTGATTAAAAATGTATTGCCTTTTTCAAAGCATTTATGTAGCTTACCTTTGTGTGTGTGTGTGTGTGTGTGTGTGCGCACATGCGTGTGTGTGTGTAAAAATTGAGCAGCTGCACACAACTGCTGACTACCACATGCTGTCTTATCTTTTCAGAAGGTAGAATGATGTTAGCTCATTGAACAAGTAGGTTGCAGTGTGTTCGTTTGTGCTTGTATGTATATGTATGATACCTCTCTGGGTTTATATATTTTTATCTGTAGGCTAAAACACATGCAAAACAACTACACAGATTATTAGTTCAATAAACCTCATCTCTCTGTCTTTCTTTTGGTGTTTCACCTTTTTCTTCTGTTTGCCTTAGGATCCCTGATCATAATAAAGCAGGATGGTAGTGTTGTGTAGTGTGATAGGAACAAAGAGACCCACATGTCATTGAACTGTTTTTCTCCTACCCTTCTTTGGAGCAGATGGGACAAGGAGAACACTTCATCCCCAGGTTCACTGGTCCTTTGGCTTCTTCTGCCGTGGCCAATCCATTCTCCACTAGTCACTCTAGCGGCTGGGTTATTGCCCATTCTCCTTCCCTCTTGTCCTCCCTTGAAACGGGAACTCACTTGTTCCTTCTCTCTCTCTTCCTCTGTCTCTGTATCTCGCTCTCTCTCACACACTCTCCTCTTCCCAATTTGGCCACCAGGGAGGTGTGTGGCACTGGAGCAAGCATTATTGATAGAGCATCTGTTTAGACATGGTGCAGGATCTGTGGCATGTGGGCGAGCAGCTGGGGGTTCGAGCAGGGGAGACATTATGTCATATTACATATCTTGAGATGTCTCGTTCACTTGTATGCGTGCCCATTTCACAGACACACACTCCCACAGATACTATGAAACACAAACACATGCCACTGACGTCCACACTGATATTATTGTGGTTTCCAGCTTACTTTGGAAAAATCCTGGTCTTTAGAAGGATGGCTTAAATAATTTATTAATTTTGAACTGTTAGAAGTTGTCCAATGCCAATACTGTACAGCAGCACTTACGAAAGTCAGTTTTAGAGGCAATTTCAGACCTGGGAGCCAGAGGCAAATATTGTAGCATCATGGGTTTATTGGGGCGGCTAGACAGAGTAGCCCTTTCCAGATAATCACCACACATCTCTTCTAAATGGCCAACTTGTCAAAGCTGAGGCAGCACACAGCCAATATAGTTTCACCCATGGCTATTGATAAAATGCACAAAGCATGTATTTTTATGTCACGCGATGCATCATTGTGGTAAAGAAGTGGCAACATCTTCATCACCTTCGTTTTAATTGCCTCATTAGGAATCGTTATTCTGGGATGTCCCTATGCTTAAATGCACGTAATTTTGAGTTATAAAACTGACATGTAGAAGCGTTTCCACGGCAACAAATCATTTAAAACACTGCCAGGTTTTGTTAGGAAGTCTAAAGGACAAATAAATGAAAATGAAACATATAAACATGAACTTATGAAAATGAAATGAAACATAATATAAATTACTTTTAGAAACCTGTCAACATTAAACACAGAATCTTGCTTTGAAATGTGTATAATGTTTATTCAGTATAGTGATGATGCATAATACTGAATAAGTTGATCTGGCAATAATTCTTACAATTCAGGGACCTTAATTCTTTTGAATACATATATATATTTTTTTAGTCCATTCTTAACAACCACATGTTGGTTTATTTGGTCACTTTGGTCTATTTGGTCTATGGTGCTGAGTTGCTCACATTAGGTCTTGTTTCACAAGACATTTTGACATGTCATAACAGGAAAAGCTCAGGTGCAATTAATAACATTTCAAAGCCTGCTTTCCCATAAATTGTTCTAGGTCCAGGGACCCTGGTATTGTTCATGCTGGGTATGTAAAAATGAGCCATTATTAATGCCTTTTCCTACACGCCGTTGTTGCTATGACAAGTCAAAGTGAGATCTCTAGGCCATTTTATGATTTAGTCCAACATAAATCCAGCCGCACAACAGTTATGTGAGTGTGCAGAATGTTTGAAGTTCCCAAACATCTCTGGTAATCCCACTCAAGTGTTTTTCATTAATTTGTCTAATTAGACCTTTGATCTATGTGGGCACATACACGGTGACTGAGTGGCATCTCTTTGACTCTTAGGGCAAGACAAGGTGTACTTCTGTGTTTCATTTAAGAGTCTAAAGTTTGGTGACACAACCAAACTTCCCATAACCCAGAATTTACTACAGGCATCAATAATTTCCTTTATGCTGGACTCTCTTTGGACGTTTAGTTCTTAGCTTAAGTGACACTTTTACTAAATTACATTCAAGAAATGTATAGTGATAGTGTATCATTTTTCCCTTTGAGAGAAAACATAGTTATCAATATAGTGTATTTGTCAGATGAAAGTATCTTCTGATAGTCAGCCATTTACCCCGAAATAAGACTATGGCAAGTGCACAATTTAGCAGATTTTAGGCTTTTTTTTTGAGCCCATTTAGTGAATCTTGTTTCTCAAGGGAACAACTTCATGGTTAAGTATGTAGATGTGCACACCTGATCTTTTCTTTGAGTGGCAGAGATCAGGTGTGCACAATCATTTCATCAAATTGAAAAGCTGTTATCTTAAGCAGACTTTACTGAAAAGATGCAGATGCAAGTCCAGATGAAGAGTCTCATAATTTTGTCTCTACCCTGCAGCAGAGCTTGCTCTCTTATGTTGTTCCTGGCTTTAAGTGTTTTATTAGTGCAGGATGTGTGTGGATGCATGGAGGTAAATGTTACAGCTTTGTCTAATAGTTAAGGCCCTTCAAATCAATTCTGTCTTCGTGTATTTCCTAGCTTGTGCTGGCATTCAGTCTCATTAATTACTCTTTAACTTTTATATTTCTCCTTTCTGAACGTGCACAAAAATTCCAGTTTTGCTTGGTGATCAAAAAAGAGAAGATGTAATAAAGGCTGATAGATTTTTTTTTTAATAGATAATGACATTAGAAGATTTGCATCTGCCACTTCTCATTTCAATTCCATTGAAGTTCCGCTCCGAAAGGAGGTAGCTAAAAGTTCGTGTGTGTGTTTAGACAGAGGGGAGCAACTAATTATTTTATACATTTCATTTTAGGTGGCAAAGCAACAATAAAAAGCCTTGATGCCAGACCAGAGTTACAATACAGTGACTGGGCCTCCTTTAATTATGTATCATAAACGTTCAAATGGTGGCTGATTTAGCTCAAGTGCAGAGAGGACAGGCTATTATTAGAGGAGACAGGCCTTTATTTGTAATTTCCCCTGGTTTATAAATGAGTGTTTAGCCACATTTTACAAAGAAGCCTCCCTGTTGTCTGATCTGATTTCTTTGCTGCTGTAGATTGCTATTGTATTCAACCATTTGCATTGAAAGCCCTCCAGTGGTTGAGGATGCATAATCCCAACCCCCCATAGAAGATTTATATTGTGACCCAGCTGCAGGAAGGGTCTGTCTGTTGTTACTTTCATATAAACAAATAAAACTTAGAGAAATCACTCAAAATCATTTCTGTTAAAAAGAGAAACCAAAAGTGTGTGTTGTTGTAATGGTGTTGTACTGTTGCTAAAATGTATATAGGTCTACCGTGACCATGGCAGACCAACAGTAGCCTATAGCACTTGTTAATTTGTTTTGTTGTTTGCCCTTTGTTTGTATAGATTGCATCCGGGTCTGGACATTTACTATATTAATAATTTGTATTGGATTATTATGTAATGCTTTTTTATTTTCTTGTATTTGTTTAACAGCCAATCACAGAATCACACACCACATGTGTGCATTTGCCTAAAATGTGTGCAACCACTGAATGGATCGAACAATGACAGCCCAGTTTGGAAGCTGTCTGCAGACGTTCTTAGTGGTCAGTTATGGGTTTACTGCCAGGGACGGATCTGTCTTCTATGCCATTTGTTGTGTCTGACCTTTAAGATGATGAAGCGTAGAGAGTGTGACCCCTGGCAGAATTTGTTCAAAGAGCAGCCTCTTGGTAATGGGGGGTCCAGAGCCTGGCAGCATGCTGTGGGATTGATCAGCTCCTTACTCAAAGGCCAAATACAGAAAGCCTAGCCAGAGTAGAAGGCCATGCAGGACGTGGAGCCATCCTCTGCTTTGAAGCCCTCTCCAATACCTCAGCTGCTTCACCGCATGAATAAACATCTGTTAAAGCTGCTCTTCTGTCCCTTCCTTCCCCTGTGCTCCTCTCTCCTGTATGAGCTAACAGTGGTGCTACCACAGATTGAAATATATTAGCAGAGGTCAAAAACACTCGTTCTCTTTTTCTCTCCTTTCTTTTTGACCCCCCCCCCAAGCTTCTCGTATGAGTACTTCCTGTGCTCTAGCCTTGTTGCACAGAGTTAAATCCACTCATTTAGAGCTTGCATTCCTTCCACAGATGTCAGCTTTGAGATTGAAATGAGCTCCCCTTCTGCAAAGAGGCTAAGTTAAAAGGAGAATTCAGAGAGGGGGAAGAGAAAAACTAAACAGAGATGCAAAATCTTTTCACTTTCAATAGCGTATTGAGAGCGTGGCTTAATGTGTGTGTGTGTGTGTGTGTGTGTGTGTGGTTTACCTAGGAGTGAGTTTTCCTTTAATAATTCTGGACTGCACCTATAATGAAAAACCTTCTTTGTCATTTATATTGTTATGTTGTTGAGGGTCAATTGTTGTACGAGCATTTTGTCTTTTGACCAGTCACATTTTACACGATTAACACGTAACAAGATATCAAATACAAAACATTAGTGTTTTGCAGACTCCAGCATCGTGCAAAGTTAGTTAGCCCAAAGCCTTGCTCTTAGATTTCTTTGTTCAGACAGAAGTAGTTGTAATGGTACAGTACCCACAATGTGTCAATCTCTGGAGCAGGTGCAGAAAAGTATTGATTTGCTCCTGAGGTTAGCAGTTATCAATGCTCTATTGGCATTTTACTCTGCACTGTTAACCACCAACCTGAGGATCCCATCTGCAAATACTGCTGGATTTCTTTCAGAATACTGGCACATCATATATTAACCATAGTAGTGTTCTTGTGTAATGCTCCAAAGTCAGGGTATTTTACATTATCAAAAGGCGTCTAGGTACTTGAACACATGCCGTGTACAAACCAAACTGCAAATAGATGCCATGCTCAAGCAGCAGGAAAGGCCATATTGTCCTGTTGGCAGAGTTGGCCTGGAGTCAAGGTGGTAAAGCTGCTGTAGGTAGCAGGCAGTACATTTGCTCTGAGTTCTTCTGATCAGCCCATTCTAGTTATGTTAATGTGAGATCGTGACCTTTCTTTCCCCTTCTTCAGGTGCTCCTTTGAAAGAACTAACATAAAAGACAAACACAGATCAATGAAATGAGTAACTTCAACAAAGTCATAAATGAGCTGTGGTTATGGCCATTCCATGGAGCTTTCTCATCTTTGCTAATCACTCCCCAAATGCACAGATGAAAGCATATTAGGAAGTCATGAAGACGCTGGGCCGCATTCAGTTTATCATTTGATTATATACACATTTTAAGTGCAAGTTAGCAATTAAATTAAGCCTGGATGTTGTGAACAGATTCTATCTGCAGTTGAACTGTGCTACTGTACATTTTTTATGGTGGTGGTGTGTTTGTGTGTGAGATAGAGACGGAGAGAGAAAGAGACACATTTGATGAAAGAGGGGTGTTTGTGAATCAGTGAAGCCTGTCTTGATTACAAGGGTCAATAGTATCAGAATGACATCATTTGTGCACTGCTTGGCGAGTCCATGATATCATGATATGAACACGAGTGTGTGTTTGTAAGTGTGCACATGCAGAGAAAAGGAAAGTCTCTCTTGGAGAACAATACTCTTCCTTACCGTAACACCATAACAGCATCTGTAAAGTAAACACAAGTGGCAGTTCCGCCTCTAAGCATTTGGCTCACTCAATGAAAGCAATCTCTACTAAATGGTAATGGGCCTCTGCAAAGTGGCATCATCAGTGTTCTTCATTTCAGATGGACTGCTACTGTGTCACGCCTTTAAATATACCCCATGCTTAAATATTAATAACAATCTGGCCATGCGGGCAATGAGAGGCCTAATTCACTTAAATCAATATTACTTTGCAACCTCTTTACATGTAATTCAGTGTTTTAAAGCCCTGTTGTTTGCAAGGGATTATTTTGATTAAATGTCTTTAGTCCCTGAGTGATTTCCCTTGTAAAGGCTCTGGCGGGAGGTTTTGGTGTTGACATCAACCTGCCCGGTTTTCTGCTCAGACCAAAGACCCATGTCCCCATGTACAAACATCTGAGAGATCTGCTATTCCATCACTCTGCATTCACTTTCTGCTTATTATTCCCCTTTCTGTGTTTTTTTTTTTTACTATTGTCAGGAATGAGAAATGCTAATTAGGTTTAATGAAATTGATATACGTATCAATAGGTCAGCAAACACAAAAGGTGCATATCTGTTCCATTCATTTTAGGTTCCACGTTGCTTCATACCTCAAAAGGAATTCATCACAGTGCCTCAAAGCCTTTTGTAAAGGCTCCTGCCTCCACCTCCCACTGCCTCCTCTGTGCATTGGTTGTTACTGTATGTGATAGAAATTGAGACATCTATTAAGCTTGGCCTATTGCTTGGCACAAAAGAGTCTGACATCCTTGAATGAAAAATCCCCTTGAGGTTAAAACCTTTGGATCTCATTACACCCATACTCCATTTGTACTAAAGAAATTCTATCAGTATGAACAATTATGTTGAGGTAGGTTTTGCACAATTGTATAACTTCTATTCTTACAGTTTGTCTTGCTGTCTTACTCTCAGTAGTGTTTACCTACCCTTGCTGCTACGTCATCTATAGCTACTTTAAGCGTATTAGATGTGCTGCTGTCTTTGTCCACACAAATACTTTGTGTGTTTGGGCAAACACAGTGGCACCATGAAGAGATGGTGGGATAGCGCTTGCTACAGAATTGTCAATCTCTGTTTGGTTATGTGTGTTTTGTCCTCACTTGGTCATTGTCTCTGTTTTTCGTTGTATGTGGGAATGTGTGTTTGTGATATGGATTTTACCCAGCAAAATTGGATAATTGCATTTCTGAAAACAAATTTTTTAATAGATGAATGTCCCTTGATCTATTAGATTAGGTTCATAGTAACTTTTTCAAACTAAATTTGATTGTGGCAACATGTACAAAATAAACAAACATAAGAAAAGGACATTTTGAATTTGCTTGGAAAACAAAATTATGTCTTGACTGTGTAGCTTCCACCATGCACTGCATGGGTCCACCTGGTTCATAGTAACTCAACTCAGAACCAGAACCTGAATGATATTAAGTCTTACCATATTCAGATCTGCTTTCTACAATTACCTGTTTTTTTGTTGTTGTTTTTGTTGTTGTTGTTGTTTTTGTTTTTTTACATTTGTGTTAAATTATGTTGCTGTTAGTGTTGGTGTCTCTTTGAATTTTAAAAGAAAGAATTTCATTGTAACATGTGCAATATGTATATGTGCCCAATGACAATGAAGGTTCAAAGGCTTTGCAGATCAGCTCTCATTATTGTCAGTTTTGTTATACACTGAGTCGGACCGTGTGATAGGTTTTTTTTTTTTTCATAGAAAAAAATTTGCTACAATGCCGGGGTTCAATAATAAAGATGTGTTGGTTCTATTGAAAAATCAACCTCTGTGCTTTCTTAAATGTTGCTAGATGGTGATAATGGATGTTCTGGATGGAGCTACCTCAGTCATCATCCACACACCTAGTGCAAAGAAAAGGTTTTGAGATATTAAAAATGGAGGAAGAAAGGAAAATAAGCACACAAAGATTAAGTGATTGAGAGAACAGTTTTTCTTTCCAAAAAAGGGAATGAGATTATTAGGAACCAGTCCAAGTACTCTCATGACCTAATTGCCAATGACTGCAAAAAATAGTTGCTGCATTTGTCCTGGTAAAGAGTCACTGTTAAACCCAACATTACCAACATGTTTCTAGAGCTTCGTGCACCAGTCAGAGTCAGGACTGCAGATACCGTGACATTTCTAGGCTACATGAATGTATATTCACAAAAATAGTGTGTTCATGTGTATTTTGTTCCTAAAGGGACGATGTTCTGTGTGGGAAAAGGTTGGGTGAAGTGAAATATGAGTATATTGTGATTAATCATTAACCTCTAAGCCAGGGATGCTACTCACCTCATTAATTTTAAACATTTGTGCTAATCACAGCAGTGCATGACAAAAATGGCTAATCAAGTTGAAAACTATGTCCAAACTGGCTTTTCCAGTTAAGGAAGTTATTTTGGGGTCCAGGAGGTGCATGTTGCTTTCTGGTACCTTGGCACAAATTTCTATTCTAATGATATTCCAAGCATTTTATTATTGAATCGTCAGCTTAATCATTGGTTGTATTTAAACACATTTTGTGTCTGCACAATGGCCCACAAATGTACTACAAAGACAGAATAATGGTTAAAATCACATTTTCTGAATTACTCTCCAACCAGTAGATGCTTTTAATCAAAAAGTATTCTTTTCTGTGATTTACCGGGTACCAGGAAAGCAGTCCTAATATTAGTGATTCTAATACCGATAATATCTGTTATCCATAGTGGATTCATTCTATATGAAAACCTTCTATTTGATTAAATCCCTGCAGCCATCTGTAGGAAGCAGGACACATGTTGATATATCTGAACCACAGCGCAGTGCCATTATGCATGGCTGTCCACTGTGTTTACTTTGATTAAATCACATGCACATGATACCAGGCTGCTACAGGATAACCACACATCACTCTAGTCTCTTATGACTCAGTGTTCTGTGTGCAGGAGATGTTTACAGCACCTGATGATGTGACCATTTACAAGGTGAGATAAGGTAGAATTAAAAGTGGAACAGTGTAGGATTCTTGTGGTCACATAAATGGCTTCATCAATATTCAGTGTGCATATTAAAAAAATATCCAAACCTTCTTCCTGTGGTGATGTGTGTTTCGATCGTGACTCTCTTCACCATCCAGACAACCATGTGTTTCACTGAAGAAAGCCCTTTCTATTAGCTGAGCTGTTGTCATCATGCATCCTTGTGATTGGCACAGCAGTGTCAGAGCACTGGGACAAGTGATGTTACTGAGAGTATATTTATTAATCACACACTCTCTGATATATTCACGCCGCCCGCACTTGTGCACCTTGTGTTGCTTCGCTGTACACAGATTGTTATAGCTTAGAGTTTTGGCCCTACTATCTGGTTAATAGCGAGTAAAGGCGTCATTTCACAAATAAACACTCTATGTTGTTACTGAGATGCCAGTTCCATTGACTAAGCTGCAGCTGTGCTAACAGATGTGCTAAAAGGGCATATTTATTTGCTTTGAATTTATGCGTTGGGATAATGATGTGAAGCTGGAATCATATATATTTCTGAAGCTTTAATTGATGCTCGTGATTACAGCATAAATAAAATCAATGACATAGTTTGATTCTGGGTTAAAGTCATATGTAATTGAAATGCTATAAAATTGTGTGCTCATGTGTGCGTGTTTACTTAGAGATTGGGTCTCTGTTTAAGTAGGACAGTAGAAATTGATGGCCAACTCTGATACCTGACCTACATAGAGGCACAGACAATCTAGTTCCCTCAGCATACATGCTGAGCCCAATTGCTCTGCAGAAAATGCAGAGGAAGCAGGCATATTGTAGGTAACTATAAACATCTCATGAAAGCATACATTAGATCGGCTTGTAGCTTTGTAATAACAGGGTAATGGGCTTGAATATTTCAGAGGTAATAAGAGGTAATATTTTGGTGATAACCTGAAAGGGCTGTTACTTTTCATGTGGTAGTTTCTGTGTCCTTTGCCTTTTAAACAGAGCTTCAAATTAAATTCAAAATAAGTTTTCTGCTGCCACCAAGAAAGGGGCTTGTAGTGTATACGAGGAAACACCACTGGTCATTTCTGTATAAAAGCATCAATCTGAGCAACAAAATACAAGATTACACATTTTTTACTTAATATCGTGCTAACAACTGTAGTGACAAAGAGGGATAACGTGACCTAAAAGTAAAGCCACCTTAATCCATGGTTGTATGTTTGAAGTGAAGATGATAAAGTCCACACATCTCCACAGTCAAGTGTAGAAGTCTACACACAGGAAGCCATTGCTTACTTCTGGAAATAAGGCACAAGTCTGTAAGCTAAGGAGAGTGTGAACAAACCAAATGAGTTTTGAAATACGATTATGTGGTCCGATGAGTGCAGACTTGCATTTTCATAATTCGCACTGGTTAGTGTGGCGAGGAAAAACTGGGAAACACCATTCCCACAGTCAAACATCTATGGGACTCTCTGTTTTTGGTGTTTATGTCTGCATCAGATACTGGAGCCCTGCATAGAGTGGAAGGAAGAATGAAGGCAGCCCTATATCACAAGATCTCAATTAAAAGCCTCCTACTTTCCGTGAAAATGGAATAAAGCTACACCTGAAAGCATATCCCCCCTGATCAGAGGGTACGCAAAGAGAGCTAATAAAAGGCAAAGGGAGGACATAACAAACTATTAGAGAACCTTTAATAGAGAGGACTGCAAACATTTGCAATGAAATAAAGACATTTTCATTACTTTATTAGTAGTCGGAATGGTTGTTTTTGCCATATTTAATAATAATCACACTAAATATTTTAAACAGTTAAACTAATGAAATAAAATTGACAAATATGTTTTGAGCCCTTTCATTGTAAAATTGGCTTTTCTTGCAATACTGTATATGTACTGTGCTGTTAGTGTTCACGGCGTTAACTGTATTAAACTGGGGATTAATGCCCGGGGCTCTGGATCTCTAGTAATAGCAGATGGAAATCCTGATCAAAGGCCTCTAACTGTGCTGTGGGTGTTCGGACTGCCTCTGCCTGCTTCTCTGCATTACAAGAAGATGGGGCTTGGAGACCGGGGCATTCAAATAGCCATGTAGTGTTGGAGCTTTCTGTAGACGTGATTGGACAGATGAAGCCTTGATTGTGCACAATTACAACAGGACAACCAATTCACTAGGGGCAATTTAGGAGGAGGGTTTGTATCCGCAGGTTGGTTGCACGTATGACCTAGCAGGCAGGCATGCAGGAATGTGTGTGCTTGCGTGTGTGTATGTATACAATATTTGCAACTCTGCGTGTTTTTGTCTGTGCTCTGCATGTTAGGCAGATCCATTCCCTCCACGCTCTGGACTTACACTTCCTCCACATCACCCAATTCTCTTAATGTTGATTTATACAGGCATTGAGTACAGTAGGTACTGCAGAGCCGCAGACAGTTCTCTATACCAATACCCTAGCAGTGGTCCACCTGCCACAGCTGTCTTAATCAATTCAGTGGTTGTGCAGACCATCTCCTCCAAAGACTTGTCTCTTTTCTGTGTTGCATGAATTTTAGTTTGCACGTCTGCTGTGCAGTATCTGCTATGTCCATCACTAATGCAATACACTAACATTCATTCACCATCGTTTGTAGAAGACACACACAAGCTTCCAAGCTCCTCAAAAATCAACATGGTGGCACCGAAACCTCGGCGCCAACTAGTAGTTTGGCCGTGCAATTGCAGAGTGGCACTGATAAACCAGCGTAGTATAAATGCCCGCAGTAGTATAGGCCACTTCCATAGCCTACCACAGAGGCTCTGTGTAGGTTCAACGCAGAGCAATAAATCAAGCTTTACTCTGTGGTGACAGGGCTGGTAGAGCTGCTCAAGCAGCCTTCCCTTATTAGATCCACTTTTAATTAGGAGCCATAGAGACCCAATTATCAAAGCATTAAATTTACATGTTTACGATTTTTTTCTTTTTAAGAGGCTTCAGGATTTGTCTTTAACATGTACCCCAAGTGGTTGGGGTCCAGCCGGTGTCAACACGGATTCCTAACTCTTTACTAAGACACGTTTAAAGGTATCTATTTAATTCCAATCTTGTTTAGCTTGGGCCCACAGTAGAAAAAGTGTAAAAAAAAGCACTATGTTTTTGCTAATGACACCTTGACTTATTCACTTTAATGTATTTAAGAATAACTAAAAGAACTATGGCTAAGTTATTCTGCAACTCTTTCTGAGCCTGGAAACCCAGTGTTGTTCTGAAAATACCTTTGTTGTGTGAATGAAATTTATGTTAAGCATGAAATAGAAAATATGTGAAGAATCCTATACGATAAACCCTAAGATTTTAATATGCTGTGACACCATTTTTCACCTTACACACTGCTATTTACAAGCTTTTTTTTCCAGTTTGAAATAACAGAATCACAGAACCTGGAGTGAGTGTGAAATAAAAAGTGAGTATGGTGAAGCTGGTAAAAGTGGGCACCCTGCAGATTCTCTAGTGTGACGAGATGTGAGCAATCCCAGTTCTGGCTAATAAGTGTGAGCGAGTGCAGCCACGAGGCCTCAGCCAGTAGCCACAGAACACCTATTATCAGCCCTCCTATCAGACATCCATGCGTTTCCATTTACAGGGTATTGTTTAAGTGGGAAGATTGTTCAGTGTGAGCATGTTGACACCTCTTTCCTCATGTCTGTCAGTGCTGACAGTCTTTAGTAGCCTGTGGAGGTCAGCCTCTTGCCACGTGTGGATAGTTGGAGGAGAAGAGCCATGAGGACAATCTCACTCTGACTGAAACTCTGCAGGGAGAGAGGCAGGAATCATTCTATTGCTGCTATTTTGTGACCAGTAATTGTAAGGTCTGTAAAATAGGACAGTAGAGCAAAGGACTGCTGTGGCAGGGCCAGAGGTTCTGATGGTCCACAGGGGACTGACCAAGGAGGCATGTGCTGAGCCAAGGAGACAGAAAATTATGGATGTTTTTGTGTCTGAATACAAGCACATTCCAACAGTAGTTTACAGCTAAATGTTATTTTATTTTATTTTTTAGGGCATTTTAACAGATGCACTCAAGGTTGGAACAGTGCTGCTGGTGCTATCTATTGGGGTGTGACTTGGCCCTGACCTCGGTGGATATAGTGTTGCACTGGAAAATGTCCTGTCAGTTGATGGAGGAGCTGCCTGTAGCAGCAGGAAGGAGTGTGGCGACATGTGTGTTAACCTTTTTCCTTGTCAGTTTCTTTTTTTTCCACCCCCTCGTCCCTTCATCTCCACCTTTTTTTTTCTTTTTCCCTTTTTGCCCTCATTCCCTGCAGACTCCAGTCCCTCTACCTACATTACTCTGTGACAAATTACTGCTGGCGGTTGATTTGTTGGTTGTCAAAAGTGCTTCTTTTGCTGGCATGACGGTGGGCTGAGAAGGAGAAGAACCCCCCCCCCCCCTTTCCAATTCCTGCCTGTCGTCATCAGTGGCCCCTTGCTTCACCCAACCTCACACATGTGCGACGTGCTCCCACCAAAACTTGGCACTGTGGCGATGATGTCTCAGTGGAAATTGATATTCTGTCTCATAAGATCTCATTAGATGACATGTTGCTCATGTTTAAGCAGCTCACACAACCCTATTTCAACCCTTCTTTTGACGAGACTGATTTGATATATCCTTGCTTATGTCAGGAGCGGAAGAGGGGCTTGAGTAAAATCTTTTGTTATGTATGGAGGAGGGGCTGGAGGAGGAAAACGAAAGAAAAATGAGAGTGAGCGATAAAGACTTTATGACAGCACTATAAATGCCAGTGTTTATGATAGCCCGGCTAGAACGCAGCATAAACCTCCACTGACAAAGAAATCTGTATTTTTCGGGCTAATCTGATGAATTAATAGAATAAGCTGCTTAGAAGACTAATATATTATAATACACTTCATTTTTCCACTTCTTTATGGATGTGATTATACACATTTTTAGCTGCTAAATATTTAACAACATGCCTACCATAGGAGTGGGCAATATGATAGATTTTACATTGTGATATCAGTATCGTATGATCAGTGTGTTATGCTGTTTATACTGTATATAAACAGAGCAAATTGGAATTGACTTGCGCAGTAAATTAAATACCTGGCAAATAAAGGCACTTAATCATATTGATTGAAAAAATCCTGTGAATTTGATTCTGCCATAAAGGAGCTGTGCTCATTGATTTGCCACATAGGCGGCAGTGGCCCATTACAACCAGATATATTAAGGAGATAAACTACCTCAATGAAATCATTTTTTTAATGCAAACTTCAGTGTATGCCGGCTCTGATAAGCATCCCCCTCCGGTCTTTAACATTGAGGTTTGTCCTGTTTATAGGAAGGAGACAGGTGGTGATTGTAAGCTGTTGGCTGAACACAATGATTTGTCCAAACTTGTATAGGACAGTGTTCACTCTGACTCAACAAGTAATATTTGAACTGCATTCTCTCTCTGTGTGTGTGTATTAGTACCCTTTCATTTTCAGCAGGTGACGATCTTACTATATCATCTGGCTTTCCACGTTAATAAATTGATACCGCTGTCTGTGGTGTGTGTGTGTGTGTCAGTCATATGGCTTGTTGCTTGTAGTGATGGCTGTTTAAACTCAATCTGAGGTGATTTCTTTTTTACCGTCATGTGTTTGCCATTTTGAAAAGAAACTCATCTCCTTTCAGTCCCACTTGCTGCTTTATTCACTAACAGTTTTTCTTTTGTGCAGTTTCCTCCTTTGCAAAAGTACTAGAATATCAGTTTTCCCTTAGACCCCAGCTATACAGAAGCCAGATTGCTTTGTGCAACACCATCAAAACACAGAGGAGAGCATTGCAATCCATTTATGTTCAAAAGTCTGAAACCATCTTGTCTCTCTGTCTCTATATTAAAAGAGGGGTTAAGCTTTTATCCCATAAATATGGCATGAAAATCCCACTGTCAATGACACATTCATTCTAAAGCTTGCATTAACATAAAAACGAAGGCTTGTTATACAGTGAGATTTCAATAAAAAGAACACAAAATGCATTTAATGAAATTCAGATGCTGGGCCCTAGCTCCCTGAATCTCATTAAATGAGCTTTGTGCTGTTTTTCCATCTTCTCTTTGTAGAGGAGGTCCTCGAGTGCCCTTAATAATGTGGCAGATTTCATCATATTCCTGATTTAAAGAGGACAATGTCTGTCTTGTTCTTTTCCATGCCCAAACCAGTCTCCACCGATGTACTCATATACTTTCTGAATATTGCTCAGGATAATATTCCATCTTGTTTTGCCTTTTTCTTTTAGTAACTGAAGTTTTGTTAATATTTTCCACTAACTCATTCTCTTCCACTTTCTCTCCCCTCCCTTCTCTGTTTCTCTCTACATAGGATTTGGTTTCATAACTTTTGAGAGTGAAGACATCGTAGAGAAAGTCTGTGAAATTCATTTTCATGAAATCAATAATAAAATGGTAAGTCCACTCATTTTTTTTCAATTCCAGGTGGGCGTTGAAGGATTAATATTTGATTTCTTCTTTCCCCTAGTATTAATAGTGGAGCTGATGTGTGTGTTTGTGTGTGTGTGTGTGTGTGTGTGAGTACATGTTCATATGCACAGGGTAACACACACATGCTTTGTGGGTCTCTGGGTTTCAGGGATGGGAAAGCAGTGGTGTGTCCTGCCCACAAACCGTGAAATTGTGTGGCTGAGTTCTGCCTGTCAGGCTGAGGGACGGGAGAGTGGAGCCTGTCCCTCTCTTTCTCAATCCCTTGCGACACACACACACACACACACACCCACAGATGCACACAGGTCGAAATGTCCAGGGATGCAACAGGGAAGCTACTGGCAGAGGCAGAGTTCATTAGTCAGGGATTAACACCTCCCACTGAGTGCCAGTGATGCTTGTTTTATTTACACCAGTAGTATGGTCATCTGTTAGCTCTTCAGAGTTCAGCAGCAGTTTTCCAAGTCGCCATGTGACTTCTGATAATTGACTGGAACGACCTCTCTGTAAAGAGCGTAAAGCTGGGTTCTTATTTACCCAGTTCCACCCTGCAGGCCTCTTGAGAGTTCCTGCACCGTTTTTAGTGGTTCTGTGGATTGTGATCGAGTGGAGAAAGCACTTGTCTCACTGCCATTCAGATGGGCTCTTCCTGTCAGAGTGCATTTTCACCCTCTCCCAACCTCTTCCTGAAACCAACTGACTGTCTGGCTCTCTGACTGACAGGGCCAATGTAGTAGAACCATGTTCACCAGGGACCAGACCAGGTCACATATAACCCCAGTATACATCCTTCCAATGTCTCTACACTGCATCACCATCGATGCTCAGGACTGCAACCAAAAAATCCGGACAGTGTGACAGAAATATCTGTATGCATATGGATGATACTAGTATGTCACAATCAAATGTCTCGGATCCTTTGACATGTAGGCACAACACTGTGTGAATAATACAAATGCTACACAACAGGAAGCATGAATGCATACTCCAGAGCATCTATTTATGCACACAAAGCAAGCAGTTGCTGTCAGTGATTGATAAAAAAAACCATTTGTTTGCTCAATTTGTTATGTTACACAATTAGTTAATAAGACAACTGTTTTCCAGCAAATGGAGGACATTTTTCCACCTCCTGTCCCTTTTCAGGTTTTACTAGGTAGAAAAATTGATCCTATTATAATCTAGCATAAGCTGTTTATAAATTTTATTCCGATAATAATCGGATTAAAACAGTAGTGATAAAAAAAATTTAATTTGCTTAAATATCAACCAATGATTAATCCTGTCTTTTTTTTTTCTTAAACCAAATATAGCAGTTATTTTTAAAATGGCCAAATAAGATCCACGATACCAAAACACTGTTTATAATATGTGCCCGCAATTGATAAACTGGTAAACATTGGTCAATTGGATGAAAGAAACTGTGGTTGGCAGATCTATTATATGAATCCATCATTTATGTATTAGGGAAAAATCCTGTATGTAATGAATGTTTGTCAAAAACAAACACCTGTCGTTAAGTAGCACTGGAAACATAAAATAGTCCCCCGCAGTATTGTGACAGCCAAAGTTATAATAGTTTACATTTTTTTATTTTTCTTTTGATACTAAATATTTATATTATATTCATTTTTAATTTCCATTTAGCTTTCGTTAGTTCCACCAGTGGTTGTATATGTTTCAGTTTAGTTTAACACAAAATTTCAATAATGCACAATACATTTTTTCATTAGCAAAACTTAAAATGCATCATCGACCATCATTGAATGTTTAACCATTCGCTTTGGGCCACGTTACCCACAGGCATAAACCGTACAATGATTTTTTTACCATCAACTCAGTATTGTAAACAGAAAAGTTGAACCTCAGATAAAATGCGTCATTCATATCATTAAAGTTTCTGATAGACATCACAGTTTAAATGAATGAATTAATAAGTGCATTTTTTTAAGTAATCATATCTGGTGTTTTAGGGTTGGAAGTTTCCTCGAATACCTGGTAATTACCGTCGTTGCTTTTCTGTCTGCATCTTTTTCCACTAACGATGTGTGTTTTTTGTTTTGTTTTTTCAACAGAAACTTAGTTGTTTTCAGTGGGGACGTCTATGCCACAGTTGACTGAAAATATGGTATCGTGTACCAGTTTAACAATTACATTGACTCCCATATTGGCAGAACACTAGTCCAATCATAAAAAGCTTTAATGCACACATTGATATCCCTGTGAATATTGGCATTTCTGAAGAACAGTTAATTAGCATGGGAAATATTAATAAGTTACAGCTTTCATTTAAAGCATGGGAGCTGACTTTGAACTATGCCTCTATATCTGCAACATCAACAGAAGCAATTATGGTTATAGAGGGTTATAGAGTTATAAATCTAGATTAAATTAACTAACTACTTAAAGTACTTTCATGGCAAAATAAGACCACTTGTATTTCATTTCTTCATTTACAATGACGATTCTTATTAGAGAACGGGAAAGTAACCAAAGAGTTGGTTTCTTCTTGTGTCTTTTCAGAGATCACAGAGCTGTCTGACCATACTGTACACATACTGTATAACGTGCTTATGTGTCTCATTCATGAACTCCTGTACCTTGCATTTCCTAGGGTGATGAAATACGTATATCCCTTATATCTTTTGCAAAATCATGGCATCTGAGAATGTTGCAAAAAGGTAAAGGTGTGGTGTGCGTCAAGAGCATTTTTCAATTATACTTCAAAGCCTTCACCATTGTTGCACAGAGGAGAATACTGGTTATACAGTGTCTAAAGCACCAGCCCACAATATAAAAAATGCCTCCTGTCTTCATCCTTATGAAGTACAATACAGAAATAGACCTCATCCATCCTCTCCGTGAGTGTTATCTAAGAAGGTTCTTGAATAATTGATGCAGACAGAAATTCCACCTCACCAGGGAGGGCTATAGATGTACAGGGCACCCCACCATCTCCTTGCCCATCCTCTCAAGGGCTCTGGCAATGTAGAGGGTCGGTGCCCACTCAGATGTGAGTGACAGGACCTTTTAGTGACTTGGTCGATCACCCTGTGTTAATGTGCGACCAAGGCCTCGTTCTCAGGAGCACTTCCTCCCTGTCATTGTGAGTTCTGCCTCATATATAATTAAAAATAGGACGCTGCTCAGCAAGATGCTCCTGACCTGCCCCAACAGCTCCACTAACTTCTGTAATGCTCTCACCTCTGTAGACTAGCCTGCTTTTGCAAAGGCTAGATGTGATAAAAGTATGGATTATCCTCCAGGGCTTCACATGATTGAAACATCCTTTAGCTACAGCAGCTTGTATTAAAGCCAGTAAATATTTTGAAGTAAAAATCAATAAGCAGAAGAAGATGGCTTGACAGTTTTCAAATACTTTTAACAGTTTATCACAGCCCCTGGTTTTCACATATATGAATGTCTATTTGATATCCTACCTTGTTGCACAGCAACAACACATTGCACAATGACATTACCTTAGCATAGCTGAGAAAACGTAAATTCTGGCAAGACAGGAGTCCCTCCATCACTCCCCATCCTCCCATTATGCATGCACAGCTAGTTCATAATAATACCTATCAAGTATTGGCTCTGATGAGAGAGCAGTGTGCCATTAAAATGGACTCACATTGGTTTTAGTCAAGTGTTTCAAGGTAATGTGCTTTAATGTGTCATTTTTAATATTCAACACCAGAGAATGATCACAACAGGAGGGAGGAATTTTCTGTTAGTCGTCAATTCCTCACTGTGTCTTCCTGACATGACCAACCAATTACTGCACTGAGGAGGAGAATAAGGTCTGACTCTTTCAGTCGCTAATAAAAAAAAGACTATTAAAAGAAGGAGTTTATACATCAGCTGCTAATATGTGGATACAGATACGCTTTGAAGATGTGGAGCTATAACTATCGTATTGTATCCTACTTAAAGTCTTAGGGCTTTACTTCGAGGGTATGTTGTAGTTAAGAAAGATAAGTACCAAGTACAGTATCTTCCAAGTTCCACTCAGGCACTTATGATATACAAAGTAATCACAGCCACTACACCACCAATATAGAAGCTTCTGTAACTAGTATATTTAGTATATTTCCATGTGTCATAAAAGGACCCAATTAAACACCAGACAAATAATTACTGTTATTTAGTTATTTATTTTTGGAAATTTCATTTCAAGGCAATGCCACAAAGTGCAGTATAAGTAAGTAATATTGGTGTATTTATTTAAAAACAAAAGGCAAAGTTTAGGTTCTCTCTACAATTATTTGTGAAAATTCACATCAAAATACATTAATGGGAATAATTAAACTAACAAGGTTAATATATGTGTGTGCGCACAGTGGACTAAACTGGCCATCACGTAATTTAAAGGAGGGTTTCTACAGACAGAACTTTGTCTCTGGATTGTTGAAACTAACTTGAATTTTTTTTTTCCAACATTGGAAATCTTTAACAATGTTTGAACATCAAGTCCCTAATAAGGGAGTAGGACCGCCCTTTTGAGGAGTTTCAGTCTCTCACGCAGGGCTGCCTTACAAGTTCTGGACTGTAAGTAATTGGATGTTTACCCTTCGTTGAAGAAGGAAAGCTACGAGGGATATAGGGGGTGGAAATCCACTTGGCACTCTGCACTCCAGGATGTCCCATAAAAACTTCATGATGTTCAGATCTGCTGAATGAGGAGGTGATTGAAGCCATTTGACATCAACCTGATGATTATGGCCTCTGTTTTGAATGTGTCTCTCAGTGTGTATTGGCACAATACCATCTTGAGACATAGAGGCATGACAAGAGAAGAGTAGAGACACAACGGGATGCACCTGGGCCTTAAAATGACCTAGTATTCCTTAGCTTGTATATGATCATGCAGAGATAACATCAGGCATAATGACCCATGTGAGATGGCTGTCCATAGAAAGCATCATTTTGCTTTATCCAAAACTTCTTTCTATTATAATAAGTCTAGCGTTACTCAGCTGTCCCAGTTGTTTTTATTGACCTTGCATACAACTGGTTCAGAATAGCAAGTCAGTAACTACCCACGTTACAAAATGCTGTTGCTTTGAAAGCAGCACAACAAGCAACATATATCTAATATATTGAGTTAGGTTCAAACGTGTGCTTATTTAAGCTCATACCCTTAGTTATTCAGATGACATCATCGGTCATTTCTATCCACTCAAAATTTCAAGCATGTTGCTAAAGGTTTTAGCTTAAGTGTTCAAATATATCAGTCATCCTGTTCTTTAAATACACCTCTTGTTCTATGGTTGTGATAAGCTTTCTAAGTGAATAATCCCACACCACCATGGCTGACACTGTGCATTCAGAGCCGTGACATTTTATGACTATTCAGTCTATGTATTTTGACTGTTCAGCTGGGAGTGGGAGCTGGACTAAATGAATCACGCTGTTTCATTTCTGCAGTCAGCCAGTGTGCTGATGGAATTCATTCACAAGTGAAGCTAAAAGTAGCCGTACACCTCCCCCTCTACACACAAACATACAACACACCCACAACGGTCGCCTCTGAAGGACAGTCATTGCCAGTCCAGCTCACCCACACCTTCCCGTTATACCTACAAGGTTTTTTTATATATGGGATATATATTGAAAATGTCATAACTGGAGCCTTTCTCCACTCTGTATCACAGGGTTTGTACATAATAATAAAACAGAAGCTGCTATTTGTTTTATTTTTTCATCAGTGGGCTACATCCCTAGAGTGAGATGGCTACATCACTACTACAGAGTAAAGAAGTCTGATTTTATAATCTCAACCAGGCAACAACAAAACAAACTGAAATATTCTGCATTGACACAAATGGCCAAGTTTTGGCAATGGCTTTAATGTGGACCTCATCGTATATCTGATTGTTTATTATTTTTATTGGTTTTACCTGGAGACAGTTCTTTGAGTACAGTGGACACTTGGATGCTTTTCTTTTCCTATTTTTTGTGATACTAAACTTAGTATACTAATACTTTAGCATGTGATCTAACTGTGTACACATCTGCATACTTCTAGCACACCCAATTGATTTGGGGTCATTTTCTGGTGTTGGTTTGGAATTATTTTTCCTCCTGACCGACTGGGGTCCAGATTTCTTAGAAGAAATGGTTCAGAATATTTTTACACAGTTAGATATTATACCTTAAGATCTGAATGATTGGTCTCACAGCTGAAACAACCAGAGTTTACATTTGTAAAAAAAAAAAAAAAAAAAACTGCTTGGCAAACAGTTCAGCTTTTAAAGGAATCATAACCGGTATATCAGGTGACTTATTTAAAATCATTATTTAAACTTTGCCTAGAGTTTACATGCGCTGCTGTTTCAGTCTTCCTCCATCCCTGACTTTATCATGGCTTACAGAGTGACACAAATCTAAAAGATAAGCTCTCGCCTGCAGTATATCAGTGCGACGGAGGAGGGAACATCTCGATATATGTTGAAAGCACACAGGTTGAGGTAGCTATGCCTTGTCAACAATGTGTGGCAGGAACTGTCAGTTGTCTCTCAAACAGTCTATGTCTGTGTGTTTGAGGCTGTCAGATCTCCCTGGTGCTCTTTCTCCATAAAACTGTGTAACTCCTCTGGCATTGGAGACAACACAGGTAAACGGAAAGACACAAAGGTGCTCAACCCCGCCCACCCCCCCCTTCATGACATTGTGGCAGTGGATCGTCACACTTTTCTCATCACGGTTTTTTGCTACATTCATGTCATGAAGAGTCGCGGACACGTTACACAAGCCATAATGCAGGATAATTCTCGTAGTTAAAATAACAGCTTGTAAATTCAGTGTACTTTCACGCTACACGAATCTCTGCTTTCACAGCCGCTGACCCTTTGCTGTGGTTCATTGATAGGCTCAGAAAATGTCTCGACATCCTCTTCTTTTTCGTATTCTTTTACTTAGTCTTGAAAGCTCCTGCCTCCCTCCCTCAACACTACTGTGTGTTTGAAGCAGGTGAACACCCACACACTCACACTACCACAGATCCTGGCTCCTGGCTGGTTTTAAATCCATGACAAGGAGCCCTCTCTCTGAATATCAAAGACCCACATCTGAGAGCATGTAGGCAAGAGTCACACATTGGTCTGTCTTAGTCCCAGCAGGCTGCGTGTATGTGGCAGAGGCCACTTGAGGACACTGTCATGTCTTTGGTGTGGGCAGAACTCAGCTGTATTTGTCGTGCAGTTATGTGAACATGTGAAAATCCCAGCAGTGTCCTGAAATTTCGAACGGACCCATTTGTCCCACCCGGTTCCTCCTACTTCTATGCCAGGGGTCATTTTGTGACGACAAGAGTGCCTGAGCTCTCTTCAGCACAATGTCAAACCATGCCAGGCCAACAAGGAGGGAATTGTAGCTGTGACAGCTACAAAGTGGCTGAGAGAACTGTGTACTTTAGTTGGTCTGCTTTAATGAAACGGCTGCTAACAGCAACAAATCACAGCTCTGCAACGCAGCAACTTTCCCTCCGTGATAGAAACCTTTTTCATTAGTCTTCCCTTTTGTACATTTCTGCCTCTGTTGGACATACTGAGCCCGCAACACTATTTATTACAGAAGTTAAGTTTTATTTCAGTTTGGCAACTCACAGTAGCACGTCGTGTCTGCCGTTGTGCATGTGTGCATGGGTAGCGTGTGAATTGTAATGTGCATCACAGGACTGTCAGAGTTGCAAGCCTATTTGTATGGATGCTGGGCTGTACTTTGGTTGAGGTGTACACAGCATTGGCGCAGTAGCCTGTCTTGTGCAGCAGGCCAGTATGACATGTGAATCGCAGCAGCCGAGAAAGCCCTGCTTAAGTGGAGGCAGTAGGGAGAAGCAGGCGAGAGCCAGGAGGCAAACAGACAAACAGATGGACAGGCTGATGCCAAGCAGGCAGTGGAGCAAATAGATTGTGCAGCATGGTGAACAGACTCAGCCTACTAAAGAACAACGAACAGACACAAGACCATGCCACCCTTGTCAGTTGTCGTGTTTCTCTATAATTCATCAAGATAGGGTAGATACATGGTAAATAGGACTCGCATGTAGGTGGAGAAGATGTCAGTCTTGGAGGATATGAAACGAACAAACCTGTATGTGTGAGAAGTGGTGTGAGAAAAAGGAAGAGAGAGGAGAGAAATGAGGGCTGCAGGTGGAATTGGACTGATGGGCACTAGGGATTTGAGCCCAACAGACATAAATGCACAGTACACAATACACGTACAAAAACAGGAATCCTTTTTCTTTTTTTCTTCAGATTTCAAACAGACTGCCCTGGCAAGTCTTAAGTTAATTGACAAAAATGTTGAACAAATAGAGATTTTGTCAAGAGAGAGTATTGCTTTTGTGATTATTCTGTGTTCAGATTAAACAAAAAAACTGCCTTTCACAGCGATACTGGGCATACCGCCCCACAGCGGGACTTGGGTAATGGCATTGGAGAACAGAGCTTCTCTTGCCTTGATGTCTCAGAAACTCTTGGAAAGTATTTAGCTTGTATTTCCCTGGGGCTTTGGGCACATGCTCACTGGAGCAATAACCTTTGCTTTAATACAGGAGGAGCATGATGTTTGGATGAGCATGTTTTCCTTCGAGATTTCCTCTAAAATGTGAGGAGCTCAGATTGACTCAGTCTTGTTTTGTCTCTATGGGAAACATCCAGCACTGTGCAAGTCAAATAGAAAACCACCTTAAAGAGCTTAGACAGCCCTGTCAGATCTGTCTGGTTGTGTATGTACACAGTCTAATGGTGTGTGTGTCTGTGTGCGTGTGTGTGTGCGCCCGCATGCGTGCGTGAACATCTGCATATGTGTGTGTCTGTCTACATAGGTAGAATGTAAGAAGGCCCAGCCCAAGGAGGTGATGTTCCCACCAGGTACACGAGGGCGAGCCAGGGGTCTGCCCTACACCATGGATGCCTTCATGCTGGGGATGGGCATGCTGAGTGAGTCCTACACACACGCACAACCCTCAACTCAACAAATTGTCTGTATACTATACATACAAGTTTAATAGTTAAGTTATGAACATTTTAATGCAATAAATGTTTAAAGTGAAGCCAGGCGGCAAATGAAAACATTAATTGTAAGCCATATTTAGGAAGGGACGGGGGAAGTGTCACACGTACATGTGTTCAGCCATCACCGTCTTACCTGCTAAAAAAGTCAACGTATGCAAACTCTCGTCTAGATAGCCCCATTAGGTGGGCGCTGCCCCTAATTAGGCTGCTTCAAGGTGTGCCACCAGTGGCCACTGTGGTCTATTTCTGGTGGAGTCTGGTACACGCAGCCCCTGGGCATATAGGAGCAGACCAGCACATTAGCAGACTAAATGAAGAGGAAAATTGGTGTAATGTCATATTAAGGATTCATCACTGTGCCCCCCTTAATGGGTAATGAAGGGGACACACATGTCAGGGAGAGATCTCATCTACAGGGACCTCAGCTGCTGGCCCACCCCTCTTCATTACCATCCTGCCCATGCCTGTGGGCCTTTTTATTTAACACTATTGCACTCGCTCCTTCTCTGGCTCCCCACCCTCTGTCTCTCTGCCTGTCTCTCTGCTTGTCTGTCTGTCAATCACACCTTTGCATATACAGTAATTTGTATGTGCGACCCAACTAAATAGATTTGACCCCCCCCACATAAAAGATTAGTTTTTTCCTCAAATGCAAAAGAAAATGCAGCTGATTGCGAGACACCTATTTTGCTTGGCAAGTAACCCGTCCTACTCTCCCATTTGTAGCAGGTGCAGGCAGAACCACAGTCATGCATTTTTATCTGTTATGTTTACGGTGGCTTTGATGACAGGTAAATTTGCTTGTTATGCATTTTTATTTGAAAAAAATAATGTAGTGGTATTGATCAGAAAAAATGAATCAGTAAAATAAATGTGTCTATAGGTACAATTTATGTACATTTATCCATCTATATATAAAGTTGCATAAACCATCAGTTATGGGAAGCTTGACCTTTCCGTGATACTGATTATAAAGTTGTTTGTAGTAAAAGTGTTGAGGAGACTGTCCGAGAGCTTTTGTCAGCTCTGTCTGCCGTTCCCAGTTCCATCTCATCTGTTAAAAGTATTTAACAAGCACAGTGAACTTTTCAGAACTTATTACAGACTAATGCATCTGCAAAGAGGAGAGCACTCTTCCCCTCCATTGGGAGACGACAGGCAGAAAAGCAGTGATGTGCTCATGTGAGAATATTAACAGCCAACTTGTTTGGAGACACTCTTATCTAAATGAAATTGGAACAAGGACAGTGAAACATTCCTTTATATAATTTGCATTTGGAAAAAGGGACCCAAGGCTCATTATTTAAGAAAGTGTAAGCTCCTTTTGTGCCAAATCTCATTAAAGCCATCCCCAGCTCCTTTGTTTACTGCCTCTAATCGAGGCATTTATCTTTATTGTGTTGTGCTCGATGTATGTTTGCTGAAATTAATACACATTTGAGCCTGGGTGAGGTATGGGTGTAGCAGATGGATAATTGATTTTAAAGTGAATCAGAACTGTTGAGCCATAAAATAGGTACATTATCATGCATATTAATAAGGCAAATAAGAGCATTAAGAGGCCACAACCAAGCCAAACACAATGGCAAGCTTGGTTTAATAAAATGGCAGCAAAGACTGTTGTAGGTTTTCTTGTTTTTGCTTTTTTTCTCCCTCTTTCTTTTTTCCTCCACATTTCATAATATTTGTAGATATGCACATAACAAGATTTTCATGAGGTAGTACTTTAACTGAAAATGCATCTTAATCCCCTTTTCAACACTTTCATATTCCTCACTATAGCTCTCTCCTTGTGTATACACATCTGGCTGCAATTTCCCCATTTCTAGTAGTAATGTAAAAACCGTTGCAATGCAGTATATATTAGACGAAGAAAATGGTTTTGCCATTTCAGAAAATGTTAAAATAAGGGAGTATGAGGAGGTGTGGTATCTAAGCCAACAATCTCAGTTAGTCATTTATTCTGTTTAAAACCCAGATAGTATCAAACACATAATATCCTATATTTTGTGATCCGTGATAGCTTCTCATTGTATCATATCACAGTTCTTTTCAGACCAAACAAACAGTGAGGGGTTTTGTGAAAGCTATCCATCTGTAGCTTCCTCGTGATGACTTCTCATCAGCAGTTGATGAGGATTTCTTCCTGGTGTAGCCTCTGTCCTATTTCATCCATACCAGACCTCTCACTGCCTCTCCGAGTTGCATTTCTTTTTGTCTGCAAGAAAGGGGAGAGGGTCTGGGAGAGCCATTTTCCCATTGGGTCAGGAATAAATTGAACTTTTTCATGGACAGCAAACACTGATTAGATATTTATGACCAAGGTCAACCCTTCTGATTCAAGCTGGCACAGGCTCTGAGGCATACAGAACAGAGCATCTACACACATGCTCACACTCATACACACAGGCACACGTGAACACACGTAGCCTATAGTACATTCACTCGGGAGCATATTCCACCACACAAATATGCATGCATTTAAAATATGTTTTGACACCTTTAGTTTGCAGGCACTTGTACACATGTTCCTACACACGCCTTCTGGAATGAAATGTGTAATGTCTGGCTCCATACGTCTTCTGGGGCTGTGACTTTGTACAGTGCATGCATTGTACAGTAAGCTGTGCAAGTTGGTATTTATAAATGTCTCATTTAGTTGTAGTTACTATCAGCTATATTAAACACCGTCTGCAGGAAATTTGCAGTCCAGAATTTACAGCCTAGACATTCAGATGTAACTGCAGCCAATATATCAGGCCAGTAGAAAGTTAACAAGAACTGTTGAAATAGAAGTCTCCAAAAGGTTTCTGAGGTCAGATATTGAGGTGTACCTTACACACACTGAGGAAAGAGTTATCAAGGTTAGCTTCTGTGAATTATCCCTAGCCTAAAGGACTTCCTCCTATTAGGTAATTTAGTCCAGACTTATGGTTGAAGGTGATAATAGCTTGAGGAAAACAGATAAATACTGAGACATATACCATAATTAGAGGGTTAATTATGTTTATATTACCTTTGATGGTCCTCACATTCTCGATGACTTGGACACAGACCCACTTACTCACCCACCAACTCTTCTCAAATGTCTTGCTTTGTCTGTTCTCCACTTCCTATCTGCCTGCTCCCTCACACCCTGTTTCTCAATATGTTGCCCACAGCTGCTTCTGTCTGAAAACTGTCCAGCTAATTAACTGGTGGGTCTGTGGTTGTAATAAGAATCATGACAGCAGATGAACAATACATCTGCTACTCTTAAATTTTTCTAATGACATTCGGTCCTCTTTGGGACTTACTGCAGCCTCCATCCACCCAGGGACTACAAGGTCTGAATTAGTTTGTTCCCTCAACGAGATTTTACCATGGGTTTGATGATTGTGATCTGTGATTACATTTCCAGACCGAGTTTTATAACTGTGGTTAAATTGTATCTTAGTTTTCTAAAAACAGCATTCACATTTTAGCCTTTATGTCTGTGGAGATGTCACACTCAAACATGAAATAAAAAAAAAATGTAAGAGAAAAAAAGAGGTAACGGTACTCGTGCAAAAAACAAAATAAAATGAAAGTGGATTAGTAATAACGGGCAAAGTAAATGCAAGGTGGTCTTTTGTTTCTGTCTTCTCACAGACTATAGCACTGTAGTTATTGACAGTTCATAATCAATTTAGAAATGTCTCTGTATAACTAAGACCTAATAGGCGGGGACACCCTAGTCACCAGTCTTTCACAGGATCAACAGAGACAGACATACACAGACACACATCCATTCACACTCACGTCCACACCTACGGGCAATTTCGAGTCACCAGGTAACCTGACATGCATCTCATTTCACTGAGGGAGGAACTCGGAGTACGTGGAGGAAACACAGAAACACAGATATTTGTGCCTATAGTCACTGTTGAACCATAGCAAATTCACAATTTGTTACAGAAACTTTAAAGAATAAGTGAACTATGAAAGACAGGCCAGCCATTTTGATTTTGCTAAATTATCTCCTTACAGTTTTGTTATTTTGAGATAACCAGAAAAATTATCACAAGCAAACAAACTTTTTTTTTCAGAGAAATTATTCCATTATCACCAAAATACTGGCACAACAAAGATAACAGTGGCTGTTCCTTTCTTACGTACACATACTTATAAAACTCTAATATTGTATAACAAATCCAATACGTGTTCAAGATGAGTGAAAATCTGATCATGTTTTATGTGACATTTATGCAGAAATGGGGAAAATTCTAAAAGATTTGCAGACTTTGAAGCAGTGCTCTTAGTATTGTTGGTTAAACACATTTTCCACACACTTGTGATTCCCATAAACTGATTATCTTGAGATAACTACTACAGATAATGATTTAGATCCTTGTCAAACCTTGTTCCTGCCAGAAAAACACACACAAAACCATAAATGAATCCATGCTGAAAGTGCAAAATGATGAGCAGAAATCTTTCCCATGGCCTTGGCATCTTTTTAACAGTCTGTGTCTAGCCACATTAACACATGAACCTTTCTGCTATGCTGAAGATGCACAGAGCATAAACAGACGCCAACGTCATTTCAAGGCATCCACTATAAAGTGTTATACTGAGCTAATAAAATGCTGCAGAACTTATGGTTGAATTAAAATGGGTAATAATTAGACTGTTAAGAGCCAGGAACCGTCCTTTTTGTCGGCAGGCGTATCAATGCTTTGGTTTGAAGCCGTTCACTTCTTTTCACATGGTAATCCTGTTGATTAAGTACTCCTAGGTTCAAGCTGATGCTGTTCACAAATATCAACACAATTAGTAGATCCATGTTGGGTGACTTGCTCGGTTTCATGTGAGATTGTTTGTAATATCAGCAGCTTTTTAACAGGTCCTTTACAATCGGGCACCATTTTATGGTTGTGGCCTTTGCTCTTGTAGGTTATAAAACCATTTTACTCACTAAGTTAATTGCTGATCTCGATGCAGCAGCTCCCCTAAACGACATCCTGTAGGACGAGCCACAAAAGCAGCCTGATCGGGATTAGAGGTTAATGTGGTTTTGACAGTCATCTTGTTTGTTGTCAACCTGTTTTTCAGTTGACAATCTACCGTCAACATTATGAGCTGTAATGACTGTCAGTGACACCTCTTTATTAGGCTTAAAGCATATGGAAATGTCTATTCCTGCTTATTGCAGTTTTTAAATGAGGCAAGCTAGGGTTGTTTTGATTCTTGCTATTAACTATTTTAGGTTAATATTTATTTGGAATATTGATTATTGTTTGTTTTGTTTTTTTGCGGGGGGGGTATTAAGTAAAATGACTTTGACAAAACAAGAACCATTTGGCAGCCTTGGTCGTCAGGAGTTTTTAAATCAGAATTTTAAGGTGTTTTCCTCTCAAAGTGGGTGTCTAAGGAGTTTTATCCTAATGTGTGCGTGTGTGTGCGCGCGCACTCTAATGTATCACTATTATGTTAACATTTTTACTAATTCTTACGTTTTTTTTTTTTTTTTGTCTCTCCCTTTTGTTAAAGGTTACCCTAATATTGTGGCAACATATGGCCGCGGATACACTGGATTCGCACCTAGCTACAGCTACCAGTTCCCTGGTGAGTTAAAGGCTTAATGTTGCGGCTTATTTCTGTTGTAGCTTCTCAAGCAGCACAATGAGACACACATGCACAAACCCTAACATGCACTTGCATACACGTATAATCATACACATCGCCCACCAAAAAATCTTCACCGTTATGTTACGTGCGTAGATTTTTAAACGAGCTTTTGAAAGCTGATGTATGGTGAAGTAAATTGCTTACTCCCTTTTATCCCTTACTTGAACACTACCATGACCAAATGTAAAAAATGGAGAAAGTTCTTCATCCTCTGTGGCTCAATGTATGCAAATTCATCTGTGGAGAAGCAGAAAAATAAGCACTGCTTTGTGTAGGCAGATTTCAAAATATGATTCTTATAATGGAAAATGAATGAAGTCATTTTCTGCATTAAAAGTGTTGACTCAGTGCACCGGTCCCTTTAATGGGAGTCCAAATGGAAGGCGAGCGGTCTAGAGGTGAGCAGCTGTATCTGTGTGCTGGGAGAGGGCCTGTGGCTCTATGGTGTCTCACTATGACAGGCATCCTGTCAATTTCATGCTTTATTTAGGGACTTTACGCATACTTTGTTTGCCGTGCCAGACATCATTCCTTCCACTGATAAGATGGAATGGGAAATATCTGACAGCAGCTTAGATCTCTGTAATATCTTTGTGAAATAGATTCAGAAATGGTAAGACAGGAGATCCAGCTGTGACCATGTGCAGAGCAGACTTCTGTTGCATTTATACTTGACCACAACATTTCACAGAAGAAAGTGAAGAACAGCTACTCATCAATAAGGGTGAACATAAGATGCATTCATATGTAGGAATTTAGTACATTTTGTATGTGGTGACCTTTAGAATGAGCCGAAACAAGAATTTATCAGTCCTTTGTACACTGGAAAAGCATCCAAAAACATGAGCTGGAATGTTTAAAAAGAGAGAGAAGAGATTAAAGAGAAAGGAGCTATCAGTATTATGTCTGTGTAACTGTAGTTAAACATGGATTTGTAAAATGTTTACTATTTACAACAAATTAAGGAATATCACCTTCCCCGAGGCAGAATGTATGATCCTGTCCATGTTAAACTCAATTTAAAGAGTTTGATAAAGCTGTATGATTAAAACAGCCTCCTCTGGGCTCACTCAACTCTTGACAGGGTAATTGGAATTTTAATGTATGTATCAAACTCCTTGTCCAAATTAAATAACCCCAGGCCAAATATTGACTAGTGTCCTTCCTTACTAAGATGTGGAAAGCATCCTCAATTTAAGATCAAAGGCTTTTTTTTCCCTCACTGTACACAACCTCGCTGAAACTCTCCTAAAAATAAATGGAGCTGGGACCAGACAGGCTGGATCCAAGAGGCGTAAATTGTGGGCAGCATTTCAAGGCTTTTTTATACTCTGTAAACCTCAGGGGGCCACTGTTAACTGAAAAAAATGGTTAGGCAATTGCTCAATTGTCAAGATAAAACAGTGATAAAACATTGATCAGTGATGAAACACTGAATTAAGTACAAAGCTAAAAAAGACATATAGAGTAAAAGGGAAACCAAAGCTGACGTTACCACTAGTAAATCAGAGTTCAATTGTAGGAAACAGAATCTAAAGTAGATGTGAAATCTACAAAGCTGCTTTTTAAATTCATTTTTCAGTGCAGTCACTTCAAGCACTAGCTCAACAACTACAAAACAGAATGTGTCATCTTAGCATTATCATCGCTGTGACACTCCCAATTATTTCCAACACTGATCACAGTGTGTTTGTGACAAATCACAGACAGTACAGTATGTTTCTGTGTCTGAATTTGTATTCTCTGCATTGCTTACAAAACTATTTAATCATAGCACAGACATCATTACTATTTCATGCACTTACAGACCATCGCATACTGTATTAGTGATCATAAATCAGATCATCCACTATTTGTCAGAAACGTATCTATGCAAGCGAGGATGTAACCGATCATAGCCTCAAAGAGCAAACTCAGACCTTGACTGCATTTACATGCACTTGCATGTACATAGAAATCAGACTTCTCAGGTAATCGGGGGAACAGTGTTTCCGGAAGTCTATGTTTACATGCAGCAGAAATGTATATGATTCCTCCTCCACTTCTGACTTGGTCTGGGAGCCTGGTTAACTGATTTTCAACTGTATAGTGACAGAAAATGCTGCTTTCTGGCTCGTGTGTGATCTCCCTTTTCACTCAGCTGCATGTTCTTGTCTGCAGCATGTGGTTATACACATGTGCAGTTGGAAACAGACACTTAGAAATATGGTTACACCAATACATGGCAAAGAAATTGGCCTTCTCTCAGAGAAATCTACCTGGGGAAACCAGGTTTCTCTAATCTCCAACCCTCATTTTGGAAACCACATTTTCTGTTTACATGACAGTTCCTGAGACAGCTAACTGTAACCTGGGTACTTAAGTCCATGTAAATGCACTCATTGATTGTCTGGCACAGATAAGTAAATAAAAAGCTTAAAGATGACCTGTTGAACTTATGACTAGTGACCCTGCTGATAAGTCTTTTAAGAAGAAGAAGAATAAAACAGTTGTATTATTCATGCCTACAGTTATGGCTCAACTATGATAGTTATGACACATCAGCTGACTGCAAAGAATGGTAGTACAGTTGCTGACATGATAATGCCACGATTAATGAAAGCTGCAGGTTCCAACAATTTGCAACACCAAATAAATGCTAACTAGCAAAAAGCTTTTATAGTTGTATATGAAAGCTACAATATTTTATAGTAGAAATACAGTAATTCTAGCCTACACACAGATCAAATTGATAAGAAAAACTGCACATGCAAACAAAGTCACAGGGTACATTTAATTGCAGAACAGAGCAGAGAAAAATTGAGCATAAAAAGACCCTTACAGATTTATTCATACTTTTAAACTGAGAAATTGGTAAATCTAAAAATGTTATGCTGCACTTTTGTTAAAAAAAATCAAATTAGAATTTTTTTTTTTTTTACAAGCACATAGAATCTAAGAGTTTGACATAGATGTGTTCTCTGATAATTCCAAACTATATTTAAATAACCATTGCTGTAATTGCACACTGTTTACTTCTTTACAGCATTATTTCAGCATTATGCTTATACTGAAGGTGGAAAGATAATCTTACATCCTGCACATGTACTGACAATCAAGAACACAACACTGTTCTCTCTTAGAATTACAAATGGAAAAGAGGTGTAACAAACAATTAGCAGCATCCAGACAACAGCCTTTTTGTCTTGTTTTTTTCTGTTTATCAGAGCTTTCCTTGTGATAGTGGCTTCAACTACTTGATTGTTTACTCTGAGTAACATATTTTCCCCAGTTTTACTTTGATTAGTTTGTTTTGAGGATTAGGCTCTTCTAAGAGATTTGTACCACAATGATTCACAATGACTTTAGGCATTTGTCCCTGTCTAATCCCATTGTGATCAAAAATGTCTGAATATTTTCTGAGATTCTGTTTAATGCACATACAGGACATTGATGGCACAGAGTGGTATTGTCTGTGTCTGAGGGGATTGTGATATATGCAAGTAAAATGTAACATGTAATACATGGCCATTGTCATTTTTTGTGCACATACAAAAAACCCAGTGTTTTAAATTAAGAGCACTGTTTTTCAAAGATGGCTAAGGTAACACTAACATACTGAAATCTATCCCAGCTGTCAGGAGAAGTCAGCCTTCGACATTGTCTGGAGTCGTGTTCCACACATAAAACACTGCGTGAGATTGTTGAGTCAAAAGTGTCCTCACGTGTAAAACTCCATAGAATTTCGGTGCACAACCTGTACGCACAGATGGCACGACATCATGGAAACCTTAGGTTGAGTGTAACGGGGTTTTGATTACAGATAGAAACGCCATCAACGCTCCCATTTGTTTGCTTAAAAGCCTCCAGACATTTCGCGACAGAGCAGTGCGGTGCACGCACAAGCCCATGCACACAATATGGACATTGTACTAGGGGGCTCGAAGGGGCATCTTTTCTTTATCTATTCTCAGTTACCCTGGCATTTGCCCTCAGGCTGTAGGCAACACATGCCCTCTTGGTCATGACAAACAATCCAAATGATGAATGAAAACCTGTGACCGTGATCGAATACAACACGTATTCTAACCATATGCATTGTCTTCTAGTATCGAGCTGTGCATGGGTTACGGATAACTGATGGATGGAACTTTAAGTGGCATTTTGCTGTTTAAAATCATCTGTCCTGTAACTTTGCATAATCAACAAATCTCACTATGAGATGTTTTAATCGCTGAATTATGCCATTCACCTCCTTTGTATTAAATACTAGATGCCAGTGTTTGCAGTTTGAGCAAACTGACTCTTGGTGATAACTATTACCATCATTAGCTAGTTACAATAATAAATATGCTGGTGTAGTGAGATGACAACATTGGCAGTTATTCTGTATGACACTGTTGGATAGCTTTCCAGTGTGATCAGGGTGATACATGTCCCACTTCAATAGAGCAGAAGTTGATAGCTGACATAATGTAATTTCAGTTTAGTTTCAGCTGCTGAATTTGCAGTCAAGTGCAGATAAACACTATTCTTCAGTGAGGACCTGTCTCTTATAAGTTATGCTGGTAAACTGACAAAGTAGCATCCTTTAATCAAATATACGTAAACATGTGCAATATCATAGTTTTTTGCATGGCAGCTGGGGCAAGAATCAAAATGTAGCATCTGTCGCCAATACAGGATTCCACTTAAATTAGTAGACTTCAGAAGTAACATTTATCAGAGTGCAAAGATACTGCAGTTAAACAAAGTTTGAACAGCACAGAGTTTTAGAGCCAACTCACATTTGCTTTACTGTCCCTGATAAACTGATAAAGGATGTGTTTTTACCATGTATTTTTTCTTACCATCCGAGTAAAGCTTACAAAATACATTATTACACAAGGAGACACATTTTACACTACGCTCTTTATGAATGGATGGATTACTAAAGCCTCACATGAAATACAAATTTTTTCTTAAGCCCAAATGCAGCTATAGTACACATGGCTACAAACAGAGAACACTGAAGCTGACAGGGCATAAGGAACATTGCTGTACATTATTCTTGTTTCTATGCAACAGTCTAATTAGCAGTAGCTGTCTGATAAATGTACTGTTGTATTATTCAGTTTGCAGCGCCCAGGGGAACATCCCAAAATGTGCCACATTGAAAGCGTGAGGTGTCTAGTCTGAAGGACCTAACAGATTAAGGCGTTGAAAGCCACATTAAAATAGTATCCGAACTGTACATTAAACTCTTGCTTGCCTTAGATAACCTCAGGCAAAGTGTGTATACAGTCAGAGATTCCTTTGTTTTCTGTGCACATGAAAATGCAAATGGCTTAAACAAAATAAGTGCAAGTTAATCTTATGCGGGGTAGTTTATATACGGTAGTTTCCGTCAATGGCAGCAGCAGAAATAGAAAAAGAAATATAAAGAGATTTAATAATGCTAGTATATTCTTTTGTGTGTATGATGTATGGATGAATAAGAAGCTTGTCCGTATTAGGGAAATGTAATTAAAAAAGAAAATGGTGTAGGCATGTGTGCATAATGCATGTGAATAAGCTGAAGAAGTGAACATCAAAGGCAGGGATACGCCCTGCATATATTCATATTGTACTTTCTATTGTTAACCAGTCTTGTATCAGTTCCTTTCATTACACACACATGAATGCCCGTTAGAATGCGCACAGAAAAAACGTATTCATACAAAGACTGAGATTCAGAAGCTATGTTTGAAGGGACTTAACCGGGAGCTTCTCTCCACTCTCCCATCGTCTTCTGCAACTCGCTGCCTCCACAGCCGTGCCCTCAGAGCCTCCCCTGGCATAAATGACCATTATGGCTCCGTTAGGGCTGCTACCAGGAGGTCATTATGCTACACTGAAAAACCAGAGATGAAGATGTTAGTGGGGTCCCATCAGGGGAGAGAGACAGACTGAGTGAGAGAAAGGCATAACACTCAGTCATCTAGCTACTCCAGATGTCACCACAGACAAACAGCAATCCAGGTCCAGTGAGTCAGCCTCTTAAGTAGTAAAAGAACTGAGGGAATGGATGATTAAGGATGAGAGAGGGCAGCAGTAAGTGCAGCGAGGATGCAATGAGGACGGAGGGGCGGGTAATTTTGGGTTACCAGTTATCTTAACAGAAAAGAGCTAAAGTCTCTAAAGGCTATTTCTGAGAAAATCTTGCATCTTGGGTCTCATTCTCACAACTCATAATAGCCAGTGTTTGTGTAGAGCCTGGATCGGTTTGTTGTAGTTAGTTTTTCCATCTGTTTTTCTTGTCCGGTTGCCATATCCGTTTCCTGTCGCAAGCTTCATCTGTGTGAGATCTGTTTCTCCAGCAGATATGACGTGTGGGCTAGCACTATGTCGTCCTCCCTCTATATCTTCCAACTCCTCTGACCAACCATGCCTGAGACACAACAACACATTCCATCATACCTAAGTGATAGAAAATGACATTTCAAAAGCCTTAAACCAGCATGGAGTAGATTTCTCTTTCTGTGAGGATATAAACAATATTGAGCCCAGCAGGATGTTCTGGATTCGACAGCTTCTCTTGCAGGGTGGTCGAGTTGGCTAAGAGACTGTCCCACACACATAAGCGGAGCGGTTTGGCACCCTTGTGTCTGTCCTCGTTGACTTTGGTTCAGGTGACACGGTTGAGGAGTGCATCTGGCTGAAATGCATACAGCATGATACAAAGCCAAGTTGCATAAGCAAGCAGCAAGTTGGAACGTGTCAGTTTTTCAGCACAGGGATAATGATGGACTCTACTAAAGACGTAATGATGTTGCTCAATAGGGCTGTACGTAACTGAAAAGAAGACTGCTAACCTTTTGAACCCACTTCTCCTGTAGGTCAGCAATACGAAGGTACAAGTAGCAGATGTGCTTACAGCAGATGACATACCTGCCGACTATGGCGAGAGGTATGATCATGACTGCTCCTAGAACTGCATGCCCCTACAAACTGGGAAACGGCCAGCCAAGCATATGATACATGCACCAGAGGTCGCAGCAGAGGTCACACCAGGGCATCTGTCTGAGATATCAGTTAGCCTCCCAGGGCTTTGCAAATGTCTGCAGTTAGGAGATGGAAATGTGTTGACACTTTACAGAGGTTTAAACTTGTGGAGCTAATTCGATTCGACAAGGTACTGTAGGTTGCCAAAGACCGAGAAGGTAAGTAACTGTGTGATCTTCCAGGAATAAAGTGGCACTATCATAAGGTTTTAGATTACCTCGTGGGTGGCATTTTTTTGGTGAACATAAATGAAGGCATAGAAGATGTCTTTTGAAATTTTGTGTCCAAAGAAACTTTTGTTATCGGCTTCTTGCTGGTTCATTACCTCTTTTGTAGATGATTAATGTAATTTGGGACATGGAGTTGTCATTAGCAGAGAGCTCTCTTAAGTATTTAAATATCTTGCATTTCCTATGTCGATGCACTTTTGGCTACAGTACTGAAGCAGGTGGAAAAAAAATCACTGGCCTGAGGCTAATGGAAAGCTTACCTGTGTCATGGGTATATGCAACATTGTCCTCAATGAGACAGATACCACTGTTTGTGTTTTTACGACACCCGTGAGACATAGTGGTGGCGCACACAGCAGTGCTATTGGCAGAACAGGTTTCTACTGAACTGAGTTACACAGTAAATTGCTCCTCAGATCCTGTGGTCGTCTCTCTGCAAGCTGGATGAGCTGTGACCCCAGCAAGTGATCTCACAGACCGGAGTGAGTGCTAGAGGGCTGGAAGCAGATGGCCCTCCTGATGCCACACTGACTCACAGATTGGCTTTAATTGCCAGAGCTGATCATTAGCCCAATGGGTCTGTGGAGGCTGGGGCACTCCGTGAGTCGCCGGCCTTAAAATAGGGCCTGACGAGAACCGTTGTGATCTCATACGCTCGAACGACTGTGCACAACACATCCTTCTCTCACACACTTGGACAGGGCTACCTACGAACTCAAAAGAGGTGGAGTGACTTTGCCAGGGGCAGGTTTTCTGCTTTCCTCTCTGACTCATTTTCTCCACAGCAATGCTGACTGCACACTCTCATGCACACAAGTGCGCACACTATCACACATGCAGATTCTCAGCGCTCCCCAGGCCATGACTCTGTTTCCAGTGACAGCAGCGAGTCTGAGTGCTGCTCTGACGTCAGTGGACAGCACTGTACTGTTTGTCATGCCTTCTCTCTTAGTAGCTATACTACTTACAAATCAGCGTTGTTCTTCATTAACTTCAAATCGGTTTTACGTGCTGGTAAAGTCAGACACTATAAGCTAAAACTGTTTTGGATGCATTTTGTACATATGGAATAGAAGCACTGGATGGATTCAACAGGTGTAGCAGTTCTCCACTCCATAGTACAGGACCCGTGGTTTTGTTTATTATTGTCTTGTGGCATGGTTAAGCTACTGTCTAGATTCACTGTGTACTGGTCAGACTGCATGCCCACATGCACACAAGTCTAGTCACATGCACGTGCACATGTCCCTCCTTGGGTGTGTCAACAGCAGTCTCTGTAAAACTAGCCTCTGCACTCTGACACAGTCAATGGTGAAAGTCTGTCTATTTCCTGAAAGTGAAAGTAGAGGCTCACCTCATTTGCCCAGGTCTTAACTCACCCTAGGACAGCAGACACATCCTCACACTCTCAAACAGGCACACAGTCTGCCATGGAGACCTACAGTCTAGGTTCCTGTGGTGGCCAAGATGAGCTGCTGTAAGAGGCAGAGTGGCAACACTAAAGCTCATTATGTCTTGACTGTTGAGCTGCTGTTCTAGAAATGAAACTTGAGCTGCCCTGCCTCGAACATGTCTGCCCCCTTTGGACACTGCTGGAGACCAGCAGGAAAACAGAAAAGGAGAATAGACAAATAAGCAGAGGGGATAATATATGTGGCTGCAAGACATGCCCTGTTTCTACCGCCTCTTGTTTTGATGCCCCCCACTGTTCAGGAACTTTAGGGACAGAAAGTCAGCTACTTCCTACATCTGTACCCATCTGCCCCCTCCTTTCACACTACCCCTCCAACTCTCATTCCTGCTGGCTGTGTTAATAGCTCACCAGTTGCACTCATTTACTTTTTCCCTTGTGCAAATCATATAAACCTACTATATAGGGGATTGCAAAACCTTTTCAGACCCCTGGTCACTGTTATCTTTAAATTAATAAAAAGTCAAAAACGGAAATCTGTATTGCTACTTGATAATTTTGACCAGTTTTTTATGCGCCTGACACTGAGAACCACCCCCTAATACCGTGAGGCTGCCATCACTGTGCCTCACAGTAGGGATGGTATTAGCCAGATGTTGAGCAGTGACTAGCATTCACCAGGCAAAGTGCTGAAATTTCTACCTAAAGAGTTTGTCTCATCAGAGCAGTCAATCTTCTATGTCGTTCTATCAAAGTCCTTTAAAATGCTGTTTGACAAACCTCGAGCGGCCTGTCATATGCCTTTCACTCACAGTCGTCGCTGTATAGCCACTCTACCATAAAGACCTTAATGATAGAGTGCTGTTGAGATGGGCATCCTTCTCGCAGACTCTCCCATCTCTGCAGAGGACCTCTGAAGCTCTGTTTAGTAAGCTCCTTTCATACCCAGTTACTCAGTTTAGCTAGATGGAAGCCCAGTCTTGAGCCTGCGTGTGTCTTTATGGGTTAATGACTGTGGCACATATTTATTATCGCACTACAAAGTCCTCTATAAACTGCCCCTCTATGTGGAAACATTGTTTTAGCTTTAGTAATCAAGTTGAAGCTAATGTTGCAGTGCTGCTTTTGGGTCATGACACATTTTACCATACTTGCCCCATGTATCTAGAGCAGTGCTAGATTGTGTAACTGCAGTGAAATGTGAGTTCGATTTTGAAATGGTGTCTACAAAGCTGCCTCTTTCTGTATTTCACTAATCTTAAAATGTTTTGTTTTATTTTCACTGTAGAATAACCACATACATCAAAAGCAAGTTCAACTAAGTCTTGTAGGCACTTTGGTCAGTGCAAATCCAAAAACACATATTTAACTTGAATGATGAAATGACCTTTAATGTTCTCATTTTCATTTAAGAAAACCTGAAACTATACCCCTTCATCATTCATCGGTTCCCTACACTACCACCCTCAGAACTGAGAGATGGGCATTAAAATGCATACAAAATTAAGGCTGTTTACTTGGACACTAATGAGAGGAGGCTTAAGTAGTCTACGTTAATTAGTATGATTGGCTCCATGGGGACCACCCAGGCAGAGCCATAACAACTGATTCACTCCAAGCTCACGGGACCTTTTCATAGTCTCAGGAGTGTCAGAACGGATGTCAGAGGACATTGCACTGCAGAGACATGTTGCCTTTACTGATCCCAGGTTGGAAAGGAGTACTGCAGCTAAATGCACTGAAGCAAACCATTACATAAGCACCACTGCAAGGTCAGACATCTGTGTCCTCCCTGTCTGTCTCTTCTCTATTCAAGTCACCATCATAACATGCCTTTTAGTATTAAGGTTGTGAACCAAGACCCATTCCCTTTCACAAACCAGTGTTGGAATTTTCACAACCAAATTGATTCAAATGTTTTTGCCTTATCTGTTCTGGTAGATATAATTAAAAAGTTGTATGCATTTCTTTCAATCCCATATTGTTTTTTTTTCTCCATCTCTCCTATTTACTGCATGTACAAGTGGCTGAGAGTTAAGTGGGGGTTTGTGTGGAAGCAGATGTGTTTAGATGAGCTCTGCAGCATAGGAGCAGTTTCCTTTTTACTGAAGTGCATTGGAAGGAGTACAAAGAAGAGGTCGAAAGTGTGGATACACTTCAATAAAGACCCTAGTTTGCCCTCTTTGATGCTATACTGTCATGCACTTCAGCTACAAAGAAACAGCACTCTTGTCACTGAGAACTGAAGTAGAAGACAGTGAGCTTTTCCTGAGCTCACTACACCACATCATCACATCACAGGCACTCGCACACTGTGTACAGGTGTATGATGTGTGTGCGCAGGTTTTGCAGCTTTGGAAACCAGAGACATTTTGAATTTGAGGATATTGTGAGCTACATAACTAGCTAAGCACTTTTATTACTTCTAATTTATGATAGATTTTTCAGGAATACATTTCTACTGTGTCATTACAGAAAATGCTAAAGTAATCTGCAGGATTTGACAGACAACTTACAGAGTATGGAGACAACTCTTTAGCTTAAAAGGTCTGGGTTGAGCCCCCTCTTCAGCAAGAGTCTACCCCTCCTGAAGTGTCAAAAAAATCACTCAGTCCTTACTAGGGCCAATTTGTAGCTCACCTCACCTCTGGCTTTTCCATGTCCTTATCATAATGACATGTTTACCCTCTGTGGTTTAGTGGCTTTACAAGACATTGCTCTCCTCAACAGACAGTGGTTGTGTATGTGGGGTATATAACAGAATATGCTGTAATTTCTATATTTATGTCAAACCTCAGCTGATTATCTCTTGTAAAGGGGCAGAGTTTTTTAACTCGCAGCATGGTTTGGTTCTCGGTGTGTCTGAAAGGTTACCCAGTTTAAATGTTATCAAATATATCTCCTTCCTTGATTCATCATTGTGTTTTAAGTGGTAAAATACGTGTGCAAACACTACCATCAAGCTGGGCTTTGCTGAACTCTGTGCTCACTCCAATGCTGTAATTGACTTTTCCCTCCTCAATAAGGAGACAAAGAGTCTTAATGGCAAAGGATCCCTGTGCCAAATGGTTTCATTACATACAAAATCCTTTACCTTTGGCAACAAGGAGCTTATATTTTTAAGGCAACACATTTATTCCAGTAAATCATGACTAGCTTTGGTATGATGGGGAATAATATTGTCACCGGATGAGTTCGTTAGAAATAGGTTAAATGTAGTTCAGTACCTGACGTCGACAACTGTTAACGTCAGGTTTGTCATATCTGAGGAATTGTACTGTTTCGATTACATTTTAATAAAATTTCTAAAATTAACACTAATAGACATTTTTGTATTGTTTTTTATTGTATTTTCTATAGAATATACTTTATATTTTCTTTATATTGCATATGTTTGTGTGTAATTTTATTTGTATAGTTGAAGTAATTTTAACAATAAGACAATCTGGATAAAATGATAGCTGTTATTTATTTACTTTTTTTTTTTTTTTTTTTAATCTCCCAACGCTATTTTCAAAAGTTTCTGTATTTCTTTGGACTCATTGTATTCCATTACATCCTCCCTGTTTGGTAAATTCCCTCTTTTAACCTTAAACATACCGGAAGGCAGGTTTTTCTTTTAAAAATATTCTTAATGATTTTAACATGTTTTTCGGTATATTTGTCGGAGTCCATTTAAAGCTACAAAACTCTAGTTTAAACTGTTGTCACTGTGTAAAATTGGTGGAATGGCCCTTTAATTACGTAGGAGTGACATATGTCACATGGTTTCCCCAGTATGCCCAGTACGTTTAAATGGGTCGCTGTATTCACTGGGGAAAAAAAAAATCAAATATTGGTATGCATGAATTTATAGTGCATGTACAGATAAGACCTTGTTGGATTTTAGTGTGGCTTTATTTGAAAATGTCCTCCATCTCCATGCTAGCTATTTAGTTTCAAACATGCTGCCTGGCATCCTGTTCTCTGTGTGACCTTTGTAGTGTTTGTGCAGAATCCAAACACTGAAAGAGAGCAAACATAAACACGGCAAGACTCATTTAAATGATTGACAGGAAACCCAGCTCTGGTAATCAAGTTATGGTTATTCTGATTAGGACCTTAATGTGAGGGAGATAACCCGGTTAAGATGTTTACATCAGAGTTGCAGTAATACGCGTATTGCGTTAGTCTTGTTATAATTGAATTATTGGTGTGCATGTAAAAGCTCTCTCTGGCTCATTCCCAAACACCGGTCTCTGTATTTTATGTGAGGGGGTGAATCTGTGTGTGCTGTAGGTCTCCACTGATCAGAGAGAGAGGTGAGACATGAGCATGTGTGCAGCAGTTCATATGAAAGCCACCTGGCACTCTCCAGCTCTGTGATTTATGCCTTTGATAACAACAACCCAGAGATGCTTTCAACAACAACAAAGTAGCGTTGAAGGTGTGACAACAATAGGGCACTTGTCAGTCTGGAGATGAAAAGATGTCTTGCTAGTCTGTTTTGTAACTGTTATTTTTTTCTTCGGTTTTGTTTATTTGTCTCATATGTGTGTCAATATGTTATAAAGGTTATTGAAAAAGTAAAAAGTAGAGTAGAGTCAGTTTTCCATCTCTGGCAGAAATGCGTCTTGTGTCCAGTGAGAAGTGGGAGTGTGCTGTGATCTTCCTCACATTGTTTTGTGTGCGTGCGTAATTGCTAGTGTAATTTCTTCGGGCACGCTAATTAAATTACAAGTTACAGATGAGATATTTATCGTAGTATTTTAACATTGCAGTATTGATGTCTTTTTGTTATGCACGGGTCTAAACTATGTTTTGCTTTTCCAAAAGTTATTTTTCTTTTGTACTGTTACAAATCTACCTTTCACTTATTTCTGAATGATTTAGTCTCATTTTTTTGATGGATTCTCCTAGCTAAGATATCATACAGAAATTCATGAAAATTAGCTTGACATACGCCCCAGCATTATTTCTCTCTGTCTTAAACCCTTTGTCTCTTCTTCTCAAGTCGTTTGCTTTGTTTATCCATCTCATTCCATCTGTCTGCCCACAAAACCGACTATATCTGTCTATCTCTCTTTCCCGAAGTGTTTTTTAAAGTTAAAAGTTTTAAAGGCAAGTTGAGCCGTGTTAATAACACATGTACTGAACATCTTAGTCAACATAACTTGTTATTCACACTTCATAGACATTGTGTAATTATTGATTTAATTTTTGCTGGTTGAGATCCTCCTATCAACTTGAGTACTATTAGTCTATTAGTTTTCAGTTTAATAGTTATTAAATTTTGTGGGCATATTTGATCCATATGTCTCCCACAGAAGTATATTAGGTAGTTGAGTCTCATGGCAGAAATGAGTCGAGTGCTCTATGACTGATGGAGCTCGTCTGTCAATGACAGGGGAGCTGCTGCTGGCAGTTTGAGGCCAAAGAACAGTACAGATTATTTTAACATCAGTCAAGCTGTTGTCAGACTGGTAGGACATAAATAGGACCTTATTGATGCATAATGCAACAACTTTTCATATCGAGGTTTTCTGAGTAATAGGATCAGCAAGTGCGTCTGTGGCATAGAAGCCAAGAAAGGATCTGCAGAAATGTATCAGAAATATTGCATCAGGAAGAAATTAGCTATAGAATTTTAATGTTTTTTTGTTGTTGTTATTGTTGTTGTTGTTGTTTGATGTTGTTGAAGATACAAGGCAGTTTTCGAAAGGAAAAGACGACAGTCAATCAAGCAAAAATTCCAAGAAAGCTTGATGCAAAAATTGCACTGTTCCATTTGATCACCAGTGACACTGTCCCTGCTCTGCCGCTCCGCCTGCTTTAGAACAGTAAAGCTCAGAGAGACTCCTAAAATACAGGAAAAGGTAGGAAAAGAACCAGTGCACATGTAAGAAAAATGCCACTTTACTCACAGTGTGTGCTGTTCTCTGACATGAAAATAAAGCCTCGTGCACTCTGGATTCACATTGTGCTTCTCACTACAAAACTGTCAAACTTTATTTTTAGATAGGGATGTATATTGACACATGGGTGACCGAATATTGGTCACTATTATCAACACTGGAATAGGATGGACAGGAAGTGTTCATAGAATTTAAAGTCAGTTAAAGCTTTACAGTACATTGACTTACCTCAGAATTAAACCTTTCTTAAGAAATTGTTCTAATAACACAGAAATTCAATGTTATGTGTAAAACATATCTTCCTTTCTTTGTGCCCCCCTGAAGAAGGCTGAATTTCTGTGCTGCGGACTTGAGGAGAGAAAGGAGAGGACAGTTCCCCCGAGTCTGGACACCAAGGCCCCCGGGCCTCCACAGCTCATAAACAGATGTGTCCTTGTCCCCAGCCAAGCGCAGCCACTCAAGTGGCAAAGCAGGGGCCCAATAATTGTGAAGAATTGAAAGCTAAATATTGGCTTTATCTCCTCAGTAATAAAAGGGCCATGAAATTGATTTAATGCTGCAGCGCTCCTCTTGGGTGGCTTCTCACAGCGTGAGCACAAAACAATGAGCAGCAGCCATCTATTAATTAACCTACCTAATCCTGCAAAGTTAATCTCTCACCACAACTTTGCCCGCAACTAACTTCCAAGCCAGTGGGTCTATTGGGGGTGTCATGACAATGGCAGCAAGGGGAAGATAGATTCAGCACTTAGGAACGGAGAGAGGGGGGGGGGGGAGTTCTGCATGAAAAACACTGTTCCACAAAGCTGCCATTGGGACTGTAAGTGGAAATGTATGGGTGCACGGCCATCATTAGTGTAGTATCCGTTGATTTGCGTTTTTGTCCGAAGAGGTGGAAAATAATCTTTGAGCCGCTGGAATTAGACTCTCGTGTGCTGCTGCTGCTGCTGCAGTAACATAAATGCGGCTAATCGTTGTCTTTTTGTTGTCTTTTCTTTTTTTGTAATCCTTTTCTCCAGTCACCGTGCAGCCTTAGTCCCTTATTCTCTCCTAAGCTGTTAAATAGCTGGGGGAGAAGTACTATTTCTTTTTCTTCTTCACCTGCCTACCAGTCGCAGCATGACTGCACCTCACACCCAACATTCATGGTCATATTGTGTCGACAGAGTTGTGAATTACCTCCTTCTCAGCCGGCCGATGAAAAGCTATGTGTTTTTCCTCTTTGGCTCCGGTTCATCTGACCCTGCCCTCTCACCTCCTCCCTCTCCGCTCTCGTGCTGCTCTACCTCCATTGCTCCCGACCACCTATTAGTCTTTTGTGTGAAGTCCCTTTTCTTGGAGTTGCGGTCTTGGGCTGGCTTGGAAAATAGGTCACCTGCTGGTGCTCTTCCTACCTCCAGAGCATTCAAACAATAATCCTCTGAGGTCTTCTGTGGCATTTTGCAATGCCTAAAACACAGTCTCCAGTTTATGGCCAAAACACTGAAGAAATTCACACACAAATTGCACACACATTCAGCTAAAAAAATGAAAATTACAAAAAAAAACTCCAGTTGAGAGAATTTGGGGATCATTTTGCAAGTGAGGAAAGTATTTCCTGTGGAGATAATTTTAGGAGGCTGATTAGGCATAGACAGTGTTGAGCCCAGAGTGAGGAATCTCATCACCACCACTAATGACATGCCATTCGTGGGCTGAGAGAAGAGCCCAAGCACTGGGCATGGAATAGCCTCTGTCAGCTACCTCTAGCTATCGTGTTCATTAATGCCAACAATGTAATTACAATTCACAGATACTGTGTTGGCTTAATTATAGACGGATTATTGAGCTGATATTTGTTGGAACAATCAGATCCTACAGAAGTAGATTTACATTTGCATGATATTTAGATGTTTATTTTATTAGGTAGCCATAAACTGACAGATTTCGACAGCTTTATTAGTGTTCATATAGACATAATTTTAAACCTTGAAGCTTTAAAATCTAATATAAATGTTTACATAAGAAAAGCAAACACAAGACACTTCTTCAGTCTTAATATAAGATGACAGAATAAAATCTCTGCTGAGTGGCAAATCATCCAACATATGTCTCCTTCTGATTATGGATCTTTTCTTTGTTTGTTTTTGTCTTTTTTTTTTTGCTATTGTATATCTTCCACCTGGCTAACCAAACAAAAAATGCAGTATACTTTTCCTCTTACATTATTGTGGATAATTTGGATTCCATAGAAACTCTCGGTAATTGGGAGCACTCCCGAACAAAATGCAGGGATGCTCCCCAGAGGAAGGGCTATTATGCCCTTGTCTCTGCTGCTCGGAAGTGGTTATAATCTTTCACCCAAAGCATGTGACATAAATACCCCTCACAGCTGAATTCTTTTACTAGTATAATCAGGGCCTTGATGAATTGCTAACACAAAGTCAGATTTGTTATTTTTACAGTGTAGGATTTTAATCATTATACTATTAACACATTTAAAGTAAAATGCTGTTTTTGTTTAAATAAAAAAATGAGTTTCGTTTTTATACATTTTTTTTTTTTTTTTTTTTACAATTGCGATAAAAAAATGGGAAACCTGAAATGGGTTTTCAATAGTACAGATGTAGGCATTCAAAATGTTGTCCTTTGTCAGTATACGTTCCATCGGGAATGCGTGTTTTATTCTGAAGAAGGCCCATAAAATCTAACCTGCAGTTCTCCTTTCAGCCACCTGGTGACGAAATGTCCCGTCCTCTATGTGCCTCTATGATGAATTGATAAATCAAAGACTGTAACTGCTGTTTTTCAGTGGTTTGCTCGGTACTTTGTTGAAGCACTTTTGTTCCCAATTACAGCTTTGAGTCTTTTTGGGTATGACGCGACAAGCTTTGCACACCTGGATTGGGGGATTTTCTGCCATTCTACTTTTCAAATCCCCTCGAGCTCAGTCAAGTTAGATGGGGACCATCGGTGGACCGACATTTTTGGGTCTCTCCAGAGACGTTTAATAGGGTTTAAGTCAGGCCTCTGACTGGGCCACTTTTGAGCCCCTCATACAAATGCACCAAAATTCTGTCAATATCCTGGCTTTTTCTAGAGGGGAAGTCAGAGGGAGACGCTCCCAACATTATCCAGACTTTATGCTTCAAGCTCCCTAGTACAATGTCTGTATACATATGCTGCTCTGACCTTAATTGTTGCGAGGATTTAAAGCAAGTGAATTATTGTATCGATGAGTTGTCTATGACTTAACACTGTGCATAATTTTTTTTAGATGCACACTCCAATGTGCTCTTAACAAAACACTTTTTCTTTTTCACAGCTTACATTTTTATCATGTTGCACCTTCTAGGTAGTAAATAGAAAAGTACAGTACATTATAGTAGGGACTTAGATGTGTGCATGTACGGGTGGTGTAACTGTGAGTGTAAGCTAAGCACCACCTACAGGTGATATACTGTAATGACATGCCGAGCCGCAGCACAAAATGAGACATGGCATGGTATATGAGCGTCTGCCCTTTGTATGCCTACATCTATATGTATACCTTAGATAAATCAAATCTGGGGCAGCTGTTGCTCAGTTCGTAAGGCAGTCGTCCACGGACCACAGCGTCAGTGGTTCGATCCCCGGTCCTATATGTCTGAGTTTCTCTGGGCAAGACACTGAACCCCGAACAGCCCATTCCCATCTTCAGCTGTGCAGTGCCAGCTCAAGCTTGCTAGAAATTGTTGAGGGTTGTGTCGGGAAGGGGATCCGGTGTAAAAACCCTGACCCTGAACTCACGGGATAAGCTGAAAGGACAAAAATAAAAAAATAATAATAATTTGTTCTCATGATTGTTCCTCCATGCATATCAATTGCCATTTTTACCACATATATTTAAATGGGGAGAATTACATTTACAATAATTTGTATGTTTGCTCCAGGTCATGATGATGACGTACATTAAAGGTGCACTTCAGTCATATTAAATGTCTGTACTTTGTCTTCCTAATACTCGGGGAGTTGGTCAAGGTTCTTTTGCTTCGGTGTGGATCAGTGGTTCTGCAGGGTTCTGAATATGACAGTGGGTTCTGTAAGAGTCTGCTGATAGATGTCCCCCTGATATGAGTCTGCCATCTCTGAAAGCTGTAGTTTTATTCTGTAGCCCAGCGCTGGTATCAACACTCTCCTGCAGCTCTGGGGTGTACTCATCCATGTACAAGAAGTGATGCATGTGTGTGTATGTGTGTGTATGTGCCTGCAGGCTTCCCAGCAACGGCATACGGACCGGTGGCGGCAGCGGCAGTAGCAGCAGCGCGTGGCTCAGGTAGGGGGGCCCGTGGAAGAGGCGGCTACTTGGCGTACCCACAGAGCACAGGGCCAGGTAAACGCTCTGTCCATGTTCTGTGTGGCTGCTGCTCTCTCCAACTTCTCCTGCTCTGCTTCTCCCCATAGACATAGTGCCCCAAGCCTCCAAGCACAAAGGTTCTAGTTCTGACTGACAGTTTGATACACACATACAGCCAAGATTTTATACATAGTTTAGTTTAACGTTAATTTGCCAAAGGGTGTAATATACTTTTTAGCTCCTACAATATGACCCATTTTTCAACATATTCCAGCCCGTCTCCATTCAAACAACAAAATGCTCCTCGATCAATAGGACAACTCTTAAACCAATAGCTTCCCAAAATTGGTTCACGTTTCTTTCCAGAGGGTGCTTAAAAAGGCCTTGTGGGATCAAAGAAAATGTAGATTAATAAAAATGTAAATTTGATTTATTCATCATAATGTATAGATAGAAAACCATCTTCTCACAATACACGTGTCTAGAACGAAACTTGAAACAGAATCTGTTGTAACAAACAGCCGCACTTTGGGGGGGTTCTTAACATTTAAATACATGGTTAAAATGCAGTGGCTTTTAGATAATGAATAAAATGCACAAACCTAAAGTAGGTTAAAGCAATTCAAGAGTGTGTCTTGAAATATCCTGGCACCAGAGGATTTTGTTAATAGCATGGGTTAAAAAGAACGTGTAGTTTATCTTTAGTGACTAGAAAAGCATAGAATTAAATAGTCACTAAATAGAAAATCATAAGTATCAGTAGTAGCTTACCAATTTACATTAATATTAGCTGTAATGTCTTCGTTTGTGCTACTATTCTTTACACTTAGTATAAGCAATGTACAGGGGCACAGTTCTTAAAGCCCTTTAAAAGATCTCTGTATTTGCATAATTATGTTGCAAATTGTGATCAGATTTCATACAAGTCTACCAGGTAAATGATCCAATCTTTTTATATTATTTTAACTAAGTAAGTGATCCCTAAAGGGAAATTGTTGTTGGGCAGCTTTCAGTGTCTAGTCCCAGGACACTTCATCGTGTTACTAGGAGGCACTGAGAATCAAACCACCAAACTTGGGGTTTATGGAAAACTCTTACCAACTGAGCTACAGACAACCCCGCGACCGGTGCAAAGCACTGATTTGGTTTTAGGTCATTTTTATACAGATAGATAGAAAAGTCAGATTTCACCAACTTTTAAGCAACAGTGTATATACACTTGGCTCACATACTGTGAAGCGATTCGCACTAAAAACTGGATGCAAGTTTCTTTCCGTCTCAAACACAGCACATTGATTTACTTGTCAGCTTCATTTAGAGACCCTGCTTTTTCTCCCCTTACAACTGTAGATCACTCGATAGCTGTCAATATTAGCTCCCCTGAATGAACACACAGCCCCCAGGCTTTAGGGAAGTGTGGCTTTCCTAATCAGACATACTATTAAACGCTTGTTGGAGAAAATCTGTTTTAATTGTAAGTCAGATGTTGTCAGATTGTGCAGTCACTCAGAGACATAAAGCCCCAAAACATGTGCTGTGATAGCTGAGGCTGCACACACAGACAGCTAGCGTGCACTGGCTATAGTGTATGCATACTACCTGCATGTGCACACAGATACAGACAAACAAATTAACCCACCTGCCCTCATTTGAACTTAATTCAAATCAACATAGGGAACACTGGAAGCCAATCAGATGCTCTTTCTTTCACGCCGAGCTATTTGATTTTCCCATTTTCAAAACAAACAATTTTCCCAACAATTGCAAAGAACATCACTAAGAAGCAGGGATGTTGATTTGGGGTTAGCAGCAGCCAGGAAGCAAGAGACGTGATGGTAACCATCATGTGCAGTTTAATTCTGACAGCTGCAAAAGGAAGGCAGACAAGTAAATGATTATGAGCAGGGGGTGGGGGGAGGGGAGAAGATGGAGGGTTAGAGTGGTAAACAGTGACATCATGGGCCCATTTTACAGTACTTAAACAGCCGTGAGGCAGTTTAAAGAAAAAAAATCACTTAATGAGGTGTCCATGCTTCCTCAGTGTATGTCAGAATCAGTCTGCAAACTAAGAATATTATTATAATTACGGGAACAAAATATGGAATACAATACTGCTAGGATATCTATATCTTAATTTAATACCTCATTTATTTTAGAGATAAGAGCTTTACCAATGCATCTTAATCATATAACAACTGCAGTTTGCACTGTAATTTGAGTGGTTAACAGATGATTCCTTGATAAAGCATTTGAGCTGGTGCTAACATGTGCTACAAGGATTATTCATTTAATGTTGTCCTCTCTATATACACACGCAGACATAAGAGGGGACATAGATTGTTTAGCCTTGCTCTCCGTGTATGATCTGGTGATGTTGCTGCATCTCCATCCTATCTCACTAACTCGCGGCACACTGATGTATCATGCAAGTGTGGATTCTCTGTGCTTTGACTCCACCTACAGTTCCCGTAGAGCATCATATACTTGTCATTTGTCTACCTTGTACCCAGTATAGGGAGGAAACAAAGGTGGTAGGCATTTATCACTTGAAATGGTAATTTGAAAAAGAACCAATGTGATGAGGCATATTCTAAAATGAATTCCATTTTGACACTTGAATACTATTGGTAGTGTGGATAAAAGTATCTCTAAAAAGGAGCCATGTTGTGCAGATATTGCCTTAGTGTGTGAAGTGAGGCTCGTTTGTAGATTGTCAGCAATGCACACCAAGAGTGTCGTGACAATGTGGAAGACATTTTCTGTCCCTGACAGAGGGCAACTTTCTCCCTACTCCCGATGCTCAACAGACAGGATGACAGCATGCTGACTACCCTCTCTATGGCAGATGATGACAAGGTGTTTTTTTTTTTTTGTTTGTTTGATTTTTCAATGTGGCCTGCCACTTGCAGCAAAATGTAGCCTAGATGCACCTATAGCTGTGTACCATAACCACGAAGCTGCGGAAGAAATAGACTCTTAAAGAGGTAGACTTTCAACTGTGTCTTTATTATAAGGTTCTGTACATTCTTGAGCTACCGCAGATCTTGTTGCTTATTTTGCAATGTAAAAGTCAGTTGCAGACTATGTGTTTAGTTGTGTAGCAGTTCCCTGGGTGGGTTGACATTTAAGTATAGCACAAGTGCTGACCATGTCAACAGATAAAATACTTAAAGTAAAAATATCAGTTTGAAAGTTTTGAAAGAGTTTTCTATCGTAAAGCAGGAAAAACATTTCAGCTTTCAGTGGGAAAAACAAAATGCTGACTTAGCGGTTACTAGAGGATAGGCAACATGTTTTATTTAGTAAAGGTAAAATATTAGGTAGTGTCTATGCGAATCCTTTTTGTGGAGATGCTCTTAAGTCTGTTTTTGAACTTGGTGAGGCATTCTGCTGCCCTGATCGCTACTTTGGGAGTGTTGCACCTCTAAGGTGCAAGAACAAGGACTGGTTTTGAAGCATGTTTGTGAGGACATTCGAGAGACTGTGGCTCCAGGCAAGAAGTAGATCTGACTACTGCACTGTTTATTATTGCCTGGAGGTAGAAAGGTTTTACCTCTATACTTGGCTTTGTAGGTTGGTTTCATGATTTTGAACCTGATTCGAACTATAATAGAGTGTCACTGGAGAATGCAAAGGGCTATCACAGTTGGAGGGGCTGAACATCTCCATAATTAGGCCAGCACGGAGGAAATAGCTAATTTGGAGATCACTAATGCATGCACCAGCACCTGGGCTGCATTTTGGATAACTATACTATACTCTTCTGCGGTTAATAGGAACGAAAAATCTGTGCATCCTATCAAGACACAGTCACTGTTTTGACTGAGGCTGATGTTTATTTGTGAATGGAAGGTTAGTATTAATTCATATCAGCAGTTTAATCACTGATGTAATTAGTCACGACGTACAAATGATTACTAAATAATAATAATTGTTATTCTTATTATTTAACCGTTACTAATATGTCAAATGTTCTCATTCTTTAAAAGAATACTATATATTATTCGATTTTTTTACACCCATCTGAAATGGCACTGTCAGATAAAAACTGAGAAAAATGCGAGTGATGCAGATGGTTCTGACAGTCTATGGAGCTTCACAGGTCCCATTCTACCCTGGTTGAGTGTTTTCCTCAATCCCTTTGAGCTTTTTGGGAAGCGCAAATGTCAGTCTCAGATCTCAGCTTCACCTGCAGTGTACACAAAGCAGCATTCATCTGCATTTAGAGGTCTGGTACTTGTTATGTACAGTACAATATGTCTCGCTTGACTCAGGTGTTAAGAACTGAAATAGATTTTGGTCAGTATTATGCAGTTATACATTTCCAGGTGTCCAGGTTCTATTTTATTATTCCGACCCCCCTCCCCTTCAGATTGTTGTTACTTTTTTTTGTTCTCTCTTTTACTCATCTCACTTCTCCCACCTCTTTTTTTTTTCACCAATGACAAGAAAGAAACTCGTCTGACAGACATTTCCACATTAAGATCATTATCAATTTCCTCCCCGAAAGCTCTGTGATCTTCAGCTGTGCCTGAGAGAAGCCCAGGAATGGCTGTGTGCACTGAGCTTAATCAATCTGGCTCTTAGTGAACTCAGGTCCATTTGTCCCAGATGCTAATCTACAGAGCTCAGCTTTGAGGCCAGAAGCGCTTTACATGTATTTGGTACAAAATAACATGAGCAGGCATGCCAAGCCCATCCTGCTTGGGTTTTTGTCTAAGGCCCAGGGAAAGATGTGACACATCAGGGAGGGCAGAGTGTCCCTTTGTGCCTCCACCATGAAGCAGTGGCTCTCACAGCTGTGGGTAGCAGATGCTTGGAGGTTACAGGCTCAAGCCTTCAGGGACATCACCACTCTGCCCTCCAGGGGCTGCATACATAACACACTCCCAAGAAAACTTACTCAAGGCTGAATAGGAATAGGAGTAGGGAGTTTTGTCCTCAGTCTTTTAAATGAATTCGGGACATAAAATATGCTCTACTCCATAAGTTTACTTTCTTTTGCATCGTAAATTTAGTTTTAAGTTATATATATATTCCTTAAATATTCCATTGAACAGATTTGTACGTACATACAGATTGCAGTGTTAACTCCATGGTCCTGCATATCTGCCTACTTCAATGTATTTATGTATTTGGCACCCTTTTGAGATAGATGCCTTATCACCTTGGTGATCTACACAGATACCATGTCTGAGCCTCGTTGTAAAACATAATTCCTTTTGCAATGAAGTCATATTTTCAGAAAAACTATTAGAATTAGACTGTGTCTCAGATTTCAGTCATAGTGAGTCTTAGATTTCTTCAGAGCACATAAGCCTGACGAGACATGTTTGAAAAAATGTGTTCAGCCAAAAGGCCAGGGCTGTCAGCTCTGAATTTGCTCACGATAGGATAATCTGTGCCGACTGTCGATAACTGAGTGCCCTTTGTCAGTCCCAGCTAGACCACGCAGGGTTAAATCTGCGTTAAAATCATTTTGAGAGGCTGGTGTAGGCTTCCCTGCAGCAAATTGGTGTGAACCGATTCACTACACTGTTGTTTTACTTATTAATTCTCTTCCTGTGTAACCTACCACGATGATTGTCCAACCAAGTTTGAAGGTAAATATAAATCAATAGCTCTGTTGGCTCTGTCCATTACTGGAAAGAACAGCAAGAACAGGGAAAAGCAGGGAAAGAAAAAAAACAGAGGCCTGAGTATGGGTGAGTAAATGCAAGAAGAAATCATCTGTTAAAATTCATTAGCCAAGCTTCTCTGAACACAAAATGACAAGACATTAAATATGTATTATTTATGAAATGTCTGTGCTCTCTGAAAAGGGTGTCTAGTGCTGTTAATTACTCAGCCGTTCATTCAGAAAAGATTATTTCAAATGGAAAGTGAAAGCAAGGCTAGACACCAAAAGAGCTGTTAGTTTCTTTCACGCTATTTTTAAATGACATTGGTGAAAATGGAAAAGCTAATTATGGTAGCTCTAAAATTCAAAGCTAATTTGAGTAGCAGCGTGTCAGGTTTATTGACATCTTCTGAAGAATGATGTGGTTTGATGGCTACCAAGGAATCTCACTGGTGCCGCAAAGGGAAAGAGAGGAGTGATTGCACGAAAAATCCCTTTTTCCAGAGATGAAAATAATGTTTGGTAATAGATATTTGTATTTCAGAGTTCTCCATTTTTTTTTAACTGTAGAAACAACCGGTATGTTCATGTATATTTAAAAAATATTATATAGAAGAGAAATCACAATTTTGTTGATATAATTCAAGTTCTAAGCATTTTAATGTATGTTTCGCAACATGACCAATTTAGGTGATTTACCCTTTAGCGACTTAAAAAATATTTAAAATGCAGGTTTTGCTATATTATGTTGATTGTGGTATTGAGAAACCTGTCAATTGAATGGAAGCTAATAGCAGGTTCCAGCAGCGTTTGTAATTACACTGGTGAGGTTACTGTTTAGTTTCATTTGAATCATTGAGTCTTTTAAGGTATATTTTTATTAGTTAATTTGTTGGGTTTCTGTGGGGTTTGAAATAACGATGATCGCAAACATGCTGCAGACCGCTGGCAAACTTAAAAAAAATTTTTTTTTAGATCCCGAAGTCCCGGCAGGGCACAGAGCATGACGCTATATTTTATCATCAGCGTGATTAGTTTTATTTTCCAACTAGTGAGAAAAGACGCATCAGTACTTTCAAGGTTTGTGATTCCTCCTTAAAGGCAGTCACCTGGCAAAGTGGAAACGAGAGCAGGGCATTTATCCACTTAAAGAGAGCCACCCCAGTGATGTCAGTAACAGATGATTGCAAGACACTCCCCTCTCGATCGCCTCGCAGCCAGCTTTGGTCACTGAGGGCAGGAGGGAATGGGGGTGGGGGTAGGGGAGATAATTATCAGTATAAATGAAGCCCTGTGAACGATTCGCACTGCTGGGTCCCCTGATCTAGTCTCCAAGGCAACCTCAACAAGCTCATTTGTTTTGTAGATGAGTAATTACATCCAATTAGTGGCCAGTAGAAAAAAAGGAGTCCAAGAAAGGCCCATTGTTCTGGATAGATTGTGTGAATATTAATAGTGGGATGGTCTGAGGCACAGCGATATGATCGGTGATACTAATGCAGCTGTGGGCTCACTCTGCCCAGTCTCATCCTGCATAACAGATCAGATAGCCACAGATGAAAATGTATGGCTTCGAGAAAATGTGCCCGCATGTTTGTGCATAGGTTTCTAAGTTGTACTTTCCTCTAGCTGCATCTGTCCAGTAAACAAAGCCATTCTGTTACCTGCTGCCCCTACAGACAGTCACATATACATTTATGTTGCATAAAATCTCCAAGGACCTCTTGACTTCACCGTAGTAGAAAAATACTTACAGTATATGCGGTACATATTGAACTGTGTTTACCCCTCAGGAATGCTTTGCCCTTGTCATGTTGTATGGAGATGTGGCAGAATTGAAGGGTAAATTACACAAGCTTGGTGTTCATAGTGCGTAAGAATTGGTTATTGTTTTGAATGACACTTTATGCGATTAGAATTTTTTTTTTTTGTCAAGCCAGACAGACATTCCATGGATTCACCCGGATTTTAACCCCAAATTGGTCGCTCCTGACTAATTTTTGAATTGGGCTTCTGTGAGATTGGTTGTCAGAGATTTTGGTCGGCTGTCTTGCAGTTTGAGCAGTTCCACTGTCTCATTCCCCATGCTGCTGTCAAAAGATTCCACACAAACTGTAGAGAGCTTGTTTTAATATTAATAGAGTGCTATTTTCCATGTTGTGGTTTAAACAGTAGTCTGCTGTGATATGAAAGTTAACTTTGCAGCAGAACGGGCCTCCAGTCCTCCAGCCATCTGCAGCTCCATGTTTGTGCTCTTGCTTTCTGCTTAGAATACAATCGCAGAAAGTAATGCAGATTTTTTTAAATGCTGGTTGTCTTGTTTGAATAAACTTTGTTGGAATTGTCAAGGGACAAAACAAGTCAGAAGTTCCATGTTTATGTTCACTTTACCGTAGATCTGTGCAGTGTGAGCATACAGTAAGGGAGGTTGGCAAATTGTCATCTGTAATGAGAGTTCACACATTGTACAAGACATATTGTAGTATTCCAACTTATCCCAAAGCATCTTTTACTGAAGCTAAAACCCACTTGAGGTATCAGCTACCAGCAAAATTTCAAATATATGTAATATATCTAATATCAGTACAGGTTTGGTGTACGTAAGTAAAAATAAATAATAATAGGAATTACAGTTTACTAATAGGGGCACAGTAAAATTATTATAAAAAGAAAAGTAAATGCCAGATTGATTCTAGTCTGTTCACTTTTTAAATTGTGATATATTAGGAGTGACTTCCTTCTGAATTCCCAATAACATGGTTTTTGCTATTGTCAAATGTTTCCCCCCTCCCATTATAATTATTCCATTGATCCAGTTTCCCTCATTAGCAAGGCCAATCAATTTTCAGTGACATTTGTCTAAGTGAAGTAAATGGAATGATTGCTTCTTGAGCTTTGTTCAATGTGTCAGGCATTATGTGACATACGTGGGAAGCCTGCCGTATTTGGAGCCTATAATTTGATGAGTGGGCAGACAGCCCACAAGTGGTGAGATCAGAGTACTAAAAAGCATCGGCGGAGAGAAACATGGCTGGTGCTTACATTCCATTTGGCAGAAGTGGACTGTCTCACTCTGAATGGGAAGAGGTGAAGTGGCTTTGAATGGCTATTCGCTCCCGGACCCAAAAAGAAAAAATGCACACACACACACAGCAGGGGAAACCCAGCATGGAAAAGCTGGTGTCACCAATCTCAGTCCCTCCTGAGTAGATTAACTCTGTTATCAAACAGGTGTGAGAAGGAACCGTTTCTTTTAATTGCACTCTTTATATGAGCAGCTTGTCTCAGATTAAGAGGACAAGCAATAAATGTCAGCACGACTTATTGCTGAATGACATTTTCTAAACTGTTGATAATCTACCATCTGCGTCAAAGAGAGAATCGTTCGAAAGGGCCAATCTGAGACGTGCTTAGAGTACTTAGTGCACTTCAGAATGCCCATCATCAATAAACATGAATGTCTCTGTATCTCATTCACATAAAAACCTTATCATCTGTTGCTATTGGTTAAAAAAAAAAAAAAAAAAAAGCTTAAAATTAATTATTGATTGGTGCGCTTTGTGTTTCTTTTCATTTAAATGACAAAGGCTTCCTTCAGGTATTTCAACAAAGCATTGTTGGTTTGAAATGAGAAATGTATTGACCTGTGCTTTAATGATGCTTCAGTTTTATCTCACTCTTGAATGATTGCAGGAAAACGTGGGGGACATTGGTTAATTGTGCAAAAATATGAAGGGTCACAATGTATTTTCTATTTTTATATATTTTACTATAAATTAATTTGAATTAAGTCTAGCACTAAGAGTAAACTGAGGAGGTTTTAATTACTTGCTCTCAGGGAGGGATAAAACATAACTACAGTTGTAGAGCTATAGTGTGTACAGCACAGATGAACGTATCAAACACAGACCATAGGCCAAGGGGGCCTGGCCACATGGCAGGAGCTGCTGGGGAGGGAGGGCAGGGAGGGCCACTTAAAGCAGACTAAACACAAGGATGTAACCTAAAAATGGTGTAACACACCGCCAAGCTATGCTCAACAATCTGGTCATTGATTTTGAAAAGTTGATTTCCCCAATGATGGAGTCCCCTCCCCTCCCCCTCCCCACCCTATACTGTATCTCCCAGGCCTCCCCGATTATGGGTTTTACTCTGCGCCCAGTGACCAGAGGGGGGGGCCCTGCTCCTTTGCTGACTATGGCTCCCTGGGGCCCCAAGCGGCTCAGATGCTGCACAGTGAGCATGCCACCTCCGCCTGCAACTCCCCCCTCCAGCACCTACACAGCCCGGATCAATTTAAGAACCCAGGTTTGTATATGCGCATCTATCTCATCCACGTTTTGGACTTTTCAGTTTGATTCATGACATTATTCCATGCAGATGATCTAAAACTTTTTTTTCTACATTTTCTTTTGCTTTTGTTAAGGAAAGAAAAAAAAAAATGACCCCCCTTCAAAAAAAAAACTATAAAAATGTCTTGCTGACAAAATAGCATTGCATGTTTCCTCCTCCTCCTTTTTTCAAATTTTATGTAGATTTTCTGTTTCTTTGTGAAGTTATGTTCCAGCCCCTGCTTGCACATGAGGGGCCGACACACACAGTACGGAAGTAAATCCTTCATTTGCATGTGAACAAAATAACGTCTGATGATATTGGGAGAGCACACTGACCTCTCTATCAGAACTTGGGTTTATGTGGATTTTGAACAGCAAAGGAGTGAGTAAGAGTGAGATTGAGTGGCAGTTTTTGGAGTTGAGTAATTTAAGTGTAACAATGACAATGTAATACAGCTCGTGTGCTTAGTGTCTGAAATCAGCAGAAATGCTATACGATGGTGGACACTTGGTAGACAACATTTTTGCATAATACAGCCATTACTCTACGAGCACATTTTCATCTCTGCTTCTTCTGATGCTCTCTTATCTAACTCCTGTAATCATAGCTTTCAAAAGCCAGGGATGAGATTCCAGTGACAAAATAAATCCCACATTGACATTTCACCAACTGCGTGAAAATATTATAAATTCATTCTCTTACTTTAAGAGCAGACAGTAGCCTTCACAATTAACCACCATTTTAACTTAGTGCAGTATGTATTTATGTGTTGTTATTCTGGATGTTAAACGATCATTAAATGATCGCAGAATGTGCAATAATGTTTAGTGTAAAGTTACATGGAAAAGAGGTGAGTTTGAATCCTTTCACAGCCTTCAGACATGTGCCTTCGTCTCCTGTTCACAGTAACAGCAGCAAAACATATTGAAAACAAAAGGGCTCGTCCTCTCGCCCTTTTGGACAGAAAGTGTGTAAGTGTGGAGCCAACTCTTCCCCCAACAGTTAAAGTGTTGGCCAGCTGCCCCGGGCAGATGTTGACATTTCCTCCAGACTGTCTGAATGAACTTTAGCACAGCAAATAACAAAAAAGCAAGCTGTGTAAATACGATGACACTGACATGATTTTCTGGATTTCTGAAGCAGCCCTGTTTCTTCATTATCTTTATCTTAACACTCGGGTAAGTGTGGTATGATGACAGACAGCCAGTTGTTGCCTATAGTTTTTTACATCCTAATCAGTGTGAAAAGCTTTATTTCACACACAGCTGCATGACAGAACAAAACTTGTCACTACCAGACATATACACACCACTGTTTTTGTCTATTTTAATTTTCAGGCCTGGAGATATCATGGTGACTTTTTGGACACTATAGCTGACATAGAAGTAGAAAGGATTGAGATTGTTTCTGTTATGATTAACAACTCTTAAGTCAGTCTTTTGGGACTCTGCTGATGCTTGGTTGCTATTTTGTTTTGCGTCTTCTACTTTCTTTACTTTTTTTTTTTCTTTTTTTTTTTGTTTGTTTTTTTGTAATACTCATGTTTGTTTAAAGCACATTTTGAATCCTGAGTGAGTCAACATAGCTTGATCGAAATAGACTCATATAAAGGTCAGGGGCAATGATTCTGTTTATTTGGATGTTTCTGTTTTAAGTAGATAAAAGCAAATATGAATGATTGATTTTCAAGAAATGTAATTTGTATTACGTATATAGGCCTCTTATGACAATGATAAGCTGGAGGTCATAGATTACTCATATTTAATTTATCACTTCATTAGTATTTAAATGCTCTGGTGAGCTGGTTTACCCCTGAAAAACATCTTGAATCACAGAGGGACATGGTGCAGTGCAGATTCTTAGGCTGCTCTTCAGTGGAAGGTGGCAAATATCACTGATAAATGTTTACATGGACTAATGCTTACATCATTACTGATGTAATACAGTTACGTGTATTAAAGCAAATATTACCTGGAAAACGGAGGAAGGCAACATAGCAGAGTTCTGCATAGAGCGAGAAATAAGACCTTCATTAATTTTGGTCTTTACAAGTTAGTCCTAGCATCAAAGGATTTTTTTCTTCTTTTGTCTTTTAGTCAAATGTATCTGCACCAAAATTACCAAACTTAAAGTCTCTCTCGCTCGCTCTCTCTCTCCCTCCCTCTCTCTCTCTCTCTCTCTCACACACTCACACATACACACAAAATTAGGATTTTTTTTCTTTGCTCCCAAAGCACATACATTTAAAAGAGTAAAGCTGTGGGGGAACCATGCAACACCAGTTAGAGGAAATGAGGATTTCCATTTCAGCTGAAAAAAAAAAAACAAAATCCTTAATTATATAATAAGCCAGCCCACTGGGGACTGGGCAGGCAAGATAAGAGCAGTAGCTGCTCACTGTTTAAAGTCCTTACTGTTAAACAGCAGTGTCAACTCCACTAGATGTGTGTTTAGTGAAATGGCTTCTATTTATTGGAGTGCTACAGTATACAGAGATGTATTAAGTGTGTTTACATGGGCTTCTAATAGACCTAACCTGTCTATTATAGCTTTGATGGATCAAGTTGTAATACGTCAAACATGATGACAGTGATACCAATGTGTGTTGAGCACTACAAAGATATCCTTTCAGGTATCATAGTCTTTATGCTCATACTGTACACGCACAAGATCAAGCACTTTCGGCGGTCAGAACATTTCTCTTTTTAATGCAGCTGCACTGTTTGTTTGTTTTTTTGTAGTTTTTTTTTTTTTTTTTTTAACCACAGTCTGTCTGCAGATGAGGGTGAAACAGTAGGTTATGTGAAGCAGATAGTGGAGGGGATTGCTGTTGAGAGATCACTAAATTTTTCTTTCTCTGACAGTTTTTTCTGTGTTGCCTGTGTTATTGGCCTTTAGCAGGCGTCTGGATTTTCAAAAGACATTTTATTAGTCTGTATTGCTCTTACTCGCAGGGCAAAGGTGGTAAGTCATGTACAGTATTTCTTTTTTATTCCCCCACAGTTTGGACCTGCAGATGAACTTTTATATTTCGTCCTGATTTCTCCTCTTGTCTCACATCCCTCTTTTGCTTTAAGCCTACCGTTACTCAGCTGAATGCATTCAGAATATTTTTATTGGGTTCTTCCAGGTGCCTATAAATCCTTAGGTCATTTAGAAAAGCAAAAGTCTGGGTTCACACTGCTTGAACGCAATTTAAAATCCTAAAAAGAAATAACCCAGTGTTCCTCTTACGTATTCCTTCACATTATGCATGGCAACATTTACACTGCAACCTTACTAGTTTTTTAGCATGATGGAAGTATTTCTAGCAATGTGCTTGTTTTGTGTTGTGCATGATTATAAAAAGTGAATGTTACTCCTATGCATACAACACACAGCATGTAGATTATATTTAGAATATCATACTGGATTCACTCCTAATTTATATTGCTGAAAATCATATTTACATGAAATCCTGCACCCTTTGTCAGTGGATGTAATCGAATGTGTAGTGTTACATGCAGTACAGTAAGTGTCTGTAACCTGTAACATGTACTACAAGTCCCTTGAGACAAACATATGAATCCAGTGATGTGTTCTTTTAGTTTAAGTGTTTCCATATGAGTCATAGAAAGTAAGAATTGTACCCATTATCGCCGGGTGTTTCTGAGCTGCTCCGCTCCCTGCTGTGTTTGTATGCAGGCACCAACCCGTCAAGGCCCGGAGGTTTCCCAGGTGCTAACAGTCCAGGGCCTGTGGCTGACCTTTATGGACCTAGCAGCCAGGATTCAGCTGTGGGCAACTACATCAGTGCTGCTAGCCCTCAGCCTGGCTCTGGGTTTGGCCCCAGCATCACAGTGAGTACTCGGATGCAAACTTTCCATCATGTCTGACCTTGAGCTCAATTGCCCCCTAGACACTGAGCCCATACACACTACATGCGATTGAGATTTGAGAGAGTAAAGCTTTCTAATTATTAATGGACATTGCACCGTGCCACCCAACTAACCTCCACCTGCCTCTTCATATGTATCCTAAATCCAAAAAAACTGTTGAGTCCAAGAGTTTGGTTCATTTCTTTGGAGGGCGGTCACTGCTGTCATTGAGTTCAGAGGTCTCACAAGCATTTTATACATTAGGGTAAACCCTGTTTCAACCCTGCGTGTTATCTGTTTATTCCCCTTAGCTGTTGCACAAATCATCTGACTTCAGACCCTGTGTTGCCTTCCCAGAACACATGTCCCTTATTTTTAGAAACCCATCTGTCCCAGAGCTTGAATTTGCTCTGTCACTAGGACAAAGCTTCCAAGTAGGTTTAGTCTCTCCCACTGTCCTTGTCCAGGTGCTCTTGCACTTTTCATCTTGTTAAGAGTTATTTGCCAGTTTTTATGTCAACTTTAAGTGTAAGACAATATCATACGTAAGTGTTAGTGGACGTGAGTCTTAAAAATATGTTTGTATTTTGTGAATACTCAGCATCCTGTTAATAATGCCTCCCCCTTTTTTGGAACTCTAATTAGAACAAATTGAAAAAATACTCTATGAAGCTCCACCTAGCCCCAGCCTGTCCCTCTCACAAAAAGCCGTACATGGCGACGTTACTTAAGACTTGTTTCACAACACTCACCCGAATCCACCCCCTTAGAAGAAAGATGTTGAAATGAAAATGTCAGAGTTTTGGCACTATTACTATGACACTATAATATTTGAGGGGCACAAGCTGGGGCTAATCTCAACCCAATGTTCTAAACAAAGATATTTCTGTAAACTCATATTTTATTTCAAACCGTCTTACTGCAGGATCGTCTTAATCAGAAAAATGTCTTAACTGACAAGACTTTGTTTCTAAAAACGAGCTAATAAAGATACAAACAAGGGATTCTGCCATTCACATGGGTTCAGGACCTTGTCAATAAAGGAATGAAGCTCAAACTCTCCAAAAGATGACTCGAGCAAGCTTATTATTTTTCACGTGCGTCTTGAACCTTACTGGATGATTAATCTAAAATTTTGCCATCTGGATTTTATAGCAGGGCTAAGTTTTTATCCTTGCTGCCAGACCTGTTGGTGCATGTTTGGACTGTTTTACATGGCTGAACTAGGTGACTCTGTATAGGTAATAAAAATAACACTTGCTTTCTGAAATAAACTAATAAATGCATGACTTACCTAAGGTGGAATAACAACAAGGCCATTAGTACTGTGAGCAAGACTATGGGGTGAAGACACTCTTTCAAAAACTTTACAGTCCACATCATTAACTTGCATTTCCTGCTACGGAAACCAGAAAGCACAAGAAGGATTAATGTGAGGTGCTATGAGTATTTTTGTACTTATTTGCTGTAGTTTGTCTCCCAATGGTGTTTTGTGGCTGTGCTCCTGTGGAACATTGTAGCTTTGTGTTCTGGAATCACACATCCTGTTTGTGTCACAACATCTTTTCGAGATAAATGTGTAGGGGATTTATTATCTTTTTTCATTAAATGGAATCAGTGGCAGGAAATGTAACAGTTGAGCAACAATGAAGACAGTGTAGAAGATGTGTACAGGAATAGTCATGCATTCATGGTATTGAGCCACTGGGTGCAAAATGCTCATGATAAAGCAAAATAGCTTGTTTTAAATTGAGCAAGTTTGTGTAATTGATTTATGATACCCGAACAAAAACAGAGCTTAACAGAAAAATCTTATATTGCCGTTTTGTTTCCTAAGCATAGCCTCTCTTATTAATTGTTTTAGGTCCACTGGCTATCAGCCATAATCAGTTGGTCTCAGTGTAGGAGGCAAAATATTTGTTGTGAAAGACCGAGCTGGCTCATTTTCAAAGCAGATTTGCCAGCAGATAGTTTACAGATGGAAATGAGGCGATTTGTTTCCATTTGTTTGAACAGTTCATAACCATAGTTTAGTGCTGAGTTGGAGGAGGTAAAACAATTCTTTCAATTCAAAATATTATATATAGAAATGTTTGGCTTTTAATCACATTTATTCTTAAAAAGGCTAATTGATGAAACAGATCAGTGGCTATACATACATACATACATGCATACATACATATATACATATACATATACATATATATACATACATACATACATACATATATATATATATATATATATATATATATATATATATATATATATATATATATATATATATATATATATATATATATATATATATATATATATATATATAATTTAGAGCAGATTTTAGATTCCCATACTGAATGTCAAATTGAGCCTGTGACACTACTTCAGTATGTGCTAAATCACCACTTCAGAATTACCCACTGAATCAAACAGAGTGCAATAAAGCAGAGAGGTGATACAGCAGCCCTCTGACTTCCTGCTCTCGGCGAGATGATCTCTCTATTCAGAACATTAAAATAGGAAATGATTCAGAACTAAAATGTGCTTTATAATTCATTTCTTTATTGCGGATGCTGTTGAACTGAATACACGTAAGATCATCGTGTATCAAAACCTCATGGATGACTTCAGATTCACTGATTTGTCCCTTGCTTTTACGCTCCAGTGATTTTATTAATCCCTTTAGCCAATATCAAAACAGCCACTGTGAAGAAGCAGTAATGAACTTAACTGTTTTTTTATGCAAGACAATTAGAGAGCAATTAGTTGATTGAGGTGATAAAGACAGATAATCGTTGTTGAAAGTGCTTCTCTTTTTACTGTTGTGTTAGAATCCAAGGCTTTTTACAGACCTGTCAGCGGCAAAGCTCACAGTGTCCTGATAACAGAACTCAAACCTAATCTTACTGAGGGGTGCTTATGATCCTCTGCTCCGCATGCTTTCAGATTAAATCAGTTGTGTATTTTAGCATGAATGGGGATTCTGTATGTATCATTATTATTATCTCTATCATGTTTTTGTTTAGCCTATTATTCACTGAGCTCATTGCAACATCTGTATTATTTTGACATAGTAAGATTTGAAGTTTAACTTTGTGCATTTCCATTGTAGGAATTTAAAAACAACCTGTATTAAATCTATTCTCCTGCTCTGCTGCTCGAACTGAATCAGAAAGTTCACATTCATGCTAGTTGAAAAAATTTGAAATGATACTCACTTTTCTGTCCTTGAAATGCATACTGACACAGCACTAACTGTACACTTTTAGGGCCCGTTGATTGCGACAGCTTTTACAAATGGATACCATTGAACAGGTGGCCGGTTGCCATCTCATCAGAGGTATTGCATTTTATTTACTGTGCATTTCTATCAGCCTGTTTCTCTCTAATATACATTTAACACATTGTCTCTTGTTTACTCACCTACCTCAAAGTGACAGAGCTGGTAGTAAAGTGTGAGTGTGTCTTGGGGTGGGGGGGGGATTGTTATAATGTTACTTGTATAATGCCTTAACAAAACAGAAAACATAGAAGGTTTTTTATTCATTTGAAATCATTTTAATCGTAGTCAGCTTGTTTGAGTTACTTACTGCCGGACAAGTTTTTTTACTTTAGTCACACACATACAGTGCTACCAGTTCTGCAGGTTTTTCTTTCTTTCTAACATTGGGAAACGTTTCCATCCTGACACATTTTGTCGCATGCTCATTTGTAATGTTTTTGACCTAAGCCCTGGTTGTACTAGGTCATAGCTACGATCATAGTTATTCACCACTGTGACTAAAATAACTCTAAAATCCAAATCTTTTTACTGACAAGTAATTGGCTTCGGATCATTAAATATTTCCTAAAATGTGAACATCTCTTGTTTCTAGTTTATTCATTACATCCCTATTGCTAACATCATCCTTCATGCGCAGTGGAATCTCCTGTAAATGCCATTCTGATATGTCTTGCTATTTTGTCTGCTTTGAAATATTTTTGGAGATAAAATGTGTGTTGAACTCTTGTGCACACATGTTTAATTATTATATAAAGTGCAGCACATGTATAAAGACGGCTGCTAACTTACCGAGTGCTCACTATAGAGTATTTTTAATGTGAACATACATGCATCAATTGTAAAAGTGAAATCAGTCCCTCCAGGATTTTTTGTGGTTGTTGCAGACTCTAAGGCAGTAAAGTTACCCCCAGCTATGCTTAATATATCTAACGCATCCTGATTTTTTTTTTAGCACTTGCAAAAGATATGGATGGAACAGCCTGTCTCACAGTGATTTTTTTCAGACATTTTGTTCTGCAAGAACTTCTCTACATATTAATAACAGCTCCCTGATGCTCATCAATTAAATGCGATATCCTGTAAATCGGATAACATTCCCCCTTTTTTTTTTTCCTGTGTGTAAGTTTTACTTAAACAGCCATGACACACCAAGCTGACGTCAAAGAACTAGCAGTGGCAAAGACGGTGCTTCGACAGGTGACGCTGGTTTTTGTCCGTTGTCTGAGCTGACAAGTGACACTTGAACATACCTCAAAAGTTGCAGCCAACGAGCTTGTAGCTTGCACGTTCTGTGCTTCCATGATGTACGTATGTACCGTACAAACAAACCTTACCTTTTCCACACCACTCTGGCTCCACATGATGGTTTAATTGGTTTTAATTGAGGACATGTCTGACTATAAGTTATAAATTGTATATATTTTTTTGGTTTGTCCTTTCGGCTCATCCCGTGAGTTCAGGGTCGCCAAGGTGGATCATTGTCCGCATTTTGATTTAGCACAGTTTTTACGCCGGATTCCCTTCCTGACACAACCCTCCCCAATTTCTACCGGCACTGCACAGCTGGGGATGGGAATGGGCTGTTAGGGGTTACAAATTGTATCATCCATGTTAATACCATGCTCTCTTTTTACTCACTGATTTGCTAAGCTGATTAGCCAATCAGAGTGGTCTCTCTCACTGATGGAACTGACACCTGTTGAATTGGCTGCGCAGCTGCCGATAGGGATCAGACAAGTGACAATGGGCGAGGGACAGGATACAAAGAGTAGGGTGACAGATGCCCATTGATGACCCACTGTCAGCTTGGTGTGTCACAGCTCTAAGAATATAAAAATAGCATTAGCAAGCTCTCATTAGCAACTCTGTTGCAGAAAAGTTGTAATGAACAAAAGACTGAACAAAATTGCATGGTCTCGCAGATATCACTGGGATCGGTTAAAATTCCTTTATTGGTTGAGATCGAAACATCACAAGTTCCTGGAGGGTCTGAGTAATTATGTTTTCCTATTCTATGCTCTCAGCCACAGTAAGTTTTGACCTGGCACACAAACCTTCCTGGAGACTCTTAACAGGGCACAGTAATGATGGTCAGAAATAATCATTGAATGAATGGTTTCTAATTCTTCTGCCATTTCTTCCTTTTTCCTCTTTGTCACCCAGCAGAGTATATCTGGTGGCCCAGGAAAGACAGGACGAAGTTTCTAATTGGATTTGTGTACGGGTGATGCTAATCCAACGTCAAGCACTACAGCATCACCGAGGCAAAAAGCACGAAAGTTGGAACCACATGAAGAAGAAAAGAAAACGTTAGTCATCTCAGAAAAATAACAACTGCTGTACTATAATCCAAACCTCATATAACTTTACAACCTGGTTTGGTATGATGTTTCACGTCAGTTTCATTCACCTGTTTCCTTCCTTTGTTAGCTTTGGATTTGATTAGTTTTTAGAAGATCATTTTAGTTTCACCTTACTTTTGTGTCATTTCATTTTAACTACTGGTAGATTTGTGTAAATGGATTTTGTTTGACGTACCGGGGTGGGGGGAGGGAGGGAGGGGAGCTCATGGCAAAGAAGCTAAGAAGTCATGTCTTCACCTTTGTACCGGATAGTGTAATGGAGGAATGATGGGATGCTCTATTCAGTCTTTCCACAAAAAAGACGCTTAGAGGAAGACTCAGAGAAAAAAATAAAATTTTAAGGCAAATTTAAAGAAGGTATCTAAGTAATAAATCTTAGTAGCTGTTTTATTTCTTGTGATGTCTCATTGTTAACCATAATTACCTATTTTTGGGCAATACAAAGAGGACTCCAATATTTTTATGGTCCTTTTTTATAAGTGTTGTTTTTGTTGTTTAGAAATATATATATATGCTATAACAAATTTCATATAACTACATTGTGAATTCAAACTTGAGAAAAAGAAATGTAGCTGTACATATTATTCCAGTCACTGCATATAACCAACTCAGTGAGAGAATAGCATATTTTTGTGATGGTGTGTCAAAAGAACATGTTATAGCGTGTGAATAGAAGAAAAAGCTGTAAACCGTTATTATTCTACTTTTTCTGCTGGGAGTCGGCATGACGACCCCAGAAAGATACAGAACAGAACACACTTGCTCTGTAAATACTGAAGCTGAATAATTTTACAAAGTGTCATACCAGCAAATTTACAAACAACGAGTTAAGTCGAAACAGTTTTAAGAAATTACGAAAAAAAAAAAAAGGAAAGGGCCTGATTGGTATCTTTTGTCTAGCTGTTGAGATATCAGTATCATTTCCAAGAGACTGAGAGAAAAAAAAAAAACCACGATTGAATCCAAAGCACACTGTACTTAGATGTGAAGATCAGAACTTGAACCAGGCATTTTCCAGTGCTCTGTGCATCCTGACACTTTTATACTCTTGAGAGGAACGTATTAGATGTATGTTATTGTTTGTTTCATCCTGCTTGTTCCTGATTCATTTTTGGAACACGATATCTGGGCTCTGTACTTGAGCCTTTATGTAATGCTTGTTCTCTGAATCAGTTCTTTCTTTGAAATGAATTAGGAAAGTAAACATTTTGATACCATACCTCAGCCTTTGTGAGTTCTATTGTGGAATCATTGGCAGGTTTAATTTATTCTTGTGGCAACATTAAATGAAAACACTGAAAGGTAATAAAGCGAGTAATAATTGCACTGTGAGTAGTGAAGTACAGGCCAGTTTCCTATTTGCACATGTATATGTTGGCTTTTTAAAAACGGCCCTGTGCTTTGGGATAGTATGAAGGATTTCGGGGGGGGGGGTTAATGTATTCTCAACTAGACAAACATTTCAGAGTTGTGAGGTGAGTTAACGGCTTTGGAAATAGTAACAGCTAATGTTGTATCATCTAAAGATGTTTATACAGGGTCAAAAGATGACACTGAATTATTCACAATCTGTTGCTACACCGGGTTTTACAGTACGTGTGGTTAATGATTTTACTTATGACAAACATCGAATAATAATAACAATAATAATATGCTCCAGAGTGCAGTCCGGTTTTCATTGTCATTGATCGAGTGAATGGCGTGTCTTCTGAAGTACTTTACCTGCTGCAGACGCACTTGTTGTTTTAATTTTTACCACTTCTTGACTTTCATTTCCAAACAACCAGGCAAAGAAATATGCTGGATACTTCTGAAGTCAATGGTATGGAGGTGTGATGAAGTAGTAATCTAAAGAGGAAAGAGAAAAAAAAAAAAACCCTTGTAATGTTCAAATGTAAAAGAAAATAAGAAATACAAAACTATAAAAAAAAAAAAAAAGAAAGATGCTTCTTTGCTGATTTCAAGTTTAATCAGAGTTTTATTGATACTTTGTGGTTTATATATTAATAATTGTAATATACTATTAAAATGTACTGTGCATCCATTGCTTTCTCTCTTTCCATTCCCCATCCTCAGAGAACTTACTATCTTTTGTTGATCATTCATGTATTTCATTAGTGTGTAAAGAAATCACAGTTAACTTGTAAACAGAGTGCTGTCTTTGATACCAGTGTAGTGCTCTTTGTTGTTCTCCCTTGCTCTACCTCTCCTTTCTCTCATATTTATCCCACTTGCGCTCTTTTTCTATCTCCTGTAATTACAAAGTAGATGTTATATAGGACTCATTAATATAATACTTGTAGTGAATAGTGGATTTAGGACCAGTCAAGATAGACCTTTCTCTGAATAATCATGTTATTCTGATATTTGCAGACAATTATTTTGGTAGGAGTTCATTGTAATTTATTCCCTGTATGTTTTTTATTTTTGGTGTTTGCCACTGTCACATGGTTTCAGCTAACCAAAGCTCTCATGGATGAACAACAGAGAAACAGTTGCTGTAAGATGGAATTGTACACAAGGCATTATTTGGATCCCCACCCTTGAATGTTTTAAAAGGGGTGTGCCATACTACCTTAAATGCTAATGCTAGATATGCAAAACTTTTCTTTTTGATTATTTTTTTAAAAGGCTGTTTAAACAGCCTGTTGTATCTTTAAATGTTTGCACACTCTGCAAATATCCCAGATGCCTCTGGCGTAGTTATCTTTAGATAAAACTGTCTTTGATCTCTTATTTCTCTCAAAGTCTTATTAACAAGTATTTTTATTTAAACATTATTAGATTCTGACATCTACTTTTTTTTTAATCTTTTTTTTTGCATCACTGTTCACACATACAGAGGTGTTAATTTAAAATGAACTAGTACTGCAAATGACCTTAAACTGAAAACCTCTTGCTCTAAAGGAGCAGGTGTAAAAAGACAGGGTTTGTATTGAGGCTGATGAATAGCTGTTTAAAAATCATGTCCTGATTTTTTAGATCGGCGCCACAAAGCTGTAATCCATCACTAAGATAAATCAGAGCAAAACTTATCTGATTAAAACTTGAATATAAATAAAGTTTTTACAAAAATATCATGTCAAATGACTTCCAAAAATCAGACCTGTTAGTTACACAAGCAAAGACAAACCTATTATCTTGCATCTTAATTTAAAAGCTCAAGCTGTGTGCACACTTCAAGCACCGATTGAGATTTGGTTTAGGTATCTTTTCAATTAAGAATTGTTTGTCTAATATGTGACTATTAAATTAAATTCACCTCATGTGGCAATAAGAATGTTGTTACATAAATAAATAATATTTGTGGCTGTTTATCCAGTATAGACATTAAATATAGTAGTGGCAGCTATACAAATTATTTTAAAACAAACCCTTCAAGTTGACACGGTGTTTGGAAAAACAAGTAATTGATTACACGGGACAATACAGGAATTTTTGCCTAAATAACTGAAATTTAAACAAATTATTAAATCAATCATGGAAATCGATAATTTTTAGTGTACAAAGTTGTGCTAGTTACATTTGCTTTTTCCCTGACGACCGTGTTCTCAAACCACCTACAAACTGCAATTAGCTTATTACGTTTCCATTTTATCGCTAAAAACATTTGTTATGTTTTTTTATTTTTATTTAATTTTTTAAACAGTTGCAGCATCTGGTGGCTCTTAAATGAAAATAAGCCCCATTTGACAGGGGGTAAACATGTAATGGATATGTTCCCTTACACAAAATATAAATTGGCTCTTTTTGTTATCTTGTAGCTTGGACTTTAAGGTAGCATGGCTCTGTTGCTGTAATTTCATTTTATCTCAACCTGACAGCAGTTTACAGCTGATGAATGTTACACATCTTAGTAGACTAGCTTATCCATTTGGGGAGAGGGGAGGGGTCTTGGTTTAAGAAAAAAAAATAATCAAAAAAGAAAAAAGTCAACCTGGAAGGTGTTGACATTTGTAGTGTACTACCGTATCCATTTAAACTTGAATCTTGAGGCAAGTGCTAGGCAATGGCCAAACAATTTCTCCCATTCGTTCTGGGAAAATCCCACCCTAAAACCACGCGCACGAGATTTCTGTCATCTTGGATTGGAATCTGTTTTATGAATACGAACAATTGTCTCCCCAAAGCCGGGACATCAGACAAAGACTGTTTCGGGCTTTGCTCCATTTCTAATGAATCAGACTGACTTTGAAGGCTCATTGAATGTTCTTGAGCATTTATACCCAAAAGAGGCTTATTCATAGTGGTGCTAATGGTTTTAAACCAGACAATGTGCCCTTATCTCTGAGAGATACTGGATACTGTCACAGTGACCACAAAGTGACTGTCACTAACGCTACCATTTATACTGTTGGCTCTCTTGTTTCAGGATATAACAGAGATCAGTTCGTGTTCACAAATCTTGGCGGAGCTCTTCAAGGTGACAGAAATGGCACAAGTTCAGCTGTACTGTTGTGTTTTAGGGGGAATTTCCCCTTCAGTCCAAACCATCTGCCATCTCACCCATGCTCATTAGTAAATATATATATACTGTTGCAATATATATGTGTATATATGAATATATATTTGCAATTTTTACTCATTTGAACAATGTTAGACTGGAGACCTCAGCTGTATACATAATATTCCTCACACAGCTACACCCAGATTCATAATGGTCATTGTTAGCTTATGTTCACCGACATGAGAGTTCACCCCTGGCGTGTTGGAGCAGACCGCATGGCCTAGAGGAGAGCCCGGGAGCTCTTCAGACCGCATGGGCAGCAGTGTGAGGCTCTGCTGTGCTTCCATGTTTCTGCAGGCTGAGCACAGAGCTCTCTTCACTGCTGTCTGCCCATTCCTAACACTTGCCCCCTTTTTTTTATGTTCACCGACTTTTTATGGCGAGAGACAGACAGACTTGACTGACATCTGAAAGCATCTTTCAGGTTATCATATGGCTTGCTTAAGCCCTGTTGTAAAATATACTAAAATAATAATAATAATAATAATAATAATAATAATAATGGATGGGGGTCTCTCACATATCAAATGTGGAAAGTCTAATTTTATATTTGTATTTTCAAATAATAATATTGACAAAAAATGTCTGTGAAAGGTTTCCATCCTCTACTGTGGTCCAGAAATTGATGTGTCTGTCTGGAAAATAAAAAAAATAAACTGACTTGTTATATTTCTTGTTTTCCCTGTTTTGTTGTATCTTCCTTTTTTTAAATATATCTGCTAAAGTTGCTAAAGTTGGCATTTTTTCCTCAGCATCTCATTTGTCACTTGCGCTTAAGAACTAAACCATCACATCAAGGGGCTTTTACGATTCACACTGTTCGGCATTTGTAGACATCCCTTAACCAGACAACAGTCTGTGCTCGGACTCGGCTGTGTTAATGTGTGTTTTCTGTCAAGTTGGGTTTTTTTTGTTATTTTTTATTTTCATACTACGTTTTCTCCCGACCACACACTCGGCATGTCAGCACTGGGATCTTTCGAGGTCACTCTTAAGTCATCAGGATTAATAGAGTCTGAGTACTAAGATGCGTTTGGGGAAAACCGTAAACAAACAAGCTCTGATGTGTAATTCTGCTGCCCCTCAGTGGTCTTTCCCAGCGCTTGGGAAAATGCAGTGCTTTAAGGAGGCAAAACTATACCAGTGCTTTCTTTTTCATGGGAAGCATCACATGGAGAGCTTCAATATTAGCTGAGGCTCAGTGTATAAACAGCTGGGCATGCGATGAGCAAACAGGCTGCTGCATGACGGGCCTTTTAGAGCCTAGACACACACCAACTAAACATTAAAGTTTACCTTTGATGCGTTCGCCACAGTGTGATTAGCTCTTCTTGAGATGGAGAATTTTATGTGAGACAGCAGAAATAAAAATCAGATTATGAGTCAGTTTCTGAGGCGAACCCGAGTAAAGAACCACTGTAAATGTACAAATTATTACTGCTACCTGATCCTAAACAAGTATCCTGGCAGCTGATGGCTGTTTGGATCTAGTACCTTACTCTATGTGTCTGTTCGTATACTGTGCGTTCACTCTGACAGGTGATTGTTAAACACATTGTTACTGTTGCATTGAAATTCAGGGATCAACATTTTCAATGTGGGTCCTCATCAGGTGACACCAGCAGACTGACTGCTCCATCGCTCATTCAGACGAGGTGATCTGTAATTCTGACTGAGATCAATACTATTCCCAGCCCTGTTTTTCAGAGCTGAGACACCAGACATTTGGCTCACACTAGATTCATTTTGTGTTTGTCTTCATATAATGAATACAATGCTAATGCAGTGGACAGTCTGGACTATTGTTTTACTTTTGCAGAAGAGGGTTTTGATTTTTTTGCTTTCTATAACTGACCAGTGTGAAGAGGTATTGACATACATACACATTTGATACATATAAACCATGATACACCCCATGTATCCAAACACACATACTGACAGATGCAGAGTAAAAAAAACAAAAATGCAAATAAAAGCATTTACAATGACTGGGAACTGTCTTGAGTTTATGATATTATTATAAATAATGCACAGGAGAAAACTGGACGGGCTTATAATCGGCTGAGAAATTCATCAAACACTTGATCCTCCTGTTGACTGTGTTTTTAACTTCCCGGCCTAACTGGCTGACCTTTCCAGTCCACCTGACTTTAATTAAGTGCTAATTAAAAGTGCCATTATGATCAGAGAGCTTGAGACACAGCGGCCCTTAAATACGACGATTTGGGTCTTTGGTGGAAGACTGCAAGACAATCAGCAGTCATTATGGTAGCTAAATGTCAGACCACAACAGAGTAAAGGGAGCTGCTATTAATCTGTGAAATAAATCCGTGTGAAAAGTTTGCTTTAAAGTTAAAATATTAAGAGTAATATAACACTATGAAAATGTATCATCTATATTAGGAGAACAGAAGAGGTCACATTAGTCTTCACAGTGCACTGTCTGCTTCAGTCTGGCAATTAGAGTGACAGCCAAAGGTCATAAAGATCACTTTACCCCTTTTGTGTGTGTGTGTGTGTATGTGTGTGTGTGTGTGTGTGTGTATATATATATATATATATATATATATATATATATATATATATATATATATATATATATATATATATATTAATTACACAATAAGGCTTGACATTTGTCCAAAAGAGCACAAACTCAGGTCACGGAGAAACTTTTGAGTGGCAGCAAACTCACACAGCGATACACACATACACATAAAGTTTACCAAATCTGTGTGCATAGAGCAACATGTCACCAACTCATTTCATGGCCTCACCTCATACCAGCAGCTCTGTGTAAATTTCCCATGGGCCAGTACTAACAGGCTGAATATGACAGCTCCTGGCAAACACAAAACAAGCCTCCGTGTGCAGAAATGCCACTGTGAGGCTGCAGCATGGCAACAACTTCTCTGGCCGCTGTGGAGGTGTAATGAAGAAGTGGTAGTTCAAGAGGCGGTGTGCTGCCACCTCCATGCGCCTCCTTAGCCTGAAAGCACAAGGAAGGAGAGAGAGAGAGAAGAGCCGAAGAAAAGCTGGTTTCTGAGCATATTCATACTGCAATGTTGTGCTGCAGCAGACTCCCATCCCCCATCCTCAGTCAGCGAGGACACCTCAGAGCCCCTCAGCATTTATTAACGGTAATTAAGAGCTAGTCTGAGATGCTGGCATGTTTAATTGCCAATTACAGGTGGGTTAGATATAGATGAAAATGACAGCTATTTATATAGTACATCAGCCTAAATCATCAACCTGTGTTTATACCTTGAAAATGGGAACGAAATGAAAGGTTGGGATGCATCCAGGCCCCTCATACAAGTCTGGCATTGTAAGAATTCAAGTGTAATAATGAGCAATGTTCAATGGATATGCACTTAATTTTCTGTGCATCACTAAATTATCTCCCTGCACAGTCATGTAATGGTTGCTCCTCTTTTGAAGCGGAAAATTTTTTTGACAGAGCTGTGTAATAGAGTCAATAGTTGATGGGAAGACTGCTGTGGATGGGGAGATGAGGCACTCAGGTGGCTGTTTCCTCCCAGACTCCAGGCCTAATGTAGCCTTTGGCATGGAAATTGACGTGACATTGATGGGCACTCTCCTGCCGGCACAGAGTCATGCGCCTGCACAGCCTTCCAATTCACTAATAATTGCTGATTAAAAACTAGTTAAGAGTCCATGAAAACTCAAATGTGCATTAACCAAATGACCTTCTGGGAATGGCAAATAGTCTGCAGCCAAGAACGCAGACGGCTTCATATGTGAAACTGCTCCCTGGATTGTTTTTGAGGAAGTGAAGTTAAAAAACAAAGGGCAGCATGCTGTGGGAGGTTACAGAGTTTTCTTTCAAGACTGAGGTTTATTGTCTCCCAATCTCTATTTTATTTTTATTTATATTTTTAGACGTAGTTCTCTAGCTTCTATGCCTTTTCCCTTTGTAGTAGGAAACACTCGTCAAACATAAATTTCACATTTTCCTATTGTTTTCATCGGACTTGGATAAAACATCACAGATTCTTGACGGGTTTTTTTTTTTCTGATGAATATAAGTAGTGGACTAGTAGTAAAACAACAGAAACTTGCAGTTTCTCTAAAATGGATTATTGTACCAATAAATTGTGAACTTTATGTGGCCAACATTATGAAAAGCAGATGAGACCATGAGCTAACTGACAATTCACACATTTTGTTCAGCTTTTCTCCCATATTATCCACCAAACGAGGTATTGCATGCTCGCAAAAGCCATCAGTTTTGGCCCAGATCGCAGAGGATGCAGCTGACTGTTCATTGGTCACCGTTACTGTCTTTCGTGGACCTGACGCACCACAATCGATAGCTGCCTTAGAGCAAACTAGTGAGCAACACACTGGGGATGCAGGTTAGGGTGAGGCGGGAGGTACTGGTGTTGATAGGATTATTACCAATAGATTCATAGTTACATTGCACGACAATTCTGACTCGTAAAACTCCCCCTTCGGCCTGTAAGGCCTGTTTTGGAAAAATATGCCTCCGTGCGTTGTGACACTTTAGCACATTTCGAATAGTCTTAACTTATACCTAATATGTGACATTTTTCAAAAACTTGTCTCAAGACTACATGCAAAGTAAATTTTTTTGTCTAAATTGCTCAAAATTCAGTTTCTTAAACATTTTTTACAAGGTGGGATAACACCTTTCATATTCTATCTGATGAATTTGGGGTGCATTTAGAAAGGCAGGTCCTCAAAGTGACCATCTTAGTTAGTACAAATTATCATATAAAGATACATCTATAAAGCATTTGTAGATGTTTCTCTTTGCACGATATTAAAAAGCTCAAAAATTTGGTTTCGTTACAATTAAACTCACTGTAAACATTAAAGAGAACTGTGACCCACCATGAGCGAGGAGGAACGAAAGCATTTCCCATGCTAAACACTGACATTCAAAGGTTTTTGGAACATGAAAGATGATTAATCTAAAATTTCAAGCAATTTGATGAATGCTCTGCTCATGAGCAGTGCACCAGAGATTTCGAAGGCAAGGTCAAGCTGAAGGTCATTTTTACATCTCACCAGAACAATCCTAAAGGCAGCGCAGTTATGCAAAAATATATGAAATGCATGATGTATATCTGTGAACTGAGTAATATACTGTAAATATGCAACAAGATACAGATACTGTGCCTTGCTTTGATTATTGTACAGAAATGGTTGAATTAACCGTGGTAACAGCAAAGTGATGGCATGAAGCAAAGGTGATACCAAGTAGATATTCTCCCATCGTGTGGATTGTAACAGCAGTGGGAAACGCTAACTCTAAGCCAAAGCAGCAGGTTTTGCTTTTTTATTTTTTATTTTTCCTGTATGTGTGTGTATCTGTCGTTTGTGTGTGTGTTCAGACAACACATACTCTTATCAATCTCTGCACAATAACAGAAAACAATTTGCTAATGTTTTGAAAATAGCTTTCCCATCCCCTGCTCCAGCATTGAGAGATGTATGCACAATTTCATAAACACAATCAGTGCGCTGAATGGCGGCACTGATATTCTGGGGAAAAAAATCTCATTATTGTTGTTGAGCTACGGAAAAGCAGTCAATGGCCCATATCACACAAAAATGCCCCACCACACCCCAGCCCCTCCTCCACCGCAGCCCACCAGCACACAAAGCTTAATTCCACCTAGTAGCAAACAATATGCAGCAGTTTGCTGAGAGAATATTACTGATGACCAAAAAGAAATCAGCAGCAGGCCGGCTGTACTTTCCACAGTCTCAAGGCAACACTGGTGCCCTGCCATTCAGATCATGTGGATGCACCACTGGGCTCACTGTCTCATCATGCACCAGTATTTGAAGCTAGAAGCCAGATTCCTACTATGTAAATCTGGATCACTTTAATACAGAACTATGGCAACATTTGTATCGCAGTGTTCGCCTGTTTTATGCATTTCCACTTTTTGATGAGTTTGTTGTTCCCTCCATCATGATCATGTGTACTAACAGAGAAGTGGAGCTAGTTTCCCTGGTTGGGCTGTGAATGTACTAAAGCTGAGCCGCAAGAGATCATTAACAATAAATACACTTTTGATTTGTAATTCTGTAATGAAGTTTATTGTAGAATTACAGAAATTATAACCAAACATTTGTTTTGATGGAAAATCAAATCGCCTTAGTCTTAACACTTAAGTTTGGGAATAGTGACAGTAAATGAACAGCCTTGTAGATTTTAATTGATAAATACCACGTTACCTAATGACCAAAAATGGGCATAGTGTATATGCACATACTATTTTTGAGACTATTGAGCCTAAATGTTTGGACTGCTTTAAGATGGATGATGACGGCCCAGTGCACAGTCAAAGGACTATGCAGAACGTGAATGAGGATATGCAAGTGTAAAGCCTCCTCAACACATTACAGGCCCAGTATATGATGCTGCAGTGTTCAAAATCTGCCTCATATTTGAGGGAAACTTGAGGATTTGTGCTTTGTAAACACAGGTTGTGTTAGCAAGTGTCTTTACATGCTAACACATTACAGTTTAATAATTAAATTCCATCTTCTCTTTGGCTTTGCTTTACAAATAGATAACGTGGATTAACAGTGGAGTTTGCATATTTGGAAAAAAAAATCCTTTTATGCCTCTAAAGGGAGCTGCAGAGTCTAATAAGCGTTGTGCCTGAAGACACATGTGAAGTGTCAAATTTAAATAAATAAATAAATAAATAAGGATGTGGGGTTAGAAACAAGTGAGGTTTCCAGACCTCTGTCACCTGCTCCTCATCTCTGCTTGAGTAAAAGCTTTTCAGCTACTTTAGCCTCGGCTACCATAACAGAGCTGAATTTTCAATGAGGGCTAAAGGAGCTCAGTGTTTTTTTTTTTCTTGCAAGAAGAAAATTAGTAATTGTCTTCTCAGACAAGTTGGCATTGCTGACCATAGAAGGATGCCACTATTTAAGTAACTTAAAAAAATCTACTTTGTTAAAGTAAAGAGGTCATGGCAGCAGTTATGAGTCAGTGCAAAGTTCAGCCTTAGTGGTCCGATTTAAAGAATATGGATGATGAACAAACCCAAATTACAGAAAGATTGTGTGTTTCTATAGTAGACATTTACTGAATACAGCCTAAGCTTTTCAAAATGAAATAGAAAGTAAATCATTAACATGTTTTACTCTGGACCCGGTAGACTGCAGTATCACAACCTGCTGTCTCACTCCTCCTGAATTATTTTAAGATCTTCCACTCTACCGCACACATTAGTCACTGATGGTTCATGGTTTAAACCTGAGGGTGCACACTCAGACTGGGTGTGCAGTCCTTTGAGCCATGATGCACAACAGAGCAGTTGCAAACTCTGGCAAGTACTTCAGTCTGACATTTGATGATTTAAGGTTTCTGCTGATCATCACAGATCACTAAATGTCAGTGACTGTCTGGTCCGAGCTGATATATTCATGCCATAAAGTAGGAGATGCACACGGATGATACATAGCTCCTGGTTTCTGTCCCTGTCAAGAATGAAGATTCATCAAAATATGTGAGTGTCTTTCAATGGGGAAAAGGCTCTATAAAACAGTTCTTGACCTGCACAACGGAGAAATGTCATATATCGTGTTTCTTCAGGTCTGATGTGTAAAGCAGAACAGAAGGCGACGAAGGAATAACACCACGGTTTATTAAACTATGTTGCACAAATATGAGGTCTGATAATAGCCGCACAATTACACAGGACTGAAACTGGCCAGCTGTGTCACATTTGACATTCTCTGCCATAGTGTAGCTTATTTCAAGCAGAATGCAAATGTAGTTCCTGTGTAAAATCCTTCATCCTGTCTGTCAAAGTAAGGTTAGAATTAATTGACTTTAGATCTCACAAATATTTCATTTTAATTGATATGTATCTAACCTTAAATATTCCTTATATATACATGTATATAAGTCTTCTGCATTGTCAAGTTCCATTGAAATAAAACGGTTTTATTTTATTCTGCAAGTTGCTTCTTTGCGCTGACGCCTCACATCTAGAAGGCCGTGGGTTTGCTCCCTGTTCGTGGCCTTTCTGTGTGGAGTTTGCATTTTCTCCCCGTGCTCTCTCTTCTCTTCCCACAGTCCAAAAACATGCATTTTAGGTCAATTGGTGGTTCTAACATTGCCTGTAGGTTTAAATGGTTGTCTGACTGTCTGTCTGTGCTTTAAATTTGGCATTTCCATGTTATATTACTTGATACAGCATCCCAAACATTTTTTTAATCTTCAGATTAAGGGTTTACATAGAGAGCATGATAAGAGTATAGAACAATAATGTTAAACACCAAACGAGTGACCTCAACAGAACACATTGTTAGGTGAGTAACAACAATGAAGTTCAATGATACATTAAAGTCATCGATGGGAAGGAATTGACCTTTTACCGACTTACAGTAAATATTGTTTGTGCAGATTTGATCCATCTTCATGTGATGAATCTTTATCAACATTAGAAGAAAAGTTCCTTGAATGAAATAAAACTCTTTTTAAACTGATCACACTAGGAAAGAAAGACAAATAGAGTTATATGTAGTTAGTGGTTCCCAGCCTCTTATCCTTTGACTTCTCCTTATTTGTGGGAAATGCTGAGCAAACATGCAAACACTAAAAGAAGAGAAACAAGTTTTTACCAGTGTAATAATTTATTAATCTGTACCTTACATTTACTGTGGCTCTATCTTCCTCGGGGTTTAACAGAAAAGGGGCAAGTTTGCTGCATATCCAGATAAGATAAAATAATATGGATTCGACACACCGATTATGTAGCACTGTCATTTTTGGTCATCTGCTTTGATTTTTCTTTTTCTGACTTCTGCAAAAATATCCACACTGTCCTCATCCTTGATGCAGGAGTCCTGAAGAGACAAAAGTCCAGCATCACGTTGAGAAACCCCTCAGTGGACTAGAAGTATTGCAAAAAAAGACAAAACCTTCTAATGACCTTCCCGCACATTGAGTAAAACTGAGAGCGTGGCAGTAAACACTAGTTCAGTTCCGTGGACATAGTGGGAAAAGTGTCTATGTGTTTGTTGTGAAAACATTTATTTGCATTTTCAATGAATCCCAGACTCCTCCCAGTGCTCTAATAGCAGTTAAAAACATTTCACAAAGAATTCATGAAAGGTAAATTCAATGATTCAAGTATGAACAGACAGATAAAAGAGACTTGTACACTGTTACATTCCCCATTAGTTTTTCAGTGTATTTACCCCCAGGATGTTTTCGACTCATTTGGACCTGACACACACACACACACACACACACACACTAAAACACATTCGGGACTTTTGTAAATATAATTATTTTCATCTTTTTATTTTTATGAAAACTAGTATTTATTGTTCAATTAATTTTTAGACATCCACAATTATTGTTAATGAATTCTAAGCCAAATTATGCTCTTATTTTGAGATGGATTGATTGGAATGTTATAGCACATGGTGCCACTGTGAATGCATTTAGATCCCGTACTATTTTATTTGACTGTTGTAATGTGAATGACCCTGGCAATGCACGTGCACTTTTGTCTGTCTGCAAATTGTAAGTTAGGTAATACAGGGAGAAATACCTGCATGTCCTCTGCAAGTACTGATAACTTGTAGTTGTCCTGTTAAGATACATCCAGAGTCACCTGACAGGACTGTCTCTTCATATTGCTGCATTGCACTTGGGATAGTTTAGTCTGGTTTAGTTTAGCAAAACAATGTTATACTAAAACAGGGAAGCTGCTGCTTCATAATTAAAGTTGAAAGTGCAATGTTAAAATATCATTATTTGCAGTAGCAAAAGATGGGCCTATATTTAAACTAAAGGTCATCAAACACAATAAACGAAACCTCAGAAAAACAGATCACTACCATTTCAAATTGCATATATGTAGGAGTCTTACACAGAGGGTAGCTATGAATTTAAAACGTAATGTCATGAATTTGGTTACAAATTTAAATGATTTTATTTTCCATGTTAATATCAAAGTCCAACTTATCTATGGAGATTTTTTGTCATACACTACAGAAATATCTAATTGCAAATTGTAAAACAATTTAAACTGTGGTATTTAGGAAACCAGATTACTGTTATGCTTCTCCACATAAAATCAAATGTTTAGTAGTGATTCAGTCTAAACGATCATCCTTATCCACTAGAGGGCGTCCTTGAACAACAATCAGCTCCTCCGCTTACTTATGAAGATAAAGATGATGCAGCAGCTCCCCAAGGCCCTTTTGATCAAGCTGAGCTCGTTGTGACCACGTTGGTTTCTCTTATGCTGCCCTTGCTGAACAGAGAGTGGTTGTGAGCAACAGCACTGTGCACAGCATTTCCTGTTCCCATAATCTAAATTTAGCTCATTACAAGTTTTAGAATCTACAGAAACTATACAAACATGGTCAACAAAGATAATATAGTATCAAATGTGCTGTAGAATTAATTTGTCAGTTTTTATATGTTATTATGATAATATAGTTGCATTATTATCCCTTAAGTTTTAATTTCTATGTATTATATTAATGGGCAAATTACTGTGCAGTTTAATCTCTAAAAGTGTAAAAGACAAGGCTGGATTCTGTATACAGGCGATTTTCTATTTATTTATTGTTTTAAATTTCAAGGTATTTATCTGGAGATATGACCCCAGAATAACAGTAAGAGGCTTTTGCAGAGAAGTGCATTGCAAATCCTTATGTACTAAAAAACAAAAGACTCTTCCCAGTCTGTCACTTATAGCATGTTGCTTTTAATGTCTTCTCACATTCTGTTTGGTTTGTACCTCACTTGTACATTGCATGAAAAAAAAGGAGTCTGCAAAATGACTATAAATGTAATTAGCAACAGAAGCTCCCAAATGAAATCTATTTAAAAGTACAATATTTATGTCTGAAATGCAGTAGAGTAAAAGAATAAGCAGGAAAATACTTCAATGCATGTACTGTACACAGGCGATTGCTTAATAAAGCAACATGCCTAACGTCATAAAGGCCTTTAAATCGTTTTGACTGTCCTCAGGAAAGTCCCAGTTTGCAGTTTATTTTGAAAATTATTCTTTGATTTTCTTCTAGGTGATAATAGCTATTTCTGCTCAGAGGAGGTGAATGGATGGATGTGAGCGAGTCAGGGTTGAGAGATTTTACGTTATTTCTAATATTAAATGTTCTAAATTGTTGAAATGATAAACAAGACATTGTACTGCCAGTTAACAACATAAAGTTTAGACGCATTTTCAATCCCAATCAATATCAGGCAGAAGGAATGTCAAACAGAAAACAACACACACACACACACACACACACAAACACACACACACACACACACAGAGTTCGGTGACACTTCTACATAGTAAATAAAACATTAATTAATCAAAGTGCTTACTTAAAAAGTCAACCTGCCAGAGAGTTGAGAGATAAATGCTACTGCCTCTTATTTTAGGGGGACCTGAGGTGTAAAAGTGAATGTCATGTCTATGACTATGTGTTGCTGGTAATATGATTAATATGACTGATGCAGCAATTACTCATCACATTTTATGCAGATATAGAGTTTCAATAAATGTATGCGGAAACTTTCATTACCGGTGGATTCTAACTTAGTTTTGTCTCTTTAATACATTTACATCATAGATGACAATGGATTTACCTCTTACCAACATACTCATTATTGTTTGTACAGATTTGAGACATGTTTAAAGATCCATCTTGAAGGTACATGTGATGTCACATTAGAAGTAATGTTTCTTAATGAAGTAAAACGCTTACAGCTAAACTTGAGAAATTGGAATAATGATTATGATTAAACAAGTTGTAATGTAAAGTTGTTTTAATTAATTTGTGATAGGCTAAAAGATTGTAGAATGTTATTTATTGTTGGGTGGGGATTTTATCTGCACTGAGAATGTATCTTATGTTTTTTATGGGGGGCTTTTAGATGATTTTACCTGTCTTGGGCAGTGAGGGACTGTGGAAAGTCTAAAAATAAACTTCTGTGTCAGCAGCAGCAGCGGCAGCAGCACATAATGTTACACAAGACATCGCCAGATCTCTTAGAGACCAGGAGATGGATATTGTGAAATTACAAAGAAGTAGTGAGTCCACTGGAAATCAAGGTTATATTAAAACCTCAAGTCAAAAAAAGTTGCCCTCAGCCAACCTGCTGGACACAAGTACAGGGTGCACTGGCCATGTCCCAAATCCAGAACATCTCAGAGATGGATCCTCCATCTAGTTTTTTCTTTGGCCTAAAAAACATGTCCTGTCTGACAGGAATTGACACAAGCTGCATGGCCAGACTAGAGGGCGAGCTGTTGAATTTGACTCCTCCGTTTAAAGCAGCAAGTTCGAGGAGAATGACACATTGTTTGAGGGGCTGCTGTAGTGAACCGAAGAGACCGACTCTCAGAGGGAGTGGCCTCTGGAAGTGCCCTGCAGACCATGCAGAGATGAAGAGCTCCTGGCATAGATGGCCTGAGGGTTGAATTTTATAAAGCCCTCTGGAATATTAGGGGAACCTTCTTCTTGAGGTTTTGGAAAAAAACATTGTTACAGGTTCACTGTCACTGTCCTGTGGCAGAGCTGTTATCACCCTTCTGTCTAAAAAAGGAAACTTACAGGACATTAGGAACTGCCCCCTGAAGGATCTGTGCACTCTCCCGGGAACCTTAACTCCCCCTCAGACTTACTGGCTCTGATTGAGCTAAGACGGTTATTTTTTTTCCACAAAGTGTGTTGTTTTTATCGAAAGACAAAGGAAGAGAGGGACTTATCTTTGGTCACCTTCGGGTCATAGTTCATTCAGAGGTCATGTATGTGATGTATGTAGGTCTATTAAAATTACTAGGGAAGTGGCCAGTTGCATTCTCATATGTGATAATAACTTGACTGATTGTCAGTGTTTAAATGTGGGATACCTCTGTTCTATCAGGCAATCGCAGTTACTGGTCAATAACTCTCTGCATTAGTTATTAAAGGAACCACTGATTCATGGAGGGTGGCTGGACATCTGCAGCAGCATCAAGCCTGGACTAATGGGAGTGCTGTGCAGAACAAAGGCCCTGTGCCTGAAGCAACTGGTGGATGCAGCATGTTCAGCACAAACTGGTGTCCAGGCTGTGGGCTGCCTGCTGGGCAGAGTCCCAGAGCTCTGGAGGCAAAAACTGTCTGGAAAGGAGTAAAGCCTCATCGTACAATTCTGCAGTGGAGAATTTCACTTGCCGCAACTAGTGTATTCTTTACCCTGCTGTTTCAAACAAATTGGGAGCTGCATGAAACAGTTTTCCAGGTTTTTCCCAAATGCAAAAGATTTACAGAATTATTTTTGCATTTGTTATGACTGGTGTTTTTAATTTGTTTGGCATAATTTTTTTCCTGCCTGCTTTTATTTTTCATGTGTGTGTGTGGAGGGGGGGGGGGGGGGGGGGGGGGGGGGGGGGGGAATAGGAGATAGGAGGAATTGTTATGTCAAATAACTTGTTCACCGTAGCCATACCTGCCTGCTACAGGATTGAAACACACATTGCTATTAATACAAAGTAAAGTACCGCAAGTGGATATATACATAATCTCATATGAAGAACTTGACTCACAAGAACATGTTCAATTTGAGACAGACAGACTGAGACTTAAAGTGACGATAAAAAAAAAAATCCATTTTTATTATCAGTCGATGAAGAACAGCTCTAAAGCAAGTCCTCTAGGCCTGACCTCTGAGGTCTGTAAGATGATAGATAAACACCTTTTCATACAAGTATCAAACACATTAGATCATATGCCATCGCCTGAATGTCATGTTACGTTTATTTCACAAATGTGACATCACGGAGCAGAACAAATGTTAATGTTGCTTTGGAAATGTTTCCATTCCAGCTAGCATGGCTAGATGGGCCATGGCTACATGACAATAAATGTGGGCTAGACGGGTATCGAGTGGGCATAGGCCGGCAATGAGCCCATGTTCCTTGCATAATGTGCTGCACATACAGACAGCAAGTGGGCAGAGTATATGAGCAAAAATGTTGATCCCGTTTACCCTAAGAAAAGCAGCATGGCAGATAAACTCAGGCATGAAACGCTTCAAAAATGACTTTCTGTATTACCAGCTCCACTGATGGTGATAGTGGAAAACTGCAAGTATGGGAATCTGTCTACCTTCCTAAAAAACCAAGAGAGAGTTCTTCCTCCTGTACAGAGTTTCTCAACAATGCAGAAAATAAAGCCAGTTTCACTAGTTCATATTTGTTTGTCACATTCCAGCAATGTATCTGCAGCTCATTTTTTCACTTTTCTTTTTTCTCCTTTATTGTAAGTGTATTGTGTAACTCTGCTTTGGTATTGATTTTGGAAATAATGCATTGAATCCTTTCGCACTCAGGATCGCTCTCCAAAAACCCAGAGCCCGGTGAGACGGACAACTAAAGAGGTTCAGATACACCAAAGAGCTTGTCACCCAGCTTCTCCAACCTCATCCAACACATCCAATCAGAGTCCTGCAGTTTGCATCTTGAGGTTAACCCGACTTTTTGTGGACATTAGCTGGGATAAAACTGCCACAACTTGTTAAAATGTGGAAAACAGAGCAGAAAATATATACATGTTGGCCATAACTTTACAATTATATAATTAGAAAAAAATAAATATTATTCATTTTAAAGTAAATTAGGCATATACAATCTCACTACATGTAACAGTCATTTACTCCAACATAAAAATCTATGCACACAAACTACCGTCTCAAAAGGAAGCCCAGGTTAGGAAAAGGATGAGAGAAAAAGGGCCCTCCACTCAATCAAATTCTGTATTTATGTACTTTCTCCTCTTCTTATTGCTAGTCCTCCTCCAGCCCTGCTCTTCCCAACAATGGTTATCAAGGACCATATTTACATTTACATTTATCACTCTAACACAACCAGTGGGGCTTTACATTAAATCAATATACTATTGAAACCAAAGTAAGTGAAAGAACTATATAAATATAAAAATAAATGATTAAACAATGGAATACAAGCTGTTTTTCATTCACCTTTGTACATACACAGATAAACCACAATATCAGCATTAACACTCTGAGAAGCTACCAAGCCCCAGGAAAGAAGCTCTACACAGGACAATTGGATACACTGTGTGCAGAGGTGGTAGAAATACACAAGCTGTGTTACAAATTCACAGTGAGATCATCCATAAATTCTTTTTAGACAAATGCAATTACAATTACTGCCACTACTGCAACTAATATTAATAATAATATTGGTAAGAATGTTCAATTATCAAAATATTTTTCAGTAGATCTATTAGACTTGGGTTGATAAATTTCCAATATAATTTTGGTTTGATCTACAACAAACAAAAAACACTTTAGGAAATGAATATTTATAAAATTAAAATTGAAAAGATTATTAGATGTTTATTATTTAGTTTGTGGTTTGTTTGAGTCCCTCAGTGATGTGAGGACAGTTTACATTTCTGACATTTTTTTTGCCTTGAAGTGCTTCTGAGCAAACGTCATCTGTGAAATCAAATGCTGAAAAACTGTGAGGATAAGTGGTTCGGTTCTGCTGAGACAAACCTCTGCTGACCTTTGCCATCATCTTTGTGCTAAATGAGAACTATGGTAAAACGCGTTTGAAATCACAATCAACATATTTGTAAAAGTACACGGAGTACACAAAATGTTAGTAATTTTGTGTAATTTTGTTTGTCATATTTTTAAAAAATATTTCTTACAACCATCTTATAACCACAAGGTGCTGGCAATTTTGTGGATGATTGGTGTATATATTCTATTGGTCATTGATTATTTGACCTACTTAATTACCATTTACAATCAAATCCCAGTCTGGTTCCAGTGCACTTTGTCAAATTGTTTTCATATCTATAAAACAAACATTTTTGTGTTATCTTAATTCAAATTCTTTTTTTCAGGTCTTGTTATGTACAAAATAAAAATGCTCATTAGAAAAAGGTGTTAGAGTTTTGTCTGAGACACATCTATTATTTAAGGCTTTTGTTTAAAGGGGGAGAGACCATCCTTATGGGCGACAATGCCTGACATTTGACCAAATTGCAGTATTATTGGACGGAAATTGTCAATGTGGAAAATATGGCCATAAAGTAGAAAAGTGTCAAATGGACCTGTCAAATGCTGTAACCATGGCAGAACCCATCCATCCATCACCTATCCAAACTATCTTTACCCACTTATCCTGTTCAGGGTGACAGGGGACTGGAGCCTTTCCCAGTTGTGATTGAATGAGAGGCTTGGTACACACTGGTTCATCTCAGGGCCCAGGGCAGAATTTGTATGGCTACATGTGAATGATGCCCTGTGCTAAAGCTAAAGCCCTAAAGCGGAAGGTCAAAGGGGTCTGGAAGGCAGTGATCTGTGCGGTGACTAAGTTCTGATCAGAATAAAGGCGTTTCTGGCATTTTGGAAAATCAAACAAGGTGCTATATGAGAGGTAATTGCAAAATGAAGTAGGAAAACAATAAAACACCATATATGGAGCGATATCGAATAGAGGTAACTACATCATGTCATATAAGCTAAATTGGCCTTTTCTTTTCAAACATCATATTTCTAGCTGATTCAAGAGACCAATGACTTGTGGTACCTTTGCAAAACAAGCTTAGAATCTGGTCACTGTAAAAAGAGTGTCAACATAATAGTAACATCTAAAATTTCTGCTGTACATTAAAAATGAATTTAAACTCAACATGCATAAAGAAACACAGTTAGGGGCGTAATTGATTGTAATAGAATGTAAAATTTAAAATGTATGTTAAACAAAAATCATGTTCAGGAAATGTTCAGCAACATGTGTGTGTCCCTGTCTACTGTATCCATCTATCCATTATCTGTAACTGCTTATCCTGTTCAGGGTCGCAGTGGGCTGAAGCCGATTCTGGCTGTCATTGGGCAACAGGCTTCTAGTCTATCTCAGGGTCAGTACACAGACACATGCAAAGACAGACAACCATTCACACTTCCAGGCAGTTTGGAGTCCTCAGTTAACCTAACATTTATGTCTTTGGACTGTGGGAGGAAATTGGACTACCCAGAGGAAATCCAGAAAGCATTAGGAGTACATAACGTTTTCTCTTAAGTCAGTCGATAAATTCATAAATGTTCATGTAGTTGCTATGGCTAAGCATGCAAGTAGCACTATTAGATCATGAGTTGATTTCTGGCATTTCCGTGCAAATTGGTGTAATTATGATTGTGTCTCTTTGTTTGTTGCTGTGCTTGTTTACACACAAATCAGATTAAATCAAAATCTGTTGTGGGGTAATAAACTCTTAAGCTATTATCGCTCTTATATTATGCTCCAAAGATGCCCAACTCTTTCCCCGTAATATCTAGCTGCATTGGTGTTTTACTATTGTTACAACTTACAAATCCTTAAATGCAATAAAAAAGTGAGATGACTTCACCTCAATGTGTTGTGCAGAACTGAGAGATGGCTGAGGCATATATCCAACCCAAAACACAAACTTTGACTTATTGACTTATTAATAACTGTAGGAGCCAAAATCAACATGCGGACAATGATCCGCTGTGGCGACCCTGAACTCACGGGATAAGCCGAAAGGACAAAAAAAAAAAAAAAAATATATATATATATATATAAAATATATATATATATATATATATATATATATATATATATATATATATATATATATATATATATATATATATATATATATATCCCTTATAAATAAAGGAATAAAAGAAGTTGGAAGCCCCAAATCAATATGAAGTAACTGTCTTGATAATGGTTCACGGTTCTAGAGGATTTGACACCATGGATGCATTTTACTGTCAGGATCAGGATTAACATTATGACCATCAGTGCAACAGATACAATCCAATACAATTATACTTTTACAGCGTTATAATTTCTCCGTTTTTTGGTCAAAACTGTCAGAAAGGTTATAATTCTACTCTCTTGTTTATTATTGAGTTCAAAGAGGGTAGTGAAGACAATTGCACAGGTGGTCATAATGTTATGGCTGATCGGCGTAGGAACTTTAAGAAAACATCAATTTGGACCAATGTCATGTCAAACATCAATGTTTCACACGCTTAAAAATGGCGACCTCTGCTGGCTGAATGTTTTCAATTACGGTTAATTAAATCATCAAGCTGTCGTTTTTATGCTGCCACTATTGTCATTTCGTTGACTAAAGTCACTTCAAAACCTGCGCAACACGACCATGTGACGTCATTAAGCTTTATAAGCAGCGTACACGTCATTTATAGCGTGGTAAAGCGAGACTTCGAAACACCTTACCGCGATACTTGTGCGGAGGGTCGATGGTAGCCAGTTTGAAGCGTAACCGCTAGTTGTCAGTAGAAATAATGGCCGAAGCGATGCAGAGCGAGGATTTTCCTTATTTACCTTCGGGCCTGGCGGAGGGTATGGCCTGTTTTTCTACCAGTGTAACTTCCGTTTTATTTGTTGGCGGACCCGGTCACAGTCCAGACGATTGTGTTGCACAACGCCGGTTTTGCCTTTACCTTTCTATCTGATTTAGCCAGGAGCGTAGAATGAGGGAGCGCGTTTGCTAAACCATGCTAGCGTTACGCTAAGCTAGCTTCAACAGTTCGACCTCCAAGGTCGATATGAGCGTGTCTGCGTCTGATGTCGCTTCATAATGATTATGATTCATTCGTCTGCTTGTGGACATGCGGGGACTGAGGGAGGTATCTTTGAATTAGGTTCAGCAGACGTTCAGGCTTTAGGTTATAAGCAGGTTGCACTTAACACTGTTCTTTGCGTCACTTAATGTTACCCAAGCAAGACACGTTTGGACTTTTGAATGGGAACCATGCGAGCTAACGTTAAGCTTTGCTTGAATTAAGTGTGTTTTTAAGAATAAACAGTACGTGTGATGTGTGTTGTATCTCACGGATAGACTGCCAGCTGCCATCGTCGCATCGTATTTTATGTCATTTATGTAACTTCATACCCGCCCACTGGTGTAATGCCAAAATAAATTGCATAGGATCTGCAGTCTGTTACAACGTTCCAACCAGTGTGTTTGCACATTGTAGGAAGTCTGTGTCGATGCAGAGTTTTAATGTTCGTACCTAATTTGGGGATCTTGCAGCAAAGTCTCAACCAAGTGCGTCCAGTAACATGGAAACAAATTGTGACATTTGAATGAAAAGCAATATTTACCCAATTCATTTCAGATCTAGTTAATGAGCTCATATATAAACAACAGATGTTGACAAAAGTGCTAGAAATCCAAAATATAATAATAATCTATGATGAGAACTAAATTGTGCACCACTGATGCAGTTTGTGTGTGAAAATCCTGATTGAATGAATGCATCCTTATGTCTGAATGAAAGGAAGCAATAAGGCTCTGTTAAAAACACACAGATGAAAACAGCAACAATGCATATTCCATGACTGTGAGACCTAAATTAGGCTAAATTGTGATAAATACAGTAAAATACATCACACTCCACTTGTATCATATCTCACCAGATTGAATCACCTGTCTCAGTAGATGCGACAATAACATAATATATCCCCAGTTATGTTTGTCCCAGATTGTATGTACAGTGGCTCAGTCTCACAGTTGGGCCTGACCTGCTTCTATGTCTTGAGCTGGTGCAATGGTTAGTTGTTTTACCTGGTGTTTTCCCACATGATGTGACCTGATTTGAAATCTCCCGTTTTCCTCTCTGCAGTAAATAAGATGATAAAGGAGCACGGTGACCTGTTTTCTGACTCCCAGTGTAAAGTCTGCAGTGCTGTCCTAATTTCTGAGTCTCAGAAGTTGACTCATTATCAGGTCAGTGAACCCAAGTTCTGCTTCTGTTTTTGCATCAAAGGACCTTCCTTTTTTTTTCTAAACAGTGCTACTCTGATCAATGATATGTGGGAAAGCTGCATACTTATTTGTAAATGTATGGTTATTGAGTACACTTTACATCACATTCAAGGTTTTATTATAACTGTAAAAGTGCATCCACTTTATTTTAGCTGTAATGTAGTATTTGTTGATCTTGATCAAAGTTTGGAATTTCAGTAGTTTTATCCATGAAACATTTATAGTAGATATAGTAGTTCATTAGTCGCATTACTGTCCGCTTGCCAAAGTGATTTAGAAGCTATGCACAAACAGTGACATGCACTAGCTGCTTACTGAGAATGTTTGTGATGCAGTGGTTTGGGCTCAGTCGTTTGTTGTTCACTTAGTGATGAACATTTGTGACTGTGCACCCCAGAGCAAGAAACATTCGAGCAGAGTGCGGCGTTATCTTTCCACCCAGAACGAGAAGGAGCCAGCGTTCAAAAAGCTTAAGCCATCATCATCTGATACTGTGAGTAAAGCAAAAGCAAGTTACAGTTATTTAGTGGGTGTATTACATTTGGTAGCTTTTGAAGTGAAAAGCCAATATTTTTAAATCATTATTGCAATTTATAGAAATTCAATTTTCAATTCACAAAGCTGAATTTCCAAACAATCTGAACAGTCAGAGTGAAATATACCTGCCCCCTCTAACTGACTGCATGACATGTTCTGAAATGTAGTACAGCCTTAATGGTTATGCCATGTTCTGAGTCACCACATGCACCACATTTGTCTACACCTACTCTTGCCATATTGCCTTCTCTGGTGTTTCATTTACACTAAGCCCACTCGGCAGCCTGTTACTTAAAGTTTTTTTTATCACATTTAAACAAAGTAAACTAAACTTCTCCTAAAAGGCCTAAAAATCTGATTTTGATACCCATTAATTTATATGAGGAACAGGCTGAGATGTGTCACGCAAACATCTAGCAAACTTTAATGCAGTCTAACAGAAATGTCCTGCAATAAATCCTCCGTTTATGATAATTTTGGAGACTGAGTTTGTGCTAGTCTATTTGGTATGAATGGGGTGTGGAAAATTATTAACTAATGAACTATCGACTGAGTGTATTCACTGCTTTAATTGCTTCACATGCAAGCAGTAGAGAATGAGGGTGCGAATTGGAAGTTGACTCACGACACAAAATATTTTGCCATTGATAACTTTACATCACAGTACAACTGATTCTGCAACACAGAGTATTTTGCAAGAAAATAATTGCACTTTATAAGTGATCCGATAATGTACATGTATATAATGTACATATTTATTTACAGTACAACAGTTTTATAAAATTAAATATTTGCATTTTAAGCACAAACAGCCTTAAACTTGAAAAAAAGCTTATTTAACAGAAAGAACAACAGTTTGACCAAAATGTCCCATATTTAGTTAAGATGAAAAAATTAGGGCATCTTTACTACTACATTTATGTAGATCTGAAAACTTTCTCAGCTTAAACTCGAATGTTTTTATACGACTATAGAGAGCTGTGTGAGATTTACAGCCTTTTTAAAACATATTGCCCAACCTGCAAGATTTTCTGTGATGACTGACATGCACTTCTGCCATAGAAGCTGTCATGCATTGTTCTAGTTGGGAGAACATAAACTTGCATTTTTGCTCTCATCAGCAAATCATGAACTGTCATTATCACCAGTCACAGGTGTGGGCAGCTGTCCTAACAGATCCAAGTGCATTTAGTGTTATTAGTTGTAGGAATTTACAAACAGAACAGACACTAATGCAGTAACACACAGGTATACTTTTAGAATAGGACAAGTGAGGCGTCTTGTGTGTGTCTTTGTCAGCAGGACTGTAACAATGGAGATACAGACCGGTTGAAGGTGTGTCACATATGTAACATGACCTTTACATCTCCTGTCATGGCCGAGTCTCACTACCAAGGCAAAGTTCATGCCAAAAAACTGAGGCTGAAAACCATTGGTCCCCAAATCCCAGGTGGGTATAAGTCTAATCAGAACTTCCAGATGTTTGCCTTCTTTTATCTTTATCTAAATTTGTGCACTTTGTTAAACTTTCCTTCCTAAAGCTTTCATTGAAAGTCTCTAATAGTTGTAATTGTACTTGTCATTCCACAGTAGCCTCCCAAACACCACTAACAGCTCAGCTGAAAAAGAAGCTCGCAGATGAATCGAGCAGTGTCCCGGTGACAAGCAACAACAATGGCGATGACCCCCACAGTTTCTGCTCCATCTGCCAAGCCTCCTTTAACAACCCAGTCATGGCCCAGCAGCACTACGTAGGCAAAAAGCATAGAAAACAGGTGACCAAGCTCAAACTGATGGAGACATACGGCCCCTCCACAGCACCAGGTCAGACTGCAGAATCAAGAACTCATGTAATTCTTTTGCAGAACTGCCATGTTAATAACACTAATCAAAGATGTTATCATTGATTCTTTTGTTTACTGTGTGGTCAGATTCACCTGCTGCTCTCATTACCAGAGCCACTCCGCTGCCTCTATATCTGCCAAGTGTGTTCACTGGGTCACATCTCTAAAGCATGCAGACAAGTTTTTTTTTATGCTCCATTTAATCTCTTACTGAATTGTCCTTAATACATATACTAACTCGTACAGCTGAAGTCGTTTTTGTTTTGTGCATTTTTTTCTGTCGGTGTTGTAAGATGTTGGAAGTAGTTACAAATGTGTCAGCAGCTTTTTCTTTTATGATAAACTTGAACCAACAATGATCTTTTCGTTGACTTGAAACACTGAAATAATAATGAAACTGTTGCATATTTTTGAGATGTGTCCTCAAGATGGTATTGGTGGAACAGTGGATGACTGTAGCTTACACAGATTGTTTAAAACTTTTTTCTTGAAGTTCTACAATTTTTCTGTCTAGTCAGCAAAATCCATTTCCAAATGGGGCTTTTCTCTCCACGGCCAAGTTTGGTTGTGATGTCTCTGTCATCCATAGCACTCAGTAGTTATTGAAATATCAGCTTGATACACCTTTTCATTTTTCATTAAATGATTGTGCCCATTATACAGTGCATTCAGTCCAGCAGGGTTTTTTCACTATTCAAATATATTAAATTTTAAATAAACGTTGAGGCCTAACAGTGAAGAAAATCAGAGGCAGCAAAGGGTTATCGTACTCCCTTACAGCTCCAAATCCACTAAAGCTCAAAATGTGTATCTAGTCTGCTGCAAAACAACTAAGTCATATATATAAATGTGGCTACAGAAGAGCTTATCTCCTTTTTCGTGTCTACAGCTTCCACACTAAAGGGCTACCCCTGCACTGTCTGCAACATTGAACTAAACTCTGTTGATCAGTACCAGTCTCATATCAGTGGAGCCAAGCATAAGAACCAGTAAGTACACACTTTACACAGTGAAGTGTATTTGCTAGCCCAGCACTCACATTGGTCATTTTGTTTCATTATCCAGCCTGGCATTGTGATCTTTTTAGCCAATTTCTCTAATAGTGCAATATTTTGTTTAGTTTTCACCAAATTAATCGGCAGTGTGATAACACAACAAGTTCCAACAAATGCTTCGTACGAATGTGCCACATCTGTTTCCAGTATCACCTTCTGTAAATCTGAGTGCTTTCATCATTCCCCAAAACACTGAAATGTAATCGAATATTCCTAATTATTTTTAGAATGAAGAAGTCAGGCCTGAAGCCTGCAGGGAACCAACAAGCTGCAGAACAGTCCCACGTGGGCGACGACCAGTATGCTGGCAGAGACAAGCAGTACAATGCCACCGATGACCAATATGCCGCTGGGGACGACCAGCACGGCACCAGAAATGACCAGTATGCACCTGGAGATAACCAGTACACTCCTGAGGACACGGAGTACTCAGAGGAGTACCAGTATACTTGAGGCTGGACTAGGAGGGACTGCAGAGGCTTCAGTCAGGACTTGGAGTGACACACAACAACCAGCCCCTTTAACACATTAACAACCCATCAACCTCCACAGACCTTCAGCTCAGTTTTCCATCAGTTTTCCCCTAAAGCAACATCACCTAAACCACAGTTTTGGACCCTGGATTACCACAACATTTTACTATTTCGAGCTTTCAGCTGATACGGTTAAGTGTTGTTGGGTTTTTGTTTTTTTCCCTCTATTAACAGCATGTTACACTCCTCAATATGTGATTATGGGTTGAGAAGTGATGGTCAACACAGAATGTCTAAATATACTGTGCTGACAGAAAACTGCTCTTCATACTGATGAACATTAGGGCTGAGTGTTATGGGACATTAGTTAGAAATGGTCTTGGTTTATTTTTTTCACAACCTTCAATTATTACAAATAAAATAGCTATCTTGTTCTCAAATGCTACATGCCTTGTACAACTCTTTGGCACCCAAATGGACAGTATTATGACTTGGATGTCTGTCTTGAATATTACCGTCCCATCTTCCAGAGTATCATGATACAATATCATGGACTTTCATATGACAGTTTTAGTCTCGTTTTCATTATCGTCACCCCCACAGTGTACATATACAAGAGTAATGGCAGGAGAAATCCAGCTACCACAGAAACATTTAAAATGTACTTAATTGGAATTGATTATTCAGATGGAATAAGTTAATATAATTATTTGGTTCCTACTATTAAACATCTAGTACTGTAGCCTGAAACTAAGCAGTTTCTGTCTGTAGTTGGATAACAGAGTTGGATACATCTCTAGTGAATGTATTTATTGAAACTTGTCCTTGCCTCTCTTCTCCACTCGTTTCAAGATTCATCACGACTACATGATTATAAATCTCCTGTTTAAATATTTGCACACGCAAATCAGTCACTTTAGCCACTTTAAACAATGTTACTGCAGTCTAAATAGATTCAAGAAATATGTAAGACTTTTCATTTAATGGCAACTAGCTTGACAACTTGCTACTTTCCTGAAATATTTGCATATTCAGAATTGATACTTGTGTTCCGGTGGCCCAATCTTTAGTATTTAAGGATTTAAATTTTAATACAGTTTTTTGCTCTGAAAAAAAAGACAAGTTAAAGTTCGGTAAAACTTAGAGATAAGACCTTAAAAGAACACATTAAGTTGATTATTTAGAGTAAAGCATTTTTCTAAATAAATTAGTTTTTGTTGTTTGTTTTTTTTTTGTTGTTTGTCATTTATGAGACACCCAAATGAAAAAGGTAACATCCGTATATTGTTCATAAAGTACCGGAAGTGTTCGAACGCCAAGCTATGAGTCCTTGTAAACAATATTTTGTAGAGCTTGATGTCATTTTTTATAAGTAAAATTACTTTTCATTTTTAGGGAGCCTGGGCAGACAAAATAAGTAGTAAACGGTCTGCGCTTACATGGCGCTTTTCTACCTATTGGTACTTAAAGCGCTTTACACTGCTTCTCATTCACCCATTCACACTCACAATCACACACACACACTAACGGGGGAGCTGCTATGCAGCTGGCCAACACTCACCGGGAGCAACTAAGTTGGGGTTCAGTGTCTTGCTCGAGGACACTTTGACATGTGACCGGAGGAGCCGGGGATCAAGCCAACAATTTGTAGGATTGATAGACAACCGCTCTACCTCCTGTGCCACAGTCACCCTATAGATGGAAGAGAAGGATTATGATGAAAAATATGAATACAATGCTCATATTTTAAATGCAGGGGATGATCTATAATAGTGAAGTAGTATTAAAAGTGTTAGCTTGTTTATACTGAGTTATATTCTTGGTTTATTGAAGAGTGAGCTTTTTTTATTACCTTCCTTTGAACGATCCAAAATGGGGCTTTATAAAGTCTAGAGAAGACTGGTAGATGCTTTCTGATCTTTGTAATTACTATCAGTAGCAGCAATGACAATATTTACCACAGAGACTTTCAAAAGTGATGTCAAATTAGAAAGTGATGTCAATATTAGTATAGCAAAGGCATTTTTTTAAGTCTTTCATCCTCCGACAAGAAGATTGGTTGAATATTTTAGTACGAATGTCTACTTTTCTGAAGGCAAAACATTTTTTTGGATGCGATTTATTCTAAAGAGGGCTCATCCATATTGTACAGTACAAGGTGTATAAAAGTCAATTCTTTTGTGTTCACCCTCATTGTGTGTTAGGTGTTTTCGTGTTTATGTTTTTCCCCCATATAAACTATGTATACTTGACAAAAAATGCTGTGAAGATGTGCATTAAGTAAAGAAATGTTCTAAGAAAATTTGTTTCGTATTCCCTTTACCACGTTGGCTCGAGCCGGACTCCTCCTTTTATAAACCTGTTTTTCAGTGTAAAAAGAAGGAGTCTCCCTAAGACGGTACAAATACTCACCTTCAAAAGTATTGTAACAGCGGTTGCTGTACACTGAAGGCATCTGAATAAAAGATTACAGAGCAGATATGAAATAAAGCTTTTATTTGTTGGCATTTACACCTCAGTTTGTTAAACTTAATAGAAATTGGCACCTTTTGTATCAGGTGACCCAAATTTGAAGTTTATCAAATCAAACTTAATATTTAGTTCAAATCCCATTGTTTTCAATAAGTGCATCAAGCCTGAAACTGATCATACTACTGCATCATCAATAAAAATGAGCCTTGCAGTCCATGTGGCTGATAATTTAACCTTTTTTTTATTTACAAATTCCAATCTGCCTTTCTGATTTTCACGGTTTGCATCATTAACTATGGCCTCTGTATTTCTCCTCATTAAACTTTCTTCTAAGGATGGATTATCAAGCCTCACCCCGTTAGTTATGGCAGTAACCATTGTTTTTGCATTTGTTTCTCACAGCTGTGTGCGAATGTTGCCTAGTACACTAATGCCTACTTTCTTTTTCAGGACATTCCAAATGATTGTATTGCCTATGTACAGTGTTTGTGTAATGCCTTAGATTTTACCTCTTTTCTCATAATCCAAGTGGCTGCTTTTCTCCCATATACAGTTCTGTGGTCCTAATGCTAAAGTTTTTCAATACTTACAATTTACCATATAACATATTGAGGTGTAAATACAAACAAAAGTTTTTTCATATCTACCTTTAAACCATATGTCTTTAGCGTAAACTAAAACCAAATGACTTGGCTTTGTATTTCCAATACTTTTGAGTGTGGCTGTGCTAAGATGCCACCTGTCTTGCTAGATTTGATATGTAAGAGCAAAAGCATCTCAGAAGGACTCCCGTGATTTTAAATGTACAATCATGGAGCAAAGAGAAAAGATCCCACCGTGAAAATGGAAATCACTGAAACCTGAAATAGACAAAGTTCTCCATCAGTTTGAGAGAGAGAGAGAAAAAAAAAAAAAAACTCTTGTAGGCTGATCTTGTTTAGTCCATGTGGTGGTGCTCTTACTCTATGCTTGTGCTGGATCAGCACAGTGGTTCCAGCTCCCAGGTCAAGGCAAAGACTTGCTCAGTTTTTTTTGCACTGTCCTTGTCTGATTTTTCTCTTTTTGTTTCTGTTGCTGTTCCTAGATGGCGCTCTGTGGTTCGTTTGCTGTCTCCAATTTAAGGGCAGCCTCCTCTGAAGCACAAAGCCTACACAGGTCGTGACTGTTGGGATACATTCAGCTGTTCCATTGCTTCCTCCCCTGGAACTCTATCCTGAAGATACTGGTGTCATCAGGAACCTTGGTAAACATTGTATTTGATTGGGATTGCTGACGTTACGGTGTGTTTGAGACCGGGTTTGCTATTACTGACGTATAACTTTTATCTTCTTTGGCCACAGTGTTAGCTGCTTGCTTCTCCCACCTCATAGAGACAGTATCTTTAGCAATAGTACTACAACAACCTCTGTGTAATGAATGAAATGACAGTAGTTTATCTGATCACTCCGAACTGTTGCAAAAGCACATTGCTGTGTTGCAATTGTTAAGGGAGTAAATCCCAATCAGAGAATGTGTCCCCACGTTCACCTGGAAGTGAACTCTTGGACGTTCTATCTTTTGTGTAATACTGGCTTCAGCTCGCTGCTAGCACTGCAAAACTGCAAGCACAACACGAACCATCTCAGCCTCACCACTTGATCCAACCAGGGAAGATTTGTGCCTCTCGAAAACACAAAGTGCTGTAACTCTCAGTCACATATTTTGTATGAAGAACATAAAGAGGACTTTCCCTCATTCGACCAGAAAAACGATTCAGTTAATTATTCAACTCTTATTACTTTTACCAACAACATCTTCATCCTCAAAAAGATGTTGCCAGTTCAGCAGTGCAGCTGTGTGTAAGCAGGGAAGGGCACAGGGTGACATCATGACAGTCAGCAAGAGCAGCCAGACAACACAATTTGTCTTGGTCCCCTACAGGATGAATGGGATTTACCGTTATTGTAATTCAATTAAAAGAGGGATTTCAGTTTTCAAATGCTTCTGTTCTGGCTGTTCTCGCTTTTATACTACAACAGTGTCATCTTACAGAGTCCACTAACATATAAACCAGAATAAATGGTCTTTTATTGTCAGTTAAATTTGCCTACCTGCCTTAAAATGTGCTTTGGTTGCCAGATTATGTTTGTGAGAAACTTATGTGAAACTTCTGCATCCCCATATTTCTCATCGTCTGTCTGTAAACCTACTGGCTGCTGGTTTATAATGATATGTGTTATAAATGCAGACCATCCGTCTGTTTCCTTCATCCTTAGAGAAAAACACAGGCATAGGATCAATGATTCTGTTGGCAAAGATGTTAGGATCCTTTAAACGAAGTACATGTTCTATTATTTAAACCATGACCTCTCACACCTTTTTAAAACCAATAATCCAGCCACTTGCACTTCTTCCAAGGACCGGCCAGATGTTCTGGAGGGTGAAAATAAGCAGGACTTTAACTTCTCATTCAAACTATCTACATGTCGCTTTTCATGAGTACAAGCTATTGTGATACTATGCTTTCAAATGAGAGTCTGTCAAGATGCACATGCTCCAGCATATCATTCTTTATATCATCTGAATGATGCGAGTATTGTGTTGGTGACACAACCATTTTGTTTTTGCGGCATCTTAAATTAATAATGAAACAGTACAACTTTAGCAATAGTTCAGATTTTATGCATTCAGATTTTTTGGTTTACCATTACATTGCATCAAGTGTCATTCTGTTAAAATAAAGAGAAATTTATAGACTCACTGTCTTAGCTAGAGACACAAAGCAACAGCATGTCTGTGTTGGCCTTCTCATATCAAGTTTCCACATGTCAGGCACTGGCTAGAAAGTTGTAATGAGGAGATGCTTTTTCTAAAACAGTTTTAGCTTGTGGGTAGTTCAACATCAGCAGAGAAGTAACAGGAGGTACCTCACAAGCGGAAAACTTACTGTATTGCTCAGTTTTTTGTTCGGTGCCATGTGCTGTTGGGCTCCCTACTGGTGATGTCATGATAGAAAACTTTTTTTCTTTTTTTTCTTGTCCTTTCGGCTTATCCCGTGAGTTCAGGGTCGCCACAGCTGATCATTGTCCGCATGTTGATTTGGCAGAGTTTTTACGCCGGATGCCCTTCCTGGCACAACCCTCCCCAATTTCTACCGGGCTTGGACCGGCACTGCACAGCTGGGGAGGGGAATGGGCTGTTCGGGGTTTAGTGTCTTTCCCAGAGACACTTCGACTGCCGACTTCGATCGAACCACTGACCCTGTGGCCTGTAGACAACTGCCCTTACCAACTGAGCCACAGTCTCATCCAACACTGTACCTAATGGAGGAGCAACGTCGTACTGCTGTCACTCTGAGGCTCATGGAGAAAATAATGTAACTCTAAAGGGTTAGACATGCAAATGTTCAATTTTAAATTTAGTAAAGTTAAAGGATTCATAATATTTTAAGTTTTTACATTCCATCATTAACTTTATTTGAGAATATTTCACAATTTGCAAAAGTGCAAAAACTCACAGTAACAAATGTTTTTACTGAGCTCCGTTTTAATGTTGCTTAGACACCAGTTTCAAATCCATCAGCAGCAGGATAAAAACATAGTTGTTGTTTAATCTTTTACCGGTACACAACTACAGTGTCCTTGTGAAGGCAGATCATTTCTCCTAAAACACCCAGTTAAGAAAAACTCATATTTTGTTGCTGTTGCTCAGGTCACAGGTAACAAGCTGAGAGCCGGCTTTTTTTAACACTGGAGTCTCATTCTATTTCCTGAATTGTGTAGTCCACATGTTCAAAGGATCAAAAGAAAGATCAGTCTCATGAAGTTGCTGAAGGTTTCATGACATCTGATCTGTCTGCAGGAAACGGCTTCTAATTCACGTCTCAAATCTAAAAGAAAACACCACAGTGTTCGCCTTCTTTATTTAATCACGCAGAACAAGACACTCAGCAAGAAAGGTTACGAACCTTCAAATGCTCAGTGTAACTAAAGATATTTCAAACAGTGAAGTTAGCTAATTAATAAGTGAGACATTAGGGAGCAGCCATAGGTGAGCAGTATTTTAGGGAGGATCACAGTGCGGGTTTCTTCCTTACAGAGATGTACTTTAATTATACTACCTGCATCTTATTACATCAAACCTGGCCTAAATATAGTTTTTATATACTATATTACATATATAGATTTTGTACTGCATCACGTTTGTGTCTTCTTGACTGAACCATCAGCTGCTACATGCTACAAAGTGAGGTGGGATGTGTAAGTGTAAGTTTCCGGGAAACAATTGGTTGGTAATCAAAGTCTTTTCAATTAGTTTACAATGTAAAGCTTTTGTTTTTGTGAACATGCTGAGGCCAGGAAAGAGAGAGACAGAGAAGCCAAAGGGAGACTGGGAGTCCTACAGTGCTCTTCAGTCTTTGACAGCATTTAGGGAAATCACTGATCTGAAACTGAGACACTTGGAGACCAAAGTGTTTGATCAAAGAACAAAACAACCTCCTCCCCCACGAGTATCTTTTGGGGTTTTTCCAACACTAAAATGAACCTGTCCAATAATCCCAGTGATGTAGGTTTGATTCCCACCTCCTCTTGTCACATGTCAAATTGTCCTTGAGCAAGACATTGAGCCCCAAGTCAATTGCTCCTGGTGAGTGCAGGCCACCTGAATATCCCCTTCCCCATCAGTTTGTGCTTTGCTTCCTGATAAGATAGAAAAGTGCTACATAGGTGCAGACCATTTCCTTGCTGAAAGTTTAACACATTTAACCCGGAATATGTTTCATTTGCCTGTTTATAAGGTGGCACTCATAATGCCCACCTCATAGTTTTCAGTCTCCCACTGAATGGAGGCACTATTCCCATCATTATGGAGGGCTGCCCTAATAACCACTCTTAGGAACATACTTAGGCTGCACAGTGTTTTCTCCGGTTCGTTTGGGAAATGTGATGGTTTTGGTGGTTACCTCCCCACCACTGTGACAGTGAAGCACACAGATAATTCGCTGAGCTCAGTCCTTGACCCACTCTCTCCCACACAGTGTATGAGACACGCATGGGTCTAGCAACTTTCTGATGGACACAGTGGAGCAGCTAAAGAACCAGATATTTGTTTCAGGTGTTAGCATAAAGCAAAACATGTTGGAATAATGGACTTTTATCGAACAGGTGGACAGAAACACAAATGACTCGAGTCTGCCCTGTGTGTAATTACACAAACTTTGCATGCAGCAGGTCTATTTCCCCATCAGCCATCAGTCAGCAAGCTACTCTGTTACTGACAGGTGGCCAAGTAATAAACATCAACATTTGCGACTCGACTACCTGATGGCTGCAGGTGTGTGTTGGGTGAACAGGTTGACACCTGTGTTAGTGTGTATGTAGTTTTGTCTGTTCTTTGAGTGTTTTATCACTTTGTTTCATCATTCTTGTCTCTGGGTGTTGATATTTCTGCATCTCTGTGGTGTGTGTGTGTGTGTGTCTTTATGATATTGTGTGGACATTTTGCTTAGCACCACAGTTTTGAGGACATTTTGAATCAAGGATTCGAAGAAGGGTTGTGTTTGTTTAATTATGAAACAAGGGTAAAAGCCGGGCAATGCAGATTGTCAAGTGAGTCCCCACACTACTACAGAAAGACTTGAGTGAGAGTTGGGCGGTTTTTCAAAATAAAATCTAAAATCAAGTGTTTTTTGTTTTTTTTTAGTGAACATTGCAACAGGTGGGCCTAGCACATAATTTTGTGGCACAAATATAATTTAGGACCCTAATAAACCTGAAGTGCAAGACAGAGAAATAGAGGTATACTGCCCCCCTAAGATGTCTGAGGTCTTCCGTTGGAATTAAAATATCATCATACCAACAAAAAGCTGAAACTGTTGAAAGAAAGACATTGCAGGGCATCAGCATGACCTGCTCTGGTTTTATGTGTTCATAGTGGAAATGTGCACCTTGTCATGGCCAGTATGATCCTTGACTCAGATTTGAAGATTCTTGGGTCCAAAACCCAAAACCCCAAATGCAACACAAGAAGCTTTAGGTGCTTTGAATAAAATCTGTTTTTGAAAAGCTTCAGGCAAATAAATCTGTCTGTTACACTCTTGGGCTGAGATTATAGGACTAATAATAACTGTAACTTCACAGCTAAATACAGATAAATAATCAGCCCATATCTATCCTAAACATGCTAAGATTATCTTGGAACAGAAAATACAAAAAGTAGAAAAATACAGAAGTTTGTGGCAAGTGAATAAAAAGTAAAAATAAATTGCTCTTAGTGCTTTTATAATTCCATCATATTTCAAAATGTCATTGTTACAAACCAGCCAAACAGTTGTTTACCTGACAGATCAGGGCCTGGTGATCCAGTGGTAGAGCATTGGGTTGGGATGCAGAAGACCGCGGGTTTGAAACCCACCCCGCCCAGCCAGCAAGGACCACCGTGGTGCTGGTCCTGAGCTGGGACAAAAATGGAAGGGTTGCAACAGGCATTTGGTGTAAAAACTCATGGTAAATCAACTTGTGGAACACGTTCCGCCGTGGTGACCCCTGAAGGAACAAGCCAAACGCTGTTGTTATAATGCTGATAGATAATGATAACTGCTCCTTCATGTGACTGTGTTTTCCTCTCTGCATTCAGTACATTTGGTTGGCATGGCAAGAACGAAGAGGGAGACAGACATGGAAAGAAAGTTAGAGAGAAAGCAATTGTGTGTGTGTGTGTGTGTGTGTGTGTGTGTGTGTGTGTGTGCGCGGGGGTACTCTTTTTACTAGAGTTTCTTAGTCTGCTGCAGGTGGCCTGGTGGTTGGGTTACAACCCCAGTGAAAGTACACAAACTCTCTCTCTCACACACACACACACAGACACACATGCACAAACACACGCACACATACCTAAGGAGACACATGCATACACATGCACCTCTCCATCCATGACATCTGAAAATTCCTTTGGATTACTTATAATTCTTGTGACACATGGACACATGAGGGTTGTGTGTCTGTGTGTGTGTGTGTGTGTGAGAGAGAGAGAGAGAGAGAGCAGCTGGGAGCATGAGGTAAAACCAGTATCCAGGCTGCTGGGACTGTCAGCAGACACCTGTTCGAACCCTCTCCACCTCCTCTGTCAACCCCCACCCCCCCCACCCACTTCCCAAGACACTTGATATGTGGGGGAGAAAGAGAAATGGCGAAAGAAACAGAGTGAGTGGGAGAGAGAGGAGAGAAGGGAATAAGACTGAAACAGATAGAGGAGGAAGGGGAGAAAGGGAGAAAACAGCTGGATCAACTGAGGGTTTCCGCTTTCTGTTTCCTGTCTTAGATTTGTCTGGACTGTTTCTAGCAGAGCAAAGAAGTTAGAGTCTTAAAGGGGCAATCAGTACATTTCTAACTTCTCTCAACCATGAAGAAGTTGATGATTGACACTCACATGCTGTAATTGCTTTTTTTCTTTGAATCTTTTATATTCCGAAATGAATTTTATCCACTAAAGGTTTACCGGAAAAAATATTTAAGTTCAGTATTTAGGGACATTTTGAATAAAGAGTAATTGTCTTGTTGTCCATTGAGACAATGATCGAGTCTTAATAGTTGTGATATTGCAAATAGGTCAGCAGATACATTATAAGGCCACTATCACCATGTTTACAGATTTAGATATTAGCAGATTGTTTGCAGATATATACATTAGGTGAACTGCAGATATGAATGCAGAACTGTAACAATTAATGAATCCACTGACAGAAAATGAATCAGCAAATTTAAATAAGAGTTTTGAGCCATTTTTACAAGAAGAAATAAACAAAATATACTGATTCTAGCTCCTAGCTTCTTGAATATTCTACTTTCATTTATAGTTTTCAGTTTCTAATAGTAAACTGATTATCCTCCGTTGTTCCGGTCATTGGGTCTAAAGTTGTGGGTGCTTGTTGCCTTCATGATTCTTTTAGTATCAGAAATGTTTGCTGGGAACTATGGGACAGACAGAGTTGAGAGGAAGCTGCGGCAGCCTCCTGTCATGACCGCAGAGAGTCAGTCCCAGAGCCACAGTCAGACAACAGGTGAGCGGTTACGCTCTCGGGCACGTCTCATTGATATTCTAACCTATTGCACTTTCCCAGGGAGAGGACTCCCTTGAGGAAAACTTTACTGCCTTACAGCTCCCCCTCTGGACTTTGATCCTCTCAATGTGAAGCAGATCTCAGGCCAGGCCCAGCCACAGTTAATATGAGCAGTGTGGCTGAGAGGAGAGATATGTGAAAATATCTGCATCAATATGTGTTTTTAAAAGGGTCCGTTTACTCACGTAAAAAAAACCTTTTTAAATAAATGTAATGGTGCCTGGTTATGCAGACTTTATTTTTGTTTTCAGTTTGAGGTTTTCTTGGAAAACTTAGATGTCTCCTGCCAAACAAGAATAATCTCAGTATTGGTCAAGAACAGCACAGTCCCTAAAGGGCAGCTGATGCTTTCCCTGTACACATGTCCACAGGGGTCTGGTGACATGAACTTTGTCATCTGCTCAAGTCCACAAGGATCCTGAAAATAAGACTCCAAAAGTGTCAGGACAAAATAAAACTTCAAGCACTCTTTGAACATGCCAGCTGTACACACCATGAAGTACAGTGAGGGTGACAGCATCACACTATGGGGAGTCCTGTCCCTGCAGAAGACCTGCTTCAGCACATGACCTAAGACCGCAGTGACCTTTAAGCCTTTCACCTTCTAGCGCGACAATGACCTGAAGCACACAACCAAAATAGTGCTGAGTGACCTCAGGACTGTCATGTCTTCCAGACCAAGATCAAACTCAAACCCAACAGAAGCTCTGTGGAGAGATCAGACGGTGGCAGTTCACGAACCCTTCGTCATATGTGGAGAAGATTGGGATATCAAATGAATATGACAGATTTTGTTTTACTTTTAGTATTTATATATTTTTTCAAAAAAATCTAAGACAGTTTATTTTTTGCAAATTTAAAAGCCACAAGCTTTTTCAATATATGTACTTTTACTAAAATAAATGTTTCTTACACGTAATGGAGTATTTCCACTTTACTTGATGCACTTCTAAGCAACATCACTATACAGCACATAATCATAATTCTAATGCTTAGTCAGTACAGTGCAAAAAAATAGTATTTGCATTCAAACAATATATACAATGTATGTTTCACATTTTTTCTGTCATAATGGACAGTGACACTGTCTGAACTGCACTTCCTGAAATGTATAATTGGCGGCTTTTAAAAATGTTTTCCCTTCAGACAATTAACCTTACATGAAAGTGAAAACAACAAGACAAGAGTCATACAGTACAATGTCTTCCTTTCAGGAGGCTGCTGAACTCAGTGGAGCCCTGAGAACACTGTACTGAAATTAAGCCATTTCTAAATCCAACACCTCTGTTTTGGCTGACATCTGGGCATTTAAGGAGGGACGGGTCACTGCCCTCCACAATGCAGGACGTCCGCTCGTTGTGCTGGGCATCTCTGTCTGGCCTGGGGGTTCCAGGAAGAGGGGTTTGCCAAATAATACATGGAAAAACTCTCAGAAAGCAAAGCCTGCAGCAGGTTTATTTGTAAAGACAGTTATGCAATTTTTCACAACCTGGGTAATAGACATACAACAAATCAATAAAAAATGAAGAAGATAACAAGTTATGCAGCCCACATATATAAAGTTGAGATTAAGACGAGGCTCACATTAACCATAAAGTGTCAAGGTTAATCACTGGCTGGAGTTATGAATAAATTAGATGGGTTATGGTTGCAGTGTAGCCAGGTGAGGAGGCGGGGCAGGAGGCTGACTACCTGCTAATCAACCATGAACATCATTTCTTTCTAATACTCAGGTGAAGGAAGCTGTGTCTAAATTCAGAGTCTGTGTTCTTCAAAGGCTGCGTTCAAATAAATATGTCTCATTTCAATGGCACCTAAACCCTTAGGTTTGGCTTATGAAATATGTCAAGTCACATGACATGAGTTATGTTACCTATCCAGGTGCTAGCTCAGCTGTACTTAGCTGATCACCAGTTTTGTTTTTTTTTGTTTAGTTTTTTTGTCCTTTATCCCGTGAGTTCAGGGTCACCACAGCGGATCATTGTCCGCATGTTGATGCCCTTCCTGACGCAACTGTCCCCAATTTTTACCGGGCTTGGACCGTCACTGCACAGCTGGGGAGGGGTAGGGGCTGTTAGGGGTTCAGTGTCAATACAACAATTTATTTACCTTCTTTTGCCCAGAGACACTTATATATATAGCCCGGACCAGGTATCAAACCACTGACCCTGTGGTCCATGGACGACTACTACTACTACTTAGCTAATCACCAGTACTGTCCCTTTATGTTACACACTTTCCATCAAATTCTACCTTAAACATGATGAGAGGATAAGTACAGTGCACAACAACCAGAGCTGAAATGCCAGCATTTCATCTGCAGCCATCCAGACTCCATTGGTTAGTTAATATCGAATACGACTAGGCGCATGATTTCTATATATCCATGCTGATGGGTGAAACCACAGATGTTCCCCTGAGAGATCCTGAAAATGCCAGTTTGTTGCTGAGACAATTATAATTATATGGAGCTAGTTCTTAAAGGACAATCACATAAGATTCACTCTGGGAAAATGTGAATAACACAATTTTAATGAAAGTAGACAGTTGTAGCTATCGAGTTAAACTATCAGTTACATTAAAGGATAATTTAAAGTACATAGAAGGTCAATGTAAGACCATCATCAAAAAAAAAACAAGGTACTCCTTGAAACTGCCACTTGTTTTTTGATCTTGTGGTTCATTTTTCACATTATTGTCGAACCAGGATAATAACTACTCTTTTTTTCTACCTATTGTTTTGCCGAACCAAGCCAGAAGTACTAATGAAGCCTTTGAGATGAGAAGCGCAACATCTTGAGGAAGTGAGAATTGTTTTCACTGCTTGTTATTGTGTATAGTGTTATTGTTCTTTGTGTAATAAAGGAAGACATTAAAATAGGTTTCACAATTTACCCTAACTCTCCTTTAGAGTCATGCTCACTAAGGCCTTTTATGTTTGAAATCAGCCACAGGGATAAAAGAGCATATACGGCTTCAGCGCCTTTCTCTGGGGCTTTAAGAATGAGGGGATCTTTTGCTTGTGGTGCTGATAATCGGCAGCCTCTCTGATTTCTCTTTAGCACAAAATCCTCCTCTGTCTCTGTTGCTCTCCAAAGGGGAATTTTCATCTCCCTGAGGCGAGACTGAGCCCCCTGTAAGGCTGGGTTTACAGTAATGCTTCTGGAGGAAAAGCTGGTCTATTTCTTTGTTAGTGTTCTCAAACAAAACCTATCAGGTATTTAAGGGTGGGTGGCGTTGGGAGTGGGAAAAAGTATTATTGACTTTGTTCTTTATACACACACTAATTGTAAGTACACTTTCAAAGTCACACATTTAAACATTTGTGAGCTTCCCAGCTTCCCTGAAGTTTGTCGATAAGAGGCTTATACTACGTCCCCCTGCTAAGAGGCAGAGGAAGCAAAGAATGAATGGATGGAGAGGGTAAAGGAAGACAGGAAGGATGAGGGGATCCCTGATGATCTGCTCCTCAGGAGGGCATCAGGGTTTAAAGTAAAGGTGAATGAAACAGTGATTTTTCTCTTCGGCCTGGAGTTTTAAATTGTATGTCACAGGTATATTAAGAATATCTAATGTGCCTACTCTAAGTATATGTAGGCTCACAGAGGTAAACTGTGACTTTGTCCATCTGTTTGCGTTTGTGTTTTTGTTAAACTTGCATGAAAGACTTATGAAATGTATCCACAAGGGGGCAGATTTGTGTCCTGATGGCTCACTGGTAAAGCATAGGGCTGGGATGCAGAAGGCAGCTGGTTCGAATCCCACCCCACCAGGTGTGGCCCCCATCCAGGCACCAAGGGTGACCCTGGTGCCGCTCCCAAGCCCGGTTAAAAAATTCATGGTTGTGGCAGGACAAGCCGAAAGCTATTTATCTAAACTAGTATAGTAGAATAAAAGGAAGGAAAAATACCGTTAAGCTGGCATGAAAAAATTACTACATTCACTAGTTGTATAGTGAGGAAGAATTTTAAACGCGTAAGATGTGTTTATATTTTAGCTGCTATATCCCGTTTTTATTAGACTAACTAACTATATAAACTCAATATTTGCACTGTTAAGAGGAAACTAACTTGTTTTAAGCACTTCAGCATTAACACTTCTAATAATTAAGCTATTAATCCTTGTAACTTGCTAGAATTGTGACGCCAGCCAAGGTTAATGTTAGCCATTTGTAACTGGTCACTTTTGGAATTGGTCAACCTTTGACACATAGACAGAAAGAGCCAGGGGTTGAACCGCTAACCTGCAGTTGGTGGATGACCACCAAGGGGAATCTTCCACCCTTCTGAGCCACAGCTGAACATCACTAAAGCAAAGCCCAGTGACCTCACAGATATTTCTTCAATCACCTACAAATCCTTTAATACAATTCATTGTTTATATATATATATATATATTTATATATATGCATATGTTCTGCCCCCTGACAACTTCCTCTATCCTCTTTCTGTGCTGTCTTCTATCTTCATCATTTGCTCCTAGCCCTTAATTTTGCCCTTAAGCTCTCACTGTTGTGCTGACCTTTACGCTCCCTTCTCCCTCATTCACACAAAGTTCAGTGTGGGGTAGCGATCAAACTGTAGGACAGTCCGACGAGAGATTTGAGATGTCAGACAGAAAGCTGCACAGACCAGCCGACATTCAGACAGCCAGGCAGTTGGGACGGCAGACAGGCTGGCTATGGGCGTCTCTCCCTTAACGAGGCCTGACAGCTTCCATGCAGGCTCATGCAACAGTGAAATGGAGGATTGGGGTATGCTCACTGTGTTTGATGTCGGGGTGAACTTGTGTTTGAAGGCACCGCTCATTTCCCCTATGTTTGCTTTTTTAAGCCCTCTTCTGTCAGACTGCCCAAGCTGCCCGGCACTGGGGCAGACGGACACTTCCAGTAACTCACAATGCTAGTCAAAAACAAACCACCTGATATCTGCCTGCCAACTGCCTATTTCAATCCGTAAACTGATACTTACAGTAACACACTACAAAGATTACCCAGCATTTTTCTGGTTTACACAAATGTTTCATTCTGTATTTTGCAGGTGGAATAGTCTAACTTTTTGTGGTTTAAGCCAGGAAATCCTGGGTTGGCGCGCTGGCCTGGACACCATGTCCATTGTCTGGCTACTCGGTTACTGCTTCCATTGATGCTCTTCATCCAGCTGTAAAATCTGGTGTGGTGGTGAAGTGTGTGTGTATGTGTGTGTGTGTTTGGAGCACATTGTACCCACTGAATGTGTGAGTGTCTCTGTGTGTAGAGGTGATGTGGGGATTGTGGGAGAAAATACAGTCTATCTCAAAACAAGATATCACTGCCCCCCCTCTCGGGTCAGAGGAGAATAGGAGTGCAGCAGTGTTGGCACTGGAGGGATAAAAAACATGCCATGTTTGCTGTGTGCTTCCTCTGCTCTGTGCCCCCCCCCCCCTCCTCTGCTGGCCAGACCTATAGGTTTTCATGGTGCATTTCCCCTCTTCCACCGCGGACGTTCTGCTACGTTTAACAAGGGGGAAGATTAGCATAACAGCCTCTGCAGGAATCCTGTCAGCATTAAAACCACTTCCTCTGGAAGTGGTTTTAATGCTGACAATCTGTTCCTCCAGCCTTGCCCCCAACTCCAGCATAGAAAAGACTACAAGCACTCACTGTCATTTTCTCCATGTGCACAAGTTCGAGAAAGAGACAGCAACATCTGGCTTGACAAATGCTGGATTTCCAGAACTGTGTGGTTCTTTATAGAATAGTTCTGGTTTAACTTGGGGTGGCACGACTGTACTAACTACAGCTGTTGTATGGACACAGTTGAGCCAGAAAGTTTTTGTAAACTGTCAAAGATGTGTATGATGAACGTTTTACCATTAGCTGTCTTTTTCACACAGCAGTAGGTTTCACTAACCTGTTTTTTTTTTATCATCTATGCATCAAAATGAACACCACATTTTACCCACTGAATGTAGAGCCATACAATGTCGCTCTTACAGATACTTAAACACTTATCCACAGCCTGCCTGTGTTTGCCTGTTAAAGCACTGAATAAGGTGATTTGCTAGGACTTACAGTTGCACAAGAGCGGAAAAAAATGGTTGTTTGTATCTTTTTCTCTTTTTTGTTGTGTTTGAGTATTTGTGCCCATCAAGCATAAATCCTAAAACAACATTTACGGCAAAAAACTTTTCTTCACTTCTCAAAACCTTTCAAAATTTCAGCTTGTCACATTCCACCTTAAAACCCATCGGGACGATAATAAGATCAACTCTTCTGAAAAAAAAAAAAGACTTGTTTTCCTTGTGGAGTCATCCATATTCTCATGTTCCCACATCAGGAAACAGCTCTGAGCACAAGGAACAGGTGGATCCACAACACAGTAAGATAGAGGCTGATCCATTCTGAAGGCCTGGGAAGACCTGCACATTACTGTGGAGATTCTTTTGCTTTGGTCCACTCATGTCTGGTTTGTTTTAGCATTTTTCTCTCTCATATCACTTTATTTGTAATTTGTTCAGTACTCTGTTTTTGATCCTATATACTTATCCACCCACTGTACTTTTCTTACTCTGCTTTTTCTTTACTCTGTGATTCTTCAACAATGGCTCCTCACTTTCCCAAGTAAAGTCTTGTTAATTAAAAAGGCAATGCAATTGCTGAATCAATCAATCAATCTTTAGTGTCCCCAGGAAGGGGAAATTTGATTTGCAAGCAGGTGAAAAACAACAAATATATCAGCCACACAACACACAAGACACAGGGTAACACCAACATAGGCTGTGTCTCAAAAGCTATGCAACATCACTTACATCAAATAATAAGGCCCCTTGGTTTTTTTTTTACTTTGTTGCAGTCAGCCACTCTATCTTCTGGCACCACAGTCTTCTTGTATTGTATGTATAGCAGGGGTCACCAACCTTCTTGAAACTGAGAGCTACTCCTTGGGTACCGATTAACGTGAAGGGCTATTAGTTTAATACGCACTTTTGAAATAACAAATTTGCTCAATTTACCGTTAATTATACGTTATTATTAATAATTAATTAAATTAATGATATTCATCTATGTGAAAAAACGGATCATGTTAATGATTTCTCACAATAACTATCAAATGTGATTTAAAAAAGAATAGCAAATAAAAAATTAGATGCAGCTCATTGGTAAGTGGCACTACGGTGAGCTTTTTTTAGAACAAGACCGCGGAAAGAATAAAATATGTATAGTACAGTATATAGAATATCTATATTGTTTCTCTGCCAATCTTCTAGATTAAAGTGCACCAAGAAGCTCGTGGTATAAAGTAAGATAAAATGGAGTGGACTACAGTGTGTAATTGACCTGTAGCATGGATAATTCGAGCTTAAATTAATAGACATAGGAGAGCAAAATAAAATTGTGTAGAACAGAACTCAGTAGGAACCATGTGTGATCAATTGTGCAGAATAGAATAAAGCGCTGTAGAAACCCAAACAAGAATATAATTGAGAAGTTGCACAGTTCCATGTGTCCACACAGACTGGCTCTCTCGCACACACAAACTCATGCACACACACACACACACACGTAGAAACACACTAGGAGTGGAGATAAAGAGCAGCGTGCCATGACTTGAGAGGAAACAGCTTGGAGAGACTGTCCAAGTGTATATTTTGGATTTCAGATCAGGTTTCAACCTTTGGGCCCTGCAGCACCGGATAGATTTTATTACGGCAACAACCACAGGACAAATCTAATTAGCACATTATTCACAGTAGGATGTCAGAGTTGTGTTTCAACATGAGCAATGTCTACACTGTTTCATGGTCATGAAGAAGAAAATGACAGATTCCTGGCATCTTGCCCCAGAGCTTTATTGTTGCCTGATAAAATGCTCAGTGAGGTAAAATTATAGGTCATACTGTGAAAACATGAACATTCAACATTTAGAAGGTGATGTCATGTAAACCAGAATCTTTAAAGACAGGGATGATAGAAAAGAATCTGTAACAGGTCAATCAGTACAATGATTAAAGAGGTCGCAATGCTTAGTTGCAACTGCAAAAGTATCGCTTAAACAAGCAGAAATTATTATAAACATGACGTGTTTGTAATATTAAGCTTAATATGCTATTGTTACAGTTTGTTGGTATGTGGCTACATGATGAGTAGATTAATTAGCAGATAGGCAGCATATGTTGGTGGCGGTCCAGCGCATATGCTACGTGACCTACTTTTAAAAACATTTATTTATTTGTTTGTTAATTTTACTGTTAATTTTTGTTAAGTACTGTAACCATGCCACAAGCACGGTAGAAATTGGGGAGGGTTGCGTCAGGAAGGGCATCCGGTGTAAAAACTGTGCCAAGTCAACATGCGGACAATGATCCGCTGTGGCGACCCCGAACTCACAGGATAAGCCGAAAGGACAAAATAAAAAAATAAAAAAATGTAACTATGCCACCACCAGCAGGTAGACATATTTGCTCACGGTCTTCTCGGCCTTTGCAATGATGCAGGCAGAAAGTAAACCTTCATCCCAGGACTGTGAAGATCACACTTCTGTGACTACAGGCTCAGACGCTCTGAATGTGGCTTAGACTTCCTCACCGGGCACAGCGGTGTGGTTTTGCTGCTTCACTTGGTCATATCCTGAACATAAAGACAGAAGGAAAGGAAGTTGCATCAAAGATCAGAAACATTAAGAGGATCTTTGAGAGATTTGCTTTTGTTCATTGTTCACTTGGAGCCTCATGGCTTGACTTAACCGCTCGAGCTGAACTTTGTCGTTAGCTGCCGGTCACTTCTTACCCAAGGTGCCTGGACCACCCAGGCACTAGATTAGATATGCTCTGTAGGTTGTACTGCATCATCTCTACTGTAAGTTTGTAGGACATTGGTGTTATTAATGTGTTAAAATTTGGAAACAACTGATAATTTGATGTAATTTCTCGGGTGAGGACAGTGTCAGTGATCTCAGCAGTGTTTCTTTAATCAGCAAGGTAAAACAGCATTGACAATGATCGAAATCCTGGGTTCTTATCATGTCAAAGAATGACTAAAACAACCCTTTTGGAGGTAATTTTACAGTATGTAAGTTTAATTTCTGAAATGACATCATCCCATTAGCTAAAATCTTAGAGTGTCAATTATGAGAATATTAAACGAAAACGTAAAGGTTTTAACGTTTTTGTCTATTTACACAATTCAACTGAATTAATGAATTCAACTTTTCCAAATGCTGCTGTCTGCATACAATTGGAATTAAATTAATCAATTCAATCCCTTTAATCAGACTTTAGCTTATAAATACATGTGACTGCAGTCAAGGATGCAGGTTAAAGGTCAAAGTTCAGCTTCAATTGCCGGACTGACTGGAATGACCTTACTACCCATGAAACTCAGAGTATTATCTACACCCCTGCATAACGAGATCACACTGGGATCACATGCTACATCAGAGCTAGTGGGTTTAATGGTCTGTCTGACTGTTTTCTAGTTACATTTACTAGAATGTTAGAGAATCCGAGGTTCAAGTGAGCTGACTTTTTTTTTTCCCTCGTAGGGGATGAAAAGGTTCAAATACAAATAAAATAAGGAAAAATAAGGGTGAAATGAGAGGAAATATGTTTTGTATGCAGTTGACATTAATATGTACACGGAATAATTGTATGTATGTGTGCAACCAAGATGACCAAACAAATGTGTTGTACCGATCTGGATTCTGAGTCAAGGTCCTTTACTTGCACCTGCTCAGTTTTGGGCCTCTGGGGACATGTAATGTCTGTGAATGTCAAAGGCCAAACACACCAAATTCACCTTTTTCTGCTTCGCACGGATTCCAGACCACTGAATGGGTAGTCTCCTGAGGACCAACAGGGACAAAGTAAAGTGATATAAATTAATAAGTTATATGTTTATATGTTGTATGTTTGCAGGACACCCGGGGACTCCCTCATCATGTGATGTGAGAGAAAGCCTCAGAAGTCCCTGATCTTTAACACCACCTTTTTATCAAATCCCTCCAAACTGAGATGGTCCAAATGCAACATTAATATCGTGTCATGCCCAAATACAATTGTAACAAACAAATTTTAAGCTGGTCCAAACATTTTACAGAGAGCCTCAAAGGTCAACATCATGGTGACACTTGAAGAAAAGTGAATCCATTGTTACATTCATTAGATTACATTGTCTCAAAGGGGTTATAATTGTTTGTTCAAAATTACAAGACAGTGCATCCTCTTGATGTTGAGATATGTCAGGACAAGTTGGTGAGCAGGTAACGTGTTTTTATCTCTATGTTTAACAATAGCGGAAGAACATTTTACCGTAAAGTCTTGATTTTCTGTCGCTTTGTGCAGTTATACGTGACCTCATGAAGCTGCGGCTGGATTGGAGAGGAGGCTGGGATCACGTCAGACTACAACACTGCCTGGGAACATGTCGTTATGCTGGTCAGTTTTGAACCTCAAAGGAATGCGGAATGCTTTTGCAACAGATCTGTGCAGTTGTGGGCCTCAAAAATGGCTTCCAGGGACATGTGACCTCTATGTTCAAAGGCCATGGTTCAGACAGCCCAAAATCACCTTCCCCTCCCTGATATTGAGGACAAAGCTCACATTCACTCAAGGCCTGAAAGCTGTGGGGCTCCGAAAGTTTCTTTACAGGAATAAGTGATACTCTGTTGGGGGAATTCTGCTTCAGCCTTAGACGAAAAAGGTACATTTCCTTATCACCAACAATACTCAGGTTTAAAAGTTCCTGTTGGAGAACAACATCTGGGATGTTTTCATTTTTCATGGAAAAACATTTTTCTCTTCAGTTCTGTTCCCTGTTTCAAGTCTCCCCCTACAGTGTGGCAAATGTTTGAAGTGTCAATAATCAATATGATATAATAATAACGTGATGGTTGTAAAAATTGTATGCACTTTCTCCTCCCTTTACAATGCCTGCATTTATCCAGACTAAGGACCCGAGAGGTCTTGCCCAGGTCCTGACCTGCAGACCTTCCACTCACAGCTTTCAAAACAACAGCTGGCATGGAGAGCGGGTGGGAGATAAGGGAGGCCCGGATGGGAGAGGAGGAAGGGAGTGTGAAGAAGTGAAGAAGAGAAATAGGAGAGGAGGCAGAGGGGGTTGAAGAGAGTAATTTTGGAGGAGTGGATGAAGCCAGTGACGTCTTACAGATGCTGTGTCTGCAGAATTATTGTTGACCAGCTGGGGTACTTTTGTTCAGAGATGTCCTCCGGGTGTGTTTGATGACATTTGAAAATAATTGGTCTGATAAACGTAAGTTGCATATTGGACCAAACTAATATCATGCTTCATGCTTGTAAGATGAGCTTTAAGACCTTTCACTCTTCAGATGAACATAGAAATTCTGGATCTTTTATACTGTAAAACTGTATACTACAGTGAAAGCCAAATATCCAAGTCAGACCCAGGGCTCCACTCTGTGACATGTTTCTTCATGCTGTTGCACTTGCTCGTTAAGTTGTTGAAAAATGTCCGAAATGGCTGTGATGTTTTACAGTTGTCGCACATGCACAGTTGTGGTGGCTTACGTTCGGTTGAAGTGGTTTTGGACAGCAAGAGAGTTCACAGAGCACAGACAAGCGAGCTAACCCAATGACAGACACCAACTCTGGTTAGAGGAGATTAGTTGTTGGTTATGATGTCTGTATAGGAAATGTTGACAATATTATAATTTAAAAATGACCACAGTTATCCCTTGAGGTGTAATAAATAATGCACTCACTTCAAGCTGTGACTCGGGTGTTATAAATATTTTTAACTTTTCATCAAGACACATTGCAAGTCCCATTTCAGAGTCTTAGACGGACAGACAACCCAAACTCTCGGACAACTTAAACATGTTCTGAGCTGTTGCTGGTAGTTCTATAAGTGCTTCTTTGTTCTCCAAGATGTCGGGCTTCTCCCCCTTCTTCTTTTCCTCCTCTTCTCCTAACCCTGACCACCTCAACCTTCAATTTACTCCCCTTGTATCCAGCCCCTGCTCCTTCCCTTTGTCAACATATAATGTCTTTACCAAGTGATCATTAGATTTCCCTATAGGTCTAGGTATCACCGGCCTTTATCTGGTTTGTACTTTATGGTACTTTGGAGTAAAAGATGATGCAGTGTATAAATATGTGGCCTTACTTTGACCTGTGCTAACATAGTATCATGAGACTAATTTTTAAAATGTTAAAGCGGTGAGATGCCTTAGGCTGCAAAATTTTACAGCAGTGTAAATCTGTTATAATGAAACCATCAATTATACTTTATGGATTCTTTGTGAAGTTGATGATTTCATGATGTCACTCAAACAGGATTTGTCAACACTGGATCAGCAGTGATCACAAATCATCGCAATCAAAACTTAAGCACAAGTACAATGAGGCTCAAGTCCACACAGTACAGTAACTGTCCTCTTATGAAAATAACGAAACATTTCCAAAAGGCTGATGTTTTTCTCCCTCCAGCACTCAGCTTTTCCTAAACAGCTTCTCAGAAAACACAAAATGCTAACTTGGTGTTTCTGTGTATGGGGAAAAACAAAGCTTTTGCAATACTGTGATACAAACCAGCCATCTGTGGGACGCGGGCTGTGTAAAGTTCAGAGGACTTTGTGCTATGTCTCAATTTTTTAAATGTCATTGTGGCCAGATAAACAGGACAGCTGTTTTTTGTTAACATGGATTTATGTTATCTTCGTTAAACCACATTATTATTTAAAAAAAAAAAAAAAGATCAGTGGCACAACATTAACTTATGAATAAATCCCTGGTTACAGATAACCTGCATAACAACCGAAACCGGAAAATTATAAAGACTTCAGTGATACTGACTTTAATAAATTCAAGCATAAATCACAGCACTTAAATGTCTTTATATGGGACAAGAGAATTTTAAAAGATGACTACATATAAGCTATATCACGCTTTGGATTAGCAGGTTCAATTCACTGTCAGTGTGTATTGATAGTAAGAAATATATTTAATCTATCTATCCATTAAATTAGAATCGAAACAACCCACATATAACACGTCTATAATATGTAAGCCTTATTAATTGGAAAACATATTTAAAGTATTAACTTTTACACTGCCACAAGTCTTTGAATCAGTCTCCATTCATCCTACAAACTCTAATTTGGAGCAAAATCAAACCACACATCCTCATAAAAGAGAAAATACTCTCACTGAGGTGGCATTCCAGCAAGAATATTTAAAGAAACCTCTGGTGCACTTACACATTGGCAAAACTCCAAAGTCTTTGTATAACTGTCCATCTTACCCCCAAACCCCCATTGTAGCCTGAGCCAAGTAGGGGGTTTGAGGCAGTGCAATCGGATCCTTGGATCCCTTCTGGCATTTGTTTCCCCAGCTTGTTTTCACTGTCAACACACCACTTGAGAGAATTAAGGGGAGCCAAGTACCTGGAGCTCAGGAGGTAATAAAGCAGTCAAAGCACAATTAAACCTCCAAAAACAAGTTGAGTCAAGCTTTTTTAAGTCCAATTCGCCACATAGAGATTGAGTTATAGAGAATTTCTGAAGCCAATTTCACAAAGCCAATGTAATGAGAAAGACTCAATGTTTAATGGTCCTGCCATGCATTTCAATATATTGCTAAATATTTTATGAACTGATTTCCTTTCCTTATTTTATGCTGAGTTTTCTAAAAAAAAAAAATATTTTGTTAAACACACAGGTAAATTATGGCTGTAACCACCATAATCTTGGTATCAATTAATTCACTGAGAAGTTTTGTTTTTTTCAGTCATACAAATGTAACAAAAGTAAACACACACACACACACACACACACACACACACACACACACACACACACACACACACACACACACACACACACACACACACACACACACACACAGAGAGAGCAACACACTTTTGTCCTTATCACCTTACCACCTACCCTAACCTGAGACCAAGTCATCACCAAGGAAGTATCCCTACAACATGTGAGCAAACAGGTTTCCGTGCCCACAGGGGTCCAGGGTGCAAACTCACACTGTTGTACAATCATTTTTCAGTGCTTGTTTAATTCTTTTCCCTGTGAGTAATCTTCCCAATCCGATGTTAAACGTTACACAGTAACTTCACATTCCTTATGCGTGGCTGAAAGGGTGAGTGTATCTGGGTGATTCTGCCGTGAAAGACAGTTGACAGACTGTGGGAGGAAACCAGAGTACATGGAGAAAACTGTGGTGGCCCTGAGAGCTCACGGCACTGCAAATCCAGAAAACACAAACAAATAAAAAAACATCAATTGGACAACACAGACGCAGCATTAAGACACACACTGCGAAAAGCCACAACACAACGGAAAAACATACAATTACAATCTCCCCCCCAACTGCTGTGGACAACTGTCATAGACAGTTGTCTACAGCCCAACTTGACTAATCAGGCATCTCCCTACCAGGAAAAAGCATCAGGAATAGTGTAAGAGTGCGAAATAAAATGTTGGGTTGTAAACTCTGGCTGCTCTCCAACTCTCTCCACATCTGTTTGTATCTTATTAAGTCAGTCTACCATTCATCTGCACTATTCTTTCCTCGCTCCCTCTCCTGTTATTGCTGCCTACATTTGGTGTGGTTCCAGAATAGCATGGAAACATCTGCGCAAACATCACAAACATACACAGATTGCATACATTCCACATTTAGCAGTAACTGGGTTAATTTAATTGCGGTTTTGATTCTGTAGGAAATGAACATCAAGTGTTGTGATATTTGGGAGCTCGGAAAGATGAAGCCATAAAGGTCTGAATGTATAACTCCCAGAGACGCGAGGGAACAGAGAGAGAGGGAGAATTCGACAAGACCAGAGAATTGAAGACATCCAAGAACAAGAAAACAAGAAAACCACTGCATTCAGATTTATGAGGAGGCACAACTTGTCATGTCGATTTACTCTATGTTATGTGGAGACTCAGTAAGCCCCTAACAAACTAAACCCCCATCACTTATGATTAAAATAGCATATACATCAAAAAGAATAGAAAAAGTAAACTATAGAATAAAAACAAGCCTTTTTTCAAATGTTAAAGCAATGATTCTTTTGATTTTGTGAATTAAAAATTAAAAATAAAATCTAAGGTTGATGCCATATGATGATGTCCACCAACATGAGAAGGTGAGGATTTATCAAATGTTCCTTTAGCTTATTTCACTGCTGTCAAATGGCCAAAAATTTAGTTAAGGTTTTTATAGTTTTTGTTAAATTGCTTTTTACTGTATGATGATTGATCATATGCGCCGCTTTCACCCAATTCTGATTGATACACAAACAATTTAGTGTCTCTTTAGTCAGTGTCCTCTGAAAAACATGGTATCAAATGAGAATGAGAGAGACTGGAGAGCGAGTCACCACCTGGGGGAGGCTGGGTAAACCATGAGTGCTAGAAAACACACTCTTTTTCAGGGTGAGGCGAGGCGAGAAAGTTTATTCATTACAGAAATATCTTGGAGATGGGAGGGAAGGGGGAGACCTGACCACTGAGAACATTCTGAGGTTACGCAGAGACACTGGATGTTTGTTCAGATGAGAGAGCATTGGCATAAGCTTGAAAGTATTAAACCACGTTCTTGTGCTGGTAACAGATTTTCATCCTTCAGTCATACAGATCTCAGACTTTAGAGCATGGCCCCCATCACCCATGGGCTATGCATGATTTGAAGAAAATTAGTATACACATTTTTCTAAAAGACGTGTGTGTGGGCAACAGCATAAGCAGCGTAAGGAGCAAACATTTCCTACAGATTTCCTAAAGAATTGTGGGTGAGTCACCGCTCACTGTGCTAACAACAAACAACACTCACACAGCACTTGAGTGGATAAAGTCACTTATATTTGACATTAGAAGTTGGTTTGGCAAAAGCTGAGTAGATCAGAGGTTTTTTCAGTGTTACACACAGCATGCAAGGCTGTGACTATTTGCTGAAAGCATCACGTTGTGGTGCAGATCCAGTACAAAATGTTAAAATAGTAAAGCATATTTGTTCTTTCAACATTAAAAGGGGCTGGGATGTAGTATGAATAACTTAATTTTAACAAATTCTTCTATAAATCCTTGTAGTTCCAATGGAGAGTGAAATTGGGGAAAAGTAATTGCATAAAATGTTTTTTTTTGCAAGTTTCCTTTGACACAAAACTTAATTTTCATGTTGGTCAACATTAATCCGTGGCTTCCTGCTCTTACTTTATGGAACAGAAACCACCTTAACTGGGATGAGGTCATGTGCTGCCAAAGGATCTGGTGGTTGTAGCTTTGAATAGTGTCCATAGCAACAAGCATCACATGGCCCCAAGCAAAGTATGTGTCTGTGGACAGGGATATGGGGCTTTAGTTTAATTCGAGCTCAGAAAGAAACACCTCAAAGGAGATGTTCTATCATCTTGCCTAGTAGTAAAAAATAAACAGGTTTCAAATAACAGTGGTTATGTGTTATAACAGAACAATCATATAAATAAGAATTAAATGTTTGATAAAGTATTCTATTAAAAAGAGCAGCACATCTTTTGTATTTTCTGTCCTTCCGGCTTGTCCCATAAGTTCACGGTCGCCACAGCGGATCATCTGTTCACACCGGTTTACACCTGATGCCCTCCCTGACGCAACCCTCCCTAAATTCTACCTGGCTTGTTCCAGCAGTGGGGATGGGAATGGGCTGTTAGGGGTTAAGTGTCTTGCCCAGAGACACTTTGACATATAGCCAGGACCGGGGATCAAACTACTGACCCTTTGATCTGTGGACAACTGGCTTACCAACCGAGCCATAGCCACCCCCCATGTGCATGATATCTTTAAAGGAGAGAATGACAGTCCCGCTGCCTTACTTCGACCATCAGTAATGTCTTTGGACGTGCAGTTTTACCATAATTTGCCGAATAATGTGAGGCAGATGCACGTAATGCTTCTGTGTGCAGAAGCTGGCCGGCCTCAGCATTAGCAGGAGTGCTCAGGCCATGAGATAATGCCAGAGAGAGGCCAGCCCGGGACTAACACTGCTGCCACTGCTGCTGCTGTGTGTGTGTGTGTGTGTGTGTGTGTGTGTGTGTGCATGTGTGTGTTGTGTGTACACAGTCACACGAAACCCCACCAGCGGATGTTTAACATCCCCTTTCCGCTCAATTACCGCCTCTCAAGGTCACAGATATCTGTCCAAGATAACTTTGCGTGCTTTCTGGGACAAATGCAGCCACAGGTTTTTTTTTTTTTTACATTTTGTTTTGCATCTTTGCATTTCAACTAAAATGTGAGTCATAGGGGACTATTTCTTTCCTCCCATAAAAGGTTATAATGAGCCCCTCTTTCTCATAATGAACCCTTATGCAGGTTGTAAATGTTACTGTGGTGTTCTTGGCTACAGGCTGAGGCTCTTATTGTTTCTTGGCTCTCTCGTTGTCGTTCTCGCCCTGTGACTTAAATCCACGATCCAACAATTTTTCCTCAAGCCACTTGTCCTATTTGTTTGGTCGTGATCACCCAATGCATTTAATAGGGATTCATGTGTGTGTGTGTATGTGTGTGGTGGATAGTAAGGGAAAGTTTGTTGGTGTTCACTCTGTGTGTTCACAGAGACTCAAAATTCAGGGTGTGTGTGTTTGTGTGTGTGCGCACACATGTGTGCATTCCACCCAGCGACGCGTCCGGCCTCTCCGGATCTCAGAGCAGCGCGCCGCTCTAATCCTTCCTTCCTGTTTTTCTGCAAGAGAAGTGAGGTGGAGAGCCAGACCTGATATGAATTAGCCTAATAACAGTGACAGTCAGTTTACCTGGAAGTGAATGGGGAGAAAGTAAAGGAGAGAGGTAAAGTCCCACTGGGCAACTTTTAATTTTTATCAAATCTACTCCTAAAGTGTGGGATGTTTTATTTTCTCTAATGACACTGTCATTGACAGTTGGAACGATTTTAGCTATTTTTCTACCTTTTTTCTACCCTGACCATGGTTCTCATATAGATATTATGGAAAGCAGAATTGTACATCGACACAGGGAGAAAAAAATTCTAAACAAAAAGAGATCCACAAGTGGCACACACTGCAGAAATGACATCCGAAGGGCGTGTAGCATCTACGCTCTGTACTTATGTGTGAGGAAGTGAAAGTAAAAGACCTGGGCCTGCACATATATTTTGCCATGGCTGATTAGAAGTTGCAAAGTGTACTCGTGTTGTTCTCTTCGCCTCGTCTCGTGTACCGATTCATTAAGCTGAACAGCCAACAAGAGTGTTCCCCCTCACCGATTCAGAGTGCCAATTAAACATGCTGAGTCAGCTGAAAAGCCAGCGATTCGCATTCCACTGGTGTCGGTGGTGCAGGCTGGCAGCTGACGTTGGCGTGTCAACCATTAGTCAGGGTGTGCCTTAAGAGCAGTCTCTTACTTTCAGACTGACAGCCATTTTACTTGCATTCAACTTACTGACGTGTAATGCTGAAAATATTTGGCACCTTACTGTGTAGCTCTAAAGGTTATTGAATGAATTATCACTTATGTAGCATGTCCACACCCCAACGGTACAATGTAGCTCAATACTTCGGAATACCGTGCCATCCGAGAAAGAAATCAGTCGTGTTTAGTTGTTCACAGCTGTGGTGCCAATATTTAGGACATGTGTCTTCAAACAAGGACGCTACAGAGGTGATTAACTCCATAAGCAACAAGTATACGTTGTGCATAGGTTGGTATAATCTGGTTTCTACAATAACAAAAGACAAAAAGACAAAATCAGAGGTGGAATAGAGGATTTATTATGAAATAAGACCACTAACCGACGTTAGTCATAGATGATGCTGAAACACAATGAAAATTTAAAAAAAAACAAAACTTCGGGGTACACATAGCCTAAAATTCATAAAGGATGACAGGAAATTACAAGTCAATATTTAGTTTCCTCAATACCTCAAACATGCTTTTGGGGAATTGGAGTATTGAATAGTCACAGAAACACATTTATTGAATAAATGATTTGGCCTCATGTGACTGACAAGCAAATCAGTTTAAGCACACAATAGTCCCAAGGTGGTTTTGGATTTCCTGAAAGCTGAAATATCAGTACACCACAGTCTCCACAGCCGCTCTGCCTTCCACGAAAACTGAGCCTCGTGTGGCTGTTTAACTATTAGCTGATCCATCAAATTATTGCCAAGTACATTTCTTTGTTTTCACTTTTGGCTCAAACTATGAAATATGGTCACACCAGCTCACAGTGAAAACAACTAGAGCAAAACTGAAAGTTTTCTGAAACATTCCTTACTGTTTTCTTATCACTGAGGGGTTTATTTAGTTTGATTGATGAACTCTAATAACGGTATGAATTAATCAACGAATGATGAAAGTGCATTATTTCAGAAAAGGTGAAGCCAAAGAAAAGGAAAACGAAATTTTGATGGTGAATAAAGAAAAAAAAGATATTAAAACAAATGATAATGAACATAATGAACAATAATTTCTGTTTTCAAATACATTTTGAATGACCTGTGCTTCAGTGCAAAGTGTGGGTCTGTCAGTACACCAGAATTACATTTAATTCAACAGACACATAACAGAGCACCATGAAATTCAGTACAGACAGTCAGTGTCACTCTCAGGATGAAATGCAACAATTCTGACAGTCCACAGATTTTCCCTCCACAGTCACGATCGGGTCAAAGTTTCAATTCAGACACACTGGACAGCCCTCCCAGCCGTGCAGGGATTTCTGCAGAGATCTGAGTGAGGATCTGCCGTCTAATCTCATTTATTTCTGCTTGATTAGTAACGTTTGAAGATTTCCCCCTTATTGTAATTTCATAATGATGACTATGAGGCACTGGAGAATGCTTGGTAGAGTGTAGCAGGGCGCTAAGGTCAGAAAAGTTTCCAATGTACTGATTGATTTCAAGCCCTATGCTAGTGCTTGCTTAAGTTGCATATTGTACCTTTAAAGCGTCACTATTAGTGATAATAGTAAGTCTATACTCAACTTGGTAAAGATGAATGACCATTCCACTCTTATTTCCTAAACAAAAACAAAAGCGGGCACAAGGTGAGATGGGAAGTCTATTTTTAAAGGGTCCTTTCGAGGAGAGAGCAAGGGTGTGGGATAGTTTGATTCTGCTGCTTTGACAGTAATGAAGTGTCTAATGGGAAACTGTCAGCAGCTTGAAGAGACCAGAGACCTCGAGACACAGTGGAGACACAGTACACACGCGCGCGCACACACACACACACACACACACACACACATCTTATGTACATACTAACACACCCACGTCTTGACGCCGGGACAATTACCACCCACCACCAATTACTGGAGCTCACACACACATGGTCGTGGCTTTAACCTCTCGGCCATGTGTGGATCAAACTCTGATGTGGTTGCTGAAGCACTAACAGACACGAAGCAGAATTTCTAAAAACCGCGGAGCCAGGGTGTCATAATCGTTCAGCAGCCTGCAGAGCTGCAAGGTTTTTATGTATTGTACATAATGTTTTTCCCAATTTGCACTATTCAATTTTAAAAGCTGCTAAACCCTTTAATGCTAGATTAATTATCATCATCACCACGGCAAAAGCCAAGGTTCCTATTGCAATTTAATTACCACAACAAAACACTTTATTGTGAAAAGCATAAAGTAAATTACTATATTGCTTACACTTCTTATCTGCTCTTACATTAATGACTGAGGGATGTAATCTGTGCTCTCAAATTTGTTTCAGCTGCTATTTTTTCCTTTATTTAAACAATGTCACATCATTCATCGTCTATGATCTCTCGTTCAACTAAATATCTACATATTTGGTTTGTGCGTTTGTTCGTTTGTTTGTTTGTTTTTGAAAATCAATAATGTATTTACCAATGTTTTTAACAGCTACACATGATTCCTCTGGATTAGGCATCTAATTCAATGGAGCCTTGAACTTGTTTTTGTGGACTTGACCAAAGAAAGAAATACCAACACCAACAGTCTCTGCAACTGTGTCAGATGAGCACGTGATCCCGCACTTTTAGCAGTTAGCATTAGGAAAGAAACAGACAGACACAGTGAGTGGCAGTAAGTCATCTGGATGGGGAGGGAAGAGCCAGACAGACCCCCTGCCTGGATGACATCTGTTGTCTGTTTTTCTTTCACACCTCTGAGAAATGGCATCCCTGCTTTCTTTTTTCTCTGGCTAACATTATATATAGCTGTTCGCTTAAAAACCCTTTGAATCTTTTTGGCTGATCCAGTTTTTAAAAGACTTCTCGAGCCAAAAGGGAGGTGGAAGTTTCACAGACCACAGAAGACGAGCTGATTGTGCAATTTTATGTTGGCACTACACACTGACCACATTTGAGGTTACAGGGTTTTCACATATCAATTTAAAGAATATTACTCATCTTGATAGTCATAATAGAGATACAGACAGGAAACAGAGGAAGAGAAAAGGAGGCAGGAGGGATCCCATCAACAGAGGTTGCTGGCCGGACGTTACAATTATGTAATATGACTCTTAACCACTGAGCTAACACACACCAGATGATACACTAATTTAAAATTCGACTTCACTTTTTTGCCGTTTTAACTTATTTTGGGGGGGGGGTGTGAGTACATGAGCGGCCCCTGAGCAAAACACCGACAACGCTAATTGATTAAACAATTTTGAAACAAATATTTTGCACAAGTGTCATTAAATAATATGTATGTCCAAAGTCTATATAACAATTCAAAGACAGATTATTAATCCTGACTCAACATTTAAACAGGACTCGTTTAAATCCCAGATGGCCTTGGCCCTTCTGGGTTGAGTTTGGCTGTTCTCCCCGTACTTGTACGGTGACCTCAAATTGCATGCAGGTGTGACTGGTGTTCTGTCAGCTGAGTTGGACCGGTGACCTGTCCAGGGTGAACTCTCCCTTTTCACTAGCTCTGCCTTTTGACAGCTGGGATGGGCTCCTGCCCACCCATGCCCCTTAACTGGATGGACTTTTAGACAGACCCACCGAAAGACATTCATGATTTTCGACTAAAATAAACAAATTAAAAGTCAGGGATCAAGGTCTGTCAAGAATCAAGAATCTAGCTCACCAGACCTGCTTTCACAACTTTGCACAGCTGGCCAAGTACTATGTGAAATTAATTCACACTTCAGATTCAGATACAAATTCTTTTGGGAAGCAGTTTTCTCACTTACATTTTTAGAAAGGATGGCCGGGTCAAAACAGTTACATTTGCCTACTCACGTCCTACAAATTCTCCCTGTTTCTGCTCCAAGTTATCTTCACACACAGATTACTGCAGAAAACTGAGTCTGAGACCATAATCATTTATGCTCATGTTGTACTCAACACACAATATTAATATATGCAATATTAATGTGAGTTACAAACGTTGCATTGTTGACACCGGGGTGCCAAAACCTGTGTACACTGAACACTGGAGCTCTGTTAGGCCAGATTTTCTTAGTTCAGTGTAAACAGGCACATGTGCCTTGAAGAAGGGCCCACTGAACACTAATACTATGGTGTTTCTCTATAAAAGGAACTAGAGATTAAATTACAGAAGGGAGAGAGAGGGAATAAAGCAAGTGTGCCAGAGGAGGTGAAACTCTGAAAAATGTGTAAATGACCCAGATCAACACAAATCTGCATGTCTGGCTGCTTTTAACGGGGAGAGATTTCTGCATCTGACATCTGGAATTGAAAAGGGCTTGAATATGTAAGGTACTTGAAACAATCAGTTTGATTTAAAGTGTCGAGTTCATATCAAGATGTTTCAGTTTCATGGGAAATTATATCATGGTATTTGTAGTTGCGACACGTTTGAGCATAACTTCACAACATTTCTCTCTTTGTGTGCTTCCAGACAAAACAGTCTGAGCTACTGTGCTTGATCGGCGACAAGGACACAAACCTTCCCTGGCTCTGTAAATGATCCCGGACCCCGTCTGTATTTGTAATCGAAACAAAGGGTATTTGCATTTTAAAGAAGGGACAAACTTTCAAACTAGGTGAAGTTTGTCACATCCTGCCCTCTGTAATGAGGCCAAAGGGGACGTTCAGACTATGTGACGGTGTATCCTGAAGGCCTCCTGATGATTTTGGGTGACATACTGAGTAGAGTTACTATCTACTCGCTCTAGGCTGGGCAGTACTTCATTAATGCTTTTCACATTGAGCAGGCTGATCTCAGCCAGCCACTGACCTTTACTAAGTGTTGTCTTGGGAATAATTTAATTGAACCATCATTTTCTGACCTGAAACCACTTAGCATGGAGCTATAAATTGTGGAAATCCATTGGTGACTGAATGTCAAAGCAAACATTGTGCTCAATTTGGCTCAAAGGGCTGCACTTGTATTGCATGTATTACCCCATTTACTACTAATTACATATACTTAGTGCTTCATTTACATTCCTGATGATAATTTTCCAGAGAAAGTTTTCTGTGCTTTTGGGTTGTTTCAAATGTTTTTCCTTTACAGTTGTTTTCATTTCTTTTAATTACCTGATAAAAATCAATTTGCAGACTGAAACGTGCTTGGGTTCAGGTAATTTGAGCAGCTAGTTATAGCACCGACTTTAGAGCATGCAAAATCAGAAAGTGACCTATTTAAAACTGGTTTAACCAATGTTTGTATAAATACTCAAAATGGGTAGCAATGTTAAATTTGGAGGGCGGTAAACCTTTACATTAAATGACATTTAATTTAATTTAATGTACATAAAATTGTATTCAGACAGCATGTAGACGTCCACCTCACAGCTACAAAGTCCCCAGTTTGAGTCCCTTGCTGGCCATGCAGCCTTTGTGTGTAGAGTTTGCATGTTCCCCTGTGCCAGCGTGGGTTCCCTCCTGGTTCTCCGGTTTCCTTCCACAGTCCAAAGGCATGCATGTTAGGTTAATTGGTGACTATAAATTGCCTGTATTGGCCCTGAGATAGACTGGCAATCTGTCCAGGGTTTACCCCGCCTCTCGCCCAATGACAGCTGGGACAGGCTCCAGCCCTCCTGCAACCCTAAAATGGATGGATGAAAAGTGTATTCTTCCCTGTATGCATTTAAAAAATTAATTTTCTTCGGTATATTCTTTTCTAGGAGTTGCTCCATCTGTCTGAGTGTGGGCTTTGGTGCTAGGGTGGGGGATATCTGCCGGTGCTGTGTTGATTGTGAACTTGGTCCTGATCCAGCCTGGTGACTATCCCACTGCAATTGTTTCTCACAAACACAGTAAATCTCATATTTTAATGGAAAACCCTGTGTCGCTGTCTATCTGTCTGTCTGTCTATCTGCCTGTCTGTCTGTCATTAACGACCTTGACCTTGTGGCAGTTTACATTTTAAAGATGTATAAAATATTATAATATGTATTATTCCTGGTATTTTTAAAGACATATTATTGAATACTGCATGAGGTCTTCGGTGGAACTGGTTTCCTCTCTCTGAACCAGATTGTGTGTGTCAGCAGACACCAGTATGGGCCCACGTGGCTGCTTGTTGTGTTATGGCTGACTCTCTGTGATAATCGCCTCTTATGTTGTCCCAGTGTTAACTCAACATCCTGTGTCCACACTCTCTTCCTGGCCTTATCACACACTGTGTGTGTAGACAGAATCACAAACACTTCCAGAGGTCAGTAGATAAAGTAGAACAACAAACATTGCACTTGATCACATACACACACCTGCACACTAAGTCTAGTACTGTAACATAGTGTGTGTAAATGTGTGGTCCAGGGTTCAGTCTGCTATATCAAAGCAGTTAAACTTTAAACAGTAATAAACAGACGAGTTGCTTCAAATCAATCTCCTCATTCTTCTTGTCTTACTGATCGGTTTTTAATGATAAAAGATTTAGCACAGGTCTAGTATTTATCCATAACTATGTTTATATCTATGGTTATAGTGATCGGGGGAGGAAGGGTTACTACAATAAGCACAGATATGGCAGAATACAGCACATCATATTACAATAATCTGTGGCATTTACAGGAGACTGTTCAGTTTATAGTAATTGGACATTGACTGTACAGATTTGTGGGTAAAACTGCATTTTTTTAAATTTACATCTTCAACAAAATTTAAATTATTATATTGCATGTTATAAATATCATCAGTAATTCTTCTAAATGTTAAACATTTGTCTTATAGTGATATTGACTACGTGTTCGCATATGAAGCATTGATATGAATATCTTATATGAACCTACAAACAGAAGGCCAAGTTCAGACCTTGGAAGACTTTGACAAAGTGTTAACTCTGAATAAAGAGCTTCCTCTGTCATTTGGAAATGTTTTGGCAAGAAATTAGATGTGAATCAAACATCCATCATTTGCAAATTGTCTCAGGAATCTTAACAAACTTTATAACAACAAAAAACCAAAACAACAAACAAAAACAAACAAACAAATCACATTTGTTGCTTCAACACCACCACTATAAGCACGAAATCATGGCAGTGTTACAGCAGCAACAGTAACAAACTCTTTTACGTCAGAAAGGTTTGTCAGTCTCTCAAATTAGAAACAATTTAAGACAACAAATTGCACTGACTGATTGCTACTTTAGAGATAAGGGTTCTGCCGTGCACATCTAGATCTCTGTGTGAGTATGAGTCAACTCAAATATAGTCCAATTAAAAACATTTAAGTTATACAATATAACATACACGAGACTTTCAATGATGGTTTTATCATCTCCGGCAGAAATGTCACAACTATGATTATAGTGTCCAACATAATTTTTGAAAATATCCGCTATCCATGTAAAGACATAGAGTGTGTAGGCATGTAGATAGTGCAGTAACTTAAATGATTCTTAACAGAAAAACACTGACCATGCTGAGCAACCCAGTCTCAAATGCAGAGTAACGTTACAGGGAGACATTACTGGTTTGCCCACTTTTTGCAAAAACACTAAATGTAAAAGTCAGTTTAAATAAGGAAAAAGGGAATTGAGACTATTGAATCTACCTGAATGGTCAACTAAGCAACTGAAAATGATTTTAATTTGTGCAATCTAAAACTTCACTTGCTGGGAGATGCAATTAATGTTACAAATGTTACAAAATGAATGTTACAAACACGCCCTCACACAAAACCCAGACACAGTCCCAGAATGAGTCCTTTATCAGTTCCTGCAATAAAGGTCCTCAGAGAGAGAGAGACTTGCTGGATGATCGAGACTTATTGTACATGGGAGATAAGACAGAAATGTACACATATACAGACCACACACCATGTATGCAAGAGATAAAACACACGCTGGAACATAATCATGTAAACCGACACACTTCAAAAGCCAGGGCTGGCTGGGATCACTGCTAACCTCTCCTCCCTCCTCTTGACCTTTAAACTTAACCTCTTCATTTCTCCCGTCTCTTTCTTTTATCTTTCTAGCATTTTTGTCCGTCTCTCTACTACTTTACTGCTTCTCTGGCTGTCTGTAGGGTCTCTGTTCATCTTTCTTTCTAATATTGTTGAACTGAATGAAGTAAATATAGTATTTTCGTTGCTTGACTCGCTTGTTGCCTGGCCTTTGTGCAATCGCAAAGAAAGGGAAACAAATGTGCTTCATTTTAAATTATACTTTATTTCATATAAAAACAAAACAATAAACAAATAAATTAGATATTTCTAAAATAATTCTCTTGAGGAAATGTTTAAGAATGTCATGATTGTTTAGAGTTTGTATCTGAGAGAAGAGCAACAAACTGGAATGTAAGGATACAAATGTATCTGGACATTTTAGATGAACGTGAAGCTTCATTCCAAAATGAGACACAGCAGCTGTCACAGAATGATTGGCCACACAGTATGCAAGTGAATGAGGAGAGTAGATTGAAATGTCTGACAGCATGCTGGATGATGAAGTTTAAAGCATTTGGAAATCTCATTCTGTTTCCAATTTCAAAGATGTGACAGAAAGCAAAGAACACAACATCATGGTGTTACAGCTGGTTGTGCAGAGTCAGCAAAATTACATTTTCAAATAACTCATTCGGTGAATTAGCTCCTTTGTAAGCCAACCTTTGCTGCGATTTCAAGAAGCTTTCGGCGTATTTTAGCATTTGAATTTGCACCAATTGCGACCCACCGTCGACATCTCTTAATTATCACAGACCTGGAGAACTCAATCATATTAGCCGATAATAAGAAGCGATAACAGTTGGCAGTGGTTGTTTTGTTTCTGTTTCAATTGTTTTTCTTTAGATTTGGGAGCCAGACTGGGACTCAGTTGGCATTTTACCCCACAGGGGAATTTTTTTGCAGCTGGCCCTGGTGGCACTGGCCCATCTGAATTAAGATTTGTAATTTAAAAGATGGTGGCTAAGGATAAAGATAGGGCCGTTTGGGAGAGAAGAGTAGACATTTCCATAATAAGAGCCTCTTCATTTGCACACAAGCCCAAGCTATCCCCACACCACTGCCCCCAAAACTCCCTCTGGTCTGTAGTCACACCCATTAAGCCTGCAAAGCCTTCATTGTCCAGCCAGGCTGTAGACCTGAGGACCCCTTGCCAGCAGATTGGGCTGGGTGAAGGGTTACAGCCAGACAAAGGAGGATCCTCCCCCTTCTCTTCTATTTGAAATCAATCACACTGGCTTTCACATTCAGTGCCCTCCTCCCCACCTCCTCTCCTTGTCAGCAGTGACAGTGGGCTTGGGCCAGCTCCCCACAGAGTCCTCATGTTAAATTGTCAGTCCTCCTTTTAGAGCAAGTCCCACCCTGGACACACTGTCTGGGACAAAGCAGCCATGTAGGCGAAGAGAAAGCGAGTAAAGCTGTTGTTACTGGAAGACCACGAGATGTTGTCTCAGAGTTTATGTGGTTGTTTGTACTTGTCAATGAATCGGTCTTATGACCTTTAGGGCTCAGGCCTAAAAACTTAGCAAATACAGTAGAGCTCTTGAGAAAATGATGTTTTTTCTTCATATCCCAACAGTATTTCTGATTGACCGAGCAACAAAAACTGCATGCCTTCTGGTATTTAACCACAAATTGTTTTCTTGGGCTAAATGCTAAAGCAGTTTACTACAAAATCACAAGTGGTGGGTTTCATTCCAAAATGTTCTTAGTATAAGCCTTACGTAAAGGGCCCAGTACATTTGTTTTTACCACAAACCATTTAAGCTGAGCTGGAAAATGACTCAAAATATGGACTGGTTTTTACTTTGCAAAAGTAAAGATGCAAACCAATTTTAAAAGCATCTACTGAGACTAAAAGTCCCAGTGGATGTGGTACATGGTGTATTTTGGAATGAAACCAGCTATGACAGGTTTGGCACTTAAAACACTTGAGTAAATTTCTCTCACCTTTCACCTCCAATAACCTTCATTTTTGTATCATTCAGAATAATTTATAAAAGGCAATCATTTTTTTTTCTGCTGTTGATATTTACATACAATATTTAATATTCTAATATATTCACAGGAAATCCTGTAAACTCAGGCACTTTGCTGCCACTACAACAACTTCTTAGCATGAGAGAGATCCTGAGATTTAAGACCTTTTTCTTTTAAATAAGCAACACAAGTAAAATAATTTTATATAGAGAGATTTATATTTAACAATCAATTTCTTTTTTTTTTTCATAGCAAAATAAATCTTTGTTTTTGTTTTTTTTTTGTTGGTTTGTTTTTTATGTCTTTATCACCAAAGTTCAAAGCCTTGGTTTTAGGTATAAATGTGAGAAGATCCTTGTCCATCTCATCAGAGTAGACAATAAAAGCATTTTGAGCTGTTTTTAGTACCGGGATCTCTTCTGTTGGGTTCAGTGCAGCAGTTTTCAAAATGTTCTTGGGCACTGTGCCAGAGCTGATAAAGTACCACGTCTGTCCTCTCTTCTCCTGCTTGTTCTTCTGTCCAGAGTCTTTCTATGAAAATCCCCCATGAAATGAAACCTACTGGCCTTAGTGCTCCACATGCACTCATGTGGGTCTGTGTATGTATTTGTGTGAATGTGTGTGTGCGTAAAAGAGGCCCACCTTTATCTCAGGGCTTCATAGGGTTCAGGGTTCTATATTGGAGGTCCAGTATAAAAAGTATTGAGACAAAAAAAATTAACTTAAATTTAGAAAAGCTGCTGTGGACCTCTAATATGACCACCAAATAACGTCTTGCTTTACTTGAAACCCCAAAGTACTGTTTCCACACTGTAGTGTTGTGTTTGTGTGTGTGTGTGTGTAGGTGCCTATCGTAGCGCTGTTTTCATATCTATCCGGGTGCGCACATCTTGATAGCCCAGGAGACAGGGGTCGGAGGACAAAGCATCGTGGGTAAAAACTGAGTCGTTGTCAGAGGAGCAGGAACTAGACGTATCCTCGCACGATGGGGAGTACTGCTCGAAGGGCGTCGACAGGTCGAGGTACTAAGAGGAGAGGGGAAGATTACAGAAATTTTGGTGTCTGTTGTTTGCAACAAGCTAAAAACAAAGTATAGCACAGTTAAATGTGTGTAAAGTTGACCGTAAACAGCTGTGGAAATGTTTTCATTGTCATTATTACAATCTTCAAAGGCTAATACACATGGTGTTCATTTAATAGTATTCACAGCCAGAGAGATGCAGGAGTGGAGAAGTGCTGGCATTGCTTGTAGGTGCAGCCCCATGTTGTTAGGTTGGTTTCTAAGGCTGAAAATTTCCGTAATTGAATTCTATTAAAACCCAGCAGTCACACAAATGCTTTACTGATCTGCCGATAGCTTATTGGTTGTGTGGGAAAAGACAATCTTAGCACTTACAGTTAACTTTGTTACTAAGAGTTTATGAGCTCAGGATTGTGTATCCACTTCTGTGTACTGAAACCATCTGCTACGATAAATTAGCATCTGTGGATGCATTAGCACACGTGCATGCTTGTGTATGTGCTTGAAGCCCACCTCGTCAGAGATGGACAGGAGCACTCCATCCAGCTCCTCCACCAGCTGTTTGAAGGTCGGCCTATGGGTGGGAACAGCATGCCAGCACTCACGCATCATCATGTAGCTACAGAGGGGAAAAAAATCGCAACACAGAAAAAAACCATTTACACAATCCAGATCAGGTCAGCTACAATGAGACAAATGCTTAACCAGTTGGCTTTGAACACAAAGTGAAAACACTTCACATTAGTATAACAGACTACACATATTCTTTCGTCTAATGTGTTTTCTGTACACTGGCACAGGTACTAAGAATGAAAAATCATAGGGAAGGATGTGTTCTTACAGTTCATGTGTACAGTTAGAGGGTTTGTCCATTCTGTGTCCTTCTTTCAGCAGCTTGAAGAGCTCTTCAACAGGGATGCCAGGGTATGGTGAGCCCCCCAATGTGAAGATCTCCCACATCAGTACACCAAACGACCACCTGAGGACAGACAAAACAAGAGAATTAATAATCAGATACATGTTTATTCCTTTGGCCATGTTTTTATCTTTTATCTTTCATACTGGACATAGTGTTTGCCATAAAACTCTTTTTATTTTTCTGCTGCTGAAATGTTGAACTTACACGTCACTCTGGTGTGTGTAGACTCTGTCAAACAAGGCTTCTGGTGCCATCCATTTCACCGGCAGACGCCCCTGCAGAGTGGACATGAAGACGTTTTCCTTTTGTCTCACTGTAAATGTTATTTTTTTATGTGCTCTCGTTTCTCCTTTACAGTGCTCCCCCCTGCTCTCTCCTCCCCTCTTCTCTAATTAAATCTCATTAAGCCTGCTGCCAATCAGAGTAAAACATCAGACAATTGTCTTCAGGAATATCAAAGCTGTGAAAAGAAGCAGGCCGAAGGAACCTGGCTGAGGGTGTATTTAATTCGCTTACAGCAATTCTGCTTGAGTAGCACATTCTAGTAATTTTCCCTCTGAATTGTGCTCTAAGAGAACAAATCTTAGCTCACAGGGAGAAAAATGACTGAGCTCTACTCCACTTCTTAACTACTTGAAAAACACAGTTCTCCAGTTGAAGGTTACGGGAGCCAAAAGTGATTCCTGAAAACATGCTGTTCAAAGTGTCACTCACATTGGTGGTTTTCTTGTAATAGTCAATCTGGTGGACTCCTCTAGCCAGGCCAAAGTCAGCGATCTTCATCACGTTGTCCTCTGTTACCAGAACATTTCTTGCTGCCAAATCTCTGTGGATACACTGCCGAGAGAGAACGGAGAGAATTAAAGACTTCGTTTTATACCCAAAAATTAGCTCCAGGCCACCTGCTGGAACTCCTGATTAGAAGCTTAGCAACTGGCTCAAAGATTTAATGTAGATTCAGAAAAATAGGGCTGAACATATTGTTTGTGTTGAGCTTTATCTTTTTTGTGTTTGTTTTGTATCATCTTGTATCCATTTGACAAAGGTAGTAGCTTTAAGTCCTGCATAGTCCTGCAAAAACAACAACGTTGACCTTTGTTATTAAGTTTAGTTACAGCTTTTATATGAATAAAACCCTGTTTTTATATTTAGACTAGTGACATGTCTGTTCCAGGAAGTGGCTTGGAAAGATCATGTAAAACACAGAGGTGGGGAAAGTAGAAATAATTCACCATAGATCTTTTTTCAAAAATCAAAAGTCATTGCAAAATTAAGATGTCTTTATATAGACACCCAGGAGTTTAAAGAAAAAAACAACCCTTTGGGAGGAAAAAAGAAAGGCACTGTTAGCCCACATTGAATAGATGTCATTAAGTTTATTTTGGTTTTCATTCGAAATAGATGTGGGATTTGTGGGGTCGAGGAAAATGAACCGTTCTTGGTTTGTGGGTCTCCCCATAATAGAGGGTTAGCTTGAGCCTCCTGCATTCTTATGAGGCCGTAGAGCCAGAAACCTGATGCCTACACCCAGACGACGGCTCTGCTGCCTGTTTGGTAACAGATTTATGGGAGTGCTAAAAAGGACAAAGCACGGCAGAGGGACAGACAGACGGATAGAGAAGAGTAAACAGGACTGAAGCTGCAGCAGCTTTCTTTCTGTTCAGGAATGTCTGTCTGAGACACCGGTTGACAGACAAAGGGACACAAGGATAAGCACACAGACAGAGTGCATGTTGGGAAAATAAAAGGAGTTGAAACGTGGTGGTGGGAATGGGAGAAAAAAGGAAAGGGAACAGTAAGAGGCACAGAGAAGAGCAGCAAATCCTCAACTTCAAGAAAGTAGTGTGAAATTTTAGGATTTTTTTACGTGATGTTTAAATGAAGAATCAATTAATGAGTTGAGTAAATGATTATGCATTTCTCAGATTTCTCTAATTTGGTCATAAATTACTAGCCACATTGTCACACTGCAAATTTTTGTTCGTGTTTGAGTTGACGAAAGATTATTGTCACACCCACCAGAAATTCAACTATTTTGACAGAGAGATACTGCAAATGAATCACCCCTCTTTGAAGGGAACATACCCTTTTAGAGGCCAGATACTCCATTCCTCTGGCCACCTGGTAAGCACAGGACAGGAGGTCTTTGAAGGTGAGCTGCTCCTCAGGCACCTTGGTGACATCAAAGGTGTAGTCCATGCCTGGGGGTCTCCGGGCCCGAAGGTACTCCCTCAGACTGCCTTTGGAGGCGTACTCCACCAGAACATAAAGAGGACCTGAGGGAGGGGACACAAACAGGATAAAGGATGGAGTTATTCCTTTTGTTGTTTTAGCCTGAAGGTTGAGACCACCGTGGCTGAACTATTCATTTAGTCGGGTTACAATTTACAATTATGTGTTTCGCCAAGAACGTAAAGAAGGGGCAATGCTTTCCCTTTTGAAATAAGGGTGTGTGTTTGTGTGTGTGTGTGTGTGCGCGTTTGTATGCATGTGTTATAATTTGTTTTACAAGGATAATGCTGTCCTTTCAAGCTGCTCTAAACATCATCTTACAAGCCAAGAAGCCAATTAGTTTAGTTTGAGGTGACATTTTATGTAAACCAAAAAAAAATAAAGCAAATGAGAGGATACTGATCAGGAAAAAACAACAAAGAGAAAAAGTCATATGTCAAAAACTCACCGTCCTGTGTACAGACTCCCAGCAGGTTGATGATGTTCTTGTGTTTGTCCATCACCTTCATCAGCTCCATCTCTGAGATGAGATCTGCCAGATCTTTGTCTGTGGCATCATCTAATGGGGAAATGTTACTTATTAGAATGAGCGCGGCTTCCTCACTGACTGCAGACTTTGGCTAATTTCTATCCCTTCATTTCTGCATTTGTACAATTTCTTTCCTACCTTTGAGCATTTTGACTGCCACAGTGGTGGCCTGGTCGGGGCAGTCCTTGTTGATGCCGAAGGCCTCAGCTCTGACCACCTGACCGAAGCACCCTTCTCCTAGAGGTTTGCCCAGTGTTAAACTAGAAAGAGAAAGAGTTACCCAAAATAAGTATGTCCAAATGAAAACTTAACAAATCCATAATTTTAGACTCTGGTTTCTCAAAACATAGGTTGGGCAGAGCCAGAATTGGCTGCGGGATTGTTTTCTTTTAGGTCCCCACATGTCACGAGAGCTATAGTGCAGAGATTCTTGATCCCAGCAGCTAAACTAAACTGAAGACATACTCTCTTTTCAATGGGTAGAACTTTTAAGTAAATTAAACATTTCAAATTATATCTCCTTCATAACAAATTGTAAAGAATTTGTAAATGCAATTCTGTTTCAATATATCACTAAGATTTTGCAAATGATGATCCAACTCACTTCTCCCTAGGGAACTCCCAATCTGGATCATAGGGTAACTCAAACTCCATGACTCCAGCCAGCATGGGAGAGCAGCTGGAGGACAGGCGAGCCACCCTCATTAGAGATGCGCTGGACTTCCCTGATGAGTTTGATTCAACTGAGTACTGAAGAAAGAGATGCAGAAGACCCACTCAAAAAAGGCAAAAAGGCAACTATATCTACAACTATTCTACTACTTTGTAGAACCTTTGAAGCAAGCACTAGCCTTTAGACCTGCCTACTATTCATCTCATGATACACAGAATCCTTTACCTGTCTGCGAAGAGGGAACTTGGAAAGTTTCTGGACAGGAAGAGCATCAAACGGCTCCCTTCTAGGGTGGACCTGCATTCGACACAACACCACAATGATGATGGCCATGATCAGAGCCAGGAAACCACAGGCATAGATGATGATGTCAGTGTACTTGGTCTCCATGGTTTCAATAGCATCTGCTGCTTCCTCCTCTATAAACAAAAAGAACGTTGGTAAAGGCAGCTTAGTGCATCACGGAAAGAGGGACAAGGGGAAGCATTTTTTTTTGTGTGTAACCATTTAGCCTTCTGTAGGCAGTCGTACCTGAGATGACAGTGAGCCAAGCAGACTGGTAGGCGAAACCAATTGAATTTCCAGCCAAACAAGTGTACTCTCCTGCCTCTTCCATAGTAACTTTGGACAGATAGAGCACCTCCACCTCTGACATGTTCAAACTGCCTGTCTGCAAGTCACAAATTTAGAAAGTGACATAAAAAGTTAATAGACAACATTTAAAACAACACACTATTAGAAACAGTGCTCGTCTTTGTCGCTTCGTCCGTATGTTACTGACCTTGAGGACCTGAACATAGGGTATCCCATCTGGACCATAGCGGCTACCATTTCGTTCAATGTGTTTGAGCCACTGAATGTGGGGCTGGGCATCACTGTAGACTTTACAGTGGAACTGGACATCGCTGCCCACCACTGCCGTAGTGTTAGCTGGCAGACCAGCCTGTAGAATGGGCCTGTGGGGGGAGCGCTCTGTACAGGAAACAAACAACAATAACCTTTAGCCAAGTGAACTAAGGCTCCAATGTTTTCAAGACAGAGCATAAAAGGATCCCCCACTTCTCAGGGGCAACAGTTCAGGGACAGTCCAGAAACATGCCCATTAACATGGCTCTTTGTCAGCTGGTTGCCAGGGACTCTTTGATCTGCGCGTACTCTCACTCTCTGATCTCGTTAGTTCTCTCGTTAGTCTTCTCCCCCCATTGATGTGGACAGAAACTGACCCTGCGGTGGATCGGCAATGAACAAATAAACCACATTCTCCTCGATCCCCTGTCACAGGTCAGGTAGAAAACTGGTATAGACGCCTGACTGTCCAGATCCTGCCCACCAATGGCGAAACAAGGCGTCCCTTTCATCTTCTGCTCACCCCTCTGGTTATCCCCTCCCACACACTGAAGACATGATGCTTTTTCAATAAGTGATGACTATAGACTGTTACTATTCCTGCCATACCAGCCTGTGTGTAAGCTGATCAAAACAGATATTTCAGATCATATTTCATTATTAATTAATTAATTATTAAATCTAAGACAGACTCTTGGATTTGCAAAACTCCAGATATTGTCATGCATAATCATGTCTTACCCAGGACATCGAGGACGTAGCTGTGAGAGATGGAGCCGTATTTGTTCTCCACTACGCAGGTGTAGTTTCCTCTGTCTGATGGGACAACGCTCTCCATCACCAGGCTCCAGTGCTGGTGTCTCAACTAGCCAAAGCAACATAAACTAACATTAGCTTGGATAGCTACTTCAGATTTTATAATCTTTATTCAGCATGACATTCTCCTGCCATTCTAACCTTAATGCCCCCTATGCGATGCTCTCCTCTGAACTCACGCCCGTTTTTCAGCCAGCGAATGCTCGGTATGGGGCTGCCCGTGGCTGCACAGCGAAACTTGACGGTGTTCCCTGCGGGAACAGCATACAGCTTCTTCTCCATACGCTGGGTGTGGGTCCAGCGGGGACCTGAAGAGAAAAAATAAACCATTAGTCAAAAGGTTCTGATGAAATCTTGAGGCAAATCAAGATCAAGTTCTGCCAAATTCTTAAGGACTTCAGCTACAAAGCAAATAGACACACCTCTGGAGAAGTAAACCTGGTCGTTTTCAATCTCAGCCGACGAGTCATCTAAGCCGTTGTCCTCATCATCGTCTCCTGACCCTAATGAGTCTGGAGACATGAGAAATAATGACAATATAAAAACAGACCCTCATATTCTGTACATGTCTGCGAAGCAAATTCTGCAATGGACTGACTGATCACTTTAAAAGCAGTAAGTATTCACACTCAAAGTACAAGGAACCCATTACATTTTTTACACTGTTCCTTAAATTCATATAATTCCTGTAATGTTCTGTTGATATACTAATACTTATTGTATATATAATCACATCTAGCTCTAATAAGTATAGGCAGTCTAAAGCCAACAATTATGTTATTGGCTTTCTAAAAAACAACACTGTTCTTACCTGCTACAGTGATGGTGAAGTTTCTCACAGGCTCTTTGGTTCCCCGGAGAACACAAACATAAACACCCGAATCCTCGTATGTTACATCTGTGATCTCCATGATGACACCGTGGATCTGGATGCGGGGTGTGGGCACAACCCGGGCTCCCTCTTTGTACCAGTTCATGGCCATGCCAGGACGGATGCTTGTGTCGCAGCGCAGTTTTAACACATTACCAGGCTCTAACAGAAGATGCTCAGAAGTGTCTTCACTCAGGTCCTCGAGAACATCTGCTGAGACCCAACAACATAAGTCTAGTTTTACTTCGGTGTTCAGGTTGTGCAGCCATCTTCTTACTTTTTTGCTTCAACCCTTTAAATACTCATCAATCAGTCTCTTGGCCTTTTTGCTTTTTTGCATGCGTCACTAAACACAGCAGGCCAGTCAGCACGTTATTTCTTCATCTGCTCTCTAAAGTGGCCATTCTCTCAGCTATGACCTTCAACTCCTCAAGCCATTATTCCCCCCCCCCCCCCCCACACACACACACACACACACACACACAATAACATTACCATGGAGATCAGGAGACCTAACAGACCTAGCCCTCCTCCACACACTCCCTCTTCTTCATCTTTTGTTCCTCTGTAGATTATTGTTGGACTACGAGTGATCTAGCTAACACTGGAGAACCCCTTCCCCTCCCTGACTCACTCAAAACAAAAAAGAAAAGAAACAAGGAAGAAGAGACTGAAGCTAATGAACATTGCATTGCATTGTTGCAGCGAGGACGGAGAGTAAATCTGGGGGGCGGTAAAGGTTCACTGCAGAATTAAGTGAGCAAAGAAAGGCGAGACGTTTATTTCAGCCTGTAGTGAAGGATCCCACACAGATGGACACCATACCACCATAACACTGAGTCCTTGCTTTGCAGGGTTTTACATTTGCAGGGTTTTACTCTTACCTGGGGAGATTTCAGCTGCTGTCGGGTCCACAGTTTGGGAAATGACACTAACTGTGGGAGAGAAATTGAGGTTAGAAAACAGCAATGCTGTGTTTTGAATGACATGTCAAATGGTAGATAGATGTGATAGAGCTCAGGGTTCTCCCTGCTGTGGTACTAATGAGAACTTGGTTAAAACTGTTCAATCAGTTACATATGCAAGGCACAGCAACTAAGATATGTCCAAATCTTGGCATGATAAGTGAGTCTTACCAGGCAGAACATCCAGCCATGCCGATTGCATGGCCTGCACGGTCTGTCCTGCGTGGGTGCTCTCGGCCATGCAAATGTATTCTCCTGCATCCTGCAGCGTGATGTTGGTCAGGTGCAGGGTGCTCACCTTGGACCCGTTGCTCTGCAGAGGCTGCATAAAGGAGCATTTCAACCTGTTAGCATTGTGATGAAGACAGAACCTAAACACGTTCTGAGATTGAGCATGAAAATTGCAATTGGAATTTTTTTAGTGGTAAATGTTCATTTCTTACCATCAGAGCCCTGAGTTGAGATGTTCCCCCCTGACTTTCCCCCATGGAGCTGACCTCCTTCTTCAGCCACTGCACCTTAGTGGATGCCGGCCTGTGAATTTTACACACCAACTTCACCTGACCGCCCACCAACCCTGTGACATTCTCAGGGTAACCAGGCACAATCAGCGGCCTGGAGATCCTTAAATCTGTAGAATTAAAATAAGAAGAAAGCAGAAAAAAAATCAGTTTTATTTTTTAGTCAGTTTGATTTTTATGCTTGATGTTGATTCAGTGCCTGCTAACTGATTCCTTTTCTCTTTGAATTTGTTTTACTGTTTTTTACTTTGAATGGTTACTACAACACTGTTAAAAGAACCATATTTCAGGGATCATGTTACAGTTGTTCCACAGATGAAGGAGTCCAGAGTATTAACAAACATCCGCGAACATCCTTGGTCTGAATGTGCCCCGAGTGAACAGGACAAAAATTGTCAAAACACATCCTGGTGGTTTCGGTTTACCTCTGAAAGGTCCAGCAACATAACACTATGCTCCTAAACAACTGCTGTCATTTAATGCGACCAGGAACTGGTGATAGAGTGCCCTGATAACCAGGCTACTATCATGTCACCTTCAGCCACAGTGCCATCCATTCAGTGGGCCACTCGTCTATTTATGTGCTCACCCAATGACTTTTTTCAGGGTAAGTGCACCCTGGCCATGGACCCCGCTTACTGCTCGGTCACTTAGAACGAACAATTTTCCTAGGCAATTTTCTGTCTGATTGCTTCCTGCAAGTGCTTAGTGAAAAGGCAATCTGTTTCCTAGTTGGAGTGAAGTACTGCCATATTTTCCTAATTGCCCTGAGTAATAGAGAGGTAATGCTTTAGGTGTAAAATCAAAAATAGTGATTCGTCAAAAAAGCCAAGAGGAAAACATAAAGAAAGGTCTTGATGGCAAGTTTTACCGTGGACCCACTGATCATTTAATGCGTGTCAATATGAGTTCAAATCTAAACAAAATGGCATTGCAACAGGCCACATATTTTCCTCTAATGGAGAAACACAGTGGTGAGCTGTAAATCAAAGAGATGAACACACACACACACACACACACACACACACACACACACACACACACACGCACATACACTTGCAGTCATGCTAATGAACTTGCAGAGACAGGGACAGTGCCCTGGAGTTGAACTCGTGACTGAGTGTGAATTGTCACCCAGAGGCGAGGGGGCAAACAAACCACAACAAAACACAGACAAACCGCTCAGCTGGCGTGAGTGAGCCAGTCAGCCGGCTGGGTTGGCAGCACAACCCTCAACTCGGAACCTACAGCATGGCCCTATAATATTGTATGCACTTCATTAGTTGAATTAGTAGAGAGCTCTACACAATCCTGCAGTCTTGTTACTCTCGAATGTTGCAAATGGCTCCCTGTTATTGTGAAATGTCACAATAAACAGCATTTTTACAGTTTTTGTCAGTTTAACACAAAATGATTGAGGAAAAAGTGCATTGTGGGGACCCATACCCTCTGTTCAGGTGAAGGTATCTTCAGGGGGTGGTAGGAAGTCTCTTTTCACTGACAGGGGGGAGTTAGCTTTCTCCTTCTTAAGTCTCTGTCACTCATCCTAGTTTAGACCAAATGCTTGTAATAGCATTTCATTTAAATGGTAATTTATGTTAGAACTCAATCCTGGCTTTTACCCTAACTTGTGTGCTTTTTCCAACTTTTGCAACAATTTTCCTGGATCTCACGAGTGATTCTGGGAAACGACCTTGACAAATCTCAGTTGTTTGCCAAACCTAATGATAATCATTTTTGATTTATTCCCCCGGGGATAACACTTATTCTGTAAATCTGAACTGATTTGTCTTTATACTGAAAACCACGGTTTTGAAAAAAAATTTATTGTGAGCTCTTTTTCAAATCTCTGGAGGGCCGAAATTAGTAGACATGGAGTCTCTACATGTCCTACAAGCCATCAGATCTTTCTATCAATCCTGCTTTGACTCTTTTCTTGTCTGTCTTATAAACAAACCTAAGAGGTCTTCCTGGGGCCCCTCCTGCACATTGTCTCTGAACAGCAAGCCCTGGCTGGCCTCACTTGGCTCTGCACTGAAGGACAAGAGGAAACTTCTGTGCTTGACACCTTATGGGGAGACAATCCACTTTGTCTTTCCTCAATCTAGTCACATTCATAAAAAAAAAAATCATTTGGAAATAAGCATTTTGATGGATCTTTACACTGGCAATGACTTTTTGCATTGGCTCCTGTTTCTAAAGCATCAGTAAAAAAAATTTTAAAAAAAGCCCCTTCAGCCCCTCCCTCTTCATCCACTACAGCTGGCATGCAGCCAGGCAGATTTACACTTCCGACCCCCAGGGCCTCGGACAGATCAGGTAGCACTTTATAAGGCAGCAAAAACACAGAGAGCTTTTCCTCCTTCTTTAGCCCAACAAAACATGGCAACTGACTCTCTGTCATTTTTCCTGTCACCTTGACTTCATCTGGGGTCATGTCTACCAAGAAACGAAAACTGACTAATTGAATCGTTCACAGATGCACTGACATGGCTGTGTAAATTTTGACACACAATAAACACACTTGAGGAGGGACCTCAATAGGGTGAAATTATCTAATATATGCAACACAACCCCCAACAACAAGGTGTACTAACAGGAGGTAAACCGTCGTAAACTTTCTGATAAATACAAACTACTAAAAGGGGGATAAAGTAGGCCTAACGGTTCCTATTATTGCACATACAATTGAAATCTTACCTTTAGTTTTTCCTCTGTTGACGGCCCTGGCTGAGACACTGTCCATTAAACAGAGCAGGAGAATGCAGAACGTACAGACCTTTGCCATCTTTGAGATGTCTGTCTTGTTGTTAAAAGGTAGAAATGTATGCTGGAAGCCTGAAGTGGGCCTCACACCTCGATCTCTGGCATTGGCAAACTTAAAAATGCACAAAGTTCCTAAATCGGGATCCTGGGGAGACAAACAAACCACATGTCCTGTTAGAAGCTTGAATCTCTCAGGAGATGTGACTGGGGAGCAGCTAAAGGCACAGACATTTCTCTTGAGTTTAAACCAGTTGGCAAAAACACAAACAATAGTTTAGCAAAATAGTTGGAAGAGAGCCTGTTTTGACTGTGAGCAGCTGTATTCTTAAGCAGATGTCCTGGTAACTGTCCCGCTCAGTGGCCTTACATTGTCCAGGCTCTCCTGCGTTATGAATAAGAACCAGGGCTGTTACTGGCCTGCTGTTTATCAATGGGAAGTACTCACTGTGCCCTGGAATAATGGGATTTTTTTTATCTTGCCAGGAAGCTACAGAATCTGAAGCAGCAGCAGCTGATAAGACTTCAGCTTCCGGACAGAAGGTAGAAATACATATAAATTAGCAGAAACGGGAACAAATATTCTTCTCACTTTGATGTTAATTAGGTTTCGGTAGGCAAAAGTGAAAACTAAACAAACTCAACATCTTTTATCTTAGTATAAGTCTAAACGTCATGTACATTCTGTCCAGGAGAAGATTTAATTATCTGGATTATTTCCTCAGATAATTGATTAATCTTTTGGTCTAGGATATTGCTTTTATATCTCTCCTTTTAATCTGACAAAGAAAATATAAACATCACAATTATGAAGTTGTGAAAAACGTATTTCTATTATTAGTCTATATTAATCATGGTTTAACCTATAAATATATATGTTAAAAAATGTATTAATAAAGTTATATTTTAAATTTTAAAGAGCACAGTTAAGCACTGACAGTTAATTGACCAGTCTCCAATTGTCCCAAATGTGTGTTTCTGCACATACCCCAATACCACTATAGTTAGTATATTATGATTTTAAATAATATGCTATATGGAGATTGTTCAACTTTTAAAAACGATTCAAAGCTATTTTGAGTCCAACACGTCTGTACACACTCACTCTGAAGAAAAACGCTACACTTCCACAGTCTATAAGAAGACTAAAGTCTTATTACAGCGATTTTGGTGCTGCGAGTCGGGCCAATGCGCACAGGCGCCAGACCCCGGTGTGTGCGCTCCATGCATGGAGGCCGCGCCCACGTACACACACACACACACACATGCACACGTACACGCCGTCTTTAACAACCAGCTTGCTGAATGAAACGTATTCTTTCTCAATTAAGGACTGGAAAACTTTTTTCTCCTGCTGCTGCTAATTCCGTTGGCACGTTGCCTGGATGCTGCTCTCCGCTGTGTTCATCCGGAGCCAAAACACTTTTACTGTATTCTACTTTTCAGCCTTAAACACGGAGAGAAGGGCGTCACTGTGTAGGCTGTTTTATTTTTAACACACGGCATATTCATATAAATCTCACTTAATAAATCAGCCCTTCCTGCACTATTTGTCTCAAACCGACCTCGTTGATTATAACCAACACATGGGCGTCCCGAGCTGTCATTCTCCATGTTATAGCTCACAGGTATAGTGACTTTAGGATTACAGTTTCTGCACGCGCGTCCCGCCACCAGTCAACCAACTTGATCAATTCACCAAGATGCTTTTAAATAGCCTTTACTTTTGATTTCAAATGGTCCTCACTACACTACACAGAGGAAAACCTGAGAGGAACGTCATGCTCTGATCACGCACTGTTGTTTTATTACACAAATGCGGGTGAATATAAACTAATTGTATCACTTTGTATATTATTGAATGGGTCGGTGGTCTGACAGAGGTCAAACTCCGCTCTAAGCGACAGCAACAGTCCATGTGGAGGGTTCAATGTCTAATAAGTGACTTGTTTGGATCCATGCACTGCAAAGCACAACATGTTTAACATGGACTTCTATTAACATCACTTTTTAAACTGGAGACTCAAAGTTGCCAAACGTGGTTCAGTTTCCCAGTTTACAATGCAAATGAGTGATTCTAGAAGGTCAAGCAGTGTCGTAATAGACCTCCTCCTGCCTTATATTTAGACATTTGCTGTGCTCTAATGAAAACATTTTTAAACGTGGAATAGTGTGACCCTAATACAGTCATTTAATTCTTTGCGTAATTGAATATGGCGCTTCTTTAAGTGGGTTTTTGTTGAAATCTGAGCCACACTCCACCATGGAATGAAAATGAATGAAACAACTCTCCAAGAATCTCCAGCTGTCTCGATCTGTTTTCACCCACCTTTCTTGTCGGCCTGTCCTGCCTGGAATGACTGGCACTAAGGAAAATCACTGCTGGTCCCGGTCACCAAGAGCGAATATTGAAATCCTCATTTGGAGCGCTAGTATTCCCGCTGTATCCCTCCCAAAGTTGTCTGTGAGCGGCTGTTTTTATCCAGTTGAACGCGGAACTGAGCCTATAAATCCATCAAAAACAGCCCCCCTGGAACACGAGCGACAGCTGCCCCGTTCTTCTGGTGACCCGAGGAAAAAAGCTGCGATCCTCGGGGCAAAGTCCGCTGTAGCCGGCCGCTCAGAGCGCTGAATCCATGGAGAGAGAGACAACCAGTGAGCGAGAATGTGGATTTGCGCGTGTAAAAGCTTGTTCTCTCTCTGAAACTGCTTTATAACAGATGTGGCTAAGAAATTAGAGAAAAAAAAATATTAATACAGACGAATAATACAGAGACGTGCTCTGTAGTTCAGAGTCTCTTCTACATTAAACTGTCCGACAGTCCGGGATAAAACTCTTTACGTGCGCTTTTACGCAGCGCTTCGGCAACGTCTCTCCTCAGTGAGTTTGTCCTGGTAAGATCTGAACTCTGCTGTGCTACTGAAATGTGGAGTTCAGTTCTTTTCCTTTCTCCAGCAGAGAGAGAGAGAGTGAGAGTGGGAGAGAGAGAGAGAGAGAGAGGGGAGCGAGTTACTGTGTGCTTCACACACCAGCCCACCTACAACACTGCGCTGCTCTCCGGACGGCAGCCACAACAACAATGGTCTGAAAGCGACCAGGGAAGCCGGAGAAGGAGGGGGAGGGAGAGAGAGAGAGAGAGAGAGAGAGAGAGAGGAGGGGGTACGCTTCGGTTACCCTCCTTCTACGCCAACACAAAAACACCCCCATTCCCTCCAAGAAGCTGGCAAATAATACCAAAGTCCCTTTCTCTCCCACAGCGGCACAACTTGGTCGCGTTATGCCTGAAATGCTTTGTAAATAATCTAAACCTTTCCAATTATGTAAGGTTTTGTGTGCGTGTGCCGAAAATCACCACGTAACTCGTGTCATTAACGTTTTTATAACGTCTCATAATTTATAGCGGGTTAATTGTCTTTTCTGCAAACAGAGCATTGAGGTCTCTTCAGGAGCAGCATTCAATTATGTTGCTGAGTGAATGTGTGTTAATGGCTTCCAGGTTTTAATTGCATCAGTAAAAGAACAGGGCCGAGTAATCTCATTAGCTGCAGCAGAGAACACTCTGATGTTTGCTCTCATATGAAAGCTAAGCAAAATAGGCTCCATCTAGTAACCCACGGATACTGCATACAGCAAGACATCAGAATATGTCATATCAAGTTTATTTTGGCACAAAAAAAAAGAAAAGTTGTTGGGTAAAGAAAGACTGCAGCATGGGAATACAGAGGAAATAAAGTAAATATACCTGCACCCAAAAAATATGCAGGTGCATCCATACAAGCAAACATCATTTGTTTGTTTTGAACATCTTATAATAACAGAAAGAAAAAGAATACATTATTTAACATAAAAACACATTATTTTCATATTGCTCAAACATGTTCCTCTTTTGCAAATCCGTCATCTCCATACATTTTGTGTAATAATGAAAATACAGAAACAATTATTATAGAAAAAGATCACATAAATGCACCAATTACTTTACGTATAGTTTGCTTCTATAGTGTCATTCCAGACTCTCCAAGTATTTCTGTTGGTTGTGTTCTTTGAATGAATACACACACACGCACACACACACACACACACACACACACACACACGCACATTTATCATTTTGTTATATAGACTTACATTCACTTCCTGAAGACTGACAAACCAAGGAGACAGTCATTACCGTAGGTAGGTGACATCCCTGTATGAGTTTGAAAATGGTGTCTGGCCAGTAAAACAGTTTTCTCCCTTGCCAAATATTGTGTAGGATTCAAAAATTTAAATATTTAAATATAAAATACAACAAATCAAACAAAACACATTCTTGAATCGTACACAAATGTGGTAAAGTGAAGTGTCATTTCCATTACATTACATTACTTACAGAACATTGCAGTTCCTTCTGAATTTGAGCCCACCAGAGTCCAGAGATCAATGCTTGGAAACAATGTTGAATCTTTACTATTGAAGAAATGCTAAATGATTGACTCTGCCCCGGTCCAGAAGTATAGACTTGATGAATTTTGTAAAAAATGGTCACACAAGGAGCAGACAAACAGAAAGATCAACAGAGACATAAACATGTTGGAACAAAAAATCAGAGACAAAAAAAAAATAAAATCACAATCATTACAGAAATCTAATCAAAAAAATGAACACAGAGAGTCACTGACAGAAATGTAAGAAGAGAAAAAGTGAGCAGGGAAACCAAATGTAATGATGTGTTTTAGCATAATGACTTTGTGTGCGTTTCTATTAAACAATTTTCAGGATAGATGTAGATACAGCAAGTTTAATAGCAACAACTCCAGTGCAAACAAGCAGACCTTTAGGTTTTTCCATCCATTCATTCCTTTATTTTAACCCCTTATCCTGTTCAGCAACTTAGGGGGCTGCAGGCTGTTCCAGCTGTCAGTACCAACACACCACTAGACCTTCTGTTTCTTGATGACAATCCGCTTGTGTACAAAGGTGGGGTCTAGAAAACTATTTTTCAGTGTTGAGTTTGGCTGATCTCATCAATTAAAACCAATCTCGGACCTCCCTATTAATCTTGTTGCTGAATGTGAGCAAATTCCACACTTGGGTTGCAAAGCCTGAAAGCAGACAAGCAGCAGATTAATGTCCATTTTGAAGGGCTTGTACAGGATCACAGAGAATGACTTCATGTCTACATACATTTGGCTATAAGGGACTTTAGAAAGAAGCAGAAACAGTTAAGACAAGGTTGCTTTTAGAAATAACTTATTTAACAATTTTTCTGCTGGAGAGACAGGAAGTGTTGGGGAGGAGGACAATCATTGGTCAAAAAGGTCCTGGCAGGTATTCAAACTTTCTTATATGATACCTGCTTTAGCTGAGTGAGCCATCAGGATGCTCTAAGAAAGATTTGACTAAGACTCTGCCTGCCATCGAGCTCTCCCAAAGTCAAAATACATTTCCAAATAAATTAGGAAAGAGGTCAAGGAGCTGCACACTGTGTTTACGGCCTCAAGTGGCTGCAGCATAGGTGTGTTTAAATGAAATTTATGTGTTGAAATAAATTCCAGCTTTGACCTTTGACACTGCACTGTGCTACAGCAGGTCAGACACGGCTTTACAGCGAAAGTCAAAGTACACAAATAAAGGAGCCAGAGTGGAAGTCATAAAGTAGATAAGAGTTGTTTTAATGCGAGGCAGCACTATGAGTGTGTGTCTGTGTGCATGTGTGTGAGAGAGAAACTGCTAGTTCAACACAGCAGAACTGATGAGCACAGATACCACAAATGATTAACTTGATGTTGTCCTCCAAGTTTGACTAGAATTGGGCCAGAGGATAATCAAGTATGTCTTTCTGTGTGTGTGTGTGTGTGTGTGTGTGTGTGTGTGTGTGTTTGAGTTGACTACAATCAAGTCAAGTTTGCGTTTATTGTCATGCAGAACATATACATGAGGTGCACAGCCAAATGAAATACAACCAAGATACATTAGCAAAACAAGAAAAAGAAATATCCCCCCCACTGTCCCCTCCCAAACCTCAGATATATTATAATCCGTCTAAACACACACAAACAGACACAACCTTTATATTTACTGTAAATCCCGCGGACACACCCCTTATGTCTTTGTTTTAGAAGCTTTCATTGATTGACAGCCAGCTTATGTGCCACTCTACTGAGATTGCTTCACACTGATGGTTTGTCATACATAGTCAGCATGATCCCACATAGAACTGAAAATTGTAACAACTCTAAGAGGCAGCACGGTCATGGAGGGGTTAGCACTGCAGTCTCACAGCAAGACGGTCCCCGGTTCGACTCCCCCTTGTCTGCCTTTCTGTTTTGCATTTGCATGTTTGCATGCTGGTTTCCTCCAGGTACTTTGGTCTCTCTAAATTGCCCATAGGTGTGAATGTGATTGTGAATGGTTGTCTGTCAGTGTATGTCTCCCTGAGATACTGAAGGTGGAAACCTTTCCAGGATGTACTCCGCCTCTTGCCCAATGACTGCTGGGATTGGTTCCAGCACATGACAAGCAATTGAGATAATAGATATATGGACCACTTTACGGCCAAAGAGTAATGTAAATCATATGAGCAAGACTGCCAGTTGTTGGTCCATCAGATGGCACAGCAGCTACACGACAAGCATTTTTATTCTTTGCTAGAGGTGCCATCTAAGAATTACATTAAAAATCTAAATGATTGTTAAACACAGTATTTAAACCCATCACAGTGGTCACCGACTGGACTTTGGCTGCAACAGAATGCAAACGATTTCAAGCACATTAAATCAAACCTCAAATCATTGCCTGCAATAAGTCAATGATCAGTGTTGGTTTGTGTGTCTGTTTCAGCTAAAGGTCTTTTTCACTATGTGAACTAACCAATCATGGAGTTTCTTGTTACATGTACTGGTATATTGTGCCTTATGTTGTCACATAAAAATGTTTTGCATTTATAGACATAAGGCACTTAACCTTCAAATGTTTTGACCCCATATCATACACGAAACCTTTCTTATATGCTGTTTGCTTGCTTGCTAAATATATTAACTGTGTTGAAAATTGTGTTATGTAAAGGTTATTCAATGGCAGAATGAAACCATACCAAACCAAACACCATTTACAAGGTGACACCAGGACAGATGTTGGCAAGAGCAGTTGTGTGACAGACAAAACACAAATCCTGCACTTCATGCACAGCCAGTTTGGGCTCAAAATATCGTACCTGTCCTTATTTCATAAAATAACACATAATGTTTAACAGTGTTGCAAGACTGAAATAAATTTCCGTATTTATTTAACCAGGCTAGTTTTTATTCCTTCCATTCTTTGTTGCTATGCTAAGATAATAGCGCACACACACAAACACGCAGTTGGTACATATATATATACATATATTCAATTTCACAACTTGCTAGAAAACGGTGCAAAGAACAGAGAGGGATTGCAGCATCTAGGAGAAATTGAAGCAAAGCTAAAAGAGACAGGGAAAGAAGATTTACTGCAAAATAATATTTCTCAGATCACAGCTACGTTACAAGAGCGGTTTAACTTTCTTTTACTGTATCAAAATCTCCAGAAAATGCTGCATGATAAAATGAAAAAAAAAATCTCAATTTACGACGCACTCCTGACCAAGACCAGACCCTGCGTCCCACCTCTTTATCTGATGACATCAGTGATATGGAGGATCCCTCCCAGTGCCTCCAGGCCCAGATAGCATTGATAGCCCACTGCATACTGATGTTAATGCTAATGGTGAATACCAGGGCTGGTTGGTGCCTGACAGCTGATAACAGATTGGAGAGGAGGAGGGGTAATGTTGGGGTGAATGATAATCATTAGGGCGAGGTGAGGTCAGGAGGGTGCGTGTGTGTGTGGAGGGAAAGTGAGGTGGAAAAAAGGTCAGGAGAAATGTGTGAGGTGTGGTCGTTCGCTCATTAGTTTACTTCACAGCAGGGACACATTATGGAAACATCAGCTCACATTTGCATTTAAATTTCTGACAGTTTAGAAAAATGCTCCTGTCCTCAAAATGACCATATGATGTCAACAAAGGTTTATGAGTTTGTTTAGATCCTTCATGCAAACTAGACGTTGAACTACTATACTTAACTTTTCAATGAGTAGTTTATGCTTTTTAAAGTGGCTACCACTGAAAGTGGGGTGAGCAAGTGAGAACCTGGAGTAGATTTTTAACACAAGAGATCAATAAGCATATCCATCCACAAGTCCAGCCTGGTTGGCATTAAACTGGTTGTTTGCAACAAATAAGTTTAGTTTTGTTAAGTAGAAAACGCCCCCAGAACCCTCTTAACTTTCTTATGCGTTCTGGCTTCAAAAGTGTCTGATCAGTACTTCAGAAACAAAACTCTATTTAAGTAATATTCAATCGAGCTCAGAACTGGAATGAAGTGTTCCTAACTGAGCAAGACACACGTAGAATGAAAATACAGTACAGACTTTATTCTATGAGGGTCCGGAGCCTAATGATTAAACCAAATGACATCAGGAGTCATGGGGCCAACCTGTGTAGAAGGGACAATGTGAATTTAGACCCATGTTTTTGAAAAATAAGCCATTGAGAAGCACAGGAACAACATGGTGAAAAGTTGTGTCATGACTTGCAACCTGTAACAAAAACTTTTGTGGCCATGAAGCACAGTCTGGTGATGTTGCCCAATGACCTTAAAGCCAACATCTCCCACGCTGGTTGGACGCCAAAGCTCCTATTGTTGTGTGTTTGTGTTAATCATTGCCTACGATGTTCGCAACACAATAGTACAAGCTGGGTGTACAGGCTTTGTGATGCAGGGGAACGCTGCAGCCAAAACACAGAGCTGAAAGAGAGGCAGAGCACAGGGTTGGGGGGGGAACGACAAAGAATGTAGGGAGGAGGGTCCCACAGCAAGAAATTTACTATTAGAAACATGTTATCTGATGCACTGATGGTTGTCCCAGTCCAAACGTTGTTCAAACACGAAAAAAAATCAATATCAAAATCATTTCTCTAAAAGTTGAGATACTTACTGAGATGTGGCTACTCAGTGGAGAGTTTTGTCCCATTGGCCCATACACATACATGCACACACACACCTATACACACCCAGCTGTTTACACCAAGATAGATATCAGTGACATCCACTGTTTTCCCTTGTCTCTTCTCCCTTTCTTCTTTGATTCTCCACTCACATCCAGCGGGGGAGTCCCAATCCCCCTTTACACACACAGAAGGTTGAACCCTATCTGAACCCTGCTGCTTTAATTAATCTCACTGACTTTGTTAATTATTTGTTTGGCTGGCTGACTGCCTGTGTGTGTGTGTCTGCACAAACATGTCCCTCTTTGAAGTATTTGGGACATATGCCACAACTCAAATTCTCCCACTGGTTTGGCACTGATAACCTCGAGCAGAGGAGGATTTGCTCTGTAATCTTCTCTTCTACAACGTTGCATTTTTCTTGTTTTTTATCTGCAGCGGAATTTCACTTTTTCGTGCTTTGTCAACTGCACAATCCTTCGAACATGTATTTGAGCTTAAGTCTGCTTCTATGCTGAAGCAGTTTGACGGGGCTGTTAGCCGAATCATCAACACGCAACAGCAAAAAGAGGAGAGACAATGAGATGATTGAGAGCATGTTTATGAATGGAACTGACTCAGTTTACGTGTGTGTTGAAGTTATTTGGACAAAGAGTGTGTGTCAGATGAAGGACAGTATAGGAAAATTACATACTGATCATACATAGATGTCCATCTGGGCATGTTTTCAACTGCATGTGCAGCTTTGTCTCTTTTGTTTGCTGGTGTAACTTTCTAGTTTTGGTGTTAACATGTCATTTAATGGCTCTTATACTCTGTGTTCAGCACCGTAGCATAGTTGTAGATACCCACTTCATACTAGTGGTGATTATCATCACCAAATGCATGTCATGTTTACTGCAGCCACTACGGTGCCACTTCCCCAGATGTCACGCTTATAATTATGCCAGTAGGTAAAAGTTGATCTACAAAATCATGACTGTGACCTGACTGATTCCATTGACAAATAATGGTAAGATAATGCTTGAATCAGCGGGATAATAACACTCCCATTGTGGCTCTGTGCTCCCCTGCCGTTCCTTCTATCACCAACACATATTAGGCATTTTTGTTTGTGTCCAAACAAGGTTTGGATGGAATGATATGAAATTTAGTCAACACTTCATTTTTCAAAGGTTAATGAATTTGTGTTTTTCCTTTTTCCAGGATTTTTGTAGGTGATATGAATTATTGTTCTTCCTTCTTCATTAGGCACCTGCACTGGAGCTGATTGATGAAATCCTCAAACGTCTCCACTATAACTACCGGCTCTTTAAAACATGCACTGGAATCCTGAAATTCTCCAGAGAGGTGGTATATGTGTGTTTGTCCAAGTAAGATGCTCCTAAGCAGGAAGGTACGGCAGCATCACATGGTTTCATGATCTCACAGCATGTTTTTTTTTTTTTTCCTTTTAGGTCTAAATTTTAACACACTATGGTCAATCAGTTAACAAGTCAAATCTCCTCAGAGAAACATTGTATTGTTCTGCTAGAGCCCTCTTTACAACTATAGATCAAGTCTTGCTTTCTAGTTGTTCTTTAACAGACATGTTCAACAATGTACACACAGTTCCATTCATAGTACATATAGGAACGTGGACATTAAAACATAATAGGAACTTTGGACAGCAAGAAAAAACTCCTTTGTTTTGTGCATTTATCTGAACTTGAAAAGGTTAAGAAAAAACAATATGTGTAGCTGCTGGATGTCGAAATAAATGTTACAAATCCTCAATACATTAAACACTAGCTAGCTGACTTGTCTAAGACACGAGCTAATGGCACTGTGGACTGTCCACGTGGACGCACCTTTTTGTTAATAATGAAGTCACTGGTAGCTTTGGTTGCATATTTTCGCTTTTCTACTACAGATATATGTTTATTGACAGGTGTGTTGTTACAAATATTTGGATGGCATAAAACCCGGAATGTACGTGCAGGGACATGTTTGGTTAACCTCAGCACGAGGCTTGAGTGAACGCAGACTCCCGGCTGCAGTATTGTGGAGGAAATCCGGTAATGTGTTACATATGGGGGGTATTATTCATGATTACAGTTCAATAAACAGAAAGAGATGATGGAAACAGATCTGTGGTCTAACTCTTCCTCCTGTCTGTGCTTCACTGGGAATCTTCTGCCTTCTCTCAAGACTGTTTACATTGTTACATGGGCTCGTAGTGTCTCCTGAAACACTGTACTAGAAATCTGATGGAGCCTCATGTTGTACACGATACTGCAAAACATTTGGGCAACTGTTGATTTTCCTACATTTTTATTTACACTGCCCTTCACTACAGCTGGATTTCTTTGTCTGCCTCGTCTGTCTCTATTATTTTTACCAATCAGCCAAAAGGACAGAAAAAAAAATAAAAAAATCAGCAGTATGAAGTCACATGCCATTGGTATTTCCACTTGCATGTGACTTCATAATGCTTAAGCTTTGGGATTTCTCTTCATTCTCAAACATTTATTGTCACAAGTACAAAGAAAGTTTTTTTAGGATCACTTTTGCTACTAAAGCTCTACCTGCCAAATTTTACTGGACAGATAAATCCAACCCAACAGAGTCTTTCAAGCAATATCCAAACATTATGAAATAAAAAATCTTTTGAATCACAATCAAAACATTACTTTTCTCATGTCCCTCATTTTCAGGTTGCATGCAGTCTGCATGCATAAAGAACAAAAGTCTGTCCTTTTTTGCTACTAACTCTCTGACTGGATGAGGACCCCATGTGGACACAACAGGTCTCCTTTGAAAGCCCTCAGAATTCCTCTGCTCCTGCAGCCTGCTGCTATGAAGACACCAGAGGGTTTAAAAGCCTGGTGTCACAGTAGCTTTTGCTAGTGGACCCACCCTCTCGATTGGAGCGGGAAGCGAGACAGCACTCTATAATGTTGAGCCCTTAGTCTGGGGCAAATACCTGTAAAGGAAGTAGCTGGACCCTACCCAACCCCTCGAAAGAACAAAATCTCATACAGCACCACGCTTTTCTTCTAGTTCATTTTACAGTTATCTTCACTCTGTATTACTGCCCCCATGCTCAGTTAAGGGTCTCATGTTGTTCTTAGTTTTTTTCACACCTTGCTCCTCTCCCGTATACCTTCCCCTCTCCCACCATCTCTCTCCCACTAGGGGCCTCCTTATGTTTGGTGACATGTTTAGAGACTCCATCCTTGGTCTATGAATGTGACTGATGAGATTGTTGTCAAAAAGTCAAGGATGATTTATTCTACCAATACGCTTTGACATTATGCCCCTTGTCAGGTACTTATCAATGATTTATTACTCCAGTTTCATTTGTAAAGCACCAATGTGCTTCTCTATTTACAGCTACATGTAAACCAACTAACCTAAAATATAATTTTTTTCCTTATGACATAATCTACTCCATCACTTCTTCCTCATATCACAGATCTTATTTACTTACTTCCATCTTCCCCTCCCTCTCTGTCCGGTCTTCTTCTTCTCCTCTCATCTCCTTCCCCCAAAAGGAGGCCACCCCTCCAGGGTAGATTTCTCCCAGTAATCCCTTGGATCAAGCCACCCACCCCCTTCAACCCCTTCCACCTCTGCTTATTAGATCAGGCCCTCTGTCAAAAGGCAGGGATCTGGGGCGTCATTGTTTGGCCCCTGATTAAGAGCTGCTCACACTGGAGGATCAGGCCTTTAGTGGAATGAGTTGGGGGTGAAAAAGAGAGAGGATCATTCTTTCTTTTTGTCTGGGGGGGTCTTATAGGCCACATTGTTGCAGGGTTCATAGAAGGCTTCTTTTAAGGTAGGCTGGATTTTGGAGACAATGGGGTGTTAAACGATGAGGGATTTAAATCTTAAGCTCAAACTTTTAAGGCCTGTGGCCGTTCATTTGTCCACTGCAAAGGGATGTGCCAGTCCATCTTCAGGTGTGAAGTGAGCTGCTTTGGCAAACCCTGTAGGTAGCGTCTCAGTATAAAGTGACTGGACACATCAAAACATCTCAATGAAATACATCAGTTCTCGGTATGCTGCCACAAAGACACATGGTCGGATCCCATGGATCCCATCCCAAGAGTGGAGACATTATTCAGACTTCATTAAAAATGTATATTAAAAGAAATCCTATGATTCCCCTATATATTCTTAGAATGTCTTTTAGAATACTTTTTTTTTTTGTCCTTTCAGCCTTATCCTGTGAGTTCAGGGTCGCCACAGTGGATCATTGCCCGCATGTTGATTTGGCACAGTTTTTAATGCCAGATGCCCTTCCTGATGCAACCCTCCCCAATTTCGATCGGGATTGGACAAGCACTGTACAGCTGGGGATGGGAATGGCCTGTTGGGGGTTCAGTGTCTTGCCCAGAGACACTTTGACATATTGCCGAGATCAGAAATGGAACCACTGACCCTGTGGTCTGTGGACGACTGCCTCACACACTCAGCTACAGCCGCCCAATTAGGAAAATATAGCAAATATGTACACAGCATTACAAAAACACAAAAAAGTTTTTATTATTCCCCTAAACAATAAAAGTTGAAGACAACAAACAGAGACCTGGACAGAAAAAGACAAAAAAGACAGGGTGGGTCTGAGGATGTCTGGGAGGTGCTGAAGGAAGCCTGGAAGAATTCAAGATGTGCTAAGTGCAAGAAGAGATAACACTAAATACTGACTTTTGCCTGAAAAAAGAGAAAATCCAAAACACATGTCCTATATTTTCTTGTTAGATCTTAGATCTAGGCATAAATATGGATTCTGGAGACACAGGGGAACATTTTTCATGTTTTTTTCTGACATTCCTTTAACAAAGAGAGACGATGCTACAGCAAACCTGTCTCCATTAGGCTTATACACATAAACATGGTTTAAATGTGTGGTATATGAACAAAAAAGGATTTGATTATTTTTAAAGTAAGAGTTGAAATAGACACACGGATGCCTTTTAAGAATATAACGCTCCCATAATGATGTATTTTATCAACACAATGAAGAAATGCAAAATGTTTATTTACCCAATATATATAACATTTTTGCTCACAGCAACTGTCTGGATGGTTCTGGGGTCCAGGGTTTTGCCGCAGTCTGGGAGAGCGGGCGCGAGCCTCCAACCCTGTGGCTGGTGTGTGGCCACTCTACCAACTGAGCCACTGCTGCCCTTTTTGCTCACAGCAACGAAAATATGATTTTCATGGGTGCATTTTAGCACTTGACCAAAACTAGGCCAAAACTATCACAAATTCTAAATAGATGGAACTTGAACAACTCATAAGAGCAGGTGGCAACTGTAGACAGAAGCACTCTGGTAATGCATTTACCTGATAGACTGCAGGTAAGTAGGAGGGAGGGTCAGGTCAGGTGGCTTGGCTGGCAGGAGGCAGTGAGTAGGGTCTGGAATGACAAATAATTTGTGTGAGAACTGTGGGAGTGTGTGGGTCTGACAGTGGCCTTTTGAAACAATGTGACAATCATGAACACAGTACAATGTTTTTGTGTGCAGGTTTCACATTAAGACAGAGGTAAAAACCTGTGACCCTGTTCGAGGCCTCACTCATTATAAGGAGCCTGATTGTAAAGAATGACGTTAGCTTGAAGGTAGTGAGATTCAGCATTCCTGATGAAGTGAGAGATCATGTGGGAAAAGCAAACTGAGATGTTAATCTCAACAGACCATCCTCCTCCAGGGGGATTTTCTTAATCCCGCAGTCTCTGTGGCATCAGCTAATTCATTCTCTGACATGAAGCAAGGCCTCTCAACCACTGTGGGATACACAAAGGGTTACTTAAAACTGGTAAAGCTGGATTGTGAAATGTCCCCGAGCCACAATTAAAGAGTGAAAGTAGGAATTATTTTGATGTAATGTGTAATGTGATAAAAGCCTGTGGGGAAGAGGATAAAAGATGATCAAATTAGCAGTTAACACCAGCACCAACTTAACGCAGCTGTGATATGATAGTAACACAGTGATATCGGTTAGATAATACAGTAAATCTGGATTAATGTAAATGTTGCAGAATCAGCAATATGACGGTCACAGACTTTCCCCAATGGTGATAGTCTACCTGCTACATAGATACATTACAAAATGTAAACATGCTAAGTGGCTTTTGTTTAAAAAAAAAATCAACCACTTTTGTCAGAGTAACCATATGACCGACGTAACCAACCAGGACCATTTTACATTGTGGCCATAAAAACTAATTAGATGCCTGGTTTATATATCCAGTTCCTTTGTCCTGCAAAATGGTCTAAAACTGGGGCACTAATTTAGGACAAATCAAAATGGAAATCAGTTCACATAGAGGCTTTTGTCTTGTGTTTTTAGTTATTTATTGTTGGTACAACAGGCAGTAAAAACAGCTCAGTTAAAATGTCATGTAATCTTAGTTACATTTTGATAATAAAACAATTTAACTGCTTTTCATTGACAATGTGTTGCTACTGTCAGCAGCAGGTGTGAGCTTGAATCAGAGACAACAAATCATGGTTCATGAAAGCACAACAAGCCTGCTAACCACCTGGCTCACTCACACACTCACACACACACACACACACACATAGACCTTTCTCTGACTGTGTGGATGTTTGGGTTCTGCTGCTCAGTCAAGGGTTGAATGCAACAAAAAACACCTGTGAGAGTATCAAGACGTCCATCAGGAACTAGTTTCAGACTAAGCTCATTTTCAACTCTTGGTCTCTTATGGGGGATGATTTTTTTTTTTTTACATTAACCAACAAAAAATACTTTTATCTTAAAGTGTACAGCGACAGAGATCACTTTGTGTGTATTCAGCACCTCAGAGATCATGTCCTTTACTTACTGGGAACAGAAAACAGGTAATTCTCAAAGCATTTCTAACAGATTATCAATTAAACTGAAAAGAGTTGCTTTGGATCTTTTAGGGCTGTGAAATCTGGCACATCTTAACAAATTGTAGCTGAAATTTAGGTACAAACATTTATGTTACTCAAAGGATGAATCCTAATCCCTGCGGTGAATATTTTTTCTTGATAGCTTTTCCAACGGAACAAGAGATTGATATTGTTATTGTATGCTGTCATCAACTGTCATCACACTTTATTGAGATTCACAACTGTTTTATTTATCACCCCAGTTAAAAGTTTGATCAGTTTCATTGCTCTCATAAATTAGTTTTTCAGCAGCAGCAGTAGTTTTCAACAGTCACGTGTCTGTTTTTTTGACAGCGTGCAGCCTGCATTAGCTTGTTTGTCTGTGCCACTGACTTCTGTTGTTGTCCAAAAACTATGTTGTTGTCCTGAAACACTGGATGACATATTTTTTCATACCAAAACGTTTGGTGGATATAATTATTGTCCAAACTGATGTGAGTGGCCAAAACCATCACGTGCATGTCCAGTTGATTGGCAGCCGAACAAGGAAATGCCGATTCTGAGCATCTGGGGTAATATTTGTTAAAAATATATTGGTTGTGTTTAAGGTTTCCTATGACATTGTGAGGACTCATCACAACATTTTAATCAGCATTCAGCCGTACAGTATAACCAAGGTCGCCTGCAGTTTGCCATGTGATCCAGATTTAAAATCATATCTTTCCCATCGCTAACAAAAGAATCCCAGCTCTTCCCTCCACACCACTGTCATAAATATCTCAGTTCAGGGGTTGACAGCTCAAGCTTGATTCCTTTTCACGCATGTACATATTTGAATTGGATCCCTGTCAAAAAAATTATAATGGTCCCTCTAGGATTTCAAACCCCCCTCCCTCCTTAGAGGCGTCTGCTGTTAATACTGCTTGGATGATTTTCCGGAGTCGGGGTGTCCACATCTGTGCCTGATTAGCACAACAATAGGTCCCAGCACCCCCAACTTAATGAGAAGGCATCTTCAGCCTAGGCTTGAGGGCCGCACTGACAAAGACGCTATACAACCACTACACAAGTGTTTTCCTCCAGATCCGCTAGGCAGAAAATTTCCACCTCTGCAAAAAGGATAAAATAAAAAAAAAAAAACAATATATGAGGAAAGTAGTGACTCTCGTATCGAGTAAATGGTCCTTTGTGCTCCAACCTGCAAAAGAATGTAAACTGGAAAATAAAGCGAGGGTGGACGTGGAAGAAAATTAGAGGGAAAAACGGGCTCTACAATCTACGACCTTCGATCTATTCATTTAAACAACAGCTTGTGATGCTCTGTTTTTATAAAGTCAAATTACCAGAAAACTTTCCCATCTGTGGAGCCTGTTGTTAAAGTCGCCTCCCCAAGAGTCTGAGAAGTCTTTTGTGTAAATGTAAAGTAAAATTATACCGAAGATGCAGGCTCACAGGTATGCAGATATATACAGCATATGTTGCTGTCAGAATACTTTGATGAATAGACGTAGACCCCTCTCTATGATGGCTGGACTTTCAATCCACCTTTGATCAGGGCCAGTCAAATTAGATTTACTGTCTTTTGATATGTTCAAACCCCACTTCGTACAGTGTGGACTAATCCTCTCCAAACCCCTAATGTTAGAGACTAAAACTGTCCCATGTGTCTTTGTCAAGTTGACATTCTGTCTATTCATTTGCAGGCTCTTTGTAATTTAATTATTTTAAATGTGCTCTTTTCTAAAACAAAAAACTCTTACAGCTTAAAATTACCTCAGTCCCAACAAATAAATAAAAAGACGTTTTTACAGGGAACACGATGGTTTCTGGGGATTGATAGTGCACTAAAATGGCACAGTTCAGAAAAATACTACATCATTAAGTTTTTGTTATGCTTACTGTGATGAATGGCCTAAAGCAAATCCTTCTTAAGACAGATGATAAACTTAACATCTGCAATGGTACCAACTTTGAGCAGAAAAATCACGAAACGGACCCAAGGCACTAATTATAAAAAAAAAAATAATAATAATAATGCAAGCATTTAAGAGTTCTATCCCTTCTAAAGCTTTAAGGCTTAAAGCAACACAGTGGGAAAGAATACAGCCTTTCTCACACAGTCATGCAGTTTACCTTTATATTTTGGATTCACACAGAAATACACTGTCTGATTTGGTTTACAGGAAATGTAAGATGCAAGCAACAGACAAGCTCAATGTCAAGCAACTGATCCACTAAGCAGAGTTTACCCAGCCTGCTTCCTTCCCTGGTGGTAAATGGTCAATTAATCTAAATCTCTGGTTTTATTGGTCTCTGTTAGCTTAATGAGTGTAGACTGCTCCTCCCTCTTTGGGCTGTAAAATGAAAAAATGTTGTTAGGAAAAAAAAAAACTTGCTGATTGGCACTGGCGCCCTGTGTGGCCTTGAAGGAGTGAAGTGAGGTGGGGGCGTTGGTTTCTCTGTCAGAGGGGAGTTTTATGAGCCCTTGTAATCACTAGGCGTTAAACTCAACAATTAGGAGCTGCTATTTTGTCACCAGTTTATGGCAAGAGGTGAGCTAGCTGCTCTGGTCAGGCTGGGGGAGTGGGGTCTGAGTGGGAGAGTAATGGGTGCGAAGAAAACAAAACCCTGCATTTTGTGGGGCATTGAATTGAAATAGTTTTGCTCACCGGTTTGAACAATTTATGCCACGTGTGATACTGGAGTGCAGTTTATTTATACACATTGTTTCCTAGTTTTTTAAATAGTCTGGTTTTGTTTAACTTTATTTAGAATTTTAAAAGACAGAACAGATAATCACTGTACTTTACTAAAAAATGTATTACACACAGAAAAAAAAAAAGGTTCTTAAACGGTTCTTCAGAAGCCTGCATGGTTCTTTGAAAATCCATGCAGGCTTAACGAACCATTTTTGTTGGTCAGTGGTTCTTTGGCTCCTACAAATGGTTCTTTGAAGAAGTAAAGGTTCTTCATTCTTAGCTATTTGGGTTATTTGATGGTGGAAACTGGTATAAACATTCATTGAACGTTTAATACTTTATCTAGCTACCTAAAAGTGGAATTTAACACTAAAAATAAAAAAAAAACCTCCTTGGAAAAAAATCCTTAGGCCATAGGCCATCCAGCAGTATTTAAAGTAATAATCAGCTTATCTCTATCATTACCAGCTGACATATTAATGAATCAATAATGGTATTCGAATAAAATAGCATTCATTTATGTGATGTCTAATGTCACAAAAGTAGTTTGAGCTAATAATATTGTACTTTTACTTAAGTAGCAATGCAGGTGTTTTCCTTATAGTATTTATATACTGTGGTATTGCTACTTTTATTAAAGTAAATGATCTGAGCGCCTCTCCAGCCATTAATTCATTATTAAGTGTACTGCCAGAGAGAGAGGGGGATTACGTCATACCCAGGCTGCGCACGCGAAAAAAAAAAAAAGAAGAGTTGCGCACACGCAGAATGTCAGCGAGCTACGAGAACTTTCTTCCAAATTAAATTTCTTGGTGACGGCAGTTACTGTCATCGGTATTTGTACTGCGGTTTTTCCACTGGTCGTCTTCATCTTTGGATTCCGAGATTGATGAGGTAAAGTATTTTCACACAAACGTTTTTACGTGTTGGTGTTTGTTAGCGTTCCGTCTAATACGTTTGCTAAGCTAACTGTAGTGTTAGCTGCTAAATGCTGCATTTAGTGTTAGCGAGACTGACACAAGTAACTTTAGCGTTACATATTTGGAAAGTAACGTTAATGTCAACACATCAAATGGCACTTAATGCTTTTTTTGTAATAACTATATTTCAAAGACTGTCGCTGTGTTGTTTGCTTATAGGTGACCTGTTGTCAATATTGGAAAAAATCGCACCGGGAGCCTTTTTTTCCATCAGTAACGCTACTACAGAGAGCGGGGCCGCGTTGTGTTTATTCAGGTGACTCGTAGGAAAATTGTTTTGTAGTAATTGTTTTTATCACCTAATTTTTTACCCCGAACGCCTTTCCTGAAGTAACCGTCCCTAATTTCTTCTGAGCTTGGACCGGCTCTGCACAGCTGGGGAGTGGAATGGGCTGTTAGGGGTTTAGTGTCTTGCCCAGAGACACTTCAACATATAGCTGGGACCGGGGATCGAACCACTGACCCTGTGGTCCGACAGTACTAGGGTGAACAAACACAAAGGCATTACATGATTGAGTTTTTGTATAAATATTAATTGATGTTTGAAATTATGTATTTTTTAATTTTTGGTACTATTTTGCTACTGCATGATATTATGGTAGAATCCTAATATATTATTTTTATTTTAGGTTCTTGAAGAGGCATCAACTTTGCCTAAAACGGCTGCGGACAAAACAGTCAGAGGATTCAGTAAGCTGGCAAACAAGCTTGTGTCCATAGCACCAAACAGTGAACTCAAACGTCTCTGCCTACAGTCAGTTGACAACAGCCAAACAGACACAGAAAGAAATGGTAAGCAAACATGTTAATAACATCCTAGAATGATTTTTCAGCTTCATCCCAAATGCCACTTTTTACGGCTCTGACACGAACATCTGATAGGAAATGTCTTTTAATTTGCCAGCCCCAAGGCCTAATACATGTATTAGGGAGAAGGCTGGCAATACAAATACCTTCTTTAAGTATGACTTGCTCTCTGACATGAAAATTGCATTTTTATCTACACCAGTTTTTCACTAGATGGAAGTAATGTAGTTCTGCAACAAATAAACATTTCAATTCAGTAAAAAAACATTTCCAAAATAGAGAAATGCAGATGTTAAGAAAATATTGACCGTTTTGCCTAAAAACAAACTACAGCATTTAACTGAACATCAAAATTGTTGCAGACTTATTTTCCATCAGTCAAACTACTAAATAATCTAAGCTCTTCTTCAAGCTAAGAGTTTCAACAAAAGATAGATAAAACAAAAAATAAACTGTGTCTTTAACCTGTAGATATCTGGTAAAGCTGCACTATGTAAAATCAACACTTTCTCATCCAGCATCAGATATTTACACTTCCTAAGGCGTCAAATTGTGTCTATTTGCGGATGTTATGCGTATCGTATTGACCTTTTTACTTTATAGTCTACGTCATTGCTTTAAGCTTCAAATACTGAAGCATCTGGGTTTCTATTGAACCACACCGACGCAAACAGGTATCTTAAGCATCAGCATGTAACGCAGAAGGCTCTGGACAAAGTGATGCTTTTAGACGCCTCTTGTTCCTCTCTGTGCTCAGTCTTCTGATCTTATTGCCATTTGACATTCTGGGGTATTTGCTGTTAGGCCTATAAGGCAGTGAGCTCCATTAAATGCTTGCTTGTAATAAAATGTGAAAAAGTAATATTTGATTACTTCATTTAATGTCTGCTAAAAGTAGCTGGGGTCTTAATAATTTCTAAAATCAGCATATTCTCAGTTGATGCATTAAAAATGCAGATTCCAGAGACAACTCCCCTAACTTTTCTAATCTAACCTTACAATGCCCTGCCTGACCTGCCTGAGCCCTACTCACCTGATCAGTCTTTCTCAGGTGACACACAAACTAACACACACACACACACACCAGTTACAAAGTCCATATACAGACAGATATTTACCCTCCATATAAAATGCCGTGGTGTTGCATTAGTGGGAGTGTGTTGTTTAAGTTATCAGACCCTGAAATACTGTTGGAAGTCCACTAGGAGGGATGGTTTTATGTGAATTTTTTAAAATTTATCCATAAAGGCTTTTTACAAACAGTTCCAGTTTTTTTCAATTGCATTCGTCAAAAATGAAGTCACATTAAAAACTCATCATACAGTCAGCAAAACAGAAGTCCATGTGGAGCAAACTGTGAATCCCTTTTCCTTACTTTCAGACAAAGTGCAGTCAGTGACCACAGTTACCAAAATTCATGAACATCTTTCTCAGACAGAGACCATCCCATGCAAACACTATACTTTCGCAGCATATTTGCTAAATGCTAACATACTTTGTTCAAACCCATCTCATTGGTTCCTTCAACTCAGAGAGGCCAATTCCTTTTTTGGATGATCTCCAGAATCAACTAGTGCCAGTAGGGGAGAAAGGTCAAAGTGCAAGGAAGACAACATTTGTAGTTGTTTGGTTATAATGTGGCATTCCACCACTATGCTGCAGTCATTGACTGAGTGTCTTCTTCTTGCCTCCATACTCTCCCTTCCTGAACCCTATAGAAGAGCATTTCTCTGGTGGGGGTGGAAGGTTTATGACCACTCTCTATATGACCAGCTGTCCTTACTGGATGCTGTGAATGCAGGATGTGGAGATATTTCTCCTGAAGCCTGGCAGGGTTGAACTAGACATTCTAAAAGATTTATCCCAAGATGCATTGCCAGAAAAGACATTTGATGTTGAGAAGATTTGGTGTTGACAAAAACATGTGGCCAAATGCAAAAAAAGAGGGTGTGAGTGTTATACATAAAGTACTGTCAATCACTATGTAAAAAATATAAATGAATGATTATAAATCATCCATAAATGAATCGGAAGCAAAATGCTGCATTGTTGATTCATCCTTTCTATATACAACATTTATTTTTTTTTAATTTTTCTTTGTATTTTTTTGTCCTTTTTTTAGGCCACAGCGGATCATGGTCCGTGTGTTGATTTGGCACAGTTTTTACGTCAGATGCCCTTCTTGACACATACAAAACCACAAAACACTGATTTTTCTGAAAAAGCATAAAGATAAAATGTGTTTTATGTAATGCTCTCTGTTGTTGTTAGTTTTAGTCCAGTGTGCTAAGAGTGACAGTATTTGGTTCCTGAATAAGACTTGTTGCCAGCGTTGTAGATGAATGAGCTTGTTTTGTGTGATTTGTTTTGTTGGTGAGTATTGGAGCTGAGAGGAACTGTTTAGCTGAGATGCATGTCTGTAATGCAGACTGTGTGATGAGTTTTGAAATTGAAAAAAACTATAAATGCAAGAAATCCCCACCAGTCTTACATTTCATCCTGATTGCCATTATCTGGGAAGTCAGGTGACTAACAGCATACAACATTAATAGAGTTCTACTACTTACAGCGTATATGGCATATGGCAATTGGTTGTATGTGTTTTAAGACGTATTAGACACCAAAATACAGCACAGTGGTTTGTAGGAGTCACAGACAGGTCCCCATACAATGTGGATTGTGTTCTGACACCTGTTGATCATGACCAGTAGTCTTCCAATCCTGACCCAAGTTGATGGGTATACTTGCTATCAGAAACAGAAAAATTATTATTATTATTATTATTATTATTATTATTATTATTATTATTATTATCTTGAACACTGTGTCAATGTTTTAAGTCATTTTGTATTTGTGTTTTGTTATTTTGTTTTGTTTTTAGCAAAGTGGACAAGACAGGAAAGAGAGACAGGTAGGGAGGGCTGTCAAGCTTAACCCTCAGGTCAAAGGGGCTATAGGTCAGTGTTTGCACATGAGTGCAACTCCACACTGTAGCCTATAGGTAGATGTCAGTAAGTGTTGGCGTGTGTGTGTGTGCGCATGTGTGTGCGTATGTATGTGTGTGTGTGTGTGTGTAAGTGAGTGTAGTTCTCTGATACCAGAGAAGCTTTCTGCTCATTCCTTCAAATAGAGTAAACACACACAGTTTACAGGAATTTTGCAATATCTGCATGTCAGGTGACAGTGTATTCTCACTTTGAATAGGCTGCAATAGGTGACCTGCAATTATAATGTCACTTTGATCAAAAGTTTTACAAATGACAATATTACCATTAATAACAGATACAACTCTTTCACAGCAAAATCTGGAAATAAAAAAAAGAAATCTGCGACACCTAATATTACCCACATACTGTACATGAAATACAGAGAAAATCAAAACACGGGCAATGTAATCAGACATCTGACAAATGTACTTAGCAAAGGACTTGATGGAGAGTTCAGTATGGAAGCACTTGGCCTGAGTGGTGAACCGTGTCGTTTCATGGTGCCACGTGTCTTTCCTGTGTTGGGTTTGTGGATGTGTGGCCTCTGTGGTAGTGCCGTGACGCAGATGCAGCCAAAAAAAACTTTAGACAGACGTGTGTTTGTGTTTTAAAATTTCTATCTGTAGGATCTGTAGGACTTTTTCTATAGTATTTGTATTTTAATAGGAACAACTTTGTGAATGTGAATGATTTTAATTGTCAAAGTATTTATTTTATTTCTATTAAGAACTGCAAACACTATTTCAGTTCTTAGCAGGATTAAATGAAGCATTCTAGCCCTATCCTGTGTAACTGCTGTGCATGGATCACTGTGTTCGTGCATTCATCAGGGCCACCCCTCTCTTTTTTCCCCAGGACTGTAGTCATTATGTCCATTAATTACCTGTGAAATGGCTCTCAAGCTGAGCTAGGACTGCTGCATTCAGGCTATCAGCAGGCGATTTGGGCTGGCATTGAGCCACCAGGCCAAATATCCAGGCCAAAGCACGCATACAGGTTTTGATTTTATATTTCAGCCCATTACAACATAACCCACATTGACTCATTGTGAATGCGAAAGGAAAAAGCCATGTTTTTACCAGGACAGTTCGGAATATGAATAGAAGGTAAAGACACGTAGAGAAGATTTTGACTATTTTGACTTTACTTTCTATAATTTGGTTCATGTTTTTATAACTCATCAATGTAACTGCTGTAATTTGGGGACACTGTCTTTGCCTGGCAGGACACAAAACAAAAGGAGTCAGGTGATTTGTTCGGTAAAACTCTTCATTTTAAAGCTACGATGGAGAATCTACTTTGAGTTTGTAGCGAGTGACCTTAGACATTGTCCAATCGTACTTTTACAGGTTGCCCTGGCCACACGCAGTCTGAGAAATGCAGCTGCCACTGATGTTATTTCTGTGTTAGTGAGAAGTCCAGTTTGATTTTGAGAAATTAATGGAATTATTGCTTAAGTGTTTTTGTGTTACAAATAGTTTTGCTTCAGAAATTGCTTGTTCTTGCACACATGTTGTATATATTTGTGTAAGTGATTTGTAGTTATTGGACCAGTGTGGTGCACACACAGGAATTTGTATCCAAAACTCAACTTCGTCGTGTGGTTAAAACCACTTTAATCAACTCAGTTATGAACAAACACACACACACACACACACACACCTGAAGTGTTTACTCGTTCATGTATGGTAGCCAACAGCAAATGTGTGTGATACACTTGAAGAAATACTGTGGCTGGACACGCAAACACACACAGAAAGAATTACAGTAAACTCAAAAAAGTTGCTGCAGCACATACACACAATTACTGCACAACCCAGTATACAGTCTGCTTAGAGAATGGATGATGTATGTGATTATTTTCAGTAACATTTCTCAAATATATTAATAAAAACTAAATAAAAAATGAAATTTCTTGCCAGCATTTAAAAAGAAAATGCTGGTAAGAAATAAAAATGGCATAAATTAAAAATGGCATAAATTACTTAATGTGATAATCTATGAGGGTATGAGTCTCTGACTACAGAGCCCAATTCATTTATGTTCTAGGGTCTCCAGACCAGACTGACCCAAAGTCTACTGCAAGAATTAAAATATTTACAGGAGAGTTCACACAGAACATGTGTGTGTCAGTGTTGAGAGAAGAAATCGCTCCTAGGCTGTCAGACAAAACACTCAGTGTCACTAACATTAGCAGCTTGTGGTTAGTAGTTAGCAACTGCACCTCAATAGACAGATGTAGTCAGTCTCAGCAACACCTTATACATTATGTCTTTTTAGGTAACTGTTGTTGCTGTTGAACTTACCATGTTTGTTTAAGGTGAGATGCACTGATCCAAACTACTACAACAATCACATTAAATTTAAAAAGGGAATAAAAATGTATTAAATACATAAAACAAGAATATTATCATGTTTTTAAAAGTGTTAACTGGAATCCATGTAATCTAACCTGGTAAGGTCTTCCAGGGTTGAGATCTAGAAATAAAGTAACAGTAATTGTACATATGTACAATTCTGAGATCACTGCAAATAAATCCAAAAAAACAGGTGTTCAGAGTTGAGGACCACTGAAGCTGTGCCTAGTTTGAGCGTAGTGGTGTAAAAACACCTCACGGGTCAGCCATCATATTCTTAAAAGGTAACTTTGGTCATTTTTCAAATTAATTATATAGTTTACAATAACAATCAAGATTCATTGTTGGCTTTTATCCTAAAAAGTTATCCTAAAGAAATCATGTGATATGATGAAAGCTGAAAAATTATGAAAGATGATCCATGACCTTTGACCTCTGCCTATGTTGTGCTGTGACTGATTTAGGTCTGGTGTTCATGAGCAGCTTATGTTGGTTTGTTGGTTATTTCCGTGGACACCTTGGGACTTGAAGAAAGGGTCAAAGTACTACAGTCTTAGGAAGATGAGGGTTGCGCAGGGATCGATGGAAAACAAGCAGGGCTGTGGCCCTCGAGGCCGGGAGGTAGACGGCCGTGATTTAGCCAATTTAGGTTGTTTTATGATGAACCCTAGTCTTTTGTTTGTCCTACCTTGCAGGTACAGTAGTAAATGGGTTTGGGTGAGCTGGAGCACCTGGGCCATGATGCTCCAGAGCAGCCACAAAAAACCCGCCGGACATATTTCAAGGGAGCTGCTGGTTCTGCTACATCTATTTTGCACTTTTGCTGGTCTCACCTCTACATCAAATCTGAAATGTATAATAGATAATTAATGTATATTTAAATATTGAAGTAAATCTGTGCTTTAAATGTAAATATGATGGCATGACCCTGAAATTATTGTGTTATGTTGCAAATTTCATAATGTCTACCTAACATTTTTTCTGAACTCGAAGAAGTATAATACATGCACATGGTGCCGTCACACCATCACTTTCTTGTGGAACCTGTACCAAAATGCATGTTTAACAGCAGTGTGACAGTGTTACAAGACTTTTCATCAAGGGTAATATTTTCTTCTTTTTAGTAAATACCTTACAGGAACCTGGCACCATGACATTAGTTTTCCTTGATTGATTTTAGTTTCAGCATAACTATTACGCCTGAGGTCAAAAATTCAGAAGAAGTTATTTTCCCCTGGCACCAGGTGTGTGTCGCTTTATTCTAGATTTTCCACATGTGCCTCCACCGACTTTATCAAATGTCAATACTTAGTAATACCATTAACTTTAGGGTTACTCTCTGGTGTTGCTGAGACTGACTACGTCTATCCAGTGAGGTGCAGTTGCTAACTACTAACCGCTAGCTGCTAATGTTAGTGATACTGAGTGTTATTGACTGACAGCCTAGAAGTGATTTCTTCTCTCAACACTGACATGTTCTGAACTCTCCTGTAAATATTTTAATCCCGTCTGTTTCTGTCTGGCCTGGCACCCTAGAAGTGAATTAATTGGCCTCTGAAGTCAGAGACCTGCAGCCACTGTGATTGGCTGCTTGAGTAGCCATTAGAGATGCACCATTATACTGAAAGTCAACAAGCAAAACTTTTGAACTTGCAAAACCTTTAAAATTGTAAAAGTTTTGAACTCACAACCAAAATATTTTAATCTGCAAAGGTATTTGACTTGCAAAAAAAATTCTCAAAACAATTTAAGTCGCAATGTTTTGCTCTCAAATATGTTTTTTTATGACACAATATTTAAGAGTTTCCCTCATAATAAACTTTTCAAAAATCAAATTAAACATACCAGTGACGGGCCAGTTCCTGCATGCAGTGCAGTGAGGCCCCCAGCAGCATGCATCCCCTCAGTGAAAGAGCAGCCAGGTGGAGAGGTCTATTCACTGCAAACTGACCTTGACAGACTTTGGTTGAATCCCGCTTCCTCTTGCTGCCTCCATCTTACCACCCAGGCGGTTCCTTCTCCCCCTCCTCCTCCTCCTCATTCTCATCCACCATCGTCATTTGCTTCTATTGAATGACATCTCCGATCAATGTGTTTTTTGTTCCTGGCTTGACAAGTTTCACTCTCTGTTTCCCTTGCTTCTCTGCCCGTCTTGTTTATCTCTTTTCTCGTTTTTCTTTTCTCAACCTATCACCATTTTCTCTCTCCCACAAAAGTGTGAAGATATTTGTTGTGCTCCACTGATTCCTGTCTGCATCCTCCTTCTGTTTCTCTAAATGTGTCCCTGTTTCCTGTCTCTCTTCATCTTCCTCTCCCTCTTCTAAAGGCTGAAGATGACTATTGCACACAAGTACTTCCTCTCACTTTACGTAAGTTCAATATCACATTTATTTACTTTGCTTTTCGATAGGATCATAGCAACTTTCTTAACACAGACATGAGAGAAATGTCTTGTTTGTCTTGTCTGTTTTGTTAGTTCTGATATTCCTTTTATTAGATTATTGCTTTTAAATTAAAATATTTAAAATTCTAATATTATTGGTATTAACCTCTAGACTTTATTATAGACCAAAGATTGGGGGATATTTATTTATAGTTAACTTAAGTTAACAAGAAATTCATTTTTTTTTGATTGCACTGGCCTAAAACGCTTTCACAATCAATGTATCACAAATTCTATTGCATTTATTTTTTTAAGGCCAAATTTTGAAACTCAGTTTACATTTGCCCTCTTGCACGATGGATGAGCCCACACTCACTATACTAACGTTTGGGATACACTACATAAATGTACTCCTACACATGCACTTTAGAAAATATGTTGGCAGACATGACATGACTAGACACTAGCAACAATGAGAAGAAGTGTGTAGTGTGTGACAGGAAGAAGTGAAGTAAATAAAACAGCTAAACAAGAAGTATGTAATAGGTTTAGATAATAGGACCCAGAAGCACATACACAAGGGGAAGGTTTAGGAAAGTTTATTGATAATAATGGAATTCGATGATTGGTGATCCGAAGACTGGGGAGTCTGATTGTAGGATGCCGTTTACTAAGCGCTAGAGGAGGGGAGACCGAGCAGGTGCAGTCGGAACAGGTAAGAGACTGGGGAGAGCAGAAACAAGCTCAGCAGAGCTGGGCAAATTCCAGATCCGAGGTCCTCTGACAGTGTCTAGACAGGGAGTTTAGAGGTCCACAGAGTAGATTGGGTCAGGTCCAAAGGAGGGCTGCAGGAAACAGGAACTAGATAGAAAACACTGGTGAAACAGGAGACAGGCTGGGTTAGAGCTCTGACAAGGTCCAGGTATAAGGATCCAGTAGCCAGTATCCAGACAGAGCAGAGGGTAAGGTTCAGAAAACTCAGGTTCAGATCCAGTAGGCCAACACAGAGCAGAGTCCACAATGCAAGAAACAGAGTCAATAATAAAATCAGAGTTCCGAGCCAGGCCAGAGAGAAACACAATGCAGAATCAAGATCAGTCAAGCAGAGTCCAGATAATCAGAAAGACTTATGATGCAAGGGGGTCAGACAGGTAATCGGGTTCAGGAACAGATTCCAGTCGTACCTGGTAAGCAGGTGAATCGAGCACAGGGGATGGAAAGTTGCTTCACAGGAGTTCCAGAGAGACAATCTGGCAGGGAACTGAGGCAAGAGCCGGGTTTAAATAGCCCGGGGAACCGGTGAAAACTATTAGGAGTGGTGTTTAGTGTAAAGTAACGGAACAGACAAGGCAGGATGTGGAAATAGGGAATACAAAATAAAAGTCAGAGACAAGAAGTAAAACCAAAGGGCCGGAACATGACAAAGTATCAAAGATGTAGAATTAACACAAATGGAATTCAGCCCAACTTTCACAGACTGGAGTGAAGATGAAATTTTCATCACATATTGAACCTCAGATGTGGAAAGTATTGACTCAGCAGCTACATGAGAGGTCCTCTGAGTGTCTCTTAGTTTTGTTTATTCCAAAACTAGCTAAAATCAAGGCTACTCTGAGGCTACTCATAGCTTTCGTGGTTGTGGAGAATGGAGCAATGCCAGTAACGTAAAGTATATTATCCCAATTTAACATTCTCAGACTGCAGGTCTTTTTCCAGAATGTCTAAAAGTAGAATGGGAGGCAGAGCTTTATAAAGCTTATAGTAAGAGTTTTTTGCCCAAATTAAGATGTTGACATGATATTGTCTGAGTCTACATAAAACAGTAAATGCAATCTGCAATGATGTGTGTGCAACCCAATAATCTCTTGTCACAAGCCAACTGAATGCTTATCTCATGCACTCTATGTTCAGTTTAATTTTTTTATCACTTCACCATGTAGACATCCCCAGTAGTTGTATGAATAGAAGCATGTGTGGAGAACTAACCTCACCTCCAGCCCACTTCACCAACCAAAGAATTATTTCACAGAAATGTAAGTCAAATTTCAACATTGTTAAGTTGATATAAACTAGTAGATTTAGGTTTATTTAAACTAACTAACTTGGTCTTGTGAAGTGTGTAATCCTACAACATAGTAAATGACATTCTCAGCATAACGCAGCCTTAGAATACATCTAGAGAAATTATAAAACACTGCTGTGTCAAAATGAAGCATTCAAATACCCAAACTGGCAATTCCCCTCCAAATAGGCATGTGCAGAAGAAAAAGATTCCAGCGTATCACAATAAACAAGAATAAGAGCTATTTTATTTTTACTCCATTTGGAGCAAGCAGAGTACAAGAGTTTTAAAATATTATGTTGGCCTTGTCACAGAACAAGCAGAGAATAGAATTGAATAGAACTAAAAATTAGATGATAGATGAGTGTAGAGTTAAATGTAGTGGTTAGCAGGACGATGAAAAGTAAATGTAGAAGATGTGAGGAGTAAAGTACTGAATCCAGATATCTGTCAACTGATACTAAAGGACAAAAACTGGAGCAAATAATAAAGTGAGGTAAACGGGAAGCAGAAGAAAGAAAAGAGAGAACAGAGAGAAAACAAACAAGGGCTGGTAGCTGTGTTCAAAAGCAGAAAATGACTCTCAAGTCTTTTTATTTTAAAGGTATTCGTGGCAAAGTAGATTTGCCAGTTGAATCAAACTGTTTTGCTGCGTGTTTTCACTGGTAACAAAGTCCATCCGTTCATCAAAAGAGAACTTTTACCTGTTCTAGGTGTGTAAAACAGCACAGACCTGGGTCAGATATTACACATTAAGACATGCTTTGTACTTTCTTAGTAGTAAAAGTAGCTATTGTTTCAGGAACCGTTTCAATAGATTATGTCACATGTTAATGTCCCAACTGCAGCTGATTAAGGTCGGCATGTTGTGTTTGTTGGTTTCTGCTGGGATCCTTCACCATTTCATTTGCAGTACAAACTTTCACACATACATGTATGAAACACTTCCCAGCTCTCACTGCATTTTTTTTCCCTTGGCTCTCATTCCCCTTATCACCATGTTACTCCTAGCTAACAGAGACGGTTCACATGTGATATATGGCTCTATAGGTTTGTACCAGCAGCACAAAACGACCAAGAAAAACATGGGTGATGTCCAGGGATCTTACTGACCTTGTTGTGGTAACACAGGATTAAGACACATATTATTTTAGGAGTTAGGTCCGGGGTTGGTGGCCGGGTCTACACAGCACGTAACTTTTCCACAGGAAAATGGAGCTTGAGTTCAGCATGAAACCGCTTTCATTGTTACGTTATGTTCTGTACATGACATGATGCTACGTAAAGAAATGTTTCCTGTTTGTGCCTAAACCCAAACAATTCGTTATATCTGCAAAGCTTTAACCCAGCTTTAAAGGGCAACCATACCAATTTTAACCAACAATGCTTTTACACTTTAAACTCGCTGACTTCCCTATTTAAACTTTCTCTCTTCCTCTGAAAAATATAGTGTGAGCACCAGAGATCTCGGTAATTACTCTTAAAAGAAGCAAGTCTTCATTTTGTATTACTTTGTGTGTACATATACAGTAATTACATGCACTTGTACTACATATAGTTAATATTATTGTAATATAAATATCGTAATAAAAAACAAAAACTGCATTTTGACATTGTGCATGAAACCGCAGTTAGTACTTTACATTGACATGTCGAGGTATTCGTTGTGTTTTTGGTGCTCATTGTGGCCTCTTGTTATTTTAAGAGTCTAAGTTGTGCCCCAGCAGCAGGCTGCTATCAGCTCTGCCTGTGGTCAGTGATTGTCTGCAGCTGCTAGAACAGGCCTGCTTATCAAAAAAGGCATGTGTTCCTGTGATGTGGCCTTAAGAGCCGGCTCCCAACAACCAGCCAAGTCGCCCTTTGAGTGGGCACCTTGATGACAGAGTGTGAAGGAGCGGATAAGGGGAGGGACATGGGGGAGGGAAAGTATTTGAAAATGATTACATTAAATATGAAGGTTTTTGACTCAAAATATACAATTTACTCAAACTCTGGGACAGTGTGAAGATACTGGACTTTCTCCGGAATAGATTTATCTTAGTATGAATGACAAACCCAACATATATTTGTTGATGAGGAATAAAAACATCCACCATTTGTTCTTTTGAGCTGTTTGATCACTGAAACAATTTGACCACTGGATCCGCTGCAAACATGTGGAGATGAAACCAAATGACCTGTTAGGTTTTTAGATGAGTCTTGTTCCACTGTCATTTCCATTGATAAATCTCAGCAAGCATCGTGAGAGATAAACCAGGAGAAGGTCTCACAGAGATAAGGTGTGGTATGTCCAACACACACACACACACACACACATACAAACACACACAGTTCTGAGCACTGATAACAGCACTCTGCTCTTTGATGTGACTCCTGGAGAGAGAAAAGACCGATTGAGAGGGAGAGAAGCTGAGAGACATTACAGGAATAGCTTCAGGGATGTTGTGCTACGTTACAGACGCCTTAATCTCTCTCTCTCTCTCTCGCTCTCTCTTTCTCTCTCTCTCTCTCTCTCTCTCTCACACACACACACTAACACACACATCCTTCACGCAATTCAATGCTTATCATACTGGCTTCATCTTCTTCCTTTCAGGTGAAAATGGAGTCTGTGTAAAACAAACAATCTGGCCTCTCCAAATGGCCAGAAATAAATCCATGATTTTGTCTATGTCAATAACGGCCAGTAATAATAAAATAAATATTAGTGTTCATGGAAGTGCTATCAAAGTTAGGTCAGAACATTTGTTCTGCATCGTCTGTGTTCTCTTGATTTGTCTTTATCAGTTTTTTCGGATTTTGGTAAATTCATTTATTTATAAAATTGTTAATTAAAATAAAAATATATTTGAAAGCTTAGATCCAACCAAAGTAAAATACAATATGACCATAATCATTGTCATATTGGAGCGAAAACAGGTGCTTTACACACTCTGCCACTTTATGAACCTGATGTATATTAAACATGTGGTTGTAGAACAACTGTGGTGGTGAGATAAGAAACAACATGGATTCTCAGTTAGAATTAAGAAATTAAATGTCAGATTCCTGTGAAAAGATCCAGTATTTTGTTGACCCATTCACTCAAAGGCTCTTGGAATGGCACTGGGCTGCTAAGCGGCTTTGGTGTAGTAGTCAAACCGTGTTGTTACCACTTCCATGCACAACATAAAGGAAGCAGCTGAGACAAACCCTGCATTTTCCTTTTTTTATTTTTTTAGAATTTGAACCATTCTGTCATTTGGAAGGTCAAGGAAAAGAAATGTAATTAGTACGTTTGATCCCATTTATATAGGCAGTGTAGTGCAACCCCTAAGGGCCCAAATTACGTGGACACATGCAACTTTTTATGGTTGGAAGACTGAAAAATACACATTTTATTCACTTTTTTTTAATTGCTATTTTATTTTTATTGCTAAGTTGACTTCATAAATGTGTCAAAAGCCAACAAGCCTACAGGTGAGTAAAAACACAAAAAAAAACAGAAAATTATCACTGCTCCAATTTCTGAAACTACATAAATCTCTCAGAAGCTTCATTCCCATAAGTTTCTAATAATGCAGCAGTTGGATGAATAATGACTCAATAAAGTTAAACACACATATCACCCGTTTCTACAGGATGTTTTGTTATGCTATGAAATTTGAGTATGAGAAGGAAGAGGAGGAAGACAAAGGGGAAAAGGTGTGTGTGTGTATGTGTGTGTTCTCTTCCTGTAGGATGTTATGCCATGACCCACGAGGATGAACCGAGGGTGAGAGTTGAGGTTCTTCAGTGCATCCTGTCACTAATAAGATACCTCTGTTCTGTATTGTCTGTGTGTGTGTGTGTGTTTGTGTGTGTGTGTTTAGAGGAACCACGATAAGTCTAAGTGTGTGTGAGCGAGTGGGTGTCTGCAGTGTTAAGTATATTGCTAAACAAAGGCCCAGTTAAAAGTCTTCAGTTCCAGCTTTGGTAAGAGGCCTGTGTTACCAGCTCATTGTGAATTTTGACTTTCAATAATTACACAGGTCAGTCCTCATATTTTTTTTTAATTGCCTGAATATTCCCATAGTAGTAAAAGCACATTTTTTCCTAATAACAGTAACAATGCGTCTGATATAGGATCGTAGGAGGCCATGTCTGTTGGACAGCTAGTCGACAGGAACGGGACCCCAAAACTAAAGCAGCTAAATAGACTTTAGCCATTATTAATTTTAATGTACAGCTGTGTTTTTCCCCCTGAGATATGTTAAAATGTGAGCTGTGAAAAGCCTTGGGTCAGAGGACGTCCTAAATGATGAGTTAATTTACCGCGGTGTAGGACACATGCCTGCTTCAGATAACGTAACCAGGGTTGTACAGCAACAACTTTATTTCAGTAGGCTGACTGATGTGCGTGTGCTATTTGTAGCAGGAAGAAAACAGACTTAAATTATTCTGTCTGATTTCCTTGCTCTCGCTCATCATCATTTTGTGTTTCACTACAGCATTTCACACAGTATGCCATTACACTGAGCAACATTTCTCACATTTTCCGAACGTGCACACTTCACAGTTTCAAAAGCCCGACAGCACATTGCCTTTTTCTTACTTTACCTCCACATTCATCACATCACCTTCTCGTCCCGCTCTGTCAGTGTCTCCCCTGACAGGAAAAATAAACTTGACCCTGGTATCCTGGTAAGATGTGACCTCCCCACCTCTGCAACCCCTGAGCGCACACACACACACACACACACACACACACACACACACACACAGACACACACGCACACACACAAGCACACACCTCATTGCTGCTACTTTCTCCTTCCCTTCCTTTGAATTTCTCAGCTGCTTTTTCTAAACACCACTTGCATTAGTTCCTCTCCTTTCCATCAATGATTTAAAAGCTTCAGTATCCTTCAAAACAATTGATTGTCACATCATCTAAAGCTTAGTAGTACTACACAGATTAAACTTGACTTTATCTGGGTGAACTTGTACTAGATTGGTTCCTGATTAACGTGCAGTTTGTTAGGGGGTCATGACACTAGATTTATTGGCTGAACAATCAGTGACTGTGCTGATGGTTGCATTGAGCACTTCCATGGTAATTTTGTAGTTAACTTTGGTATTTTATATGATGTGGCTAAAACTGGAGTGTTAAGTCAAACAGAACTTCACTGCAGATGTTGTGGTCTGCACCATTCATAAATCTACACCTCATATATTTCTGTTTTCCTCATATTTTCCATTCATAAAAGAATTGCACAAATCAACACTCTCTTTTCTCTTGTCAATGTTGTGGAGGATGTGGTTTGAACAAAATGCTCTGCAGAACTGACCGAGGTTTCCAAACTAACATTCAGATTGAGCAATCGATTATTCAAGTGCCATATTTCAGTGCAGAAGGGGTGAATAAAGTTTACTAATACAACATATAATATTACAGGAAAATGAAACAAGGCTGCCCATTTCACACAGAGACTTGTCAGCTACTGTATTTAGAGGTGAGAAAGTTAGTAGGATGATGGATGAATCTCTAGAACTCAATTACTTCTTCTTTATACAACTACACCACATCATTACCGTTGTCATATAAAGACAGTCCTTTATGAACAGTTATTCAAATTTGTATAATTCATGCACATTCAAACACATTGGCCTTTAGATGTGGTCAGACAACAATTGGTGCGAACCAGTTGAAATAATCGTGAAGAAGGGACATGAAGAAACATTATAGAGGAGAAGAAGGTGGAGACTGAGTGCTACTGTGTGGTGGAGAGGAAGAGGAAGGCCGCCTTTGGTCAATTGAGGGCGATGGAGAAGAGAGTGTGGTGGTGGAGGAAGAGTGCAGCAGCAACACATGGTCCCAATTTCACAGTTGTGGACGGAGGAGTGCCAGCGGATGCGGGGGCAGGAACAGGCCTGCAATCTGGAGACATTAATACCTCAGTAATAGTCACATTCACTTCCACAACCAGGAAACTATGTCTCTGGACTTAGTATGTACATATGTGCAAGAATGCTTGTGTGTGTGTGTGTCCAGAGTAAAACCCTCTAATACACACATTCACCATTCTCTCCCCGCAAGAAAACACACACTGTGTTGTTATCTGCACACACACACACACACACACTCTAGCCAATTGTCTCACTGCCAGTCTCGGTTTTTTGTAACATATTCCTTCCAATCATTCACACACACACAGTGAGACAGAGCAGACCATAACAGAGTAGTAAAAGGCATGCAGCAGGGCAGAGCAGGACACTGAGTGCCTGACTTCCTGTGCCTCGTGTTCTTCCTGAGCTCTTAATGAGACCTGTTACAGTAAACCAACTCCTCCTTTTCTTCATCCACCCATCCACAAGTCCTCTTCTCCACCTTTCTTTTTCTTTTCCTCTCCCTCCCTCTTCCTCTAATTTCTTACTTTAGTACTTACAGTACATTTATTGTAAATGTACAAAAGTGGATCTATTGCTGTAAATACCTGCATTTTAGCAGTGCACTGTTTAAGTGGCTTTATTCAACATTAATTACATGGTATAATCATATCATAAAACTATTAACTTGAAATAAGCATGTGTGTGTCTGTGAGAGGCCTCAGTAGTATATTTATAAGATAATAATAATAATGCACAGTTCAACATCCTTCAAGGATCATAAATTAGTAATTTCTGATAATTAATAAAACAAACTGTATCTAGCGCTGTTGAATCCTCACTGCAAACTAGTGGCTTTTAACTAAATGTTATCAACCCAAAACTTGACTCCTTTTCGAGTAGCAGAACAATGAGCATCTTTTCCTAAAGGTTTTGAACATGTTATCAAACTGAATTGGGCAGCCATGAAGAAACTAAACATTTATGGACATTCAAAGTTTCATGTGTCAAGCAGGCCTCTGTTCGTTGTTTGACTCTCAGAAAATTACTTACTCATAAACACAGAGACACACACATAGACTCATGTTCTCAGTCAACACTCTCACCACTGTGTGTTTAACTGTAGCCCCTGGACTCTACCGGAGGCGTTTCATCAATGTCAGGACTAGTTTGAAAACGTCCTCTGTCAGGCCACACTCACTGGAGAAGCAGACTGCTTAAAAAGAGCCACAGACCTGAAGACATGCTGAAAGAAGTCCTTGGTATGTCAATGGACCACTCAGTGTGTGTGAGAGAGAGAGAAAGAGAGGGAGAACTCACTGATAATTTTCTGATACCTTCCAGGTCGGAGCACTGAACAAGGAAAGCGACAATGGACAGTGCATTCTGTGGTTCATACATTACATTTTCACTCACTCATTTCGTCTCACCTGCTTTAACAGGAAATGTGTAAATATTGGAGTTGTGATCAATATGCTGATGACATACAATTTTCCCTCTGTAACCCTGTTTAAGACACCAATTCTGCATTACTCTCTTGTAGACAAGCATCAAACTCAAGACCTGCTCTTAATCACACTCTCACAACATTAGAGCGATTTCTTGCATTAACTTTTCAAAAACTGACCAAAGAAAGAAATTCATTTCTACGTTGTCTAGTTAAATCAAACAGCCCTATTCTTATTCCTGGACTGTCCATCATGAACATTTTATCAGGTCTGTAATTAAAAAACAAAATATGTAATGAGTGATGCAAAACATGTCTTTCTAGAAAAAACAGCAAACTCTAGGTGAGAGTGTATAATAAGAATGGTATAATTTGATTCTTATTACTGTTTGATTAAACAGTGTTGGAGACAGAACTTGATATTTCTTTCAGTTCTGGGTTTGTTCACCCTTGATATTTTGTATACATTTGACTCATAAAGGGAAACATTCATACCTTGTTACATTCAGCTGATGTTGAAATGACATTTACTAAAATGACCTTCTACAAGCAAAGCAGAAAGAGTTAAGTTGATGTAATACAGACTCACGGGTAACACACTGATTGAAGCTAATTGAACTGTCATCCTGTATTATGTGGCATCATAGCAAGTCATTTTTTATCAGGAGAAAGAAAGAAAGTAAAGTAAGAAAGTGTTCTTTTCTCTTATACTCCTTCAGGCTGACGGTTATCTTAAGAAACAGAATTTAGGTTACTTTATGTAAAATAACGTGGTGCTTTTATACGTCCCATCCATAAGTTCTCCAACCCTAAAACCTCACGCCCAGTCACACACACTCTGATCTTGGTGTGGTGCAGCTGCATCAGCCCGCGTCGCATGGCAGCCTGTGTGCTGTTGGTTCAAACCGCAAAACACACACACTCAAATGGCTGCCCTTTAATCGGGGGACCAACACACACCCACATTGCTCTGTGCCCAGACCTTTAATGATGAAAATAGTCTAGAGAGAGAAAAATCTGGTGGTGGAAGGGGAGTTCTGATGTTATGTTTTCTCTGTCTCCTTCGGTCAGTCCGTCTAACCGTGAAAATATTTGCCTTTCTCAAAATTTAATGATTTGATTGTGGTTTTTATAAATATGTCAGCCACATGTAGATGACACGCTTGTTTGGTTTTATTCATCCCTAACAATCACATTATTATTTTAAATCAAATATTCTGCCAGTGTATTAAGATATACAGTATATTGTATATATTTTAATACTTTTCATCTTTCTATGAATTTCCATAAGAAATAAGTGTCAGCATGTTGACAGTCACTGATTTGTGCTGGAACAAGTTGAGTTAGGCCTCATTACCCGACGTAATACCATCAATAAGATTCCTATCATGTCCAAAGCAGATTCTGTTGACTCAGTATCTCTACCCTGGATCCTCTAGCTCAGGGAACAGCTTTGTATTTACTGACTGTCCCTGTTTCCTCTTAAAGCAAACTCAGAGGTGTCAGGGGTCGTTAAGGACAGGCTGGAGTACAGTTGAATCTCTGTGGAGCTGACACATTCACAAACATTAGAGGATGATTTGTAGGTCAGACCTGAAAGCCTTACTGTGTGAGTGGCTTTCACAGTGGGGTAACGTTTTCACGCTCTCACAGTTGGATGAATGATATTACTGTGGATAGTACACTGTTATCTATATGTCTATCTGAACGTGTTCGGAGGGAAGTGATGTGGCAAAAAAGAGCGATTTAAAATAAAGGGGTTATGGAGGAGGGAGGGATGAGGGGCTGGCGTCTGGGCCTAATTTATGGCGCTAATAAATCCCTTCTCTTTACCCTCTAACCCCTGGACCAGCCAGCTAGCTCCCTAAAATCTTAATCACTCCCCTGCGGGTCCCCCTCTATATTCTCATGGGGTGATAAAAAAAAAAGGACAGAGAGTGAACAGTGGCCATGTTATTCTGCAGTAAAACCAAATGGCGTCCTTGTAATCACCTAAATGCCCCTTCAGCCAGACAGGCAGCCAGTTGAGTACTCATCCAATGAGACAGTTCACTCATTCAGTGTGTTGAGTGGCTGGCAGCTTGGGCTGGATGACTTATAAGTCTCATAGCTTCAGCCCAAATACATTGATTTATCTCAGGTCCTAATGAGATAAAACTGATGATGCTTTTAGGTTTTTTTTGTTATCTTCTAGTCACCCTTCTTTCTTTTATTATACTTTACTTGAAAAAAAAAAAAAAAGGTAAATCAAAGACAATGTCCACAGAACATTTGATTTCAACTTTTAGGACTGGTTGGATGTGTTTTTCGGAACTTTCGTGGTCAAAGTTGTACGATTAGCAAAATGAAATCAGTTTCTATTTCTCTCATGGTTTTTGTGTTGTCTTGCTCTACAGATGAAATCGTTGACTGGTTTAAACAGCTTCCTTCTCTCAGACTGACAGCCACACAAACTGACCAGTCGGCGTCCTGAATCCTGCTCGTCTGGCTGCCCGGCTGGGCCACTTGTGTGGTTTGCTGTTAGCTTGGCTGACTCACTGGACTAACTGACTGACTTGTTTCCTGGCTGGCAGAATGGATGTGTCATAGTATGTTTATTTCGACTGGCACTGCGATAACTCATTTTTGACAAACTAAATTCTCCACGGGGAAGCAATAAATACCCCTTCGAGGGGTAACCTGCTTTCTCCTATAATCAGTGAAAGTTGATGGGAGAAATACTTTCACTATATCCACAGTCACTGAAAACATCACCATATGTCACATTATGCCATATGTGACATATGGCATGTTTTCATACAGATGGTGATATGATTCAGCATATTACACAGCCTTAATACTTTGGAAATTTTCATTTTCAAGATCCAAATTGTTAATTGTTAGAGCATGAACACAAACACATGGAAAAGGCTATGAATTAACAATACAATTTTTTTGTATGTTGATTAAGCTGCTAATGAGATATATGTGTATATCACCACAGAGCCACAGAAATATTATCATTTATTTCAATATTTCACATTCAAAGTGACGATTAGTTTCTATTTTTATCTTTCATATTATTATTTGGCTGAAAACTATATATGATGACCCACATCTAACCCCCCCATGGGTGTGTGCACACTCATCAGATAAATCCGCTTCAGGTAAGTCAGGTAATCATGTTTCTTACATGCACTTAAGGAACCTGGTTACTGGTAATCCTCACATACATACAGCACTTCTTGAAGAGTAACCTGATTTCTCCTGTGTGTGTGTTCGTGTCATGACAGGGGGTGAAAAAGTAAAGACACATGCAGCTGATCCACAACAGTATGAATTTTATAAAGTCACGAGAAAAGTCACCAATTTGAACTTCTACCAGGCTCTTTGGGTTTTAAAACTGAGGCCACATCGCCACATTCCAGAGAAAGCTGACTATAACCTAGTTACTTAACTCCATGTACAGTAAGTGCACTCAGATTCTCCTCTACATCTTTTGTCACAGACTCGTCCTTGAGAGTGGTCATTACTCTCCAGCGCTGTAGTGGGTGCAGTAAAACAAGATACATATACATATACATATAGCAAGATACAGAAAGCCTGCTGAAAAACCTAATCAGAGATTGACAGGCAATGTATTTTGGCATTGCATGGTCACTTTTTGTTTTTTGAAGGAAATAGAAAAAGAAGTGATTGGGTCAGAGTTTCCACAAACCATTGAGCCATCCATAAACAAAGAGCATGGTTAGCTGTTCGTGATGTTTCAGATTTCATTAGGAACATGATGGGTTTGCTGAGCTGTAGCTGGATTCCCGTGTGGTTAGGTTTAGGCAACAAAGGCACTTTGGTTACAGCTAATGATGACTGATGATGGTTGGCCTGGGTAAATGCTATGAGTACACACGTAATGTCTTGCTTCATTTCTCATTCGATTTTTTTTTTTGGTATTAAATCAACACAGCAATATTTCAGTTAATTTAAGTGCAAGACAACAAAACAACACAAATACTGGCTTCAGTGCAATGAAAACGTAATGTAGAAAAATAAATGTTGTTTATTTTAAGTGGATATTGTGCAGTTATGTTCAGTTTAAACATTTTGCAACATGCGGGATATGTAAATGAACAATGTTTTCTCATTGCTAATATTTAAAAAAAAACACAAAGTCATATATAATTGTAATTTCTAGGAGACAGGGCTCTAATATCAATAAACAAAAGTAAAATTGAGGAAAGATGGCATTAATTAATTATGTAATTATTCATGTCATTTATTGCTGACAGTGTATGACTGTTGGCAGTTCAAGATTTTGAACTTGTTGCAATAAATGTATTCAAAAGTATTTGTACATTATAAATGAAGATGTGCAGTATGAGGAGCAGGTGGCGAGGTCTGTTTAGATCATTCGTCTGATTGCTACTTTGTTACGGGTCAGCAGGTTTCAGTCCTCTACATCCTCAAGGACAAAAACACAAAGGATGAGGGCTGTTAAGAGCGTGTTGTCTCAGAGACACTCAGTCGTGAGGAAGCTGCAGCCATAAGGACAAAAGAGGAATCCAGAGGTCTCATAAATCACTTATTTTAAAAATGCAGCGCTCGCCCCCTCTTTTAACAACTAGAACCACTTCCTTTAGGACAACCACACATGGCAATAACAAGCTACGGGAAGGATTCTTTTAAAAAAAGAGTTGGATGTTTGTGTCATCTCCAAGATTGTCCACAGAGGGTGGAGCAAGGCAACTTACAGTGTCTGAGGTTTGATACCCCAAATTTAGTGCATCAGGCAAGAAACCCAAGTCTAGTGTGCACAAACAATGACAACCTATACTAGGTTTTAGAAAGATAAAAGTCTCTGCGACTGTCTCCGGCTGTCACCCTTACTTCCTGCAATGTGTTAAAAGAGCATTACTCTGTGGTTTTGTCTTAAATTACCAATTACATATTTAGTATTTTCCAAATATACTAAGATCTCCAGTTGTTGTGCTGGGGAAAATCAACTTGCACAAAAGCTCAGGTCTGGGTTTGTTATAAATTCTGTATATGTTTAGTTATGTTTGTAATAGAATCTTCTCTATCTGTGCACAATTGTGGCCTAAAATGTGATCACATAATCATCTACGTCCTACAACTGCAAAAAGGAAGCCACTTAAATAAATAAGACAAAAGTTATTTATTTAGTTATTTTGAAAAATAGTTTTTTAGAGTCAAGCGTTTCAATACATGCGATAACAATCAGGTGTCAGTGTTTGTCAAATTGAAAGAAGAGAAATGTGTGTTTCAGGTTTAGATCCCCATCCACTTCAGACTACCAACATGCAGTCTCACAAAAATACATACACAAACAGAAATATTTAATAATCAAAACTGTAAGACTCCACTGCTTTTAGCAAGAAGGCAGTTGAAGCAACAGGTGAACAGATAAACACATGTACTAATGGCGCCATAAATGTCTTAGTAACATCTTTAACCACAATCTACATACTGTTAGCTTGTAGATGTGGCAGCTGGTACAAGGTTTAAAAAAAAACAAAACACATCCATAATAAATATACAAACGTGTCTTTTGAAACAACAGGTTGTCTGGGCCTTAAAGAGTCATCAATCTTCTCATGTGAACGATTATCATCGGCTGCAGCCAGGCAAGCCTGTAATTGTTCATGTATGGAACCCTGAGGATGTGACTGAGTGGTTGTCATTAAGTCGAATGTGCGTCAACGGACATTTAGTGTACTGCAGTTGAACTCCCTCTCTCACAACCCTACACTTTCTCCTCAGAGGGTGGCTAATGGCCCAGAAGGTCCAGGTTGCAATTTAAACCTCTTAAGATTTAAGTGCTTCCTACTGTAACACGTAAGTACACAAACACACACACACACGCACGCGCGCACGCACATTATGCTGAAATAGGTTTATACTTTCTCTATGGCAAATGCGAATTAAAAAAACCACAAGGGCAATAGTAGTTTATCAGCCAACATCAGGTTGAAATTGTAAGATCATTTTATCCCCGACCAATTGTGGGAATTACGCCGTAATTTGAGCCAGCTCCATGTGCCGCGGGCTGTTCAAACATACGTGTCAGATAAAAGTCCCACTGCAGCCATTTGCCTTAGTCAGTATCAGAGTAGTTACACGATTTTCTGTCAGATCTGTGGCAGCAGATTTTGTGCTGAATTCATGTGCTGCGGGGCAGGAAGAGTTCTCACAGTCTAAAAAGGCCTGAAACAGACTCCATTAATCTGTAAAACCACGTCTACAAAGTGTCCGTATGTTCAAAGTCTGCGCATCTTCCACTCATTGCTCATGTCATTTGCTGCTATTGTTCGGAAAACTACAATAACTCAGCTGGGAGGTGTTGGCCGGTGTGTGGGAGCTTTTTGACTTGCGGGTGTGGTTATGTTTGTGGGTTATTATTTCATGTTTGTGTCTCTTTGAGAGCGAATTGAAAACATGTTCAAAGTCAACTGACTGCGCTGTGACTGCACGAGACTGTTTTATGGACCAACTTTACAGCATGAACATGACACAACAAAGCACCAAGGCTGTTGCTTTATATGAACCACCCAAATTACAACAAACCCTTTGTGTCTGTAAATTGTGGCACTGCCTGTCTGTATTCTTTGGGAATTACAGGATTAAGCTACTTTTACACTTGCAACAAAAGTGAGAATTCACAGACTTGCTTGCAGCTGCTGGTGACTCGCACGGAGCAATGCTTTGAGCTAAATGTTGACTTCAGCAGACTGATATACTCTGATCAGTTACTCAGTGACCATCTTTTGGCAGAATCTGGCAGAAATTTGGCAGAAAAACATACTTATTGAACGTTTATTGAAAGGTTGTTTAGAAACTTTTAAACAAAGACACCATTTTATTTTATACAATGGAACAGGATCAGAATTTAGGTTTATTGCCAAATAAACCAATAAGAATGAATGAGAGGAAAAAAAGAGATCTAAATATAAACTCGGACAAATATGCACTCAGCCATAAGCTTTCCTTCATGGTTCGCAGTGCAATATTATGCACAAGGATGTTTGTCCAGTTTGGGTGAGACCAAACATCCACTCTTAATTTGAGCTAATACCCTGTCAGGGATCTTTATGAAATCCTTTGTGTCATCTGCAGTCAATTTAATAAACAAACAGCACTACAATAAATTTCAATAAGCTGAATCAACACACTTTTCAGTTGCTTTTAAATGTCTGTTGTTTTTCTTATTATTATTGTGTTAGAAGGTTTTTCAGTATTCATTAGTAACACTTTGCAGTTTTCTATTGATTACCCTGTATTAAGCCATTTTGGCTCTTGAATTCAAAATATTATCAGTTTAAGAATCGTTGTAGCCTGCGAGTTATTAAATAGGCTGAAACAATGCAGTACCAGGCAATGCTAATGGCTATTTAACAGAAGTATAAAACTGGCCATATGCTTACTAGGATAGACGAGAAAGCTTCATGTATCATAACATACAGGCATAAAGTAAAGCCAAGAATGACAAAAAGTGTAGGAACTGGTTTAGGAAACAAAAAGGCTGTGTTGTCAGCAAAAAACTTTACACAATCTGTAGTTGTAAGATCATAGTTACAGGTTGTATACAGGTCTGTAACGAAACCTTCAGAATTCATGATGCAGCTATTTATATCATGCTTTCTTCATTTTCAAATACCTTGGTTAATCTGAAAAAGAAAATGTGCAAAACATTCATAGTGAAAGATATTGAGAGATCTTCAGAGGCAGTCAAATAAGGGCTGGAACAGTTTTTCACCAAATGATGGAAATTTGTCTCTGATGTGGATCAGAAGTGACTGAAACCACATGTTTTCCGCATATAAAAGAACAGAAACAATGATGTGAAACCGTTAGGCTAAATAAAAACAAAGTTAAAGAATTTTCCTTGGGCTGGCAAGGCTAAAATTCTTATTAACCCTGGGGCCCAGAGTCTTTCTGCAGGGCAGAGGTGGACTTTAAAATTAGCCAGTCACTGGCTGACTTTCAATCACTTGAGCTGACTGAGCTCTGACATCCTGCTTATCATTGTGCAGCTTCACCACTCACAGGAACAGTCGATATTCACAAGCAGCTTTGTATCGTGTGTTAGCCGCAACAGTCCAGCTGTTTTCGAAGATTAGCTCAGCTCTACTCAGTTGCTCCACGAGGCTCCTTCACAGACAGGTCTGTTGTCAGTGAGTTGAATGCAAACAATGAAAACTGCACATTAGAGCAAAGTTAATGCTCATTCAATTCAGTAGATCATTTTTATTATATTTTGAAGTTAGATGGTTTAATTGTCTTTTAGCTATAATAATATGCCATGAAATCCAGTTAGTATTGCACAAAAAGAGTTGGTAGAAATGTTCACTGTAGTAATCATTTCACTTTTACTTAAGCAAAGAAGTTGATTATAAAAGTTGAAAATAGAAGTATTTCTATTTTTATATAAGTATCTAAGTACTTCTTAAGTATCTGTACTTCCACTTGAGTAAAAAATGTGCACCTTTGCCACCTCTGGACCTCTCGTAGTTTTCCATAAACTTTGTGAGGATTGCATCCTGACTAACGGTGGTAAACTGAAACAAATTGAGCGTCATTTTAATTATTGCTGCATTTAAATTTTTCATTGTGTTTATACTAACTTAAGTTGCACATTGTAGCTGTAAAATACGCTTCCAGGTAAATGCATACAGCATAACACTCCTAGAATGTCCTGAAATGCAACAAAATGTTCGTTTTCACACGTTCTACTTTTGTTTCCACTGTTATCATCCCATTATGGGCATATTTTTTAAAAATTTCACTATACAGTTTTCTAGTACTATCTATGGGTTGCAGCCCCAGGGCCATGATTGTGCAGGGGACCGGTGTCACTTCCACCTAGTGTATGAGACATGGAAATATCCCAACACAGCAGTTGTAAATGATTTACACCTAAATCTGACCTAATGTGACCTGAAAGCCCAAATAAAACAGAATCATTCCCTTTAATATTCAGAGTTAAACCAAGTCTAAAATCCACAGTTATGGTTCAAAGAAAATGTCAAACCTCCATTGATTCTTTGCAACCTTGTAATTACATCATAAACACAGTTTTTTTTAAAAAGAGTTGTCACGATATCAGGCATTTATGCTGCCGCCTTAAGAAAAAGGTTAATTTATTTAATTGTATCATATGTTACTGTTGCTTTTCTGTCATTGTGTCCTTAATATAGTTCATTGTTTCTCGATTAGCTCTTATTGTATCAAAATATTTTTAAACTCATTGATAGGCCACATTTTGTGAAGTTCTAAATTAATATTGTTTCCTAATCCGATGTCTTAACAATCAGCCATGTCAATAACTCAAAACAGATGAAAGGACAAAATACAGTATGTAATTAAATAACCAGTACAGACTGAGTACTTATTACAACTTTAATTAACTAACTCTAACCAAATGTTTATTCATGTTGCACTGAAAGCTGGGACAGATAATAAAATGTCCCTATAATCCCTGAAAAGTGAAGCACATGGAAAAAAATAAAGAATCAGCTGCTATTCTTTCTTCATCGGTGAAATATGTAATTATCAGTCCAGAAGAGCAGCCCACCTCCTTCTGTTAATGTTTTCTTTGCCCTGTGAATGTGTGTGTTTGTTTTCTCAGCCACCTTAACATCTCTCCCTCTTTCACGCTCACACCCCCAAACACTCACAACTTCAGAAACAGACACCTCGGATCCTTATGCTGAGTTTTGCTGCATTGTTGTTGGTCCAGCTCTGTAAAAAAAAAAAAAAAAAAAAAGTGAACTGAAGAATTCTCTCAGCTATAAGCAGCTCATCCCACCCACATATGTCTCCCACAATAAAAAAAAAATTCACTTTTTATTCATCTTTTGTAATTGTTCAAAGAGACTTAGTGGGATTAACAGATCTGGAAATGGAAACCTCACACGCCATTTTTAATAACTTTAGTAACGTGGCTCTAGAGTTAGAAACATTTAGTCTTTAGTCCAGACCCTGAAATATCTTAGAAACTAATGTTTCAAATTTTATTTTGATGCCTAGATGATAAACACTACTGACTTCGGAGGTTCTTTGACTTTTTCTTTTGTGAAGTGTCAAGTATCAAAGTTGTCGCTTGTCATGTGAAAAACTAAATATATGCTCACAAGGTTTTATGTTGTAACACATACGTTTAGGGCCTTTACTCTTGATTTTCATCATTATCATTTTTGTTAAGGACCAAATACCTGTAAAATTGATTTCATTTGCACTTTTTTTCAGTGCCAATTAGCAAAGGTTACCAGGTTTTTTTGTAGGGCAACCCAAACGTTATAGCATCTTTCTGATCCTCTCAAGACAAAGTCATCAGGATTTTTCCACTGGCATTTAGATTACTGTGGACAATAAGCTGTGACAAAGAGAGGTTCATGAATTTGAAAGCTCAAAAACAGCCGAGTGGGAGTATTTACTTTTTTATGTCTATGAAAAAACTATTAAAAAATCTCTTGGTTTCCCTTTAACTACGGACTTTATGTCAGGCATTTAAACAAATACTCTCTGGGATGAGGAAATTGAAAGTGCAACGATAGTTACTCATTTCCAGGTTGCAGGACTCAATCCTACAGCGACACATAGTGATCAGATCTCTTTGTTATGCAGGTTGGGCAGATATGTCATCAGCAAAGCAAATGTCATATTAAAACTTTTTCATTCATTACAAGAAAGACTTTACAAGCTACTGCTGCTACTTGAAGCGTTACTTAGGCTCTCGTTAAGCAGAATGAGATAAAATTCGGTGTATAAAAGTCGACGGGTTTTCTTTGTACAGTGAGTCTATCATCACACAGCTCAGATTGCTTTAACACCTGCGACAATATGTTTTGCCCTTTCCAGAGGTAAAAACCAGGAGTCATTGACTGCATTTACAATCAGGGAACCTAGACTAAACAGGGACATTGTTGACACGCACCTCAGGAACCTTGTTACTGCTAATCCTCATATACATGCAGCAGAAGAGATCCAGATTTCTCCTCAACAGTATAGTGACAGAAAGTGACTCTTAGATTTCTGAGTGTGTTTGTGTCACAGCAGAATGACAGCACAGGGGGATGTTATCCAACCCAGCCTTTTCTTTTTTTTTTTTCCTTCTTGGAAACGGTGTGGTTGATGTCTTCTCGTCACATTTGGGTGTTAAATCCCGTGCACATACATAAAACTGTGATATACTTTAATGGAACATCTACCACACTTGTAAACCCTTTGCAAACGTACTTGTTTGTCAAACAGAGTTAACAATTCCCAAGACTTCAACACATTGTTTAGATGCCCTCAGTAAATTAAACATGTAGCACGTGTGATCCAGGATCCAGCAGATGAAGATTTTACCCAGGAGTCCTATCCCCTGCTGGGAACCCACAGGAGCACAGAGAAACTGACTGATCTATAAAGAACAATCACCTCTTGTTTTGTCTGTTTGGCCTCAAAGTAACTTATGCTGATTAATGCATTAATGTGCAAAATAATGTCTAAATTTGGGCTTTAAGTGATGGGTGGCGGATGTTGTGGTATGTATATAAGCTGCAAATGGTTTCTCTGTTGACAGGGAGACTGGGGACCACCCCCCCCCCCCCCGACTCTCTTGTGGAACAGTGGGCAGCAGTTTCTCCCGCATCTGAGACCAGAGATCCCAGTAGGAGGCTAATTAAAACAAACTGCCAGCGCTGCTCTAGATGTAGGCAAAACAACTGGAGCCAGTAAGTCTCTCAAACTAAAACAAGATCTATAACCTGTAGGTTCAGAGAATTTCAGGAATTTTGGTAAAAGATGCTTTTAAACACTTCTAAAGTAAACGAATTATTACGGTAAATGTTGGATTGTTTAATATATACACGATACACACTATCATCCAGAAACTTAGCACCCGTCTTTCCATCATATTTAGGCAGAATGAGACGACCTAAGTGCAGACAACCCGGTTCCTGAATTGATAATAGAATCACACAAGCTTTGTTTCAACCCCCAGCATTTTAAAGCAGATCAACATGAGCCAAATAACTCACGTACAAAGCTTGGTAGAAAAGGGGGTGTGACCTTAAGTTTATCAGTATTAGTCCTTATACTAGATGAACAAAATGTAACAACCTTAGACAGATGTTTGACAGCTCGGAGCCGGTTGTATTTGTACTTGTACTTGTGATGAAAAAATCACCGCTCCTCCCCCCCGTTTGTTCAGCTTTGCTTTCCTGTCAACTACAAACCTCCAGAGCAACTGTTGGGCAGAGAAAGTGACCCTGTCCTCTCACCTAGAGGTAATACAGCAATCAGCAAATTCAACAAGGCAAAAAAATCTCCACAACTGCAATCATGTAGAGATACAATCAATCTTTTATCAATTACTTGTGAGCCAGTAACATATAGAATATGCTCTTACCATGGCCACTAAAGTTTCCACTAAATGTCACTAATGATTTACAGTGTGGTCCTTGATGAAGACATGAAATGTACTGCAATAAAGACAACATTATAAAGATTAAAGTATAGACACAAGATCATGATGGCATGTTAAGTACAGCATCAGTTGCAATGTCTTCATGATATACAGTGTCTCTTTCTTAAAGTTGTAATTAGCAAATCCACTTGCAAAAGTGAAACATGAGATAGTAAAATCTAAATTACTATTGGGAGTAAAAGAAACAGCAAGCACTGCAAAAAAATTGGTGTCATTCATAATCAAGACTCCTCTATTGGATCCGATTTTCATTTTTACCTCTCTGCCATCTCAAACTGTTAACTACCCTCAACTCTTCTAACACTTACAGTAATGCTGTCCACTATATATAATACAGAATAGACAATTGATGTAAAGAAAAAAAACATTTCAAAGCAAAATTTACTGTTGTTGGTTCCAAGGCCATAATAAAATCTCTTGAGTGGACATAAGTGTTTTACTCCTTCCAGAATGTTCCTGCAAACTTCTATTTTCAGTGTTGGAGTCAAGATTACCCATTGTCTCGAAGCTGCATCGGCTTTATGCACAGGCTGCATCATTGACCCATAGGTGACAATGACAACAAATATGTGTGTGTTAAGACTATAACTTTGTGTGTTACCAAACAGCCACCCATATAGATTAAAGCCTCACAACCATAACTTGGGTTAAAACTCACTTGATTCACTTGTATGACTAAGTTTAGCTTTGGTCATTGCAGGTAATGACTGACAGACCTGGTTTCTCCGGCAAACCGGCAACAATTTGAGCTGACTCAAATGATGCCGATAACAGCTCTCGTAGAGAGTCAAAGTTGAAAAATTCCAGCATTTACAGCTCACTACAGGACTCAACAGAGCAGGTAAGCTCACCATAGGAACCGAGGCAGACAGAGACCTCTGTGGTGGAGGAAAACATGGTGTCATGCAGTGTCGGGTCATCCTGACGGGCCGGAGATTCTGAACAATTAAAAAGTGAGAGGAGAGGAAGAGCAGGATGTCGGGAGCCAAGTTGGAGCCACCAGGGCTGTTTAGTCCTGGTAAAACACTGGGCTTACTGTTATTGTCAAATGTACTTTTGCACTCACTTAAATGGAGTGTATTTAAAAATTCAGGTTAGGGGAACGTGCACTGGATTTATTTGATGATGGATTTATTTCAATTTTCTGAGTGAACCTAGTAGGTCTGTTTTATGATTTTGTTTGTTTAAAGGAGTATTTTGATCTTCAGTTGTGTGATTCTTTATTTAAGCTCTAAAATCTGACAACGAAACAGTGGTTTTATCATTAAAGAATTAACATTTTACTAAAATTGTTAAAAACAACATAACCTCAAAAAAACAGTGTTCAACAATGTGCTGAGTCTGAAAATGTGTCCCTTGGTTTTGGTTCAGTTGCACAGAAATCAATAAGAAAATGGTGACGACCTTGAGACTAGCTGGCCACAATTGAGGTGGAATGAGTGTAAGTGGAAAGTGTTATTTTTTGCTTTGCGAATGTGCAGCCCGAATGTGATGCTTTGCAGTTTGTGGGTTGTATTTGAAAATACACATCCTAAAGGACAAACATGTTTCACTCGGAGTTTTTGTGAAAGTGGCATATTTTCACTGTTGCCCTGAGCTCACACCTCAGCTTATTCTAAAATCAGTTTCAGTGAATTTTATGACAAGAGTGAGCGATACAACAGAGCTGCTTGGTTAATATATATATGTATATAAAAATTTTATGTCTATTTCCATGACATTTAGCAGCTCAAGTGCAACTCTAAATTGCAGCTGTTGGTTTCTTTGTTCATGCAGTTTAGGGAAGTCTGTCTAAATCCTGTCCAGACCTTCCTGTCAAAACAGATCCACGCGACATGTAGGACACTATGTAAAGTCTAGACATACAACACAGCACATAGCTATTAAACATATTGCATAGTACGTTTTAAAATGCAGGAGAATTTGCATAAAAAGTAATAGATTTAAATAAATATTTATTTATAAATTGCTGTTAGTGCATCTAATGCTAGAATTATACAAATTATGATTCAGGTTTGTAATGTTCTATTTCATATTATCAATAAAATAAAAACAGGATTCACAACATGCATGTTAAAGTATAATGGACAAACGACAAGTAGTTGATGAAATGACAGAGAGAAGTTGGATAAAGATGTGTTAAACTGCCCCGACACAGAAGTGTATAAATCCAACTGTGTGCACTATGCACATGGCATCAGCAGAGAAGAGGAATCTGTTAAAGGATGAAACACTAAAAATGGTTACTGGAACTAATCTCTTGTATTTGGAGTTCGCCCAAACCTCCTTTCTCTAGTCATCCAGTGTGGCAGTTACTGGACTTCATACAGTGTGGGGTCTGGCAGGTCCAGCAGGGATCTCAGCATTGATGCTCTGGGTTTTTAGAGAGAAGAGACAGCAGAAAGGCTCGTGGTCACCTTTTGATGGGGCCAGATGAGACCTTCAGCCACATTCCTGGTCAGTCTCCTGGGCTGCAGCAAGCCACATTACTGCCTGCTGTCCAAACAAACAAGGCCAGTCCCAGAGGGCACCCTGAGCCGAGCTGGACTGTGCCAAGCCAAGCCGGGACAAGCCGCCTACCTCTGACATCCCAAAATAGTAGAAACAAGAAGCTTTTAATTCAAAAACGAAGTCATTCCATGTGTTGTGGTACAGGCTGTCGTATTTTATGATGATCCAGATGTGACACGTGTGATGCAATGTATGTTCCAGAGAGATGTGAATTTACAGAATATGTCAAAACAAAGGACAAAGTCCATGTTATTTAAATGGGTGAATAGACCAGGTAATTCATAGGATTGGAGCCATTTCTTCTCTCATCAAGGAACCAGGATTATACATCTCACCCATCATTTCTAATCAACTGGAGCTTCTTTAGTTTGCTGACAACAAAACACTGTGATTTCCACAATATCATTTTTGGACTGTCGTCTGTCCCAACATGCGTAGTGTTTCCAATAATCTGCCAGACACTCTCCTGATTAAACCTATATGTATAAAAGAGAAAGTCTAGACACTGACCAACAAGTCCTTATACGTTCTCCAATGAGTTTTACAGTGACGGCTCTGTTTTAGGTTAGATTACGGGTTAAAGTTAGACAAGTAGCATTTAGGGTTAAGGGGAAAAGGTTTCTAGAAAAGGGCCTCACAACTATTCAAGACTCAAGATTCAAAGAACTAAATTGATCCTATAGGGAAATTGTCTAAATTCATATTCGCACATTTTGTAAAAACAACTAGAAATTTAAAGGCACTATCCTGAAAAGTGTAGCTTGCCCTAAAGCTCCATAAGTGAGTTCCCTTCTTATCATGACAGATGGATACTGTTAGTCAGTGTGATTAAATGATCAAACCTTTCTGGTTACTAGAAATAAAGGATCAAAATGAAAAAGGATCACCACTGGGTTAGGGTCAATCTTAAGGAAATCAATGTTGGTCAGAGGGATGAAGACAGATGTTTAGCACAGGTCTTAAATACACACAGAACTAATCGGGAAAACAGGCCATAGGATTTTGGTTCAGCATTGTGGAGTATTCCTAAAATTGTGTCCCACATTTTGATTCAGCCAAGACTCAACTCTCCATTCTTAACAGCGCCGTTATTTAAGAACCTCAGAACCTAAGAAAAGATATGATCCCCTGTGCTGACAGGGTTATGAATAATTATTTCTTTCTCATTTACTGCAAATGTAATTTGATTTATATTTCTGTATATGTTATATTAAAGAGTCTGAGTTCACCCAAAACAGACTTTTCACATTTTCACATTTACTCTCCATGTTATGCAGTGGTTATTTATTAGACAGTACTTTACTTGTGGAGGCTGAAATCTGTCCACAGTGAAGTGTGTGGATGTCACCTGTTTGTTGCTATAATAATGTTGTACACTACAAACTACCCAACCCCATGCAAATCTTCCCTCCCTTACAACTTTGAATGTCAAATATAAAGACCGGAGTTTACATTTTAAACAAATGATGGTATTTACATGAAGCCAGACACAGTCAGACACCAGGCAGACAGTGATTCAGTGATTTTATAAAGTTTGGAAAACCATTTCAAGACAAAAAAAAAAAAAAACACATTTATGCAAGAACAAACATGCTTAATCTCATAGTTAAAATTACATGCATTTTACGACAAAATGATATTTGCATGTGCCAGTGTACATTATTTTCAAGTCAAAATGCTAAAATTATCACTTCACACTTACGTAGAGGGGGACAAGTGGAACATGTCCAAAAAGATAAAAACAGGTCCAGCACTGCTCAGTCATCCACTCTTGCTTGTTCTTTAGACCAAATTAAACATAAATATCTTATCAACTAAACCACGGTTTAGTTTGATCCAGTCCTTTTTAAGTCTCGTTCTCTGCTCCTGACTGTGGACCAAGGCACTTTTCCACTGCTATTTTAATTCTGACACAATGAAAAAGCCACAGTCTGGCCCGAACTGAGGGTACAATGACTAGATTTGCATTTTAAAACATATTATACATTTTTTATTATAGATCATTTTTATATTTTTATATATTTTTTGGTATATTTTTAAAATTTTCTTTCACTCATCCATTAATTCCCATTAATTCCCGATTAACTTTCGCTAGTTTTCAATTATTTGAAAAATGATCAGTTATTCATTTAAAAGTAAACTTCATTACTTTACTAATTACTGGGCAGCAAAAGTAAATTAGAACCTTCCCTGTCTTTAACTTTCATTACTCAGCTGTCAACTATGTAAAAGGTGCCTTTAAACCACTCGTCTGACGTGAAAGGGTACGTTGCATGTATGTGTGAGACACAGGCTTTGACACGTCATCAGTGTAGCCTGTTTCACATATGAACTCCAGACAATGTCAGTAGAAATCAGCCTTGACATTGTCTGAAAAGTAAAAACTGTGGGAAACAGTGATTTATTTACAGCAGATCGGAGCCGTAAAAAAACGGTTAAGTCACTCAACTACAACCACAGTCGAAGGATAGAAAAGTCATAAACACACCCATTCACTCGCTTTTAATTTTCCCTACAATTCAGGACACAGCAGCTTGCTCACACACGTAATGTGAACATTGCACTAGGGGGCTTGAAGAATAAAATCCGTAGCATCTCACTCCAACCTTTGCGTTCACACATGCACCACCTCCTGACAAAGTCAGAAGAATGTTGGAATTCCAGTGCATGTGAAAGGTGCTTCAGCGACTGGACACAGCTTTTAAGCCTCAACATCAAGAAACAGCCAACAAGTCTAAAAATGAGACAGCTTCGCAACAGCAATAGTGTACTTGTTATCTTATAAGCCAATTTGAATCGAATAAAAAGTGAAACCAAAAAAACGAGAATCAATGACAGGTTGTTAGAAGCACCAGTGGCCCTGACAAACACTAAAGCATTTTCTGTTGGTGAATTCCTGCTTGTTTTCTGAGTAGGACTGAATTTAACCATCTTTATCATGGTTGTCAAGTCAGATTGACATGTAACCTTTCAAAGAGAATCCGTCAGTGTGCCAGACATTAGTGTGTGTGTGTGTGTGTGTGTGTCTTTGCGTCTCTGTGACAGGCGTCAAGTCATCAAAGAGGACAATGCATCTGAACTGTGGGAGTGAGAGGTTGTGAAAGGTGAATCTGTTTGGCCTCCTACTGTCAAACAAACGGACAAACTGCAAGTTAAGCCAAAAAGAATCTTTTTTAGAAATAATTATTTTCTCACTCTCATGTTCACAGTGATGTTTGTGACCTCCAGTGCACATGATTTCTACCCCAGTTTATCACTGGCGAGTGAGATTGATGGTTAGATTAAGAGCTCAGCCTTCTGTTAAACACAAAACCGCGCTCAATTTTGCCCTCACTCATGAACCAGGCCCAGCCTTCACTTGAAGCAGCAACGATATAGGAATTCGCCCTGTCAATGAAAAATTCTGGCTCTTATTGATTAAGATTATGTGCACATTTCACATGCTTTTATGTGTATTTCATACGGTCATTTCGTACTGCAATATTCAATATATATAATGTTTGTGAACTACAATGTTGTGTTAGATTTGAGATCCTTTACATGTATTTTAGGGAATAACCAACTGTTTTGCTGTTAAAACAAATATCTATATTGAACTTAAGATCTCAGCAAATGTAAAGGAAATCGTCATCAGGTTGTCCAACTACTGCATTAATCATTTATTTCAATTTTTTTTTTTCAAATTTAGAGTTTGAGAGGAGAAGCAAAATATAAAATGTCATTTTACCTTATGAGTTTTGCCCACAATGATCCTGTGTGTCACAAAAATAAGCGTCTTAAAATAAAATAAATGTCAATTTACAGCTTTTGTTTGTTACTTTGAATTCTTGTTAAACTCAAATGGTACGACACATTTGTGATCGGTGATATTTTCTCAACCATCTGTATTTTCTGAGTATCCTCCAGACTGCTGCACTGACCAGTGAGTCGGTGAGTCAGTGAGTCGGTGAGTCGGTGAGTCAGTGAGTCAGTGAGTCAGTGTGCCGATTGACCGTCTGCTACCATTGTGCCACGGGAGGTCGTATTATGGGCCAGCGGGGGTGTCACTCAAACCTTTCAGAGGAGAAAGGGGGGAGCTGATTTAGCATTAGGTCATCCCCCCTCCGAGCTCTCTCTCTCTGTGGCTCTCTGACAGGTCTCATCATACAGGAGACCTGCCGCGCAGATTGACAACTCAATGAGTGAAGCAGCATCAGGCTCCTACAATCACCATTTCACAGCTTCTGTCTTTGTATGACAACCCCCCTACGCCAACAACTATCCCCTCCACTGTCACCTCCAAGCTCCATTTTCCCTCTCTATTCCCTCTCTTCTTTCTATCTAGAACCTCTCCCTGTCTCTGTCCCCTATCTCTGTTGAGATCGGACACTCCGGTTATGGACAAAACACCACCAACATGCAAAAAACAATGAAATTAGTAATTAGAAAAGAAAAGATACTAAGATGTTAGAAAAGTCTTTATTTACAAGAGTGGATCATGTACAGTGGTGTGAGCTGCATCTAGGTACAATATCAAGCTATTTGTACTTTACCCTGCCACATTTATTTCATTTGTAACTACATTTTTAATTTTTATTATAAATGTCCAATTGATTTAGCTTCACACCTTCAAGCATAAACACGAACAATCCTTAGTTCACTAATCCCATTTTGCTTGTCTGTATAAAATTGTGAAAACACCCAAAAAATCTATAATTGTTTGGTTGATATCTTGCAAAACTATTTTTACACTTGACTGAGGTGGAAAACTGTCTGTGTCATTAAAAGCAAAGGTCAAGACATAGTGTAATGTAACAGACACTTTAATGGAATTGTTTGGCTTTTTATTTATTTTTACTAAACTGATATATTTTACAGCTCGATGCGAACTATCACAATTTTAACAATATCTGTCTGTGGCTATTAAGGTGCTATGTATGGGGTTTACAGTAGGTAGAGTCACGTTATGGTTAACAAAAAGGTTATTCCAGGTCAGTGATGGCAATCCAACGTGAAGTTTAGATGTGCTACCCCCCCATTACTTTCTCTCATTTCCACCTAGAGCGAATGTAATTCTTAATGTGTTTACATAAAAAGAGATGCAGGGAAAGAGGCAAACATGCAAGGTGTAGGTGAATACAGGAGGACAGCAAGGAGGAATGAGGAAAGGAGGGAAAGTGGGAGGCATGAAGGGGAGGGGATCCCGTCACGCTTTGGTGCTTCTCAATTGAAGTCTGAACACCAGCCACAAAACCCGGCTCACTCCATATACCTCTTCTTTGCATGTGAAAGGATGCCTCTATTGTCCCGTGCTAACTGCACATTTAACCTGTCTGGACAGAAAGAAAAGAGACATTTCTCTCCCTGTCTCTCCTCTCACACCCTCTCTCATCTTAACAAACCAATTAGCTGGACAATTTTCCTGCAAAGACTACTTCTTTACACTGGTGCTAAATAGCGAACAAGCAGCACTCGGATGTTTCATTTTTAGCCGGAGGGAGAAAGCAGCACTCCAGCTCTTTGGATGTCCATGGAGTTTAAGTTTTGGTTTGATGCCTGCTTCTGACCAGTGTGCAATGCTGTCCTATAATCCTGGGGAAATTTATCAATTCAGATGTTTGGCAAAATTTACATATGTTGAAAGTGAACATATCAGTCAGATGTTTGCATTTTTTGCAGCTTAGTTTTACATGAACATAAGTTTTAGAAGAGATGTTGCACAGTGAGCACAGAAAAGAAATAAACTCAATGCTTGTTGCTCAACTTCACATTCAGTCATAACTATATGACAGTGATGAACAAATTTCAATAACAATCTGCCGAATTCTTGTGCCATATTAGGCTGGATTTATGTTCTTCAGAATTTGGTGCTTGGTCTTTTTTTAACCCCCATAGAAAACACAAACTTTTTATAACTGTTCTTCTCAAGTTAAACTGTTTCCAAGCATGTAAGTCAGCAGGGTACTCAGAGAAAACAGCTTTCTCGGGTAATCGGGAAACTGTGTTTACATGCACTTAAGAAACCTGGTTACGGGAAATCTGCGTATACATGCAGCACAAGTAGTGACGGAAAACGCTGCTGTTTGACTTCTGTCTGCACGCGTGTGTGTGTGTGTGTGTTGTATTACTCATATTTTCGGGACACATTAAATCTGTTTACAAATAATATTTGACGGCAAAATATTAGGATAAAGGGCTGTGATTAGGCAAGTAATGGTTAGGATTATGGTATTAAGTCTCCAAAAAATGAATGTAGCTCAGTGTAATGTAATTCTACCAGGAGCTAGAACTTATACGATCGGTTTCTTGTCATGGCAGATTTCTCTCCATGCTAAAATCCATTGAAATGGTTGTCATCAAATGGACTAATATGTGAAGGCAGACCGCTCTCCTCAAAGCAGTTTTGCTCCCTCAGTACTCTGTCATGAATACTGGCTTCCTGAGGAGTTGAGTCCTGGAGAGAGGACGCCGTCTCTGTACCTGTGAAGCTGTCAAGCAGCCAACTGGGGTTTGTTTGTGTCTGCAGCTGAGTCGATCCTCAGCAAGAGTTCTAGCAACACAATGTCCAACACCCCTTCTCTGAAGCTCAGCCGAGGGGCCAGCTGTACGAGTGTCTCAGTCAGGAGCCTGTGGCCAGAGCAGGTCCAAAGACCTGGTGCTGGGAGGCTCTAACAGGGGCAGCTGCAGCCTAGCGGCACCTCAACACCCACTCTTTCTTCTAGTAAGACACTTGGAGTATTAACTCTGCAGGGGCGAGACCCGCCTCTACTCCCCATCAACCAGAGGAAAGTGGACTGGAAGAAAATAATTCATACAATAAGTTCTTGAGTTTTCAGATGTCCTCAAAAGACCTAAATGGTCCGTCACTGTGGTGAAGTGATTTACTTTTCCCATCATTCATGCTAAGCAGAGGAGCTCCATGCAACATGTATTTTGTTTGCATATGATAAAATTACGATTTGTTGAATTGTCTGTGTCAGAACACAATGTACATAAATCCAACTACTGATGAAGTTTAGTAGTGATACACTCACAGCAGTTTGCTTCCAGGATGTGATAAAAAAGTATGTCAAAATAATAGTCTTCATCTGCATTGGAACGTCCATAAAGAACTTTTACAACAGTAAAGTGGACATTACTGTAAAAAATATTTGTCATTTAACAGAAAAATTGATTGACAATTTGGTAAAAAGTTTCCCTTTACTGTGTAATGCTTATTTTCAAAGGACTTTACCGTGTTGCTTCACATTTTCCTTTTTACACACACACTCACACACTGATGATGGCAGCAACTATGTGCAAGGTTCCTGACCCACTGGGAGCAACTTCAAAGGGGGTTTCGGTATCTTTCTCATGGACAGTTGGACATGTAGCCAGGATCATCTGAGGGTTTGATCAGACGAACATATGAACGATGAACTGTGAACAAAACACTTTAGAGCAGCTTTTTCAGCCTTTGACTTCGCTTTAGCTGAGAGGATGTTGCAGGAAAACCTATTTTATTCATCGTCATTGTATTGGAGAATATGGGGGTTTGTTTTGGTTAATATTTTAAATTCTAATCACATTACCTATAATCACATTACCTGTGGATCCAGTGAATTTACAGTTATCATTAGAAGAGGTGTAGAAATACAATATAAGTTTCCACTTTTGTTTGTGTTGAAATGTGTTTTGCATGATATTGGTGACCTATAAAATTAATTAGTAAGTCATTTTATCATATTAGGATTTTGTGTTGTAATATTATTTGCTTATGGACAGTAGCTTTGCGTGTCTATATTTATCTCTCATACATTGATGTCTAAATAACAATGGAGATCATTTCTAAAGTCAAATTCCTTAAATGTGGCAAACTGAAAACAAAGTTTACGTTCAATAATAAAATGGTTTGCATTTTCAACTTTTGTGTTTTTGTCTAAATCGAATGTGTAATTTCATTTTTTTCCACTGACCTTCCTGCCTGACAGTCACTGGTGTGAACGTACTGCATCTTAATTAGTGTGGACGGGCTGGTCCTGCTGCTGAAGCCCCACTTTGTGAGGGCAGGTGCAGCTTTAAATGACTTGTTGACATTTTTTGCAGTTTGCAGAAGGTGGCAGGTTGTGATCCTACAACCCACATCTCATATACATAATCCAGCAGGCAGGCGGGCCCCTACTCTTGTTGAATGGGGGACTCTCCCTTCCTCTGGGGACATTTCAGGGCTGAATGGGAACCCTCACTACCCAACTACCGGGGGCCCGTGGGCGCAGTGAGAAAATGAAGACCTCTGCACCCCTCTAAATCCCCAGGAATTTCTCATTAAGCATAGGTCCCGGGCTGCCGAGGGCCCTCTGGGCCCTCACCCACCCCCCGTCAGGGGTCTCCCTCTCTGGCAGAGAGAATAGAGCCTTTCCACTCCACTTTGTGCTGGCTGCCGACTACCAGGGCCTGTTATTCACCTTTTCCTTTCTCACTCACACAAGAGCTTTCTCCCAATCATGCTTTCAAAGCCCTCAGTACTTCCACTTCTTTTCACTCACTTTTTACATAAGTGTGTGTGTGTGTGTGTGTGTGAGAGAGAGAGAGAGAGAGAGTGTGTGTGGGTGGTGTCTTATAAGATCGAAAAGAGAGAAAGACATAATTGAGTTTGACATTTTTTAATGGTCTCCTGAGATATTTTTGTCTGTAGGCACCGAAGCTGGAGTGAAGCAGACTCTCATTTCAAAGAGGTTTTTTTTCTTTTTTCACACGTTGTTCATGAGTACAAGTAGGATTAATGAGGATTATGTATATGAGGAGAGGTAATGAGTTTTGATGAGAGTAGAGAGGATATTTAGTGTAAGATTTCAAAACATCTCAGTAAGTCAGGATTTGGCAGCAACAGGTGCTCCTGACTTTTCTTGTTTTTATTTTTTTAGACTCACACAATTCTTGTATTTCTCTGAAGAAAAAGACATTGGAATAAAGACCCATCCATAAGTTTATTTTTCAGACCGTAAAATGCACAAATAACTTGAATAGAGAAGAAATCCTGTCTTGTGTTCATCCAAAATAAATGCAGGTTCCTCTCCTGCAGGTTCCTAACTAATAAACTTCATTCCAACTTCTGTTTCACTCTTTTGAAATGTTTAATTACTTTTTTACTCTGTATTAGAGAACTGCGCTCTGTGAGACTCTGAAAACATTCAGCCGTCCTTTGTTTTGGTTTACATTTTTCCTTGTGAAGACACCAAATCCGAATGACCCATGAATCCAATGCAGCTCCTGTGGTCAATCAGCCAAGGCTCATTACCACGACTCTGTCAACATGTTCAGTGAGAAAGCAGCTCCACATGGTTCTCTCACTCATAGAGAGCATATGAACAGTGATCAGATGATGGACATGCAGGGTGATGACCTTAAAGACTGGAAAGCTTTCTCACTGTTGAAAAGATGATTCAGCATCTGATGCTGGTCAGCAGAGACTGAGCTCCAGGTGCAGAAATTTCTAGTTGTTTGTATCCCCAGAAAATCTGTTTTCTCTGGTGGCGTGTCCTCATTTTGTCCTTGCTGTGTGTTGCTTTTTTGGTTCTGCAGTCAACTGGTGTGTAGAATTATAATAATATACAATGTGGGATCATAAAATAGATATAATTTGTGAACAATCAGCAGGTATAGTAAACAAATACTTCTACAAAAAAACTTTTCATTGTCTCAATGTTAAAAATAGTAGTTAATTCTGCCTACAGCCTGCAAACACTGGCTTTTGAGGAGAGATGCAGAAACAAACTACTTCTCTAAGTCAATAGCTGCAGCAAAAGGCAACTTTCAGTGAGGAGAAGACAAATCTTCATCTCACATCATGTCCATATGTCTTTTTTGTCTCAATTAGATGCATGACTGTAGTGATAGATGCAACAATAGAAAGGTTATAGCAGTGTGATAGTGGGGCACTATGTCGTAATTGAATATACACTAATATATAGGTAATAGCATTGTAATAGCAGGGGAAATATGCTGTCATGTAAAGCTGATAATACTTGTGTAGTTTACTCAGAAAACATTTTTGATACCGCACCTGAAAATCCAGACACAACGATGAAAGTAAAACCGACTGCAAGCTCTGCTCTGCTGAAGTCTTAAGATACCAGTTACTAATGTTTAAAACATGTTGAAAATAAAAGATTATTTTCAACATGTTCATTATTTATCACTGACATAAGCAACAATCCAAGGAGATCTACGGTAATTTCAGCTTCACCTGAAGTTTGCTGTGTTTTTTTCCTCTGTAGACTTGACAGTCTCTGTTGTCCGGGACTCTTCATCCAGGATCTGTTGCTCCATTTGTTGTTGAGTTGTTTACCTCAGAGCTTTCAGTGGTCAGGTGTGAGCTCTTTCCAGACTGAGACTAAAAATCTGTGACAGTTTGTAGAAACAGTGTTTATATGTGAGCTGTCCAGTAACTGAAAGTCTTCGTTGGTCTTCAGGGCTGTCCCCACTGCTATTTGGACCAGCATTATCTGCCAGTGTCTCTCATCAGCTTAACCATGCAGTGGTCATTCCAGAAGCACAACAATTCAGTTCTTGCATCTAAAGTACTTGTACTCAGTCTGGGAAACATCCAGTTTTCCCTGCTAAGAACAAATGATTAGACCTTTTTAGATGGATGTTAATTAAACATCATGCTAATTGTTCTGATAAGTATATCAAAATAAATGATATTAAGCCTTCTTTCACCAAGCTATCTACAATATTTATTTGTAACAACCCTTTTCATGGTTCTGTCAAGGCACTCAAAAACGCTGGTTATAACGAAAGATTAAATTTTGAAAAGTGACATAAAGCTCAAAATACGAATACATTTTTTTAATAACTGAAACTATGAAACTACTTGAAACTATGAAACTATTAGTCTATTATTAGGTAGATGGGTAAACAGTACAGAAGCTTGTCCTAACATAGCTGTCTTAAAGGTGGTTCTACTCAATATCACCTTTTATTAAATTCTTACAAATTTTCTAATTTCCAAGACAATTTCTTGAAATGAGGCTCCTTTTACGTAAAAACGCAAATGCAAAATAGCACAACCATCTTCAGTGAGGTTCATAGTTCCACATCAAAATTAAACAGTCTGCTAAAAACAATATATTGCATGTTGCATCCCAAAAAAATAAACCCATCAAATACACAAGCACTCAGCCGATGCTGGTGGGATCATTTCATAACACTGCTGTAAATCCTGCTACAGCAGTGAGTAGTGACAGTGTTTGCCTCCAGAAGAAGCCTTATGATCACAATAAAAAGACACGTCTACATTTTCTTCTGTGTACTTTAGTAAATAAAATTAAATTGTTCGAAAATTGTACTGCAAAAAATATGCAACTGACGAAGACCACAGAATACAGTAAAATTATTTCCGCACCCAATGTTTATCAATGTAAACCAAAAATCAGACATTGGACGGATGCTTTTATCGAAAGCTAATTACGAATTACAATTGTACACAACAGAAGCATTTTGGGATTTAGTGTCTTGTACCAAATACTGCTGAAACTTTATAGAAGTTTGTATAAAGCTAATTGGTCAATAAAATTCTGAATGAGTTGAAGAAGCTTTTGCATGGTACTGTACATAGTGACTGTGACTCTTTTAACTGAACAAAGTTATTTAAAACATTTCAGAGTAAGAGAAGTGGAGTAGACATTGGGATACAACACAGAGAAAAAAGTTGATCAGGAGAGTAAGAATGAGAGATGGAAACAGAAGGAGAGAGAAACAGAGTTGTCTCATGCAGGCCAGGACAGCTGACAGCTGGGTTCATCAGGGGTCAGAGGTCATGGACTGGCAGCAGTGGGAGAGTGAAGAGGAATCCAAAACAACAGGAAGACAAACACACACACACACACTTTGACAGTTCCGGGAGAGGAGACAAGCACAGGCCTCCGGATCTTTTTTTCTCTCTCATGTGACAGACAGTTGACTAAAATGTCATCAGTGTGTGGACTGAATACTTCATCCCACAAATTCAACCCAACACTGCAGCAGTGTGTGTGTGTGTGTGTGTGTGTGTGTGTGTGTGTGTGAGGCTGCATAACCAATTGTCCACAGCAGGCAAATGCAGGAATCCCAGATCTCCAGGGGCCCAAAAAGCATTTGATAACCTTAATCCCTTACTGTAGATCTACATCTATGTTTGATAAATCACATATTTCTTGGAATTATGTCGCATTAAAGTACAATATTGTCTCTCCTCTATCTTGTATATTGTTGAAGTCTAATTTTAAGACTAAACATAAAAATATTTATGTTTCACATATGTAGTATTAACAATGCAATGGGACAAATGCTTTTTTGTCCCAAAAATTACCCTAAGTATCTAGAAAATAAATAAGAACTGTTATCTTAATTATATACATCACAAACCTTAAAGAAAATACAAATTAAAGTATTCAATCAGTAGATTCTGTAGTTGTTTTTCTACTATTTAATTCTTATTGATATAGTCCTGTTTTGAAGTGGGGTAGTAATAAAGACTTCATAAAGTAGTGAGTAATTCCGCTGGGGGTTGAATGCAGGACCTTCTGCATAAAGCAGATGAAATAACCACTACACTAGACACAAAGACCAACAGCCTTCAGGGGTCGCCACAGCGGCCACAGCAGTTTTTAACGCTGGATGCCTTTACTGCTGCAACCCTCCCATTTTATCTGGGCAGACGACCAGCACCAAGGTGCCACACCTTGGGATTCGAACCCTCGGCCTTCTGTATCCCAACCCAATGCTCTACCACTGAAGCACCAGGCCCCCTCAACTACTACACTATAGAACTACATACAGAAAAAATGCGAAAAGTCACATTCAGGAAACAGGAAGTAAATTTTTCAACCCTGAGTTATTTTATGAGAACTTAAAGCCATAGTAGGGCTTTGTTTTAAAAAGAAGTTAAATACAAAAACCTACAGTTATTGATGTGTTCATACTAACACTAATGTCACTTTAATTTTTTTTAAGTCTGTTGGAGCCCAGATGAAAGACTAAGCAGTGAGTTTGTCAGGTATGAAAGTTAATGTCCCAGTGTAAACTTTGTGGCTGTAATTTACATTTTTTCCATTATGATCATGCTTACGATGCTTTGAGTATCCGGGTCCCTTCACCAGCCTCCGCTTTATATCATGTTGTATGCTGCCCTCTAATGGACATACTGAGTCCTTACAAGCAATGTGTGTTCATCAGTCAGGAAAATGTGTCTTTGGGTAAATTACAGTAAATGTCTGTTGGTGGTGGAGTAGTTAGCACTGTTGCCTCACAACAGCTGGCCTTTCTGTGTGGAGTTGGCTCTTTTGCTCTTCGTGAGTTTCCTCCGGGTTCCTCCTACAGTCCAAAGACACGCATGTGACTCTAAATTTCCTGTAGGTGTGAGTGTGAATGGTTATCTGTCTATGTCTGTCTGTGTTGGCCCTGCAGTAGACTTTGACCTCTAACCTGCCTCTCCGCACAATGACAGCTGGAATAGGCTTCATCTCCCTGCGACCCTGAACAGAATAATCAGTTAAAGGTGATGGATGGATGGCTGGATGGATGGATAGTTGATCTATTTGGTCTATCAAATATTCAGGATATTTTTAATAGAATGCACTTTAGTGGAACTGCAACAAATTAAACATGTTTCTGTAAGGGGTCACAGAGCTAAAAGTACATAAATCCATAAAGTACACAAATCCTTTAATCCTAAGATTATATCTTATCAAACATTGATGACCTTGAGAAAAATCCTCCATAGTCTTTTTTTTTAATATATTGACACAAGCACAATGTTTCAACATGCTGCATGTTCAGACTTAGCATCATGTCCTAAAACTGTGAACAGCAGAACAGCAGGTTCACCAACAGATCTTCCACTAAAAGGTTGTTTTGTCTTCTAATCAATCAATTCAAAACTTTATTTATATAGCACTTTTTATACTGATTAGAGCATTACAACTTTCTTTACGTATGACTGAACAGTTGAAAAAAGGTGCACCAGAGACAGTAAAACCTAAAAACGGTTAAAACAGTGACAGTATTTCCCGCAAAACAAGACTATGAAAAAAAAAATCAGAGAAGTTAACAAGGCGCACAACAAAAGGCCAATAAGTAATAAAAGTACGAGACTATAAGACAACGTGACTAATGCACACAAATAAATTATTAAAGATAAAAATGTAAAAAATATATAATCAATTAAAAATGATAAGAACACAATAAAACATAATAAATGTAGATTAAACAACATCGATTAAAGAGATAAAAACAATGAGGAATTAAACGTTAGCAAAGTAACAAAAGAGAATAAATAAACAAAAATAAGCAAAAGACATTAGACAAAACCTACAATTCCTCTGCTTGTGGACACATGAGTACATTTTTTTGCCTGATGTAGGAATAGAGGCAGCAGCTGGTTAGCTTAGCTTAGCAGCGAGACTAGATAGGACCACTAGTTCTGAAGTGTCATCTTATCAAATAAAGTCTGCACTACATAGCCATCAATGTGCTCCTGCTTTATTGTCCTGTTGTTGTTTGTTTGTTCTGTTGTTCAGACATCTTGTGCTGTGTTAATTATGTTGGATTAACATGATGCACATTAGATGATGTTTGTGGCATCGAGCAATGTTTCGGGAAAGCGTATCCCTTATTCAACACTCGAAGCATCGATCCCCGATGCTGTTTAATAGCCTCCATGTCTAGATTTACATTACATTTGTTCTAAGGGTCATCTTTGAAATACAGATTTCACAAAACCCTCTACTCCAAGGGTCATTTCTGGGCTTGTCCATGACTCTGAAATGAACAACTTAGAGGAACTTAGAGCAGTAAAGACTGTGTGATCTCTCTGAGTCAGAAACCACTGTACTTCTAATCTGAGTCACATGGAGGGGAGAGAACCAGCGCAGATAGTTGCATCATGACTGCTCATAAATGCTGTGTAATGCTTTAGTAACACAAATTACTCATCACTATCATTTTGCATGTGCAACATATGTGACATATTCAAACACAAGAAGCTGAGGTCGGACTTTCCCCTGTCCCCGTCTCTAAGAGAAGAACTTGGCATGTGACCAAACCGGTTTTTCTTTATATATGACCTACTGTCAGTACTGATGCATCAATGTGGCATTGTACTTATAATTCATCCATCCTAAATGCTTATTGTGTAGCCGGGGTAGTGGAGCTGGTACCAGCTATCTGTGGGCAGAAAGTAGGACACACCATCTACTGGTCAACAGTCTGTCCCAGGGCTATACCGATTATGCCAAGGTTAAAGTTTCCACGTTTATTCAAAATTTTAAAAAAAACACGCTATCCTGATGTGCACCTCCAAAGATGTAACTACATGTTCTGGCAACACAGGCCGCAACAGCTGTGATTGATCCACTCAGTCCTTGGTGGCCGAAGAAAACATCTCCCCTGACAAGTGCTCCCTTTCTTGCCTCGTAGTAATTTCAGTAAAAGTGCTGTTCAGCATTTTTTAGCTCCAACTCAATATTATCCAGTCAGTTTTAGCCACCGCTGTTTGTAGAACACTAAAATAAATAAATAAATAAAAAAGACCACAGTGGTGAAGAAACTGCTATAAACGCTCACAACAGCTTTCGCCACTTGAACAGCCTACAGCCTGGTCTCTGTGTAGATTTGACTCATGAGTAAGAGTCAAGATGAACGTGTCCGCCCAAGCAGAATGACGCTCTTGCGTAAGCCTGCGTTGATTCACATTAGTTTTCCCTTTTTATGAGAAATTTATGATACACAAGTACAAAATATGCAATGCAGCATATTGCTGATGGGGCAATATCAAGCAACCATGACAGTAGCATCCATAACAGCAACAATTTTGTCAACAACTTACTGAGCCCGTTGACAAATACCCACATCTTCATTTATGCCATTTAAGTTTTTGTTGCCATTCTCTCTGCTGTGATCTCAACCTTATTCTCTCGTAGTGTTGCCATGGCTTCTGTTTTGAACTCTCAAGTAAGAAATACCACTGTTTGTCAGGGATAGTTAGGTCTAAGTTTGCCCCTTATGGCTAATCTTTCAATCCCTTCAGACACACACAAAGTACGGAAAAGAAGCTTGTGAACAATGACACAAACACTGCGGTTGTCTATGTGTACACTTGGGTAAACAGAAAGTATATCCAGACCCTTACAGTACTTCCCCACCACGTGATGACAGCTTAGCTCTCCTCCAGTCCTCTCACCCTTTTTGGTTTTCCATTAGGCTCAAGTTGTTGATAACACCTGGCACTTTTTTTGGTATCACTTCTGTCAAGGTTCTGAGCGAGCAGAGGCAAAGGGTCGCTAAAGTTGTACTATAGTTGTACCTTTTTTATTACGAGTTTATGCTACTTTATATTCCATTAGATTTGAAACTAAACTTTTGCACTTCCAAACTTACATTTATTTGTCGGTTGTAACGATTTATTTTCAGATTAAGATTCCACACGCAAAAAGTTAGGGAAGCTGATGGAATATGATGCAGTTTTGCTACTAACATAAAGTAGACCACCTACAGTGTGACACATTACAGCATTAATAATACTTTAATTCTATCAGTATTGTTGTTCTGTCACTCAGAGTGAAGAATCTCTGCATAGTGTGTATCTTTTCATACTTTTGCAGTCAGTGTTTAAAAGATGTAATTAAATCAATACAAAGGAGATGAACACAACATTAGAGGCTTATCTCAACAGAATGGATACAATTCGTCAGACTCCTTTAGTTATTTTTGCATGTCCTGTTGCTGGGGGGTTGTGTGTGTGTGCGTGTGTAGCGGGGGGGGGCGTGTGACTGACTCTGTATAACTATTGAATTTCCAACACATAAAGCATCTTCGGGGCGGTGTCAACTTAAAACCTGCTATGACGCATCATTGTCTGGTCCGGCAAGCGGAAATATAACTAGTTGGTCTAAATGAGGGTGAAACAACTAATAAGAGACTGCGCGTCGCTGCCGACCCGTGGCGCTGTTCTGCGCTGCGCCAAACCGCAGCAGGCCTGTCCTATGTGCCTGTCTCTCTCGCGTTCCCTCTTCTGTCTGTCCCCATAGCTTTCTCGGTCTTTTTCTCTCCCCTTCATCAAACCCACCCTGCAAAGATCGAGGCTGAGGAACCAAACGCACCCCAAATCTTCCGTGTTTCCGTTCCCAACTCAGTAAAGAAAGCAGACCCAGGGAAAGTGAGGGGCTGCAGAAAATGCAAAGCAGGCTATTTACAGAACAGCCTTTCAGAGATTCGTTCTCCTCTTTGTGATCTTTTTTTTTTTATTATTTCACTTCAGATTGTATTTCCCCAGCATTCCTCAGAGGAGAGGTTTTGCTGTTGAACCGACGTGCCGATCATAAACGCAGATTCCCCCATCGACACCCGTGACAGGAGTGGAGTGAGTCGTTGGGTGGGTGGGGGGGGGTTATTTTTACACCTGAAACACCCTCCTGCCTGCCCTCCCGGTCCTCAATGACATATCGTGACAAAATATACAGAAGTGGAGATTATTTTCGCCCATTAATCTTAACACACAAAAGCAAGAATCTCGCATGTCTCCTAACTCAGCTCAGCCTCACCGGCCGAGAGCTGCAGTTGTTTTCCAGGTTTCACCCCTTCGTTACTGAAAAGAAAAAAAAAAAAAAAAAAGCAGCTGACCGTGTGTTTCCCCCCATAAATGCACAAAACAGCCAGCAAATCGGCGCAAGCAGTCGTTCAGCGCTATAATGCTGTTTTTGCTGTCAGACACGCGTTTGGCACACACACATCAGGGGATAAATGTGTCTCAGAACCCCCCCGGCCGTGGTGGAAACACTCGTAAGACAGTGACATTAGGAGACACAACATGTAAAGAAAAGGTTCATATCGTGCCATGGGTGACTGAAGACTCAACCTGCAGAAACACCTCCACAGCTCAAGAGAAACGCGCTTTGTGGCTCAGTTTCTCCGTGGCTGGATGAACTTTATATCGAGCATATATTAACACTTTGTGGCCTGTTTTTTTTTCCTCCTCTAAGGCAGGAGGACTCCATTTTGAAGGGACCGGGTGTGCAGCCAGAGACTGCACAGCAACTCGTCTCAAGAAAGGAAACCCATCTGTTTTTTCCTGGTAGCCTGCTGTAGCATTTCACTGCTGCTCAGACGTGGTGGTGACATTTTTTCTTTACTTTTATTAGATCATTGTCGTATTATCATCAGGCGCATGTGTGCTGCCCAAGTGCGTGTCGGGGTGGTGTTGGTGTAGAAGATGCCAGTTGTTGGCACAAGTTTGGCATGTGACATGTCATTGATGATGGCAGTCTGCCGTGGGTTAATAATTGGTTCCATGTAATTAAGGAGAGGGGCGGGGCGATTTTTGGAGGTGTCGCGTGGTGGTCCGGGGAGTTTTTTGGTGGCTGTCAGATCAGATTTTTTTTTTTTTCTTTTTTTCCTTGAAGAGAAATTCACGGCCCCTTCTGAGCTCCATGCTGTGGACCGGCTGGGGAGGGAGGTAGCGGTGACGACTGGCAGTGCGCACAGCAGTGAGAGACTGACTTCCAAGGGGCAGGCAGAGTATAGAGGCAGGAAACAGCTATTCAAGAAGAGCACACATGCATTGACGGGGAATTATAAAGTTGTAGTAATAATAAGGCGAGGGGGAGAGTGTCGCTGAAGGAGCACAACACGCCTGAATTTCTGTTCCAGGGGCCGCTGGACCAGGCTTTAGCGCATGTAGAGAGGAGGAGGAGGAGGAGGAGGAGGGAGGTGGAGGGGGAGTGAGTGAGTACGTTTCACAGGATCCAGGCCTAGTAGTATTGCCGCCGGGACTTTCCTTATCCGCTTTCAAAAAATGGGAAATTGGCGCATTTAAACGCCAAAATGAACGGGTTGGGAATCAGTTTTGCGATGGTCGACACCGGAATGGTAAGATTCTCTCGACAGACCCCGCGTCCATTGGCGTTTTTCACCGTGATTTTGTTGTTTGATGCACACAGCCTGCATCTGCCGGAGGGGAAGCCTGTACAAGTGTGTGTCAGTGTGTGTGTACGTGAACTTGGTATTTGTCGTCGTCCTTGCATGTTATGTGGTGTTTGTGTTTCTGTCTCATGCAATCACAGAGCCACTGCAAGCCACGAACGACACACTTATACACACCATAGCTGTACACACACACGCACACACACCCACACGCACACTTCGACGCGTGCACGCGCACGGAGGGGTCCATTTTATTTCCAGGTCGCGGTTTCAGCGCCGGCGTGTTAATATCAGGATGGTTTTTAATGTCACGCTCCGTAGCCATCTCACTATGTGTATATACAACATGCATGCGTGTGAGTTTATAGGCTGCTGACCTTATCGTGCTTGATGTCATTTTCTTCATATCGCGGTCATTTTAATGATGGGTATTTCAGTGGCGGCGTTCGTTCCGCCTGATCTCTTGGAAATGTTACATTAGGTCGATCCGCTCGTCGTCAGTGAGTCTGTTTACGCTTTTATTTTGACATCATACGATGGCAGATTGTGTTGTCGATCTGATGTCTGAGCTTTGGCTTTTCCTCTTTCCAGTTTTAAAAATATCTCATTACCAGCTGCCTGGGAGAACTTTAGATGGGCCGCATCAACGTTATGTTATAGCAATGAATGGGAGACAGTCTGCATTAACATGCTATGGTGTCAAAATCATGACCAAACTGTATGTTCTTACAGGACAATTAGAGTTCTATTTTGGGAAACAACCTAAACATGCAAATCTAAAGAATATAATGTTATAAGCATATTATATGCACAATATTAAGGAGATCCAAAGTGAACCACACTGACTAATGTCATTTTATTGTTTCTGTTTGTGTTTCAGGAGGAAACCATGGCAGCATGAGTGGGCCTTATGCAGGCCCATTGAGGGAGACCCATCAGTCCGGTTGCCCTTTGACCCCCGGTCGTGACCTCCCCGCCCACTCCTCGTCCTCCAGACACCATGACCACAAGATTGGCTTAACCATGTCTGCTGCGGCCTCTTCTTTGAAGCATGCATCCATCTATGGGTTTGCTCAAAGGGATCAACACTCCTCTTCCTCCTACAGTCCCCTTATGAGGCTGCAACATCTCACCACCTTGGTGAGCCAGCCAGACCTGGTCCTGCCTGTGAGGGAGCCAGGGAGGAGCTGGGAGTGGGGGACACACAAGAAGGAGAGGGGGAAGGAGATGGAGAGGGACTCCTGGGCCGATTGCACTAGCAGGGAATATTCTTGCAACCACAAAACAAGTAAGGAGGAGAGGGTTGGTAATTCTTCTACTGGACAAAAACTCTCCCAGGTCCAGACTGGATGTAGAGATGCACCAGCAGCCAATCGTAGCGATCATGAGAAAAAGGCAGAAGGTTGTTTCTCAGGCCCGCCTAGCCCAGCCTTCTCTTTCGATAGCAGCAGCCCTTTCACCAATGGCTTTCTCCACTCTTTATTTGAGGATGACGACAATGATGAAGCACGAGAGGTCAGATCTCCTGTGGTAGATTTTCGGGACAAACATGAGAGGGCAGGAACTGTCCTTCAGTCTGCCCCTGGAGATGTAAATTTGGACTCTAAGGATGCTACCATGTTGTCAGCCAAGGTCATCACACGCTCTCAGTCCTCTGGCCAACGCAGGAGATACTGGTACCTCTCAGATGATGAGTGGGATAGCGACACAGAGCTGTTCTTTTTTGAGGATAGTCCCTCAAGACATTCATTGGCAAGTTTTACTCTTTCTACCCTACGTAAACTAGACACAATGATCTTTTTAGATTTTTCACATGTCAGTAAATTCACTTGGAATTTATAGAGAACAGGACACCTAAAACTACAGAACCTGCCAAAGAATCATCAGATTATAAAGTTCTCTTAAGGATCAGAGTCATTCAGTGATGGCTTTTGATGTACACCCACAGATCAGTTGCCAAATTAGCCAAAATGTACAACAAATGTGGGCTGAAAGATTAGGCCTGAACTTTTGGCTCGTAGCAGAACTCAAAAAGTCAATTGGGAACATTTTTTTTACACAAATTATCTTTTAAGCTTTTTAAAAGCTGCGAAAACGTAAACCATAATCATCCTCTAGATAAAAGTAGGACGAAGAATTTAACTAAGTCAACTAACAAATGAGCCTGTTTTCTATGACCTTTTAATATCTTTTACATTACTCATGCTTATTCATGAGTCTCATGTGCTATCGACTCAGTTCTTATATTTTACGAATACTCTTAAACAACTGCGCATATTGTAGCGTACTTTAGTCTTATAGATATAATATGTGAACGTGCACACATAGTTCCACAAGTTTAGAGCATGACAATAAATTAAAAAAGAAAGAGAGCAACAAGACACCTGTGACTATGAAACAGTTATTTTAGTTTTACATCTGTGAATCAGTGTTTCACAATGAGTTACTTTCTCCAGGAAAACAGTCATCATTCAACTGAATGATCATCATAACAGCGTGAGAACGGGAGACATTTTGACTTGAGCACAGGTGTTAGTAAAAAAAGTGACCTTTGAGCCTGCGTGAACCTGAAACTGAAGCAGGTTGATGTAATTCAACATTAAATGCTTACGCTCAAGATTTTCATTCTGTGACTTGTAAAATGTCTCCTGTGAAGAAGGTCTTCAGGGTCATTCATAGTCTACAAAAGCCTCCAGTGGTCCTTTCAAAATAGAACAGCATGGTAGCAATTAAAAGTTCGTGACATTGATGGGAAGGTAACAAGAACATGTATTTAGCTAGATAAGGCCCAAACTCCCCATTGCTTGCAGCATCTAGCGGTAACTGGGAAAGTGTGTGTTAAGGGGGTTATTCGATGCTGCCCTGACATCACTTTGGGAGCTTTGTAACTCCCGTAAACCCCACAAATTTTTCTTGTACATTTCCATCTGTGCTGAATAAACAACATAAACTTACTGAGCCTCAGACGTGTGGTAGCTGGATTTAAAAAAAACTCTTGTCATGCTAACAGTTTCCCCTAGTTCCCGCTCCTTCTGCTAACGTAGGCTAACGCACCTGAGCTATCTTACCTCATGGTTTCATTGTTCTACTTCACTAATACTACAGCCACAAACATGCAGTTAAACCAGAGCTATTAACATACTTTTATTGCCCCTATTCATCTACCTTGTCAAAGCATGCTGCTCATAATACCCACAGTGCAACTTGACATAAGCATAAATAAATTTGATTGCACATTTATGGGTATTAAACTATTAGCAGTTAATGTAGCCATGAGGCAATAGCCTGCAGCCGATTTGAGGGGCAGACAACAAAAATATTGTATCAGGGAATAAATATCTTTTTCTAAGGGGTTAATAAATATATAATAAATAAATAAAATATGTCAGCCAAGCCAAACAAACAATACACAAAAAGTTAGTGTCTTTACGGAATTAGAAAACACGCACATTTTAGTACACAAGTAAGTCAGCCCTCCTGAGATTAGCATTTTTACTTAGCTAATGTCCGCTCTCTGACTGGGTCCCTCCACGAGATTTAAATCAGGATGCACCTTGACTGTTGACAATGGTGTCCTGCCATGGACCCTGTACTACATTTAACTTTGCACCATGACTGCTGTAAAGCAGAATCACGAACAAAGATGTTAACCACCTTACAGGGACTTCTCACTGAGCTTTCTTGTGGCTTCCTAGTCACCTTTAACATTGTCAGGAGGAACAGCCACAGTATTAAAGCCACTGACTGACTGTTAAAGCTCTGAGTTGTATCTTATTCCAGTTTGATGCAAATCAACAATTCTTTACTGTAAATCCTCTGAGATTTGTTTTTGCAGGGCAAAGTTTACATCAGCAGATACTTTTTGTGAATTACAGTGATTGTTTTTTTTTTTAGAACAACCCACAACTCCAATCTTATTCCAACAATTGGACTCCAGTCCAGTTTTTGTCACTGTCATTAGTGTGGGGCCGACCTATGCTTTGAATGCTTGCACAGCTCTTTTCCACACTCTCCGTTGCTCTGAACCGTTGACCCTAAGTACTTAAAGTCCTGCACCTTCCTAACCTCTGCTCCCTGTAACCTAAATGTTCCACTTGGGTCCCTCGCATTCTCACACATGTATTCTGTCTTGCTGTGGCTAATCTTCATTCCTCAGCTTTCCGAGCAGACCTTCCTCTCTCGATTGTCCTCCACCTGCTTCTTGCTCTCGCTACAGATCACAATGTCATCTGCAAACATCATAGTCCATGGAGATTCCTGTCTAACCTCATCTGTCAGCCTGTCCATCACCAGAGCAAAGAAAATGAGGCTCAGAGCTGATCTTGATGTAGACCCTCCTCCACTTCTCTGGAACTTCTCTGTCACACCTACAGCACCTCACCACAACTCTTGAAGCTCTCACACATGTCCTGCACCACTCTATAACATACTTCTCTGCCATTCCAGACGTCCTCATACAATACCACAGCTTCTCTCTCGGCAACCTGTCATACACTTTCTCTAAATCTACGAAGACACGATGCAACTCACTATGACCTTCTCTGTACTTCATTAGCAAAAATCTGTTGTTCTCTTTCTAGGCATCTGTTGTTCTCTTTCTAGGCATGAAACCATATTTCTGCTTACAGAAATATGGTTTCATTTTTCATTTTTTTTCCCGCAACTTCATCGTATGGCATCTCAGCTATATTCCTCTGTAGTTGCCACAGCTCTGCACATCTCATAGTGTCCCACTTCTTCTTAGCTAACCTCTTCCACTGTATACACTGAACTTCATTGTTCCAGCACCAAGACTCCTTGTCCACCATCCTCTTTCCGAATGACACACCAAGTTCTCTTTATCTATTTGATGTGGAAGTCATGATTCGCAAGTTTAATTTGGCATGTGTTTTACCTCGGATGCTCTTCCTGACACAACCCTCTGCATTTATCCAGACTTGGGACTGGCACAAAAAGACACTCGTGGTTGCATTTTTGGACCTGCTGATTAATGATGTGAATTATCACATTATGTATTATTTTTGATTTCTTTGACATTGGAGTAAAGGCACATCAGAATGAAGTTGGTCCCAATAAACATGGACATGGAACCGTATAACAAGCAGCAACACAGCTGTAGCTCTTTCCCTCGGACATATTGGACATAGTGACATGTTTCATTTGAAGATGTCTAATTGCATTGCTATGTTGTCAACAGCACAACAACCTGAAGAAAAAGTCTCTGCCACCTGTGAAGTTTCTAGAGGGGGAAGTTATTTGGGCAAAGATTGGCCGAAGACCGTGGTGGCCCTGTGAGTTGATCGTTGACCCATTACAGGGAAGCTATCACAAAGTCAAAGGTAGGCCCGAAGCATTGTTGACTTACTGTGAAGATTCAGAATTGGGACAGAGTATTTTAGAACAGAGTTCTAGAGTTTTCTGAAAACCGTTGGCATCATTATGTTCTGAACTGTTGCAAATTCCTATTAGAAGCACATTTGTCAGGGACAGTTCTCCACCGATATGTACATTGATATTGTTACACCACAGTGGCTTTCTGCATTAAAAAGTACAAATACTGTTATCTTTTTCTGTTTTGTTTCAAATTCCCCATAGCTTGAGGCAAAACCCATTAACTACTGGCACTTTAGTGTCAGATATTTATTTGGCTTTCTTCTTCTCTCTCTTTTGCTTTTAAAGGTATCAGACTTTTCCAAGCAATGATAAATATTTGTGCTTGGCCTCTTTTTTCTTTTTTTTTTTTTTGTAGAATCTTATGAAACTGATTGACTGCAGTTTTGTAGATAGCTCAGTGGCTTTTTTAAGCTTATGTAGTGCTGATGTGGTTGTGGTCTTCCTGTGCAGGATGATGTGGTTTTCATTCGCATGCCATGAATTTCGAGCCTATTTTTTTTTTTTTTTTTTTTTTACTGTCTTAGAGTCTGGTGATCGGCCCTGTCGGCTCTACTATGTCAGGACCTTTGGGCAGCCTGTTGAGCTGGTCTGGGTGGAGGAAAAATCAACTCACACTTTCAGTGGAGGCTTTGAATTTGAACAGCTCCCCCTACGGCGTCGGAGGGGGAAGCAAAGGGAGCAGAACTACAAATACACTGTAATTACTTTTTCTGTAGTTACTGTATGAATATTCAGCTGCTAGTTGTACAAAACTATAAATCAGTTTCAGCTAATCATCAGGTCAGAAAATGCTTAGACATCAAACAAAATGCATTTTTTATCTTTAAGACAGACTTGTTAAGGAGTAAACTTAGAACAAGTGCATCTTCTCTAAATGGTTTGCGCAAATTTTTCTTTTACCTTTCTGCAGATTGCTAAACGTTTTCAGGGCTCTTGGAAATCCAGTGTTGCCGAAGCTGAATCTGTTCTCCCAGACAGACCCAAAATGGCTTCCTCCATTTCTTTGTCTATAGATGATAACTACCAGGACCGTTCTACGCCCGAGAGAGATAAAAAAGTCAATCCAACATTTTCTTCCTCCACTCAGTCAGTCTCCACCCTTCCAGAGACATCGCACGTGACAAATGGATCCATTTCATCCCCAGTTATTTCATCCCCAGGGACAACTTTAACAAAGAAAAGCACTTTAAAGAAATCTACTGTCAAGAAGAAACTGAGTAAATCATCAAAAGACATGACTAATAAACACAATAAAAAGATTTTGCAAAATAAACCTAATTATTCAGATAGAGACAAAGAGGAGTGCCCATATTCTGACATTGACTCAGTCCCTAAGATCTTGTGTCCTAAAGCACTTGAACGCCAGCCTAAGATGGCTCAGACTCCGCCACCCGCCACGGTTGTCAAAGAGGTGAAGAAACAGCCAGAAGTTCAGAGTGGTCATTGGTTCAGTAAATCAAGCAAAGACAGGCGACCAAAAACAACCAGTCCAATGCCAGACCGCACCCTGTTTAGCAAGATGCCATGTAAGAAAAAGAGCTTATCTGTTGTTAGTAAAAAGACCCTGGTTCCCAGCGTCTTCAGCAGCGGTGGGACCAGTGAGCAGGTAGTATTATCAGATAAGCATAAGTGTCTGGTACCTGTTGAAACAAATCTTCCACTTGAAGAATCAGGACATTTAAAGTGTAAAAATACCCTAGTTGCTAATAGGCCTTCTGGTAGAAGTGTCAATGTTTTGGACCAGCCAGGACTGTTAGACAAAAAGAAACCCCTGGTCTCTGTTGAGACCTCTTTGCGCTCCGACAAGCGCCGATATTCAAAGTGTAGACAGACACCCAGTGATACGGCTGACTCTGTTACTGACATCCCCTCTGACCAGTTTGGTGGCTCAGATGTTAAAAATACCTCACAGTCCAGTATGGAAGTTGGTGTCAAAGACCAGTCCAGGTTTTCAGAAAGTGTTAAGTGTTTCAGTCCAACTGAAAATTCTCACGTGGTAGCTGACAAAAAGGTCAATGTAATTGACAGGATTTCTGATCAAGCAGAAGAAAAAGAAAGTAAGATGACTCGAGTCTCGAGTTTAAATATTGACACTACTGAGCCTTCACCAAGCCTTAAAAAGCAAACAAGTTTGGTCTCTAAGTGTAGACTTCCCTTTGTCAAATTAATACGCAAAGACATAAAGGGTAAGAAGATTCTAAACTCTAATGTAACCATTAGTCCTGGTAACCAGCCTGGCTATACAAAGAATGACGAGATGCCAGATAATAATTTGGCCAAAATATCATCCAAACAATCACTCTTGGTGGACAACAAGGCAAATGTCTCCATAGATCAATCAGATTCTGTAAAGATCTCAGTTAAAAGGTTAAAAGCAAATGCTGGGACTGGTGTACTTCGTCTCTCGTCTGAGTCACCACAAGGGAAGACTATTGTGGCCTCGATTGTGGCAAGTGTTTCCACTAATGAGTTAGGTAGCCAAGAATTGGAAAAGATAACAGTTTCAAATGTGACTCACCAATCTTCTGATCAAACAGATCATTTAGAAAGTAGAAAGACTCCTGTTTCCAGTGAAGCAAGCGAGGCTACTGACCAACTACGCAGCTCAGAGCCAACAAATACTTCTGTTGCTAGTAAAGTTTACCGGCAAAGGAATTCGGTATATAAGAATGTTCACGTTTCTTCCGGGAAATCCAAGAAATCTGTTTACAAATTAAAGCAGGTTCCAGATGAAGTCAATAAAGTGCTACAGGAGCCGCCGGCCCACCTCCCAGCCAGCAGTCGACTGATGACCAGAGCCCTGAAGGCCATGCAGGAGGTAGAGCAGAAGAAGCGGGAAAAGAACAGAAAGGAGGCCAAGCAGAAAGATTTCTTAAATCCACTGAGAAAAAACGAGGACAGTGTGGGTTACTCTGTGTGTAACTCCAAAACCAAGCCTGACTTTTGCACAAAAATTAAATCTCAGTACAATGACAGTGGTGAGGATGACCAGGACTCATTTTCTAGCAGTAGCACCCCTTCTTCTTCTATTTTTTCTGATTCAACTGACCTTGAAACTGATGTCAAAAGTGAAGATGAAGACCTCTCGATATCGTCAACTCCACCAATGGACTTCATACCCCTCACATCTAGGCTAAAGGCAAAGAAGGAAGATCATCCTGCTGAGGTGTGCTCCTCATCCCCTTCCTCGTCCTTTTCTTTCATTAATGCCTTTAAAAATGTTGAAGAGATATCCTTCCAGTCCCTGACAAATGAGAGCAATGGTAAACCCATCTCTTTTAAACCAGACACAAACTACAAGTTTAGCACCTTTCTCATGATGCTGAAGGACTTACATGACACTAGAGAGCGAGAGGGGGCCCCTTTAGAACTAGAGATCGGGCCACCGAGTGCACATGTTAAAGAGGAGCCCTTGGTGATACCGGGAAAGGCCAAACCTGCAGACCAAAATCAACTAAATGCTCATCTTAATAACAATTCAGATTCAAGTCTAGACAAAACTGTGATCCCACAAACTGAAGGCCCTGCTAGTCAAATTTCAAAGAGGCCCTATAACAGAAGGGGCAACTCCACTGGGGTGAAAAGGAAAGCAAACCGCAAAGTGCCTTGTCGTCCTGCCAGGTCTGGACCTGGCTTCCCAGGACTGGAGTCTTTGTCAGAAAGGGAATCCTTACCAACAGTGGACCCTTCATCAGGAGCAGATTCTTTATCAAGAGTCCCGTCCCTGCTGGCCATGCAGGCCAGCAGCTGGGAGAGGCAGGCTGGTGGTGATAGAGGAGTGGTTGGGGAGGAAGAGGAGGAGGGGTGGAGCAGAGTAAATGAAAATCTACAGAATGTGGAGCCATTGGAGCATCAGTCTGACACTACACTATATCTGGGACAGCCAAATGACTGTACAGAGAAAAACACAAGCATAACTCACAACGCTGGAGAAGGCAACAAGACTCAACCACGTAAGGAGAGTCTAGCGTAGTTTGTCCAAAACACAATTATGCCAATGCTAAGTTGATTACATTGCTTTACATGTCCAGCCTACTGTCTAGATGGTGCAAATGACGTTTTGAGTCACTTATTTGGTGAAAAATCCAAGGGGTGTCACTTTAAATGAGACATCATGCAGCAGTAAGCAACAACAGGGCGTAAGTGATACTTCACCCAAATTAATATTAATGTCCTCCTGCATAATCTGCTTGATCGCCAATATGTCAAACGTGCATGTACTTTAGACCAAAGGTTTTTAAACTGTGAGGCATGCCTCCAGGGGAGAAAAGTAACGCAATACTTAACTTTAGTTGACCATCTGCATGCTCAAGTTGGCCCACTAATTCCTAAATTGGTCAAGTTTTAGGACATGTCCAAGTCTGCTTATAAATCGGAGAAATAAACAATCTGTAACTCTAGAATGTGCCTGAGAAATGTCACATATGTACCTTTTCTCAAGTATCTTTTCATTCCAGCAAAAAGTGTTTGTACATTCATAGGCAAACTGATAAGAGAAACAGCGACTTTGAAATATGAGAAAGTGGATGGTTTACTGTAGCAGATAAACACCTGCAAAGTCCTGCAAAGCTCTCAATGCAATTGACCATTGTTTTTGCACATGGGTTTTATATGTCATACACAAATGGTACATGCTGCTTCTACTTTACAAAAATGCATGCAGACATTGGGCTGTGCAATACCTCACCTTGTTTTTAGTAGATTAAATATTATTATGCTCTGGCCTCTAAGGAAATAACAAAGTGTGTGAAAAATTGTGAATTTAAATCTGACTTTAGGATGCATTCTACAGTTTGAACAGTACAGGCAGCACAAAGGAAAGAGACCCAAAGTCTCCTGCATCAAACATGAGACATCATAATACTCTAGACAATGAGCAGGTTGTCCAGTTTGAAGGTGTCTCGAGAGAGTAATTTATAGACTACTTATAATATCATTATTGAGTATTTTAAAGTATATTGACATAAAAGGAAACTGATAAATGACTGTTTCACACAATAATCAGTTTGATTGTAATTAAACATTAGAGACTTCTTTGTGTTTGCACAGCATAAACGTAAGGAATTAAAAAGTTTTTATGTGTCTTTTCAGCACATAAACGAATAAGAAAACCAAGCAAGCGGCTAATTGAATGGACTGAAGAGTACGATCAGATTTTCTCTACTAGGAAGAAAACCAAAAAGCCTCTCCAGCCCATTGGAAAGGTAAAAATCACACAAAGTAAGATCTGTTTTAATTTTATATTTATATTAGTTGTTGTTAAATGTGCATTTTACTATGACTTTAACCACACAATATTGCTTTTTCAGCTACACATCAAACATATGTCACTAATTGACAATGAAGTTACATAATTTATTTTCTCAGGCTGTGGAACCCATTACCTCCATGTCTGAACCCCCGAGGTCGGACAAGAATGCACATGAGCACCCATCCTTGAACGTACTTCCTGAAATACAGACACCTCCTCCCGACGATGTTGCTGCAACAACGCCCTTAGACCTGCAAGTTCCCAGCACTGAAAACACATCTCTCCAAGATACCCCGGTCCTCTCCCTTGACACACTCACCCCTCCTCCTGAAGCTGAACCTTCGCTGTCAGAAGGCCTTGTCAAAGACAACGGTGAATCAATGTTTGTGTATCTTTATTTTTAACTTAATTGCTTTCAGAGTCAGAAAGACTGAATGAACGTACTCTTGGTAAATGTGTATCCACTGCAATACAATACATCGTAGCAGAATGTATGCAAACATTTTATTTAAATGTTAAATTTATCACTGCAAAACTATGCTGCCAGCATGGCAAAAATATATATTTTGCACCTTAATACACTGATTAATTTCTAAGTTGGGCTTTTATGCTTGAAAAATTATGAAAATCATTAATTAATTGCTAAAACAGTTGCATAATCGCAGCGGCAATTTCAGACTTTCACTTGTGGAAAAAGGTCTCATAAAGCTTTGATTAACTTGAAAACATAGTTAAATCACTTTATGTCTAACACTAACCTCAGGAAAGGCTCCTCTGCTGGAGAAGAAGCGGAAGAGGAAACCCACTCAGAAGATCCTGGAGTACTGTCTGGAGGCAGAGGCGTCATCGGGCCTCAAGAAGAAGGTACAAAATAGTAGTATATCTGTGTCACTGGGATGTCTGTTTAATACTTTGAAAACAACTTTATTATTCATTGCAGGTTTTTTTTAAGTTCATTCAAATTGTACTGGATTGAAGGGGACAGTAAAAAGGAGAAAGCATGAGACAGACACAACATGTGACACGATGTGTGTGAAAAGGACATGTACCTGGTGATCGTAGAGGCAGGCCTAACAATTATCCACTCCAGAGATCATAAAACACTGAACGTTTATTAAATTCCACATTCCACAATTGAGCAGATAACAAAGTAATTCCCCAGACAATTACAAAAGTCTACAGAACACGCTCCACAAATTAATTCCAGAAAACACTGTAAGAACACTCAACTTTCCAATTCCGCCTTGCTGCTCTCCCCTCTCTTACCTCTTCTGTCTTCTGGTGTCAGAGGTCACCAGCACTTGACACACCAGAGGAGAACAGTCTTTACCGCTGTCTCATTCTGAGTCTTGGAGAAGACAGACCTTTGTTATAGGTCTATCAAGCTCGTTAGTATTTGTCTCTATACAAACCTGGCAGAGTAGACCATGTTCGTCTTTAATTGTTTGCCTATCACCCGTGAGCCTCCAGGTGCTGACTCATCAACAGTCAACAGTTCCTCTTTCTGGAAAATTCCTGGAGGCATAGATGGTTGTGTTTTTAAGAGATGGAGGTGATTTGGCGTTAATGCCTCAAAGTCATTTGGATCCTTGGAAGGTGTAGTTATCGGCCGACTGTTTACGATAGCTTCAGCTTCACAGAATAATGTTTGCAGACCCTATCCATCCAAACATTGGTCTTTCAGTGTAGCACAGGTTATTTTCCCACTGAAATGAATTTAACGCTCCCATACCCCTCCATGGTGAGAGCCAGATGGAGGATTAAACATCCACTTGGTGCCACGCTGGATCAGCATATTTTTTTATTTTGGACATGTTCCATTCTTTTGGAGTTTTTGTGAGGTCTCGCTCAACCCTGACAAAGTCGGTTCCACTGTCTGAACGTATTTCCAAAATCTGACCCCTTCTTGCACTGAAGAGCATTAATAAACAAGTCCAATGTCCAATGACGGTGCCACCTCCATGTTCCTGTTACTGTTGGTTGGAGTTTTGGCCCATCAATCAGCACGATCAACTTGGCTGAAGTGGCTGTGACACAAAGCTAATTAGGCAGATATTTTAAAACTCAGAAGCTGATTGTTGCAGACTTAACCCTCCTACTACTCCTTGTCCAAACTGAACACCCTTAACTCATCACAAAACGTGTTTTTGGGGTCTTCACAGAGACATCTGCCCACGAAAATCTGTAGAACCAGTGACATCTTACCGGAGTTGGTGTTTTTTTCAGGATGTTACCAAAGCTGTGTTTAATGAATGGTTTCTTTCAGTGTGATAGGAAGTCTTTGAGTGTTTCTCTCATTACAGGTCAAAACACTGAAGAACAATTCAAATCTTGCTCCTCAGGCAGGTCGGTAAACCATCTTATAACAGTACATATTAAACTACAGAGCCCTTACTTCACAATACGTTTAATAACCAAATGTCTTTTTGTTATTTTGAACATTGAAATACTTCAGACTTTAGGTGAAAGAGAACTGAAAGCATGTGTCATGACTTTTGGAATATTAAGGAATTGACTAACAGACTTGTCAATTTTTTACAGAAAATTATTAAACACATTAATAATGTGCTTGGAAACAAGATGTAATGTAAAATGTATCAGAATTACATTACTTTAGATGGAGATTTACATGCATGTGTTATAAATGAACCTTCTTTTTGTTATTTCTCTCTTGCCTGTGGAAACTGCAAAAACCTCTTTGTCACACCCAGATTCAGAGATACCATCTGTAAAAAAGAGCAAGCAGCTTACAGCTTCTACCTCCACACGGATGTCCCCAGAGGTTTCGACCTGCACGTCCACACCCTCTGTTCCGCTTAGTCCCACACCAAGCACTCCTGTCATGACCACTCCTGCACCAGCCCTGCCTGAACCTGGACAGGTGCAGGCAGCATCAGCAGAGGTTGATGCCCCTCAACCAGAGGAGAGTAAGAGTTGGGAGGTCAAAAAGGACACAGCAGAGTCTGAGGTCAGCCGTGTTTGCTTACTCCTAGAGTTTGTGGGAGTGTTGCTTATATTAAAGTGAGTTAGTGAATGATTTAATGTAACTAAATATTGCTGAAGATGAGTTTTTCTTTCATGGTTGAGGCCTAGGAGCAGATTCACTTTATCACAACTCCTCACTTAAGGAATTCACCCTATGTCAGCCTATATTTAGGAAACCTGACTTCACTTGAAGGTGGTACTGAAGCTAAAACACGCAGATTCCAACAAAATAAAATAAATGACTTGTTGGATTATGCACAGAATACCTACAAGCTTTTTTCCAGTAATATCATGTGTAAAACTTTCCTCAGTTGTTTTTACAACTCAGCAGCTCTTGGTTACCCGCTTAGGAGTAAACAGACTATTTGTTGGGGATTGTTTTAGAAGTAGATTTGTGTTATGATGTGTATGTTAAATGTTAATGAAGGAATATGTCAGCCAGTGCAATAGGGCGACCTGGGGTGATTTTAATTTTTTTTTTTTCAATATTTGGGCTCCTAGGCATAAAGGAAAAAGATATATATTAGAGTTTGGATACAAAGACAATTATTTGCCTATGCAAAATGCAAAAAAAGCCTGAAGTTATTTTCTGCATTTCAATCCATGTCTCTGCATTAGCAATTGGAGGCAATAAGAAGTGTAATTAATACAAGATAATATATGAAGATTTGAGGTTTCTTTCACTGTTCTGATACATTTTTGTCTCTAAAGGGTGACCCATCCGGCTCGGATCACAGCTTCTCCTCTATTAAGGATGATTTGTCACTGTGTGATGACCCATTTTTACCTGCAAGGAAAATCATAGGGGACCGAGGAGGACCAGCCTCCATGAAGGAGAACATTTGTCAAGTGAGTTTTCCCCCAGAGGCCAAATTCACTGATGGAAAACACATTTCAGAGCTGTGTCGTCTGGTTTCAGAACCTTTCTGAGAAAAGTTTTTAAATTATAATGAGATGTTTACATGTTATAATGAGACTTTTCGTTTTATTATGAAATGCATTACCTTCAGTCCTAACTTCAATCTAGGTTGGTCCTAACTGACAATTTCTGATCTACTTACTTGGAAAGCCTCAATGTTGTAAAAGCATTACGACAATAACGGTCTTTGTCAGGTCTATAAAAAGCTCATAAACTAATGAGGAGTTCACAAATCTACAATCTAGTCTACTTTACTTTACTCTCCTTTCAGCTTATCCTGTGAGTTCAGGGTCGCCACAGCAGATCATTGTCCGCATTTTGATTTACACCAGATGCCCTTCCTGATACAACCCTCCCCATTTTCTACCAGGCTGGGACCTGGCACTGCACAGCTGGGGAGGGGAATGGGCTGTTAGGGGTTCAGTGTCTTGCCCAGGGACACTTCGACATATAGCCAGGGCCGGGGATCAAACCACTCACCCTGTGGTCCGTAAGCAACTGCCTTTACCAACTGAGCTATAGCCGCCCCTTATCTGATTTGATCTAGACCTGTTCCAGTGTGCATTGGATGGGGTAATGATTGGCCTATTTTTGATCAAATAGATGAGCGTTTTCACAAATATTAAACGGGATTTTAAAAACTTATCCGCCTCTTCTGGATTTTGATAAACATAATGTTTTCATAAATAAAATAAAAGTTTAACAAACATGAAAGTGTATTCCACACAGTAGAATGATTCATAACTTAAAATGCATTAAAAAAATAGAGCGTCTTGGTATAATTTGCTACATAAACAAAGTCTAAACACCTGAAGTGCATCAAGGACTTGTTAGTCTTTGCTCCATCTGATACACCAGTGTTATGTTGCTATGTACAGGACAATAATTTCTTCTAAAACATGGGAACCCTGGTGTTTTGATATCAAGAAAACAAGCAACTTTTCGTGTGTGTTAACCAGTAATCTGCTGTCTTGTAGCAGCAGCACTATCCCACTTCCTGCTAAATGTAGCAACTTGCATGTGAACTACGGTTTCATCAGGCCTGTAAAAAGACAATGTGGAGTGTGATCCTATAAAGCAGGCAGCAAAACAGCAGACATCTGAAATTTTGTAACTGTTGATCAACCACAGGAGACTTGACAATATGCAAGGAGCATGACTTATTAATTAATTAGTTCTGGCTCAGACTCCAGTGACAAAATCAGTGAGCCTGCCCAGTTAGGGGTCTTGAGCCCTCTGGTGGTAGGTGGTGTTGGGGTGCTAGGTGGTGTTGGGGTGGTGGGTGGATGTGTGCAAGGTGAGCAGGAAGGACAGTGAGAAAAAGGACAGTTTCTAAATGAGAAGGGACACAATGAACTTTCTGAACATGTGCAGTGATTGAAAAAACATGGCTGGGTGGTGAAATAAAAGAGAGGCTGGACCAGAGAGCCGTAATTGAATCTGGCCCAGTCTCATTTTTGCACTACAGTAAACCTGTTATCTTTTCCATTTGTGCTGTTTAATGAGTCAAAGTGTGTTTCTGGCAAAAAGCAAAAAAAAAAAAAATACATTTAAAAAAGTGGGGCCTGGTAGGAGAAGCACATTGATGACATGTGTATTACTATGTAGATTTTTAGAGAAACTTTAGCCTGGAAAAAAAAAAAACAACATATTGGACCACATTCACAGCTACTTGAATTCCTCTCATTATATTCTGTCTTTTAAAGCAGGCTGTTTACTTTATCTTAGGTTTGTGAGAAGACGGGGGAGCTGCTGCTCTGTGAAGGTCAGTGCTGTGGAGCCTTTCACCTGCCCTGCATCTCTCTGGCTGAGGCTCCGAAAGGGAAGTTTGTCTGTCCTGAGTGTAAATCAGGTAGGTCTGCATTTAAGCTTTGTTCCCACAAAAAAATAAAAAAATAAAAAAAATCACCTGCAGTTTGAAGTCATTCCAACTACAGTAAAATAGAAAATATTTGTATTTGCATCCCAGAGAGAACAAGCAGAGGTGTGAAAAATAGATAATAAATTATGTCTGTTATTTTTTCTTGTTTGTGCTAAAGACGTTTTACATTTTATTTAACATACCCTTTGAATTATTATATTAAAACCTGAAAAACTGAAATGGCACACCAGAGACACGAGAATAGATGGCGTGTTTTCCTCCCAGGCATCCACACCTGCTTTGTATGTAAGAAGCGCAGTGAGGATGTGCGGCGCTGTATGATCCCTGTGTGTGGAAAGTTTTACCACGGAGAGTGTATCGCCAACTATGCCCCAACTGCACCTGTAAACCGAGGCTTCCGCTGCTCGATCCACGTCTGTCTCACCTGTTTCATCACCAATCCCAACAGCTCGTCCATCTCTAAAGGTAAACAGATGTTTAGATACAGTACTGTCTGTACATCGAGTGTTCCGACACTCCACTTGTTCTCTTGTTTTTGTCTGCAGGTCGTCTGGTACGGTGCGTGCGCTGTCCCGTTGCCTATCATGCTACAGACCTGTGTATGGCAGCAGGCAGCGTTGTCCTTTCCAACAACAGCATTATCTGTCCCAACCACTTCACCCCGCGCCGCGGCGTCAAGAACCATGAACACGTCAACGTCAGCTGGTGCTTCGTCTGCACAGAAGGTACGACTTCAGGAACACGCGATGTCATTTCAGCTAATAGAAAAGCCGATACAAAATCTGCCTACATGTAGCTTAAAGGCATTAGGTGTGTAAAAATCTAGAAAGAAGTGGGGTTGAGGTGGATAAAATACTCATTGAAAGTACATGTGAGGCATTTAGAAACAGTACAGAGTGTAGGTTAGATTTGCTGAAATGTTGAGATGATGGGACAGCATTGAAAGGTTGTGCACAATTTATGATGACTGGATGAATTTGTGTTAATTGTACGCTAACGACATCATTTACTGAATACAACCTGTTAATAACTGAGCTCCAGAGGTGCTTGAAGTCAGATATTGTTAGCTCTTAACACAGCCAGGCTGTGAGCAACATCAGTGAACTCACTGTCCAAGCCCATCCTACCTTGTCCTGTGCTCCAGGGGGAAGTCTGTTGTGCTGCGAGTCCTGTCCTGCTGCATTTCATCGCGAGTGTCTGAACATTGAGATGCCTAAAGGCAGCTGGTACTGCAACGACTGCAAGGCCGGGAAGAAACCTCACTACAAGGACATCCTCTGGGTGAAGGTCGGGCGGTACAGGTCAGTGGGGAGCTCTGTCTCTTTTTTCATATTAAAACTGTGATCTAGAGATCTGGCTTTTTATGTAGCACCACCAGAAGGGAAAATTAAAAACATGCATTCCCATGAAAGCTGATCCCAACATGCCTGTCCCAAGTTTGCTGTTAGACTGTAACAAATGATTATTCTCATTCCCAGCAACCTGGTGATTTATCTCATTTTTCATTTTTTATTGTTATAACACTGGGTATCTTTAGCTTTGAACTGTTGATCAGAAAAAAAACAATACATCTTAAGACATTATCTTGGGTTTTGCAAAATTACGGTGGAGCATTTTATCGTCCAGAAAGTGATTATCAGCGAGCCCTGTTCTACATACCGATTTGATTTTAACAAAAATGTATTGTTACAGCAACAAATATATTTCTCATCATATTTTCATTACTACACAAAAGTACACAAATCATTACTTAAGCTTTTACAACAGCAACATACAGTAGGTCTACAATACACATGTTGGATAAAGAGGTGGTGAGATGCCTGAAACAGACCCAGATCGAGAAGAGAGAGCTACAGGATCACTCCTGTGCAGTAAATATTATAAATAAATACACAGAAATCTCTGATCTACCATTGTTGTAGAGGAAAGGGGGCCTGGTGGCTCAGTGGCAGTGCATTGGGTTGGGATGCAGAAGGCTGTGGGTTAAAATCCCACCCCACCAGGTGTGGCTCTGCCCGACAAAATTAGGAGGGTTACGACAGGAAGGGCATCCAGCGTAAAAACTCGCTCGATGCCAAATCACCGTGCGGAACGTGTTCTGCTGTGGCGACCCCTGAAAGGACAAGCTGAAAGCCGTTGATCTTTTTAACACCTCTATTAAGGTGGTGGCCAGCAGAAGTCAGCCATCCCAAAACAATCCCAGAGAACATCCAGCGGATGAGGCACGATGTCGGAGAGTTCCCTGTCCACTTCTTCGGGTCCAATGACTACCTGTGGACCTATCAGGCCAGAGTTTTTCCCTACATGGACGTGGATGCCAACAGCAAAGAAAAGATGGGGAAAGGTGTCGATGCCACTTATAAGAAAGGTATGTAGTGTGTTCAGTAAAATCCTTCTTTAACATGTCCTGAAAGTGAGTTATTTTTTTTTTTTTTTTTTTTTTTTCACTGAATTTTGTCTCTTGATGTAATGTTTTTTTTTTTATGTAGTTTGCTGTGTCTTTGTGTAAGTTAGTACTTGCTGTGTTGACTTCCCTGGCTGTTGATCTCCCATCTCAGCTTTGGAGGAGGCAGCTGTGCGCTTTCGGGAGCTGCAGGCAGAGAAGGAGCTTCGACAGCTTCAAGAGGACAGGAAGAATGACAGGAAGCCTCCCCCGTACAAACATATTAAGGTCATGGAGGACACATAACCCTGTGGTATTGTTTAGTCCACAGTGCTTCGTTATTCTAATAAACAGGAGGAAAGTTCACGTTTGCTTCTGCCTTCCTGACTATTTCAGGTGAATCGGCCAATCGGAAAGGTTCAGATCTTTACGGCGGACTTATCTGAGATCCCTCGCTGTAACTGTAAGGCAACAGATGAGAGCCCCTGTGGGATAGACTCTGAGTGCATCAACCGCATGCTACTGTATGAATGTCATCCACAGGTATAGAAACACCTTCATCAGACTCACGCGATTGTTGCACATCTTAAAGCATGGCAAAGGACAATGGACAGTATATTTAAAAGTCATGGCAATTAACTTTAGTTTTAGCAAATGTAGCTGAAGGAAAGTCCTTTGTGTTTCCTCATATTACCTCTAGGTCAACTAGTCCGTTATCAGTGTTATTATCTAAACAATTGTCCAATATTTTTTGCCATATTTTAACATAAAAAGTGGTTTACAATATAATAACTTTAAAAACACGGAAACACTATGTGATGCATTTGAGAAGGTGTAAAATATAGTGTAAATGTGGTTTATAAAACAGTCTGTACAATATGCTCCTAGATAGATTATTGTAATACAGAAGGCTCAGTTCGTGTAACATATCCAGGGGTAGAGTTTCCTTGGACTCGTGTAAGACTCCTACATATTTTGATAATGACTCCTCTGAACTGACAGGTTTGCCCGGCTGGTGAACGGTGCTTGAACCAAGCATTCACCAAGCGTCAGTACAGCCAGGTAGAGATTTTCAGGACATTGTCCCGAGGGTGGGGGCTGCGTTGTGTCCATGACATCAAGAAGGTAACTGCACTACTGTCATTAATTCAAATTAAGTTTTATTCACCGGGTAACAGGTACAAGAGTCCTTGTGGTCCAGTGTCAGCAGGACCCACAGCACAAACATGAACATTATAAACATAACAACAATACATCCATGAACGCACAGTAAGTAAGACTGTTTAGACAGTACAGGTACCACCACCACTGCTACTCCATGCTGACACTAGTACTTGTATTTCTGCTGTGGTACCTGGGATCAGGATGTATGGTGGCTGTCCAGTGAGACCAGATCAGGCTAAATAACAGTGTCCCCTATGTTTTTCTGTTAGGGTCAGTTTGTAAGCGAGTATGTCGGGGAGGTGATTGACGAGGAGGAGTGCAGGTCGAGGATCAGACACGCACAGGAGAACGACATCTGTAATTTCTACATGCTGACTCTGGACAAGGTACAGCTCTGTCCAACAAATGTGTCCTCACTGCCTACTACAGTCAAAAGTCAAACTGGACCAATAAGAAAACAAAACCTGAATACACAGTCGTTTGCACATAATCCAAATTGAATGTAAACTGAATTAGATTTATTAAGCCTATACTAATGGAGAGAGTTTCATTATTTATTATTATTTCATTATTCATATTCATTCTCTCTCTGTCTGTACCTTTTCTACTACTGTCAATTAAGGCAGATAAATGTCCAAAAACGAATCTTTAAAAAGAGACATGTAGTCCAACCTAAAGAAGCTGAAGCTTGGATTCAAGCACTTTTTTTACTTTACGCCTTTTTTACTTTTTAATTGGAACATATGTGTGTGTCCCTCAAGGACCGGATCATTGATGCTGGACCAAAGGGGAATGAGGCACGGTTCATGAACCACAGCTGCCAGCCAAACTGTGAAACCCAGAAGTGGACGGTGAGCGGCGACACCCGAGTGGGACTGTTTGCCCTCATTGACATTTCTGCAGGTATGCCGCTTATTTCAGAGCTGACAACAAAAGCTATCCGGACAAATGCAAACAGCTGCTTGTGTGAAAAACATCCACTTCACTTTTCGTCATCACAAAACACATGCTGTCTATTAAATCAACTTGATAATTAGACGGGCCAGGTGAAAACCCTGAAGCCTTCCTGATTCCTCGTTAACTCCAGCTTGGACCACAAAGAACAACACCCATTCAGTGAACACAATATTTAATTATTGTATCTCTTGAGAAATTGTAGAATATTATAATTTGTTTTGGGTTTGTTATTAAGCTTCTTGTATTTGGATTCAAGGTATCAAATATGGCAAAAAGTGGTTTGCTTTTTTTTTTTTTTTTTTTTTTTTTTTTTTTTTACTCTAGAATAAAAACTGGTCAAAATCATCAGTCCTCAATTTTCAAGGACTCCTGTCCCAACCTGTTTTTGTGTGTCTGTTCAGGCACAGAGCTCACCTTTAACTACAACCTGGAGTGTCTGGGGAATGGGAAGACCGTCTGTAAATGTGGAGCACCAAACTGCAGCGGCTTCCTGGGCGTCAGGCCAAAGGTGAGGGGAATGACAAATGAATACTATTGGTCTCCAATGACAAGTGTAGTATCATTTCATGAGGCACATTTCATTGTACAAGCACGCGTTGTTGTGACGCGCTGAATTTTGTCAACCATTTCATTCGCCTTTGTTTGAAGGAGAAGAACAAAGTTTGTGTAAAAGATGAAAATAAAAAATCGGCTTTACTTCCCAATAAATACACCTGAAGTACCAACAGTTCACGTTATAAAGCTGTCAATCTACCTTTTGTTTAAGCAGAACAACCCTCCATCTGATGACAAGGGTCGGAAGTTGAAGAGGAGGGGTCATGGCAAGAAGAAGAAGAAGGTTGTACTGACCAAAGAAAGAGAGGATGAGTGTTTCAGCTGTGGAGATGGAGGACAAATGGTTTCCTGTAAGAGACCTGGATGTCCCAAAGTTTACCACGCCGACTGCCTCAACCTCACCAAGAGGCCTGCAGGTCAGTAGCGCTGACACACCAGCTTGGTTTGTGTCAGTCCAGTTTGTGGCACTGGAAACAATATAGACATTTCTTGAGTGTGAGAATGAACTTCTGCCCCTCGTTACGTTCCAGAGGCTCTGTCAAAATTAATGTGGAGTATTAGGTAGGACAAAATTGAAAGTAATTATTAATATTTAAATTTCCTTACCTTACATATCTGGCAGAAAAAAAAACATTCTCCAATTAGCTGCATACATTTTTAATTATTTTGACATTTCATAAAAGAACATTCAGGTTGCACAGATTTAAATTCCAAACGAAAAGTTAAAAAAAAAGTACTCACAGATACTTCATTCAGATACTGTTATTATTAATTTATTATTAGAGATAATGGTTCTTCTGCTTTTTTATTGAAGCACTTTGTTGCATTTTATAGTCGATGTTGTTCTAAATGCTTACTTGATGTTCTGGTCTGCGTGTGTATATTCATTGTAGGTCGCTGGGAATGTCCGTGGCACCAGTGTGACATATGTGGTAAAGAGGCAGCGTCCTTCTGTGAGATGTGTCCCAGTTCCTACTGCTGCCAGCACCGTGATGGCCTGCTCTTCATCTCCAAGCTGGATGGAAAGTTGTCCTGCAGCGAACACGACCCCTGTGGGCCTGAACCCTTGGAACCTGGGGAGATCCGGGAGTATACACCTGAACCCAGCGCCCTGACCTCAGGACTGGGTATGGCTGTGATCCCCTCTGCTGCTTCTAACACTACCACCACCCAGAACCCAACCACCAAGAGGGCCCAGGAGATCAGTGCCAGGGCTGGCTTGTGTGCTTCCGAGTCATTTCCTGCTTTTTCCATCCCAGTACCCATCACTATTCCCGTCGCCGCTCCTGCAGCCTCGCCTCCCCACAGCAGCTCTGATGCTCCCAGCAGCCCGCATGTGTTCAACCTCCCACAATACTCACCCATCTCTTCGTATGAGGAGGACAGAGATGTCTTAGAAGAGGACGAGGAGGAGGACGAGCTGCTGGCAGAGGTGGAGGAGGAGATGGTGGAAGAAGGTGAGATGGGGAGGCAGAAATCAGATTCCACTGAAGATGATGGAGATGTGGATATAGAGGATGCAGGGCTGGAATACCTGGAGATCAAGGAGGTAGAGGAAGAAGAGGAAGAGGAAGAAGAGGAGGAGGAGGAGGAGGAGTGACACGCAGTATAATGGATTATTATTTACAGTGGCACAGGACATAGAGGCATTAAAAGCAGACAGACAACAAACACTCAATTCAGTAGAAAAGCAAATAGAGATCAACCAGTTTGTATCAATTTAGGACAAAACTGAATAAGTTCATAAATAACTTGTTTAATAAAGTTTATTAATTAATAAATAAACAGTACAAAAGCTGTGTAGTCTGAAATATACAGTACATAGATATTTAGCAGTTTCACAAGTTATTTATGGATTTATTGATTTACTTTTGTCCTATTAATCACTCCATATTTTCAGACCTCTGACTTTGTTATATGAGGAATCTGACAAAGAAAATATCTGGAACTGCTCTATGAAACATTTGTAAACATATTTTACTGGTGTTTTCTCACATTTCGACCAATGACATTTCGTCATTGGAGACAGTTGTTGTATCTGGTATGTAAGTTTCAGGCTTGAAAGATCAGCATTGTAGCTTCTTGTCAGTGTGGAGCTAAACTCTACCAGCAGAGGCCCACAATGGTGAATAACTTCTACTCTGCTATATGTTATTAAATAGTGACAGAGTTTACAATCCTGCAACATTTACTAGAAGAAATATTAGTATGTCTGTAATTGAACTATACACAACCAGCCTCTTTAGGACTTCTGGACAGTCATAGGGGATTCAGTGGACACATACTGCTGTTAAATTCACCTTCCCCACCATCTAAATCGATTTGATCTAGGATTGACTGACATTCCTCACATTAACTTCAGCCTCCGTCTCCAGTTGTCACCTCATTCCAATTCAGAAGCATCTATGAAAATGTGAAAGTTCCAGATGATTGGCTGCCTGGTGTAGCCTTCATCATGCTTTCACGAGGACAACCGACTTGTGAACTATAATTATAACCTTGTGGTTGCTGATGTTGAAAGTGATGCAGTTAAAGCGAATAAACAATGGTGGGGAAGGAGGGAATACTTTTTAGATTTGATCATTTTATGCCAAAAAAAAGGATCCCAAACTGACATAGAGTTAGAGTTTGACTGAGAATAGTTCTTTACTTAGGATTGTGCCCACACAAAAAACTATTTATACCATCATGGGACTCTTAACTCTTTAAGCTTGATAAGCTGGTTGATTCAAAGAAGCGACTTTAACCGTAAACTCAGTGTTTCCGTTGTGGCTGAGGGTGGTCTGGATGCAGAGATAGCACTACGTTTGCTCCAGTGTTCATGCTGTTTATTAACTATTCTGTGACGCACAAATGACATTGAGGGAGAGTTGGGGTATCGGCACTCTCTCCCCTCATCTTTCACTCTCCAGTGAGGGGAAATGAGTCTGGTCAACTGGACAATGAAAATGAAGGACTCCTGCCATTATGCTTGCACTTCAGTATGTGTTCTTGCCACGTGTGTTTCGCTCTGTCTTTAAGCTTATATTGTTGTCTGTGTGTTATCTGCCAATGCCTTAGAGTGTATTTCTTTGGAGATATTTTTAAGGAATGGTTTGGCGCCTGTGAGTGAGAAATTTTCCCTAATAATGCCTTTTTACAGTTGCCCAATAAGCAATGTTTCATTCCACTTTAATTATGACCAGTTAAATCTCAGCCATTGACCTGTTCAAACAACTGCTATATAAATATATAAGAAGAAGAGGTTATGAAATAAGCACTTTGTACTGGCCTCTGTCATTTTTCATGTATCGGTCTAACATAAAGCTATATAAAAACCACAGATCTGTGAATTGCTAAAATTAAAACCACAATGTACAATATATCACTTTTTTTTTTTTTTTTATTACAGCGTCTATTAAATCATTCTTATGGTCAGATATTGTAAAATCCCACTTCTTAAAATAAATTTTGTTCATTCATGAAAACACAATAAGTAAAGGAAAATCTTGTGGCCACAAATATAATTTTACCACTTTAAAATATGTCTAACACATTTTTCAAAAACAAACATTTGTCAGGATGTCAGAAGTTATTTAATCACGCAGTTGCTTAATACTAACAATATGTGTGTGTGTGTGTGTGTGTGTATATATATATATACACACACACACACACACACACACACACTTGTGGCTAAAGGATGTTGTGGTCAAATTTGATTTGTTGGCCAGATTCTTATTTGTCTACCTGAATGGTGGTTGGTGAATATTGAAGAAAATATCATACATGGTTCAAATAGATCGAGACATTTCAATTTAGCACGACTATGTTAATGTTACGTTATAAACACGAAGGCTGTGAAAACCCCAGCAAAAGCCAAGCCCACAATTCTGATTTTAGTTTGCACTGGAAATACTAAGCCATAGAAAACTAATAAACCAAATGCTGACATTTAATTAAATAAAACCGAGTGTCACTGCCAAGAGAAACCATGTTTACTTCTGACTTACTATGCGCTTCCAGTGGAAAATTACTAACAAGCATCGGATATCCTCAAATATTTAAGTTTCATTAGAAATAACCTTTTTGATTGGGTAAAACTACTATTTTCTGTTCGCAAATCATTAGACGTCTATTACAGCTATGAATGTTGGGTGCAACTTTTTAGGTGGATTATACTAACTGCATTTGTATTTGATGGCCAATGTAGAGAGAGAAAGAGAGAGATGTTGTTTTAATGGGGCCGGCTCCAAAGTTGTGAAATGTTTCTTAAAGTCTAAAAGAAAAAAATAAAGAATGAGCCACTCTGTATAAAATGCTCAATGTGTCTACACTGTGTGATCCACGGAGTAAGACACAAAAATTAAGCTGGATTTATGTCACATGATTTGAACTGTTAGGAGCATCCAAGTATAAGAAAAATCAAAAAGATATCAAAATACTATACTATCAAAAAAGACTGACAAAGAAAAGAATTCCTTCCAGAAAACATGTTTAAACTGTAAAGTTCTGCAAACACACACAGAAAAAATAGCTCAAGTAAAAAAAATACACCAGTCGCAAACCAATCAAAATAAGTAAATACACAGCAATGGTTTAAAAAGGCTGTATGAGTTTTCCAAAAATAATGCTATTTTAAACTCCTGTCGTCTTATAACAGGAATAAAATTGTGAGATCAAATTAAATCAGTTCCTGTCATTTTCTACGGGGAGATGAGAGCAAGAGTTTTTAAAACTGAAGAAGGGATGCAAAGAAATGACTCCACAGACATATTCTCAAGCGACTTCAACTTGTTTTGGGACATTTTACCTGTGGATACCCTGTAATATGACTTTGTTTCGTTGACAAACAGGTATTTCATAAACGGTGTGAAATATAAAACATGTTGAACCACAGCAGTTGATTCTACCTACGGTGACATCGCTTTCTAGTGTATGAGCAGGTATTTCAGGGTAGGAACAGGTGGCTTGGAACAATACTAGCAACATTTTCAATAAGAATAAGCTGCTGAAAATCAAATTTATACAAAAAACGTTTTTACTATACACGCATCAGCTACAATATTAACCTAGTTGGTATTAATGTTTTGGCTAACTGGTAAATAAGCACAGGCTCCAAAATCCGTTTTGTGATGCAATTGCAAACTTTGATGGATGTTCCATTTAAGTATTGTCATATTTCTGTGTTATGTCCACTCAAATGCATGAAAGGCTCAGGCATTATACACAGGAGAAAACAATCACTGTGAAATTCATGGTCTGATCAGAGCTTTGAAACATTCTTTCAATAAGCTTTTAATATTACAGAACACATTTGTATTTTACACCAGTCTCTCTTTTTTTTTACAGCATTCAGTAAAAAATAGTGTGGCTCAAAATGTGAACACAGAACATTAACACATCCAAGCAGCAACATGGGGAAAACTGAGATCGCTTCCGCACATGTTCATCTGGTTGCACAACTTAAAAGGCAATAAATTAGTGACTGAACTCAAATACAGCTGAACACATTGGAGGACATATAGAGATGACAGTTTGTACTGTATTTCAACATTCACCCACTAGCATTGTTCCTGTGTTCGTCTTTGTAAGACAGGAGAGAAAACTGATCATCCTCACTTCTGCATAAGAACTTTTCAGAAATGATTTGTCATAAATCCATGTGTGCATCTAGAATTAAAAAAAATTTGGAGTTTAAATGTAGAAAAATATCAGGTCCTGGGGGCTTCTAATTGAATAACTATCTAGGCATTGTAGGAAACATTACCTAAAACCTTTTTCCTTTTAATCAAATTATAGCTTATGTTGCAAAAGATGACACATCAGATAAATACTGTACATACTGTAATCATGTCCATATTATAAGAACTAGATACCAGACTTTAGAATGTACATTTGCTCACTGAGTTCATAAGCCAAAAATGTCTTCTAGCTTCCAGGTTTGCTTCCATACTGTGCAGCTCTTAGTGTTTCTCCGGCCGCCTGTGGCTGTAAGATGGCGATGGTGTCACGCAAATAAAAACAGCTTCTCTTTTACGATTATTTAACATTCATACAATTATTCATACAAAGGGTTTGACCTTGGTTGCAGTTAGATTTGCCCTGACAAAGTTTGACAGACATCTCTTTTAAAATGGTCGCCCATGGGAAAAATGCTTCTTGGGCTGCACAGGTCTCTGCTGTAGTGCTGTTGGTGGTTATGGGGGCAAATCAGCAGCAAGGTTGATTGGCTGCATCGGTTCTCGTAATACATCCATGGCGTAGCATGGTAAAAAGTTAGGAGCCAGGGCTCAGCTGGTTTTAGATACAGTCCTGCCATTTTTACTGCAGATATAACGATGACTGGTATCCTTTGATTCATGTGTTACACTGATTATGCAAATACGTCATAAGAATTAATTCTACTCTTATGAACACAGGAACGTTTTGTTTCTGAAGACTTATCCCCAGTGGCCTAACATAATTTCTGTAAGCTTCACTAGAAAAGGAAGGGATTGAAAGATGGGTTTCCACCACAAGGCGGAGATGAACGAAAAGGAAAAAAAAAACATTCAGTGTGCTGAAGAACTGCACTTAACAGTCTGGGTTCGGTGGGATCCCTCTTTCTGTCAGCGTTGCTGTAGCTAACCTCACCACCACAGGTCGATTACAGAAAAGTGGCAAACTGACAAAGAGGACAAAAAACAGATCATGATTGGGTGTAGACCTCTCCACCCAGTAACAGTTGCAGCAGTAGTGGATCCTCTCGCCTTGCAGCCCCCAGTTCATTATGGCACAAAAGAAATAAACATATATAATACAGTAGGAACAGTACTGTGAGGATTAGAGACCCAAAGTGGACTTTTCTGTCACTCATGAGCATATCCAGGTTTGCCTCCTGCTGAGGAAAGGTGACCACTTCTGTTCCTCTTCCTGTGGTCATTCTCAGTTGTTATGGCAACAGGAGTAGAAATATGAGTCTTTCTTCTGTCCTAAGTTGATACCGGTTTCTTCTGTTTAAACAGAGGAAGAGATTTTAAGTTTGAAATCTTGCACTCAGCAGCACTGGGCTCATTTTCAAGGTAGACTTTCTAAAAGCATGAAAAAACAAATAAAACAAATTTTTCCAATATTCAGTTATTTACACTTTATTTAATCTGTACAAACTAAACTACATATAATGTGTAATTTGCATACTCCGAAGTGTGTTTCATCAGCTTTTGCACTTTCCTGTCTATAAACTAAACTAAACTGGTGACTGTAGCTTCATATTTAATAATAAGAGTATATTGATTTTCTCATAACTTCCAAAACATTTATTCCATGCAGTGTTCCCCTAGGTTCCATTTTAGCACCGACCATAAGTCGTCCCATATTTCAGCAATACAATTTTAATCAGACAGTAATATCATTGATTACGTTTGCAGAGCTGAGAAAATGTCCCTGCACACCTGGTATTGTCACCTTTTACTTATTGTTCAATGGCAACAACCTCCACCGGCAGAAAGCAGAGCATGCAGTCGAAGCCAGCCAGTTAGAGGTGTTGCAGTACTGACATTGCGCCTCTGTAGCCTCAGAATCTACATCGTAACCCCTAAACACACAACTGTAAATGCCCTCGTTGATTACAAAGATGATTCATGCAAACAAAATCAGCGTATGTGTATGAAATACACACCTGTCATGTACTGCAAGGCAGCGTTACTGTAATCCTCCGCAACCTTCTGGAACAACTCATCTGACAGGCAGAGGAAAAATGAGACGTGTCAGTTTCCAACATTTTGTTCACACATCACGACCTAATACCGACAGATCCACTCACATTTGTCACACCTGGTTTACAACAAATCTGGGCCACTTCATGACATACAATAATCTTGAGGGATATTTTCACAGAGAAGACAATCTTCAGAGATCTTACATCTGCTTTTTTTCTATTTCCTCTCTGTGGTTTTTTTCTCATATCTTTCACAGTCATTATTTATAAGATAATAAGTCATGCATTCATTCCATTGATTTTATATATTATTATTGCATATTTATTTAGCTTTATTGTATGCAATCTCTTTCCCTATATATCATGTGCATGGTATACATAAAGACACAACAGTTAATGCTGACCTGTTTAAGTGTTATCACTAGATAATAACTCATGTGATCCCCAGATATAGGACCAGCATGTTACAGTCACATTTATGTGACAAGATGCTGGTGTCTGAACGTGGCCACATTAAAATTAGATAAACCCTCTAAACCTGAGATGGTCTGACTAACCGGACGGAATCGACTGATTACTGACATTTTGTGCCTTTAAGTTTTACTTTTATGCATATCTTTACTGAAACACAGTGTGTTTCCTGAGAAGCTAATTTCAAGGTGCTAAAATAGATTTTAATGTTACCAATTTGAAAAAAGCCCATTTTCTCAATTGTCAGACCATAAAGCTGACAATACAACTGACTGAAGTAGTGACTCACCCACATTACTTCCTGTTTTACTAGAGGTCTCAAAATGTTGTGCACCAATCTCTGTGAAGCAAGAAAAAACATTGAGGTTAAACGTCAGTACTAGTATGAACTTGTCTTAAAAGTTTTGTTCATGTTTCATTTTCTCCTGACACACAAACGCTGATAAAGGTCATAAATGTATTAATGATCTGCAGTATGTGTCACCAACACTTCAGTAATCTTAATTATTCACACATTTCAGTATGTATAAATAAATAAATATTTAACATGATTTCCATTTATGAAAGAACCAACTATCAACGCAGCAAAACCGGACAGTTAGACAGAGGGTGGTTGTGTCAGACAAGAATCAGCGTGAAGGATCCAATAAACTGTTTCACACCAAAACAGTAGAAGCTTCTTTGACCATCTGCCAAGTCATGGACAGCACAACCCATGACACTTGTGAGGAGTGTTACAACTGTAACCAGTCAACGAAAATAACAATGTCATTAAAAAATGAGGGGTAAAAAGCTAGAAAGGAAAAAAAAGTGACAAGCTCAATTTGTCAATTAATCAACAAATAATATATCTGCTCTATATACATGTATATATCCATTGTTTAAACGAATGGGTGCACACATGTCTCCGGGGAAAACACTGAACGTCCATCCCAAATGGGGAGGGTTGTGTCAGGAAGGGCCTCCGGCGTACAAATGTGCCAAATCCAAATGTGGCCACCCCGAACTTACAGTATAAGCCCAAAGAAAAAGTAGGGATGTGCTTGAATATGCAATTATTCAAATAATTCATGGTAATCGATAAATGAGCAATGTTATTTTTATCCTCATAGAGAAGCAGAACTGACGTGAAGACACCGTCTCCCCATGTACTACACATACAATGCAAGGACAGATGAGAGACATGTCAACAGCAGAGTCAGCAAAACAAAGCAAAGTGGTGGTAATTTCCTCAGTTGGACAACAACATCAAAGGCTCATTTTGCAGAAAAAAGCTAACTTTCTATGGTTCGACCAACAGGATTTATGTCACGATTATTCAACCTCAAGAAGTTATTCCAATGGCCACACCTACACAGCAGTGTACATGAGTAACAACTGGCCAATTTGCTCAGCCCTCTGATCTTCAGTGCATTTACATGGACTACATACAAGCTGCATTCTCTGGAAAGCTGACTTCCAAAGTCAGGGTCGGGGTTAGTAAACCCTGATAGATGTCTCCCACAGAATGCATTATGCTCTACCATGAATAAAGAGAACTGGGTTTCTAATCAGCTTTTTCCAACAGAGCTCGCATTGAACAGAAGGCTGCAGACAGGAACAAGCAGCTGAGTGAAAGGCTGAATGAAAGGGAAGATCAATAACAGAGTAATTACACCTCCTTTTTAAAGTGAAGTCCACCTGGAAATTTAACACAAAGTGCCTGGTAGACGTCTAAATAATTAACTTTTAAAGTTGGAGGTTGAGGAGAAATCAGATTACTCATGCACTGTATGTATATGAGGATTTACAGTAACCAGGATTCTTGAGTGCATGTAAACTTCATTCCCTGATCACACAAGCTAGCTGACTTCTTTGAGTCACCTCATTACTTTTGTGCCAAGTCAAAATGGAGCAGGTTTAAAACAGTTAGGCTGCACTTACCTTCAGCAAAGTCCTGAACATCATGATAGTCGATTTGACGCAGGCTCCGATCTCCTTCGATCAAATCATTCTTAGTGCCACACAAGTAGATCTTACAGTGCTGGATTACACAAAAAGAACAATGTTATTCAATGGGTCTAGCGCAAGAGCCCAACATGCATCTTTAACCTATTATATGTAGAATAAAAATATATTATATTATATTATGTATATACAGTTTTACTATTATTTCTATTCATCATAAACTGGTAAGAAGCCACAAAAGCCTTCTTACCTCCTCACAGTTTTGTAGCTCTTTCACCCAGAACTGAGCTCGCTGAAAGCTGCTGCTGTCAGTCAGATCTGAACGTCACAAATTACAAAACAACCACATGTAATCAGACAAGCAGTCTGACGCTATGTATACAGAGAGCTAGCATTTCACCAAGCACTCGATATTAGCAACCCTGCTTCAAATGCAACAGGAGCAAGGCAACATTAACTGAATGGAATTTAACTAACAATGGCCGCAAAACAATAAATTCCGTATATAAAGGAAACATGAATTAGAGACACACAGTGTTAGACGGTGAATTTAAAGAGGTAAAAAAAAAAAAAAAGACATTGACTAAAACGTGACAGCAGCATGAGTAATCCACTGGGAAATACCATCAGCTGTTTTCCAACAGTCATAGTTCCCCTAATATGAAACAAAAAAAAGACATGAAAACCATTCAGAAAATGTGTACGGTAACTCGTCTGAAAAAACATTACAAACTGTATCACATATTTGCAGTCAATATATATCCAAAGATTGTCAGATGTGTGTCGACATGTACTCCTTTATATTCATATTTTATATACTTGATCAAGTAGAATTCAGTGGGGTCAAGCAGGTTTGTTTAAACTGAAGCCAACTGTAAGGCAGCAGTATCATACATCAACATGGTGAACCATGCTTTAATTATTTTCCCCATGGTTACCATGATTACATTCTTTTGTTGACTTTGTCATAGAGACCAACATTGGGAAGGATCGTTTTGTCAGTTGTTCCTCAGCATGCTTCATATTACAAATTTCTACTAGGATCCAGAGGGAACATATAGCTGTAGTCAATGTAATGCGGGTTAGCAATTGGGTGGGTGGCCTGGGTTGACTCCAACAAGATAATCACAGCTCTGTATATCTCCTAAACAAACTGATGTGCCATGCTGAAACCTGAAAACACTCTTTAAAACAACTAGGAAATCTGACGGTTTACCGTAGCAGACTATGGCTGCCCGAGCCCCTCTGTAGTAGATTCTGCTCATAGCTTCATAACGCTCTGATCCAGCAGTGTCCTGAGTGAGTAAAATACAAGAGAGGATGAGATCCATCAAAGTTGAAAAACAGTAAAATGATACAAGAGGAAAGTAGCTGCTTCTTGCTAAACTCCAAGTTACATGGGTGTAAATGCCTGTAATGTGTCACTGGCCTTGTAATATCGGAGCTGATGTTACAAAACTACAATGTCAACACTGTACACACAAACCGCCTGCAGGCTTTAAAGGTTATGTAATCCTCAATTGAACAGCTACTCCAAGCCAATTTCCCCTCACTGCAATTAAGTTGTAAAAGTCTGAAAATAAAAACAGACTTTTCTGCATCCTTTGTGTGGTCAAAGTAAACAAAGAAGATAATGCATAATAAGAGAAACTCGCCATTTGCGTACTAACAATTTAGTACTAGAAATAATTTTTTACATCCTGACACACGCTACACAGATTTATTGTTTCTATTGTTCCGCACATTGATTTGGCATGAGTTTTTACGCCAGATGCCATTCCTGCAGCAACCCTCCCATTTTATCCGGGCTCAGGACTGGCACCAAGGTGGCCCATGAAAGCTGGGCGGGGCCACACCTGGTGAGGTGGGATTTGAGCCTTCTGCATCACAACCTAATGCTCAAACTCTGAGCCACCAGGCCCCTGTATCTATATAGTGCTGTGTCTAATGCATTTTTTTTGTTTTGTAATATATGCATGTAAATTCAACCTTTTATTCAACTAATTTGAAAAGATACTGTTCTTGCACCTAAAAACCTTTAGATTCAGTCCTAGATGATTTCTGGACTAAGTTCTGTAACATCTGCTGCAAAATAGATTTGGGATTCTAACATCTTATCGATGCATTTCCTAAATATATAGAGGAACAGAAGTATGAAAATGAAAATACTCTGGGTGTGTGTTACATTAAAGTGAGCTTACCAGAGAATAACCTGGTCCTAATATTTGTAATAAGCAGCAACTGAAGCCTATTCTAGTTTAGCAAATTCTAACTGTCAGTGATCCTGTTGTATTGTGGAATCTGTACTGTAGGCAGCAAGGTTTGACAAGGAGGAAGAAAATGTTGAATATGTTGAGGACAGGCTCTTTTCTGCTGGTCCGTTCTATGCATAACAGGGTTCTCTTAAAGATACTGTTCCGTTTCCTCCACCAAAACAATTCTGCTGTCAGCTCTTTAAACTAGTTTCTGAATTTAAAGAGAATGAAATAAAAACCCATTATCTGGGGTGACTGGTGATAAGAGTATTGGAGGGGGCAAATCTCTGGAGCTCCGTTGGCTAGAGCCAACACTGGTGTAGTACAAAACATCTTGTGCATATGAATTGACATCTCTCTTACCCATATTCCCAGGGTAATCACTTTTTCCGCCACCTGGATTGGTTTGGCAACAAAAGCAGCACCGATAGTCTGTCAGTGAGGGAAAACATTAGGAGTAAAGCATTAGACACTCTAGGATAGAAAGGTTTAGACTCTGGATACTCAGGCTGCAACTTCACAGACCACAGTCTAAATGGGCACTAATGGGAGATAGGATGAAGTAGATAGACTAATAGTTGTATGCTGATGTGTGGACTACATAATATTCCTCACCAAGCTGTCTTACACTAACATTTTTAGTTTTAGTTTAAATACTGCAGAGATGACAACAGAGCTGCTATTTTATTGCATATTCATGCAGTTTCAGGGTTAAAGTATTTAAATAACTGGGATTATAACATAACTATTTAAAATCAAAATCAGACCATTTACTTACTTAACTAAAGTTGTAGAAAAAAACTATATAACGTAACGTAACGTACTGAAAATCTTCTGCATATAGAGTTTCTATCTCAGAGCTTTTATGCTTTAAAATGATCACAGACTTGAGGCTCTATTACCACAAAGTCCCAGGGGCTACATACAAAAATGATGCCTTTCATCCAGGCAGCAGGAAGGGAGGGAACTAGCAAATTGAAGTGGAGCAGCTGACACTCACGTTCTGGTACGGGCCGACCAAAAACCGATGATGAACATATCTCTCCACCAAGCTGGTCTTCCCCACACTTTCCTTTCCCAGCATTACCACTTTAGCATCCACACGCATTGCACTCATAGTACCAGAGTTTAGAAAACCCCCGTAAGAGACCACCACACAGTAAAAAGAGGGGGGAGGGGGGGGGGGCACCTTCTGGGCGGCTTAGTGTGCTGTGTGATGAAAAGAGAGGACACAACAGATAAGTGACAATAATATTGAAGCTATAAACATAATTTGCTTTAATTATAAAACTGAAAAAGCTGTGTAAAGTTGCTGAGTAAAGTACTATTACTGTACATAAGTACATTTTGATGTATCTGTTCTTTATGTACGTATGTTTATTTATGGTTACTTGGTTATTGACTTTTTTCCACTACTTCCAAAAACGGATGTCTTTACTGTCTGCTTCACTACATTTCAAAGTTGACAGGGGAAAAAAATATCAAGTACTTTTAATACTTCAAGAAAATTATGACTCATGCACTTACTGTTTTTTAAAGCAATGTCATTGTTATCTACTTTTTGCTTCTGCTGTCTCCTAATTGTCTTTTTCTGTCCAATTTCCATTTTAAAGATCTGAATACAACTTGCACAGTAAAGGTTAAATAGGCTGTATTAGTACTTAACAAATGACTAAATACCACTGAGTACTACCTGGAAATGATTACATTTACATAGTCATTTGGCGACTTACAAGGGAGGTACAAGTCGCAAGCCAAAATTTCTAAGGCACGGAAAAAACAGCAAAGCAAAGTCCTATCAGAAGTGTTTCCGTGATGCAAGTACAAGAAAGAGCAGAAAGATTTTTCTTTTAGTAGATTTAAGATTCGGAAGAGATCTGTTTCTGTTCTGTTCCGACTAATAAAATACCATTGATCAGTTTGAAGTGATTAAATTAGCTGCTTCAATACCACTGTGAGTGGATTAGTTAACTACAAAGTAACAATCACTAATGTTAACTGGAAATGTAATGCATAATTAGTTTATCCTATATTACAATGAAGCTGTTGGCCAAAATTAAATGTTGGCCACATGGAATTTTATTCCTCGGTGACTTTCCCAAAACTGCTACTTTATCATGTCCCATCAAGCTTTTAATGCAAGATTATTGAAATGTATATTTTATCTAAAAACATTTTATAAATGAAAAAGCGTGGTTAATGTATTGGATGGTAAGAATCGTTCACCGGCCAAAGCACCAGTCTACCATTAGTTAGCCGGGGAAAGGGTTAGAGGCGACCCCATCGTTAGCTAACGTCGGCAGACTCGGCACCATAGGTAACCAGTGAAAACTCACCTGGTAGCTAGCTTGGCTTGATTTGAGCTTCTCCAAGTAGGAGCCAAAGAAGGCCTGTCATCCAGGCCTACCAATCCTGTTTTGGAGTTAAGACGATCACAGCCAAATCGCTTGTCATCGCTGCCCCGTCTTGCTATAAGCCGGCAGCTGTTTGGATAAGGAGGGTTGCAGCTAGCTCGACAGAGCGTTGCTGCCACTGACTGTGGCGCAATGACTGAAATTACAACAAGTCGCCCGTTTGATAACGCTACAACAACAGGCGGTGAGCAGCAAACATCGTTTCGGGTTCACAGAAGCTCGTTTCTGTGACAACAAACCCAGTTACCTAACTGGGAAAGGCTGCTTGGAGGCAGAGATGGATAATGTTTCAACTGGGAAAATAGCCAACTGAGCTTTGTTTGTTTGGGTGGGAACCAAAGTGGCATCAGAGGCGGTTTCCAGGAGGAGGAAGTTCCCAAATTGCAATGACCGGATGTTGTATCAACTGGGCAAAGCCACAAAGCGAAGGACATTACAAATTACAACATTAAGTACTAAATACAAAAACACGATTGAATTCCTCATTGTTAACAAATTCTTTGACTATGTGAAGAGGAATCACATTATGTGCAAAAGCCCACTAGTCCTTTTTCATTTGAATAAAAGAAAATCGAGTTCTCTTATAGATTTGAATGCCAGCCTTAGCTTATTGTAAGCTCATTGCTCAGGTTATGTCAGAAAATTATTATGTATGGAGGCCAAAGTACACACCATTGGATTGTTTTGTCTAAAAGGAAAAAACCAAGATGTCAAATTCAGTATAAAAGAAAAATTACCAGAGATGTTTGTGTTAAAACATATTCAAATTATTAAAAATAATACAATGTCACAAAAACAGTGAAGTAAAAAGTCAAAGACCACATTGAAAATCTGTGCTATTTTACTGTAAATTGGAAAGAATTGGAATGAGAATTTGAAAATTTAGGAACAAAAGATTTTTGATATGTATGTTGTTAAAATGTATTCTTTTAATCGATGCATGTATTCATATATTGCTTTTATAAGTTAAAACCTTTGCGATTTCATAAGTTATTCAGAAATACATTTTCAGCATCTGACTACAATTCCCAAGAAATACAACTGGCAGAGTTAAGTTTTTGCAACATATGTTTATTTCTGTTTTGGGCAAAAACATTTAAAAGCTTAAAGGAACCTACTCTATAATATGGGACTTCACTGTTAATCATATCAAGTTGGTACTGAAGTTTTTTTAAATACAATGTCCTATTTGTAATTTGCTTGAAATTGCATGTGAATTTATTCCCCCATAACTTACATTAATATACGGCAAGTATTGCTGCCACCATGAGGACGTTTTTTTTTGTTGATAGTTTCTCGTTAAAACGAGAAAAATATCCCATTATAACGAGAAAAGTATGTCGTTATAACGAGAAAGATTATCTCGTTATAATGAGAAAATAACCTTGTTTAATGAGATAATGAAAAAAGCTAATGCTGCTGATGGCATCAATACGTTTCCTTATTGATAACCTGATCTTTTAATCCCCAGCACGAACAGAACAATGGCCTATGCAATTTATAGTATAGTCTTCATATTTTGAAAATGTGTGAACCTGTCCATGACGTTAGACTGCATTTTATCAATTTGTACTTATTTCTCAGTCGAATCTATGCTGCTACACCTGATCAAGAGAAATTAAAACAATTCTGAAAAGTATAAAGTTTATGTATATAGTTGTATGGTTAACAAATCTGTCGCTGTTTGGTTCTACAAACTCGATTGGTCACTCTAGCAGTCAGACGACAGCTGTGATTGGTTCAGAACTCATGCCATCGGTCTCTACCAATCCCGCCCTTCACGTACACAACACACACAAACTCTCACTGAGAACCAGAGGACGAGAGACCCAACATGGCTGAGTCCGAAGGAAGCGAGTTAACTTCTGGCGGAATTTTCCAGGAGATCTTCACCTCTCCGCTGAACCTTACGCTGCTCAGCCTATGTTTGTTTCTCCTGTACAAAATATTCCGGGGAGACAACCCACCAGAGCTCGGCGAGGTCGAAAAGCCGCTGCCTAGAATGAAAAAGAGGGATTTTACTATGGCAGAATTAAAGCCCTATGATGGAGTAGAGAATCCGAGGATCCTCATGGCTGTGAACGGCAAAGTTTTCGACGTGACTAGAGGAAAAAAGTTTTATGGACCAGGTATAGTCCCGTCCACGTTTTTACGGAGTTACGTAACGTTTTGTTGGCGTTCCTGTTGCTAACGGAACGTCACCGGCGGTTGATAGTGCCAAGTATTTTGTGATAAATATTTTTCTTTCGCGGCAATTAAATCCAGTATTAATTTAAGTGGTCATTTATTATTTGCATTTGTTAACTTTTATAACTTTAGCTAACGCCGCACCACCAGTACTGTGTTACCGCGTTTTAAACATAGGAGCTGTTTTAACTTGGAAGCAGAGATCGTCTATTTGGATGTTGGGGTTACTCCATTATAAGAAACAAAAACTCCGTCGCCATGTTTTTTAAAGTGCAGTGGGAAAGTTGGTATAACTGCTCCTCATTTAAGTCAGTTTTTGTCAGAAAGCATTTAGGCTTTGCAGCCAGATTATTGACTCCTTTACTTCACGGGTAAAAGTGAAGTAACCTGGTAAATGTTTCTGGCACATGGCACTCGCAGCAACGCATACGGGCAAAGTCTCAGTAAGAGTAGTGAAAGAAATAAAACAACATTCTTTATTAATATCTCAGAAAACCCAATCTAGACTAGATGGATGCTCTGATGTCATGCTGCTCCGATTGCATTAAAAGGTTTTATTTATTTAGATTTTTTGCACATGGTCGTGCGTTCTTTATGACTAATTCTATCAGAGTTTTCCTAAAATTAGTTATTAAAAATATCATATTGTGTTGCTTTGTGAATCCTATTCGTATTTGGTGATCTTCAGTGCACAGCCCTACTGTTTGATTTCTTTTTAAGAGTAAATTATGGAGTTAATGAAATTCGTAGATTATACACGTATAATTAGAAGTTTAAATAGCAAAATTGTGCTTTTTTTTTCAAAATACACCTACACCTTCATCAGTATAGGTGTTATAAGATAATAAATTCATTCTAAAGAAATTGTTGGGATAAGCAGACAATTTACAGTATGCAAAGTTGTTTGAGATAAATAAACAAAAATTAAATGACAAATGAATGTATTATAATGTAGATAAAAATGGGATCCCACTTAATAACCTTAATTGGTTCTCTGCTTCAGTGCCTTCATGCATCCAGTTCTCTGAAATAAGTATGTGTTATGTAACGCTTCACTGTCACATTTTTCTGACTTGGAAACGGAAACAGAGTCAGACCTCTCTTCTTTTATCTTATCTCTGATTGTAACCTCTGTTATGTGTAACCTCTGACCCACATCATACCTCACTGTCACGTAAACTTTAACAGTGCTCTGCACACTCAGCCCAAAAGTTGCTGAAATCCTTGATTTTTGTGTGTGTTTTTGTTCATTTTTTTTGTCTTGTTTTGTTAGCTCGAGGTTTTTCTTGAATAATTTAGCAGTTTTAATATGTATCATCTGGCCTCAGGTTCAGTGTCTTGCCCAAGGACAGCTTGATAACGCTCATGGCAGCTGCAGACTGTTAAAATTGTAACACATTCAGTGGGTATTGTTTGAAAGTTTTTTTGGACTGCTTAATATGACTCAGTAATAACTGTGTGATTAAAAAATTATAACTTTAAATTTAATTCAGTCAAAATATTATTTTATGAAAAGCAGAAAATATAATGATAAAGGGAACATTAAAAATATCTGCATGCTGCACAATTTAAAAGATTCAGATATCAGTTACATTTTTAATTAATTTCTGGTTTTGATTTTATCCACTACCCTTTGGGTTCAGGTGTATATTTGTTTTTTAAATGGGGTTGCCTAGACCCATATCAGTTTACTAGAGGGAGATAAAGCTGCGATCATTTGTTATTTTGTAGCACCAACCCCCCTTTTTTTTTTCATTCACCTAACTGTGTGTACTGTCTGTCAGGGGGGCCATATGGAGTGTTTGCAGGCAGAGATGCATCCAGAGGTCTGGCTACATTCTGCCTGGAGAAAGAGGCCCTGAAAGATGAACACGATGACCTGTCCGACTTGAACACCATGCAACAGGAGAGCCTCTCTGAGTGGGAGAGTCAATTCACCTGTGAGTAGAGATGTTACTGTTGCAAAATTTCACTGTACATCTTTTGTGGCCAAAAAACATCACGGCAATCAGTTCTGTCACAATAATGCACTAGACTTTACTGAAGTACTACTGTCAGAGCTGATAAGTAGCGAAATGTAGTGAACTCAATAGTGAATTTTTACTTGAGGTTCTGTAGCCTCAAGTCATTAAAAAAATATTTATTGAATCTAATGAAGACAGTCAACTGTTGTTTGCAATACTTTGTTTTGCAGGCTCATTACGACTAATAAATAGACACATTAAAGGCAGTCGTCCACTGACCACAGGGTGAGTGGTTCGATCCCCGTCCCTGGCTATATGTCGAAGTGTCCCTGGGCAAGACACTGAACCCCTAACAGCCCATTCCCCTCCCCAGCTGTGCAGTGCCAGTCCAAGCCCGGTAGAAATTGGGGAGGGTTGCGTCAGGAAGGGCATCTGGCGTAAAAACTGCCAAATCAACATGCGTACAATGATCCGCTGTGGCAACCCTGAACTCACGGGATAAGCCAAAAGGACCAAAAAAATAAGAAATTATATTTCCTAAAAGTCATGCAAGAAATATTTACCTTTGCGACTGCAGTGATGTAACATGCTTTTATTCTAGAAAAGAGAAATTGCAACAAAATTTAATAAAAATAAAAAAAACATTTTGCGTCCTTGGATGTCTGTGTGAAGATTGTTTTTAAAGCTGCAATTCATTGGCTTATTTTTTTTATTTATCACCTTTACAGTAAAGTACGACTTCATTGGCAAGCTACTAAAACCAGGAGAGGAGCCCACCGAGTACACAGACGATGAAGAAGGAAAAGACAAAAAGGCGGACTAGACAGTGAAAATTGTCCAAGAGGGGAAGGGCTTGTAATGTGATGCCAGTTGTCTCCTGTTAGGAGCTAACGTCTCAATTTTTTCTATACTGTACATTCTAGTACTTTTGGATCATCACACTGTTGGATTTTACTTAATCTCATTTATCTACATTTATGTTGTGTGAAGACATTACCAGTTTAAGATTCATGCATTCATGTAGAGTAGAGCATATTGTTGGTAGAGTTTAGATCAGTTACTGTAAACCTAAAAATGATTGATTATATTGTTGTGGAGAATCTACAAAAGGAACGTCACCTTATTCACAACCTACCACATCACTATGCTCCTGTATATGCATGCATGCTACTGCTGCTTTATTGCAGATTGCACACATTCCTTTCATCCAAGTTTCAGCTCAGCTTGCTTTGAGAAAAAAATATCTCAGGAAGTAGTTTTATTTCAAATTAAAGCTACAGTTTGTAATTTTTTTCCAAATATTTTTAGTTGAAATATGCTCCTCATCTAGGAAGTATCGGGCCTGATATCTTTGTGTAGTTCCACTCACGCTCCAAAAACTTCGGAGATACCATGTTAGCCTCCGCAGGTAGGCAGAGATGAAAAAAAGTCTGTGGTTTAGTCATAATTTGATCGAATATAATTGTAATGGCAAACTAATTTTAAGATGATTGACGTCGACAAAAAAAAACTCAATGAAAGCTCTGCTGCGCTAAAGTCTTAAGATCCAGATACTAACAGCCTCATACTTCTCATGTATATTAAAACACATTTTTAGTTGGGACTGACATTGGCAATAAGAAGGGTTATATAGAGTAACTAGAATGTTGCTCCGTTTAATAAGCCATCATTTTTGTTTTGGCAGAAGAATGCACAAGAGTTTTCTATTCTATTTTCTATTCTGTGCTTAACAGCTATAGACTGATGAGCATTTAACTGTCCAGCAACTCATACAAGAATCAAAAAAGTTTTATATGTGTACTCAGTATCTGCAAGTACTCTAATGTAAGTACTTCTACTTGTACTCAGTCTGGTAAAAAGTGGTATTGGGACATCCCTATCCTCAACATAGAAGTGTGCTGTCAAAGGCTTCAGTGACTCAGAGTCAATGATCAGCATTGCCAGCATTACAGAGATGCTCCTCTCTGACCTGACCTTTCTTAACACTTAGAGCTGTGGGATTGACAGTCAAAACGGATGCAAATCTTAAAATATCTCCCAGTATACTAGAGAGCCAGCACAGATACTGGACTGGACACTGTTGAGTTAAAGTAAAGTTTTTAAGCATTGAGGATATTCTCACATAAACACTGCAAAATGTCTTTTGATTCAAAATAAACTTTGTAAAAAACTGTATCAAATATTACACATAATGCATGTATCCTTTGTTGTTTAAAGCCCTTATGACATTACATCAACTTACAAATATGTTTTCTCAACCAGCAGAGGCCGTTCTATCGCTTTAAGCTGTTTAAAAGTAAATTGGGCAATATTGAATGATCATTTCAGTCATTTATCAAAGAAATATAAATGATTTTTCGGTAGTTTCAGCTTCTCAAATACTGCCTTGGTTAATTAAATGTATTTTTTTTTCCATTTTGAAATGGTTTGACCGTCAAGTAATGTGCAAATACCAAAAACTAAATGCAAAAAGCAAGTGCATTAATATGAAGCAGTGATTCACATGGAGTATTAGTTTTATTGTTAGTCAATATGGTTTACAGTGGTGCAGGGGAAAGGTGTCAGGAAGCTCAAAGCACAAAGAAATTACTTCAATAAAACACTAAAAAAAGCAGCCATGCAGTGGCTACTCCTTTTTGAATTAGAAAAAAAAGAATATTATAAGAATGTTACATTAGCCTTTTTTTAATCATTCAGCTAATGTTTTTACACATTCTTTTTGACACAAATTCAGCCACGGCAGAGTTACACATTTGTTTTAGCCCACAGTGCATCCAGCGAGGCTGCGTATTCCTGCAATAATGTTTGCAAGGGCAGTTTTTATTTTTGTTGTTTTTTAATTTTGAAGTTATATAAAAGATGTTTTCTGACTGTAGAAAATATGCTGTGTTTAATAATCTATTCTATCCACCATCTATGTAAAACTGAAGACAATGGGCACTTTCTATAGACGCAAGCTCAATGACGGAAAGGTTTAACATTTACAATACATACATAAACTAAATGTCATAATACTGTCACACAGTTGTAATCATAATGATATTTTGATTTAATAAAGAAACTACAAAATAAAGGCTTGATAGTTTATTCCATTGTGTATTTATATGATCTTTATTGGTTAAATTTTGACCAGACATTTTGAAAATAAATGATACCTGCTCATGCAAATAAAGGGTTAATATGTACCCTACTATTGTCTTGCTGGATTCTGCAGACAAAAAACGTATCTCAGTGCAATTAGCGACAAAAAAGCCCTTTGTCGTCTACCCCTCAGTTTGCTTTAGCAATAAAATGTTTCACCACACCAAAAATTGCTTGTTCTCATCTCACATTATAACTTTCATAAACTTCAATAGTATGTTGTTTATAACATGAAATAATAATTTGAATTACTATTATTAACTTAATAGAGGAATAAGAATTACCCTTATTTACGGAATCCTTAACATCTCTGCAAAGTTGAAACAATTATATGAACCATTTTTCTATTTAATTTGTTTACAATTTGAGTCTTTAAACCAGCGTCAATATTTTACCATTTTTATTTGATGACGCTTCCATTTCGTGCACATAACGTAAAACGTCTTGTGCTAATGCAGTTTTGGAGACAATGATTTGAGAAAAAGTATGTGTCAGAAGTGGGATTCGAACCCACGCCTCCATTCGGAGACCAGAAGTCCCGTTTTTGCGGAAGGAGTTTTACCCTTGAGTCTGGCGCCTTAGACCACTCGGCCATCCTGACACGGTTATGTTAAGAACGATCGCGTACACTTTTATCCACTTAACTCCGATTATGAATATATCTGTTAGTTGTTGAGATATTTTTATCTGTAACTGAAATAATTAATAATTAGTTGATGCGCGTGTTTCATGATAGTAACGTTGGAAAAGATGTATGTATCTGTTAAAGGACTTTTAACATTTGTTTTGGATACGCGTGCTTATATTTGGCATCTTTATCACGACGTAATTTCCGCTGTGTGTACGTGCGGCGGCCATGTTACACTTCCGTTCTTCAAGGGTAACTGAAGGCATCAGGCTAGTCAACATGTACCGGTTTGCGAAAACTGCACTGAATGTTACTGGTGATTTTCTATTTATTTAATACAAGTGTATGTTGTATGTTTCTATGTTTTCGGAGCAGGTGATTGATTAATATCTGTTGACTTGAGTTTGGCATCTCTCTTTTTGCTCTTTGACCGCATTCAACGTTATAACCGTCAGCTGCTAATTCGCTAACTTTAACATTAGCATCTTGTGAAGGTCTAGCGTTTAAACTGTCCCCTAATTTGTATTGCTACCTAATAAAATGTCTTCAATTAGTTTCCATAATCTAAGTCATTTATTACATTGAAGTAACCATTTTAATATGATACTTTATCAGCGATATTATTGTCCAATTTACTGAACTATGTTAAGCTAGAATAACGATTAACTAGCTTGTTAACACTATGTAGCTGTTAGCTAACGCTAAGTAATTTCCTTGACGACTGGCTGAAAATGCATGTTTATAGTTTACTTCCGTGATTGGCAATGTTACCTGATAAGCGAAAGTACAATCAGTATTTCCATTATTTAATACTGTATTTTCCTAAATAGACTATACATATCTGTAATAACACATTTTCTAAAGCCCAACGTGACTTAACTGACCAAATATCAAACATGCAAGCAGCAGAAATGTACATCCAAGAAGCTGAACTTGTATCACGTTGAACAATAATTGTTAAATTATATGAATGGCCATTTAATATTGTGATATGGATCAACCTGAATATATTAAATGGGTTTTGCTAGACAAAATAACATGCCGTTTACAATAGCCAGTCAATTTCATTTTAGTTATTTTTATTTTTTGACGTGATTATCAATGTTCTTATTTACTGTGCATTTTGAGCTAGGCTGATTTAATATTTATATATTGTAAATTAACATTTTTCTAAAATCCATAAAGGGTAAGCGTTAGTAATAATGATGTGCATAATTGCCATTGATCAGCTTGAAAACATACATTATTATCATTGGTTAGGACGGGCTGTGCGGCAGGTGAGGCATGGATCCACTGCCCCCCAAGACTTCCACTCAAAGTATGGCACCAGTGTGTTGGTTGGTGGAGCTGCCTTCTGCACAGTTGTGTGGGCATATGTAAGTAGCAGTGTTGTGTTGATCCAGACAGCTTGAAAATTTAAATTGAAAATTTTCTCTCTGTATCTTACCTTATGCAGACAAACAAATTGCACATAACATTTTTAAGTTAGGTACAGGAGTTAATTTCTGTCTTTCCAATGGTATTAGTGCCTTTTACTGTAAACGGTAAGTGACAAATTCCAAAAAGCTTATGAACTGGGTCCATGTTTGTATAGAAAATTCAAATTTCTCTTGTGCAGCAAATGTAAATTTGATTATTAACAACTTATTTTACCCACTGGGGGGGAGAAACTTGAGCATATTTACTGTCTATATTTTGTATAAATACAGTGTTTCTACTGACAAATGTACAGCTGTATACCTTAACTCGCATGCTGTTTGTGTTCAGCATAACATTGTTGCATTGCTCCTAAACCTGCAGGTGCTGACTCAGACTGGCATCACTTGGAATCTGTCTCCAGTTGGAAAGGTGATGCCCAAACCGTGGAGACAGGCTGATGAGTGAAAAGCCATCATGACAGACCCACATCCCTAAAAACCCTCTGGTTGTACAGATGAATAATTGATATCGGCGTGCTCACAGTGAATGCATATTACTATGTTCAAATAAAGTTGATTCTACTCATTATTGTTTCTTTCTCTACACTGCAATGAATACTGCATACAGTGGTTTTCAGGGAATTTTGGTGCGAAACATTTTCCTGTTTCACAGAGTTATGTCTTAGTTGCAAAGGAGGATTAATTATTTCTGAGAAGTTCCTTAGAGAAATCATCTGTTAATTACATTCATGTAGAAACCTTTACTTAGTAAAGGGCAACTAAAAAATAAAAAGGGCAACTGTTAAGGATACACCCAAGAAAAATCTAAACAATATTTGCTATGAACTAAATCAGTGTGCTGTAAATTGCAAACACAAAGCTGAAGGTACTTGTAACTATTATATGGACTGCCAAGTGGTTCATCTGAAATATGTTTTAATTTGTATTAAGTAGCGCATCAACTAAAGCTGTCGAATAATGTAGTGGAGACAAATGTGGTAGAAATTGGCCAGAATGTAGTGCAGTACAAAGGAGCAACAAAAATGAGTTACTCAAAGGTCTTAAGTACTTCTAAAGTAAATTTCTACTCAGGTCTGTATATACAGCTGAAGTTTCTTTTGTGATCTCACTACTGCAAACGGGTAGATATTACTTTAAAAACAATTTTAAAGAAGAGACTTCAGTTTACACGTCTGGTAATGCATTTGTAGATCTAGTATGTAAAACCTCTCTTTGGCCACGGTTAAGAATCATAGTTGCTGCTAAACATAAAAGTCCATCTAGGGAGTAATAAAGTATCTATTTGGGGCCACCACGAATAAAGTTGTATCGACGGAATACGATTCTGACGTCGGAGGACAGACCGTCGCATAAGCCAATAAAATGAAGCCTTTTATTCCGCTGCAGCCAATTAGCAGCGGGGGGGTTGCTCTCGTTCCCGCCCTGCAGCTGTCACTCCGCGTTGCGCTAAGGTCATCGCTGTCATTTACCAGCAGTCAGCCGAAGGAGGCCGAGGAGATCCAGCCGGGGAAGTGCAGAAACCCATCAAAACTATCAACATGTCTCTGTCTAACAAACTCACCCTGGACAAGGTGGCCGTAAACGGAAAACGGGTTGTTATGAGGTGAGTCTCTCTTAGGTGTTAGCTTGTGGTGCTACACAGCTAATCGGAAATGGGATTATTTAAAGTAAGATAAAGCTCTGACATTTTAGAGTCCCCGTATCGTTTGATCGTTCTTGGGTTTAGAACCAGATTATATTTGAAAAGCTGAACGTGCTGGTTCACTGTGTGTGAATCTGCTCAGAGCATCCGAAAACAGAGCAGGAAGTGAGTCTGTTGGTTGTCACGTTTTCCATCCATGTTACGTGCCCGTAAGGGGATGCTGTATGGATGATACTGCCTGCATCACTGTATGCAGCACGCAGCCAGGCCCTGAGATTACTTTGCTACAGTTTTAATTGTTGAAATCATCATTAGGATATTCTTATTATTATTAATAATAAAAATCATAATAAACTCAGCTTTTCAGTAACAGTAAATTCAACATTTTGGGGTGTGCTGGTGTGTAGGTCAGGAATAACATAATTTGATGATGGTATATTGATTACTATTTTATAATGAATTAACAATGAAACTGGTTAATTAAAGAAAGTACGATTTATATACTTTCTCTCCTTTGATGCAAAATGCAAAAGATCGACCTTATTCAAGGCATTTTGTGGTAATTACTTGACACACATATAAGTGCACTTGAAACCGACACCTTGTGTGGAAATGTCAGGGGCCATTATGGTTAGCTTAGCTTGGTGATGCAACAACAGGCACCATAGGACAAGGTTCATCTGCAGCAGCAGCTTCCAGCCACCCTGGTTTGTGTTAAAAGGTCAATTTCATGTGTAGCTAATCTCAACGTGGACGAGAGGGCCACACTGAGACAGTCAGACAAGAGGTACACCAATCACACCCAGGGCCTGTCATAGCATGCCATGTATGAGTTTTAGAAACCTCCAGCTCTGAAGAGTGTGGAAGAAGCATTGAAGCATTGTGGATTTGCTCGACCAAAACTAAAAATAAAAAAAGGAAGGTGGAATGTTTGTGAAGACATCTGGCAATGTTTCCTAGAAATCTGTTCAGTTGCCAGATTCAGCAGAAACCTCATCGACTTCCTGTAGTAACATCAGTCACATTTACGCATTATCTTTATAGCTCACTGTTGCATCAATATAAAGTGTTTTTTTTTTTCATTCTTTTGATTAAAAAGTTGTACAAATGCATTTTAAGGATAATTTCAGTAGGTGAGTTTATCCAAGCAGTCTCTCTTGCAGAAACCATGCTGTCTAGCCAGAGCCAGTCATCTTCATGTGTAACCTAGCTACACTCCAACTAGGCTCAAGAGTATTAGCACTTCATTTATGGTTCTCTGTGCTCTTAAGTTCTCTGTTTTTGACCCACCAAGGTTTAAGGTCACCTGTGAAAAATGTCAGACAAAATTTCATTAGATGGTTAAACACCATCTTTGTGTGTGAACTGTTGACCTGCTAAAATGCTGACTGGTGGGCTTTAGACTACAGAGGGGCGCTGCTGTTATTATGGCTGTGCACACAGACTGAGCATTTGTGTCAGTTCATCAGGTCCTCAGACAGCGGGAGGAGAGGGGTAGTTATGTAACTGACTGGACGAACGTAGCATGTTCTCACAAGCTGCCACGGTGCCTTGCTGCAGGGCTAGATGTGCAGCCAGCTGGGCAGAGAGTAGTGGGGATTTTTCAATTGCATTTTGTCAAATCTGACTGCTTTCCAATACTTTCAGATATTTTAGTTTAGGTTGTTTCCAAGTGTATTTATTTTTTCATTTTTAACTTTTTTGTGTAAGAATTGATGCAACTAAATATTTAAGAAGCCTGCTTTTTTGGAAAACACAGTTGGGCATTTAAGTGATTTAAGCACCCATCCTGAAGAAAAACTATTTCTTTATATGTAATCATACAGATGGCACAATGCAAGATGAGTAGTAGAGTGACTTGAGAGCAAGTGAACTGAATAAACCTACACTGTGTCAACAGTTTGTTTTAGTGATTTATTCAGAGCTGGAGATATATGGAAGATATAAGAAGGAGATTTATGGAAAATCACAGAAAAATGAAATCTGTAATGTGCTAATTCTGATAATGAAATTTTTTGTCTTTCAGGGTTGACTTTAATGTTCCAATGAAGGACAAGCAGATCACAAACAACCAGCGGTAAAGACAATCTTATTTCTGCAGTATTTCACTACTATTACTCTACTTATTGATCCTTACCAAGTTAGGAAACTATACTGTAAATTAGTGTAGGATAAGAGATTTATTGTAGCAGCATAACAGGGGAGTTGGATTGATTTTCATAACACTCGGTTGGTTTTCAGAATTAAGGCAGCTGTTCCTAGCATCCAGTACTGCCTGGACCACGGGGCAAAGTCCGTTGTTCTGATGAGCCATCTGGGCCGCCCTGATGGGAACTTCATGCCTGAGAAATACTCCCTGGAGTCCGTCGCTGCTGAGCTAAAGACCCTTTTGGGAAAGTAAGTTAAGACTGAATACCTGGTTTTAACGTTCAATTTATTTCTTAAAACAAGGGTTACATTTATAAAGTAAAAGTACAAATTGTAAGGCTAAAGGTTCCAGACCTGGTTGCCAAGTAAAAGCTTTTTGTAGTTATCTATTTAGATAGCAGGTGTTCTTTTGCTTGAAACTATTTTTGGATTGGTCAAGAATGGGGATTTCATCACAGCACAATCAACTATCATACATGATAGTTGATACCCTAACCCTAATTACAAAAGAATGTAAGAAGTCAGAAGGTCAACCATCGGAAATGATTGTCTGGTTCTCTGTAGGGACGTCACCTTCTTGAAGGACTGTGTGGGTGCAGAGGTGGAAGCTGCCTGTGCTGACCCTGCCACTGGATCTGTCATCCTGCTGGAGAACCTTCGCTTCCATGTAGCAGAGGAGGGAAAAGGCAAGGATCCCTCTGGAAACAAGGTGAGTCTTTGAGCCGCGTCTGCTCTGACTGATTGACAGTTAGGTGCCTCATGTGTTTGGTTTACCTTTAAATAATACAGGTTATTTAATGCCATAACAATAAATGATAAAAGTATAGAATTGTGAAACTATAGCATTATATTGATTTTAAACCTAAAAATTGGTTAGTGTATGCTGACAAAACCAAAAAACACCTAAAGGGACAGATTCAGTGTTTGGCAGGGCTGGTTGTGCTCTTACTGCTAAATAGAGTCTCCTGATGTCTGTCAGACAGAGTTTCTATCTGCTGGGTCACATGGAGGAAAATACACAGTCACTTCTACTGCAGCGTGCCATGGTCTAATGATGTCATGGTCAGGAGTGGTGCAGAGATGATGTACAAAATGTCCTGTCTATAGTGTCTGGGTGAAGGAGTAAAGAACATTTCTCCTAGCAAAAACTATGAAGAGTTGAGATGGAATTGCGGTTGAAGTACATGATTAGTATTGAAATATGCGGAGTGTGCATGTTTTTATAGTATATGTAAATCAAAAGTGTTTAGATACATTACTACCAATGGTATTAAATGGTATTATTCTGTTCTGAGCATGTCATTTAACTGCCACAGTTCAGCTTACACTATTTTGGACTTTTTGGACTTGTGGGCCACAAAGACAGTTCGCATGTCCATTTCAGTCTTCCTACTTATAACTAAACCAGTCAGTGTAGCATCTGCGCTTTCATGCTCTCTGGAATGGAAGAGAATGGTGTGTAATCAGTTTCTTTATGCTAAAATACAAATTGTTCAATATAAACGCTGATCCAGGGTTAGGACTGTCCTCAGATGTTATATGAATGTTGGTCTTGGGGCCTGCAGTGGATTAGCAGCCTTGACCTGCTGACATTTATTCTGAAGGTCACACGGCTCTCCTGACTGGACGTGTTGCTTTTCCTGTACTAAGAGGCTTGGTAGGTATGCAGGTTATGTGGGTTTGTCTCTACTGTATCAGACAAGTTTTTTTTTTTATTACAAAAACCTTTTTCAGATTTGCTCCACAGAAATAATTTAGGTGGTTAAGTCAAACCTTGGTGAGTGAAACGGGAGAATGGTAAAAGATGTCTCAACTCCAAATGATAACATGCATGTGAAAGAGACACATGAATGTTAGTTTGTCAGTAGGTGTGCAACAAGCCCAAGCGGGTGAAAGTAAGAACACAGTAGTAAATTGTTAACAGTTTAAGGTGTATAAAGACCACATGGCAGGTCTGATGTTGGAAATGTAGGAAGCCGTAATGTGAGTAGTCATATCTGACATTTGGTCAACTCTGATCTCTGACCTTTTACTGCTCTCCAGTCACCACCTTAAAGTGCAACACAAAACTCGATCCACAATGCACTTAATGGTGATAGTTTGTTTATACACACTGCATCCAGGTAAAACAAGTGTACTAATACAAGCAAAATAGTAGGTATTAGGTTTTAATGCTCTGCAGTTATATTAATATCAGCTGTTCTGAAAACAAACAGGGCAACTGGTTTAAAGAGAGAAAAGTGAATGGAAAAACGTAATAATGCAACGGACGCAGATGCTGCATACAACATTTAAGACAATTCATTAATTAATACCTGAATTTAATCCAACATCTTGTTGAAATCAAATGGGGATGTTATTTTGTATTAAGAAATATTCTTCTGAAGCAACACATCTTGTTTAGAAATGAATTTCATTAAAGTAAAGGATCCCCTGTGGTGGATACCAGCAGTGTGATGAGAAACACTTTTCGAGGTTACTTATTTCTTCCTGTGTTGCTCATCCCTTAGTCTAGGCTGTCTTTTTGTTTTTTGTTTTTTGAATTAATAATTTTTTTTCTCTTCTTCTCAGACCAAGGCCTCAAAGGAAGAGATTGATGCCTTCAGAGCATCTCTGTCCAAACTGGGAGATGTATACATCAACGATGCTTTCGGCACAGCTCACAGAGCTCACAGGTACAGTGATTAATGGAGTAGGAGAGGAGAGTAGCATTGGTGACAGAGGGGGGGTTATTGTTTACCACTGCTGTAAATATTAAATGTCAAATTACTGCTTCATAAAGGCTAAGATACGGGAACCATTATGTGCAATTCCTGCAGTTCTACACTGAAATTTGGGACTCAGTTTTAAAATATCCAATGCTGTTGTTCCAGATGTCTGACCTTGTTCAACGTAATGCAGACCTTACTGCTCATCTGGGTTCTGTGTAATGATTGATTAATGGGATTATTTAAAATTAAACACATGGAACATACCGACAGAAAGATGAACCAAATGCCTATAAGTTCATGCACTTGGTAAATATTTCTGCCCAAACACAACTACTGGTTTGCTTCTAATGAAACTAGTATTAAATTGGATCTTATGTGATAATAAAGTGTCTTTAGTTTGACTTTGTGAATGCAGTGCTGGTCCAAGCCCGGTAGAAATTGGGGAGGGTTGCGTCAGGAAGAGCATCCGGCGTAAAAACTGTGCCAAATCAACATGCGGACAATGATCCGCTGTGGCGACACTGAACTCACGGGAGAAGCCGAAAGGAGAGTAGTAGTAGTAGTTTGACTTTGTGAATACTGAATAAATGCTGTATATGAATATATATATTAATCCCTCTTTTCTTCTCTTCATCTCTCTCAGCTCCATGGTGGGAGTCAATCTGCCTCAGAAAGCAGCTGGTTTCTTGATGAAGAAGGAGCTCGACTACTTCGCTATGGCTCTGGAGAAACCTCAGAGACCCTTCTTGGCCATCCTCGGAGGGTAGGACTGAGTCGTTTCATGAAGTCTGAACTCATTAGCTGGTGATCAGACTGAAAGTGCAGCATTACAACAATGCAGAGCCAGTCCAGTTCAGGAATTGCAGTTTGAGTAACACATCAATAACTTTTTAAGATTTGTACAAGTTTTTTTTTTTTTTATACTTAGACAAATGATTTCACACACTACTTACTAATGATAATCACAATAATAATCACAATTATTCAGTCTTGCGTAAAAAAGATCAGTTACTTTAGATACACTGCAGCCTTTTTTTAAAACACTTGGGTGACTATCCTTATGTTATCTGGTGCTACTGGTTTCTTCAAGTGACGCTCAGGCCCTTACTATGCCGACAGTGAGCAGGCAAAGATGACCTGTCATATAGTACACACTGTTTGCATGTTGAATACAATTATTTTGTAATCAGTAATGATGAGCTCAGAAAGTACTGTAGCACGTGGTTACTGAGGTTATGGTCTGAGTTCACTACAAGCTCCTGAACGCACCATGAGTTGGCAGAACCTTATTTCTTGTGCTTTTATGTCTCTGTTGCTGCTCTGTTGGGTCATCGTTTCCTGGATTAATCCAAGTTGTGGCACCACAGTTGGGTGGCTACCGAGGAATTGGTGACTAAAGCTGCTGCGAAAGACTTTTTGTTAAGCCGAGCTGCTGTTGCCCACAAGTAGGATTTGGCCTTGTGTCAGAGTGCGTTGTGCAACTGCTGCTCTCCCTCAGCGTCATGCAGTGCCGCAACTCACCCGGTGTTTAATGATTAGCCAGTAAACAGCTGCAGACTTCTGACAGCAGTGAAACCGATAAATCAGAGGTTTGAAGACCGCAGGTCATTTTTGACCATGCATTTTGACATTCATTTCGTTATGTTGTAAAACCTCCAAAGAATAACAAAAGTTGTCTGCAACAGCACCGTTTGGATTATGGATTAGTCATTTCAAGCAAAATGCTAAATATTCTCTACTCATATTTATGGTTACTGTTACGATTATACTGTATTAATTTTACACCAAATGGCAGATAAATAAATATGGAAATAATTGGTTGGAACCCTGCCATAGTAGAAATATGGTGGTTGTGTTACAGAGTCATAAAGTGACATGGACTTGAATGTATTTCATTGGCCAACCCAAAATCGTTTAGTTGTTGCACTGCAGCACTGGCTGAGCCCTCAGCATCCTCTGTGCTCCCTAACAGCTCCTTTCAAAAGAAAGTGTGTGTGTGTGTGTGCTTTCATTCAGCACTGTTGTCAGTTTACACACAGCATTATTAAAGTTTAAACTGTGCAACGAAGAGCAACAGTTGAGGGATCAAAGAACAAAATATGGTTTCAATTAAATTTAATTGAATGTATAAATCAGTGATATCAATATGATTTTCTTTTTTCCTTGCAGTACCTCTCCTACATGTATGTGTAGTGATGCGTTATGTCTCTTTCTGTCTGTGTTTCAGAGCAAAGGTGAAAGATAAGATCCAGCTGATCAACAATATGTTGGATAAGGTCGATGAGATGATCATCGGTGGCGGCATGGCCTTCACATTCCTCAAAGTCCTCAACAACATGGAGGTGAGGAAGAAAACACAGAACCTGTCAGCATTAATGATAATCACACTATATCTGTAAAAATGCATATGTACTTGTGTGGTGATGTCATTTTGTTAACTTTGATACTGAATAAGCACTTCTGCAAAAGCTCTAAAACCCAATTCTGCACTACCTGCTCAGTGCAGCAACAAAAATGACAGTAGTATTTAATATTAGGTGTTTCACAAGTTTCACAAGTGTCTAACCCCCCTTCAACACACTCTCCTCATTGACCCACTGGACTCTGTTACATGTTGGTGCTGTTCAAACACACTGGTGAAACTACTTTGTCTTGTTAGTTTCACAGCGTGAGAATCACATTCATGACCACAATTTGAACTCTGTCAAAATATTTCAACATTTCCAATTTTTGTTTAACTGATCAGGGCACTCAAATTACAAAAGAACAAAAGGGCTTTTTGAGATACCTTTATGCACTAGCATCCAGATATAGATTAGTTCAGGAGTCAGGTCCAGCCTTTTCTTTCTCGGCATCACTTTGAGATTTTAATCCATGCTTTAATCACAATCTCTTAGACTACTGCAACACACTTTACGTTGGTCTTAGCCAGATGTCACTTGCTCAGCTACAGGTAGACCAAAACGCTGCTGCCCAGCTTTTAACTTATTACCAAAAAGCATATTACTCCAACCTTGGCATCACTTCATTGGCTCCCGGTTGTTTTTTTGTATCGATTTTTAAAATTATTTTAGTTGTTTTTAAATGTTTAAATGGCCTAGCCCCCTTTAGTCGTCCCTAACACAAAGAGGAAGCTTCGAGGTGACCGCGCTTTTTCATTTGCTGGCCCAAAATTGCAGAATGAGTTGCCATTGCACATCAGGCATTGCCACCTCACTTCCTGCTTTTAAATCTTCCCTTAAAACACATTTTTTCATCCTGGCGTTTTAACAGCACTTTGGCCAACTGTGTTGTTTTTAAGGTGCTTTTAAAATAAAGTTGGATTGGATTGGAAATATTGTGCTCACAGCACTGAACTGTTACTACACATCTGGATCAGGGGTTTTCAAAAATAAAATATGCCTGATGAAAACCTGATTTGGGGGATACAAGACTTTATTTAACATTTTTCAATGCTGTGAGCACCACAAAGTAAATTCTATTCATCTCTGCTATCTTGGGGTTGGGGGGGGCAGTTATCTTTATCTTAAAATGAACAAATTAAACAACACGAGACAGTAAAGAAATAAGAACTTTGATAACTTTTGTTGAATAGACCTTTTAAATAAACAACCATTTCAGATGTATTTTATCAAAGGTCACATTTGGGTTATGAACCGTATTTCTTCTTTTTTATTTTTTTTAAATCTTTGCTAACTAACACTAACAAAACCAGCAGTTTCACAAGTTGTTTAAACACCATCAATGTTTAACACCCCAGACTTGTTGAGCTGTTTTGACTTTCTCAGTGTGGAGTCATACTGTTAGCTGCTGTTTCCTGCCTATATTTTCACACTTGCTAACTAGAAATAGACTATAATAATTTTGAATATTTTTTTATAGATATAGATGTTTTGACGCCATTCTAATCTGATTTATGATAAACAAAAATCAAAAAAATCTAATTTTTTTTATATAAAGTTACTATATGTCAGATTTTGAGTTAGCTGGACAGCTATGGTAGCTGTAGCTATGGTTTTTATATTTCCCCCACTGAATTTCATTCCTTTATCACTTGTCAGATTGGTAACTCCCTGTACGACGAGGAGGGGGCCGGCATTGTCAAAGACCTGATGGCCAAAGCTGAGAAAAACGGTGTCAAGATCACGCTGCCTGTTGACTTCATCACTGCTGACAAGTTTGATGAGAAGGCTGCTACTGGCACTGCAACTGTGGCTGCTGGAATTCCTGCTGGCTGGATGGTAGGAAAGGATTAATCTTTATCATGATCAAAATTTAAATCAAAATGAAATAATGGGACAATTTCTTTTTTGTTTGTTTTTTTTTTTTTCCTCTATGCAGGGTTTAGACTGTGGACCAGAGAGCTCTAAGGCCTACGCAGAGGCAGTTACCAGGGCCAAGCAAATTGTGTGGAATGGTCCGGTTGGTGTGTTTGAGTGGGACAACTTTGCCAATGGGACAAAGAACCTGATGGACAAAGTGGTGGAGGTGACCAAATCAGGCTGCATCACAATCATTGGTAAGAAAGACACGACGGGAGTGAAACGTTTAAATGTATTTGTGTTGCTGTTTTTAACCACGTTATTCGGTGGGTGTGTTCAATCAATTTGACGACAGTTTGAAATGAGATAGAGTTATCTTTCTTTGGTCTGAAATAAAACATCAAGGTTGTCTGTTGGTTATTTGGTGCACATTTTCAGTGAGTGTGTTTACTTGCAGGTGGAGGAGACACTGCCACCTGCTGCGCCAAGTGGAACACAGAAGACAAAGTTAGCCATGTTAGTACAGGAGGCGGTGCCAGCCTGGAGCTGCTGGAGGGTGAGTGACAGAATTCATGATGCTTATTCCAAGGAAGACAAAGAACAAATAAAAAATACAGACTTTAAATCATCCCACTGTTGTGCTGAAGCTTTAATGTGATGATTCTGACTGTGTGTTTGCTGTTCATGTCCTCAGGTAAAGTCCTGCCTGGTGTGGACGCCCTCAGCAATGTCTAAACTTTCCATCAGCCCACTGCTGTGTGAGAGAGTGTATAAGTGGTGGTTAGCTACTCAGCCAGACTCCTGTTTACTCCTGAAACCCCCCTCCCCTGCAAAAACACACCTCCTTTGTCAGACATTTCAACTCTATTCAGGCTGCTTTTAATGCTATGTGTAACAGGTAGCCTTATCTTAACATGCTGATGAAGCTCATCAGGAGTTATTACACTTCTTCTTTTTTTTTTTTTAAATAAAAGATCAAACGGTTTGTTAAGGTGGAGGTTGCGCGGATGATACATTTTTCTGTCGAATTGCTCAATGGACGGAAACATTGCAACACTTTCCACAGTGTTACTGTCACCTAATCCTGGGTTTGGACACCAGGGGTCATTATTGTGCTTCACTTGCCTGCTCATTCCTTCTCAGGCTCACTAGGATTCCTGCTGTTTCTTTAAAAACACAGAGGAGCCATCAGCCTTAACCCCTGACAAACCTTAACACTGGCTTGTGTGTGTGTGTGTGTGAATGTGTGTATTGCTGCTATGCATAACCACCCTGGGAACGTCACAGCACCAACCTCGACAGTGTGTATACATACAGTATGTATAGATAAATGTAATGTTATAGTTGTCTGTCCACACTAACATTGGCTCTGGTCATCTGTCTTCTCTGGCTGTTGGTTTCTGAGCAGTGTCAGACTGAGATCTGTCTTAGTTGATCTGTTCAGGTTAATAAAACTGTTTCAGTGTAAAACTTGTCTGTTTATTATTCTCAGTAGGTTTCATAATAGCTCTTCAAGTGATAAATCACGTGTCATGAAGCTTCTATCATTACTAAACTGATCAGTAATTCAACAGAAAATATTGTCAAATGTAAGATTTTCTTCTCTTTTATATGTTTAAACAAATAGTTTTATGCAGAATTTGTTTAAGGTAAGACTAAAAAGCTCCTTAATTTATTGTAAAGGAAAGGCCACTTAATCAATATAGTGCTACATGCAAGTCAAAGACTGTTAGTTTGAAATCCATGCTTCTAATAAATATTTAGCTGAAATAAAATGGCAGTCAAAGTACACATGTTTAGGACTGTAAGTACTATAATTTATGGTACTAAAGGGGAAAGTACTTATAGGAAAGGAATTTGTAAATAACACTAAATGTTCAAAGATCTGTGTTGAGACATTGTGGAACAAAAAGCCGGTAAAGTTGGAGGGAACTTTAATGATTCACATACAGAGCCTTACAATACATCAGTTATTTGTTAATTATAGTTGAATATCCACTAATTGCATAAAGTATTCTATCTATAATAGGATTTAACCTTATAGAATAATAAAAAGATACAATACGTAACAAATGTCATTTACTGCATTAAAATTTTACTTCAGATGCAAACTCAGTTTGCACAGATAAGACATTATTAAGGCCAGTAAGTATTTATTTACACACCTGTCCACATCCTTTGCACATCACAAATAGAATTCCAAAAATAAACCTTCCATTTCACACAACAGTGCAGTGTCTCTGTTTCTCTGTCGCAGTCCTTGTCAGGTGCACTCCCCGTTCTCATTAACATAGTCTGGATAATCTGTCACAAAAATAACATAAATGTTAATAAATGTAGGCTTGGCAGACGAAAAAGTTTCACACTCAACTGTGGGATATGTTCCGCCTGATGTGTGCAGATCATTGTTCTGAGCAGCACTGCATTTGCCTTGGGTTGCCAAACCCAAATATATTGAATGACATTTATATAACACAGAACAGCAGAACATCTTCACATGGATGGGACTCAAACAAAATTTAAGTACTTATTTGTTTAGCAAAACAGTTACGGATTTATACCGTTATTGGATCAGTAAATTATTGAACTAAAAACATTGCAGTTGCTGCTTTTTATTAATTCAGTGTGCAGAGTTTCACCTCTGCTCGATTAGGCTATAAAAAGTCTTCTGCTTAAGTAGAATATTTTTTTTAATCCCTAATTAGTAAACTAGAAAAATAACCAATGTGTAGAATGCACCTTTTGTCCAAACTATCAAATGCTGTGTATGCCACTCTTACCATCATCATCTTGTTCTTCTTTTTTTCCCTGTGCTTCATGATCTAAGAAATCTGAGTTCTCATAGTCGTCGTCATCTGTTTGGTGAAACAGAAATTTCACAGAGCTTTAATAGCTGGTGCTGTCCACAGCTTTCAGGATCAATGTGTGACGAGAAACAAGATCCACTAAATTGCGACTTAATATAATTCAGAATTACTTTGAAACAAATGGCTGGACGTACCATCTTTTATTGGCAATGATGTAAAAATATTTACATAAATGTCTGGATTCTGGATAGCAGCTAGAAAAACATAACAAACAAATGTTAACAGCCATCGAAGTGGGAGAAATTGGTGCTGAAATTATTTTTAAGGATGAATTATAGATGAATATGTAAAAATACTCACCAGCTGTGCTTTCTTGAGTCTCCTCATTTACATACACTGAAGCAGGCAGCGGATCTCTGTAAAACGTTACACATATTTTACTGTGCATAAGTACATATACAGTATTTATTGATGGCCTAAATCTTTTAGACACACTAATTATGTCCTAAATTTTCATGCTCAAATAAAAGATATTTCTAGAAATGTTTCACAGGTATCTTGGTTCACACCTACTCCACAGTTACTCCAATTTAATATGAATGTTCCAAACATTACTTAGATTTTGTGGCAGTTCTGTAGTTTTTACTTTATCATGGAGCATTCTGCCACCTTTAAGGACAAAAACTGCTTTGCAAGAGTAATAGATTATTTTAACCTTTTGAGAACAAAGTCAATTTATTATGCAATAAAAGCTGGATTCATAAACTTTATTAGTCTGTTTTAAACACAGGCCCAGCTGGATGACTACTAGAACCTTTTGTTCTCGAAGAGGATATGACCGTCCTAATTTGAAAATTATTTTATAAGAAAAAATGTTCTTCATGCCAAAATGGTACTACAGTCTTGTACTAGTTACTTACTATATAAGGCTGTACTATTTTTAACTACTAAGTTCAGAAATGTCAAAACTTTAATGACCTTTGTAATGCATAAGCCTGCAGCACCGTGCAATAAATAGAAATCCTAAAGTAAAAAGAACATCACTATAGCATTAGAAGCTGATGCAGCAGCTCGTAATGTTAGGCTCTTCACTTTGAATGCAGTACTAATCAATTTCCATAAAAATAAGTTTATATTATGAGGACTTTGTATTTTGAGTGACAACGGTACGAGAAGAGCTGTAACACTTACACGTATGTATGTTCCAGATCTGCCTCTGTCTGACCTGCAGCAGCACAGAGTGTTTACATTAATGCCACATCAACGTTGAAGTTAAATATTAATATATGCATGAAAACAAAGTGCAGTGTGTGTTATGTTGGCTTAACCTACTCTCTGTGACGTTTTCATAGTCTGACTGGTCATCAGTTGCAGCTGTAATACATGGTGGTGTTATTACTGTTGAGTACTGAAATTGTTGTTTGTTTTAAAAAGGCTTCAGGTTTGTTTTTTGCAGACACACAAAAAAAATATGTCTTACCTGGTAAATGTCCTTCATGATTTAAACTGAAAAAACACAGGTAACAAATGATTTTAATTCATTTTTGGAGACTGCCAAATAAAACCGGAGTTTATTTTTGAGGTATTTCTCCGATTTTAGAATCTTCCACAGAGAATGACTTTCTCAGTAACATGTTCTCTTCACACTAAAAGATTTTTGTGTTATACCTAACACTATAAAAACCCATAACGCTTGTTCTTTACACACAAAGAGATGAAAAATTAAATTGTTCCTTAATGGATATTTAAATGCTGGATCTGGGTAACAACAGTCGGGCAAAGTGACTCTGTGCAGTTTTGTGGCATGTTTGGAACAGGTGTGTGTGGTCCACCAGCCACTTGGCAAAATGCTTTTCCAGTATTCTCCAGACTCCAGCCTTGGTGGGTCTGTTCTCATGTTATCAGTCTGTTATTAGTCTGGGAGTACAATTTGGATGAATCAGTGGAGGACATCCTGTTTATTCTCCTGCCTTCACCTTCTCTGGTCTACCTCTTCAGCTGTGAGCCTTTGCTTGGCAGACTCCGAGGCCTCAGGTTTGTTGTTGTTGAGGTTGTACTTGTTCATCATACCTTTTTACAATTCCGATAGTTCCACCCTCCGTTTTTCATGGAGGATATGCATCTTACTGCACATGCCTGATTTGTGAATTTGTGTTGTACCTTGTCAATCTCTTGTTGGAACAGCAGGTACTTCCTTATTAACAGGTATTTTTATTTTAGAATACTGAGCTACCATCCAGTGGCTTTTTAGCAACCAGCCTATTGCTGCAGTTTTAGGAGAGAAATGTTGTCCCATTATTGTCTGATGAAGGATTCTAGCTCAACAGTCTTGGGCCTTTGCTGCCAGATGTTTGTTTTATGATGCACCAAATGTTTTGTATTGGTGAAAGGTCTGGACTGCAGCCAGGCCAGTTCAGCAGCCGGACTCTTCTCCTGTGAAGCCATGCTGTTATGATGGATGTGTTATGTGGTTTGGCATTGTCTCGCTGAAATAAGCAAGGCCTTCCCTGAAAGACCTGTTGTCCAGATGGGACCATATGCTGCTCTAAAACCTCTATGTGGTTTTCAACATTGATGGTGTCCTTCCAGATGTGTAAGCGGCCCACCCCATAGGCACTAATGCACCCCCATACCATCAGAGATGCAGACTTTTTAACTGTCCGCTGATAACAAGCTGGATGGTCCCTTTCCTCTTTAGTCCACATGACATGGCGTCAATCTTCAAGTCTCAAAAGTTTTCCCAATTTTACACTGAGGAACATTTTTTTAAAATTGTTCCACAATTTAAGACACAGTTTGTCATATATTGGTGAGACTCTGCCCATGTTTACATTGGAGAGACTCTGCCTCTCTGAAATGCTCCTTTTATAACATTTTATAACATGTTAACATGACTCATATATAAGTCATGTTAACTCACCTGTTGCCATTTAACCTAATTAGTTGTTAAATGCTCCTCCATGTTTTTTTTTCATTTGCAGCAATAACTTTTCCAGCCATTTGTTGCCCCTCTTCCAACTTTTATGAGATGTGTTGCAGCCAGCAAATTCAAAATGAGCTAACATTTTCAATGAAGTGGTAAAATATCTCGGTTTCAAAATGTGATATTTTGTTTATGTTCTGTTGTGTTGGCTAATAATTTCTCACTTTCAGTCTTGTGTGTAGGTCTTTTCTGTTTCTGTTTTTATATTGTTTTGTTTCATTTTTTAAAATGTTACATTTACGCACATTGGGTTTTGATGTTCGATACCTTTCTGTCAGTGAGTTTAACCATTTTTTACTGCAGGGACAGTTTCTCTGTGGAAAACTATATGTGTTGCTAAATGTGTAGGGCTGAAGTATCTATGTTGTGCTGTTATACAGTATATTTTATATTTAATGCAGTGAGATTAATGTATTTTAATTTTCTATTTTTTTCTTTAAGATGTACATCTTGTGCAGTTGAGCAAACTTTCTTTCCAATACATTAAAACAGTATACAGAAGATAGTTAGAGATGATGCTTGTTGTAATATACATACACTGAAGTTGAAGTAATCTGATTGGCTCTGGTGACTGTAAAATAAAACAGCACAAAGATGTTTTAATTAGCAAAACAAGCTAATTAAAAGTGAATAAGAAATAGACTCAGGCTTGGGTGAATAAGATCTGTAGCTGATGGGGTTTTTTTTTTTACCTGTTTTTGATTGCATTACAGCAAACACACTTCCACCTCGTTGGCTGTCAAGATATTATTTAAATGTAAATATTTCATCAAGTGGTTCAAGTGTTTTTAATTTAACGTGAATTTACCCAAACCCACTGCAATATTGTCATGTGATGTATCATGTCCTTTGGGTGAATGTCGAAACTATAGTGTTATCACAAACACATTGTAAAAACTCTTTCTCATGCCAACACGGCTTGAGAAAGTGGAACCAACACTCACAATGTCTGCGGGTCATATATTTGATGTTCCTCATGTATGATCTCTGAAAAAAACGAAAGCAGTGTAATATTAAGGACATAACACATTTAACTTAATATTCAGCTCAAATTAGGCTGTTTTCACCAAAATTTACCACAGACATTTAATGGATGTTGCATTAATAAAAGTAAAAAAGCTAAAGTGACGTCCAACCCAGAAAATGTTTATAGTTGTACAGTGTATGGCTAAACCCTTTTGGACACAGCTGTTGATGCAGGAAATGGCCTTAGTTGCAATGTTTGCAATGTTTAGATGTTTTTATACATAAATATTATGTATATCTAAGCTATTGTGTGGGGAGCCCAGGAAAAATTTTTTTAGTACGGTATACACATCTTGGTCTTCATGTTTATCTTCCATAAGATAAAAATGAAGCCAAATTTCTTTCTGTTTTTCAAAAAAAGTGTATCATCAGTAAAAAATAAAACACATTAAGTTTACTGTCATAAACCGGATGAAGTAATATAATAATAAAATGATAAATCCTGAACCAGATACTAAAATGTATCAGGTATTGCTGAAATGTTACCTATTAATTTTATATAAAGTGACCAAATAATGTGACAAACCAATTAATGAACTAATAATTTCAGCTCTACAAATGTGGTTGGTTTTTGGATGTTTTGAGAAACAATAACACAAATGAAGTCAGTAGGCATGTAACAATAATTTTTTGCCCCAGCTTAATGCTGTCATTGGCCAGAGCAAATTACTGGCACATAGATTCAAAAACTGCCTTGTTCTGTAACCTACATGATGAAAACATGGAAACACAACATGAATGTAATTAAAGTATGTTTGGTTGTGTTTCAGAAGGTCAGGGGGCAGCTTACACTTCCGCTTGTATGAACCAAAGTCGGGTCACTTTGGGTTGAAGTTAAAAAATAAATTATGTTCTAAGCAAGCAGCTAACTTAGCTTAGCAACGTCTGGCTCTGGCTCCACAGATATGAGCCCAGAGGGGGGGGCGAGTGGTGGCTGAGGCCTCGTCCAAAATCTATCTGGCCTCCCCTGGTGCAACCCCTTGTAAGTGTTTGGTAAGTACTGATGAAGGTCGAGCAGCTCTTTTTCAGTTAGCTTTGGCTATTATTACATAACTAAACATGTTTCATATTTTGCATCTCTCACAGTGAACACTATGAAAATAGCGAATATTATAAAGGTGTACAGTTCTTCCTGTTGTTTGTTGAATGTCTTCAAAGAAAACCAAGTCAACCACGCTCTTTATGCTAATTTACTGTAGAGAGGAGCTAGTGGTAGCTTCACATGCACTGTGTAGAATGTGGTATCAAACTTACACACATTTTGTTAAATGTTGAACTACTCCTTTAATGTTAAATGACTGTTGTAGTTGCCTCCACTGAGTCCGTGGTATTTTTTTGTTTTCATTTTATAAGCATTAACGAATGTAGTGACGAACAGCAAACAAGAAAAAAATAAAAATAGCACACTCATTTGTTCTTATCTATGAAATGCACTTACTGGATTTCCGCTTGCATCGCAAACAGAAAAGAGACAGAAGACTTAAAGATACCACTGAGGCAACAGCCAGGGCCACAGCCAACAGACTGGAGTTTCCAATCATACCTAAAGACAGAAATGACCAACTGTGAAAATGAAGTAACATTCAAAGTGGACAGACGTAGTTGTATTGATTAAATGATTAACCAACAGCTCCTAATAGTTTTTGGTCATGAAGTCAAGTGGCTTTTGCTTAGGTTAAATTAATGTGGGCATTACTGGTCAACATTTAACCATTATTATCGCTTTCACAGTTGAGGCAGCTGCTGTTTTCCTGTTAACAAAACTCAGTCAATCACAGGATGTGGTTGGCCAAAACAAAACTGAAACATAGTCTGTAGGTTGTATAAGGGACTAACACCTACATATGCTGCCATTTAAGAAGCATCACAGAGCCCGAAGCAAGAATACTGTGACACTTTTGTCACTATGTGCTGATTGATATTTAGACTCGAAATAGTTTATATCTGCAAAGAGTGGATTCACACAGGTACATGTTACTGAGTGGCCTAGGGTTTAATTTAGCTCCTGGTTAATTTCAGTTGAAGTCATTACATGGTCCAAATCATCACACTATCTCACACTATCTGTATCCCTATGATCTTTGTTTTATAAAGTAGGGTGTTTCATTGTCAAGCAACGTAATGGTCAGCTTGTGTTAAAATAGGCAGAATTTCTCCAGAAAAATAGCAAATAAGTGCATTGCCCCAATAAAATAGTAAAGAAAAAAACGGTTTGTAAGAAATGAACATAACTGTATATGTACATACATTAGATTGTATCTGGATTTAAAAAACAGATTGTGGTAAAAAAACAGTTGATGTTATATTTTGTTAATATCTTAAAGTTTGCCTGTTTAATTGTTTGGTTCACGCATAAGTATTTGGAAATCAATGTAACACACGTAGAGTTGCTGCCGACACCTCCCTTGAACTTGACTTAACAGAACAGCACTGGCAGTAGAGCAAACTTCCACTCAAAAAAACAAAAAAACGTTTTCCACTCAAAAAAAAAAAAAGCAAACTTTCCACTCAAAAAAACAAAAAAACGTTTTGCAACATTTGTTATTATTTTATTGCAAAAAGCAACTAATACTTAAAGGGGTCTGCAGGGCATTATGGAGGGCTATAGAAGAACATAGGGAGCTGTGATGTAAAGGACTAGGTGTGTAGTTTCAAACACACAGTAGTTTTAAGCAGCTATAAAAACAATTGATTGTCTCTCAGTGTAAAGTATTACAATTCTGTATTTTCAGAAGTTATGATAAACACGTATCCCATTACAGTGTGTTATAAACCATTTATTTATAAATATACAGGTAACTAATGCTAATTAGTCAGGTACATACTGCAACTATTCGTCCACTACATACATCACTTCCTAATGGTCTGTGAATGTGAACAATCAGGGAGAAAATTCACATCCTCATTTTTTCTAAATTACATTCCATAAGTTTGTGTGAAGTTAATAAGAAGCTCCAGTAGCCTGAGTGAGACAAATCAAGTTGATTATATATATAATACCAAATCCCCTTTTATGTTACCTTTCCACTGCACCTCTAAAAACACAACATCCAGTAGCACTTGATTGGGAACACTTATTTTTTGGTATTACTTATTACATAACTTGGAAAATTGCATCCATCACTTTCTTATCTGCAACCACTTATCCTGTTACAATTGTAAAAGTACTCCACTAAAAAAAAATAGCGATCAAAGTAATTATAGCAAAACGTACAGTAATTAATAACAAAAATAAGCGTCAAAGATCAATGTTGGCACTGTTGGAAAAAGTGGAGCTGATTCTGAGGAGCTTACCCATCGCGATGCATCAGCATTTATTAGTTCATACTAATTTTACTTTAGGTTGTATTAAAGATGTGGCTGATATATTGTATATTGTGTATACTCCATATAGGTCAAATAACCTATCCAGACCCAAGGTACATTAAAGCGTATTTAGTTACTAGGAGTAGATTTATAACGATAAAAGTATCCTGAAGCCTTCTAGATGCCAAAGATGATCATCGAACCTTTTCAAGGAACTCATAGTAGTGAGTATAACTATTTGTAATAAATAAATAATACATCACCTGGCTCAGTGATAGACAGCATCCAGTTAAGACTAGTGGCAGCAGCATGAACATGCGGAGTGTTGGAAGACACAGAAAGCAAAGTGCCACAGAAGAAATGTTTCGCTTTCTTCAACACTCAGTGCCAGATAGTGACAATAAGCGCATGGGAAATGACAGAAGTGGGGTGAGGCTGCTGAGCATGCATAACTAGATAGGTCTAAGCTGAAGAGCTTTGCTTGGAGTCTTTTGCTGTGCAGTATACCACCAAGCACCTTTTCTAGGTGGAGCACATTGGGCGACTATAGACCTAGATTTCAGTCTTCAGGTAGGAATTTGCTGTCTCGAAGTCTCTGTAGCCAAGCGTCAACGCTTTGAGGCTGATACAGACAGCCGCAAAAAGCCAATGTGAAGATATAACCATTAGAGGTTTTTCAGTAAACGAGACATTGATATGCATTAAATGGCATGTAGACCATAATCTTTTAGGTTTAATAAGAATGAACCCTTATCAGAGTAACTACTGTACTATTGTGGTTACACTAGCAGGCATGCATTGAAAATAATCCCAATAAAACAATAATTTCATTAAATCAGTACAATTTACCTAATTTCACGTGAAGGTAGAGCTAAAGTATATTTTCTTACAGTTACATCCTGTATCCATATGGCTACTGTAGATCAACAGTACACATCTGAACACGACAGGTTTTTTGTTCCTCTTTACACATTCAAATTAATAACTCATTTTGAATTAATAAATTGTGCGCACAAAATACAAACTTGTAATTTGTACTTTTACTTAAAAACTCTGGTTCCTCCTTTTCCCATTTTTATGAATCATTATACATTCAATATGTGAGAGATTTAGACGGATCACGGGCCAAACAACACATTTGGAGGTATCACCTATATTTTCTATTATTGTTTATCACTCATTTATTTTTAAGAAACTGTATTCATGGGATGTTGGTGACTACGTTGTTTTGCAAGGAAGATCTGAAAACCCTTTCTGGACAAATTCAAATTAAAACCATGTAATAATCTTTAAGATTGTCTTCTCACTTAAATTTTTATTTGTAGAACAGCCAGGTTTGGCAGCCACATGAAGATATTTACAAAGTGAAAGTTAGGAAATCATTATTCTGGATGATGTTACTTAGATTTATCTAGAGATACGTGTATACACAAATGGTATACAACATTTACCTGTCAAATAACATTTTTACTATAACTATAAACATTTGTGACTATGCCAGAAGTACTGGTTAATGATATCTGTTGATTCAAGCACATGAATTATTTTACCGCGGGATTTTCTCTGTTTTTGTAGTTATTTTTCTCCATGAGAAAATTGTGTTTGAACCACTCTCTTCCAATTCTGTTACATGCTTTGGTCTAGACTGAGATGTGGATGCAGATTATCTACATCAAGACATTAAAATTCTTGTTTTGAAGCTTTAGGGTTTGGTTTTATGTTAGGTCGCCTTACTGGAAAGCAATTCTTTCCAGTAGGCTGCAGTTTTCCATCAGAGCTCTTTGTAACACTATATGTATGTGACTCTACAATACAAAGCTTAAAAGTTCAATTCCACTCCCACGTCTTTGACACTCATCAAACTACAGCTGAACATGCACACAGAAGCAAATTTGCACAGTAACTTTGTCTGCAGCTATCACCAAAAGAGAATGTTTGTTTTTTTACAGTATGGTTACCAATTTTACACATATAATAATTAAAAAAAAGAAAATAATAATAATACATCTCTCACTTTCTGTTGCTCCTCTGTCTTCACAATCTAATTATTTGACATGCACTGGGTAATTTAAAAAGGTTTCCTACAAACCACCTGTCAACATCTACTTCGTCTTTGAGCATACAAAAAGTACAAGTACAAATTGAAGCTGTGAAAATAGGCTTCAAAAATAACTGTCATAATAAGACACACACTGTCCCATAATGTTTTAACAGGGGACTATCAGAGCTAATAAGGTGGATCTCAATGCAGGAGTAAAATATTTCTTCTGAAATGCAGGGAAGCAAGTTTTTAATTTTGCTTGAAATGAAAAAACAATTTAAAAGTTACACAAATACAATACAAGTAAATGTACTTGGCTGCATTCCATCACTGATGCAATGCCTTTATATGCCCCCCCCCCCAAAATTTTTTTTTTTTGTTTGTGCTCTTTTGAAGAAATATGCTAATGTGCTATGCTAACTAACTAACAAAACACTCAGTGGTGTGGTTATGAATCTGGAATCTGATTTTGTTTTTTTTGCCTGTAACCAATTTCAGGTCAAACAAACATTCACTTTTTAAAATAATTTATGGTAAAAACACCAGTACCTGCCAAGATAATTCTTGATATATAGGTCAGAAACATAAGAATTTACATTGGTATGGTACGTGTTTTACCTTCAGTGGTCCAGCTGCCTTCATTCTTCAGTAACAGCAGCAAAAAAGCAGCTTCCTCTTTCAACACCTCCCCACATCCGTCACAGTCAAGACACAGAAGACCTCCCAGAAGCATGCATCTACAGTCTCCGTGTGGTTTGAAGTGGACATAGAACAATCACCCTAATCAGCCACTTGCACTCGTTTGTACGCTACAGTCATTTTCTTTTCTCTAAACGGGTCCGACTGATGTAACAAGTTGCTTTTCAGGTGTCGTTATGCACCAATAAACAGAAATACAGTTAGTAGGTAAACTGAGTGGCAGATAAATTGTCTCTGTTTATATATATATATATATATATTTGTAGAGAGAGAGAGACAGAGAGAGAAATAGATAGATAGATAGACACCTACACAGTTTGTATTTTCATTATTTTTTCAGTTATTCAATGAAATAGTCGTAAATAGTTCATAAAATGCACAAACGATATATTTTTATGTATATTTTATCACAGCCTACTGGTCAAATGAAATTAGCATGTTAAAGTTTGCTTTTAGCATTTTACTTTACTTTTAGCACTAACTGGCTGACAAATCTATGGTATTGTAGTGATCAGTAAGATTTTTTTTTTAATTGATAATGCATTTCCCTCTCAGTTGTTGAAACCTCTCAAAATAAGTTTATGTCCAGTAAACCAATAATATTAACTAACATTTTTAGTGTAAATTAGAACAACCTGAAACAAAGTTTTGTGAACTGATTAGACAAAGTCTGAGTTGTTTTGATCCAAGAAAAGAACACGTGTCCGATGCAGAGCTCATGAAAAGATGAAAGATGCTTGGCTAACACCAGTAAAGCATGGAGGTGCAATAGATGTAAACTTTACATTCTCTAAATGAAAAAGCCACAGATTTGTTTTGTTTTGTTTTGTTTTGTTTTTTGCAATTTATCCTCCATACATTACATTAATCTTGTGTTTTGGTTTGCTTAATATGACTGCTCATCAAAATAATGAAGTTGCATGTAAAAAGTATCAAATTGGCTTCTTTAGATGGAAATGAATTCCTTTAAGCCCTATATTTCTTTAAACAAAGAAATTCTCCATACTGAAGTGTGCTGGCTTTCGGAGCCAAATGTATTTTTAATACCAGGCTAATAAAAATGTGACAGACGTATCTAGCAGTTGTCATCTGACCTCTTTGAACTCCTGAATCTGTGGCTGCTCAAACATGCCAAACACTTTGAAACCTGCCCCTGTTCTCTGCTGCTCTTCACATTGTGTGGTGTCTGATTAAAGATTTTGATTGCCTGCATGTTAAATTAGGCCTGGTTGCATCAATCATAAATAATCATAAATGCATTTTATTATTTTGTTGGAATATTTCATCGCACTATATTTTACCATCGGCAGCTGGCTTCAGTTGAACAGGCTTTTAGCAACTGGCACAGCAACATAGCAGTTCAATTGTTCAATCCACAATTTTGACTGATCTGTGACTCAACAAATATTAAAAAGTATTATTAATATACACTTCCTACGTACTTCTACATACAGTAGACTATTTATTACAACTTTTTTTGATTGTTGTTTTGTAATTCTCGGAATGGAGTTTTTTCTATCATTACTTTACCACTACAGTCATCATACTTTGCTTTTGGTGGACTTTATTATGACGTTATTTACTGTATTTGGCTTCCTAATAATTTAACCTTTAAATTTGTTTATTGTAATCAGATTCTGAACTCACAGTGTAAAAAAACTGTGTTCACTCCTGCGTTCAAAATTCCATTTAAATAAACACAACACTATGGTCAAATTTAGCTATCAGTTTGAATTAAAGAGTTTGTTCTGCCAAAATCTTTTGCTTCTTGAGAACTGTGATGAAAGACCAAGTTCAAATTTGTGACAAATATAATGGCATCAGCAAAGTTAATATATTTGCAACTCAGATTAAAAATGTATATTCAATTATTATATTAACAATACTAATGCACAGAAGCAGTAGGATGCCTTTTACTATTGTGAAGCCAGTTTCAGCTAAACTTTATTCGGGGCTCAAATAAGGACACATATTTAAGTGTAAATGCTATTCCTATAAATGCCACTTCTGTGCAAGTATAAAAAGTGCCCCAATTATTCCCTGAGACCCACTTTATTACATTCAAATTGATTTTGTTTTCGGAGATTACAAAACTTAGAAAACAACAACAATAAAAATGCATATTACCATAGTATTTATAGTCTGTAATATAGCTGCCCCCAGATCTCAAGGCATTGCACGACATATGCAATTAGACCAAATTTAAGCACATGTTGCCTTAAAGCTACTGTATATCTACAATATTATATAATTTAAATACTTTTTATTCTTTTTGTAATAACAAGTCAACAATACGAATAAGTCATTTTGCACCCGCTGCATACTCAGCTGTACACATTTAGTAAAAAAAAGACACTTGTGGTCAGTCTTTGTGCAGGCAACTGCATCATACAAACTGCAATTTATATAAACATCTTTTCCCCATGGTTTCTGATTGCAAATAAATAAAATAAATATTTCGATAGGTGCCCAGCAACAAGTTTGCATCCGGCCACACCTAAATTAATCCGACCACGATCTTACTACAAACTGGAGAAATAGAGAATTTCCCGATTGGACGTAATGACGGCATACATTTACACGTCACAGCACGTAAGACATCACGGTGTCACGTAGGACAGTTAGAACAGGCCCAGTCCGGACTGTTAAAACTTATGATTACATGCTCTGCATCTTCGTCTTCCTATGGCTTTTAACATTTTATAACAGGCGGAACATCCCTGCTTCCGCAGTCGCTGTGGTTAAAAGCGGGGTGTTCCTGCAGCTACTTCAGCCCCACCCTCCGCCCCAGCAGTGGCGGTGTTGCTTTTATTAACAGTCGCGCGCGGTGGCTCGTGCTATCCTCCACTGCTTAGTACTAAAAGCTGGCCCCTCGCGCGCATGCAGCAGAATGGCTCGAGTGGCTCGAGCGGCTCAAGCGCTTCTGATGGCGGGAGCAGGGAGCGGCAGGGGCTGTCCTTCAGTCCGCTGCCCGCTGCTACTACACGGGTGAGACGCTTCATTCAGGAGAGACGGACGCTGCCGCTACCCAGAGTAATGGTGGTATTCTCGGCCGCAGGGGACACCGAGAAGCCAAGCGATGCCATGTCCACTTCGGACTCCACGGAGGACGATTTCAGAAAGCCGGCCTCCCCCGCACCGAATCTCACCCTGAGCAAGCCGCTCCGCTCCCCTCTGAACACCCATGAGCAGGAGGTAGGCCACTGTACAGGAGTGTTTACATGGAAAAAAATATGTTAAACCACCACATGAACCACAAACATACACAAGCTAGCAAAATGAAGTCGGATAATATTTGTAGGCATCTGAACATAACAACTATCCCTAACAAAAGTAAAAGAAAGGAGGACACACACCCAGTACATCTGAGTCACTGTCAAATGGACTAGCTTATTAAGTTCCCATATAACTAACTATTAAAAAGTATTAACTAAAATTCTTCTAAAAAAATATACATAACGGTACTGTGAAGTTCTGCATCTGAAATCATCACTCCATGGCTAGTGTACATGGCTATTAATGCAGGTATTTTTTATGGTTTAGCACTGTACCTGTAATCAATCAGCAGATATAGAAAATGTATACATAATTTAAACATTGCATATGAAAACTGTACATGCAATAGGTTATATACATCCAAACGGATAAATCTTGGTGACAGTTGTTTGGGTTTGGTTGGCTCGCAGTTGTCACATGACTTGTATTAATAAACAAGTCATGTGACATGGCCTCCTTGGTCTGTCAGCTCTCTGATGAATCTAAACATGGCTACAGCAGAATAATCCTCTTACTATGCGATCTGACTTTCAAGTCATGGTCACGATTGGACACTTAGCACCTTAAACCTTTTCACTTTCAACACATCTCCATAAGCTAAAGAGCTGTTAAATAGGCATTCAATTTTTTTTCTGCTGAGATAACAAGTGCAATCCAATAACGACCAACAACTTACTCAGCAATTATTTTATCAATTTCAGTACATAATGGGGCTGGGACACCACTATCATGTAATAGGGATGAACAACATTTGTATAAAATTCTAAGACTGCAACTAGTGATTTTCTTCCACTTCTTTGTTCTTCTTCTCCTTTTCTTCTTCTTGTTTAATCTATTAATCTGTTGGACTATAAACCATCAAAAACCACTGATAAATGCCCTCGGTGCAGGTCTGTGTTTAAGTCAGAGAGGGAACGCAGCACCTCCCTGGCAGCCCTTCAAATTAAGGATTGGTTCTTCCAACAAGCTTAACAGATCAATGACTGTATGTAACCACCACATACTGTAACATACACTTGAAATATTAAGTATACAAGTCTACTTTGTACTCAGAAGGTCACCAAAAAATAGGCCTATACAGTCAATACAAACTAGCAAAAATAGTATGAGAGAAAGTTTCTGATGATTATGGTCTAAACCTTTAAACAGACTCTTGTGGCCTAAAGCAAAAATAAATGGCTTATTAAAAAATATATTTTTGTTTAATACAACAACTGGAAAATGTAGCGACATTGAACTGGCTTGTCATGTATAGTATCTTTTTCAGTTGCTGGTTTGTATAAATTCCTAGTGTTTGTAGCTGTAAAAACCAAAATGCTAAGTAACTAAAGGTACAGTATGTAAGCTGTTCAAATTTGTCTTTTAAAATATATTTAGGAGCAGTGCAGTGATATAAGCTTCTAATAGTTATTGAGTAATGTTTGCTCTACTATCTAATCCAAAAAAGGCTGTGGAAGATTGTAGCGGAGCAGAGATAAGGGGGGCTGGTGGAGATGAGTGGTATGATTTTGATTCTCACCATAGCACCAGCTTAACTAACATATTGTAGCTTTAATACATTTAAACACCACAGTTCTCAATATTTGAAAAATGCTGAAATGTTGAAAAGCTCTATAAAGTATTAAATATAAACCAGTCTAAAATTCATATCCCAAAATAAATAATCAGTAGACATACATTTCTAATTTCTCTCGGCTCCATAGTGTGGTTTTGTAAGCTAACTGAAATAAATTGCTGGTTTTCATAAATTATCATCAGGGTTCGAAACTGTTAGTCTTCTTATTTATCCATTTTATTTAAATTCTTATCTTAAGTTTCCTGAGGTTATCTGTCTGAATGTTGGAGGAATGTACTTCACCACTCGTTTGTCGACCCTGCGGCGATATGAGGACTCCATGTTAGCTGCCATGTTCAGCGGGCGTCACTACATTCCACATGATTCAGAGGGACGCTTCTTCATCGATCGGGATGGAACATATTTTGGGTGAGTAACACTGTGACTGAGTTCTACACTCAATATCAACCTAAGATATAAAATAGCATTAGAATCACAATGATTATTTTGGTTGTTATATAGATGTTTTTTTTTTTGTAAACCAGCTTTAGTAAAGTTTATTATGAGTATCACAGAAACAATTATAGGAGGGAGGGGATATACTGCACACAAAGGTAGAAAGTGGGTAAAAGTCAACCACGACTTTGTGGAGGACAAACATTTAGTTGAGAAAGAAACTTTAAACTATGCAATCTAAAAGTGGGCTTAAAGCTGCTGAAAGACATTTGTTAGATATCCAGTAAAAACTTTCTTTCTCTTTGCCATCTGCATTTGCTCTAACTTGCTACTTTTTTATATGTGAACTTGTCTTTATTTTAACAGTTGTAATGCCTTTGGCCTTTACTTACATGGCTGTCGCTCTACATTGTGAAGGAGTGTAAAAGGTAGCGGATTTGTGACCAATGGCAGCAGAAATTGACTCGCATAATATTGTAATATTGTAATATTGTGTTGCTTTTCCCTGGTGCAGTAAATGTCATCACAGGTCAACAAAACTTTACTGAGATCTGTAAAGAATTCACCATTGAAATACACCAGTCTCCAATTGCTATTGGTCTGAATTAGTGCAGAGCAAAACAGACTGTCTACAACACAAATAGATTAACATAAACAGTGCAGTGATAGATAATAAAAATGAAATTGTAAATTCGCTGAAATTGTTAAGAATTATTTTAGAATTTGCATCTAAATCATGATAACATGATAGTTATTTGTTATAGGAGGCTGAAACTGACAAAACAAATAGTGTACTTTGCTTAAACATCCATGCAACTAGTCAGTAGAAGTTTTTATCAGTAAGGACATTACGGGCAGGTGGAAACAATAGACAGTGAAGACTAGCGCCTCCCAGAGGACAGTAAATACTTTTTGAGATCATGAATCCATCCATCCATCAGTGGTTGAGACAAATGTCTCACCTAAAAATGTCAACATTATGGTGGTGGTAAATTAAAACTGAAAACTTACATTGAAGACAATGAGATTAATTCCTGGTTACTGTAGTGTACAAAATTTATTAAGATCAGTCTGGACCAAAGTGGACCAACATCTCCAGAGCCACCTAAATCAACAGCATCACTAAAATGGAAAAGCAAATTGTTTAAAATATGAATGTGATAACAAGCAGGGGTATGGTGTTTTCCATATGAATGCCCCCGTGTGTGTCTGTAAAGAGGTGTGTATTAAATATTTAAACACATGGACCTAGCAAAATGCAAGATGGTCCAGTAGATGTGTAACTACATTACGTAATAAAAGATCTAGAGTATGTGGACTCACTGCAGTTTTACAACACTCACAAGGAGCCTTTTAATTTTGTTTCTGGGGCTGTTTTCATCCCTTTTGTCTGTATATATTCCGTATTAATTTTATCCTCTGTGTTCACAAACCTGCCAGGTTCTGTTACAGAGAAGCAGAATCACCAGAAACCGATGCAATACAGGGGAGATTCAAATAGAGAATTTATTCATATTTTTTACGTCTTTTTTTACACCGACTGCCCTTCCTCACACAACCCAGGCTTGTGACCGGCAATGCACGGCTGGGGTGGTTTTGGTCTTCAATGTCTTGCCCAGGGACATTTTGACATGTGGTTGGGGAGAGCCTGGAGCAAGAGTCCTACCCTATGGTTGGTGGACGGCCACTCTACCAACTGAGCCACTGCCGTCCCCAGATTCAAAATAGGTTGTCTTAAATATATACAGTACTTTTTAAACTTCTTAGGTCTGCTTTGCTGTATGGGCAAGGTTGCAATGACAATCCATATTTATTTCTAGCTCTGTTAACCAAAAAATACAAAATACTACTAATCTACACAATATAAAAAAAACTAATTTTCCAGAACAATGTGGCTTCTACTGTACAGGCAAAACTCAGTTGTTAGCACAAGGTGAACTACGAGCAATATTTTTTTACGAAGTCTTCTTAAATATATTTCTGGTATACAACCCCAATTCCAAAAAAGTTGGTAAGATCTGTGAAACATAAATAAAATCACAATGCAAATCAATGTGATGCCATGCTGTTATGATGGATGCAGTATGTGGTTTAGCATTGTCTTGGTGAACTGTGCAAGGTCTTCCCTGAAAGAGACATTGTCTGGATGGGAGCATATGTCGCTCTAAAACCTCTATGTACTTTTCAGAGTTGGTGCTGCTTTTCCACATGTACAAGCTGCTCACACCATAGGAACTAATGCATCCCCATAGCATCGGAGCTGCAGGCTGTCTACTGATAAACAAGCTTGATGTTCCCTTTCCCCTTTAGTCTGCAGAACAGGGTCTCCATGGTTTCCCCAAAAAAATAACAATTTTGATTCATCTGACCACAGAACAGATTTGCATTTTGCGTAGAACCCTTTTAAATGAGTTTGGCCCAGAGAACACGGCAGAGTTTTTGGACTGTGTTCACAAATATCATGCTTCTTTGCATGATACAGCTTTAACTTACACTTGTGGATTACACGGCGAACCATGTTCACAGACAGTGATTTCTGGAAGTGTTCCTGCAAGAAATCACAGTTCCTTCCAGCCCAGGCAGTAATATCAAGTAGCGAATCAAACTTATCTTTAATGTAGTGCTGCCTGAGGTCCCAAAGATCATGCCAGTCCAGTTTTGAATACTCCTCCATTTGTTTTTTATTTGTGGTAATTATTTTTCCAGCCTTTCGTTGCCCTAGTCCAACTTTTTTGTGATGTGTTGCTGACATCAAATTCAAAATGAGATAATATTTTCCATGAAATGGAAAAAATATCTCAGTTCAACATTTGAAATGTTGTTTATGTTCTATTGTGAATAAAATATAGGTTGTTGAGTTTGCAAATCATTTGCATTCTGTTATTCTGTTATATTTACGTTTTACACATCTTGCCAACTTTTTGGGAATTGGAGTTGTATTATACCAGGCTCCTAGAGTTCTTCAGACCTAGGCTCTCATTTATGTCATTCTCTGTTCTGATGATCCCATACTGCCTCTGTGATATTTACTGTCTGGACTCTGCAGGCCAGTAAGTGACTAAGTGACTGCATTTCATCTGCTGTTTTTTCCCCACTGCATTAGCAGTTAGCTTAGGATCATTGTCATAGTGAAAAATAAAACTATTCCCAATTAGATGCCTTCCAGGAAGAATAGCATAATGAATTAAAAACCTGTCTGTACTGTTAAGCATTCAAGATCCTATCGATTCTGACAATATTAAAAAAGTGAGTGGCATTAATGCAGCCCCAAAATGTGACAGACCTTCCACCATGTTTTGGAAAAGGCTGTCTCATTATTAACTTCTCTCTAATTCTTCTTACACATTGTTGGGGATTGAATCTGAAATTGTCAAACTTTAATTCCTCACTTCTTAACACTCTTTTGGAATGATCTTCAGTCTCTGTGAGCTTTTACAAATCTCAACCTTCTTGCCCCTTCTAAAATAATGGTTTCTGTTCTCAGCATCCTCTGATCTCTCAAATAAAAAATTGAGCAACGATTTCGAAGGTTTCTAGGTCTTAACTCATAGTTTGTCCCCTAGAAAGTCCAAGACCTACTAAGTGCACTGGGAGGTCCAACTAAATTCTTGTTTTTTTAGCCTAAACAAGCTGTTTTTTGTAATGAATACTGTATACATCAAAAAAGATCAGGGGCTGTCAGCATGTTCCGCTGTGCAGGATTTGATTGCTTTGGCATGAAGCTTGTACACCGGATACCCTTCCTGCTGCAACCATTCCCATTTTATCCGGGCTTGGGACCGGCACCCTTGATTGCTGGGCAGGGCCACACCTGGCGGGTTGGATTCAATCCCATGGCCTACTGCATCCCAGCTCAATGCTCTAACACATTTCCTATATTTTCTCATTCTAATAAAAATAAATTAATAAATAAAAAAAAATAACACAATCCAGAGGTGCCTGAAGACTTTTGAGCAGCCACGGTATTAGGTACAGTTTGTAGGCATTAATATAATATTAGTATTAATATAAAAATAGCAGGATTAACATAAAACAACAACTGGATTAAAGATCTGTAGAGGGAAATGTGTCAAATCCCATTACTTAGGTAAAAGAGTGTGTTTGCATCTGATTACCAGAAACTAATACAAATTAATGGTCCCATTAATGGTTTTTGATGTACCAGTGATGAGTAGGTTATCGTTACAAGTTGTGTGTCCAGTTTTTTCAAATCATCGTGAAGATTTTATCAGGATTTATCCGACATGTCATTTTGTGTCCTAGTCACATTGTTTTCATCCAAAGGGACATCCTGAACTTTCTCAGAGAAGGTGAGCTTCCTCAGAGGGAACGAGTGAGAGCAGTGCACAAAGAGGCTCAGTTCTACTCCATTGGCCCACTGCTGGACAGCCTGGAGGATATTCAGCCTCTCACAGGGGAGAGGGTTCGGCAAGCTTTCCTCGATCTGCTGCCCTACTACAAAGGTAGCTTGATTCTGTGTCCCTTGCTCACTGACATGGCATAGCTGTTAATGTGTGTGTGTGTGTGTGTGTGTGTGTGTGTGTGTGTGTGTGTGTGTGTGTGTATATATGTGTGTGTATGTATATATATATATATATGTGTGTGTGTGTGTATATATGTATATATATGTGTGTGTGTGTGTATATATATGTATATATGTATATATGTGTGTGTGTGTGTGTGTATATATATATATATATATATATATATATATATATATATATATATATATATATATACACACACACACACATATACATATATATATATATATATATATATTAAAAAAACAATCTAGCTGTTTAATCTAAATCTTTGACATAAGCTTCAAAGTTTCATCCATTTGGGCAAATAAGCACCATTACATATACTGAATTAGCTAGTAGCCTTTTTTCTTCGCATTGTACCCTCAAATACACATACTGTCATGACCAAAAATATCGGCACCCTTGCAATTTTGTCAGAAACTGCAACCCTTCTCTCAGAAAATTGCAAATGTTTGGTATTTACATGCTTACTGTTTTTGTTTGCACTGCAAAAACACAAAAAACAGACAAGAAAAGTCAAACTTGATAAAGCTTCTCACAGAACTCAAAAATGGACACCTGTCAAACTTGTAAGAAATAATTGGTTTTCAAGCATGTGATGCTCCTGTAATTTGTATTTAGACACACCTGTGGCAAGTAACAGCTGTCGGCAATATAGTAATCACACTTGCAACCAGTTAAAAAAAAAACCTTTGTGTTGAGTGTCACACTGAGCATGGAGAAAAGAAAGAAGTGTAAAGAGGTTTCTTTGGATTTGAGAGAAAAAATAGTGGAAAAACATGGACAATCTCAAGGCTACAAGTCCATCTCAAGAGGACCCTAAATAACTTCCAAATGAATTCAAGCTGATCTGCAGTCACAGGGTGCAACAGTGTCTGCTTTGCACCCTGACAAAGCACTGAAGAGTTCTCTAATGGCCAACAATGAGTCCAGATCTGAATCCTATAGGACACGTGTTGAGAGAGCTCAAAACAGCAGTTGGGAGAAGACATCCTTCAAATCTGAAAGACCTGGAGCAGTTTGCAAAAGAAGAATTCCAGTACAGAGGTGTAAGAAAATGATTCATGGTCACAGGAGGCGATTCATTTCAGTTATTTCTTCCAAAGGAGGTGCTACCAAATATTAAGTTAGGGCTGCCAATAATTTTGTTAAGTGCATTTTTTGGGGATCTGTGTAAAATTGTATCACATATGTGAATATGTAATACAATATATAAAGTGAATACTATAGCATTTGCAACTGCAACAATTTTCTGAGAGAAGAGTTGCATTTTCTGAAAGAATCGCAAGGGTGGCGATGTTTTTGGCCATCACTGTATATTACTGTAAAGAATTAATAATGAATTAAATAAATAATAACAAGTAAAGATCATAATAAAAAATAATAATGAATACATCTTGATAAAGTTTTGTCTGTATTTTTTTAAATATGTGTATTATATTTGCTCAGATTTGACTGCGCTATGCAAAGCAGTTTGAAGTTGATGCAAATAGCAAATGTTGTTTTCAGTTTTAAAAAGGTGCTAAAGTGCCTCCACATGCTGTGCCACTGCTGCTGCTACTTACTGAATAAGAGTTCAGGCCAAATCAGTGATCAAAACTACAATAACAACATTTTGACACCATGCCTCTCGCTGACAGTTGGAAAACCTTGTAACTACAACAGGATCCATACTGGAAACAGCACATACATTATAGGACTACTAATTGCAAAGATAGAAATTTACCTTGAATTACATCTGACTACAGAGGTTGACATCTGCTGCCGCTGGCATGTCGTGTCATTTTAATGTCAGGAGATGCAAACTTAACACTAAACCTAACATACTGGATCCATAATACACATTCAGCTAGTATAAATGTTCTATCATCATCAGAAGTAACAAAATAAAATAAGTAAATTATTAAAAACTTAAGATTGCATCCAACTTGATAAACAAATACAGAATTTACCTGAAATTAATCTTTTGTAATGTTTTTGACATTTCAATATAAACTGATCCAAACTTTTGCATCCAACTGTACATGACTGACTTCAACTAAGCCTTCAAAATGAAATAACATCGTCACATGTAGAGAACATTAATTCATTTGTTCAAGTGCCACCTGGATAATTTGTGTGTCAGTTGCCGTTAGCTTTATCATGACATTCAGTTTAACACAGCTCACTCAGTTATGTTAAAAATAAGGCTAGATTGAGCCACAGATATCCTTTAGATCCCCTGTTGGGATACAAAGGTAGCAAATTTTAAAGAGGGACCAAGGATGTTGAAAAAGTCCATGTTATGGGGGTTTCTATATAAACCTTAGCTTTCAGCATTTTAGTGGTTAAAAATAGCTCAGACTCAAAGATGAAATTGAGATCTTGTTTGCTGAGAAGCCAAAAACAGGTTTGAGTGGCAGCTCAACGATTTTTCTCCCTGGCACAGGTTGACTCCTGACACTAATGAGCTGCAGAGACGTTGACTTAGAGAAACCCAGACATAATGAATTGTGTGCCGTCAATGCATATTACTTTAAGCTTATCAAACTACTATAGCAACAAACTTTTGTTAAGTTTAGTAACCGCACACGATTGGTCCCCTGTGAGGTGGGCTGTTTCATTTCTTTAACATGAATCTATTTAAGCCAAGATCTGCAGCGGCTGTGGACTGACCATAAATACATGCATATATTCTGTAGTACACACACAGTTTTGTTCTTCAGCTTAGAAATTATTTCACACATTTTATAGATTTTTATTTCAAGTAAAAGGAATACAGACTGATTTCTCTCCAGTGATAATAATTACTTAATTTTGTGGCTGGTGAAGGAACTCATGACATATTAAATTACACTCAATAAAATTCTTGATAAATGAATTGTATAAAAATCAATTTATTGATTTCTATACATAGTCTCATAGTCTGACTGCAGCACATGGGATCCCAAAAGACACAACTGGACAACTGAAACTGCTGCATCCTTTAAGACAAGTTTTTACATTTCGAGTATTATTTTTGAGTATGCATTGATAGAAGTAACTGTTTTCATTACAGACAATCTGGAACGTATTGTGGAGATTGCCAAACTCAGGGCCATGCAGAAAAAGGCAAGGTTTGCCAAGCTGAAGATCTGTGTCTACAAGGAGGAGATGCCCATCACACCATATGAGCGTCCTCTTTTTAACTCCCTGCGCTTTGAACGCTCCGACAGTGAAGCCAAACTCTTTGAACACCACTGCGAGGTGGATGTTTCCTTCGGACCTTGGGAGGCAGTGGCAGATGTTTATGACTTGCTGCACTGCATTGTCAGTGACCTGGCCGAGCGGGGCATTGCTGCCGAGCAGCAGTGCATTGGTGTCTGTGACAAGCACCTTATCAACCATTACTACTGCAAAAGGCCCATCTATGAGTTTAAGATCACGTGGTGGTGACGCTGCAGGGAGACACTTGTGGCTGATTGGACCAAAAACCAAAAGGATGGTTGTTGCATTTTTATTATAACTTGGCCAATATTGGTTTGTGCATTGGAGTTGCCAATATTTTCTGCTGGTGTCTTGATATGTGACCCTTTAAATCCTGCTCCAGCAAAAGTATTCTGGGTTTGTTTGCCCATAATATTTTTTTATTTCCTGTTTGCCATTATACGGATTGGTGTTCAATGTCTTTGACATCAGTGCGATGGTCAAAGTAATAGCAACACCTGTCTGAACCACAAAATAAAGCTCAACTGCAACACAACCCATCTTCCAAAATGACAAGATCAGCACCTTTTTAAAATCTTTCTGATTTTTTCAAAATCTGAAGATTATAACCTTCACGAAGGGCTTCGGGTGGCATGACTGTTGTTTTAATTTTGGCTTGGAGTAAACTGTCTTTAGTGAAATCATTATGACTACCTTAGGATTACCTTAAAGAGTAACACCCCATGAAAATCCCGTTTTTGCTGACCTGTAGTACAGATGTACAAGTGCACCCTGGGGATGCATTTGGTTACAGGTGCAACAGAGCACACGTCTTCATTCACAGCAGAGAAGAAACAGACTTAAAACGTTCAACTGTCCAGCTGTAATTAAGTCACCATTTATACATCTATTGACCTTCAAATGGTGACACGTTCAGTTCAAGTTCATGTTTTATTTTCTCTGTCATTGTTTCCAATGCTTGTGTTTAGGGGCAGCACTGCTCATGTGATCAGACACCTTCTTGTAGTACTCGTTGTACACAGTCCATTTCACAGTCACTATAGTTACAAAATGTTAAAGAGAGTGAAAAGGCTTTGCTAAAGCCATAGCTCTGTGAACCTAGCACGATTTTATTGCACAGACATTGTAGGAAAGATGTCACCAGGTTAGCAGCGATTTGTTTGCTTTGGAACTAGAATGCTCAAATTAAATACATATGGACATATTCTGTGCAGCATGATCACTGAAAAAGACTCACAATAAGCCTGCCTAGCTTAAAATGTAATAAATTACTTTATGTTAAGTGTTTAGTTTAGGAACCAGGAACCTAGGAACCGGTGATTATCTGACCACACCAACCTATGGTTGAGAGTAGCTCCCAAATTTTGGTGCACATTTTTGCATTTACTTTCAAGTTTCCATTTGCCAGATAAAGACTAGATTTTCTTATCTTTCAATGGTGACTTAATCCTGCTTGAAGGGCCAAATTCATCCAAAGTGGTAGAAGTTGCTGTAACTACAGTGACTCTCTTTTGGAGTACAAGGTTTACCAACGCCTCTTTGGATCCACGTAGCAGCACTGTGGCTGTACCAGGGTAGATGCAGACGAAGTATTGAAGCCACTGCTGAGAAGCTGCTCTTCTTTTTTTTTTTTTTTGCATCGGCAGCAGAGCTCAATGTACGGTGATATTCTAATTATTTATTGTCATTATTTATAATTATTGGCTACACTCATTAATCCATAACTTATCAGTGTAACTGTAGCTTTGCCCTAAATGATATTTAAGGATCAAAACTGTCTGACCACATTTGTAGAACTAACATTGAGAGAATTTATCTTGACTAGATTGAATATTGTAAGTAATGTAAGTATAGTGACATCATATTTTTAGCACTAAGCTTTGTTTTGGAATACAGATCAACTGTTATGTTTTAAAAAAAACAGTATATTTTAATTATGCAACCTTTTTAGGAGTCTGTTTTTCAAGACCTGGGAATGATTGAGTGGTATCCATTTTGTCATTGTCATGTCTGTCAATGTTGAAGGAGCTATATTTTTCAGAAACCAGTGCAGAATGGTACAGTAATGTCATAGTGATACAGTCTAACTGGAAAATGTAACACTTGTTATTGTCGTGCACATAAAGACCTTAAATATAACAACTTCGGTAGTCACTTAATGTAAACTTCCATTTTATCAGCATTTTATCATTTTATCAAAATTATCCAAGCTGCGACATAGCATCAAAGCCAAGCTAACAGGGAGCTTCCACTTTGCTTGACAATACTAGTTGTTGTAACTAAGATATTTTTCAACTATACAGAAAGCAGCAGCATCCGTTACAGAAAGTAGCAGCATCAGTAAATCTTCACTAAGTAAGCTAATATTTTATTATTTTGTAAATGTATTATTTATAGAGAATGCTGGAGAGATGCTACATTCTTCCTTTGGAGCACTACAAATCTTAATTTTCACTGTAATCTTTGCATTTTTCAGGAATGTTCTATTTGTTTCTGTTAGCTTCTAGGAAGCTACACTTAGTCTTTGGATTTAGTTTGTGTGTAGTGAAAAAGCAGTATCTTGTTTTTATTTCTGATAAAATTAAAAATACATTTAATGTAAAATGTTTCCCTTCCTTATTATGAAAGTGTGCAGAGGTACTGATTGAAAAAAATACACAATGTCATACACGAGTAACATGCTAAATGTGAGGGGCAGCTGTGTGGCTGCAAGTTCACAGACTACGTGCTACGACTGACTTCACAAATTCAAAGTACTGTAAAAAGCAGCTCAAAAGCTCTTTAAAAACTGCAAAAGCCACTGTATAAATCATGTAGCTCAAACAGAGCTATAAGCGATAAACATAATTGCAATAATTTGAACTAAACAAAGATATTCAAAATAGCAAAGAATTCCTTCATCCATCATCTTCACCAAAGGATGAATCTTACTCAAGTGATCCTATTGTTACTCTTGTAAGGCTGGTTGATATTTTTTTAGATTTTTAATGAAATGTCCCTACTGAGTGGATTCAAAATGACTGCTCCCATATAGTGACTCATAATGACTAAGGATTTTTCTGCGGTCCACTGGGCTCTGATTGCCCTTTCACCCCCATTCCCATATAATCTGAAGTTTATCCATCATTAACAACATTGGGTAACAAAGTCAAGTTGTATTAATTTGAAATTTTAAAATGACATCACGTGAACAAGGTAACTTTTCTAACGTCAGAATGCTTTATATTGTCACCACTTTAACCATATTCATTCAACAGATATTCACAAACTTTGTGAATAAAACTCCATGACCCTCGTGCATTGTTTCTATGAAACATGCTGCAAAAAATATGTCACAGACTAGTGTCATCACCCAGTAAGTTTTCATAAATTGTTTATATGACCAAGATTTCTACAGCAGCATAATTTGAAAAATGATTTTATTTTATTATCTTAGCCCACATTTGTTAAAGATGATTGCCTGGATTCTGATTGTTCATGCCACCCCCCAACTTATATTTGAGGGCATATTTTTTCCTTTGTGAGATGCATTTTCCTTCCCACTAATGTGGACTGAGGAAGAGCATCTTGGTTCAGCACCATGGACAGCTCTATACTACTGAGTACTTTCTTTTAATCTACTGCAGAAGAAGAAGTTTTGTCAGGTTTTCATATGCTTTGTATTTAAAGCAATTAATAACTGAAGCTGTTGAGTAAGTGTAATGGAGTAAAAAAAAAACTGTCCCTCTCAGTTTTAGTAGCTGAGAAACATAAAGAGGCATTAAAAAGAATAAACATACTTTGTACAAGTACTAGCTTCTCAGATTGGTATCAAAAGGTTGATTAAGTTTTTAATCCAAACTTTAACTCTGATAATTGTTATTTAGGTATTTTCTTGATTGTAATGTTAATTTAATTTGGATTGGTTTTGTGGTTATTCTTCCTTAATAAAAGACCGGCCCGTGTCCTGCTCCTAGAGCTGAATAAATTAATAACTGATTAATCAACTGAGATAAAAATAGATTGGCAACAATTTTCAGAGTTGAGTTATTTTCAAGCTAAAATGCCCCAAATTCTGTGGAACAGCCTTTTTCTTGTGATGCCAGTTTTTCTGCTTTATGTGACAATAAACGGAGCATATTTGGGTTTTTGAGACGTTGTGCCTCAAAACTGCACATTTGCGACAAATATGTGAAGGATCCAAATAACATGTGAGACGGGGGCAGGCAAAGGCAAATGCCTCCTTTACTCGTGGGTAATTCATCCTGTCTTATAACTACCGATTTCTCCGCCTCTCAGTCTTCCTCTCTCTCTCTCTCTCTCATCCTCCGTGTTCACCCATGTCTCTCTCCCATGCAGCTGAGGGGTGGAGGCTGACGGCCGATGCCTTTTCTGTGGAGAGAATGAAGGAAGGGGGGAATTAGTAGCTATTCTTCCGCCGGTTTTCGCAGAGCGTCTTTATTATCAGCAACAGAAACCTCAGAGGAGCATTTTCATGGAAACAAAACGGCTTACAATGAGCCGGAGAGTGATGACTGATCTGCTGCACAAGGTAGGCACCTTTCCCTCCACTGTTCCTTGTATCGATGATCGCTTGTTACATGTAATCGTCGGATATAAGGGGGACGGTGGGGGGGTGGAGAGTTACATAACAGTGCAAGACAAATCATAGATTAATTAGGAGAATAATCAGTGTGCAAGAAATCACGCATGGAGATAGGAATATTAATTGTTGAGCATCTGGATATCAGATTTCCCCTTGTGACATGGTTAAGGAAAAGCAGCCTGTTAGAAGGAAGAAACTGGAAGGTCCTGAAGAAAATGTTCGGGGCTATAAGAGCCTGCAGGCCCCACATCACCACAGAACTACAGCACAGATACTGGCCGGGCCATACTGGAGCATTTAAAGGCTCAAAATGAACCAACATTAGGAGGCTATTATTATTTTCTGGATCACCTTCATCTCCATGACAACGGGAAATCTCCAGTCTGTTAGTTTGCTCTCTGTTTCCTGCGGATACACCTGATCCCTGTGGAATCATTTAGCCTAATCTATAGTCTTTGATAAAATCTCCCCATTTTAGAACAAGACTTTAGCCAGTACAATTTAAAACCCAAGTGATCCCTATTAACTGGTTACAGCTAAAAAAGTTATTTTAATGTAACTAGTTAAAGTATTATTATTTTAACCAAGGCTGAATTACATAAACCGGAATTTCATAAAAGGAAAATGACTGTTTGTGTTCTTGCCATCTGGCCAGAATGGAAAATATAGACCCATTGTTACAATTTTCAAATAAGGAACCATTCAAAAAGAGGGATTTATATGCAAAAATGAATTAGCATAATAATAATAATAATTAAAATATAATTTACTTATGTGGTATATCAGCCACTGATAAGAGCATCGTTTGGTTTGTCAGGTTCTGGGAAACCCTACTTTAGCTCATCACTTTTCTTTTCATAAGCTGGTCGATGCATTAGAAGACTTTTTGATGGTCTACCCACCAGAAAAGAGCCAAATAGGAGCCGCAGAATAAGATAATAAAATAATAATATTTCTACTGTTTATTTTCAGAAGCATACAGTCATGCAAAAACAACGCTTAGCATTAACATTTCACTGTAATGTCTTTTCCTGTACAATTTTAAGTTTTCCGGACATATTAACAGCAAGTTAATCCCTGTTTATGAATGTTATACCATAATGAATCTGCAATAAATGCCCTTATAAATGGATTTTGATCCAGATGCCCTTCAGCTCTTTTCCAAAAAGAGTCCACTGAACTCCCCTGATGGGTAAATGGCTAAAAATACAAGAAACATGTTGTGTTGGAGGAGGATTTTCCACAAACTCGCAACCAGAAAGATGTTTTTCTTAATGGACTAAATGAACTGATTTATAAGCAGTAATTTAAAACCATTAACAGAGAGATAAATTACAGTAAATAAGCCCTTAATCAATGATATCCAGAAAGCGAAATCAAGCAATTTTACATCAATGCTTGTCGTTCATATAAGTTGTTGCTTGTGTAATTAACAAATTTAATAAGTCAAACATTATTTAAAAACCAAACTGCAACATTTCTGCGTACATGTTGAATATAAGAAGTACAGTAATGAGATCATGGCTGGTAATTACAAGATTTAAATGAGAAAAGGCATAAAGTTGAGAAGTGGAGCTTCATTCTAAAATAATGGCTCCTATGACTAACCGACAAATGGTTTTTATTTAGTTTAAATTACCTATTATGTAAAGTGTAGTAGTAGCTGTTAGGAAACAGAGATTACGATTACAGATTATTATTCAATTCTAGTGAAATCATATAATCTTTGCTGCTACTCACTAGTTAATTCTAGTTAATCTGTAACGTATACGCTCAAGTGGATACTTAAGCAAACATTTCTTCTTGAACCAGTTTTTTTTTGTGGTTATTTTACAGTTTAACTGCTGCTGTGTTGTTGTCGCAGTTTAAGACATTTTCACTAGTTTTTGTTTATTTAATAAAATGTTATTCCTACCAAAATTATAGTCTCCCAATAAAATGTTAGTTAGTTGGATTCATTGTTTCCTCTGACAAACAGACCACAGCAGAAATTATATTTCTCTACAGTCGCTATGTCTCACAGTCCTTCCCTGAAGCAACATTACTTAGGCTGATAATGTAATCTGACATTTACCAGGCTTGTGTGAGATATTATATCTAACCTCTGTTAATAATGAGAGAGGGATTCTAATGGAAAATCTGTAAAGTGATGGCTGCAAGGGTATAAAAATAGGGTATGGAAATAGGGTGGGAGGGGGGTTTTTTTGTTTGTTTTTACTAATATTACTTTGAGCCCCAGAGCAAATGGTGCCAGTTGTTCCTAAATTAAAATTTCGCTTTGTTAAAAAAATGGTGAGGTGATTTACTGTGTTTTCTAAATTAAAATAAATTGCGCCACAGTATCTCAGGGGTGGAATCCTTCAAAAGATGACGTCTAGGTTCAAAGTTCAAGTTGACTTTATTATCCCCAAGGGTCAATTTGTCACAGCCAGCAGAGTGTTGCACATCTGTGCCTTTAAAGTAACAAAGGATGGTTCAGATTAGCAAAGACTGATCGGGTTTCCGTCAAGGACCTGATCTTTATCCAGGTCCAGAAAGGTCATGTACCAGCACTTTTGCATGATACTTACATTAAAACCAGGCCTGAACACACTGATGAACGTTAACATGCTAAAATGACCCATATAGAAATAAAAATAATGGTTTTTAATAAAACCTATTTTTAGGGCCCTTAAATTCTTCAGTTTTCAGCTTTTAAGCTTTTTAAGCTTCCATGGATCAGTAATTTTTCACTGCTTATTTATTTATATGTTTATTTGCTTGTCTTCTCGTTTACTTGTTTGTGTTGTTTTTTTGGAGGTGAACTGACCTCATGGTTGGAGTGGAAAATTTTATGCGCCACACAAAAGAGTAGCAATACTTTGGTAAAATGTGAAAATGATATGACTTTTTACAGCTTGTGCTCAGCTGTTTCTAGGACTAAAAATAGCACGTGTCCTCATGCAGCATCAGCTTGATTTTGGCCACATCTGGATCTAGCTACCTGGTTAATAGCAGAGATAGTGACAAAGACAACTAGCAAGTGAGTTATGAATAAAATAAGCGTCTACTCATATGTTCATATGTTTCATTTATATTGGAAGACTTCATTTAGAATTCAGTTTCATGCAACAGCCTACATTTATGTAAATCACACTACTACATATTCAACATACAGCTACATCACTTACCTTTCAGAGTTTAAATACTTTTACCAGTAGATGACTGACATGAATTATCCATGTTTGCCTGTTGTTCCTGGCACCTTTGCACTTTTTAGCACCAAGTGGGAGACTGAAGCTTTTCAGAAATGTATGGCTTATAGTACTTGGACGTTCAAAATGTGTATGCTAATATTAATAATGATTAGGGCACTGGTGACCTAATGTTCAGAGAAGCAATCTTATGTTTTAAAGGTCACCAGTTCGATACCCAGCTCTACAGGATGTGTGGAACAAGTGAGAAACGGCGTTTGCACCTCTTTTATCAACACCACTTTGGGACAGTTCTTAATCGCAGATGCTCCAGTGGAACTGCTCAGTGGCCATGAAACTTGGTGCAAAACAGTTGCTTCTCACTCTAAATGCTTTGAGGAAATCATGGTTAATGTTTACTGTGTGTAGGCCATGAATGTTTCAAGGAAAACTGGGTCCCCAGTTCACTCTAAGGAGAGTCGCCCTTGAGCATGTTGTCGGAACATAAGTAAATAGTGCATTTGTTGGAGACTACTTTTAGATCAGATCAATATACATTTGCTGTGGTGAGTCGTGGCGGAACAGAGACCATGTTGACGGTAGTGCAGCAAAATGTCACCCAGTGCAACAGTATAGCTTAGTCTTTGACAGTAAGAAAAATCTAATCATCTAAATAATTTCTTTTACATTACAATTTTCAAGATGCTGAGTACGAACAGATCCTGATAAAACCTGGCCAGCAAAACATCTGACATACTTCAGATCATGGTGGACACATATGCTGCTTCGTAACATTGTTTTATTATTTTTGTTCAGTTAAAAATGTCAATTTTCTGTACAGTTATAGAATTTTAATCCAGAGTGGACACTTCATTGTGTGTTTTTAGGTACTTGGGGGAAGTAGAAACCGGCTGTGAAAACTACACTGGCATATTATCACCTTTTCAACAGCTAAATTGTGCCATATGCATTTATTTGGAGTTCATGTTCACCTGAACACGTAAGTTTAACATTTTTGGCCTTTGCCAACTGCTGAAAAAATCTGCTAAATCAGCTGCTAAATGATTTGCATTCTTCTACAGTATATATCTGATCATTGTTGGGAATCCAAACCAACAAAGTTTTAAGTTGTAAAGAAAAAGCAAATGTGTGAAAGATATGTTGAGTTGCATGATGATTATTTGTGGGTTTATAACCCTTTCAGACACATGTACAGTCGTCATTTGGTCTATTATTAACACAAAAATATAAATTCAATGAAATTCTTGCCTAGCTAACTGAAACACTAGTAACAATTAAAACTATTGATTATCATACTGGGTTTTATTGTTTTATCGCTGTCAGTATTATATTACAAACATGCTATAAAGAGCCTGTATAATTATGTTTTATTCACAGTTTTTCACTTGTTAGAACTAAAAAACTATTGTGACATGACTGACAGCTTTATGCACAAAGCAGCTGCAGCACATTGTTGTTCCTCGGGCCCCGTGAAACATGATGAAACAGACAAATGTTATCCAACGCTGTGGCCTCATCCACTACATGACTGCTGTATTGTGAGCACTTGGTAGACCGAGCTGTGTGTTGCCACGGAAACCGGTGCTGCTCAAGCTCATAATATTCCCCTGTGAATGGAGAGCAGATCTTCTTCAACACAGCCATTTGTTCCAGTGGTAAAAACAGTGATGGTGGCTTAGGTTGCTCTGATCTGACAGTCCACAGTGCAGAAGGAAAAATATACTCTCTGTGACAGCGACATCAGAGGGATCACATCATAGTTCTGCTCACAGGCGCTACAAGGATTTATTTTTATCCTGGTGGTGTCTGACTTAGCTCCTGGAGGAACGTGATTAGAGCATTGGTCGAGGAAGTATTCAAATCTTTTTTTAGGAAAAAGTCTTAATACCCCACTGTAAAAATGCTCCGTCACAGCTGATATGTCCTAAATTTAAAATGTGTAAATACAGAGAACAAAGTAAAAGTACTCAGTGAAGAATAAAGCAATGGCCCCTGTGAGTGTTGTTCAAATTATCATTATATCTTAGATTATACGATTATCGTGACACAAATGTCTTCTTGTAGCTTAAGCTAATAAAATAACAAACTGATGAAATTGATATTTATTAATTCTGTTAAATATTTGGGTTTTAAAATTGCAGAAAATATATATATATATATATGATTCATATATGACAGGTAAGAAGAATGTACAAAATAGGTCATTTTCTCTCCGTTGTTTAATCCAAAATGTATTTTAGCTGTTCTTGTTAGAAACTTTATCAGGTGTGTTGTATGCAAAAATCTTAATTTTAAAGTAGTAATAAAAGCTGTCAAGTAGTTGTAATAGAGTATAAAGTTTATTATTTCTCTCTGAAATTTAGTAGAGTACACTGGAAACAAAGTACCATAAAAAAGAACTCAAGTAAATCACAAATACCTCAAATGTGTACTTAATTTATGTACTTGAATAAATGTACTTAGGAAGTACAAGTTACCTTCCACCACACAATACTTATGAACACATATAGCACAGTAATTAGTATTATTAGTATTAGTATTATTTGTCATCTAGCTTAGAAAATAATTAATATTTTAAATACCTTAATTTTACCAACCTAAACAGAAGTAAAGTAACATACAATAGAAACCACAATCTATGTTTCTATATGCATCTAACTGAATATTAGAAGGAGTTTTAGCATAAACAAATGGAAAAGCATATTTAATACCAGAAGAGATTAAAAAATAGACAAATAACTGTCCTTTCATCATGTTGTACCATTTAATGATGACAAGGTTAATGCATAGAAAGCAAATACATTTTAAATCTTCCATATTTTTCCGCCTGTAAAAATGTTTGCCTAGTACAAAGTAAACAGGTTTTTGGGCCCTGAGTGCCATTTCTTAATGACTGACATCTCAAACATTTGTGTGAATAACATGTTGTCTGTCCACATCACCCCAGTTGAAGGTCGAGTGAAAAGTCAGTCGCCATAGGAGAAGGAGAGATGCATACATTGTCACACATTGTGTGATACATTGTTTCCTACGAATGGCCTACGGATCCTCGTCCGAATGAAAAGCTTGAGAGATCAATGCAAACCCGAACCTTCTTATGTCCACACAGCCAGTCATATTGTTAAATGGGTGTGAATTTAGCATCGTTTGTCTGCCACAGCCCCCATTGCTATACAGTATATATGTTTAATGGAGTATAGTACCAGCTTACAGAAACAGTTCTCATTTTTTTCACGTTTATCTCCAAACAACAGTTAGGTGTCCATAGAAACACTGGAAGAGGTCTGAGCTGCTGTAAATTGCTCCCGTACATACAGGCCTTTACAAAATCCCTCCCGATGATGCTTCTTATGGGGGCCAAAATGAACAGCCCTCCATCTGTTCTAAAACCTATTAAAAAGTTTAACTTTAGACAGTCAAAGTCTTCCAAATTAGCCACATTATGTAGATCTCTTCCAAAGCGGCAGCATTTAAATTCCATTTAATTTCAATTCAATTTGTTTTGCTACTTTTCATCTGCTGCAACTCAACAGTGCCAACAATGGAATTTTATACAAAAAAGACTTTTGAAGAGATCTACTTGATTTAAAAAACGGCTAATGCCTCATTTTTTCTGTAGATATATTTATCTGAGTAACTTTTTGCTCACAACAAGGACCGTGAATTATTAGCCCCCATCACTTACATTAAAAGGACTTTCTATGGCCAGTAGAAATTGGAGGAATGATTACAGCAAATAAGGCCTCTTTCAGTGCTTAGTTGGGCATCTGAGGGCTGTTTTAAGACGGATTTAAAAATATATATTGTCTTGTAAGACACAGTGTAACCACAATTGTCCTTTGGTACATGATGTCATGCCCTTCTCAGGGGTGAGGAAAACTATTGTGCTTCTTTTAGAACCTCTGAGTGGGCAGTAATCTAAAGCTGACTATCCGGTTACAAACACAAATGAATATAGTTGAGGTCATAGTGTAAACTCTGTTTTTGTATGTTTTTTCCTCTGTTTATCTTGAGTGAACATGTATTCTTCAGATATCACAGTGTGATTTCCCTGTGGGTGCTGAGAAGCTCCCTAGCACTCACCAAGTTTTACAAATTTAATTCAGTGTTACACACTGGCGCTTTACTGCTTCTGTGACAAAGTGTTGCTGTAATATTCTTTTTTTTTGTGCAATGTGGGTGGTGACACGTTTGTTCGCACTGGACTCAACTCACGTGGTGATGATACTGGAAACAATGGCAGAGTAGGAGGTCTATTGTTTCTGATATTATCAGCATGCATGTTATGTTTTAGTAACTGCCACTCAATCAAGAGTGTGTCCACACTGAGAACATCCAAACTGTAATCTCATCTGTTTCTTTTCTCAGATTCAGGCAGAAAAAAAAAACAGGGATTTTCCAAAATGGCCTCCATAGTGGGCCAATGTAAAACCACTGCTTGGTTCAGTGTGTACAGACTAAACTTGCATTTTGCAAAATAATGACATAAGCTACTCTTTGGATATCGTCTCCCAACAATACATGTCTATAATGTGGCAAGAATGCTGTCATTAAGACAGATTGTGTTGTGATTTTGTCAGACTTTATAAAGTTTTTTTTTTTTTATTATTACCAAGCAGCGAGTGGCTTAAATCAGAGTATGTGCAATTTAGAAATACATTAATTCAGGTTGATGTCATGCAGTGAATACACTTCATTTACCAGCAGAAGTCTCTAATATCTGCACCTGCACTGTCTCAATACAAAATTAACGGGCTAATAGTAACCACTGTTTCCCATCATGCAGGTTTAAATCCACCCAGAAACCCCATGGAGCAGGATGTGGAGAGTCCAGCCATCGTCAGAAAGCCCAAGCTGCCAAAGCAGGCCCGTGAGTACCTGCCTAAACAGCTAGCAGAAATAGACAGGGCAAAGAAGGTCCAGCGGTATGTCCAGAAAGACGGGAAGTGCAACGTCCACCACGGGAACGTTCGAGAGACATATCGCTATCTGACAGACATTTTCACCACGCTGGTAGATCTTAAATGGAGGTTCAACATCTTCATCTTTGTGCTGGTGTACACAGTGACATGGCTCTTCTTTGGCTTCATGTGGTGGCTTATTGCTTACCTCAGAGGTGATCTGAACCATATAGCAGACAACGACTGGACTCCATGTGTCAATAACCTCAATGGGTTTGTATCAGCTTTTCTCTTCTCCATCGAGACGGAGACCACTATTGGTTATGGATATCGAGTCATCACAGACAAATGCCCCGAGGGGATAGTTCTGCTTTTAGTTCAGTCAGTGCTGGGATCCATCGTGAATGCCTTCATGGTGGGTTGCATGTTTGTTAAAATCTCGCAGCCCAAGAAGCGAGCTGAGACACTAGTGTTTTCCACCAATGCCGTCATCTCGATGAGAGATGGACGACTGTGCCTGATGTTCAGGGTTGGAGACCTCAGAAACTCGCACATTGTGGAGGCTTCAATCAGGGCGAAGCTTATCAAGTCTAAGCAGACGAAAGAAGGCGAGTTCATCCCTTTGAATCAGACAGACATAAATGTGGGTTACAACACAGGAGACGACAGGCTTTTCCTGGTGTCACCCCTCATCATCTGCCATGAAATAAATCAGAGCAGCCCATTCTGGGAGATTTCCCAGGCCCACCTGGCCAAGGAGGAGTTGGAAATTGTTGTGATCCTGGAGGGGATGGTTGAGGCCACAGGTGAGTCACGAGGTTTACAAGCTTTCTGGCTACAATTAGATGTTGTGGTGCCATCAACATGACATCATACAACATTGTAATCCATTAGCCAATCATGCACATTTCAAGCCCACATTCCGGGTGAATTACTTTGTGATGTATATTTACCATTTGTCCTTGACTTAGATACTTTTTTGCCTCACTTGTAAGTCGCTTTGGATAAAAGCGTCTGCTTAATGACTAAATGTAAATGTAAATATATTTGTCTAAAATATCTCTGAAACATCTTAGTTGTTGGATGTTTTGCCATGAAATTACCACAGAGATTCATGGATGAATAAGGATGAATCCTACTCATTTGGGTTTAGCCACAGACCTGACTTTTCCTCTTGCACCACCAGCAGGTCCAAATTTCCACGTGTTTTAACAAATTACCAGATAAACTGGCACAACATTTTACCCAGATTCACCAGGAATGTGCGCTTGCATGTGCGTGATTGGCTAAAGGATTACAATGCTGAATGATGTCATTGCTGCATCTATGTATTATCGTGCACAAAGCACGTTTGACTCTGCCAAATCACACCTTTCCAGTAAATGAATGAGAAGGACCCACACAGAGTTAAAGACAGTGTGATCATAGTCAGTTTTATTTTAAGAGGCCGTATTATAAATAAATACTGTACTTCTGTAAAATTAGATGACAAAAGATTGAGGTGAACGTATGTTCACACGCTCACTGATTTCATTTTGCCTCACTGGCCTGGATGTGATCAGGCTTTTTCTACATGCTCAACAGTATGATATACAACTGTTATAAAAATCCATAAACAGAGCTTCGTTTTGCATTCCAGCAAACATTTAGTGCTAATGTGCAGCCTAAAACCAACACTGAGTATCACATCCTCATTTACTCAGCTCTTTGTGACACAGTTTATACTTCAATTACAAAATAGTTATTTTGTCAACTTGTTATTACTTTCGCCCTAAACCCATTACATCCATTGTGGGACTATTTCGTATCAGAGGTTTTCTAACTTTCCTTTCACACCATCAATGACTTTCGCAATTACTTTTGTGGGGTAAGTCAGACCTTTATTGTTATACAGTGGATTTCTTCGGTGCTGTCATACCAAACCTTTACTTAGAGACAAAACCATCACTATTCCAGAGAAGAGCTATTGTTTGGTCTGTGTGAAACTGAGCAGCTAAAGTATCAATTTAATTCACTTTCAATTCACATTTACTTTATTGCATCTCAAACACTGAGAAAGTGATAGAAGAAGTTGTATTTGTACTTTATTTAATCACAAAAACCAAAATGATCTATCATACACAATGTTCCTCAAAATCCCAAAATAAAACCCTAAAACATGTAGTATCACAAAATATGTAACCTACTATATTTATAGTAGTATAGTTTTAGTTGTAGTGAAAAAAAAACATTATAGAAACATACAGAAAGGCCCAATAATTAGTATTGATGAAATGTCCTGAGCTACCAAATAGAAATATTGGTAATTATGTCAGATAGTTCTGAGAGGCCTGATATCTATTGAAACTTGATCATTTGTCTCATATTTAGCACTAACAGAATGAAGCAATTATATAATGTCTGCATGGCATGTTTTGAAGCAGCTGCTGAAGCTCACAGAGGACTCTGAGCCAAGCAGCACACTGATATATGTGTGGCATAGGAAAGTTGTGGTACAATGTCACCGAGTGCAGTAATTAATATATTGAATTTAAGTGTAGATTTGATGTCTTGAGTATTTCCTTTTCATGTTTTATACTTCTATTAATGTGTTCTGGCAACGTGTAGTCATTACTTTAAAGCTGGCTGCTTGAAATTTTGATATTTTGATCACAGTAGTGTTACACGGGACAGGTGGGACAGGTGTGTCCAGGTGTGGAAACAACAGAAGGCTTTTTTATTGTACTGTGGCTTTCCAACATCTGCATCTCTATAAGGCACTTTTCAACTCTTATGAATCCGTTGCTGCAATTAAAGTAGTAAGTAAAAAATCCTGGTCTTTCTCTGAGGCATAAATCAATCACGCATGATCAACATGCTTTTAGATTTAATTTCACTTACATTCCCTCAGGTTATCATTGTGTCTCTTGTCCAAATAATGTGCATCCTTTATCTGTAACTGCTTACTCTATGTAAGGTCACGGGTGGGCTGAAACCTGTCCAAGCTGTCATGGGGCGAGAGGGGGATACACCCTGGGCAAGTCCCCTCTCTGTCACAGGACTAACACAGAGAGACATAGACAGACAACCATTCCCACTCACATTCACACCTATGGGCCATTTTAGACTCACCAGTTAACCTAACATGCATGTCTTTGGACTGTGGGAGGAGGTAACCCACACAAGCACAAGGGGAACATGCAATGTCCACACAGAAAGGCGACGGTTGATCAAGGACACGAACCTGCAGCCTTCTCGCTGTGAGAAGGTTGTGAGCTAACAATAAAACGTCAAATTAGTAATAATAGAAAAATATTTTCAGCAGTATGAAGATAATCTAGTGAGAACTGTCAGTACATCCATGATACTTGTGCACACAGAAAAAGCCTGTTGGGCGAAGTCTAAATGGTGCCAGTCTGGCTGAATGTAAACAAATATGGGCCCATTCTGTAGGAACACAGCTCACTGAATCCATGGCACTATTATATTACATCCCAGTCTCCTGTCATTTAGCCCTAAACCTCACAGATGGGAGTAGTATCCTCACTCACTTTGGTCGGGCAAGGTCATTTGGTAGAGTCACAAGACAGACTCAACACTGAGTGATCCTGAATCCCTTTTAGATCATTAGGGATGTGAACAGAAATCTTTATTAATTATAACATTTCAAACACTCGCCTTTGTAACGCTGTTTTGAGGAACGACTCAAAACTCAGGGATTTGGGAAAAAAGTAAGAAATGATTGGCTTTCACTGTTCATCTTCACTGAGCACCACAAACTGAATTTCCCACTATATTATCAAACCTGCAAAACTATAGATACTGTATATAAGCATGAGAGTTAAACTGTAAATGTTTTTTTGAAATTAGAAGGAATTGACTCTTTGTGGCAGCACAAACCAGACTTTGTTTTTACAAAATCTTTTTATTCTTCACACGTTTCCAGGCATGACATGCCAGGCGAGGAGTTCATACATTAGCAGCGAGATCAAGTGGGGCTACCGCTTCACACCAGTCCTAACACTGGAGGATGGCTTCTATGAGGTGGACTACAACAGTTTCCATGACATCTACGAAACCAACACACCCACCTGCAGTGCCAAAGAGCTTGCCGATATGACCAGCCGGACCCGCCTGCCCCTAACCTGGTCACTAGCCAGTAAGCTGAGTCAGCAGGGGCTGCCAGAATCTGAGCAGGAGAGTCGGGAAACCAAGACCAGCCTGGACAACCAGGAGAAGAGCCAGCAGAGTGAGAAAAACGGGGACATCGCCAACTTAGAGAGTGAGTCTAAAGTGTAGCCAGTGTGATGGGGGCACACGACACGTTTGAGCTCCATATGAGATGGACAGTGGTGGAGGTCTCCCATTGGGATGATCACACGAGTTTGCAGAGCACAGGTGAGATTTTGAGGTAGTAAACAAGGACCAATGAGCACAGTAGACCAAGTATCCCTGCACCAAGAACCGCTTTTTCTCAGTGATACACAGTTACCCCCGGCAACTAAACATCTAGACATCGCTGAACTGAAAACCTTTGCGGCCAGTGCATGTTCCAAATATAACGTGTCCTCCTGATGAGATTCCTATTATTTTTTCTATTAAAGTATTCCTAGGGGCATTTGCATAAGTATTTTTGTATATATTATAAAACATTTTGAATTCTTTGTTTTGTTGCAGTGTGTATATTTGACAGATGTTTGATACTAATTCTTTTAGGTTAGTTCTGTATATATATTCTACGCCTTACTGTATGTATAAAGCTTTCATTGTTTTTCAGAAATATTTAAGCATGTATAAACACGTGCAGTTATTTTATCTTGTATTGTGTATATACTGTATGATGATAATGTAAGAAAAACATCTCAATGGATGCAAACTCTAGTTTAAACCAATGACAAATTCTTCCCCACGATGTTTGTTCGTTTAAGGTAGTACAATACAATTCCTCAAGAAGCCATGACTTGCTGTTTATAGCTGAGTGACTTCAGACAATGGCCCTTTAAACTGCATTTTGTCACTTTTGCACATTGGAGGCCTCTGCTGGAGAATGTTAGTTCCTACTGCATCTCCAGAAATCCCTCACGCCGCCTAACAGCATCAAAAACAAAGAAATAAATTGCATATTATGACATTTCCTTTCTTTGCTGATGTTTTATGTTAGATTGTTTTTATACTCCATCACAAGTAAAAGCGATTCTTTGGATAGTTTGACTTTTCACAGTACTTACTGATCAGCCACAACATTAAATTCACCTGGTGGTTTCACAGCTGTGGTGGACAGGGCCACGATAGACAAGTGTCACCACAATATTACTATCAGGTGTATTAATGTTGTGGCTAATTGCTGTAAATACATGTAGATCTGAAACCCAATTAGGCATTTTTTTGGACAAACACCTACAAATACCTCAAAACTCTAGAATAGTACATATACTCTAAATAAACATACTTCCCACCAAATGAAAATTGCAGCAGTATGATGTTGTTTTCAGCCAGTTTGTTCAGCGCTCTGCTGATTCCAACACTTTCTATATGAGGATTGATACAACAGATGGAGCTAAAGACGGACATCTTCAAGTAAAAAAAAAAAAAGGGTTTTATTTACCCTCTAAATTCAACAGTATTAAACTCAAACACAAAATGAGGACATTGTGGTACTGTGAAAAGATTTAGTCATTCAAAGTGAAGTGAGGATGCTGTCACAATTATGCCATTAATAGTTTTTATTTTTCAATTAACTTCATACATTAAAGAGGGAAGAAAATCACATCGAGTTTTAGTGTGGAACATTTTTCATTAAACACTTAATTGCATGGAACTTTACTGTTTCGTTCAACTTAAAATGCACACATACCCCAGAGCATTGAAGTTTTCTAAATGTACTTTGTCAGATTTTGATCTTTAACATTTCAAAATAAATTTGAATAATAAGGCTAGCATTACTCTGTATTTCCTTATTGTTACAGACAGAATATCCAGCCTCAACATAGCTCATTGGTTTCAATTAATTACCTTACAGCTGCTGTAGTTCTTTGAAAATGTCACTAGTGCATACATTCAATTAATTGTCGGTTTGGTTTCAGTAAGAAAAATAAATTGCCAGACCTATTCTGTAACATACTATTAAATTTAAGATCAAATCAATCATTATATTCAATCTACTTGTACTGCATACATTAGAAAATAACTGCACTGGATTGCCACCTAATTTCATGTTAGATTTAAAAATTAAAGTCAATCAACCAACTAAAGAACTTTAGAATTACCAGGATAGGTGCTGCAAGCTAACATCATGTTCAGAGCTCTAATTTACAAATATGGTAATTTACAGTTATATTGTATAGCTTTTATATATTCAGGCTGTTAGAATTAATAATGGTGCTGTTACTTCAGATGTCCTCAGCTGACAAACAGTAGTAGGGCAGCAGTATTTGTTTTTTTACACTGGCGATCCTCTGCCTTTTACACGTGATATTATACAGTACATAACAGGACATAACATATATGTTAGACTTTAACACCAAGTTATTGTAGAGGTGAATATGCAGAAAGTCGTCAAAAGACAGTTCATTCTAATAACAGTATAGTGTTATTAAAAATAAATACAAACTGAAGGACCTCTTGAAGTTAATTTCAGACTTGACAATGATGAGACTTGTTTCACAGTGGCTACATTTCTTGTAAATGTGTTACAGCTGGATTTAATTACACATAAATAAATGTGATTATGTTGCTACACTGAATGTTAAACTGGCCACATCACTAGAATGTGTTTAACTTGCCATTTAATGCCAGATTTGTGTGGTACCTAAACCAGAAAAGCCAGAAACTATGGCTAGTAACAACAAAAACAGCTAAAGTTAAAAACAAATCTGAGCAAATTTATATATAAATTAATATATTAATTAATTATTGAAGGATTATTTGCAGCTTACTAACATTAGTAATTTAACATTAAATGCAGTGAGAGCAACTTTGTGCTGATATTACTCAGATATTCAGTTTTCTCCCTGTTGGCAGTTGATCATTAGCATTGGACATTGTCACAATTAATAAACAATTAAGCAGAAGTGAATGCTCTCTAAAAAGCTAAATGCTAAAAGCAAACCAGCATTTAGCTTTTGCAGGTTTATGCTTAAAAGAAATACATTTGTACCGTAAACCACTTAAAAACATACTCTACTGAAATCTAACAGTGTCACATGTCACACAATTATCAAGCTTTTAGTTTCTACATTCTTCTATTTTGGACTCGTAAGTTGAATTCACAGAAAAGCAGTAAAACAGACATCGGACATTGGTCAGACTTGTGGTGAATGGCACCACCTAAGCTACAATGCTAATGTTGCACATACTAAATTCCCACTTTTTTGTGTGTCAGTGTTCGTTGACTTTGCCTGTTCTTGATATGGAGATAATTAGATATATTAGCCTTTTATCTATTCATGTGTAGCTCAACAGTCACTTGCTACGCAGCTCCAGATCAAGTTTAAAAAAATGGATGCACTGTGTACCTTTGTTGTATCCCAATGTTGTTGTGTTTTTTTGTTGGTTTTTTTTTGGTTTATTTGTTTTTACAATTTTCTGGCATTTTCAGATCAGACCGTGGATCTGTCAATTATTAAATTAACTGACAGAAGAACATATAATGAAAGTAACTGTCCCTTGCAGCCTTCCACTAAACAATAAGCAGTTAATTATGTAGAGATGTCCAGTAACAGATGAACAATAATTTTCTTTAACCTGTTAAATGCGGAACTTAGTAATGTGGAGTCATTAGCAGAAAGGAGTGTAGATATCATGCCCACCACCTTTGTTCCATTTTGTGCTGAGCGCCTTGAGAAATCAATACTCTGGATACATTTGCACACAGAATTTAGACAAAGCACTAGGTATGTTGTAAATATGGAGTGATCCTGGACATGGCCAGCTTTAAGATGCAGAAAAAACAGTGCAGCAAGTCAATGGACCGACAGGAAATTTGCATGTGTGAGACGTGACCATAAACCCCAAAACACAAAACAGGTGGACCTTTCAAAACAGAAGTACCCTTGCTGTATTTTAAAAGTTATTTCTGCCTCTGTACCAGTACCATTACCCAGTGAACACCTGGGGTGTGAGGGGTGGTGGCAGGTTGTCGTTGTCCATGTTGTTGGCATCAATGGCTGAGACTTTGCATGACAGAATCTCCAGGGGGTATTTCTCCAGAATGTCATGCACCTCTTGCTGTACACTCTCAGGCCAGGAAAGGAGGTCGGCCTGCAGGTTCTTAGCTGCCTCCATCAGCGACTCCTGCCGGCTGCTGAGGCTTGAAAGTAGCTCTAGATTGTCACTGAGCTGAGCCAGGACCGGGTTGGTGGCAGTCACTCCAGGTTTTGAGCCAGGGTGGAGCCAGTTACTCTCTGAGCTGCTGAATCGTGGCGATGCATGGCCTGACATGTAGCGTTCAAACTCCTCTGGGGAGAGGTTGAGAGACTGAGCATCCAACTTCTCAATAAAGGCTGCTGCACAGCACTAAAAACCAACAGACAATGACAATTAAAGCAGGTAAACATACTCAAAATGATGGTGGTGAGCATGTTTACATCAACGGAGCAATAAAAAGCCAGATAAAAATGTTAGAAACAATTCAGTTTATCACTGGGGCTTATGTGCAGGAAGTATTAGCTATAAGTATTTCTCTATGACAAAATGTTCATGAGCATCAAACAAATGTAACAAAGACATTATTAGGCATTATTTTTTAAGGTTTTATCATTCAAACACTCAATTAATGAAATTAACTGACAAGAATATAGTCTAAATAAAGTGATACACAAATACCTGAGCCCTAAATGATGTACTCAAATTGCTTCTATAATTCACCAAAAATTCCTAAAATGTTAAATATTCAGTTAAAAATCGGACATGACAAAAAGCAGAATTCACATTTAAAATGTTTTAACCAGCTACATATGCTGTTTTAAATGTTGAAAAGTTTGGTTCAAGAATGGATGTACATGACTTCACCTGTATCAAACTGAAATACAGAATCTCTAATGTAAAATAACAAAACCTGTATTAATTTTGGCAGACAGCAGTGAGGTTTTTGTAAGATCCCATTAGTGATAAAATAATGGCCTCTGTGCTGATGGCCGTATTTCTCCTCAGGTTTCTGTCAGCAAGTGCAAATGTTTGTTGATGGACTGAAAATCTAACTTTTAATTGGCTCAATAGCTGCTGTTTTGCACACCCAGCAGCACTGTGAAATCAGGCCTCCAGCCCTGACACATATTAAAGTAGGAGGAAAAAAAAAAAAACAGACCAGATTAGTGAAGTAGTATCCGTCCTCTCCGGTCATCAGCCTGCTGGGGTTACAGAAGCGGGTGATGTACTGGATGTTGGACTGAAGGCGTGGAGGGTTAGCCTTCAGTACAATGTATATGAGCGCAGGGAGAAAATCATCCGCGGAGGCTGGCTCTTTCTTGGTGATCCTGATGGCACTGAAGATGTTCTTACTGCAGCGTGTGATGCACCCGAGTTTGTCCCGAGGAACCCTCTTTGAGTCCATTTCGATGATATCTGAAACAGAAAGATTTTACAGATTGATTTTGTTTTGGTTTTTAGGTTTACAGGTTCCAGCCTGTAATCAAATAGTGGAGTAAGTGTGTGTGTGTGAACAGATGTTACTAGTTACTTACAAAATAGAACATTTGCATATAAATTATATGAAGAAATATATGATACTTTGTTATACATATTATGTTACCCGCCTCTAAAGTGTGAGTACTTTCTATTCATAATCAATTGTGAATGCTTCAGCATTATTATCCTTATTATTATTATTCTGACCTCCGTCTTTCGTACACATTTTGGCGCCTAACTACTTCGCCATACTTTCAGCTAGAAACACCTTTCAAGCTTAAAAGTGTTCAGCTTATAAATGACATTACAGCGTGTATACAGCTTTTTAAATATCTGTTATACTTTTAAAAAACAATCTTTATGTTTTTCTGTCAGATCTACTACATGTAAACTAACCACTGATCAAATGCATCTCTCTAGTAGGCGACAACCTGCAGCTCCCCTCTTGAAAAAAACCCAACAATAATTCAATTGAATTAGTTACGATTAAATTAAGTGCAGTCTCTGACCTGTTATTGCTTTGACCACATTCTCAGAGACTTCAGGGATTTCTTCATCCATGGAGACACACAGCATCTGGATAGTCACCCAGTGTAACGCCCTGCGACACACAGAATTGATGCGGTTTTTGTTAAAGCTTAAAGCTTTTAAACTTAAAGCATTTTTATTGGATATAATGTAATTGTACACGTTTGTAACAGTCACGTCTAGGTGACAAAAACATGCAGTCAACAACTGCCACGGTGCATTCACACGTCAGAAAAACACAGAGAACGCTGCTGAATATGGTGATTGAAACTGACAGCATTCTCCTCAACACCGATGCCTGTCTGAATAGGAGTATTGTACAGTGTGTTATGAAAACACCACTTTTTAATTTTAATCTTTTGTATGGAGGCATACCTTATCCTGTTCTGTGTGACTAAGTCCTTCCTCTCGTCATCTGTGGTTTCTGGACAGAACACGCTCTTATACAGACGAGTCATGATGTACTTTTCCACTTGATCCATCACCTGCTCCACAGATTCCGAAGAGCCTGGATACAATGAGCCAGACCACACTGGTTGGAGCCACATTCAAACAGGAATGATACTTTGCTGCATATTAAAAACATGAGCAGTGCTCTTTCTCTATAATGTGAGGTTTCAAATTTATTGAGACCTCACTGATACTATGAAGACATAACTGTATATGGTATGTAGTTTCTTTGAACCGACCTTTGAAGTGACTCATTAGGCGGTCGGACATGCTCTGGTAGAAATCCTGGACACACTCCGACAGTTCATCAGCACCAAGATCCTGTCAAGGCAAGAAGTTAAAAAAGCCAACCAAACTTGGACACAGGCCCTGTTTTGCCATAACAATCAACCTTAGACGTTTAGAGGGTTTTCTAAAAGCTTTCTCTTAGATTTTTAATTACGAGTGCATGAGTACAATGCCTGTGGTGGTGAAAGTAATGCTTTAAACTGACTTTAAACAACACAGACCTTATATTCTTAAACTCACATTAAACCTAAAAAGTGGCAGTGGTAGTTTTCATAAGTTTCATGAATATGTCATCATCACTTCTGCATTCAGGCCTGCTGTATATGAGCATTTGGCAAACAGCATAAACATCATACTGGGAAAACAAAGAAGGTAAAGATTTGCCATCAGGAAACATAATTTCAGGCATAAAAGAGGATGATGACAACAACAATAAAATTAGGTGGTGATACTGCAAAATGTGTATTAGTTTGGATTTATTTTATTATTTTTTAACTTCATTTAAAAATAACAATCATCAATTACTGTTAGTGTTTGTGGTAAAACTTTAAAAGCAACTAAATCAACAAGTACTTCCTTAACTTTACACTTCCATGTTAATCTATGATCATTTATAAGGGCATCTCCAGTTACAGTGCTTTGGGAAAACACCTCCTACGCTTGAGTAGGTTTGTTAACATCAATTTTGGACCATCTTAGCCTAATGATGCTTTGAGGAATTAAGGTGCAGTTCATAAAAAGATTTAATACTTAACTTTTCATTATAAAGATTATTATACCACTTTTGTCAAACCACAGACCTTTTTGCTTGACATGTTGATAATGAAGGCTCGACACTGCTTATGGATCTCCCGTCCGGGCTTCTGTAGATTTTTCAAGAAGTCCACAAAGTCCCTGGACACTTGGTCTGTTTCAAAGCTGGCATGGCGGCTGACAGACGGACTGGTTGTCTTGCCCTCTTGGTTTTCTGATGAGGAAAAAACATTTTTAGGGAAAGGAGAAGTTTCAGTTCACCAGCTTCCTTTCTGAAATCTATGTATGCATCAAGCATTGAAGCTAAACAAATGGCCATTCAGAAAGTATAACAAACTGGAGATTGTACTGTGTGGTATGTTCTGTCACACCCTTCTTTGGAGGAGTGCGTGATGAAGGGCTGAAGAACTTCTTTACAGTGGTCACTTTTCGCGTCTTCTCATTGGTTTTCTTTTCCTCAAACTTGGAAAAGGTTCCTAGAGTTGCTTGCCCTGAATGTGGTGCTGCTGACTGGGAGTGGGACTGGGTCTGCACTCCATGACTACTGGCATATGCTGCCTCCTCCTCTCGTTGCAATCTGGGGCCAAGAAAAAACAAGTGGGAATATGACAGCAGTCAATTATACGAATAAAAATCAGTTATTTTTGCATAATGAATAATTACGCTGCAGGTAGAACTCAACTTATTATAATTTTATTTTATCATGTTAAACCAACAATACTGTTGTCAGATGAAAGAATTTCATAGTGAATTGTAATTTGCATTTCAGGGCTGTGCCACCAACACTGAGAAACGGAAGCAAAATAATACATGTTTTGGCATTCGAATAAAGCTACATCAATTCTGCTTCAAGTTCTAATAAGACAATTTCATCAAGATGGATTTTCTTTCCCTCAGTTCCTGAACATGAATGCTTCATCTGTCTTTGTTCTGTATAAATTTGCAAACTTATACACAAAGCAACTGGAGGCACTTGTGCAAACCAGTATTTGTCTTACTTTTCTGCCAAGGCCCAGTCGTCCTGGATCTGTTTCTGCCGCACCCGCTGGTACTCCTCCCTCCAGCACTTGGAGCACAGACCTTGCCATGCTGCGTTGCCATAGTAACCGCATCCTTTTTTACACAGGAGGTCTGATTGGTCCACATGTATTCCCCGCCGCTCTGTCCGCTGACTCATAATGCTGGACAACCTGAGGTGTAAAATTCATCATTGATTGATTAGTGTATTTGTATGCACTGCTGTACAGACTGACCTCCACACTGTTGTCTGCACAGTCTGCACAAATTATTATAAAACAGTTAAATGAAAACAATCTATGTAGACACAGTGCAGACAAATCCAGCCTTTTCATACTGTGTCTGTCGGGAACAGTACCTATCACACAACTCTAAAAGCAAAATATGTTTTCACTGTTATTTATTCAAATGTTTTTTTTTTGAATAGTTGTTATTGTATGATGGTCTATCCAGTTATAAATAAAGATCTACTGAGCCGTATTTTTTATTCAAACATGGCTACACAGCAACACTCCATACACAGGTACCTTACGTAGGTCAAAGAGTTTGCCTTGCCCTTCAGGGATTAGCACAGCAGAACTTCTTCCACACATTGATTTGGCATGAGATTTTAAACCAGATGCCCTCCCTGCCACAACCCTCTCATTTTATCCGGGTTCGGGACCAGCACCCAAGGGACCCCCACCTGGTGGGGTGGGATTTGAGCCTGTGGCCTTCTACATCCCAACCCAATGCTCTATCACTGAGTAAATGGTGTAAATACTTTCTCTCTCACTGTTTTTTGATGACTTCAGCTTATCTGGAATATGATACTTTATTGATCATTATAGTAATTGGTGGGTTATAAATTAATTAACTTATTCTTTCAGATCAGGGCTCCTTGGCAAACTTTAGAATTCCTGAATGCATTAACCGTCTGGATGGAACCTTCCAATGCCAATAGACGTGCCATTAAATAACAATACACAACAGCTGAAATGCTGTCAGGTGTAATGTTTGTACATTTAATCATTGGTTAAATCTTTCCTAAACCTTGATTTTGACACACTACAAGACCGACTGGAGGATGGATGACCAGTCGTAAATGACGAACTCAACTTTATGTAAACCAGGAATTTTTTTGTTTTTTTGTATATTCAACTTATCCAGTGAGTTCAAGGTCGCCACAACGGATTATTTGTCCGCATGTTGACTTGGTACAGTTACTACGCAGGATGTCCTTCCTGACGCAACCCTCCCAAATTTCAACCGGGCTTGGGACCGGCGCTACTTATGATAGTCACTTATTTTGTGCTGTGACTATGGTGAAAGTCTCCCATTGATGTTTAGTCAAACTGTAACTCGAAAACCCACAGCATACGATTAAAATAATCTTAATTCTCTCTGTGCTGTACGAAACCATTTGAGTCCTTTTTCCGGGTAATTCTCTAACTGGTTTCGTTCCCGTCTATAGGTCAGTTAGCTAAAACTGTACTTAGCATTGTTTCACTACAACAGTGTGTGAGTGACTTGCCAGGAAAACTCCGCTCATAATCTGATCCCTGATTTTTTACTTTATCATGTCATGTAGCCACTGACAGGTGTACGACTCACCTCTTGTGTTTCCACCGACGGGAAGCAGAAAAAGACTTGCCCTCTGTCCTATGTGTGATGAGCGGGCTTTTACGGTTAAGACAGTGACGTTCACTTGACGCTAACACCAAATTTCGTTAATTGAACAGTTTACACTGAGGTGTTTTTTTTTCAATGCATGAACTGAAAGCAGGATAAAACATTTCCAAAGGATGGGATTTCTTTGCCTGGGAACACTCGCTGACGCCAGCAGTCTGTTTACTTCCGCATCCGAGAGCAATTTCCAGGGATTGGTACATGCGTCATGACCACCGGACTGCAGGACGACGTTCGTGTGACCAACGGAAATAGCCGACCTAGTACGAGGCAGTACGTCGACGTCCCCTGTGCTCTGGCTTAATATGTATATTATAGGTTTACTGATGTACTCATTTACACACAACTAATAATAGCATAATCTGTATGATACAGCATAAAACATGTTTAATAATTCAGTAGAGGGCATCACGTTTTGTATTAAGGTGGATCCAAATGTAATAGAGTACACTTTTTTTTTTTATAAACACCAGGAAAGAGAAGACAACTAACAAAGTTACTCCTAGAAACATAAACCACACCGACAAGAAAACATTAGACTGGAAACTAAGGGATGTTAATCTTATTTCAACATAAGACTTTTAAGATTAATTTAAAGACACAATCATGAAGACACACAACAACTAGGGGAGTAAGTGACCCCGGGTAATGAGAACAAGCCAAGAAGCCCTGAGCTGACTGGGCTAGTGACCACACCCTCATAAACTGAATGAGGAAACTCACACAGGGAAAAAGACCAAGAATCAAGAATAGAGGAAAACTGAATGTGAACCAGGATTGGCAAAATAAAATGATCTGAACAACAATAAAAACCCATAAACGCCAGAAGTAGAGAATAAAATAAAAATGGGGTAGTAACCCAAAGAAACAACGTAAGCAACATACAAGGTGAAAGCACATTGGGGGAAAAAAGAGAAACTAAATGTGATGGTATCAGAGGGAGAGCCAAAAACAGAATGCATACATACAAACCAAAAAGCAGATGCAGGAGTAAACAATTAGTCAAACTGTGCATACTACAGCCCAAAATCACAGAACACAATAAACCGACCATCAGACCAAATAAATCAGATTACAGTCCTTGACATAGAACCAGAGGCTGGTCAAGCAGCAGAGAGGAACAACAAAAACCTGGCAACAAGTGAAAAATAGACGGCGAGCACAGGTGAAAACAACTATAACTAATGAAGTGTGTCAAGTGGCCAAAATCCTTATAGGTCAGGAAGTGGCAGAGAGTGCTGACAAAATATATGTTCAGGACAGGAAGTGAAACAGGTGAAGGAGACAACCTGAACTCAAGGGGCCAACAGGGGGCAGCTGTATTGATTTTTTTTGTTTCAAGGCAGAACCATCTGGCCATTGCACATGGGGTTATTTACAGATTTTCACAACATATAAACAGCTGCCTTTACCAAAGAAGTTGTTTCTGATTTTCCCCTAAAACTTTTGATGAAAGTGGAGCTTGCTGAAAGACGAGTCCAGTATATCTGTACTGTACATTGGTTGTTCATTTGTCAGGGACAGTGCACATTAGTTAACATTGCTCTGAACAAGGCAGCCAAGAGGCTATCTGTGATCCTTGGACAGATGTTATAAACAGCTCGCTTATTGACATTAAGGTTAATGCTCAGTTATTAGGTTATTTCCGTTTCATTATTTGTACTGACTACTGTATGAAGCATATGGTTTTTATAAGGGAATACAGGTTTTTGGTCCTGTAACTCTGTGCATAAAGCTTGTTTCATTTAAACAAAGGGGATATGCATTTGAATTTATTCCATGGGTGCTGTTGTGAACTGGTCATGCTGATAACATCATTCTAACTGGGGCAAATAAATACACAGAGGGTCAGTAGCAGAGACAGCAAACAGACCTGTTTCACACACATATACACATATGCACATTCAGCCATGATCCCTATGGGTCACAGTTTGTGTCTTCCTTCTCCAGACACTGTCCAGGAGCTGTTCTCTGTGGCTCGAGATGCCAGCATTATCCCTGATATTTCCTTGGATCCAGTCCTCACCACTTTCCTGTCGCTGGACTCCTCTGCCGCGCTACAGCATCACTTTGCCTTCTTGCAGCGAGGCATGAGCGTGGAGCAGCAGACAAAATTCAGTGTAAATCTGACTGAAGAGCTCGGTGGCAGCAGCAGAGTTATGTATGGGGGGGTAGGAGTTGTTGCTCTGGCTCTGTCCATGCTTTTTGATCAGGTTGCCCAACAAGTAGGTAAACGTTTTTCTGTTTTGTCTACTATCAAAACCTTGCAGTTGGAGTGAAATAAGATTTTGCATGCTTATGCAACATGCTTTTTGCATCCTAATCAAGATGTTGCCATTTTGTTAAGTTATTTTTAGCCTTGTTAAAGGTGTGTTTTGTCCATCATTACATCCATCATACTTGATTATATCACACAAAGGCTATCATTCAGATCTCTTGTGAACTAAATTTCACAGGCTAAAATCCCTCTTAGCCATTTCTTGTGTATCACAAAGCATGTTGCTGAAACAAAACTGAAATGTTTGGATTCCATTTTTTTTATTTTCACACCAGGTCCGAGCACAAGGATCAAAAGACAGGGATCCATCATCTCAGAGGTCCCAGGCTAACAAGATTTTTGGCATCAGCACATCTTCAAGAATTGGCTGGATTATTAACAGCTACCTCTGCTTGGTCCCTGGGATTGCTAACAACCAAGAGACGATGGCTGAGACCACAGAGCTCTATGACAGATGGCTGAAACTGGAGCTCCTTGATCATTATGAGAGGATGACTACTAAGAAGCGAATGAGTTCAGAGTCCATGCAGCAGTGGTTGGCAGGAGCTGCCATTCATCTGCACATGAGAATCCATCAGGTCAGGACAGACAAAAATCTTAAATTTTAATGTGGTTTTTCTTCCACAGGATAAATAGTTTTGCTGTATGTTACATTTCCTCTGTAAATCTTCATCCAAAATGATACAACAAAACTGAAAATATCATCAGTTTTATTCCTTTTGTTCTTCTTCCCTATCAAAACCGTAGGCCTACATTACCAACCGTGCAACTCCACCCCTGACAGTTTGGTCACAGATTGTGGTCTGTTATTCTCGCAACAGCTATGGTAGCTCATGTAACCAGCGCATGCTGTGAAAGGGGTCACTAGTTTTGTAATTATGACATGAACCTGCAGCATCTCTCAGATTCACACAGTAGTATGTTTCAGCCTACTGTTTACATGTCTGGCCCAGAATGTACTCACTTGGTTCCCTGTCCCAGCTCTTATATAATTATTTTGTGTCGCAGCAGGCAGCTATTTTGAGTGCTAATGCTCTAAAAAGCCAAGGAATTTTCTCAAGGTGTTTATGAGATATCATTCTAAACATAGAACATAATTTGCTGTTGCTGGCTAAAACCCATAAAAATAAGGCAGTATTGTGTTCAAAGTTTATGTTTCAGCCCCTAGAAAAATGTGGCCATAAAAATCAATTTCTTAATATTAGCAGAGATAAATCAGACTATAATCTTTTGCTAAAAAAAAAAAAGCACATTTACTTATGACAAGGTGTTGAATCAATCTGAACATAACTCTTTGCAGTTCTGCCCTGATAGAAATCCCATGTTTTCGTGATCCAACAGGTCCGGCTGCACTCTGTCCCACCGGGATCTGTGGAATCACTGCGACTCTTTTATAAGACAGCTTTAAGGCACCTGGTTCGTGCCTACACATCCTATCTACGGAAAAACATTCAGGAGACTGAAGTTCCAGGACCCGAAAAACCCAGTACAGGCAGTGGCAGTGGACTAAGACAAACAAACACATCTAGCATTACCGATATAACCTGTTTAAGTAAGCATTTTTTTAATGTTAGCCTGGTTAGTCCAAACAGCTTAGCTAATGAGACTGCTGCACCCAACTCCAGTGCTGAAATTAGCAGAAATTGTAAAGATGTTGTTAACAACAAGACCCTCAACATTTCAACTGGATATAGCATGGAGGCAAACAAGCTGGGTCTGCTAGTCATTGAGCCATGGAAAAATGTGAGTCACCATGTGCAGCATCACCCCTGTGAGTCTCCAGCCATACAACAAGCTTTGGTGACTCGGATTATAAATGCTCAGGACCTGGAGAGGAACAGAAACTTTTTCCTGTACCCTGAGAAAGTCTTCCGCAGCCTGATCAGACAGAGAAATTATTTTGAGTTCCAGACACATTAGACAGATATGAACAGTGTGCAACCAAATCATCGGCCTCATGACTGACTTTAGCATAGTGCTGTTATCTTTAGGAAAGCGCCCTCTTATTACAGTCAGTTTAATTTGGTATTCTGCGGATTAAATACAGAATAAAATGTTATAGGGCATAAACAAGAAGAAAAAGCTAGCATGGTTTTGGCCAAAACCAAACTGCCCAACACCATTTCTAAAATTAAGTAATTATCACATTATAGCTAGACTACAGTTTTCTCTGTTTTCAAGTATTTGTGTTGAGCTTAGACTTCAAACTCCATATTTACCTCCATTAGAATCTTGTTCTTATCCTGAGGGTTTTAAACTGGATAAATCCTGATAATCTGCACCGAAAATGGAGGAATGTATTCTACATATCGTACACACTGCATATACCTACTGTTGTTTGTGAAGATATTTGCATATAGCCAAGTCGGTTATTTTGTTTAAATTTATTTGCATAATGCTAACTGAATAACAACCATGAAAGTAGCTTCCAATGCAGCAGCCATATTTTGCTCACAATAGCTTTACAACTAATGTGGGAAGCTAATGGGGTGTGTCTGAATCTCTAGATACCTTATTATCTCTCATTTAATAATAAAAAATGTTAGCATCTGTTGTCAACATTTTCAACAGAAGATCAGTTGTGATTTCTGCTGGATGAGTTAAACACTTGTTGCTGTTCTTACCACTGCTGGTTATCCTCTGTATTCCTATTGCACACACAGCAAAATATATTAAACTATTTCCACATGAACACATGTCTAAGCTACCTGAAAATGAAGGTTAAATGGGTTGACATCTAATCTGCTTTCCTTGCAGAACCGATGAAACCTGGGTGAAACTTGAATGAGTGAAACAAATGATAAATCTGGAACTGTAATAAAAAATAGAGTAGAGTCAAAGCAGTACAGGAGATGTGACGCAGTCTGCTGAGAAAGACATCTAGCATTACCCACTAGTGTTAGAAAATGGGTTAAACATCAGCTCTGTTGAAAGTTGTGATTGGACTTTTTTTATTTCAATTTGTTATCGGTGGAGAGTAGATCTTTACCTTAACTAAAGGTAGAACAACTTCATGTTTGTTGAGATGGGTAATTAAAAAAAATGGTTTTTAAAACATCTTTGAGAAAACAATTAGTAACTTCAGCGGTCAAAAATTGCACTGGAGTAAAAAAGTACAAAAATTTATCTTAGAAATGAACTTGATTAAAAAGTTCAATAAGAAATTTAGCATTGGAAAAGGTAATTTATTTTAATTTAAATAAAAAGATCAACACTGGATTATAATAATATTTTTATTTATTATTTTAATTAAAATACCTTGAATTCAGTGGCTCAACTATTTCAAATAAAATTTGAATAAAAACATGATCAACAAAATGCACGGTAGGCTATCAGTGGATCAGCTGACTGGATCATTTGAGAAGAAATGAGAAACAAAATAACACAACAGGCCAGTCTACTGTTCTGTAGTTGGCGGTAACGCACATTTAAGTTGGTTTGCCAGCCACCGATGCTGCCCGAAGGAGGAAGAGGAAAAAGAAGCAGCAGCATCAGCAGCAGCAGCAGCAGCTTTAGGTGGCGGTACAGCGCAAATAAATATAAAACTAAGAAGGAATCCGCCCATTTGCACGTGCTGACGACGCGTGGAGCTTCCTGCGTAAACTGCGTTTGGTTTTTAACTTCCGCACTCAAGTATGAGCAAGACGAGCCACTGACAAACGTTCACCCAAAATCTTTCACGAGGTAAGTGACTCTGATTTATTTAGTGTATCAGTCTTTAAACTACGTAAAGCTAAAAAGCCAATGTTTTTTTTTTTCCCAGTTTGGGTTTTGATTGCTGTATCGCGCTAAAACAGGTTAGGTGGAAAGTGGCCTACTTAGCTTTATTTATTAACATTATCAATTACACTTTGCCACGTTTTCAGATATAATAGCCACAATAAGCTTTAACACGGACTATCTAACAGCTTCATGTAATCTAGTGGCGAATGTACCTATACACTAGCTTATTAGCTCATAGGCTAGATGCTAACTTAAAGGAGTGGCGTTAGCTGCGTTATCGTTACATCATCTCCGGTAGCTGTTAAATGGTTTTACATAAACAAAACTGGCTCTAGACAAGCATTGTAATTACTGCAATGACTTAGCATATGCATCACATGCATATAGATTTCGGTACAAACATCGATAACCGGGAAAGACAACAGACTAAATGAGAAAATGTACAGGTTGCGTCTTCTTAGATGTATACACCTTCCCATATTACATTAAACAGATTTCGAACATCTTTTACGGAACAGTGTCAGGGTGTTTTAACTATCATTCTTTCGAAATGCTATAACAGTTTATGTAAGGGATAAAATGTGTCGCGATGTGTGATATGGGTGTGAGTTTGCGCCCTGGTGTGAGGAGGACGGTCGATGCTAAGGTGTTAAGGAGAGCAGAAATGTTCACAAGTCACTTTTTTGGCTCAAGCCTGTGGGAGTCGGCTTCAATTCACGTCTCTTATGTTGTTACCAGCTCCCCTTTCTGTATCTGAGAGTGAATAAGAAGCTGTAAACCCTTCGGGTAACGAAATCGAAATGTAAATTTGATTGGGGATGGTTAATTACATTTCTCTTACAGCATTGTATGACATGTCAGAGTCAGACTCTGATCCTGAATATCGCTGTGACTGTGACAACCACCACGCACATGTGAGTTACTAACAAATAATTAAAATGTGAGCACATGGAAAACTTGTGTATGCAAGTCACTGAAACAGTTTTTATTTTTTTTCTTTTGGGCCACTAAGATGGATGAACCAGTTAGGACCTACCAACCCCCAGGTAAGAACATTTAATTTTGAATTTACCGTTTAGTGTCAAGATGCTTATTGCTAGAATATTTTGACAAGTATGTACCAGTGTGTTTTGGCCAACCTGTTTACAAGATGGATGAGTGGGCCAAAACTTTAGAACCACCTTTTCTTATAATACACTCCAATACCACTCCACTACCCACTGACCTCAATAATTAACAGAGTAGAATTATCACCTTTGTGACAGTTTGAACTTAAAAACTGAAAGCTGCTGTTTTGGATTGCATTAGATTGTACATAATAAAGTGGCCAGTGAGTGTATACATAACTAGATTATAGAATGATGACTAAGAATTTCCACAAGCTAAGGTTTCATTATTTTTTTTAAATGCCATGCATTAATCAAGATCATTTCTAATTTACTCAGTTACTCTAAAACCACCCATTTATTTTCTGCCACCAATATGTGGGCCTCTGCACAGGGCACATCACAACCTAAAACAATGGGCTTCAAAAAAATATGTCTTTCTAGCTCTTGCTCATCTTTTAGCATTGTTTTTAGAGATATGAAAGATAAATTCTCTTTGCTCCTCTGAGCTATGTAAAATTCAGTGTATAATTGTGCTGTATCGTTTTTAGAAAATGTTTTTGATCAGTGGGGCCGTATATCTGTGGATACCAAAAAAGATGCTGGACAGCGGATGAAAGTCTGTTCCTTTTGGCTTCCCATTCTGCTGCAGCGTGAAGAGTCCAGCAATATTGTTTCCTGGGCTGTAAACATAGGTATAATAAGCCACAAGTAAGTACGAGGATGATTGGCATGTAAAAAGTTTAATTATACTCCCACCTTGAGTGGCCATTATCCAGACTGTTACAGGATTTGTAATTATCTTGTTCTAGGGGCAGCGAAGATCTATGCCTGAGACACCTTCACAGGATTGAAATATTGGAAGCAATCCTCAGAGCAATGGAGAAAGGAAGTGTAAGTTCACTGCATAGTTTTTCAGTCAAAAGAATATTTTTTTTACATATGTAATATTTGCATGCTCCTGCAAACATCACATAACAAAAACTCGGGAACAATCGCATGAAGGAAAAGGAAATGAGTAGGTTTTAACAAGCCAAGTGTGGGTTGTACTATTGATGTAAATATTGTTACTTTTTTTTAACAGAAAAATTATTTGGAAACCATTAGCCATTTTTCTGAGTATTAAAATAATAAGTCTATACATACACTGTTAAGTGGCTTCAGTCTTAAGCATTCAGTCTTAACTTTTTGCACAAATTGTTTGTGTTGCAGATTTTATAGTGTAGGAAAACATACATTTTGTATCCATGTTTTCTGAGAGAACCTATAACACAGTTTATTTAACTCTAGGAAAAAAGGGGTAGATGAAACCTTAATGTCAGTGTTGCTTTTTATGTGAACCGCTTTCTCTCTGTTGCAGTTAAAAAGGGAACAAACAAGGCACATTTTCTCAATAACAAACATGCTAAATTTGGTAAGTATTATTAATTAATTTTAATTATTCATATTTTTTGTATTGACTGTGCATGAGGTTGGTAATTAATGAGAGCAAACTTGATTTGAGGCAGGAAATGCTTTTCTAGCTCTTGTTTAATATTATTACAATATAATAATAAGCTGTCTTCTATTAGCAATCTTAGCAGTCTTTATGTTCTACCTAGGCACACCGTGTAAATTTGCTAAAATAGCTGTAAATCTACAAACGATGTGTTTTCTTGTTTTCTTTAGCATCATAAGACATGGGGCACATCCTCTGACATAACAGTATATTATTTGTATAATCTCTGAACCACATCTATATTTTCATTTGGTAAATCACAGGCTGCAGGCAACAGTGGAGTCATTTTCTGTGTATAAAATATTAGTTGATATGTTGTGTGAATTGTGTCATCCCTGGACTGTCTTCCTCATACACCCACACACTATTGGAAAACACCTGAAAACATCAAACCAATAACAGTTTTATTCAGCTTGTTGACTCATGCACAAAAAAAAAAACAGCTCCCAGGTTCAGCTAGTTTATACCAGAAGTGCTCTTGCTTAGGTACAGGAAAGCGGAACATGGGATGAAGGGCTATATCTGGTTAAACACTAGTTTGTTCTACCTAGACACACCACTAGTTTAACCAGATATGATTTAACCAGATATAGTTAAAATGGCTGTATTCGTTTTTTAATTTCACAACATTACAGCAGAGCCAAAAGGAAAAGACGACCAAGTAATTAACAAATCCATTGCTTTTAACAACAGCTGATGCGTAAAATAAAAAAAACGGAATGTCAGAAAAACGGACAGAGTTAAAAGAAGTTTAAGGCAGGATGAGTGACTTTGTCCACACTCTGGTAACTTGTTCTGACATGAGCTAATATAGACTGGAGTGAGAGAGTGTTGGAGTCGGGAACATGCCTGCTCTGATTGTGACTTCTCACTCAGCCACAGTTTACCATCCACACTGCTTTTATCTCCCTATGCTGTTACATTTTCTTCCATTCGGTTAGATAGTGCTGATTTTATACGATAATTATATGTTTTGAATCAGTTCTTAGCTGATACAGTAGGGTTGCCATGGCAATCTAACAGATGTAATAGATCATGAAAACAGATGGTTCAATTTCTCTAGTTCCTTTAGCTGAGTGTGTTTTTGTGCTTTCAGCATTCCTATGAGGCTTTGGAAGATGCCAGACACTGGTTGGAGAGTACAGAAGAACCTAATATTAACCAGTACATCGTTGACCTCGGTCCGATAAACGTCTGCTACGCAACTCTACAACTTGTCTTCACAGAATGTATGATATAGTCATAATACATTTCAGACTTTTAATAATGTATTCCTGACATTTACAGGTTAGAATTTGAAAGTAATTTGTAGTATTTGACTTAAAGGGGAAAACATAAAGGCTGCAGGGATACTGTTTACTTTAGTAAACTCTACATTTCAGCTATTTTAATGCACTGAAAATTTAGTTCAAACACTGAAGCCTGTAGCACAGCTTTCAGATCTGTGTGGATTTACAAGGTGGGTTAACAAACTACTTCCTCTGCTTTCTAACAGTTACCAAGTATATTTTTGACATGAGTACCAACTTGGAGGAGACAATGAAGGAATTGATGGCTCGACCATCTGATGGTCAAATTGAGGTAAGTAACTACAACAGGATCTGCTGCCTTTGTCATAGCTAGATTGCTTTAACAGGTGTACGCTGGTCTTAGAGTTTCTCACTGCCCGTCATTTTGATGGCCAAGGGCATAAAAATTACATCATATCTATTATTACACATCAGTTGAATTTTCTTTTTTTTAATATGACATGCTTAATTATATTAAATTTTTATACCGTCCGGTTTATTTTTTAACAAGTATTATGTAGAACAAGTATATAGATGCATTTTTTTTAGGGGCTTGGAGTGAAAAGGTGAGTTTGTGTTGTTTTTTTTAATGTCACTGCCACAAATATGTTGTTTTATTAAGCAAAAATCAAACCATGTTGTATTGATTAACCTTTAACTTTTATTGTACCAGGGAAAAAAACAAACAGTTGAGATAATCTGATCTCTTTTTCAATGGTGACCTGGCCAAGAAACACAATAAACATAAAGCCGGGGACAAACAAATCAAAACATCAAGCACAAAAGGCAAAACAAAATAAAGTAAAAACAATCACTAAAACAGGAGCAGGGTGTAAATTGCAGTTAATTTCTGTTCAAAAGAGGTGCAATATTAATTGGGTCTGCAAATCATTCCAAAGTACAAGGTGCAAAAAATGATAACCTTAAAACACCAGCTGCGATTCCCCTGTGTTTTAAACACTCCATTCCAGGAGGATGTTTTATAGCATGTGCTCGCCCCCCTCTTTGAGTCCCAGTAACAGATGCAGTCCAAACCAGGACCAAAAACTTCTGCTTTTCTGTAACCTGATTGGGTAAAAACCTTGCTCAGTGTTTACTGAGAGATTACTGACAAGCACCTGGGCAACCTAAATAAAATCATACCTGCATCTGTTGTTCAAGACTATAAACACTTGAGTATTTGTAGTTATTGTGTAGTATATTATTCACTCTAGACCCATGAGATATTGTTACATTTACATTGTCACATTTGTTCTCTCTGGGGTTATTCAGATCAGTACACAAAAAATCTATTATCCATGATCATGATGGATTTTAATAAGGTTTTAATTATATTCTTGATTTAGTCTACCATACATCTGAAGCCAGGAAAAAAAGCTGTGAATGTCTTTTTTTTTATCGGCGCTTCTTTCAGCTTTTCTTTTGGATTCCCACTTTTCAGAGGAGTCTTAATGTGTCCACAACTCTTCTATTTCTGAATTATGGTATTCACAGTTATGTTTATCTTATGTTTAGCATATAACAAGAGACAATTTATAAAGTGGTCCTGAGAGTTCACGGCACTGCAGTTGAGAAAACGCCTGCAAATAGATAAAACACAAGCAAAATTAAAAAAAACTATTTCATCAATTTAACAACACATGGGCAGCAGCATTAAGAAATGCACTGCAAAAAGCCACAGTTTAACCAACTTGAGAAAGGTGCTGCAAAAGCCTAAATGCAACCAAATTGAGAGAGGCACACAACATGGATGTGTCACTGATTTAGCACCGACAGTAATAATCGTGAATCTACAAAGGTGGTGATCAGCCTCGCTTTTATTCATTTTTTTCATCTATGCTGTCACGTTGAAAATGCCTTGAAAATGTCATATTGCTTCTTGAATGGGTTGGTGTCGCAATTATCTGCTGGGTGCGGCTCACCAGTTTCTATTTCCCACACAACAGCAACAATTGTCTAGTTTCCTGAGAAAAGAAAGTCAGACTAACAATCTATTTTAAAAGTGCCATGTTTGCAGTACTAACACACCGCTGAATTTTCAACTCGCACATATCATTTCACATGAAATTAAAATTGTCCTTTTTATATTTCAGAAAAGTGAGGAAATGAAGAAGAAGGGAAATGAGAACTTTCAGAAGGAGCAGTATGAAGATGCTGTAAAGTTTTATTCTAAAGCCATCAAATTTTAGTAAGTTATATTTAAGATGAAACACTAGGGTGCTTTATTAGATTTGTCTTAGATTCTGTGTTTTTGTAACTGATGTTTTTTTATTTTGTTTCTTTCCTGTCCAGCCCTGATAACCACATCATTTATGGAAACAGAGCCCTGAGCTATATCAGATCTAAAATGTATCTGTAAGTACCATTTATTCTGGAGTACTCGGTGTAAGTAACTAAGTTGATTGTCCTGATGAGATCAAAAGGTGTTTAATAATTATCTGTGACTTAAAAAAGTCACTACAGATATTGAGACATGCATTTGATAAAAGTAGCACAGAAAGCTATTTCGTAACATAAAGCTTATGTTGATTTGATGAATTTTATTGCCCAAGTTGAAAAAAACAAATGGATGCTTAATGATTGATTTTTAAAGGCTGTTATTAGATTAAATAAATTGACATTGTATTATACTTTATTTTATATTATTGCTGAGTATCATAAAATATGATACTGACACTTTATACATATGAGCATCAGATGTTAGTGGGTAGCTGTTGAAGGAAATTTAACACTGGATAAAAGTTTGAATTGTGAATGGCACAGGGCTCAAATGTTTTAACCAAAATATACATTTCAAATTTTTTCAGAAAAGCAGTTTGTGATGGAAAACGTGCTACACTGATTAAACCTCTCTGGGCAAAGGTACATCTCCCTGTAAACATCCTGCTGAAGTTGTTTATTAAAAATGTGCACTGAATAAAAAGAGACAGATTCCTTTATTGCCCATACAGTACATTCAGGATGTCCCGAACCAGTCTACAGTATTGGTACTCTTGAAGGCGGAGTAATTATTCCCCATTGTTACATGATCCCTACGAAAGAGAAATGCTCCAAGCTCAAATTGAGCTCCATTACATGAACTTTAGCTACAAATTGAGAAGCGTGAGAATAAACTTGCAGTGTTTGGCTCATTGCTGACAAATCATAGAAATATCAGTACCTTCAGGATTTTGTGGGTCTTTTTTAAATGTCTTTGCCTAAAATACCATCATTGGGACAAGTTGAACTAATTCACATTGAATTTTAATTTGACCTAACTGAAATATAGTCTGTAGGGCGCTGACTCATATTTTATTCATTTTCCTAAATTCAGACAATGTGAACTGTACTTTCTTTTACTGCACTTTATTCCAGAAATCCTTTTGAGTCACTGACTATGAAGCTAATGCAGCGTTTGTTTGCAGGGTCATTACCGCTACTGTGAGGCTTTGTTCTACTTAGGAGAGGTCAAAATGGCTATTGAAGCCAACGTGTCAGCCCAGAAGCTGTGTAAGGATGACCACGAAGGGATGAAAGACCTGGAGCAACAACAACTAAAGTTTGTCATCGAAACAGCAGAACTCAGAGGTATTTTACTTGCACTCGTGTTCACAGCAGATCACATTTGGTTTTTGTTTTTCCCCTGAAACGGCAAGAGACTCTGCAAATCTTAAATTAATTACACATTTTTAACTGGTTTAAACATTAATGAGAAATACTTAAACCTAATGTCCTCAGACTATATATGTGACTTTTTTATTTTATTTGTTCATTTAAAAGGTTATATTGAAAATTAAATCAGTGGAAACTTTTCTTCCCATTGACAATTAAAATTAACTTTAGTTAATTTCTGATGACGTTACATTTGTACCAGCTGAACGTGCATTAAATTTTGTCGATGTTTTACACTTTTTGACATTTTACAATAAGGAGTAGCAACATTTTTCACCCAACTGTATATCGCTACTTTCCCTCAAAACCAAAACTTATTTTTGTGTTTTACTTTCAGCTGGACAACTAAAGAGTAAGAACAAAAGGTGAGTGTGTGCAATCCCACAATGCAATGCTCAAGCAGCTGTTAGTGAAAACGCAATGATAGTTAACTGTTTGAAATGTATGTTGACTGCTCAATAACGAACTGCTTGGTGTAGACTGATAGTAGAGAGTAAGGAATAAGTGACTAGGGGGTGATTTCGGACAAAGCCAAAGATTTATTCTCTGTTAGCTAGTTCCCCAACAGGGGCAGGCTGAATAAAGTTGAATCCACACACTGATTAAATATTCATAAATATTCATCTCATAGTAATCATGTCTCTTCTAAAAACAAAAGTAAAGCTAAGAACACTGTACACTGCCATCTTTTCATTCTATCTCTCTTATGGACACAGTCTCTAGAGCAGTTGTAGACACTCCTGTAAACTGCTGAGGGTTTGCAAAAACAGCCATGTTTACTGCAGTGTTGGCTAATATAGTCAGCTATCATCTGCTTTACTTTTAAACTCGAAATAACACGTTGTGCACCTTGTAATAACTGCTTTCCCACAGACATGTTATAAACCATGCAGCCCTAACTGAACAGCATACAACAAGTAGTAACTGTTCGAAGGCAATATTCAGATAAGGACAAGTGTCGCAAAGATCAATTTTATAAATTGATATTGAATTGTTCAAATGATTGGAATTCGTGGGAAGATCAATACACGTTATACAAATATATTTGTTAAATGCTCATGAGCTTATGAATAACATCCATCTTCCCCCCCCCCACCCCCCACCCCTTCCACAGATCAGACAGTAGAAACAGAGCAAATGCAGCCGAGGCACAACAACAGTCTGTAAAAGCTAATTATAGGATTGGCCTCACAACAAATAAAGTGCCACAGGCAAAGGTTAGTAACTGTCCTTGTTACAAATCGACATACATAATTTAACAGATACACAAAACCTCTTATGTGAAATATCAACATGTTTCACACAAACTGCCTGACAATTCTACTGATCAGTTTTTACAGAAAATACATTTTGATTTCCACTTTCTTCTGCAGCACTTATCAAAGGTCTTTTGTGCTGGTTGGACTCTTCAGTCCATCTTCTCCCACATCAACTTGATGGGGTTCAGAGTATTTTAGCAGCTACTCTCTTGTCCACATAATTATCACACGACCAGGAAAAATGCTTGAGGTCATGTCTTGCTGGAAATAATGTCCAGAGGCAATGGCATGCCTCTTCGGTATGGAGTGGTATCCGTGCTGATTGAGGATGCCTTGCACACGATGCGGATAGTCCACCCATTGCCAAAGCATTTTCCATGCTTTACTGATGATCTTAGACAGTCATCTTTTTATCTGACATGCCCTACATTTGGATCCAAACACCTCAAATGTGGACATCTCAATCTGCCAGATGTTTTACAATAATCATAAGCTCACTGCTTGTGCATCTTGGCCCACTGCAACCCTTTCTTTCAATCTGCCAACTTTAGCAGGGTTTTTTTCTTGGCAATTCTGCCCATTGAGCCCCGTGACCTTAATCTACAAGTAGTGTCTGTGCACACACGGTTTCTCTCTATTGTTTGTTTGTTTGTGTTGTTTTTTTTAATTATTTTTTAAAAAACAATGCAGCCAATTGCTTGGTGGTTTACTCAACATGAACTTATTTTAAGGTTTTAAAACTGGGAAGGGAATTCATGATCACTTCATGAGCAGCTGAAGTGAAAGGTCATGTGTCAGGCTGTTATTGCTGCAAAGGGTATTTTTGTTTTATTACCGTTCAAATTTTATTTGACCATTATTCTCCTATTTCATCATCAGTAATTATCTTGTGTGTTGACAGGTATCAGAAGTTAAGAAAGACAAACAACCAGGTGAGTTTTTACTTTTGAATCATTTTTATAGTTTTTAATTAGTCAGAGAGCAAGATTTTCAGAAAGCAATTACACTGTGAAGATCTCCACAGTTCTCTAACGTTTTTATTGGGTGTCCAAGACAAATCAAGACACAGGAAGGTGCCACCAGCAACTACTTTGACTTAAGTTTTTTTTTTTTTTTTTGAGCAAATGATAAAGTTAAAGAAAACAGTTAGAAGATAATAATAATCCATAAATAATATCCATAATAGCGATCCGTAATAATAATTGTTAGCTGCAGTCATAGTCCTTTTGTTTTTGTCTTAACATATTTTAGCCTAGGATCTGTTTAAAACATCTCTGCAATTTTCTTCTTCCAGTAAAAAATGAATCGACTACACAGGCAGACGGCAGTGCTAAAGACTCTAAAAGCTCCAAAAGGTTGGTGGAAGTACTGTTGGAAAGTGACTACTCTCACTACTAGAATCCCTGTGTCCACCCATCTCTCTAGCAGCTTACAGTTTTAAAATGCATTTGTCCCCCAAAATAATTCGCAGATGTTTTTAAATATTATTTCACTATGATAAATTCACATAAGGTAGAAAGCGGGTGTGAAAACTGCTGTTATTTCATTAATTATAAACTGAAGACCCACGTTACAGCAAGAAAAGGAGAGTTTAAACAAGGCCTTTTAACAAGTTAAGACTGTATAATTAATTAACAATTCTGTGCTTCCAGTGAGTTTTCTTCAAATAATGGCAAAGGAGAGTCTAGTACAGTAGCAAAGAAGAAATCAAAGAAAAGAAACTGTCAGTCTGAAGAAGAGGTAAGCCTGTGTTCATGTGTCATGTAACGCAACTGCAAATTATCCTTCTGTCATTTGATCAACATACTGCATCTGTAGCCACGACTGTAGTAGTGAGACTGGCAGTTTCCAATGCAGAACAGCAAAAAACTGTGGCATGCATGTCAAAACAGCTGTCCTGTCTCTAAATGAAAAGGCTGATCTGCTGTGACGTGTGCTCTGTTTAGAACCAGAAAGTGGCTGAGGGTAAAGCTGTTGCTTTGAAAGGGTTGAGATCTATGGTGCAGGATGCTCATAGTGCTCTATCCGACCTCCGCAGTCGCAACGCAGAGCACGCCTTTAGCCAAGCACTGGCTATATTGGAGAAAACCCCACCCAAGGTAATCCTCCGATTGATATGTTAAACAGCACGATTTATGAGCGAAAGTTTGTGAGCAGATTCACATAAATACATTCCCATGAAATGTAATATTACATGATTTCAGTTCTTGTAATTTTGATTTCAAATAAACTTGACTTGACAGATTTGTAACTTCTACAAATGCAACTTGAGCTTTAACACCCCCCCCCCCCCCCCCCCTCTTTTCTTTCAACACGTTTTCTATCTGTGTTCAGTATGAACTATCAAACAAAGCCTTAGATTTATGGCTTAAATGTTTGAGTTTATGAACCGTAAAATATTTTTTTAAATCACTGGAATTGCAATAAGCTTTAAAAGACATAAAATCCTTTAAGTTCCTTTTGCTTTCTCAGGAGTTGGGACTCTCTTCACTGGATGTGCTCTTGCTGCTGTATGGCCGTGCATGTGCTCTGACAGAAATCGGGCAGCCAGAGGTAACTCACAAACGTAACAATTCACAATGCTCTTGCTCATATCGTAGTGCCTACCTACAGTGAATAGGTCATCTGACATGTTTGGGAAGTATCATTTCCATTTACATGATGGCATTTGTTTCTATGACACTTGCACTCACTTGTAAGCTGGTTAATTAATGAAGGAAAACTGTTAATCTAACTGTAGCTTTCCAATATGAAAAAAAATCTGTCGTTTCATCATTTTCTGCACATGCTGCAGTTTAGCGACCAAGACATGGAAATAACGTTGGGAATCAATCATGCGAGAATCCCATCAAACAGTACAGAGATTATATTTGAAGAAATGCCGAAAAACTATGCTGCATATTTTGTGACATAGTTGAGTAAGAATTTGCATGTAGATTCAAAGCAGAAAAATAATCAGATATGAGTAAGTTTGCTTTAGTATTTAACTCAAATTGTAATCTGCCTTCCTAAGTGGTATTTTCATTACATTTACAAAAAATATGCTCTATTGTGGTATATATTACTGGGATGTAAAATTAAATATACAAGCATATGAAACTTGATGACATTGACTCTATCCTGGATTAATGTAAACTCTAATCTTGTTAGCAACTGCACCTCCATCTATAGTGCATTCATAAAACAGGTTATTGATATCAGCTATATCAGACAGAATCTTGACACAGTAATAATGTAGTTGCTAGATGACAGGTTAAACAGGCACCTCACTCATTTCTTTTTAATGTAGCTCCACAGCTCATTTGACGTAAAATTCATTACTGTCTGCAGAGTTTCTGTTTTTACTTCCTTTTCTGTGTGAAAATATAATGTATTCGTGGTGCTAGAAGATAAATTGAGCATTTAAATTAAACACTGAAACTTATTATATATTAAGTGAATGTCCTGTGCCTGTGTTTAAATGTGTGGTTGCCTTATGAAACACAGGAACTTGCAGAAGCACAAAAACTTCTGGAGAAGATCAAATCATTTGAGGAGAGGACATTTCAGAGTCTGGTTTACTATGCCGTCGGCAGGGTTTACCTTAAAGAGAACAGGTACAGTAACTTCCAGTTTTTTTTACAGTGTTGTGTAACTGATTCACAGTTTATACTCTCTCACAACATGCTTCCTTATTCCTAACAGGTTTGCAGTTGCTCTGGAGCAGTTTTCAGATTCTCTCCAGATGGTCAAGAATCAAATAACTCCTGGTAAACTCACCTGGCCTTTAACAAAAGAGATTGTCAAAGAAACACAGCCAGATTATTTCAAGGTATGGTCTCATTGTGTGTTTGCGTACATCTGTCCAACAGTTTCAAATGCAGTTTTTAAAGAATATTTAGTAGTGGTGGTGTAGCAGAACTCGGTTGATTCGGATGATCTGTATTGCACACGTGGTTACTGTGGTCTAAAAGGCTACAAGGTGGAACGTTAGGCTAGAGGGAGTATGAGACTGGACATTAGTCCTCTCTCTGGTCCTCCCCTGTCTTTGCAGCTCTGCATTGCTCTTTACTGTTCACCATGCTCCACTTTTACACAGCTTTTAGAGCGTCATTAAATTCTGTAAATAAAAATGCTATATAAACGTATCGACCTCATTGTCATGAGCGCAAGTCGCTACTTCACTGTGCCTGAAACTTCAGTTCAGAGAGTGTTTTCCATGGGAGGGGAATGTGACTGCCGGAAGGTCTACCATCCCACCAGACACATTATCTTTATCTCTCTCAGATCATAAGCTCAGAATTGTTTTACAGAAGTAAAGATCAAATTAGGCTCATCCTCAGGTTGGCTAATATGTGTTGTCTCTTTTAGGAAGTTCTGGACAGTGCTATAGAATTGTGCAAATTTCCTCCTCCTTCTTATGCTATTTGCCGACTAGAAAAATGCCTGAAACCTGAAATCTACCTTACAGACCCCGATTTTAAGGTAATGGGCAGCAATGAAACACAGCCAGGTGTTACACTGTTTTTTTATTTTTTTGAAATATAAATATTCAACCTACAGATTAATGAAATAAAACCTGATAAACTCAGTTTAAATGAATTTCCTCATTTATGTAGGGATTCATTCAAATATGCTGCTGTCAGAGCTGCACTGTTGAATACCACATCATCTGTTGGAAAATCCTAAAAACATCAATCTTCTCTGAAAAGAATGACAAGGTAAATTGAGACTATTGCACTTAAAATAGCCAAGCTCTTCCAGAAAAGGGTTCTGTTTCACATTGCACATTGACAAGCTAATGTTTTCCTACTAATTCATATCTAAACTAGTATGTCTGTTTTATTTTTCTGTTGCAGGATTTCCTGCAAGCAGCATGTTTGACTCCAGACTGTGTGGGAAAAATCTGTAACATAAAAATCTATGGTCCAACAGGCCTGGTGAAATGCAGGGTAAGATAATTCTCTGGAGGTAAATTGAGTCACAGTGCTTGTTGGTAATACGATGCGTGTTGACCAGATTTCTTTCTCTTTTCAGTTTGAAGCTGCCACCATTAAACCACAGACTCCAAAGAAGCCAAAAGTGAATCAAAAATGTACAAGGTGAGGCTGCAGATACACATCATACTGGTGACCCGCTGTGGTTAACAGTCCATCAATAGATTTATTATTGAGGACAGTGTCTCATATACTGACTCTGTGAATACAAACAAGGCAAGAATGAAGGAACAGAAATAGAAATATTTCTTGTGACCTTAACTTTCATTAACTTTTTTTTATGATGATTAAGATTAAAAAATAGAAAAACTATGGCAAAATGTTTAACACATTTTTTTTCAAGAAATAAAAAAGCAAAACTATTATGTGAATAAGACGTCTATGCAGACACACTGCCTTGAAGAGTATTAGTTCGTCCACAGTGTGGATCAGGAGGTAGAGCAGTCATCCACTAATCACTGTTTGACATACGGACACCAGGAGGTGCTTTGGATCTGAGTGTCCTCGGGCAGGAGACTGAACCTCATGTTGTCCCCAGTGGGTCAGGCTAGCATTTCGCGTGTGTGTGTGTGTCTTTCATTTGTGGATTGTGGCTTGTATCCCTAAATGCTTTGAAAATGTTTTGTTTGCTTTGTGAAGCTTTACCAATTCAATTGTGATTCCTCCTGAAATCTGTTTGACCTGAAGTCTGTCTGATTCAATTTGCTCTCAGTAACAACTGGACAAACTGAGTGCAGCTGAAAGGGCTCATTAATCATTATGTGTTTGACTGTTGTTGTTGTTGTTGTTGTTGTTGTTGTTGTTGTTGTTGTTGTTTTATTAACACACCTGATTTTACATATTGGTTCATCAAGTTGGATACTTTTATACACTCCTTGACCATTTTTAACAACTTTGAACATTTGGACTTCCCAAATGTGCCTTTTAATATTATGTAAACACAATAAATTCTTTTTGCCATTTGAACATCAACGGGATGCAATTTGTTTCACTCAGCTGTATGATTGATTAATTTATCTGCAATTCTTTCAATTTTCAGTCTTAAGAAGTTAAAATCAAAGGACGAACGCAGGCTCAAGAGGAAGCAGCATAAGTTGTCATTTCAAGATAAGCAGGTTATCAACAACGAGATTCTGCAGAAGAAAGAAGACTCGTCAGCTCACAGCCAACAAAAAGGTACTGCGTCTAATATTGTTTGCAAGATGAAGATGTAATATTTTAATGTGCCGACATTATGCTATTTTCTGTGATATTGCAAACACAGTCTTGTGAACCTGACAACTTTCTACATTTTCTAATGTTCATACCTACACCACAGTTACTCCATATGAAGAATATGATCTAAGGTTTTTAAGTGGTCCTTTCTTTTTTTCTTTTTTTTTAAATCCCTATTAAAATCTTTGACAGTCTATTAGTACTATCTATTCTTAAAGGTCTTAAAAGGTCTTAAAGTCCAAGATTATGTGGCACTAGCGTGCAATTTTTTTAAAAAGCTGTGTGTTAACATCTTGCTTCAATTAGTAATTTTCTTTGTAATGTCTCGTGTGTTGGCAGCCTGGTTGTTGTACAGGGATCGAGTTCTTCTGCAGATCAGCCAGAACATGGAGCTGCTGAGAGAGGAGAAGGCCCTCCATGTGTCGGCCTTGACCACAAGTTTAAAGCCCTGGCTGGAGCTGGATTCATCCAGGGGGAACCAGCTAGCACAAAGGTTGCTTTACTGGCAGCAGGAGCCTTTGGAGACTCTTGGTCAGGCTGTTGAGCTGCTTCTACAGAGGAGGAACCGTGTTTGGGCTCGTGTATTTATCCAGCTGCTCAGTAGCAGCCCGGATGTGAATCTCAAACTGAACACGTGGGCATGCAAGCTTAATGATGCAGGTCAATATTTGCAATGTTATTGTAAATATGTACAATTTTTCATCACCCAAAGAGCATGTACATATAGAGGATGTAAAGAAGTTCAGCAAAAACATTAATTACTGCATAAACCAGTGCTAGGTTGTAATTTTACCATCGACTTTCTGCTCTGTTTAGGCCTGAACGCTGCCAAATCCTTCATTGAGCGCCACACAGAATATTTGGAGCAGTTGAATTTGGATCTTCTGCTCAACTTTAGTCCGTTTCGGGAACTGATAATAGAAAAGCTTGGTACCGGGCCAGAGCATTTTTCAAGCATTGGCCTGACTTTGACTGAATACCTGAAACAGGCCCCACCACATGATATGAGACTCTTTATCTGGACTCTAGAGGAGCATAGAAATGAGTATCTGTCCTGCCACACTATACTGGACGAGTATTTTGATATGATGGGTATGGATTTTCAACTTAACATTTGATTTGAAGGCCTGTTCATTTATTATTTTTGCTACGTTTGCTTTACTTCATTAACTAACTTTTTATTGTTTTTTTTTTTTGTTTGTTTTTCAGATGGACATTGTTCTGTCTTAAAAAAGTCTGAAAGTCAAAATGTGAGTCTCTACAAATGTTATTGTATTTTGTCTGGTTGATACTACTCAGGGTTGTTGTTTTCCAGATTAACCTAAAACAATAATTTGATATTTTGGGATATTTGCACATTTGCCTTTTTCTGATTTCTGAAAGTGAAGATCATTCTTGTATTTGAACAGCACATGTGAAGACACGGCCAACAGCCAGGTAGCATAACTCCCAGCAAGTTTAATTACAAAGTAATGTTTCAGGCCAGCAGAGATTTTCTTCAGACATTCTTCAGTTACTGTATATTACAAAGAATTGTTGTTATTACGAGAATGTTCTGACAGAAATGTGAGATAAATTCTTTAAATAGGTAAATATTTAAGTAGGTATATATTCAACTGGAAATATTTCTGCATATTTATATTATTGTTGACGGTATAAAAAATTGCATACCAGCAATTAGAAGTAGTGTTGTATCTACTGTCAATGTCAATCTCATGTAAATGACGACTTGTTTTTACATTTGTGCTTTGGCCAAAATGGTGAGCTGTTCCTTTAAGATTTGTTGATCTGCCTTTCTTTCTAAGCAGATGTCATTAAACTTGAGGTAATTGTTGAGATAAATCAGTTTTGTTTGTTTTTTTCATTTCAGAATTCTCCTTTAAAAGCTAAGAATCGAGGCCGGAAAAAGAAACAGAAAGAGCCTAAGGTGAGGAGCTGGATTTGTAATTGTAGGCTGAAAAAGAAGAATCTGTAGTTTCACTCTAAAGTGCTTCGTCATTTCCTTCCCTCAGGGTGTTATTGTCTTGTCTGGGATGAGAGGTGTAACTCCAAGAGATGAGTGGGACCAAGACTTTTTTGAAGACGACTCTTTGTAAGTATCATCACAGCATAGACGAGATTGTAAGTATAGTTATTGGACTAATAATGGATAGTTGTACTTTCTGTCATCAGATCATTCCTTCATCCTGTTGACTCCTTCACTGTACCAAGTCATCTTCGAGATCAAGTTGCTGATTTTGAAGGCCAGTACCAAAGCACTAGAAGCAGAAGTCATTATAAACAGATTTTGGACAACAACCCCGACCCAACAAAGGAGAGTTTGTATGAGTAAGTGTAAAATACAGAACAGGGAATATATGATTGACTAGGACTCGTTCTGTTGTTGTGCTGGATGGGGTAGATCAAAGGTGTTGCAAGATATAGTCACTGTATATTTAAAATATATATATATTCAACCACATTGAAAATATCAAACACTGTCATGGAAATTTGGCAGAACTCAAGCTGCCAAAAAAAATGGTCCATTATTGGTGGGTGTGTAGCTAAAGGTATCAATGAGCTGATGACATTATACCTTTTTATGACTTATTTGAGAAATATATTCACGAGTTTCAAACCAGCCACAGCACAACATAGCCACAGTTTAGAAGTATGTGTACTATTCATTAAGGCCTGTTCCCATCGGCTCAGTGTAAACATAAATTTCAGCCAATCAGAAAATATTAATAGCTTCTGAAATGGCTGGTGGAGGACAGGGGGAAATCTAGCCTGTTTGCAAAGATGAAATTGGAGAAAGTTGATTAGCTTTGTGTAATTACCAATATAGAAAGGCTCTAACTAAAGCATTGGGTTCTGGTGGGTTAACACTTAGTCATGTTGCATTCTCCATACATCTTGCATGATTTCTATTATCTTTCTACTACTCCAGCTACTTTGCCCAGATCCTGGACGAACATGGCCCCCTGGTTGCTGAGGACCCGCTGCTGGTGGGCGAATTGGAAAATTTCCCTTCTGTGGCCCAGTTAAAGATCCAAGAAGGAGGCGGCTTTGAGTCCTTCCTCTTGGAGTCTCTCCGGTTCATCAAAATGGGAAACCGTATCGGACTGGCTAAGCATGCAGTGTGTCTGCAGCAGGCAGAACATGGAGCCAGCCTTGATGACCTGGATGTCATAGCGGATTTGGCCACACAATCTCCATATCCTGATTTGCATGAAGATGCGTTTCCAAACTATGTGGAAAGTTTTTTATCTGCAGAGACAATAAACTGTTCCGTTCTCCCAAATCCTTATGAGTATGAGTTTCAGTCAGCTAATGGAATTATGTCATCAGTAAGCAGTATCCCAGGGACGGATCTCTATTCCCATTGGAGTAATGGTGATGATGAACAGCAAGACTGCTATTTTTCAATGAAAGACAATTACAAGATAAATCTATACACTGGCGAGGTTGATGGTGGCGAGTGGGAAATGGTTTCATCTTTAGGGGAACTCGCTTCACAGAGAGCTGAAGAAATCTTTTTGAAAAAACATGCAGCAGTGCAGGTTAATACCAACATTTCATGTCTTTTTAAACACACCAGATGACAATGTAAATACATATACATGCACAGGCTTTTGAAGATTTAAGAGATTGATTGATTGATTGATTGATTGTTGCATCCTCTTAGACATGTCAGGAGAACATGAGGAGTGTAGCAGTGAATACAGAGATTCATGAGCCTTTCGAAAGCTGCCAGGTGAGTTGAGTAGTATAACCATAGACCACACACACTGCATGGACACAGAGACAACCAGAGAGCCAAGAAAAAGAACTAAAACTTTGACAAAGCTGCAGCAGTTTAATGCTTTGTTTTTGATTTTCTGATATTTGTGGGTTCATCATAATGCCCCTAATATGCAGGGTGTGAACCGTTCCTTATGGGCAAGTTGACGTTTTAGCAAAAATTTTAATAAAACAAATAATGTTTTGTTTAATTTAGTTTTTATCAAGGTGACGTTAGATTACATAAATTGATTTACAAGGAATTATTGTCACATACACACATGCAGCTAGGAAATAATGACAAAAGTATGATTATACATATCAGTACATGACTTTGCTAGACTTCATGGTCACTACTGGTTTCCCATCATTCTTTGATGGATGTTATCATGAATAAAGTACTAGATAACTGTTTACCAAAAAGTTGCACACGGCTGCAGAAATCCAGTGTTCTGTATCAGCCAACAGTGACACACATGCATGTAAATTAAAACATGTGCCCATATATCGGTCTTTATTAGTGTATATCTTTCTATTTAATAAAGCTGTTGTTTTGTCCTTCCTCATTGGTCCAGGGTGACATCAACATGAAGGAAAAGAATAACCAGAAGCTGGAGCAGGAGATTAAAAAAATGGTAAACGGCTGTGATAAACTCAGCCTAAAGCAAAAAGACGACATCACCTCACTGGAAGAAGAAATACAAATGATCACCACCAATATACAAGTGAGTTAATAACCATTTATAATGAAAGTGAAATCTTACGTGAAGTCACATGAACTAAGTGTCTTGTTCTCGCTCATCAAGGTGACCAATAAGGAGCTGGCACTGTTCCAGCAGAAGCTGGAAGAAGAGATAAAGAAGGATCAGAAGGAGAAAAAAGCCAACCAGGAAATACTCAAGACCCTCAAGCAGGAGACGGAAAAGTTAGTGGAGGAACATGGAAGGTGAGGCTGAGTGGTTTTTATTTTTGTTTCCTCCGCTTAATCACCATTGTGTTCTGCTCTTATTAAGTAATTGTAGTTTCACCAGGTGTCTTTATACTTTAAGGGAAATAAAGGCATCAGATTATTCTTCATCTTTAATTGTGACATACTTTTTATGTGCAGCCTGGCCAGAAACATCAGAGAGAAGAAAGCCGAATATGAAGCGAAGTTGAATGATTTTTTGGAGCTGGGGTAAGTTGAGAGAGAGCGAATAGTAAAGTTTAAACTAAAAGCATCCCAGACTTTTTCACTTCTCTTTAATTCTCCGTTCAGAAACCAATCAGCAACTGAGAAGATGAGTCTGGAGGATGAGATCAAGCGCTGTGAAACCGTGTTGACCTCAGCCACAAGGAGGTCCAACACAGCTCAGGTAGGTTCTACACACAGAACGTGTTCAAAATGTCACATTTTAGCTCAGAGAGACCTAAATCGTGGCTCAGCCTCTTTTTAGGGCTGAATGATTTGCAGTGGTGCTCTCACACCCTGATCACTGTTAGCTGATACCTGGCTCAGTGCTCAGCTGACCCAGCTCAGCTTTTTTTAAAAGCTGGAGAAAATTTGCAGTTTTACCTGTGGTCACTTCCACAATTATTGCTGTACGTTTCCACGTTTCAAACCAAAATGTACCCAGATGCTTTGCCTAGAATAACTGGCACTTTAGCCAAGGTCATTTTACGAAAGATGCCACTCAGCAGTCTCAAACATAAAAAACGTCTTGGCAACGTTAATCTTGTTCACTCTGACTCGCTGCAGGTTCTGCGGGTTCTCTTATGTTCTAATCACACCTGTTTTTGATTTGAAAAACTATATTCTGTTAAATTGTTATGTCAATTTACAAACAACCATATATCCTTAGTTGTTTTACAAAAGGGTTTGGTGGCGTTTCATTTTAAATGGTGCTTTTTCAAAGATGATCTTATGCTGAATAGTTTTTCTTAGTTTATAGTCCAGATAATCACCACAGTTTTGACCAAATGCCAAATGAACTGCAAATCTGAAAACCCCTGTTTCCCCTGCAATGCATTTAACTTCAGATGTGTCCTTTATTCCAACTTGTATTACTCTTCCAGTTGTCAGTTGTGGAGAGCAGCCGGGATCAGGCTTTATACAGCCTCTATGCAGAGCTGGCAGATGCCAAGGCTTTGCTGAGCAAACTGGAGGAAGTATCACACAGGTGAGGTGTAAAACTAAGGCTGTGAATCAGTCCTGCAGCAGGATCGACCAGATGGTATCAGATTTCTGTTGAACACACACATTTTTCTTTTTTCTTTTTTTTTTTTTTAGATATCCAAACCCAGACCTTGAAATTTCTAAAAACACCTGGAGGACCAATGTCCAGGATGCTGAAAAGAAAATCTCCACTGCAGAGGTAAATCACTTTATTCTTTCTCCAGGTTCTTTTCAAACATGAATTTTTTTATTTTTATTGTTTATTTGTTTGTTTTTTGTCGAACATTTATCTTCTATAATTTAAAAATATTTTGGCACAACTAATACAAACTAATAAGAGCAGTTTGACACAGGTTTCAAACAGTGAGTTAACTTTACAGCCCCCTATTTTTGTTTTATGTACCTTAACTCCTCCAGACTTGGCGTAGATGTTGTACAGCATTAAAGATCTGTGTTGAGTGTGATGCCTTGCCTATGATTTGTGTCAAACCAGCTGTTCATTGAGCCTTGTCTCTGTATTCCACAGATACAGTTTCAGGAGCATATTGACCAAGTAAAGAATGGCAGAAGAGTCACTGAGTTGATTCCCGTACACATCACCAACCAGCCCGGACCTGCTCCTGCAGCAGTAAGTATTCTCACCTCACCCGAACGGTTTCTTTTTATTGTAATACCTTTATCATCAATTTAAGTGTTTGGGTCCTTAGTAACTTAAGCAATATTTTTTACCTATTGTACACAAACTGTCTGACAGCTTGAAAGCACCAGTATTACATTTTACGACTACTAGTAAATGCCAAACAATAAAAAGGTTTTTCTGTTATTGAGTAATAAAAATGTAAAGGTCCTAAAGTTTTAACCTTTGCGATGTTAATTAAGTTTACATCAATATTTATCTTTTTTTTTTTTTTTTTCTTCGTGGTAACTGACTTGACTCTGAATATAAAGGTTCAGGTAAAAACCAAGATCATTTAGATTTATTACATTTACTTTTAGTCATTTAGCCGACGCTTTTATCCAAAGCGACTTACAAGTGAGGTACAAGGCAGCAAAAATCTAAGTCAAGGAGAAAACATCAAAGCAAAGTCCTATCAGAAAAGTGTTCACAGTTCGCGAGATGCAAGAGCGAGAAAGAGCAGAAAGGATTTTTTTTTTTTAAGAGATTTAAGTGCATAGGAAGATGCGGAAGAGTTCTGTTTTCAGCAGTTTCTGAATATGGGGAGAGAGTCAGCTGAGCGTGCAGAGCTTGGTAGCAAATCCATGTAAATGAGGGAAAAAAGTGCAGTAGTAAAATATTCTGAATGGTCAGAAATTAGTAGCAAAATCAATTGTAATAAATAGATATGTTTCAAACCAGTCACACTTTGATATAACCCTCCACTCTGTTATACCACAGTCTGAAGTGTTTTTCTATAACTGATAACTCCAGCAGAGAAATAAGTCTTCTGTTTCTCCAGTTTCATACATCTTAATTCAATTGTTTTAACTGGGACTTTTTGGATCATTGAACTTGTGAAAAACAGGAAGTGCTGAATTTAGTAGACTACAGCTATTTTTATGATTAACAATTTATCAATAGGCAATATGATAAAATGTTTTTTTTTTTTTTTTTTTTAAAAGAAAAACATGATTGGGACCTAATTTGTAATTCACTGGTAATGACAAATTAAAACTTTAGGAATGTTAAAAGTATCCTGTTCTGTGTGAATGTTGCAGCCATCTGTGGCAGCCAAAGAGTTTACTCCTAAGCCTTCAGCTCAGGGGTCAAACAAAGCTCTGTCGCCCGTCCCGCCTTTAGCAGCTGACACAGCGCTGGCTCCAGCTCAACCGCAGCACAAAGCTCCAGCAAGGACTCTGGAGCCCTCACACAGCACCGTGTTTGACAAAGCCATTGAGCGCCTGGGCACCATTTTCTCTGACTATACAAGGTAACGTTAGACAGGTCAAAAATATTATTTACATCATTGTGCTGCATGAATGAGTCAGTTTTTCCTCAAGTACCACAAAGTTTTTACAAACAAGTGGTTTCCTAGACAAATGTTGAGCCCCAGCTTTAGTAGTTTTGTGAAGAGCTTGAAGATCATCAGGCTCCACTTTCTAAAGAGACTTTTTTACTCTTTTCCTTTTGGGTCCTTTTACTTAATTATACATTTGGATTATTGTGCAACTTGTTTTTGCTAACATTCACTTGTGAATAACAGTGAATGGAAGTAAACTCACTGAGGGAATACTACAGAACTAGCAGTTGCACTTGAGGCAAAACAAATGTCTTTAAATCAATGCGCTGTGTGTGTTCAGGTCAGACTTGGTAAAGTTTATTCAGCAGCTGCGTTCATCTACCGGTGGAAGCTTGAACAGCATGGCTCTGCAGGATGTGGTTGGTGGAGTGACCCAGCTCATCCTAGACCATCAGGTTAGTAGCGATCAGACTTTTGGACATAATCAGTAGACCTGCCTCAAAGTCAATTTTTCCTCTATAATTGAGAAAAAAAAAACACTGTTGTACATTTAAGCAAAAAATTTCAATTTGGACCTGGCCAGACACACAGGTGTTTAGATCTGTTACATGGATCTGAAAGACCTCTTTTGTTTGGTTTTGTTATGATAGCGCAGTTAATTGAAATGAACCTGTTGGATCATGTGTTTCCTCTCAGGAGAAGCTTAGTTCTGCTAGATCCAACATCATGGGAAGGAGGAATCCAGCAACTCCTCCTTTGGTAACTCCAGCTCCGGCCTGGCAATCTGTTGTACCCCCAAGAGCCACACATTCCAAGGCAGTAAGTCCTATTTAAACCATCAGTTCAAATTGTACTTAAAGCAGAAATGTAGATATATAAAAAAAAAAAAAAAAAAAAAGGGTTTGAAATCAGTATCACAGAGTATTTGTAAGACTTTTAAATGGAACAATAACCTGAATCTGAAACATAACCTTGAATTGATCAGTCCAGTGAAAAATCATTTTATTTAAAGACAAAGTGAACAGACATCTTCACAAAAACAAAACATTTCGTTGTAAAACGCACAAGTCCACCTTACTAATACGAAATTATATTTAAATAGCTGTAAGGGAAAAACAATGGATGAGAAGGAGACAATCAGGTTAAATGAAAAATAAATTAATTTGTGAAAACCACGAGTCAATATAATTAAAAGCAGGTTCAATGGTGTTAAGCTTTGAGCTTGATTTAGGAGCAAAGTTTGTTTTTATTGTAAAATGGTAGCAGCTGATGTGCTAACAGGCTAATGTAGCAGTTTCAGTGTTTACCAGAATTAGGCTTTTAGTTTAATATGTTAGTACTTGTGTAGAGTGACCTGATGATGGGACTAGAAGAAAAAACTGAACTCAACATTTGATTCTGAGGGAAACATGAATATATGCACCACTCAGCAACATTGTCTTGCATTGAGCCATGCTGCTAGCATGACTAAAAACTAAATGTGATTGTGTGTTCATTGCAGCTAAACATGGAGGATCCCTGCATCATCTGCCATGATGATATGAGTCCAGATGACATCTGTGTACTTGAGTGCAGACATAGTTTTCACAAAGAGGTAAGCAAGAGTTCTGTTGTGGTAAGTCGGTATAACTGATTCTTCCTCCTGTAAATCTTAAAGAAAAATGCAGGCGGTGGTCACTAGGGCTTCATGATTTCTTGGTCTGTAGAAACAGGTGGTTTTTAAATTTCATAGTAATACAGCCATTCTTAAACTGACAAGTTAATGATGTGTGGCAGCAGAAATTCCAGCTTGACAATGAATTCGGAGAAACACCGACTGTCCTGCTGTCGTTAATTTTCAATACTTGTGTTCAGTGCATCAGGTCATGGTTCAAGGAGCAGAGCACCTGTCCCACATGCAGAGATCATGCCTTACTCCCTGAAGATTTCCCTGTGCTGCCTGGCAGGAGACGCCAAGCCCCGTAGTGTCTCAGCCCCGACCCTTCAGTACCTGAATGTCTACTTTTTATAATTTGTTTTTTCCCCCCCATTTATTTCCTTAATTAAAATGTATAAATTTGAGTTATTAAAATGTGAAGGGAGACTACACTTTAAATAAACCTGTCTTGTTATTAAGCTTAGCTCTGTCTTTTACTGTCCACATTTCACAGATTCATGGCAGCATTTACAAACAACCTGAAAATTGTGGAACACTATTTTAAGAGAATGTTTGTTTATACCGTGCAATTATAACAATTTGGGTCACATTTTTCTGAAGGTTATTTTCAAAATCACATTGCATTTCACCAGTAAAGTCATTCTAGATATGGATGCACATGTTTTTCTAGATTTAGAAACGGTTGCATTGTGCAGAAAATCTCTCAGATCTCCAAAAAAAAACATACAACATTCTGCACTGGAAATGTTAGATTTTTAAATAGCACAGACCTCTTGTAAACCTGGGTGCAGGTGTCACGTTCAGGTTCATAGTCTGCACAGCTTCAGGGGGAAGTTTTCTGTGATCAGATGGTCATCGTGAAGCACAACAACAATGTTGACTTCAAATTCTGAAGTACAGAAAAGATTGCATCAGAACAGTATTTTTTTCCCCTTTAAAATACCTTATTCTAGGCTTGATGGACTAAAATGTGTTTGATATGAAGCTACAAGGTAGTAAAAATAAATAAAATATCTGCACCACTGATTTTTACTAAAAAAAACGACAAAAAAAAAAACGACTAATTTCTTTGCCTGGGACCAGTAACAAATTAACTTTTACACAAACTGCATATTTTTTTTAAAATCAAAAACAAGTTGTCTTTGGATTTGTTAATAATAATGTAGCTTATGAATTAAAAACAAACTGTCAATGTTTGGTTTTGGAAAAATATTTTTAAAATTCTCTTTCACTATTTTCTGGCATTAGCTGGAAAAACTTTCCTAGAGAAAATCAGTTGCAGCTCAATAGTATTTGAGTGCTACTTTAGCTCAGGGAAGTGTTACAGCCAAAACTTATTTGTACTGCATAGTAGAATTACCACATCATCTTATTATCATCTGATAATTAAAACCAACTGACCAACTTTAAAATTGGTGGTCTCCAGTGTGGGGCAGGTGAACAGCCTGGGGAAGACCATGTAGATGGGAATAGGGAGGCCGTGACAAACGTCACCTTCAGCTATCTGAATGTTCTGGATCTCTGTGGCATCTCGGGCATAGCCCTCAGCACAACCTGAACAAAGTTCATATTGAGAAGCCAGAAGCTCAACAGCTGTGCATGAAAATTGATGCAGTTACCTCAGCAAAAACTCACCACAGGTTTCTACCCGCACAAGCTGCAGTTCAATACTTTTGATGGGAACGTCTGAACTCTCCACCACCACCTCTCCAGTCAACGGCTGGCTGATCACACAGTTGGTTGCATCTAAATGGCCTCTGATTAGAAACTTTGGTAGCAAACTCCTCTAAAGACAGAAAGGAAGTTTGTCCTCTCAGTAAAACTTTAAGAAAAGCAAAGTGAAGAACACAAATGATGGTTTTCTCACCTCACGAATGTTCTGCAAGGTGTCTGGAGTGATGGTGAAGTTGACTGGAGTGGGGACGACTTTAGCTTTATGCGGCTGAAATGAACAAAAACAGATTCCAGATAGTTTAACATGATATCTGAGTTTAGAAAGAGCCGTCGTGAAACGCACTTATCTTCAGACATAAATCCAGACACATTTTTGTTCCCGACATGAGGGTGCGCGCAGTATAATTTTTAAAATTTACAAGATCCTTCCAAAATGTGAGAAAGAGCACATTCGGGATTCATGTGAGCCTTGAACAATTTTATGGTTAAGAAAAAAAAACATTTTATCAGCATAAATCGCAATAATATGAAATGTTGAGGGCAACACGTCTTATTAACAGTAACCCTGTAGCTCATCTAAATCAAATCTGGCCCACTCACCTGACAGTGCATAATGAACTCACAGGTCCTGCTCAAGTCTTTAGCCAGCAGGGAGCGTTTCATGTCACAACGGAGGGTGTACTGTAGAGGAACACACATCAAGGTTTACATGGGGGGGAAATCCGTCAAACCACGACCTAATTTAATAAAATACCTCTGTAGTAGTATGTTCAGCTTTTTTATAATTATGACGTTATAATGTCATTATGAAGCAGAAGGTCCAGGCTTATGACCCCCTTACTCACCTGAATGTTCACAAAGACACCATGGTAGGTCTCATACAGCACTTTGTTGCCTTTTGTGTGGAGAGGGAACTCAAACGGGATCTCAGTCTTGCCTCCGGGGATCTTTCCTGCCTTGGCCACTTCAATGTTACTGCTGATCAGCTGGATGGGCTGCAGCATGTAACATTAACTACAGTTATTGTAGGCATTTCAAATACTAATATAATAATGTGAGGATGGATGAATTGTGGACTGGACTTTATAAATCTAAGGAAAAATACTGTATCAAAGCTGGTGCATGCCACTGTAGTAAAGGCCGTTTAAAGATATTCCAGAGAAAAAAAATAAAAAACATATGCCGTGTTGTCTGGACACATAGTTACCCAAGCAGGTTTGTACTCGCTGATAAACAAATGCAGCTTTTTTTGAAAATATGATAAAAATGATACATTGTTTTTATGATTTTTCTGTGTCTCTTTAGTTTTGGGTTCTTATTGTTGGAATAAAAACATTAAAACTAATAAGTTAATCCAAACAATACTAGCCTGAGAAAGTGTGACTGAATACTCACAGACATACTTACTTCTCAGACATAATATAAATGGGAAATATGCTCTTTATTATTTCATTTTCTGTGCAACTGGGCAATAGCTGTGTCCTTGCTCTTTATTAAGTATTCAAACAGTGAAATAATTTTCATCCTCTTTTCATCCTAATTTTCACCTCTTAGTCAAAATTATTGAATGAACAATATAGGCACTACAACCATTATACTCAAAAATCATCTGTTGTAACATTGTAAAAGTAGAATTCAGGGCAGAGCTGCTGTGTTAGATGGCTTAGATTGTGTAGGTGTAACTAATAAAGTGGCCAGTGAGCATATATCATTTATACTTGACCTTGACAGAGTTGTAGAAAGCTTCAAAGACGCCGACACTCTTGGAACTCAGCTGCAGGTTCACTAGTCCCTCCATGCTCAGAGTGATGCCGTGGTGCTGCAGCGGCTCCTTACACACCAGCATGATGACACCAGCCACCACTTCCTGCATACAACCAAACACTGTAAAGGGCTTCAATCAAAATTGCTCTAAAGATGAAACTCAATTTACATGTCCACTCGTACCCTTTAAACTCAAACTTACGTTTAATGCAGAAGCAACCCAAGTTTACAGTTAATTCTATGATAAGGAATCTCAGCTATATTATCACTACATAACTGAATAAATTATGAAAACCTATGACAAAATGAAAATAAATAAAAGGATTCCTGCACTGGTATCCTTATTTCCCTAATATAACATTTTAGTCTTCACAAGTCAGTAGCTCCATTCAGCCAACGTGTGTATACATACATTAGTCAGTAAAAAAAACTTTAATTAGTAAACTAGAAAAGGCAATTTCCAAGGAAATTACGTGGGAGAGCTGTTAAGTCGCCCGGTAGAGGCCGACCGCTCAGAAGCTGCTGAGAGCAGAGGCGTTTGCACGTTCAAAGCCGCAAACGCTGAAGAGAGATAAATACGAACAAAAAGAGAAAGAAAGAAGATGACAATAAAAGAAAAAATCCAAAATACCAAGAAAAGTTGAATTCAGAAAAGAAAAAAAGTAGAAAGTAACAATGGAGGAAGTAAATAGCTAAAAAGGTGATATTTAAAGTGTAAAGAAACAGAAAAAGAAGCAAAGTAAAAAGTTGCTATTGAAAGTGTAAAGAAAAAAGTAAGAAGTGAAAAAGCAACAACTTGATTAACAAAAGTTGAAAGAAGTAGTAAGAAACAAAGGAAAAGGTAAATATTCCCAAAGTTAAAAGAAACAAAGAAAGAAGCAAAGTAAAAAAGTTGCTATTAAAAGTGTAAAGGAAGAAGTGAAAAAGCAACAACTTGATTAACAAAAGTGGAAAGAAGTAGTAAGAAACAAAGGAAAAGGTAAATATTCCCAAAGTTAAAAGAAACAAAAAAAGAAGCAAAGTAAAAAAGTTGCTATTAAAGTGTAAAGAAAAAAGCTAGAAGTAACTACTTAGAAATGAAGGAACCATTTTAATGCTGAAAAACTGTTGAGAAAAAAAAGTTGAAAAGAGCTTTTAATTTGAAAGTGTGTTTCCTGTTTGTGTCTGTGTGGTAGTTTGTGTGTCCACTGTAGGGAGACTTCAAAACAAACTCATTTTAGCATTTAAATGCTAAATAATTAAAATAAGAATGATAAAAGGCTTTTATTTTGAAAGTGTGTTTCCTGTCTGTGAGGGTGTGTGTGTAGGGAAACTTCACCACAAAGTCATTTTAGCATTTAAATGCTAAAAAGTGGATAAAATATTATGAAAGGCTTTTATTTTGAAAGTGTTTTTCCTATCTGTGAGGGTGTGTGTGTAGGGAAACTTCACCACAAAGTCATTTTAGCATTTAAATGCTAAAAAGTGGATAAAGTATTATGAAAGGCTTTTATTTTGAAAGGGTATTTCCTGTCTGTGAGGGTGTGTGTCTGTGTGTGTCTCCACTGTGTCTGTTGAGGGAGAAAAACTCAGGTAAAGTGTGTGGACACAGCTCTGAGGCTGATTACATGACGTCATGCAGCTGTGTCCGTTACCATGACAATGACTGCTGCCCGCCTGCTGAGTCATGTGAGCCAAATGCAAAGGCAGGCTGGAAAAGTGCTGAGACTATGCCTCGCAAAATGCTCAAAATATGAAAAAGTATTAGTCCTATCGAAACAATTCAAAAACTGTGAGTGACAAAAGGCTTCAATGAACACACTGATGTACTTTATTTGAAGATACTCCATAAAATGAAGGCGTGGTGGCGATTTTAAAACAGCCCCCCGTTTGTGATTTGATTAGAATTTAAGAACCTCTGTTATAATGGGCTCCAATGGGAGTTTTGACGGCACTCTCTCTGCTTCTGGACACTTGGAGAAAGAACCGTCAGTCCTGTCACTATGAGAGTTACATTTACTGAAAGAAGACAAAAATACCTACATTCTGATGTATAGTTTGTTTATGTAAGATTAAAGTTGACTGAAGGAAAGAAGGAAAAGAAGGAAAAAAGTTGCTAAAAGTGGAAGCTGAAAAGTTAGAGTGCGTGTGATGTCACCCACTCTAGCTGCTCCAACATTCCGCAATACACACTAATGGAAAAGTTGAAAAAGCTCCAAAAGTTGCCTAAAACTAAAACTGCGATTATTCAAAAAGTATAAAAGATAGAAAGAAGCTGATCCACCCAGAAAAAGTTGAAAGGGACTAGACCCGTATAAAGTTTAAATGAAGTTTCTACTCCAAAGTATGAGGACACAAGAGGCAGATGAAAAGTGGCAAGTTGAAGGGAAATTTTAAGTGCCTTCCATTCATTTTCTATGGGAAAAAAAGTTCATAAAAAGTGAAATATAATAAAAAGTATAAAAGTTATTAATGAGAAAAGTAATAGCATAGATCTCCTAAAAGAGACCTACGTTTAGGAAGTGGAACGAAGTTTCTACGACAAACCGTCTAGGAGGAGATAGTGACCGAAAAACGGCGAAATAATAATAATAACTAGAAAAGGCAATTTCCAAGGAAATTACGTGGGAGAGCTGTTAAGTCGCCCGGTAGAGGCCGACCGCTCAGAAGCTGCTGAGAGCAGAGGCGTTTGCACGTTCAAAGCCGCAAACGCTGAAGAGAGATAAATACGAACAAAAAGAGAAAGAAAGAAGATGACAATAAAAGGAAAAAATCCAAAATCCCAAGAAAAGTTGAATTCAGAAAAGAAAAAAAAAGTAGAAAGTAACAATGGAGGAAGTAAATAAGTAAAAAGTTGATATTTAAAGTGTAAAGAAACAGAAAAAGAAGCAAAGTAAAAAGTTGCTATTGAAAGTGTAAAGAAAAAAGTAAGAAGTGAAAAAGCAACAACTTGATTAACAAAAGTTGAAAGAAGTAGTAAGAAACAAAGGAAAAGGTAAATATTCCCAAAGTTAAAAGAAACAAAGAAAGAAGCAAAGTAAAAAAGTTGCTATTAAAAGTGTAAAGGAAGAAGTGAAAAAGCAACAACTTGATTAACAAAAGTGGAAAGAAGTAGTAAGAAACAAAGGAAAAGGTAAATATTCCCAAAGTTAAAAGAAACAAAAAAAGAAGCAAAGTAAAAAAGTTGCTATTAAAGTGTAAAGAAAAAAGCTAGAAGTAACTACTTAGAAATGAAGGAACCATTTTAATGCTGAAAAACTGTTGAGAAAAAAAAGTTGAAAAGAGCTTTTAATTTGAAAGTGTGTTTCCTGTCTGTGTCTGTGTGGTAGTTTGTGTGTCCACTGTAGGGAGACTTCAAAACAAACTCATTTTAGCATTTAAATGCTAAATAATTAAAATAAGAATGATAAAAGGCTTTTATTTTGAAAGTGTGTTTCCTGTCTGTGAGGGTGTGTGTGTGTAGGGAAACTTCACCACAAAGTCATTTTAGCATTTAAATGCTAAAAAGTGGATAAAATATTATGAAAGGCTTTTATTTTGAAAGTGTGTTTCCTATCTGTGAGGGTGTGTGTGTAGGGAAACTTCACCACAAAGTCATTTTAGCATTTAAATGCTAAAAAGTGGATAAAATATTATGAAAGGCTTTTATTTTGAAAGGGTATTTCCTGTCTGTGAGGGTGTGTGTCTGTGTGTGTCTCCACTGTGTCTGTTGAGGGAGAAAAACTCAGGTAAAGTGTGTGGACACAGCTCTGAGGCTGATTACATGACGTCATGCAGCTGTGTCCGTTACCATGACAATGACTGCTGCCTGCCTGCTGAGTCATGTGAGCCAAATGCAAAGGCAGGCTGGAAAAGTACTGAGACTATGCCTCGCAAAATGCTCAAAATATGAAAAGTATTAGTCCTATCGAAACAATTCAAAAACTGTGAGTGACAAAAGGCTTCAATGAACACACTGATGTACTTTATTTGAATATACTCCATAAAATGAAGGCGTGGTGGCAATTTGAAAACAGCCCCCCGTTTGTGATTTGAGGAGAATTTAAGAACCTCTGTTATAATGGGCTCCAATGGGAGTTTCAGACGGCACTCTCTCCGCTTCTGGACTCTTGGAGAAAGAACCGTCAGTCCTGTCACTATGAGAGTTATATTTACTGAAAGAAGACAAAAATACCTACATTCTGATGTATAGTTTGTTTATGTAAGATTAAAGTTGATTGAAGGAAAGAAGGAAAAGAAGGAAAAAAGTTGCTAAAAGTGGAAGCTGAAAAGTTAGAGTGCGTGTGATGTCACCCACTCTAGCTGCTCCAACATTCCGCAATACACACTAATGGAAAAGTTGAAAAAGCTCCAAAAGTTGCCTAAAACTAAAACTGCGATTATTCAAAAAGTATAAAAGATACAAAGAAGCTGATCCACCCAGAAAAAGTTGAAAGGATCTAGACCCGTATAAAGTTTAAATGAAGTTTCTACTCCAAAGTATGATGACACAAGAGGCAGATGAAAAGTGGCAAGTTGAAGGGAAGTTTTAAGTGGCTTCCATTCATTTTCAATGGGAAAAAAAGTTGATAAAAAGTGAAATATAATAAAAAGTATAAAAGTTATTAATAAGAAAAGTAATAGCATAGATCTCCTAAAAGAGACCTACATTTAGGAAGTGGAACGAAGTTTCTACGACAAACCGTCTAGGAGGAGATAGTGACCGAAAAACGGCGAAATAATAATAATAATAAAGAAAAGGATCTCATAAGTGTGAGAGCTGTGCTTACAGCTCTCCCACTAATAAAGAAAAGGATCTCATAAGTGTGAGAGCTGTGCTTACAGCTCTCCCACTAATTAAACACCTGACAAAACATTTAGGGGAAAATAAGATGTTTTTTCTATAGCACCCTCACAGTGACATCTGCGTGGAAAAAAAAAAAAAATTCAACGTCTTAATGCATGGGAATGTCGTTCTATGCTGTCGAGGTATTATAATGTGTGGCTATGATTTTGCAATATGGAAATAAGAGATTTTTTGTTCTTTTTAAGATAGGATGCTTTCAATGCAATTAAATAATGTTTTATTCATTTATTTTTATTTTTATTTAGATTTTAGTGCTCTTTGTCTGAATACAACAGGACATCACACAGGGAAGAGTTTGAAGCAATTTGTTGAATAGTACCAATGTGTATTGACACTTTCTTCAAATAAGCCTCTATCACACTCCAGGGCACAACTCTGTCTCCTTATCATCACCACTGTCTTGAACATTGCGGCACCCTGACTAAACAAATGTATAGAGTAGCAGTAGAAAGTAGCTGCAATTATCATTCAGCAGAATCAATGTGTTTTCTTCAAATTGACAAGAATGGTGCACATTTTCCACACGTGGAGGTTGTTAATATCTAAATGTTCTGTCTGTGGCAGACTTAGGCTATTAATCTAAATTCTGTTCGCACATCAATCAAGCCGAGCTCAGAATGATAATCTACAATGTACAATGATATTGTCTTTGTTTTTATTCTGTCACGTCAATTGATTATTAGGTGAAAATTTTACTTTTGCAGCACAAATGCAATAATGAACAGTGAAAAGAGAGGAGGTAAAAACATGCTTTTAAGATTTTATAAATGTCATTAAAAAACACTAAGTTGGCTGATGAGTGAGATGCTGCTGTACTGAAAAGGCTCCTAGCTCCCGTTGAAAATTGCTGATCTAATTTCAGATCCATCAATGATCACATACAGGGGGACAAGCAGCACACGAAAACAGCCCGTTTTTTCAAAAACTATCAAAACATAATAGTCAATGCATCACAATGAAATTCCAATGAGGGTGAAAAATCTGGATTAGTGAGAATGATAACCTCTAATAAAATGCAAAAAGGAAAATTACAATGACTTCATACTGTCCTGCAGAATCAGAAGTTAAGTTGTGTAGCATTAAATGTGAACTGGAAGGTGAGCTGTGTTCAGATTCTTTCTAGAAACACAGTAATTCAGCACACATTATTGCTACCACTAAACCCTACTGCTGCACCTGTTGGTCAAATATGTTTTACTCTAAAGGTTCCAATAAAATTAATGTTTGTGCATTATTCCAAAACATCTTGGTCTGTGTCCTACTTGTAGCATCTTACTGGGAAGATTTATTCTAATCTAATCTGGAGGAAGAGTTGGAACTTGCCGTGATTTAGAGTTATCCATTAGCATTATTCATGTAAGGTCTACTTATAAAAACTTATTAAGAACTTTGATTTAATTATATGTTTTGCGAAAAGTGTCCTGAAGATGTGGATGTTCTCTTTTATGAATGAGCTTATTCCCATACATTTTGGAGCCATGTCACTGCATTTATTATTCAATGTACTGAGCCCGATTTTGCGCTAGCTTTCGAAAATGTGCTTTTCAGTTTTTACAAAATACTCTTTCGTGAAAGCAAATGAATACTTTATTATTAACATGGATCTATTATTAGCTAAATTCCATATGCAGACAGTCAGGTGTCCTATACAGCGGCCATCATTCTGTGAATATGTAATAGACTGCAAGCAGTGCATCAAAAATATTCAATACTCTGCACATCACAAAGCTTGTACAATTTTAAATGTTTGTACTTCGTATAATATTTTCAGATAACGTCTACAGAAAACACTGTCTGCACTCATTTGTTGTCTCAACTGTCTCAACCCTTGATTTTATTTGTCCCTAAAATTTGTTCCACAAAAAAGACCAAATGGCAGGAGAGCTAGATTTCCTTCCTTTACCGCTGTATGGATCTGGCCGTAAAGAGCACCAACACTTTCACTTGGCAGTATTTTCCTGTAGGTGATCCACAACCTGACGGGTCACAGGTGTTAGCTCTGCCCCGCGCGTCAGCTGCTGCTCTGCGCCGATCATGTGACAGAAGAACGCCTCCAATCTGTGGCTTGCTAACGTTATATTAACGTGTTTGCAAAGAGCACTGTGAAATCAACTATTTAGCAGACAGTTAAATTTAAAAACCTGGACCGAAAGGTTGCTAATTGTTAATGCTCGCTAACTAGCATACAAATAAAGCGAATTAGCTGCTGCTAGCATTAACTGTGCATAACGAAGCTAACGTTACTTACCCCGTCATGATAAACTTTGTTGGCTCTTTTCAGTCTTATATCCAACGTGACGCTCATGTCTGCCAATCACACATCCAACAAACATTTAAGGAACTGCTTCTGCTTCCAGTCTCTGTTTTATTCTTCAATACACCAAGTATATTAACTGTAGTTTTTGCATTTGCTAGCCTGACTATTCTTCCGCCACTTAAAACAGCATCACAAATTACGGGTCACAATCCTTCCAGAATAAAAGCGGGATTTAGTTTGGTCAAACTGGCTTCCGGTCCAAATTCTTCAAAATAAAATCAATATTTCTACAACTCTACACTAAGTGAAGCGCAGACACACAAACTACACAATACAGCATTAACTGAAGGCACCAAATAAAATAAAAACAAATTACATGTTCCCATCACAAGTTTCAGGTGAGTTTTCTGCCTCCAGCAAATATGACTAATTCGTTGATGAAAAAACTCTATATTCTCCACTATACATTGTGCATTTGTAACATTTTGAGATCAGAATATTCACTACACAATTTCTTTCTCAATGTTAATGCACCAGCAACGTTTCTTTATCTGTAGTTTGCTGTGTTGTGAGTTTATGTATTAACTGATGAACATGATATTTGTATTTTAAGATTTTAAGGGTATTTGGTAATGATACAACTCCCTGGTGATAACATCAGTTTACATCTATAAGATGATCTGATCGTTGGAAGTGCAGCTTTTAGATGTATTATCAAGTTAAGCTAATAGTTTTCAAAAGTTTCTGTGCAGATCAAAATGTTACCTCTCTGTTTCTGAAAGTAAAAGATCAGTTGTGCTTTGGTTTGAAAGGTTGTTTTAACCAGATACAATCACCAACAATCAGGTCAAGCTCCTCACTGTTGCCACAACAAGAGCTGGGAAGACAGAGAGACAGTAGATCTGTTGGCTGAACATGTTTTATCCATCAAAGGGCTCGGACCATCTTTCCACCATCTTTCCACTCACTACCTGTGCACTGATGGATCCTTTACTTTTACTCGTTTAATCATCCATTTTATGTATCAACATCACCAGTAGTCCTGCATTCGAGACATGACTCAAATAGGTCTGCGAGAAGAAACGTCAGCAAACTGCCCTTATTAAGCATCAAAGGTAAAAGTATCTTTATACAGACCGACTCCACACTCATTATTCATGCCTGGTACTGAGAGATGTGCAATTCATGTTACAAAGAAAAAACAACAGAATAAAGAAAAATTCACGTACAAAAAAGTGTTCATTTTATTAGCCTCTACCTTATACGCCACCATGTTACGTGTATCGCCAAGCTGGGTGTCCATGTCTATTCAAATTGAGCAAAACTAAACAAGCAAATCTGACATCTGAAGGCATAAAGTCATGAGTGTGTGCGAAATTCAGTAACAATGAAACATCAACATACATAACAGAGGTGAACTTATATGAGCTTCACTCTTAAAAACATTTTGCCTTAAAGAAATACTCTAAAAAATACTTTAAAAATTTGTAACCGACTACAATAATTGAACTTGCAAGGAATATAATTATGTAAAAAAATGCTGACACCAAGATTTTCTTTTGTTTGTTTTTTTACTAGAGCTGCCATGAAAGGGAATAACTGCTTCACTCTTTTATTAGAGTCAGATGAGCAGTTTCATATCAATGTCATCTTTTTACACAAATAACAAAGATGAATGTGTTACCTTTTTCTAACACAAAGACTGTACACAAGGAAAAATTACTAAACTATACAAAATACACTGCCCATCAATTCCAGTGTAAGCTGTAATTTCTATGATCAGCAAACCGAATACACAAAAGCTAGAAATGTCACAGATGTGCTGTTAAATTTTCCTGTTAAGCTACTCATATCCTATTTGTCCCATTTCTCAGCTTAAATGTTTTTGGACAGCGAAGAAAACACCATATATTTTGTTAATTAGTGAGCATTATGATAGTAGGTGGGATTTGTAGTGCTGGACAGGCTATTTGTCACCTAGCTGTCCCCATGTGTCCAGTCATTATGCTGTAACTGTAACTTTATATTTAGCAATCCTACATAGGAAGGGTTTTTTTCATCCAAGTCAATTTCCAAAAATGTCAAACTATTGCCTTACGTGCTGGACTATTGTCAATGTGATTGAACACTGTGAGCTAAATATATATTTTTTGAAAAGTCTGCTATAAAATGTGAGGTACAAAAACAGGATATTACAGTAGTCTGTATTCATTCTGTATATTATATTAGACAATAATATATAATTTATATAATATCAATAAGTCTCAACTTTGTATATGAAATGTTCATATAAGATGTGTTGGAATTTTCATGCCTATGAAAATAACACAATGCAATACAGTATTTCAGCAACAGTAGTAATGATATTTAGCCTCTATTCATTTTTATAGTCCTCCTCAAGTTTTTGCTTCTCTGTTGTGTTACTGAGGTGGGCTGCATCGTTTCTCACTTGAACATTATCAAAAAAGTTGAAATCTGCTACATAACGACCACCTGTGGTGCTGAACAGCACTGGTTTGAACTCATAGCCCCAGAGAATCTCCTGAGGAATATAAGACGTGCGGCTTTGACACGTGGCTGCCGTCGACTCCATTGTGGCATTGAGGGTGACCAGCAGCTCAAACTCTCGGGTGTGGAGGTTTTCTGCATTCAGTCCCGCCAATGGGCTGTGCTCATCCAGAGCATGATAGAAGGTGATTGGCAGGATGAGGAAAGGACACTCTCCGCTGGAGTCCATGTGGAAATCAACAGAGCTCTGGTGCACTTGAGTCTTCTCTCCTTCCTCGGTTATATTTGACTGGAGGAGCTTTCCTGTTAGCTGGCACTGGATCAGAAGGCTCTTCCTCATGTTGGCCACTCGCACCATCAGACACAGCTTGCCTTGGTGTTTGCAGATGACTGCCAACTGGCTGAATTTGATGGTCTCTGCTCGCTTCTTGGGCCGAGCCAGTTTAGCTAGAAAGGCACCAGTGACAAAGATTTCAGCCAGACCAGTGATGACGAGCTGAGCCACCAGAGTGAAGATAGCAAGAGGACATTCCTCTGTGATGTAACGAAAACCATAGCCAATGGTGGTCTGTGACTCCAGAGAGAAGAGGAAGGCCCCAGTCAGGCTCTTCACATTCATCAAGCAGGGCGTGTGGCTGGAGTTCCCACCAGCCTCAAAGTCTCCATTGCCTAAGCCAATGAAGTAAAAGATGACCCCAAAAATGAACCAGGTCATGATGAACGTAGAGGCAAACAGTGTGATTTTGTAGCGCCATTTCATGTCCACCACAGTGGTCCAGATGTCATGCAGGTATAGCCTGACCATGCCTTCAACATTGTCAATCCGCACATTGTTGTGGCCGTCCTTGGAGACAATCCTTCGCTGGACCTCTGTCTTCCTGTTGGCCATGTTGCTCTGGGTCAGTTAAAAGTGACAGTGTCCTCTGAGCTTTTAGTGAGTCATTGCCAATGGAACGACTGACAAAAGACCAAAAACATTCCATTGTTACGGAACTATATTATTCATGCATAAGTGCAATTCAAATCACAGAACTGAAGAAACATTATCTCTGCTCCCTAGTGGGATCTAACCATGCAGATTATTTTTGTTGTATTTGACTGGTTCTTCTCAAGGTGGATGAAATGTAATATGTGGTTTAATATGTGGTCAAGTTGGCAGTAGCAGTGTCATAGTTACTCTGGATAATTCACACTTTTTACCAACAATATATTCACTGCGGAAACAGTTGTGTGTTCGATGTGCTGCTTCCACACAGTCACCTGTCAGTCTCGGAATCAAGCAATCTTATTAAATTTTCCCACTGCTCTTCCCATCTCTTTTATCATTTTCTGGTGTTATTGTTTAGATAGATGTCATTTAATGACATCCTTATAAAATAACTATTGTTATTATATTAATAGAATCCCCTCCACATAAGGGGATTACTGTCTCATAAAATAAAATGTTATAATTTTCTTAAATTTCTACCATAAAGATGCATTTCAACTGCATTGATGTGACGTATAGGCCCAACTAACACCTACCTAACTATTTCACCTTTATGATCCATTAAGGAAACAAAAATTATGTTTTTGATGACCAAATTTCAATTGAACTATTCAAATGTTTCTGATCAAGAAATCGGTAAAGTAAAATACAAAATGGTGACATGGAAACACAAATCCATCTCCTTGCTCTGATAAAAAACAAAACAAAACTGAGACGAGCAAATAGAAATACACATAACTCCTAAACATTTTCAGTGCATTACTCTTTGAAAAAATATAGACTCTATCAATAACCAAAGATGTCCTAAAATGTCCTGAGATACTCTGCAACAAACAATACACAGGAACTCACGTTAAACATAAGAAGTCATTACAGCTGTTAGTTGAATTTAAAAAAATAGAGCAGTGTACGAAATCTCATTCCATAAGATGCAAATGCTCAAGGAAAACACCAATACTGAGTAAGAGTTTTGCTCTAAAAGGGTTAAAAATGTATAGCAGTGCATTGAAAACAAGGACATTAAATTAAATGTCTGCTGTCACAGGTTGCTGTCACGTCTCCTGGTTAATACAAGTTGAAAGTTAACCTTGTAGTAAACCATTGCAGGTGCATGAGAGCATTTATTTCAAAAAAAGGTCATGGGTTGTCTCATAAATGTGAGATGTATGTATTATATGTATTATACTCACATTCTTTTGTTCAGCGTTGTTGTGTTGCCGTCACTTGTCACACACAGTCTGAAAGTTGAAGCTGTTCAGTGTTCAGTTCAGTGTCTTCTTTCCCCTATTGTACTGACTTGTGAGGGCTGAACTTTGGCACAGTGATAATCAGGGTAAGACAGAGATGAGAGACAAAGCCAAGCTGCAAACTCTGATCTAAATGTGGGTTGGCTTTTATTCTGCCACCTCCCCTACCTATCCACAGGTGAGAACAGCAAACCTGAAAGCTTATGGTTTACTTTTCTCCTTTTATGTTTGCTGTGGCTTTACACACGCACCCAGATTTACTGCTTCCAGTGTCTAATAATTCCCTGTAATGCATTAGAAATTCTTGGGAACCTCTTGATATCAATACAAATAATGGTTGTGCTAAGTTCTGGTCTGATGTTATAACCACAAACTAGAATAAAATAAAATAAAATGTGAGTGTGTGCTCCCAGCTGAAATGCTGAAGTTGAAACAATTTCAGTATCTTAACAGGGTGAATATAAGTAGCTTTTGCAATATCTGTGTGAATGACGTTCATGTTGACCTTGTTTTAATGCTGGCTTTTCTAATAACTCACAAGCTTTGTTGTAACATTTAATGCCAGACTGTTCAATCGTGAAAGCTGCAGTGTGTGAGATATGCTCACTGTAAACTGCTTTTACCAGAACTTCGTGTTCGGAGAAGAAGCAGACTACAGTATGAATTTGTCCATACTGCATTTAGGTGTAACTGGGGATAAAGCAATGGTTAATCATATTGTTTTCTCACATGTAAAGTCTCTTTCCTGGTCCTAGAATAAAATGGTAAATGTTAAATAGTCTGTGCTTATATAGTGCTTACTGAGCACTTTACAATGCTGCTGATCAGAAACAGTTTGTCTTTAATCATCAATACCAGTGATATTGAAATGCAGGAGTCTTGTTACAGCAACAGAAGAAATATATTTAAAAGCTTATTAGATTCCTAAGACAGTATCTTATACAACTCTGGAAAGTTATCACAGATACAGTTTTTTAATCTTTTGTCAAAAATATCATGATGTAGAAATATAGCCTTTAGTAGTTAATCTACCCAGAATGTGTGTACTCAGATTTCTTTTTTCAACTTATCTTTTTGTTGTTCAACTCCGCCATCTTTAAGAGGGTCGCATTGCTTCATGTAGTAGTCAGCATTATGATCGGAACTCTGCCTTGGGCTACATGCAAAACTACACCCATAACCAGAAACAATGGACAGACATCATTGGTAAACTGTTTCGTTGTATTGTATTAATACACAGATGCAAAGATACTATCAAAACTCAGGACAAATGTAAGATGTAGGATGACAAGAGAAACATTGTAAATACATTCACTGGCTTTATGTACTTCCATTAATTCAACATGGTTTACACTTTTAAAGACTCTTTTAATTATAACTATAATGCAACACGTGTTATTTTTCCCTCCAAAGTGTATCATAATTGAGGAAATTTACTACCCAAGTTTAGCTAATCATGAGAATCCGGCTACATAACACTAAGTTTACATTTGGTCTGAACAATAGTCTGTTGTTAATCCCTAAAGACAAGAACAGCTGCCACCATCACTAATGTAAGTTTCTCTCCACATTATAGTTTTGTCCAGGTCCTTGCATGGAGGCCGCATCCACAAAAATAACAAAATAGCAGTTTAGGTTTTGTGAGCAGTAAAGTGAAGCTGCAGTTTAGGAAAGGTTGATGCACAAGGGGAAACAGAATGAAGTGTACGTGATGAAAGAAGCCTGATAAGTGGTAGTTCTGAAAAGGGCAATGCAAGATAAAATGTGAGGGGTCATTTGAAATGTAAGCAGCAACAGGCGCTAAAGTGTCGATTGAGGTGAAAGTATTATGTGAAGAGTTTGAAAAGTCAGAAGAGCTGAAAGCAATTTCACTGAGACTGTAAAATACAAAACTCATTTGAACTGAGAATGGTAGAAGCAGTTCAAAGTGATTGGCACTAAGAAGACTGTAGTACTGACTTAAATGAATATGTCAGTTCCAAGTACAGAAGTCACACAATCAACACACAACTATTAAAATACTTGGTCTCTAACTTTAAGACCTTGAAACACGCTCCTGAGTTTTGTTATTAACCATATTATTATTACCATTAGTACATTCTTGAGGGTTGAGTTCGTGTGTGTGTGTGTGTGTGTGTGTCTGTGTGTGTCACTAAAGCCCCTTTTCCCTGCAGGAGCTTCCCATAACCTGAACTTGAAGGACAAAGGTGTTCAGTTTTCTGTCATGTTGGTCACTGTTTACTTGAGGACATGACTGAGATGACCAGTATTTTACATAGTGATATCTCTGTTTTCAGCATTAAAGCTTTTAACCTGTGAGGTTTAGCTAAATGGAGGGAAATATGGATAGAAGGCCCTGCTAAATGCTTAATACAGAATAAACGATTACAGTAAAATCAATGAAACCACCTTGGTATCTGGGAGGGTGAAATTAAGGTATATCAAAAATTTAGTGCAAGTGCAAGTTGGATTTGTTCATGAAGTGTTTTTTTTTTTATTGGACTGTCTCAAAATATAGGAAACAAAGAAATAATGAAAGAAGCCTACAGCTTGTGTGCAAATGTTTTCAAAGTACATACGTCATTGTTAATTGTAATCTCAAATGCTTCTTAGCCACTGAAAATGGATGTACTGATTATGTGGGTCTAAAGTTATGCCATAGAAGGTGTTTTATAATTAATTACAACATTTCAATTCAAGCTGCATAAAGCATAAATTATGAACTGCACTGAATTAAAAAAAAAACAAGAAAAAAAAAAGAAATAGAATATGTGTAGTCTAAAAGACAAAGGCTCATATCCATCTTATTGTCTGGAAATGCAGGGTTTACTTCAGTCTTGGCTTTAAAAATTAGGAATCCTTCACAATTGTTATTATTGTCTGGAAATGCAGGGTTTAGCTTCAGTCTTGGCTTTAAAAATTAGGAATCCTTCACAATTGTTATTATTGTCTGGAAATGCAGGGTTTAGCTTCAGTCTTGGCTTTAAAAATTAGCTGCTGTCTCCAGGAGAAAATGAAGCAAACCAGCCCCATCTAGTGAACAACATGTTTAATGCAGTGCATGATGCTTTTAAATCTTAAAACTTTATTAGACCCATATTAACTTTGAGTGCGGATGAAAGTGTTCCCTTCCTTATCTAATACCTCTGATATGTTGTACCATGAAAGACAGTAATAGAAAAGTTATTTTTATTCACAAAAAAAAATATTCCAAACCAGTGGGCGGTGCTTTGGATATCCTTATTTAGGTAGCAAGGAGTACTCAGTGTTTCAGTAGGATCTGTGTTTGCTGTGTTACTTTTCAGACACTGCACATGAAGCGGAATAAACTTTAGTTCTGCTGACGGGTATTTCTCAGATTTGTTCTTTGTAAAACATGAGAAGGGCATGTGCCAAATGGTTGTTCCATGACACATAATACAACATTCTAGGACTTATGACTTAATGTCAAATGATCATAATAAAGAAAGTCATTGTTGAATCATTGTCATCATTGCCCTATGGTGCCTGGTAATTCTTTAGAATTAAGCTCTAAAAAGGTCAAAATTAACAGGACTAAATCTGTGGGGACAGTGAATTGCACGAGGTGTAAACAAATAAGTCTGGGTCCTTGAAGGTATGATTGCTGATATAAGGTTCACTGTGGTGCAGAATTAGCACTGGTGGCCCTCAGGATGCCTCGTAGCACCTTGTAGTTGTTGAGGGGTTGGTTTTCTTTGGGGGGGTAACAGGGGCCCCGATCTGTTGCATATGAATAAGGGAATCGCAGGACCCAAAGACCGTCAGGTGGCAACATTATATCTGTCTTTTCTGGATGGAAAATTGGACAGGGAGGAGGACCAGGCTGTATCTGAAAACACACAAACACAATATTGTGAGACTTCATGCCTAATTTCTAATAGAAGTACTTTCATTCATGCATTTCCATCCACAGCTGCACAAATTATTTAACCCCCATTGACAATTTGGTATTTGGAGAAATTTCACCGAAAGATCAACAAACAAGAACAATTTAAATAGCTCAAGCTAATATTAAAAGTTGTTCCTAATAAGTAAACACAACCGCATTTTGTAATGACTACTGTGGTTCAAATATAACTTTCAGTCTATGGATCCATTATCCATAAATTTTACTATAGACCTGGCCAAACACACCTGGAACCATTAATTTACCTGCGGGTTGAGGGTAATCTCCAGCGGAGCATCAGGCACCACAATAAAAAGGCGAGTTAGCTGGGCAAAGTGAGGCTTCAGGCCACGGCCCTGAGAAGGAGAAGGTATGTAAAGCGGCATGTCTGTGTTTAACACCCTGGTGGCGGGGTCTTTGGCGCCTCCTGGCCCCATCACCTTCACTATTTTATCAGGCCCAGAGCTAATGAAGCGCCTTCCCCTACTGTCTTCATACTCAAATCCCACAAAGACTCGAGTCATATCATCTCTTCTGCGACTTCTACCAAGCCCTCCGGTGCTCCCTCTCTTTCCCACAGTCTTATTGGGGGCTGGCCATGAAGACGTGCCTCCATTCAGAGGCTCCGTCAATCCCGTATTGTCCTCTGACCGAGAGCGAATCACCAAATCCCACGGCAAGAGGAAGGAAGAGCCAGGTAGGAAACCTGGTTGTTCCAGACCAGTGTGGCAGTTGTATAACTTTGCTGGGCCCAGTTTGACCAGTGACCAGCTGGAGAACTTGGGAAGCAGGCCTTTGGGGCAACCAGAGTGCATCATACCAGGGAGGTACTCCACAGTGGAGGGCTGTCGATCTACGAGGCTTGGCCTCTTTTGTTGGACTTGAGTTTCAGCTCCTTCTCCATCCCCATAGGGTCCCAGGCTGTCTGTGGACTGACCAAGACTGAGAGCCAGACTGAGACTTGTGTCCCCCGGTGTGTGGCTCTGGGCTGTGCTCGGTTCCTTAAGCTTCTCTGCATCAGCAGACCCTGAGGCCTCAGATGGCAGGCGTGGAGCTTGGTTGCAGGCTGGGGCTGGGTCTGGAGTGCTGGGCTGGAACACGGGAAACTCAATCCTCTCCAGCTTTGCACAGCATTTCTCTTCTATCATCTATTCAACAAGAGAAGAAAATATAGAAAATAGATGTAACAAAGTGGTGGGAAAACCAATATTTGATGTAGAATTGGGCAATGTGACTATCAGGAGGTAAAGAAGTCGCCCATCAATCCCAGGGTTGGTTATTCGATCCCCACCTCTTCCCGTCTATAGTGTCAGGGGAGCACATCGCAAGCGTGTGAATGCAAGCAGTAGAGAAAATCCACAGAATAATGTGCGAGTGAAACGAGTGACAGGTGATCTCCATTAAGTGTAGCAGCAGTAAGCATATCACAGCAGTAAGGGCTTGGCAACAACACAATAAACATGATATGTATTTATGTGAGCCAAGCAGCTGTTGTGTGGTCCTCAGACGGAGACTGACCTGGTAGAAGTCATAATTAGCAGCTTGGATGTCAAACGGATCCTCACGTGGAGCCTGTTTCCTGCCACAGTTACAGGAGCTGGTCGAGCGCCCTCTGCTGTTGTGGTTCAGAATGGGTGGGTTACAATCCATGTCTGGCTTCTCTCCTATAGAATCACACATCAACATTAACACAAATAAATACTGTATTTGTAGTTGTTCAGCTTCTCTGCAGTGTTACACTTTTAGTTACCAGTCAAAATATATTTTTGTCCTGTTGATAATTAATGAATCTTTGTGTATGTATCTGAAGCTGACTGAAATGTCACTTAATACACAGAGATTCCTTTTTGCAGAATATTTCTGTATCATACACCTTGTATTTTCCATTCACTGTGTTTCTCTCCTGATCAGCCGAGATGTAGTGTAGGTAAAGATAAGAGTGTTCACCTGGCTGAGGCAGCAGGTGGAACTTGTGAACACAGTGTTGGTCTGTCAGGCTTCTTTCTTCACACAGCTGGTGGCCGTTGCTCCAGAATTTGTAGCAGTCCTCATGAAGCTGCATTGCATAGCGCTGGAAAGCCACGCCACGAGCATGCTGGCTGTACACCCGCAGAGCCTGCGCCAGCTGATTTTTGTGCACTGTAGTGGTGTAGTTATGGGGAAGGTTGGACTGGTAGGCGCTGTGTGCTAGTGGGAGAGCTTTCTGACACCTGTTCTCAGAGAACTTTGTGTCTGCATCAAGAAAGCCCTCCAAGACTTTCAGCTGGCTTTGGACTTTTGTGGATAAATCAGCTAGTTCTTCATCTGTGTTGCAAATTAAAACTTGGTACAGTCTAGAGGCGACCTGGATCCATTTGGAATAAGTTGGCAGCTCAAAATGTGAAGGCTGTGGGTTGCGGCCAACGCTGTCATCAAAGCCTTTCTTGGTCAACACCAACTCTACATGCTGCCAGAGGAATTCTTTCAAGCTGCAGTCCACCAACTGACCACTCATAGGCATGCTGAGAGAGTCTCCACTGCAGCTGGACTGCCGAGCAGAACGCCGCATCTGCTGATAACGCCTCGGTCCTGACACTACTGGGGTGGAGTCTTGGTCGCCTAAGATGCAGTTGGAACGTAACTGACCAAGCAAGGTACCCACAGGGTCCTCGTCTGCTGCTGGTATCACATACACAAATGCTTGGTTGGCAGGCACTGTGAACAAGCAGTTGCTACTTTGGTTGGTCAGGACCCTACTTTTACGGAAGATACGGTAAATTTGGTCTTCCAGGGCATGCTGCAACCTTCTCCTGGGAGAGTGCTTTTTGGGCTTGTCAGGGTTTCCTCCAGACTCTGGTCCATTTGCAGAAACCTTTAAAATAACAACAGGTGTCATTTAATGCCATGGGAAAATCTTGAATATGTATAGTTCAAAAGACTATCAACAAAAGGCCAGGTTGTGGTCAGGGCTCTCAATCAAAAGAATAGTCTCGACAGTAGTCTCCCACGTAAGTCGAGTTGAACCACATCATAAATCATACACTGTACGCTAATATTCTATTCCATATTTAATATTTCTTTCTCCTCAATAGTTATTTCTAGCTCTGTGTATTATTTTGTTGACATTTATATGTTCCATTTTTAATTAATAGCGGTTATTTGTAATTCAAATTAACATTAAGTCTTGGTTGTTTTGCAACTATTTGTGGTAGTTTTCGGTCATTTTGTCATTATGTCTTTTTCGTTTCCTTAGGATTATGCATCTCTGTAGTCATGCTAAATCTCTTCATTGTAGCTTTGTGATCATTTTCTCCTGTAACTGGTTTCGAGTCTGCCCGTTTGTTTCATTTGGCAAAAACTGTCTGTAAGATGCCCCTTTGCCCGTTGCTTGGTTAAAAGTTTTATACGTATAAAAGAGTTGCAATGTGTGCAATTGCAACTGTGCAATGATGCTCGTAATTATTTTAAAAGGACTTAATTAAAAACAAGACCTTCAGAGTGCCGTTCATCTGGAAGACGAAGAGCAGACGTGGGGGGCATGGGCGACAGTTCACCTTCCACTCCTTAGACACCGGGCATTCCTTGATGGCAGCTCGGATCAGAGGCAGGACTTTCTGTCGCAGGGCGTCCAGGGCTCTGAAGAGCCGGTCGTAGGTAACATCAAAAGTTTGGTTAGGGTGGACGAGCAAGAGGACGTGGCACACGGAGAACATATATAGCAGATGGAGGCAGTGCTTCCTGTCCAGTCCTTTCCAGAACTCGTGAGCGTCGGAGTGGCCGGTGCTGCAAGTCAGAGACTGACAGGCCCGCAGCAGCTGCCGGCTATCGCAGAAGGAGGACAGCAGCAGGTACAGGACTCGGTTCTCTTGGTTGTAAAAAGCTTGGATGTGGCTGTCCGCTGTGCCGCCGTCCTCCGCTCCGTCGAACAGCGAGAAGATGTGTTTGTCCGCGAGAGTGTTGATTAAAGACTCCTTCAGCAGTCCCGGCTTCATGTTGCTTTTACCGAAAATACCAACAACACATAAACCATCATCCCGGTAAGCAACATCTTCCAGGAGGTCTGACTGAAGCAGAGCCTCCATGCTCACAGGCAAAGCCATTTTTGCTTCCGCCAAAGTCAAGGGACGAAAAACAATGATGCACCTATTTCCGGGTTTTTGAACTAAAATGTCCGAGTAGATACAACATACTGTTTACAGTTCCCGTTTTGTTAACGTCATACTTTTTCATTTCAATCATCAGAGGTAGATTTAATTGAGTAAAATTAGCTATTTCACATTGTGAAAATCCATTACGTGATATATATAATTGCTTAGAGTTGTGGCATCAAAGGTTGATATTAATGCTATGATATTCTCTCACACCAACTACAAAGATATTTAAAAACTGTTGATGGCTAGAGAAGGAGAAAGAGAGTTTAAGCGGGATGGCATTGACGGAGGGTGTAGTACCAGAATGCATCATTTAATTAAGTAGCTGGAGTTTAGCAATTTGATTTTGTATTTTTGAAATTGTATTTAATTGCATATTATTTATTTAATGTTGCATAAATCTACCAGGAGACTGCAGAAACTACAGAAATGTACCATTTTTAAAAGTTTTTTTTTATTGTGCTGTTTTTTTCCGAAGTGCCAAAATTAATGTTATTTTAAAAATCTAAAAACACTCAACAGTCCTTTGAATATCCACACTTATATGTATAGAATTTTGCTGTTCTCACAGTGTTATTACGTAACTACTCCAAACAGTTGGTCTGTATGAAGAAACCAAATTGATAATGCTGTTGTGAAATTCTGGAAGAACACGTTATGTGTCCATCCAGATATAGTTTTTAGGAAATCACAGGTGTAAAGGGTTGTTATTTAGTTGCAGTCCTGCAATCCTACTTTTATTTAATGAGGAATATATTATAATTGAAGTTTTATATTCGATTTTCTGTAGGATACTATAAAATAATCCTATTGTTTTACAGAACTAAAATAAAACTTGTAAAGAAGGCAAACCTAGTACTGTAGCCTAATCTTATAAAAATTCCCATTGTTAAAAATTGACCCATGATTTATATAATATATATTTTTTATCAATTGTAATTAATTGTATTTCATCATACAACAACCTTAGAAAAACAATGTTTGCATGACTGCAAGTGCTGTTCAATGATTCTCAGTCACAGAAGCTTTTGACAGCACCTGTTCACATTAAGTTTAGGTTTTAAAAAGGTTGTTCTGTCAATAGATAGTATTTTCAATATAAATTGCAACTTTTAAAACACAAACTATTAAAATATTTACCTTTGTGTCATAAAAATTAACTACACAATATACAGTAACATAAAAAGTCTCTAATTAGAAGCTGAGCCTATTTTGTAAACCACCTATTACATATAGTAGTGTTAATTCCCAAGACTTGGAGGTAGGTAGAGTACTGATCAGTTAAGGTGTAGTAGAGGTTGGTTATGCATCAAATCTCATCATCGACTGGATGAGAATTGGGTGGAGGCGACGTTTTGATCGAGGTGAGGAGAAACCTTTCTGTGGGGAAACAGACTTCACTTGCTCCACAATCTAACATTAACCTTTCCACAGAGGTCTCATACGTCAGAGGACAGGAGACAGCGCAACGTGCGCGCTCGTGACATCGTTACTTTGACGTCACCACCCGCTGATCATCTGAAATCCCTGATAACGCGGTGCGCGCTCGCGCTCAGCTCTGAATGGGGGCTCAGTCCAGCTTCTGACAGCTCATCCGCTTGTGTTACCGTAGGCTAGTCCGGTCCGCTGTTTTCAGACACACCTGTAGTGAACGAGCCTGCTTCTCCGGTAGTACACATTAATTCGGGTAGTCTGCTCGTGCGCTGAAAGCAAAACTATCTTGGTTAGTGTACTGACTTTCTTCTTCTTAGACCGGCAAGTTAGTGTACTGACGGGCGGAGCTGTCTCTGTCTGTCCAGGAATGAGAAATGATGGCCAGCTCTGCAGCAGAGGAGAAAACCTTCCGACGGTTCTTGGAGCTCTTTCTTCGGGAGATGAAATTGCCTCTGCAGGAGAGCGACCCGCTGCCGATGCGCCCCTTGACGGACCTGCTGTCAGTGGACGAGGTGGAGGGGGAATGCCTCGACCTGTGTCTCCAACACCTCTACAAATAGTTAAGTGTCCACTTTCTGTCTTGACATGTGCTTATTTCCGTGTGTGTCACAGTGTAACAGTCAACAGTCACAGGTTTTGGCTTTCAATGCGTTGTGGAGAGCTAAGGTGAACGGGCTGCGACCCTCGCTGGTTCCACAACAGATAGCACTGACAGCCCGTGGGCTGCTTGTCAGGATGCCGTCAACCTGCTTCATGCCATTGCTGGGTGTGTCCAGGACAGTGTCTTTAAGTGAAACGTTATGAGGAATTGAAGTAAAAGCAGAAGTTAAAAGCTGACACGCATCGGCGCTGCCTCGACGAGCTTTATTATCTATGCATAGGCTGTTGTGCATTGGCATTTCGTGCCACACATTTACGCCAGCGGTGACAGAGCTGGAGGTCTACAAAAGGTGAACCCCTGGTTTTGCGTAACAAAACGACGTCATCATTGTGTAGGAGGAGGACGCCATCGAGATCACTGCTGAGCGTATCTTTACGCAGGCTAAAAATAACCTCAGCAGTTACGTTATTAGCCACAGTCGTTAGTCTGATCTTTACGCTCTAAAATCCAAGATGCGGATGAACTGGTACAGACTGAAATTCGATGTCTTGGAAATATTTGTAGTTCGGTAAAATACTCAAACCTTCCAATGACAGCCGTGTTTCTCGGTTTTATTCTTCTAAAAAGGCTGCAAATGAAAGTAGAACATTGTATTGAATATATTTCATCATATATATATATATATATATATATATATATATATATATATATATATATATATATATATATATATATATATATATATATATATATATATATAATGAATGTGACTGCTACATTTGTGAACAGTGTCTCTCAGTTAGGAGATCTGTAGTAAAATGTTAAAGGAACGTGTATATATATATATATATATATATATATATATATCCAGGTGGGTGTAGCTTTATATATGAACACAATTTATTTTCCTGAAATATGATGCTCAAAGTAATGCACACATACACTTTATTTCACAGCCTCTTAAAGACATGGACAAACTTTGCAGAAAGACTGTAACTGATATTACCTCTGCCCTCAGTTCGGCTGCCTGGCCTGGTTTTGAATCCTAAATAGATGCAGAAACTGTGCTGAGAAGAAAAGAGTGGGAGCACTGATCTAGGGCAATAACTGGCAAGGGGACTGCTGCATGAATGTATGTCTGTAAATGACTTTGCACACACACCCTATAGCGTCTATAAGTCTCAGAAGGTCAGTCTGCCCTCCAGCAGTGAAAGTGAGCACACTGGAGGATGGAGATAGCAAAATTTTTAAACACCTGATGCCTTCAGGTGTTAGAATAAAAATTGAATGGATGAAATGGGAAACAGGATGACGTTGGATGTGACTGCCACATTTGTGAACAGTGTGTCTGAGTTATTAGAGCTGTAGTAAAATGTTAAAGGAACACGTTCACAAAGACACAAAGATAACCCTAAATCGTGTGTGCTGCATGGCCTTAACATTCAAAATGTTCAAAAACACGCATTCCAACATCTCAAAAAATGAACACCTTGTTTATTGGTTTCATGCTAGCAAAAATGTAAATGTTTGGTTTTAGGAGGAGTCACTATTGTTGCTGCTGTTTCCTGATGAACACTGTCAGCCCAGTCCAGAGACTCTAGTGTAGTGCGGAGTTACCAGATACAGTCTCTGTACAAGCTGAATGACAGCAAACCTGGCACCTCATAGCCACTAACCTGTTTTAGCTCCAAAGCAGGAAGAGCCAGGTTAGTCATTTCTCCATTACCTTCAATCTTAATTACTGTGGATAAGTTCTACATGGTTATTATCTTAAGCTGAACTCACCATGTCCTGACTCCAACTTTAATAAAGCACAGACATGGGGCTAAATTACATTTTCATCTCAATCATACTCTAACGCTTGTCTGAGCTGCCTGCAGAGAGAGTGTGAGCATCATTATCATCACCTACAGTTTTTCACTATGAACCCCTCAAGGACAGCAGAAAGTGGAACCCCTATCCAGGAGTCAGAAGTACCTACTGTTCAGCAATACGATGATGTGTACTGAGATAACATTTGCTATACCATTTTTATTAGACACATTTTATTAGAGTAACATTTACATTTGACATTTACATTTAGTCATTTAGCAGACTCCTTCATCCAAAGCGACTTACAAGTGAGGTACAGGGAAAGCAAAAATCTACGTCAAGGAGAGAACAGCAAAGTGAAGTCCGATCAGAAAAGGGTTTACATTTCATGAGATGCAAGTTTTTTTTCAGCAGTTTTTTGAATATTTGGTGTGCTGAGCATGCAGAGTTTGGTAGCTTGTTCCACCATCATGGGATCACTGCTAGGTATTTTATTCACAAAATTAACCAGCTTAATTGTGTTTTCTGAAAATTCTGTTATGCTATAATGCTATAAAATGAACTACCCATCCATGACAGATTTTTATAATCAAAGTAGCTCCATCATCCAAGTGCCAATCAGTTCTATTAGTGAATTCACATGTTACCATGATAAATACATTTTTCATACTCTAAACACATTTTGTTGAAAACATGTAAATACATTTACTTAAGTTCTATGCAGGACCTTTGGGTTAAAATGAAGAATATTAGTGTGCTAGTAAGACATCTCAGTGTTTCTCTCACCATTGGAAAATACAAAAAGTTCCTAAAAAGGTTTTTAACAGCTCTCCTTCTGACAACTAAACGCCTTCTGATGTTGAATAATGCTAAAACATGGCACAAACAATCATGATGGCTGGGTGCTGTCATTTGTTAGTTTACAGCTTTCTAAAGCACACGAGACCAGTCATGTTCGTGTGTGATTCCTAATGTTAGTGTGGCTGCTGCTCCTGTCCCGGTTTGGCTGAAAGCTCAAGTTGTCACAATCATTCAAATGGAGCCCATTCAATCTGGCTTTGTAAAGCAGCCATTAGCCAAACTAACAAAAATAACTGCACCTCACCGCCAAAGCTTGCCTTGTAAAATATCTCTCTGTCTCTCTCTTCTCGCCGGGTTGGTGTGTTATACATTTGGCTTGATGGAGCTGATGAATCACTTGTTGGCACCTCTACATGGACCAGTTTGTCTTGGGAGACCCAACAAAAGAACTAGTGCTTCCAGCTGCTAACACATTTTTATTGCTTTGTGCAGACCGCTGACAGCATTTTTTAGCTGGTACTTTGTTATGAGATGCTAGAGGTCCAAGGTTTACCAAACTCATGGTGAAGAATCATCTCCTGAAGAACATGAATATTCCAGACTGTAATTTCATGAAATGGCCAAAAACATACTGTATGTTTATGTGCATGGAACAAAGCTGTGTAGTATTTCTGACAGACAGTTTGAGTCAGAAGTAGTGGGTAGAACATGTACACAGGATGAATAGATGGGTCAACAAAGCCATTCACATAGATCACGGTTTTCTATTACACTAATCAGTGTTGGTTCTTTAGCCAAGATTGCTTTGAGCCTTAAACAAACCCGTCATCAAATATGCAACTGAGATATGTAACCAAAATGATTAAAGTAATTACTTTAACCCAAACCATGTTTCCTCAATCGTATACACAATTTGAATGACTTATTGTGCCTGTATTTACTACTTTGATTATAGCAATATATAAAATAATAATATGAAAACAAGGTGACGGTCTGAAAAGGTACACGTAGTGATAAACCTACAGAACACCTGCAGTTTTCATTGTTTCATTCATTGTTTAGCTGTCTAGCCTGCACTTCTCCTGCCCTCATAGCATAGGGTCTTTACACAGCGGGACGCTGTTTTAATTGAAAAACTCTACAATCTCAGAGCTCCAGCACCAAACACTGAACAGAAAGAGGAACAGAGTGGCAGCTAAGGAGCTAGAATTTGTTATTGCAGGTTTACCCATGAAGATACTGCAAACCACATGTCCTTAAATCTAACTATGTGATTTTGTGCCTTAGCCTAAACAAAACTACTAAAGCAATATAGTATCAATATATTGTAATGTCATCTTGTCAATATCTCATCAGAAAATGCTTAAATTGCATGTATTTTGGAGGCCATGTTCTAGAGGGCCTGAACCAATCAAACAGTTTGTCATTTATTTTAAAGGACTTATTTGACATTTTGACAGTATATTTTATGTCCACCTGACCAGTCGATCGGGATGTTGCGCCCTGGTCTCTAAGATTGACAGAACAAACAACTCGAGTGAAAGAAGCTGCAGAATTTTATTCCATCACATTACCAGCTGATCTCCCATATTTCTGTGTGCTTTTAAGTGTTTTACTATGTAATATGAGTCGCTGCAGTATTTCGCAAGAGTCAAACCTGCAGACTCCTTCTCTGGTACAGGAGTAAAGGGAAACAAAGATCATGTATCAACTCTCATTCAGAGCTGAGACACTATCTCGGTTATTCTTGCATTAACATTGCCTGCTGTACAGTACACAGTGAAAATGTACAATGTGACAAGAACTTGATGTGTGTGTTTGTTTGACATTTCTTTGCATCATATATACCAGTTGTCATGGTAACATCCAGGCGTCATTGAAATAAGAAAAATGGCTTTTTGTAGTCAGGCTGAATACAGCAGCAGCAGGCATGTTTCAGTCTTTATATATGGCAGGTAGACAACACCAGAGCCACTGCAAGATAACCTGCAAACTTAATTCTCAGTGATTCATGGGTAATTTAGTTGCAGTTTTTGAAGCAGAGCTATAGTATATGCATTTGTGTGGTGGCCAGCATCCTACATGGCTGTCTACTGTAGCTGTGCTGTGAGTGTAATGATAGTTGGAGGCAACAGCTCTGGTGATTCATCCCAACGTGTCATTAGTTTGTCTCTGGGTTGAACAGCTAATAATAGACTTCTGCAAGTAGAGAGATCCCCTCTGTGTGTGAGTGTGTGTTAATAGGGGGTGGGTGAAGCACTTGGTGTGCTAGAACGAGTCTGGGGGTGTGGACTGTGTGTGTGTGTGTGTGTGTGTTTGTATGCCAATTAGGTTTTAATCCATTTTCCTCCAGGCAGCTGGGAGTCACATCTGAAAAGAAGAGGATGCAGTCTACTTACCCTATGCACTGTGATTTAGTGTACTGTGTGTGTGTGTGGAGGGTTCACTCCAAAGTACTCCATTTAAATGTATGTTGCTGTAGGAATAAAACTAGCTGAGATATTAAAGTATGGCACATTTAGATTGTAGATGTCTGTAACCATATCAGGTATGTACAGCAAGAAAGATATTGCCAAGGGGGGTCCTGTCAAAGTGGTTGTGTGTTGAAGACACAGCTATTTAATCCTAGTTAAATTAAATAAAGTCTCCAAAGCTTAAAATTTCAACAGGATTTGCAAAATATGCATTTGCAAAAGCTAATGCCAGTTATATTTTCTGCTGCACCAGCAACAAACATTAAGGAAACAATGGAAAGTAAAAGTCAAAAGCATTTTGTCATTAAAAGCAAGAAGTTATTATAATTATAATAATAACAACCACAACAAAAACAATTATTAATATTATCTTGCTTTTTTGCTTTCTGAGAAGTGTACTGACAGGTGAGCCACCACCTTACATATACCTTGCTATCTTGGTATTGCATGTGATGATATAAAGAATTTAACAAATAATAAACTGCATTGCTGCATTGTTACCGTCTCTACACAGCATTTCCACATCTGCTCTTTGAGTGTTGTACGCAAGCACTTTGGCAATGAATAACTTCCACATTCACACACACCCTATATCTGTTGAAGGGAGACGACTCTTGATTGTTACTATTCCAAACATTTGCCTGCTAAAAGGCCCAGGAGCCAGTTGGAAATAATTAGCCAAAGGCCTTGTATGTTTTCATTAATTTCTTATTGTAATAAGTTTTTAGCAGTGATAACATAACACAATTATTTGGATACTATTAGAGGTTAAGGACAGAACTTAGATTACTTTTTATAAATTCCCTCTGTGGAGTTTGTAGTTTATAACCTGTCATTGTATTATACCATACTCCTGTGTGTGTGTATTGGCAGGTGTAAATGCAAGTGTTACTATGTTCAAATACATTTTTAAAGGACAGTATTATGGACGCAAATAATTTGGCCGCCAAGCAGTATCCTTGTGCTGCTGGTGCCGAGTGGGGCACTAATAGTGAATTCACATCATATTGTTTCATTTGTAATTAATAGCAGAACTCAATTTGAACTCGTAATTAAGAGAACCCCCCAACTTCCCCAAGTATCTGTTTTTTGTACGAGTGGATCTAGGTTTGTTTGGGTTTTTTTTTGTTTATTTCACGTACGTACAGGATGTGGCCAATGCGATTCACATCCTGGTTTCACGCTATTATTTTCTAAATCATTAGCAACAGTAATGTGCCAAGAAGGGCATGCATTCAACAATAGGAGATGCATTCAGCCCCTGTGTGAGTCAAAGATGGGTTTGGGTGAGAAACACTGCGAAAGATTATTCAACAACAACTAAATCATCTTGGTGGCATATAGAGTTACGATGATTTGCAGATCAGCCTAGGACGTTTATGGATCGTGGCATTCCTCAGTCTGTTGATTTGAATTCAAATGTAATGTACAATACATCTCATGCACAATTTTAAAATTGCAGAGTATAAAAGCACTTCAACAGTAGTGTGATATCACTGTCTGTACTGATTGCTGATGACTTGAAGAGGGGGAGTGAAATGACCCTCCACACACACACATGCACACATATGCACACATGCTGAGAGCTGATAGATCGTAATTGAGGGGAGAGCCTTTCTAGACCTCATTAAACAGAAATGTCTCCCACAGCTGTAAAGAACTAGGGGGCACATCCGGCTTCCTCCAGAACACATGATGTACTCGAGTATGTACACACACACACACACACACAATAACACACACAGACACCATTAGAAGAGTAGGCGGTGTTAGAAGAGCTCCTTGTGATGGGTGTATTAAAGAATAAACCACAGTGTACAACTGCAGCATCATCAGTGACTGTGGTGTTGTATTGATAGAGCTGCTGTGGATATGCATTTACCATCTTATATTACAATTATCCACGTTCTTTTTTTTGGCCCCCATGTTTTTCCTTCCCTATTTTAGAAGATGATCCCAATGTGTTTCCGCAGACTGTTTTTTAAATATAAATGATGTCTCCTTTTTATTAAGAAGCACGGACACACATGTTGTGTCGCAGCTTGGCATGTAGAAACTGAACTGATCATATGCAGAGTCACTATCGCCAGTGACTGAAGCAGTAGGATTTAGCAGTGGAGCTTATTCGTGACTAAGCTAACAGTGTGTGCATTCACATAGTAGTGGACTGGTAAAAAAAAAAAATCGTCTCTAAGTAGGAAATAAAGTGAATGTATTGCATAGTTAGTGACACCAAATTTTGTCAACAAATGAAACAGTGAATGGAATTAGCAAAACTATATTTTAATTTCCACTTCTAGTAATTAGACTGAGTTAGTGTTCAACCTAAGGCTGGGAACATTTGTTATTTTTTACCAAAAATATACTTTTCCCTTTTTTTTTAAGATTTAACAGAAAACAAAATCACCTTGATGTTTGACTCCCAAATGCTCCTAAATAATTTTTCTACTGCCCACTTACACTGTTTAAATCAACATTAAGATCGTGTCTTCTGGTCTTGTTCAAGGACAGGCTTGCTTTGTTTGGAACAAGCAAACCTCTCAAGGGCTTTATTAATGAGGACTTCCCTCAGGCCATCCAGCAGAAGTAGGATGCTGCACAGGAGAAAGGAAATACTGCAAATACAGACGTGTATAGCATCATTAACGTCCACCTGCCCACATACTCACATATCATTCCCACTCTCTAGGGGCTATTTCCACATGTAAATGGTACTTCTTAAATCTAGTGAGCTTTTCAGCTTTAGTAAAAGAGACCAATCCGTACAGAATAAAGACAGTTTAATTAATGAGCAATAAATACATCTCAGGAAGTAAAATAGTATAAGATCTGATCACAAATGAAAATGTTCTCTACAAGCTAACGCGGATTAATAATAAATGTGTACTAATTGATAAATGCGTACTAATTAATGAAAAATAACTAAATAGGCATAAAAGATCATGTTTGTCCTTCTACCCAATAATCACAGCCACTAACAACGTCTGTGTTTTAGCCAGCTTTTAAGTCCTTCAGTAATTAAGGTCAAATCTCAGCAGGCAGCTTTTGTTTAAACTGCATTGTGTTTCTTTGATGTGTTTGATTTCTGTGGAGTAAAGTAAAAAGAGGGAATACACATACAGGCCTCTGGCTTTATGAGTAATAGGCTGGGGACTGCGTTGTCTCCTATGAACAATCCTTTGTAATTTGGAGAAGTCCAACATGCCTCAGTTACAGAGAAACATGTTTTATCACTCAAATCCCTCTGGAATTATAATCGTGTCCAATGTCCCATTTGTGCACCACTTGAAACTGTCATTATTTATAATTCTGTTGTGATCACAGATGGTCTAATGTAGGAGAACACTGTAGTAATGCAGAAGACTAATTCACAAAGAGATCGTTAAAGGTGTGTGGGGTGACTTTTGTAAAGTGTTGAAGAAAACAGTTCCAGCAGATAAATGATCAAATTGTGAGTAAAGCTCAAATGATACTTTATATGATCTAAGTTTTATGTCACAGGTCTCAAACAGATCCAATTCGGACGTGTGACAGACTTGCCTGAAATTGATGTGTATAAAAACTCATGAAATGGAGACCTGATCCAAGGACAACCCATAAACCCAGTCAACCTGAAAAGAACTAAAGATAATTTAATGAGATCCAAATGATGGTCAACCCAGCAAGACACTAAGGTAGAAGTAACAATTCCAGTTGCACTATACATTTATTTGATATATATATATTTATTTGAAATTATGAAATAATGCTCCACAAACAAATATAAAGTAGTTTGACTACACAGATGTCCACACGCACTTTTATCTGTGTGGTGTTGATAAGTGTGCCAGTTATCTGTCAAGAAAATCTACTTGGCAACACCAAATGAAGCATAAAAGGAAATGTGCAGCACCCACAATCAGCCCTGTTTTGACATCTGCTTTAAATGAGAAGAGTGATACCACTGTCACATCGGCCCATTAACCAGCAAGTTTAGCTAAACAGAGAAACGACCAGCCAATCTACTTAAATTTCTAGGTTAGTGCAAAACATTCCATAATTTTTTTTTCTCATCAAAATTAAATTTAAGCACATTCACTTAGTGCAAATTTTTATCAACGGAAGTAACAAATATGGTCAAGGGGGTGTAAAAGGGAAGTTTATGCTGGCCGTGAGTCTCCACCCCAAACCAAACACGATTTTTAAAATGTCCATCTTTTGCTTTAAAGGTTGGAAAAGCTCTGCATATTTCGTGGTCATGATTGATGTTGTTGACCATTTTCCCTCAGTCAGAAATGTCAAAAATGTGTGCAGGTTATAAAACAAGGTTTGTCATTATTTTTTATTTGCAAAGAAATGGTGGAAATCTGATGAAGCAATGGTGAGAACTAGGACTGTAGTTTTTTCTTAAATGTTTTTAAAATCTTTTTTGTTTTTTGATTCAATAGCTTTATCAGAGAGTCAACTGTGGTACCATAGATATGAGGGGAGAGACAAATGGAGAATCACAAAGGTCCCTGGTATTGTGTGACATAGTGGTTTGTAGTAGCTTTGCTTTTAATAAAAAAGGTCCATTAGTCTTCAACCACCAGCCTCAGCCTCAAGCAGTCTCTTGAGCACATCTGACAATATGTTACTCTTTCTGCTTTAATTAGAACATCAAAGGTCAGACCCTCAGCGGACACTTCAGTAGCAAGGTGCTCTTATGTGATGTGAGGAATGTACTCTGTCTTACTACAGCACTGGATGCAAATAAATTTGCAGTCCATGTGTTTTTTTTTATCATTAGTGAGTAAATGTTAGATGATTTTTCCACTTTACAGCAGACAAATCAGACCATCCACTGAAGTCCCACATGTAATGTCTCAGAATGAAGTGACCTCCTTTTGAGATGAACTAGTTTTCAGACTAAGAATGCAGCTCTCATCACATTCAATATATATATATTCAATATATATAAAAGACAACATACCCCCCCCCCCCACACACACACACACACACACACACACTCTGTGATAGCTGCCTTTCTCCATGAAGAATCACTGGGAGCAGACCGAGCTTTAAATTAAAGTAAACATACGCTCCAGCACTGAAAGTGTATTCGTACCATCTGTCTGTTCACTGGCGTTTCACTGTTTAATCAGAGCAACATAAAGGCAGGAGATTGGATCTCTCTGGAGATATGCATCCTCTGGGGCTTCTGGGAAGTAACTGTGTGGCTTTCTAGAGCACATGTGAAAATTGAAGCTGTTTCACAGCCTCTCTCTCTCTCTCTCTCTCTCTCTCTCTCTCACCGTCCGTTTCTCGTTAAAGGATTTTTCCGTGACTTTTCAGTTATTCTGTCTTAGAAAAACACAGTCCTGGTAATGCATACAAAACAAAGTCACACTGGAAGCACTGTGAGAGTGCAGATCTTCAGCATGTTTAACATCCATCTATCCCCATTGTGACTCGGGTTGTGTTCTCAGTCAGTCATCCATACAGTTTCCTTTCTTCTGTGCCTCCCAGCCCTGGTATGGTCTATCCCAGTCTTTGAAATTAGTTGCACGAGTAATCCCTTAATCAGAGTGTCTCGCCGGGATTACCACGGAGGGCAGTCTCAGTTACTGCTGACCACCACCACTTGCAGTTGTTGAGGACTGCAGTATTTGATTTCCACACAAGTTTTATACACATTAATGTTACCTTCCACTCTGCAACATTAGCATAATGAACCCTTTGATTGTGCCATGAAGGCATTTGAATAAAACTAGTAGTCCCTTGATAAACATATTTAATGTACTGTAACTGTCTCCAAGTTTATCATTAAGTAGATCATCAGAAAATTGATCACCAACAATTTTTGCAATCACATAATTTGAATAATTATTAAAGCAACATTCAGGCGTCCCAGCTTCCCAACATCTTAAAGACCAAACAAGCAACAAAAATAACAATAAAGACAGTCAAGTGTTCTTTTTCCATTATTTAGTTTGATTTTTGCGTTGTTATTATTCATTTCTGTGTTTTAATACATCTTTTTTGTCTGAAGAGATAAAAATTGGTATTGTCTACAGACATCTATGGTTTTGGACTGTATGTACAGTGAGGTGTTTCATCTTTCAAACTGTCCTATGACTGGGGAGTTAAAGCTGTCTGAGCATGCTCTCAGGAGACGGCAGAGAGCCAAACTTACACTCATGAGTATTTTAGAGTCTCCTGTTCAACAGAGCTGTGGGAGGAAAGCAAAGCACCCAAAGGGAAACCATGCAAATACTGAGAGAATATGCAAACTTCACACAGACACGACTGGGACTAAAAAGTACATGTGCCATTATGCTGCTTCAACGTAACGCACAATATTTCATTTAAAGGGACAATCCCCTTTTTTCACAACAGGTTCAGCCTGTGAAAATCAGTATAATATGCTGTGTAGCTCTGGATGAGCAGTATCAAGTCCTCATGACATCCTCGGTGCTGTCTTACAGTATAGGAAGTCATAATTTCATTTCTGCCATAAAATCAGCTTCTGGAACACAATAAAGGCTCTTATTCGACTTTTCTTTTTATGTTTATTGAAAATATATTGTTTTCTCGACAAATTAATTGTCAAATCAAAATCAACTGCACAGCTAGCTTACAAAAGGAAATTCCAACTTGTGATTTTAACTTGTGAATTAAACAACAATGAGTTTTTGAGCAGAGCAAACACACCGCATTTACTTACATCATTGTAACCTAACTTAGTTCGTTCCATATTTGTTCATATCTATATTTCTAAAGTCATTTTCAACTCTCTATTTTTGAGCTGTGCTGCATATAAAATTCTACAGTGCTCAGTCTGCAGACATGTCTAAATTGTGACCCTTTGAATCGCTCATAGGGTCACTACTTACATTATGAGGCAAGATATATGACATACTGTTTCATTCCAAGGCTGGATATTTAGTTGCAGTATTACTGATAATAAAAATGTCACTGGGGATTTAAATGCAGTGTTCTCTAGTGTATCTCTAGACCAGGGGTCTCCAACACATCCTTTGCGAGCTACCGGTAGCTTGCAACCACTTTCCCAGTAGTTCGCCAAAGGGTTAATGAATCCTACATACATTTGAAAACATGATTAGTCAGATTTGAGCGGTCATTCATGTATATACAATCAAATTCAAAAGTGTCCTGCCCCCTTCTGACACAAAATGATTAATTGACAGTTAGTTGACAATCAAACAGTGCTCTGCTGTCAAGCTTGATGAGCCAGCGGTGATCAGTCTTACCAAATTAGCGACTTTATCACTATATTTAAAGAATATTCAGACCACTCTAGTGACTCTTTTTCACCGACTTAAAAGCACTTATCGTTCTCACTCTTCTCAACGAGCAGCGTTTGCTGCTGTAGGCCCCTCCCACATCCCAAAGCACTCACGCAGCGCACAGCAGCCCCTCCCAGCTGCAGTCAGAGCAGGAGATGTTGACCCCTCCTCTGCATTCAGACTTCAAATGAAATGGGTTGTGCATGCACAAAGCTGCCGCTGGTGCCCATACCAGTAAGAGAATACAATAGAAAGAAATACATACAGACACACTACATGCAAAATGTGAAAAATATTTTTTGTAATGTATTAGTTCAAAATGTGAGTTGTGGACTCCAACATTTTGTAAAGGTTGAGGAAAACAGCTTATCACTTTCTTTAGGTTGAAATAAGCTATCAAAATAAATGTCACCAGACATGAGTAGCTCTCAGCCAATTTTAATTTGTAAAAGTAGCTCTCAGGGGAAACAAGGTTGGAGACCCCTGTTCTAGACTCTCTGCACCTAACAAGTAGGCTACTGTAACCTAAGCATGGAGACTGTTTGTCCTTACTCTCTCATAGGAGCATTTGCTAGGGTTAAATACAGGTTGAGGGTTAAAATAATATTTTGATACGGTTAGGGGACCTTTGTCATCACAGTTAATATAATAAACACACAGTTAAGGTTATTAAATGGTCATGTTTCCTGTTTTAACAATCAGTTTGAAACAGGAAACAAACTGCAGTTTCTCTTTTTACTGCACTGCCAATCCACTAACTGTAGTTCTGGGCTACTAAGCTTTTTGTTTATTTGCAATTTCTACTTTTATATTGGATCTTTGTAGCAAACTCAATTAGAATTGCAGCCGGTAGTCTATTAATCGATTACTCTTTACATAATTAATGTGCAGTTATTTTGATAACTGGTTAAGGCTTCTTGTTCTTAACATATTAGTAAAATCAATACTGTATCTAAAGGGTTTGGGACTGGGGGTCAAACATTATCTTGTGTTTCAGGAAACTGTGATGATAATTTTTTCAGTTTTCCTCTATTTCTAAACCAAACAACAAACTATTTAATCAAGAAAAAAATGTAAACATTCATGGATAATTTCATTGTAGTAAGTTGTTACATGTTCTGTGTACAGAGATTTATAGTATCACCGCATATCTCACGATGTTGTGTTTGATGTTGTACGATATTTTGCCATTATAGCAATTATTTTAAGATAGTACTTAATTTGTCAAGAATCAAAGTGTTGTACCAACAGGCTCCAGTTAATATACAAAAGAAAAAGGCTGTGGTTAATATGGTTACAGTCAAAAGGAATATCGCAAATAGTGGTATGCAGTCCCAAAAAGTACTTAACCATCACCAGCTACAACAGCATTTCATGGTCAGTTCATAGTTCATAACTCTGTAATACTGGACTGTAAAGAACAGAGGATCACTAGTCTTTCCAGCAGTGGCTCACATTGATGTCTCTAAAACAGGCTCCTTAATTAATTTCAGCTCTGGAGAGGCCCCATTTTTGGAAGTGCAGTGACCTTCAAAAGTGTGCAGTGTCCTCTTTTCTCCCTTGCAGCATTATGGACACTTTTGCAGAAGCTCTTCTGGTCTGCTGTGGCTCCAGTGTGTCCAGCTTTCTTGTTCACACAATGTAAACATTTTCGTGGTCCATGAACTGAATGCAGAGAAGCTCACATCTTAGCCCATACTGTAGTCCAGAAAGTCAAAAATGAAAAATGTCAAAATTTTAAAGCTGGTAAAAAGAACAGAGATGGGCAAGTGGAACCTGTGGGTCACATGACTATAAGGCAGTCAATTTCTCACACCATTTCTAATACAAATCCCAAGGTACATTTCTGCAAGAAAAATCTAACCAGCTCTTACTTATGCTGCTAACAGAAGGTAAGAATGAAACACCGTAGTAAAAACCAAAAACACCACCTGCACTCTAAATTTAGCTAATTTAGCATGAATTATTGCACCACCTTTGACTGGCCTGTTCTCCATGACAACCGTGTTCAAGGGTCAATTGTATTATTGTAAATTGCTGGTTATATAGCGCTTTTATCCAATGCTCTTTACAGGAGCTTTGGATAAAATGTCACTTCTCATTCTCATATTCATATACACACTCACTGAAGGTGGTGGCTGCCATGCAAGGTGTTCAGGTCACCCACTGGGAGCAACTTGAGGTGTCTTGCCCAAGGACACTTTGACACATAGCCAGGAGGGACCAGGAATTGAACCACTTACTCTGTGGTCCATGGACGACTGCCTTACTAACTGAGCTATAGTCACACCTTATTGTAATGAGACCTGTGGACAGAACATTATTTTTTTTTAATAATAAAAGCTGTAATAATAAAAGGATGCCTTCGCGGATTTTAAACTTGTAGTATTTTTGTAGTACATGTACATAAATACCATTAAACTTCCCATCGAATTCCCTATTTTAAAATATTTGTCTACTTCTAGCCAAAAAATGCCTCCAGAAGACATCGCTTGGAGGAACATTTGGTTCACATTATGTTGTTGTGTTGTTTGTGATCACTGTGAACCTGCTCCCCCAGATGACATTGTCTTAATTCCTAATGATGAAAAACTCCTCCGTGTAATGTCATCTGGAAGGGTTATTCAGCTAGAACCTGAGAAATATTTTAAAATGGGGAAGTCATAGGGAAGTTTAAAAGCATTAATGTGAGCAAGTTGAAAATTGGTGAAGTTGCCCTTTAAACCTGTTAGCTATAATATACATAAACATATTTAATAATTTAAAACCCCCTGTTCATTACCTGTCCAGGAGCAGAAAGCAGACAGCCGGCCACCAAAGAGGTTCTTTCTAAGTCTCATGGAGTTTGTCCATTTTTGAAGATACATCCTGCTGCTTCCAGTCTTTGTGATAAACTAAGCTAACTACCTCCAGGCTCTGAGTACTGTACTACATTTAACAAATTGAAGTTAGAAATCAAATTAAGAGTTGAGAATTCAAGCAGCCGTTAATATATCTGCATTTTGTTTTAGCATAATTGAATAGGCAGCCTATACTGCAGAGATAGTAAATCAGTTGTTTGTGGGAAACTGGTTCAATTAAAAGGTGCTTCCATAGATAGTTCAGGTCAGGACATGATGTGGCTCCCCTAGGCTCGCACCGATCCACCAGTAATCCAGCTGGTAGATTACATAATACTGCCTTAAGGCTTTGTGCAGAGACGCACAGGCCCTGCTCAAAACCCTCACAGGGAATTACTAACTTCCCCACTCTGTGTGGAGGCTGGGCAGAGGCCAGAGGCTTATCTGCAAAATTACTGCAATTAGCTAAAACAGATACATGCTTTACTTCTCTGTTTTCTCATAGTTGTGTGTCATATTTAAGTCTCCAGTTACTGTCGTCTGGTGTTGAAAGAATAAACACTCTACACCTACACAACAGTCCCATATGTAGTGTAAGCTGTTTTAGGAGTTTTGTGGCTGTTGATGTTTTTCTAATTTTATGACCGTCAGACGTTCCTCTCTGCAGTCAACACTGTGCACTTCAACACAAGTGGAACACACAGCACTGCAAATGCATACAGCAGCACTCAGTGACGTCTGGAGTCACACTCGCTCCATCATTTCCACACACTTTGAAGAACACATTCTTACATCAGCAGAGCTTAGAAAATATCCAGAGGTCTACTTAAGGTAGAATTGCTGAGAGGGCAAAAGACTGCACAGGTTTTGTTGACATCTGCTAGAATTTTACACTGCTGTGCTGTTCAGATTTTACAGTTTACTATAGATGGCTCAGTCAGTGAGGCAACACATCTGTGCAGAACTATTTTTATTCCACACTCACGCACTAAAAGTCATTATGGCTCATTATGGTTATGGCTTAATTCGTTTTCAGCTACAGTGTTGTAGTGTTAAAAAACATTTAATTTTCTTGCCATAAGCAGTTACAGCTCCACTGAGCACTGATTCTCAAGTTGAGCACATCGGGAGGTGTCATTATTAAAGTCTCAAGTCTCATCATAATTAGACACTAACGCTAAGACAAGACACTACAAGACATTAACTACAAGTATTACAAGGGAAAGCTAACTAAACCTAGCAAACACAATAAATAAGGTGATTAAATAAAAGAAATAAATTCAAAATAAATATAAAAAAATTCAGCTTTTATCTCTCCATCGATCTATAATATATTCATCCACAGGCTGGACTGAAGATTGCATTAGGTCTCATGGCACATTTTATATTTTTGAATACAGTTTAAGCGTGGGAAATGATGTGTGCATCGTTGATAGATGCAGTTTCATTGCTCTGCTGCTATAAATACTGGAGCACCGAATGTTTATTAATCCACAGCTGAAAATACACAGCTGATAATAGTCTCCAACAAATGCTGCATTTACTCTGAAACACATTTGCAAACAATTACATTGACCAGCTGTTGAAAAATTATGTAGCATTTTGTAAAAATGCCAAAAAAAACCAAACAAACAAACAAACAAAAAAAAAACACGACTGTTGTCGAAGATTTACATTCCTAGTAGGAACCAATGCATTTAGGGCTGAGAGCCACAGGATTAGAGATGGACTAACACATTCTTAGTTTTGGTTTATGGGATTTGCTGACAATAACAATAACACCAGTGTTTTTTTTTTTCAAACAGTAACAGTGATTGCTGTTGAATTACTGTAAAATCACAGCAGGTGCACGTCAACTGTAGTGATGGACAGATACCTAACCCTAACCCAAACAGACACAAATTGAAAACCAAGGGATGCTAACTGTCCCTCAAAGAGAACATCACCAAAAATATGCAAAATTATATATATATATACACACACACACACACACACACACACACACACACACACACACACACACACACACATATGCATATGCATGCTCCTCATGGATACTATTGCTTTATTTCAGGACATTACAGGCCACAGATTTTCTTTTTTAAATTTTGAGCATGAAAAACCCGGACTTGAAATACAACAATAGGTTTTGTGTAGTCATAAAATATGTAATAAACGCTTGCTTTTTGATTTCCAGCAGTTTAGATGCAGCATCAGTTGATTTCTGCCTCTCAGCATTAGATGCCAGAAAGCCCAGCAACAGACTAAAGCACCACATGGTGCGTGTGGACTGAGGAGACAAATTAATTCATCAAAGTCATTTGAAAGCCATCTTAAGGGAGACGCTACAGTAATTCACCATGATTTAAGGGCTACTGGCATTCTGTGTATTATGTAATCCTGTTATACCCTCTGGAGAATACTGTGTTCACATAACAGTAGTCTACGTTTTCTTCTGACCACATTTTAGAAAATTGGATAAAAATACTGAATGTGAGTCTGGGAACAGCCAAAGGATTTTCGCTGCTTTTAAAGTCTGTGCTTTCTTCCAGGTTAAATATGAGGAATCCCTGGTGCAAGGAGAACATATCATGAGAGTGGTTCTACTCTGTCACTTCTACTTGGCACACAAAGGTTCAATATTTAAAGTAATAAAGTGGGAACTTGTTCTGTGGATTTGGCAACAGGACGACTGACACCGACTGTCAGTCTTGTTTCTCTGTTGCTATGGAAACAACCTTGTTGCTCGACTCCAGGGCTAACACTGTAGAATAGAGCAAGCTTGTAGAAAGCAATGGTAAAACAGAAAAGAAAAAAAACATGGCTGCATGCATGAGTCATCTACTAACACATATACTCAGAGCTCTCCAGTTTTATCACGACAAGCAGCCTGTCAAAGCTCCCTGCACGACTGTAGTTAAACACAGCCGCAGCAGAGACCGCATGAAAGAACAAAAGCAGCACCGGTCTGTTGCAGAGACCAGGCTGTAATCACCTCAACAGTCAAGGTTGTAGCCAGGGAAAGGCTTTCACCGAGGTCCACCAACAGGCATAGGGGTCAGGTTGTAACAATTCAAATGAAAATATTACATATGGAGCTGTAAGAAATTTCCTGTCCTATTTACAAAAGTAAACTAAACGCTAGGGAATAGAACAAGAGTTAGACTTTTCATTATAATGCAGTTCAGTGCTCCACTGATTAGGACCTCAACAATGATTACATAGTACAATGAATAATAAGATAATTTCCAAATCCCACCCATATGCACTGCTGGTGCACCACATGTTTCCGTGCATAAATAAACTCCACAACCCTTATTTCTAGTGTCTATAATAGATCTTTAAACATGCTGGTTTCCGCCTGAACAGGGCCTGATATCCAGATGAAAAAACAGAAAATCTCGGAGTTGCTTCAAATATTATTTTCTGGCGGTGTTTGCTTCTCATACCATCAGTTTAGGATAAATTAAATCTATTCAGGATGCCCCTGTGCCAATGTGAACACTGTATTCTTCTCATTATTCAACAAAATAATGTTCTGTAACATAAGCAAAAACTCCAGCCATGCAAAGAAAAAAGAAATCCAAGTTGCAAAAGCTTTCATTTCTTTAATCTGTAGAATTTGCCAAAAATAAGCCAATTTTTCCTTTTTTAAAAAGAGGTCAACAGCCATGTGCAGCATAAAGGAGATCAAATAACAAGAGAATCCTTTCCAGCCAAAATAATCCAAATCAGTGACCTTGTAATAAATACATTTTGTTGGGAATGAGTGAGAAGCTTATAATCTAAATTTTGTGGTTTTCTATTGTAGTTGTGTGTGTGTGGGTGTCAGTGTTTCTTCACCATATGTGTTAATTTCACATTGAAACACTTCAGTAAATGCCATAGAACACACTGTAAATTACACCAGCATTTACACATAGGCTTAGTCCTGTATGGAAACAGTATCTCTTTTGCTTCAGTATGAATACATTACCTACATTTCAAGTCTAACCAGCTGAACCAGTTCTGGTCTATCAAGCCAGTGCTGTTGGTGCAGTGTGATGGAGCTAACTCAGATTAAACTCTCCCTTAATCCTCCTCCGCTCCACATGACCTCACTGTGATGCACAAGCCACAAGAAGCCAGCATTGGTGCACTGTGAGTTCTCCTGTGTGACCTGCAGCCAATCAGAGCTCCTCAGCTCAGCATCCACCCCCAACAGGCAGCCAGCGGTGGCTCAGCACAGGAGAGAGAGGGCAAAATGTAGTGGGTTTCTATGAATGGAAACATGGAGGGGAGGACACTGGTGATGAGCAAACCCAAATGCTGACAGATCTTCCCCAGCCCTCATCTCTTGACCCTTTATCTTCACTCTCTCTCTGTCCTTATTTCTTCTTTTATCTGCTGTTCACTCTGAGGTGTTCCTTTCGTTCGTTTTACAGCATGTACACCAAAAATAATGGCTACTAACTTTGCAATTGACATTATGTTTTTAAAAACAAATACTAAAACAGTAGATTATAAATGGCTAAATACAAATTTGGAAAAGATTAAAAGCTTCTCCGTGTTCATTTTTGACTCTGGGAATAGAAAGTAGACTTAGAGAGATCTTAGAGAACATTTTTAACTTGTATAACCTGGCTGAAGAGCTCTCGCCCTAATGCCGGTAAGAGTGTTTAGTATAAGTGATCCACAGTGTGCAAAAATGAAAACTAACGTTTATCTGAAAGGTACGGTGAGGCTTTATCTGCAGATCCACATAGCACTGGCACAAAAAAAACCCCAAAAACTAAAAAGCCCATTCAGCCAATACACAAGACTCCAGCAGGTGCAGGGTTAAGCGGTTCAGACTCAGAGTCGTCTGCCAAACGTTCTGCATACAAGTGCCCATTCCAGTTATAATAAGCTTTCTATGTTAAAATCAGATTGTTAATGATTGTTTATTTGTATTCACAGTAGTTTCTAATCTAAATGTTATATTTTCAATGAGAGGTGTTTTGACCAAGTGGCAGCACCAAAATAAGATTAAACTTATGCAATGACTTTCCTGTTAGACTTTTTGCATAATTACTCGGTATATACCCTTTAACAAAGAGAGCAGGGTATGTCAAAGATACAGCTGCCACATTTTCAAGGAGAGGTTTACCCAGGAGGTTACTATGGTTACTGCTTTATGACCCAGTTTGAGAACAGAATCAAGAATCTGACTTAGGTTTAGAGGAATGACATAACTGAAAGCACATCGTTCTCATCTAAATATGGTGAACGCAAGCCAAATGCCATTAGAGGGTGTAGTTAAAAATTACATTTAAGCTAGACACCTCTAACAAATTAATTCAAGATTCTGCTGCAACATACGATACTTCTTACCAAACATTTTGCACAGACAATAAACAAAACCCCTCCGACCAACTACACCACACAACAAAGTTTACTCAGATGAGTCAGAAAAAACAAAACAAGCCTGTGTGGACCTTAGCCCCACTTCACCAAAGTAGGTCTAGGGCACTACTTGCACACAGATAACAAAGTAGGAAAAGTTTGTCACCCACTTGCAAAAGTTTTACAGGACTTCTGCATTCTGTGCTTTACTTCCTCAACCATTTATTTTTAGAGAAGTAGAGTCTGCTCTGCTACTTCCTAAAGACCTATAGCCTCTCTGTTGCATTTCCGCTTCAGTCTGTTGTCAAGGTGGAAATAAGCATATCTATCTGTATCTCTCCACTTCCTCTCTACGAAGAGAAACAGTGTTTGATTTAATGCTGGTCATCCCAAAAGCCACAAACTTCCTCCTCGGTCTTGTCTGGATTCAAGAATAGCTTGTTATTCTCTACATGACAAAAATGCTCAATATTATTAGGTGTTCAAAATATTGCATATGAATTAGATGTAACTGTCAATCACAGACTTTCTTGTTAAAATACTGAAGGATGAGGCCTGCCATGGAGGGAAGAAAATCTCACAAATTGTCTGGGTATATTCTGTCCAGTGACAGGATGGAAATGAGTAATTCATTTAACACATTTTGGTGAGATGACCTTCGGCTGAGTAATTTGTAGTTTCTGTGGTTCCCATAGAGAGAGGAATATTTCTCTTGGGTTTAACCTTTACATTTAAAAAATTCCCAACTCTACATAGTGCTGAGAGAGTAGAGAAAAAAAAAAAAAGGCAAGTCATAATTACATGTGTGAAAAGCTGTTGTGTGATGACAGCAGGACCATTTATGAGACATTCTATATTCCAAGAGAAGTACAGTATGTTTCATAAAAAAAGCAAAGACTGTTAGCAGTGAAATAAATACATGCAAATTTAGATGAAATGTTTATTTTCAAGGCTGCAAATTAACACTTTTTTCTGTATTTACAGTTACATTTGTATGAATTTACACCGTGTTTTATATTTGGTCCTCTTTTTATTCTGGACAAATCTCTAGAAAGGCACAGAGAGAATGTACTATTTGCAACTGAAACCAATTGAATGATTTGTTTCTCTACAACTGCACAAAAGTATAAGAATGTCATGTTATAAAGTGCTATGTGTGAACCTACCTACCATACACCACAGTACAGAACTGGACAAACTGGACTTGGGCCGTAAAACCAAAAGCTTTTGATACAAATGAATGACAAAACAAACGAGCATTTGGTTTAAACATTAAAATGATTGCACATACAGTAGCTGCATCAGTAAATCTGGATTCATTAAAGATGTTGCAGCTACAGCTGACTTGGGTTTTCATTGATTAAACCCATGTCATTTGACAAAAGAGCCACAGAGGTGTTTTCAGTGTGCAGTGTTTACTTGTTGAATAGGTCTCTGTTTTGTACTTAGCGAACCCCAGTACATGTATCTGGGTAAATTAAATGCAGTGAAATGACTGTTTGAGGAGTCAGCAACAACTCTGCTACAGTTTGACTGTATAGATTTAAGAATTTATTTAAGAATTATTGAGAAGAAAAGGGCAAGTTTTGGGATTTGTTCAAAAGAGCAGAAGTAACATGCAGTTTTAATGGCACAACATTTTAATGACACATATGACAGCAGTTTGCTTTATAAGAAGTAAGGTTTAAAAATTAAAAATGTCTACTAGAAGTGAGAACGTTTGCTTCACATTGCTCTACTTTTATTTTCAGAATGAATAAATAAAACATTGTAAAACATGTATTTTAATAACTGAACACAGAATGTCGGTGTAGAAGATACTTTTTATTGAAAAACTCAGCCAATTAGTAAAGGACTGATATGAATAGACAATTTAATTGATGTTAAATTTGTACTTTTTTCACAGCACCGTAGCAAACTTTGGCCCCCACCCAGAACTAACGATCAGTTAAGATAATAATGTCAGTTCAGGTTTATTTTCGTCTTAATTTGAGTGTGATGGCAAGCAGGCAGAAGTTGCGTTACCATGGTTACCCCCATCTGGAGGTGTCTTAGGTATCTTGGTGATTCATGTACAGCAAGCCTTACGTCCTTCAAATGACCCCCCTCTTCCTTCTCTTCCCTAACTTTCCTTAGTGGGGACTCACTTCCTCCAGCCCAGATACTTATAAAACTCTGGCCAGATGTGGTGGCCAGATGTATTGCTGCAATTAAACTGAGCTGTAATATCATTTAAATGGTCTTCAAGGCAAGTTTAGGCACCAGTTCAGACCAGCTTACAGGATATCTGTGGGTCCACAGTGAAGCCCTAAATTAATAAAACCCTCTTGATCCAGGGATGGCGAACTGTGTTTATTATACAATATAATATACAATAAACAAAAAGTGTTAACTGTCGCTTTGAAGGCCAATTTGTGATAATGTACAGTGACAAACGGAATAGTGGCCCTTTTTAATAGAACAACCTCCACAACAAAAAAAATAATGAAAAAATAAATAAATAAATAAAATTAAATACACAAATATACAAATTGGAAAAGGGATGAGTAAATAAATAATACAATAAAAAGTAAAGATTAAAAATTAAATTAAAAAAAAACAAGTAAATCAATTATATATATATATATATATATATATATATATAGAATATATATATATATATATATATATATATATATATATATATATATATATATATATATATATATATATATATGTGTGTGTGTGTGTGTGTGTGTGTGTGTGTGTGTGTGTGTGTGTGTGTCAAACTATATGTATATACACACACACAAACAAATATATATGGGAGTAATTCTATTACCTAAATAAGAAAACACTTCTATAAAAACTGAAAAAAGGAGTTGCAACTCTCTTTCAGGAACATTATGACAGACTTGTTAATATTTATTTTATACTGTATAAGGTTTCTATCAAGTCTTGTAAGTTGGGTAAAGTTTTTTATACCCTGGAACAAAATACAATGATATCATCAGCGTACAGTGCTCCTCTATGTTCTATATCATCTACTGTAATTCCTGATATTTCTTCATTCCAACCGTACCAGTGTAAACAGAAGGGGAGATGGGGGCCCCCCTTTCTCATTCCTCTTTTTAATGGAAAAGGACATAGTTCCATTACTTAGTATTTCAGCTTGTGGGTTGGAATACAGCACCATGACCCATCTAAGAAATTTCCCTGTTATGCCAAATTTTTTCAAGACATCAAATAAATACTGTCACTCTATCCTATCACCAGCCGTTTCTGCATCCAGTGACCGGATAGCAAAATCAGAGAGACAAAAGCCCTGTGCTCCCCTGCACAAAACCATTTTGATTTGGGTGGATTATCTGCTTCCAGTCTTCTTGCTAATGCTATAGAACTTTTTGGTCATTGTTTAAAAGCAATATTGGTTGATAAAGTCCGCATGGTTTGGTTCTTTTCCCGTTTTTAACAGTAGTGAAATTAGGGGGAAGGGACCCTCTGTTAAATCACTCTGTATACATGTCAAGCAAAAGTGGTATTAATTTTCAAGTTTAGAATTGTATATATTTATAAAAGTATTTGCATCTAGCCCAGTTGTTTTGTTTCTGGAGCCCAAGGTCACCATCCAAACCATCAAAAAAAGCTGACTATTAAGTTAAAATCTTGCTTGTCAAAGAATTATTTTTGTATATCGTAAGTCATATTTAAGTTATTAGAACTATCCAACTTTTGATGAATAAAACATTGTGCTTTGCTTTCAGTTTTGCAGTTCTAAAACTAAAGAAAGACTGGAGTTTTCAAAAACTTTCCTCCAATTCTTTCATTTCTTTATCAAGAGTACCACATTTCTAATCTTTGAATTTTCTGTTTGAAACTTATCATCTGACCTCTTAAAAAAAAGGCTTGGACGCTTCCCACCTCACGGAAGCAGATGTCTGGTTAGTGTTATATTCAAAATATAAGTCTATTTGTTTTTCGATATAATCTATACATTTTCAGTCTTTAAGCCAGATTGATTGCAAGCGCCACCTGACCCACAGAGCTTGCTAATTCAATTAAAGGGGGGCTGGCGGGCTATCTGCGATTAAAATACCAGGATCATACCAGGATTTCTGGACATTGGGTACTAAGTTTGTTGAGATAAGAAAACAATCTTTTTTTATGTATTGCTTTTATATGTATTCCAAGAGGCATGAGAAACTCGGCTGATGAACTTGTTGATCCCTGGATACGTCAACCAGGTTCAAGTCTTTTATACATGTGTGAAGAATCAATTCCAGTTGATCTATCTACTACTGATTGGAGCGTTCAATAAAAGTCTCCTCCTATAATAAAGTAACCAGCTAACATTAAAAAAAAGTTGTCTGAAAAAATTGTGCCATTTATATGGAACATATATACTGTTCCATATAAATGGACACGTGAGTTTGAATTAAATAAAGCTGAGTGAACCTGGCCAGGCCATCTTCTTCTCACTCTTATCACTTTCTCTAGAACCAAGAATGGCGTTCTCCTTTATAAGTTATGAGTAGTTTTGTCGGGTGTACAATTCCATATCCTAAGAAGAGATAGCCAGGGAGATGAGATCTCTTTTAATCGAGTGGAATGTTTTCTGGCGTTTGAACAGCTCTACAGAAATGTCTGGAAAGAACAGCTCATTTTAATATCCACAAGTATGGGTCCCTTTAGCTTGGGCGTTCTCATGATTCTTACTTTATCTGCATAGTTTATGAGTTTCATATTGGGACTCAAAGCGGTTTACACTGCTACTCATTCACACTCACAATCACACACACCAATGAGGGAGCTGCTATGCAGCTGGCCAACACTACCAGGAGCAACGAAGCTGGGGGTTCAGCGTTTTGCTCGAAGGCACTTCAACATGTGACCGGAGGAGCCGGGGATCAAACCAACAACCGGATGACCGCTCTACTTCTGGGCCACAGGTCTATCTAGAGTGGTGGGGAGTACAAAATATTTGACCTCTTGAGATCACCTATGAGCTTCTGGCCTACCCCATAATTGTAGTTAGGTTCACGTGAGTCATGGTGTGAGCAGCTGTTAAACTGCCTGTTGTGAATAGTGCTTTAGACCTTCTCCTTTTTTAAGACTTGGTGACTCCAGTTTGACATGGATGGCCTCCTTCACTGCTCTTTCAAACTGTTTGTTTTCTCTAGCCACAGTGTGTTTTCTCAAAGGACTGTCATTTGTCCTTCAGATGCAGGTGGTCATATGACCCCCGAGGAACTGGCTCTTCTGTCTTGTGATCTGCCACTTGTGAAGAAGTTGTTTTGTTTCTTTATGAGCTAGAGGCGACGTCTGTTGTTCAGTGGGTTGGTCCTGACAGCAATGGCTTGAGGTGCACAGTATTTGATGGATTGCCTCCAGAAGATGAACACCTATGACTTAATAGGGTTTTCATTAGTTTCCCTATTTTCATTAGTTTCCCTATTCATAGAATAGAATGAAGTTTTAAAAGAAATGTCTTAGATTGCCATAAAACACGGCACACATTATCCTGTGTACGACATGTCACATTTCAAGACATTTTATTTCCAGTGCTGTCCTGCAATCAACACTCTTTTTTTCTGAAGCAAACAGTACATCTGACATTTCTTAGGGGTGATTTGTCATTACTTGCAATGTCAGCAGACATATGCAGTTTGCTGATACCAATATCTGTGATAAGCTAAAATCAACTGATTAGATCTGCCAAGTCAATGTCTCAGTCTGTTCTGTACTGGCAAGGAACAACATGCTTCTTTAAAGGATCTAAGAATAGCAAAATCACCATTTCGGTTTGTTCCATCCAACATGTTGATGTTGTCGACCTATTCATACATACTGCATATTTTCTATTAAGGCTAGATTTGTCTGTCATTCAACAGCCTCTTGGTCTCCTCGGCAAATTATTTTTACGCAGTTTTAATTTCTGACCCATTCTAACTGTGTGGTCTCTCTTGCACGCAGTAACTGCCCATGCTCCCTGGCTGCAGCCCTGGCCAGAGCCACAGCAGACACCATCCTCCGGAGTGACCTCACCATCCACCACCTGATAAAGAACGTAGAAGATGGAGCTGACCCATTAGCACGTGAGTCCTCAGGGAGCCCACGAGACCACTGGCTTTCTCTCACTCACGTAGATGCAGAGACAAATTAGGTCTCTCTCTCTCTCTCTCTCCCTCACTTCATCCCACACAAATACACATACATTTAACCACCAGGGTTTTGTCCCAGTTCTCCCCCGCAAAGCTGCATTAAGTGGTATTTGACCGCTAGAGGGCAGAAAGCAGACTCAAGAAGAACACACTGGCCAAAAGCCAGGATTTACTACATCCACCATGGGCCAACATTTCATTAAAATCGTTGTCTGCTCATATTTGTATTATGAAGGAAGTTTGCAATTTTAAAATGAAATAAGTACATTAACTGTTAGTAGATATAATGTTGAATCTGCAGAGTTTTTACCGCAAACAGAATGTGAAAGTTAATTTTAAATTAACAATTTATTGAATAATTTTGTATAATCTGAACAAGGTCACATATAGTAATGAACTGTATTTTATTTTAGGTCAGCTTCAAATGCATTGTTAATCCCACATGCTATTTATATGCACAAATGTTGCAACGACATGTAAGATATTTAAAAAAGTGCCCACTTACATGTTAAGTATTTTCAATTTAAAATTAAATGTTTAAACTATTAATAAGTTTTAAATACTACAGACAGATAGTTTTCTTTGACAACTTTTTACTGAAATATTATGCTTTATTCACCAATTAATAATTCAGACTTTTTTAAGGGTAGTTATTGATGCCAGATGTAGTGCTGAAATATGTGCATTTGGAGCAACTGAGGGGAGTTTTGTACTGGGACAGTCGTTGATGTGCATGTACTTGTTTAGGTTGAAAAGGTGAATAGAGGAAATGGAACACTTGCTCTCTATATCTTTTTTGGGGGGATCGGAGTGAGAGAACATAGATGGGATAGACTATAACACCTACAGCTAACATTAGTTAGCTGTTTTTTAGATCTTACAGAAAGCCATAGCCCTGACGCGACCTCGGCACTCACCTCTGTTCCACTATATTTTGTAACTCTGTGCAATCTCTCAGTGTGGGTTTCTTTCATCTGCCTCTCCGAAAAAGTAAAACAGGTCCCTGGGAGTTTATCTACAAGGGCATAATTTCCCACTGGGGAAGGGGACTTTTCACAATTTTTGACACAGCAGAAAAATTAATTGAAAACTTTTACAGTTTTATGGCTGAACTGCTGGCACACTTATCTGGTTTGCCTTAAATTGTCCCTAGAGCCGGTAAAGTCAAACTGACATTGTGCTTGTCAACTTATGTTCAAAGATTTCTGGTGCAGTACTTCTAGTAACTTGTAAACTCTGATAGCTATTTAGCTGACAGGAAACATGAAGTGTCCTCTACTGGTCAGTGGACGGCCACAAAGGTGAACATGAAAAGGTTAAATGCTATGACTTAGTTATCACATACACAGGAAAGAGGCATAAGAGGCTAATTCTTTTGTCTGTGAATGTATGTTTCTGTGTTAGAGATCGAGTCGGTAAAGGTGGCCCGACTGGTGTTTAACAGACTCTTTGAGATATGCCGCCTCTGGCAAAAGGAGATTCCCTTCCACCGTCGTCCACAGCCATACTACGAAACGTCTATCCACGCCATCAAGAACATGAGGCGCAAGATGGAGGACAAGCACGTTATCATCCCTGACTTCAACACACTCTTCAACATTCAGGTAGATAACAATGTCGACGATTTCCCACGCCTCACTCCATACAAAAGCAGGTTCCTTTAGCGCCATTGTTAGGCCATTGCAGTGATGATTATTAATGTTTCTCCTGGCTTGGTGGCTGATAGCTTCTCAGAATTAGTGTCAAGTGGTGTTTTAGTAATAATAAGAATAGTAAAAATAGCTGCTACCCAGACAGTTTAAGTGCTTAGCACTAGGACCAATGGGGAATAGAAAGTCATGACACATGTATCAATGTACCAATTGCTTCAGAGGACCCATATATTTTCTTTCAACTGACTTTTGGAAAAAAAAAATTATATGACCAATATTCATTAATTACATCTGGATCTAAATATTCAAACAACATTGTTAGATATTTTAAAAAGTATCTATACAGTACATACAAAAAGAAGTAAGCCGCGGTTTTCTTTTGCTATTATAGTTTAAATTTCTTTTGATTAGCAGCAAGGTGTTTACATGAAAGCTCCCCTATTTTTACTCATGCCGATACTCACAACTATTATACTGGCTTTATTGCAAGGAGGTGTCAAATAAATTGTGTCCTGTCACCACGTGCATATTTGTTAATGTCTTCTGGGATTGAGTTTTGTCGTCGTGTTGTTATTCAGCAAGCGTAATTTCTTTGAGTTTAAAGCTTCTCATATCCCATGAACACAATCCAACCTCCATTGTGAATACTGTCTGACTATTGTATGTCTCTCAGGATCAGGAAGAACAGGCTTTCTTTGCTGTGTTTGATGGTCATGGCGGTGTGGACGCTGCCATTTATGCTGCCAACCATCTCCACGTCAACTTAGTTCGTCAGGAATCTTTCAGACAGGACCCGGTCGATGCGCTCTGCAGAGCATTCAAACTCACTGATGAATGCTTTGTGAGGAAGGCCTCGCGAGAGGTAACCACATAAGAAAGGAATCAAACCGTTGAACATTATGAACTAATATCTTTTCTACTGTTAGCTCTGATTTGACGACTGTACATGCGTCTTTGGCAGAACCTGCGTTGTGGCACAACGGGTGTGGTGACTTTCTTGCGGGGCCGAACATTGTACGTGGCTTGGCTGGGAGACTCCCAGGTCATTCTGGTTAGGAGAGGACAGGTTGTGGAGCTGATGAAACCGCATAAACCAGACAGAGAGGTAACACACTTACACATACACACTCAGCTTTCTTGACCACCAGGAATGAATCTGTCATAAAGTGGATCTGTTTTCAGAGATGAGCGATACAGCTTCACAGCTGTCTGTTAGATACATGAATGAAGCTACAGCTGGTTGGTTTAATTTAGCCCAAAGACGGGAAAAAATTTAAATTTACATAATTCCCAAAATGTTTAACTGTTCTTTGGTAATGTGTAGACAGAAATGTACATTATGTTATACATATAATATACAAAATTTGCAGCGTTGTCTATTCAAGAACCTGTATGGGCGAGTGTGATTCACTTTAGGTGCACAACAGGGGGGATTACTGCTTTGTACTGAGTCATTTGCTGCAAAAAATAGCAGGACAAGGCTGATGTATCACGTGACAGTGATCACAACCATGACCACCACTGAAGCCAGCTGTGCTTCTTGTCTCTACAGGATGAGAAGCAGAGGATTGAGGCTCTGGGAGGATGTGTGATCTGGTTCGGTACATGGAGGGTGAATGGCAGTTTGTCTGTATCCAGAGCAATAGGTAAACAGTTTGCTCCCAAAGGTTTCATGAGATGTTAAGATCAAGTACTGTATTTAGGCATGTGAAGATAAATAGCTTACCACTGAGTCAGCCTTGCTTTTAGTCAACAGGACAATTCACAAGTTACTTCTAGTTTGGGTAGTACATGTACATAAATGCCATTAAACGTCCCTCTGACTTCCCTATATCACAACATCTGTCTACTTCTAGCTGAAAAATGCCTCACTTGGAGGAATCACTTGGAGAAACCTTCTATTCAGATTATGTCTTTGTGTTGTTCATGCTGTGGAATTTTTAATCCTGCTTTTACAGAGCTCCTCCAGATGACATCATCTGGAGGTTGATGTTATGTCCTCCAGGTAATGTCATCTGGAGGAGTTTTTCAGCTAGAAGCGCCCTTTATTAAATCAAGCAAAGCTTACCTGCTGAGTGTCAGTCCACTTGTTCCACTCAGATCTTGTGCAAAGCACAAACCTTTACTGTTGCAAAATAACTTGAAATCTATCAGTTCTTTAACAGATTAACCTGTTTCCTGTTTTGACAGGGGACTCTGAACATAAGCCCTACATCTGTGGTGATGCAGACCATAGTATCATTCCACTAGATGGTTCAGAAGATTACCTGATTCTGGCCTGCGATGGCTTCTGGGACACAGTGAGTCCAGATGAGGCGGTGCGGGTGGTCAGTGACCATCTCCAAGAGAATGCTGGAGACACCAGCATGGTAGCCCACAAGCTGGTGGCCTCAGCCCGTGATGCAGGCTCTAGTGATAATATCACTGTCATAGTGGTCTTCTTGCGGGACCCACGCTCCCCACCACCCACCAGCACTGAGGATGAAGAAGAGGGTGTGGTGGAGGGAGAGGTGGAGGAAGAGGAAGTAGCTGAGGCAGATGATGAGGAACGTGAAGAGGAGGAGGAGGAAGATGAGGCAACCAGGGCAGACCGTGATGGTGGTGAGGGAGGTAGCACTGCGGACATTGGGGGGAAGAGCCGTGGAGGATGGCCCCTGCAGCAGTGCTCAGCCCCTGCTGACCTTGGCTATGAAGACCGAACAGACTCCTTTACGGACAGAACTAGCCTTAGCCTGCTGGGGCCGTCACTCGAAGGTCGCATCTCACTTTCCCAGGGCTCACGGCAGCCCTGCCCTGATTTTAGCCCCAACCTTGTAACAGCCTCCTACATCTACCGAGAAGAACGTCCTCTGAGGCGTAGGTCCTGTATCCCTTTTCAGGACGCCAGTATCTCTAGCTTCACGGACCCACTGTGGCCCCAGACAGCCATGCTGTTGGGCCAGGCAGTGAGGCAAAGCCACAGGTTTGGTTATGGCAATCGCAGGTGGGTTCGGAGGTGGCCAGGAAGTTCCAAGGAGCTGCTAGGCCTGTTGCCATCTGGTCACTTGCTGCCCAACATGCAGCGCTTCTCCTACCAGAAGCCTGGAGTGGCAGTGTCTCAGCGTCCCTACGATGCCACCATCTGAGTAGTTATCCAAACTAAACCATTTCCTTCATTTATTCAGTCCTGCTCCCTGCCCTCAAGCCCACCCACCCACCTAGGCCTTCAACAACATGTCTTTGTTCTTATAGTAGGTAGTTGTGGCTCCTGCGGTCGTTATGTGACTATTAAATTTCTGCCGAAAAGAGTGGTGCTCTCTGTCCTAAGCCGAAAGGTTTCCATATGTAAGCTGGCCCACTAAGCACAGGCCCTGCTCCTTAATGCTGTAGGTAAAGCGCAAAAGTCCATCGTCTGCATTGTAACCATTGAGTAGTTATAGGCCAGAGCTGCAAATACAGGTCAATAGAAAGTGTTCAGACTGAAAGTAAAATTCATCTTAGAGGCTGCACCGTCACTTACAAAGTCTAAGCCTGAAATACAATTTAGAGTGATAGTATAAAGTAAAGAGGCAAAAAAACAAAAAGATCTGGAGTTTCGAATACATTTAAAACTCAATTGCACAGTCGCCTGTAGTGTCAGATGTACAGCTGAAGTTGGTATTCGAATACCACAGCTCTTCAGTGTGAACTTTGACAAAAGGCAAAGGTTCACCTGCATTCAGTCTGAACACTTGTTTAATTCAGATGCTTGGTCTCTCCACATGCTTGGCAGTGTCTTTAGACAGACTTTATGTATTTGGATAGGAGCAAAAAAGCATGGTAGGACAAATTAGTTGTTCTCAGGTACACGTGCAAAGAAACATTTGATCTCACCACTTAGTGATTACAAAAGGCAGCAAACACAACTGGGTTAAAGCTAAATGGACACCTGAACATTGCACTCGTATGTGACGGCTGAAATTTCCACTTGAAAAACCATAAGCATTAATGTGCTGTTCTACCAGCTTCCATACTCCTTTGAATGCTTTCTTCAAGGTTTTGGACCTTGGCTGCAGGGATTTTCTTCCATTAAACCACATGTACAGTATCCATTAGCAAGGCTGGAAACTGATGACAAACAATGACTCTTTCCCAATACGATTATACCATCATAGCCGTACACTAACATCAGGGTGTCTCTTCATTTAAACTAAACGGCCGTGACCAAACCTTCCAAAACGCTCTTAGACCAAGCATATAGAAAATGCTTTTGGGTTTTCATTACTTATTGTAAGTAACATATACACATAAGCCACATAAGACAAAAAAAAATACCAACAAAGTAAAAGAGGGTGACGTTGGTCACCAAGCGTTGCCATTTGTCTTCCCTTCTATTTAATGTTGGTAGAAATGTAGGGTGAGCTGACACATAATAGTTTGTCTTGAGACAGCTGTCGAGAATGTCAAGCGGCTGAACTTTAAATTATGCTCTAATGGCCCAGCATGACTCTTTGTACCCTCTGCAATCCTTGCGGTGGCAGATGAATTGAGTTCTTGGAGGAGGCCAGAACAATCATTGCCCCTGGTTTCTGGGACTGAAGGCACATGCTGTTCTGCCATTATTCAGCCACAATTTGTCTACAGATAAAAGCACTTAAGAGATTATAAAAGATAAGTAGTCGTTTATCTGAATAAATGCTTAATGTAGTCCAGTATTCCAGATAGCGATATATTGTTGGGACCGTGGAGGTTTGGGGGAGGGGAGGAGTACTTCAAAATCTATTTTTGTTATTGCTGTTGCATGTATTTTAAGTGTATTTACTTTTAAACAAATACAAGTAAACATAAGTATTTTCCAGCAGACTTGATATAGAACCACAAAATGTTGAGCCAAGATAGTTGAAAGCTGTAGAACATGTGCCTTCAACATGAGTTACTACTAATTACTAGATTATGAAATTCTGGAAAATACACCTATTTAGTTTAGTGCCAAGACTTGGATGAGTAAACTAATAGCACTGTCACATGTGTTAACATAAACAACTACATAAAGCATGAGGACTGTAACCGTGGGGGAGCAGACCACTTTTTTTTTTTTTGCTTACCCTGCATCCTTTATACTGTATGTCGCCATCAAGTACTGTAGTTAAGATCCTTTCCTCAGTTGCTGCATTGGAAATTGTTATAACCCACAGAGGAGCAGCCAGCGACCTAACTACGATAAAATGCACGAGCAGTAGTTGTCTTAGTATTCAGTCCATATACAGATAGATGCAATGTATTAATTTGTACACTTTTTGTTACCTTTTGAGCTCATAGCTTACCCCTGATTATTTCTCTTAAACTTATCTGCTAGATGTAGCTTCATATTCAGCATACAGACACTAAATCATTTTATAATTTAGGAAGTGAATAAGTGCATTTCCCAAAATGCCCTTTAGAAACCTAGTCATTAAAAATACGAGGCCTCCCCATTTTGGGGCACTGGTAGCTTGGGAATCGTAGAGGCGTAGTATCAGGGGAGGCAAAGTGGGCAAAGGCTCGGCCGCCACCACTCCCACCACCAAAGAAAATAATAAAAGAAATTGCCACTTATATTTGCAGATTTTGCAGCTAGAGTTTAAACCCCCTTAAACCTCACGCCAAGGTTCTACACAGTGCAACACGTTTGAACTGCAGCCCCTTGATGCTACTGTATGACTTGTAGTTAGGACAGTCAGCAAGCTAACTGCAAATTATCACCACTGGAGAGAAGAGCGCAGCGAACATTTCTATCTGCGATTATAAATACACACACACTATAAATTTGCTATAGCAGCTACTATGATAATTACGGGTAAACCCTGACCCACTTCATAACACTGTCGGTCACTTTCAAAGTACAAAAATGACCCAGTTCTATTTAACACACTTAAACTCTCATCTTCTCTCTCTTTCTGCTTTATTTTTTAATATATTTTTAGAGCACTTGATTTTTGATTTTTGATTTTTTGCTAACCCCCCGCCCCTTCCTGCTGCTGCCTTTTTGGCTTTTCCTTCTTGCATGGCACATAACAGCGTTTACAAAAACATTAGCTGATTTCCTACTTCAAATTCATAATAATGAAAACAATAGATTCCAGGTTTCATAGAGAAATGAAATGCGGGTTGACAAATGCGGGTTCTCATATTTTATTGAGCAACTGTTGATTCTGGCACTCGAGGTACTTGTGATCACAGTTAGTTGAGTGAAAACTGGTTTTGAAACATAAATGCTGTAAGGGTATTAAATATTCCACAAACATATCATATGGAATAAAACTAAGGCCAAAGTAAGTCCCTGGCAAAAAAAAGTTTGCAGCCTTACATCCTTAGCTGATGATCCCTGTAAATAATAATTGGAGGTACAAAAGCACCATAGCATCACATATACAGGAAAATGTAAGATTACAATGATTTACTTCAACTGGTAATGTATGAACAGTATGTTTGACTTTGAATGATATGAAAGACAAGGCTTTGAGGATGAGGACTAATCAGTGTGTTTGACAAATGTTATGCGACCTCAGGTAACGACTGAGCTGCAAATATTCCACTGCGTATGGGATCTGCATTTGGAAGCCGCACCCATGATACAAATAATATATAGTGGATGTCCTTTTTTACATAATATCTACTGCCACAGAATCCTGCGGTTAGCTAATTATTTCCTCCTTGGTTTTAAGTAAAATTGTTGTTACATTTAAATGTAGTGAGCCAGTAAGTAAGATTTTCAGGTTACATTAACAGACAGAAAATAGAGTTTCATAACTGGGATTAGACAAACACTGTTCAGAGAGGGAATTTATTTGAGCTTTCATTCAGATGCTTAAATTATTCCTCAACATTCCCTAACATCTTAACATAATTCCCCATATTTTGCTGATGGAGTGAATTTCCAAACTTCACGATGTTACTGAGACCTAGATTCTGTCAATTGTGCCTCCACATTTCTGGTCCAGTCACAGATGAAACTCGTAGTCGGCGTGACATGAAAAGAGGTGATTTATCTAACAATAGCTAATGGTTTGACATCCTTGGCACAGAGGGCCAGCACCTGCCCTTCCCATCATGATGGTGGAAGGGGGATTCACCTCGGACTCTTCTGGCACTGTCTTGTGGACTAGTGAACATCAACATTAGAGCATTAGAATGTGAGTGGAGCAGAATGTACCTCATGTCCCAGGATGTTCTCAGATTGAAGTTGGTTCATGTGAGGGTTTTTTTTTGTGTGTGTGTGTGTGTGTGTGTGTTTTGTGGTGTGGGGGTTCTTTTTTCTCTGGGGTATCTAGCTACAAGGAATGTACTGCCAAGACACTCAACTCAACAAATGAAGCCATTGGACATCTCTGTGGAAGTATCACTACAGTCATTGCCTCACAAAGAGTTGGTTGATAGCGATGTGCAAAGCATCAGAACACAATGGAAGCCACCATCATTACAAGTATCCACTTGGGCATAGATGTGTGTATGTATATTAAATGTGCGTTTTGAGTGCTGGAGGAGTGTGTATATATATATGATAATTCTGTCTTTTAAATCTGTGGGTTTGATCCATGCTCCACAAAGCCTGACAGATTAGTCAGTTATTGATGGACTGTCCAAATCTCCCGTCACCAGCGTGATGTGGAGGTGAGGATGTGATGTGGGGTATCAGTTTGTAAACCCAGCCTCCGCCTTCACCAGCTGCTCACATATATATAGCCCTAAAGTTTTTGAACTAGTCTGACTTTCACCGGAGAGTTGTAGTGTCCTGTTGTGGCTAACCCTGCTTTCTTACTCTGACATACATAAAAACCTTAGAAAAACACATAAAGATGCAAATTATCAGCTTCAAATATTGTTTCTAACTGTATCTTCAGCTTTTTCTTTTTAGAAGTTTGAGTTGAAATTTAAAATGTGATCAGCCTTAACGAACACCCTGCCAATCAAATTGTATCAGTAGTGTGTAGGTTTTTATTCCAACTCTGCAGGTGTTGATGAGCATGGTGTCAATTAGAGATGGAGAACACGAGTAAACTGTTTGGTCCTCATTTATAACTGTATTACAAATCTAAATGGTTACACAGTGTAGTAAGAGAATCAGAGTTGCCACAGTGAGACAAAAATCATTTTGTCAGATCTTGTTATAATGACAAAGATTTCTCAATAGAATGAGATACTTTTCTCATAAACTAAGAAGTCATTCTGTGCTGGGTAAAACTTTTAGTCCAGGATAAACAGCTGCCATATCAACACTCTTAGTACTCAGTAGAAACTCAGTAGGCACTAAATGAAAATTTGGTATATCTGTACAAAACCTTGTGAAAGTCCATTTCAGTAGATGTAATTAAGGGGATAGGTGGAAAACTATGACCTGGTACTAGATTAAAGGTCAGGTGATCCCCCGAATGTTTTCAAGATTCATCTCCAGCCAAAATGTTGGACAGACAGATTGACATGGATATTCTCAGATGGAATAAGTAGTTGTACTGTAATTATTGTATTCACTCTTAAAATAAGATACTTTATTAATATACTGTAACAAGATACTTGGTGTTTTGTCATTATAACAATATCTTTGGTGTTACAAGTTGTCTCACTTCACGTTCTGCAGGAGGGGTGAACAACAACAGTGCTCAGTGACAAGCATCCGTGGATTCCATTCACCAAAACCCCGAGAATTATAGTGAAAAACCGCCGCGAGTTGTCACTATGAGCAATAAAAAATGCTAATCATCATTACCTGTGGTAAATCCTTCCTCCATCCCTGCAGATGTTTCCCTCCCATGATGATCAAGGCAGGCACAAGTTCAGCTCTGCTCTCCCATAATCTCTCACTGTAGGGCCCCTCCAGTGTGAATCTACACTGTGTCTATGTACACAAAAAGCTTTTTCTTTATCTATGTAAGCAATAATGACTTTGCATAAAAGGCTCTCTGAGGGTTTGTCTTCTGCTGAAGGATGCGACAACACATACTTCTGTCAGCCATAGGGTCACAGAGCAGAAATGCTAAGTTCCTGAAGTCAATTTCACATCCATTTTTTCCTCATAAGGAATAGGATCCTAAGTCATAATCTGCTGCTGGTGGTAACGTTAGCTTAACTCATTCCCACATTTGTTACAAGCAGTCATCAGTCAGTCCACTTTTACCTGCTCTCTGTGAAATATAACATTACTCTAGACCACATCACTAAGTCTGTGGCCACTTAGTTTTTGAGTTAAATCGCTATAATGCTGCACGTCCTTGGAAAAATGAATGTGAAGCTTTTCTTCTTAAAAAAAAAAAAAAAAAAAAAGGAGCCATGATTAAGAAAGCAGGACATTTTAGTTGTATTGGGATTCCTCAGCTTTTTGGACATCTGTGTAGATTTTCTATGCACCAAAGGGTAATGTGGATAAGGGGGGTTGTGATTGATCCAGGCCAGCTGCCCACTCCTTCTTGACCTCCAAGTTTGAAGACAAACCCCATGATTGGCTCTTCTTCAACATGCAGGTTAGGATAAAAAACAAATGGTGAAACACTTGTTGAGTACCTGTATGATCTGTGTTCCTGTAGTATATAAATATGTGTCTTGTAACTGGTGACTATCATGTATATAAAGATTAGACCAAGTCTTTGGCTGATGCCTTTTTCTTTCGTCTGTGTTTGCTTTCTTTCTCTGTCAGGCCTTGGTTTTTGGCCCTCTTCTCTCTGTATATATCACCTATTGGCTAAATCAAATTAAATATAGTCATGATGATAATCAGCTGTTTGTCTCTGTAAATGCAGATGACACTTCTCAGATTACTAAATAATGTTAATAATGTTCTGCCTCTACCTGGGAAAGCTGGATATCAAAGAACCTCCTGCCACTAAATTTGATATAAAACCGACATGCTGGTCACTGGTCCAGCTCAACTTAGACACCAGTTTGAACATTTAACAGTGAGTCTTGATAAGTGTGTGACGTCTTACTTGACAATTAAGAATCTTGGTGTCAAAGTTGACCCAGCTATCGCTTTTGAACTACAGATGCCACCAAGGTGGCCTTTGCTCACCTATCTAACAGCTAAAAGTTGATCTTCTCTGCACATGGCAGTTGTAGAAACTTCAATTCATGCCTTTGTGTCATCCAGACTGCATTACATTAATGTTTTATGTTCAGACCTTCCACAAGCTCGTATTAGACGCCTTCAAAGGGTCCAAACTTCTGCAGCCAAAACCACATTACACAAATTCTGGCTTCCTTTTATTGGCTCCCCATTCAACTCAGATCAGATCAAAGTGCTTCTGATGACTTAAAAACTCTAGTTGTCTGATGCTATATACATAAAATTGAATTGAAAGTGTGAGGATTCCAATGTAGAGCCCTAAACGATCTCCAGATTTATAACACCTTTCTACTTTCTTGGTACCCAAAACACTTTACAGTGTAGCTTGTCTAAAAGTGGCATAGCTGCCATGCAAGATGTTGACCCAACCCACCAAGAGCAATTCTGGGTTCAGTGTTCTGCCCATGGACACCTTAATACTGGGACAGAAAGAGTGGCTGACCCACGTTTGAGAGACAACCACCCACCCTCCAGAGCCACAGCTGCTCACAAAGATTTGGTTCTTGGCTGTTCGTGTACAATATAGTTACATTGATTATTCAGTGTAATAAATGAGAAGAATTCTCAAGTAATCTAATATGAAATAAATTAATAGCTGCTTAATTTTTTCTTTTCTTTTTTTTTTTTACAAAAGTGGCTGGTTTTGAGTCTCCAGTTTCCACATTGGTGAAGTGGTTAGCAGGGTTACATCACCGGTTATTTTACGCATCGGCTCTGGCCCGTTCAGTTCATGATGAGAAGTTAACCACTTGAGGTCAAACCTACATTTCGAGTAATGTAGTGTTTGTGAAGTAGTTTTGAGTCATACGTGCTGCTTTTTACTTCTATCTGAAACATTATAGACACACATACTTTCTACACCACTACATGTTTCTGAGTTCTACCAGTGAGTTATTTGTCGACAGTTTGAGGCCAATGGAAGACAAACTATCCAACTTTCACATGGGACAAGAACATTTTACAGTAAATATTACAAATGTAAGTAAGAAAAACTTGGACTTGCTCATTCTTTTTACTTGTGGCCCAACTAAGATTTATCTTGAGATCCTCTGAGCTGTGGATATTTAGCAGAAACAAGATATTAAGTAGAAAGATCAAGAGAAAGATCTTTTTTTTTTTTTAACTCTTAGCAGTAAATAAGAGAAGAAACACATAGAGATTATTGTCATGGAGTGAAGCAAAATACCAGAACCACACTATGTGAGAAGTGGTGTGATGCTGTTACAGGGCTTTAATGTGGAACAGTGCTGTCTGCTGTTACATAAACAGCTTTACAAAAGTGAGCCGTCCTCCACATTCTTTCTATAAAAAGACTCATCATTTCACCCCACTCATAATCTGGCTTTATTCTCTCCTTTCCAGCAGTTTGGGCATTGAGGAAAACAGGCTGATAAAATCCAGAGGACGAGAGAACATGAGGGGGTTTCTTTAAGAAACAAAGAACAGATGAAGAGTTTGACTGGAACTGGAAGTCTGGGGCGGGACACTTATGAATATGTGAGTGTGAATTGGTGGGTGGGGGGTGTTAATGTGTCAGGATTCAAACTTGTCTTGGTTCTTGGCAGTAATAAATGGAAAATTATTAATAATTACATGATTATTCAGTCACACAGCTGTGGACAAATTATGTGTCTCTTTGCTAGTTGTGTATCTGTATCAAGTTGTTTTTTTATCTTTTGGGGGATCACAGCACAATTTCCTTTTTTACATTAGTACTTCATCCACCACTTCAGGAAAGGTAAGTACTGTGAATCCAACCTGATGGTTGCTAAACACCCATGACAGTCCAACATATTTGGAGTTTCTGCTTAAGCTATAGGTCACAAACGCAATCATAAATAATGGCCAAACTATACCTGGACCGAAAATAAACCACTATTTCTGGGTAATCTTTTTGTAACAATCTAACTTCCGCATTTTTACAGTACAACAGAACTGTTGTATCCTCATTGTAAAAATAAATCACCACGTGAGTGAAACGGAAAACGCCAGCAGACTCAGACGACACGAACTTATTTTCAGGTTTGTAAACATTTTATTTGTTAAAAAGAAAATCTACAACCAAATAATGCTCAATCCATTCTGGCAATATAAAAGCAGAACAACTAGCAAAAATAAGGGTAAAAGGTTAATAATTTGTAAAGCAACATTAAAAACAAAAAAAGTGAACACACACGATCAACTTGGACGGTGTTTGACTCGACACCTTTTGAAACATTGTCCCTCTCACAATGTGTTCATTAAAGCCATGCACTTTCAGGCTTATGTACAGCAAGCGCTGACAATTATTTAATGTATTTACAATGTAAACTAACGACTGCAGAAATGTACATTATGTACTGTCAAATATTTGAACTAAAAAAGAATAGTCATTTACGGCATGGCTCAAAAACTCATTTGCAAAATGCAGAAAGCTTTGTGAAACTGCTCACCTTCATAGTGTGTTGTACATGTTCTCAGCCTCTTTAGCTAAAAGACAAACAAGTCACTGACGTTTTCCAACTTATGTTAGTGCTTGATAATGTACACAATTCCTGCAGCAGCATTGGATTGATGTGCTGTGTTTTGTGTGAGTATTTAGGTGAAAACTAATACATCAACAGCAGCAGAGTCCATTTTACATCATTACATAGATTCCTAAATCTTTGCTGTTAAGTTGTCTGAATTATTCTATTATTTTTAATGCACCGCAGATTGAAAAAAAAAAAAAATTTTTTTTTTGACCAGATTTGAAATACTAGCGGGAATTTGCTCCTTGTTGTAAATATACTACATCTACACAGCATTTTATATTTGGGTCGCAAAACAAAAAAAAAAAAACTAAAAAAAAAAACTAAAACAAACTACATTATAAAACATAATGGAAACATTCCTTATCAGAGATAATTCCCTAGTTAATCTCAGCAGTCAACAGAAAAACTGTTAGTTTTAGTTTTATATACCAAGGACCAACCTGCTAGTTGTGCGTTGTGTCATTTATCATAGCTCCAAAAACAGGCTGAAGGAAATGTATTGCCTAAATTGTTTTAGGGAAAAATAATTAAGTTGGTTGCAACTTTTGAAATGCAATTCTTAGTACTTTCTATACTTTTTATGAAAATCGAATTTCTTTGGATTTGAGCAGTTGTTCAGTCAACACAAGTTTTGCATATGACAGCTGATCTGACATCACTACCTGTAGCCAGAGGCCGATCTCACAGAGCTGCACTGTTTAACTTAGTTTTCATTCAATGCATAAAGGAGAAAATCTACCCCCATGTAAACACTGCGGAGATTGAAGAGCAGATTATTTTTTTTAGTCATTGTGCTGAGCTGTGGAATATGAAAGTGGTCAATCAGTCCTTAAACAAAACAAAAAAGAAAAACCAAAAAAAAATAAATAAATAAATGGCCAAATTCTCAGTTTTGTGATGTGGGTGAAAGCTGACAAGCATTGTGCACTTGTAGCTCCAGTCAGTGAGACAATGACAAGATGCAAAGTTAAAGCACACAGAAAGCAGGGCAGCACCACTTTTATAATCCATATAATTCAGTGTCGATTTAGTCCTTTCATATGTTTAACAAAAATGTTGCTGTTGCTATTGTGACGGTTGTTGACTTTGAAGAAAGATACAAAATCAGAAGAATTTATTGAGCACTAAAGGCTTATTTCAGGAAAAGAAGCACCAAACTCATGTAGGTGAGAAAGAGCAATGTCATAAAACATAAGTGTTTGAGTAAAATATTTTTCGCACAAACACTGGGAGGTGCAGGGGCATTTGCTAAAGGGAGTTGAATAAATGTCAAGACTGATGTCTGGACAAACTGAACTGAAAAATAGCACGCAGTTGTAAAACACTACGGCCTTAACGTACAGTTTATATAAGACTATTGCATAAATAAACAAAAGCATCTATACATGGAGAAGGTAACAGATTTGTATTAAAATGAATGAAAGTGTCTATGTTACAAAAAACAAAAATACAAATTTAAGTAACAAGCCACACCAACAGTCTTTGTGCCCTAAAAATGTATGAAGATTCAGTCATTGTTGTACAGTAGTTACGTGATGCATTTACTGACCTAATAAAACAAATCAAAGTAGGTAACTTGCTAAATCAACCAAAGAAGGCAGCAGGGTCAAAACATCCACTGCGGAGGTCATCACGGTAGAGTGTAGATAAAAGTGATGTTGTATTCATATTAATGATGACGATTAGTAAATAATCAGGACACTGAAAGAAATATCTCTAACAAACAGATGAATCCTTGCATTGGCTTCTTTTTGAGTTCAACAAGCAGCTTCTACTCTACAGATCTGTGTAACTAGCATGTGCCGGCAGTTATTGCGTCACTGCGTGGTCATTGCGAAAAGCAGTGGGCTGCCAGGTTTGACAGGATCAGGGGGAATCACCTGTCAGTGGGCACATTCATTTCATCAGAAAGAAGCTGCTCTCCTGTAAGAATCAAAAGAGGTAGTAAGTCATCTGTGTGTTATTTGTTGTCGACACTTTGACGACAGTCTCGGCTGCCAAGAAACATTTGCGTAGAGCTGAGGGAAGGTACTGGAACACGGTTGAAGTAATAACAGAAGAACAAACACGGAAACACCTACAGCACATGCTTCCCAACGAACCCCCAAACAATTCTTCTGGTACTACAAAACCAAGGGTTGACACCATTTCTGTCCACAGCAGCCAGATTAATATTTCTTTTTTATATTAACACAGATCACATGACGACCAAAACAATCCACAGACACATCATCCTCCAAATTTAAAAAAAAGTGGAAATGACAAAAGTGAAATGAAAGATCAGTGCATGAATAAATCTTGACATAATTCCACCAGAACGTCCACTGAATTGGTAAAAATTACAGGATTTAAGGTTGATGTCACCTGATGGACTTTACCTTCAGATAACACTGATGCATGTAAACACCCACTGACCTGCACTTTTATGTGCATTTTCTTGAAAGTTAGCTAAAATCGCTGTGGTTTTACTAGTGGGTTCACTGTGTGATTATTCTTGCACCTAAAGTGAATCTCAGCTAAAGAAAATATTTTGTCATAAAAACAGGTTTGACTCTGTTTTTCAATGAGACCTGAAACTAGTTTTTGCGATGTCATCTTTAGTTTGGAACAGCCAAAAAGCACACAGCGTAAAAGGGGCTGTGGATGTTTGGCCACAGCTATGTGTGTTATGTCAGGGACATTGTGTCTGCAGGATACCTGTGCAGGGAGGAGTCTGGTTGTCATAGCGAGAGGTGTTGCCCTGCAGGGCTTCATCTTCCGTGTCACTGTCACTGCTTGTTGCTGCCACCAAGACAGATGGCGACTGATCTACAGACAGAAAAGGCCCAGATCATTAGGAACTGAAAAACATTTCTTTATAAAAATTACTAAATCTAATATAACCTATACGTTCTTTGTGGTTTACTGTAATGTAATGGGGGATTTTCTGTGACACGGGGCCATGAAAAGCTGTTTAACCGCATTTCCTGAGCTCCAGCATGAACAAAACTTACGCTTCCAACCAACAGTAGTACTTTACATGCATAACGTCTGCAGAATATCATTTAAAAAAGCACAACAACAATGGGCAAAGCTGTGTGGCTGCTACTTGGTAAATGAATGTGAGACCCAGGTTGTGTGTTGTTTCAATTACATTAATTAACAGCTATGTGTAACAGATGGATTTCAGTTTAGTGTATAAATGTGACTCATATTCAACACAAAGCCATACAGCAGTACTAAAAATTATCGTTGCATCAGGGAGAAAAAAACAAGAAGAGTCTTTATCATTACAAGCAAACTTTAAAGACATTCATTTCTAAGAGTGGCACAGGATGAACTGACCTTCATTAGTCTGTGCAGAGGGTCCCTCCAACAAGGACTGATGGGAGTTTCCTGAGCTTTCAGACTCACAGTCCACCATGGCTGGCCTGCAGTGAGAAAAGAAATTAAAGAGTTGTAAAAGAATGTTCTCAGTAGCTGTAGCTAAATGGCTACATTTGTCCCCTGAATTAGGAGTCTCTGAGTCTCACCCTAGGGTCCTACTGCCACAGTTCTTGATGGCAGTTATGTAGCTTGGTCCTCCTAAGGAGAAGATATCATCCCTGGACCCAGAGGCTCCGTACTGCTTGGAAGTGGAAGCCTGCTCTGACGATGAGCTGCCAAGTGACACAAGGGGGCCCTGGGTACCATCAGCCTTCAGCAGTCCTGGAGCAGAGACAGCAGTACTGGTTTTATGTCGTGTGGTTTTCCAGCTCAACCCAGGAAAACAAAAATACTGTGGGTACAGATAAGAATCACCCCCTCCAAAACATTCACATTGTGTTGTTAAAAAGCCTGTAGGGAAAACACAAAAAAATGGATGTATTCAATCCAGGTTACAAAATACAAGTGAAAGACAAAAGTAGTAACAGCTCTAAAATGTAATGAAAAATAAAAACTAGAATAACGTAATTAGGATTAATACTATTCAGAACCACCTCTAGCTTTAGTTATAACAGTGACTCTGTTTGGATTCTTGTCCAAAGACTTGGCTCACCTAGATTGCCCACTCTTCCTTACACAACTGTTAACTAGACCCACATTTTTACACTTTTCTCTTTCAGCCCCAAATGGTCAATTTGGCTGTGGGCTTTGGGTCATCGGTGAACATTCTTACCATTTTCCAGGTTTTCCTCAAGAATAAGACAGTACTTTGCCCCATGCATTTCCATTCTATCCTTACAAGTGCCCCACACCCTGATGATAAGAGATACCCCTACAATACGCTGCCACCACCTCCATGCTTTACAATATATGCTGTTCTTGGAAGGTGACTTGTATCATCTTTCCAGAAGACGTATTTGGCTTTGAGGCAAAAGAGTTCAGTTATGGTCCCATGTGCTCATAGCACCTTTTTCTTGGGTCCTTTTCTCAATCAAGTTACTCAAAGTTCAGTTTTAGAGCGGTTTCCTTTGTTTTCCTTTCATGTTATGATAGTAAAATCAAATGGAATGGTTTTTTTTGTGGTTTCATTATATGCTGTGAAACAACAAAGTGTTGTTTTCGAAAGGGGGGATTCTTTTCCTGTATCTACAACACGAAGAGCCCAGTACTTGAAACACCTGCTGTTGGCCGGGGTAGGTCGGTTCAGGTACCGGTACAGACTAGAAATTTGACGAGTTCGATACTTTTATTTAAACCCTCAACCTCTATAATAGATTGGGCTCATAAAGTATTGGTAGGGGAAAGTGTAGCCAGATAACACAGGATGGTGGTGTGTAAAATGACTCTGGTGGTGAAGAAGTTGAAGAAGACTAAAGCAGAGCACAGGACGAAGTGGTGGATGTTGAAAAGGAAAGAATGTTGTGTAGCTTTCGGTGGGGGACCTGATACAGGGTATGGGTGGTCAGGAGGTGCTTCTAGAAGGGTGATGGGAAGTTGGAAGGAGAACTTTGAAGAGTTGATGAATAAGGAAAATGAAAGAGGACAAAGAGTAAAAGAGGTGACTGGTGTGGAGCAGGAAGTAGCAAAGATTAGTAAGAGTGAAGTGACGAGGACGTTAAATGATGAAGAGTGGAAAGGCAGTTGGTCCTGATGACATACCTGTGGAGGTTTGGAAGACTAGCTTGTTTAACAAGATCTTGGAGAGTGAGAGGATGCTGAGGACTGGAGGAAAAGTGTACTGGTACCAATTTTTAAGAACAAGGGAGATGTGCAGAGCTGTGGCAACTACAGAGGAATAAAGCTGATGAGTCACACAATGAAGTTGTGGGAAAGAGTAGTGGAAGCTCGGCTAAGGGCAGAGGTGAGCATTTGTGAGCAGCAATATGGTTTGATGCCTAGAAAGAGAACAACAGATGCAGTATTTGCTTTGAGGATGCTGATGGAGAAGTACAGAGAAGGTCAGAGGGAGTTGCATTGTGTCTTTGTAGATTTATAGAAAGCGTATGACAGGGTGCAGAGAGAGGAGCTGTGGTATTGTATGAGGACGTCTGGAGTGGCAGAGAAGTATGTTAGAGTGGTGCAGGACATGTATGAGAGCTGTAAGACAGTGGTGAGGCTGCAGTAAGACAGAATACATGTTTGTGAATGAGAGGGACCCAGGTGGAACGGTGAGGTTACAGGGAGCAGAGGTGAAGAAGGTGCAGGCCTTTAAGTACTTAGGGTCAACGGTTCAGAGCCACAGAGAGTGTGGAAAAGAGGTTAAGAGTGCAGCGAGAATGAAAGGAAAGTTGTTCAAGACGGTGGTGAGACCAGAGATGTTGTTCGGCTTAGAGACAGTGGCACTGAAGAAAAGACAGGAGGCAGAGCTGGAGGTAGCAGAGCTTCAGATGTTGAGGTTCTCTTTGGGAGTGACGAGGATGGACAGGATCAGGAATGAGGACATCAGAGGGACAGATCATGTTAGATGTTTTGGAGATAAAGTCAGAGAGGCCAGATTAAGGTGGTTTGGACATGTTCAGAGGAGAAACTGTGAATATATCAGTAGAAGGATGCTGAAGTTGGAGGACAGGGTTATGCTGTACTCTGTTGCACTCTGTTAAAAGCACATAAGCCTTTTAAAAGTCATAACTTTTAATCCAGAGCCTTTTAAAATAAATAAATAAATAATGTGAGTAGCCTAAATGAAAACATACAGTAAGTTACAAAATGACTGACCCTCTGCACCTCCCAGCGCCTCTTTAGGATGCAGACTGAGCTCTGTGGCAACGTCTGCCCCTCTCAGGTCCTTCTCTATCTCCTCTGGACTCCTCCTCTTCACAATCATGGAGCTGCAGCTGTCCAAGACAGGAGAAAGAGATTTCCTGGCTGTACACAGTGAAAAAGAAACACAATCATGTCATTATCTCTTCTGACTCGATAAAAGTGAAATTATATGATAATAAAGTGGCAGCAGACAATAATACACTCATCATTATCTAAACCACGTAACAACTAGATAAATATTTAGGATTTAACTTGTCTAATAACATATTGCATTTAGTGTCAGGTTGGTGGGAGCCACAGAAGCTGCAAATATCAACCTTGGACTTTCATGGAACAAACAACCATTATGTAGGAAAAGAAAAAAGAACATAAGCCAATTATCTACTTTTAAAATACAAGTATACGCATCTCACACACACACACACACACACACACACACACACACACACACCTTTTGTTGGACCTGTCTGTCCTGTCCTGACCCTCTGGACAGGACAGAATTATAGTCCCAATATATAATAACATATGAAAGTCAGATTAGAAATGTTTATAAAAATCAAACCTTAAAATATATCATTTAAAAAACTTATGTGACAATGTAGTAATACTTTCTGAAGTGACTGTATTTTACTAAACAATAAATAAAAATAAAATTCATGATAAAAGTAAACTCTGCTACATCATCTATTAAGCCACATAACAAAATGATAAACTTAAATGAAAGTATTTAAATTTCCTCATGTTAAAATGATTGTGTCTGCAGGTGAAGGGAAATATTTGTTTGTCTGATGGCTTCCAGTAGTGGACAAAAAATGTACAGATGAGGTTTACCTCTGTTGCCTCAGATGCCTGCTAGTGGCACTCAAAACAAGCACTCACGTCATTCAGTTCACTTTCTGAAAAAAGGAGGACTGAGAGAATTCCTCACCAGGGCGGCAGGGCCTAGACCGAGCTGCAGCTGCTCTCCCCAGCAGGTCCAACTCACTGGGCTTATGACAACCTGACAGCTCTGAATCAGCATAGTGAGAGGCTATCTCCTCCACACTGAAGATGCCCGATGGGCCCGGTCGGGATTCTGCAGATCCACGAGCCTCCAACACTTGACTCTTGACATCAGACATCTTGCTGCGGACCTCAGCCATTTGAGCCTTGAGGCGGATTAGGACGCCCGAGTCTGGAGCTGATCGCCGAACCACCTGAGGCCGCCGCTCACGATCTTTCCTGGAGTGAGAATGGGCTGAAAAGTAAGGAAGAACAGTAAGTGCATGTGGTAACAGTTAAAGACAGTTAAGCGAGGAGAGCAAGAAGTGTGTTTTGCTTGACACTTTAAAAAAAAGAAAAAGAAAATATCAATAATCAAACCTGTCAGCAGTTGGTTACAAAATGTTTTCTTTCCACTGAACCATGCTGCCCTCAGCTATGATATGATATGAACCCATAAATGTTAGTCTTTTTATATTGAAAGGGTTCAGTACACATTTGTAATCTGGTCAGTCTCACAGATCTTGCATAGACCATATTTCCTAATTCACATATTTTACAACACATCTTATTCATAATATTTCGAGTTATCACTGGTTTGCACTGCAGGTGTACATCCTGAGCTGAGCTCTGTTCACGAAAAATGCAGCACTAAATAAGTCACCAAGATGCTACTGACCCTGCAAAGGACAAAGCTTCTTTCCTACATTTTCCAACCACCCACCATTGTCACAGTATGTATTGTGATTTGCCAAAATGTACACTTTCATGAAATTATCTTTTCATGAGGATTTTCCATAGAGTGCATAATGCACATTTGCATTAAGACAAGCATAACTCAAACCCACTCATACAAACAATTAGTGGAGAGAAATGGTATGTGCCCCTTAAAAAAAGAAAAATACCTCTGGCAACTGTAGCAGCTGTAGAACTGTGATCCCCCAAAGGGATTTATTTAGTTTGGAAGGACTCTGTATGCGAGTTTAAGTATCGATTCTCAGTTTAGCTGGAATGATTTGTTGTTAGTGAGCTGGCAGCAGTGTTTACACACCCTGGCTGTGCAGAAGAGATACAGGGGGCCGAGGCTGAAGACCCCACAGAGACTCCACATTGCTGCGCTCCTTCAGATCCAGCAGCTGGATTAGGATGACAGGGTCAATCTCCAGAAGGCTGTTGCTGCCTGGCCCAATAGCATCACCACAGGCAGCTCCACTACTACTGGCACCACGACCAGCAGCGGCACTGCGATGTAAGGAACGTGCACTAGAGCTAGAACCACCTGCAGATAGAGTGGAAGATGGGGAAAATTAAGCGTTCGTAAAATAAATAAATAATTTCAAATATGACCAACGGAACATGCAGCAACATTGTGCTGAGCTCAAAACTTACATCTATCTGAATCAACAAACACAATCCCCCTACACATGTACACATACAGACACAAAGTGTTTCTAAAACAGCATGCTGCAAAGGGTCCAGTGCACCAACAATGACTCATCCTCTTCATGTCTTTCTACACCAACACAGTCAACTCCACTGACGGAGCTGCTTTAAGGTGCACCATCATATGACTGTGTTCTGGTCCTGGCATTGTCTAACACCAGAAACAGATTTGATTTAGTAAAAAGCCTCCATTTGCCTCAGCTGAAGTCAGAACGAGTTCTTTCTCTGCGGTAGAACATCAAATATTTGGTAGCTCCACATTTGCAAAGCTGATGGCTGCCTTTTCTTACTGCAACTGCAGTGGCTTTCTGCAAAGAGCTTAGCATTAAAAAAATTAAATAAAAAAAAAAAAAAAAAAAACTGTCAGTATTCAAATTGTCCTAACTATTGTATTGCTGATTCATAATGGTCAGTTAAACATTTGTTGTTACATCTTGTCTTTAAATTCATAAAGATATTTTGTTTTTACAAATACAAAGTGGAGCTTTCTTTGCCACACTAAGGATGCTTCACTGTTTATAGTACAGTGGGTGTCAGCACAGGTGACCAGATTCAGATATGTGCACTCGGACATTCAGAGGCCCTGAAAGTTCAAAGTCCAAACCATGAAAGATATTGGAAGATAAACACCACATGACTAAAATCATGTCACCAAGGCCTTTGAGATTATGTGGACATGGATATTATTTGCACCTTATTCCTTGACATAAAGCCAAAGTTTCCAATAAGATTCAATAAATAGTGTTGAGAGATTTTTGAGATACAGTGCAGGGTATGCATGCAGGAACAACAGAAAGACAGATCTCCTCTGCAAAGACAAACAGAGCTTATTGCTATACAGGAGGAATAAATCAATATTCAATAAATCACGAAAAACAACTTTATACTAGTGTATAATTTATACCTGTGGCGCCAGCCAAATCATCAGGAAGCTCTCCATCTTCCGTCTCCAGGTTCCCAATAAAATCTACATCATTCTCTCCTGACCTGTGCAGATATACACAACCACTATGTGATGTATTAAGTAGTTCTCCAATTGGCACATTTTATTCTAAGCAGCATTTTATTCCAGGTGGTCAAATATAAAATCCCCTCTATGTTTTACTATCACTCTGGTGGAAACAGCAGCCTTTATGTTGTAATCACTGTTTAACACCTTTACATTTTAAGAGTCACAGTAAAGTGTAAATATGATTTCGATTTCTAAACTTAAACAATACATTGCAGGGCTCGACAATAATGCTTTCTTGCTTGCCCAGTGGAAGTAAACTCTATGATGGAGCAAGTGGAATACATCATGCAATGGCAAGTAAAAAATACATATAATATAAATATTAATGTAAAATAAATGTTATGGTGAGCAGTGTTTTCCAAACATTGATTTATTTATTATTTATTTATTTTTTATTTATTTATGTGCCGCCCGAACACAATTGGCCACTACATACAATTTTCTGTTTTACCATAGATCTGCATGCAGTGTGTTCAATCAGGAAAAATGTAATTTGATGCTTTCCTACCACTTTACAAATTTCAGAATAACTTCATGAAGCATTAATAACATGGATCTCCACTACAAAGCAATAACTCTGTTATAACAGTCACATATCAACTGAAGTCTGTTTAGGTGACCTTCAACGGCTTTTACACACGAGTTGTAGCCTGCCAGTCAAATGAATACAGTGTAATTCATGGAGTAGCATCCCAATTTGCTGATCCTTTAGCCCTGATCAAAGCCATTTCTGGTTTAAACGGAACTAAAAGGAGCATTGAGAAATACATACGCAGTCTTTACACCTCTCCAACTGTCTGCCACAGTTTTAAGAGGCTGGCTGAACTTTTCTCAACTAAGCTATTATATATTAAATTACCACAGCAGTGTAGCTGTGCAAGGGTTAATGTTATGAGTGGTAGGACTTTTTTCCTGGCCATCAGTGACATACATTTTGAAAAAAAGATTAAATAAACTTATTACTCTCAGTTTTATAAATTGTATGTTAATAAAAAATAACAATTGTCCAAATCCATTAAGATAAAGTGAGAAATTCTACTCACATGGTCTCCTCATCTATGTCATTCTCTTCTGTGTTGCTGGTGGCTGTTGAGCTCCCTGAGGTGCTGCTGCCATCCAGCGGATTCACCTCTTCCTCTGTCAGGCAGTCCACCTCCAAGTCACCGTCCGACAGCTCCTGGACAACACAGCGACTGTATGATGACATCAAGCTAATTGCTTTGAGGCAGAGATTTACCAATTCTGTCATAAGTACGTTTTGTTTTTCCCACTGACCTTTGCTATGTCTAAACCTGTAGAGGTCAATGCAGCTATGAATAAAATAGTTAACTTTGACATTCCGAGCCAATACACAGCATTTCTTGCTAGTAAACCCATTCAAACCCATTTGTTATGTAGTTTCATGTCTCTAAAGAATACCTCATTGCACTCTAACCAAAGAAAAAAAACAATATAGAGATTTTGCTATAATGATAGAGGATAACCACAAACAGCCCTGATATGGTATATTCCTCGCTCACATTAGAGTCATCCTGCTGGGTCCTCTCTTCTTCTTCGCCTTTTTTAGTGTTGGTTAAAGAAGTCTGGATATCGTCATCACTCTTCACTGAGCGAGGGTCTCTTTCAGAGACTGTGGTTCCTGCAGTAAGCCTCAGGTCAGGGGGTGAGGAGCTGCGTGATGTTTGCCGGCGAAAAAGCTCAATGGCCAGCCTCTAAAAATCAAAAATATTATAGACCAGACAATTAATACATTTATTATGTAAAATTGCTTATGTAGGAGCCCACCCCAGCTCTCTCTGATGGTGGGGTACACCCATCAGGAAAGGGTCACATGGACTTTTAAAGTCACCCTTTAACTGCACACCTCTGGATTGTGGGAGGAAGGCATAGTACAAAGTACACACACACACACACACACACACACACACACACACACACAATCAAGCCATTAATTAAAAAATTGCTGTCAGAATAATTCATGATGAAAATACTTTGGTTGCATATGTGATGATGAGGCCATCTTTTTTATTCTGAAATTATCAGACACATAATGGAGGAGTTTTTTTTGACAAACTCATTTTTTGTTTCTTACACCTTTACCCACCTAACCCTAATCCCACCTGGAGGCGTTTCAGCAAGAAGCAGGGAAATATAGTTTAATATAGAGAAGTTTAAAAGCATTCATGTATATTTACACACTAAACTAAAGCTATAGAAAGCAAGTTGAAAATTAGTGAAGTCGCCCTTAAACATCCAGTTAGCTTTTTATTTCTGCTGAAGTTGTTTCAAGGTTGTTAAATCCATGTTATTACATTGTGTCTAACAGAATAATATACATTCTGCATCATATTTTAGTTGATACAGATGTCAACAAAGCTCTCTAATGTTTACATTGTTCACAATATTCAAACTTTGTGTTTTTACATCTGCACTATCACAAGAGCAAATATTCTAGGTGTTCATGTATTATTTTATACCCATTTTCTCAAATTCTCATTGAATATATTTGTTACATTTATGATATCTAACCTAATAGACTGCATTATTAACAAGTAACATTTAACAATGCATAGGTGTCCAAACCTGATGCAGAAAACGCGTTCTGTATCATCAAAGTCTAAAATCTAAAGAAAATAACAAGCATAGAAAAACATAAACGCATAAGCAGTACCTCTTTGAGGTTGTTGATCTGCTGTATGTAGCCACTCTGGGCTGATTCCAGCTGGCTGATGTACCAGTACTGATCCCTGCACTTCTGGAAGAATGTGGGTGAGCGAACCTGGTAGCTGTGCAGCACACACATAAAAACCAATGACAAACTGTTGTTCTACCACAACGGAGCTAATTTGCTATGCTGCTTTTTTTTTTTTTTTTTTTTTTTTTTTGAATTATTAAGGTGATGCAGGTAAGCATGCTATACAGGGTGAGGATGCTGTTTATGTGCAAGCCCACCGGAGGACAAGTGTGTCGGTCTGCATGTTCAGGTAGCCCTCGCTTGCCAGAAGGTCCAGTCTGAAGAAGCGGTTGTAGCCCCAGCATTCACCAACCTCAAAGTCTGAGGCAAACTCTCGAATGATGTTCTTAGTGGGGTCACTGGAGGCCTGATGGACCATCTCCACACGGTACTCATACCTACACAGAAGCAAGTAAAAAACACAATGACAGACAACCTAAAATAATTATTCGATATCCAGTTTGTCCTAGACATTTTTTTTTTTGCGTTCAAAACGATGAGTCAAGGCATTTTGCCAACATACAGACTTGTATAGAACTACATGTGTCAAGGGATGAGTTTATGAATATACTAAATATTATCACAGCTTCTGTTATACAAGTGTTTGGTCATAAATCTTTGATACAAAGACAAAAAAGTAAGTTTTATCTTTATTCATTGGCCATTAAAACTAAAGATTAAATTGATTTCCTTCTTGATGCTGAAGTAGTTTTCTAAAAATATCAACTATCAGTTAAAAGCTGGTAAATGTAACTTTATTTTAGGACATGCTTTATGACTTAAAGCATGTCCTTCTTTATAATTAGTAAATGGCTGCAAAAATATCAACTATTTTTATGCCTGCAAATAAAATCTTTTAAATGTTATCATTTGATCCAAGGAATAACTATACAGAAAAAAAACTATAAAAAGGATATTGGATAAGAAAAGAGCAACTTGAACGGCATACTAATGAGACAACTAAGGAAAGTTTGCCGAGAAAGAAATAAGTAATACTTTGATGTTTCCGGGAGTCCAGCAGACAGTTCCAAGAACACAGACAGGTAGTTTCCTCGCACCACACCATTACCATCCTGAGCAAAAACACATCACAAGACTTACTAATACAAGTTTTTAAAAGCCTACGACTTTTTTAATTTCCAGTACTACAAGAAACTATGATTACTTGGCAAAGAAAACAAATTAAAATGCAAATTCTTAGAACGCAACTGAAACACAAAACCCAAAAAACTGTAATAGTTAAATAGTTACCACATTGTAGCCTCTAGATATGCAAAATGTAACTTATAAACAGAGTATGCAGAGGAAGCTTTTGTGTTTCTGGTAGGTGACGTTGTTGTGGTTGGACATAGTGTATTGATCTTCACATCCCACTCTTAATCACAAACTGACTAACTGTTTATCCCTAGTGTCAAATACTTTCTTTTTATGAGAAAGATACAGGAGAAAGGAAAGCCTTTCAAACTCACTGGGTAGACTTTGAGTCTCCAGCAGAGACCAGATATCTGTAGAGGAGGGCTGTACACGGGGTCAGCCCGCTGCCTCAACGTGCTGCAAACATAAAAAACACACTGCTGCTGCGAAAGCTGTTAATGAGCCAGTTTTATATCAAGAGAATATAGCAAATAAGTGGAAAATGCTCCTGAAACAGTTCGACTAGTGGGCAGAACTGCTTCAAAGTGTCCTGCATCATCTTTTTCAACAAGCACTGGATCCTGCTGAATTTCCCTTCCCAGTTATTTTCCCTCACAACTCTAAATATTTTCCAGTCTATTCAGGTGCTGCTGGTTACACTGTGTGTTGAACCAATGGCATCAAGTCATACTGTTTAACCAGTATAATAAATATGCAGTTAATGTGTCATTTTATAAGAATATTATCTCCAAAATTCCAAATTTATTCAGAAATTAGAGTGATGATCCTGCAGTTGTTCAGCATATTTTAACTCCGCTAATAAAACATTTTGTATGAAGGTTGTCCAACTATATTTGAAAGCCGACTTTATCACAACACTCAAGTGAAAGATGAAAATGCTACACCCTCATTAAAAATACACTTTAAAAACAAAAAAAGCCTCGTTTGAGATCATGAATTACGAAGAATTACTCCAAAATCAACAGATACTAAAACGACAATTTTTTTGAGTGTTTGTGCTGCTTCAGCTATTGTGATTTACCTGAAGTTAACAAGAACAAAAGTGCTGGAGTCATAGGCAGGAACCAGCTCACTGAAAACACACAGAGGAAAGATTAATATACATAAAACACACTGACCAAAGCTGAAGTTAGTAGTAGTGGTAGTGGTAGTGGTAGTAGTTGTAGTTGTTGTTGTAGTTGTTGTTGTAGTCATTATCATCCTATTCAACCTTATCTACTGCTTTGGAGTTTACCTGGTGAAGTCTGGAGGGACCGGGGTGGTGACGAAGGACTGCATGGGTTTCCGATGGACCTGCTGGAACATTAGCAGGATCTCTGGGCTTTTGGAGATGAGTTCACTCTTACTGCAGGAATGAAGCTGTTCAATATACACAAACCCATATGGTTACAATGTTGTAGCCACCCATATGCAGCCAAAATATCAACAATATGTTTTTCCAACTTAGAAATGGGAGTACATAACTCCCTTGTTACATTGTACAACAATGTAACAATATGCAATATAGTAAGATGACTACCAACCTGATGCTCTACTTCCTGCAACAGAGACTCCAGCAGCTCTGTCTCCTGGGTCAAGGACGTCTTCTGGCCTGATGAAGAGAAACACATTTCTATTTTCAGTCTACTTATGCTGAAGGTCAACCCTGTTGGAGGCTGGCGAGTCTGAGTGGGTTTGTGTGCAGGATGTATATGTAAAAGCTGAGTGCATGCATTCACTCAGTCCAGATTAATATTTTATGTGTGCATTAACTTTAGCTATAAAAATCTGATTTTATTGCCAGTTAGGGCGTCTTACGCCAACAGAGCCGGTTTCAGATATGGAATATGCAAAATTCACGAAGTCATCTATCAGTTAAAGTCCCCACGAATGCTCCTTATGGCTTGATAGGACATTTATTTTTGAGATGAATTTTAAAACATATATTTTGACAGTAACTTTATTATTAACCTACAAGAACGAGGGTGTCCCATCCCCTGCTTTCCTTAAATGTTTCTAATTTACCTTTAAAGATATGAGATGATACTTTTGGTTGACTTCACCGCTTTTCAACTTGCTCAACAAACAAGTAATGCATTAAATCTTATTCTCCATTTAACTGTGTTGCATTTGGTCTTGTGTCAATCTGGCAACACAGACTACAAATTTGTGCTGCATTACAGAAATGTTACTAGGTCCAACGTGGTGAAATTGCTGTTATGCTTTATGGCTTTTATGTAAAAGTGACACCCTCGCTTATAAATCTAAATCATAAATCTTAGTTTAATAAAGTAACATAGTATAAGGTTTAAATTATTTATAAATGCATCCATCCTCAAAACAAATATCCCCCTTGAAATAAACCATGATTGGATGCAACATGCTTGTGCCATGTTAACTTCGGAATCAACACAGTTGCCATTTATGTGACATTGCTATATCCTACCCATGAGGGTGATGAGCTTGTTCTTAAGCTGGTTGTCCAGACGGGCAATCATCATTTCCACAGCATTTCGGATCTCTCTGACCCGCTCGTCTTTTGCTCCCCTGACAGCCTCTACATTCCTCTCCTGACAGACAGACAAACACATAAACACATTAAGTATTGAACATCAGTAGCTGCATATTTAACAGACTGGTGCCATCTAGTGGATGTCAGGAATACAACCAAGCATTACATTAACAATCTATCTAATTATAAAATTTGAATACATTACACGAATCAAAATACAGTCCCTTTTTAGTCGAACTCTGGTCTTTCTTGCACCCAGCTTATTGCTATGCTCATCTAAAAAAAAAGATGGTTGAGCTACTTAAACAATTACCACAGATGGACCAACAGCTGTATGTAAATCATTTTGCTAGATAATAGTCATGTTAAATATATATGTATTATATGTGACTTAATGTAAATATTATATATTTACATTAAGTCATTTTGCAGATGGTTTTATCCTAAGTGACTTACACGTGAGGTACAAAGCAAGCAAGAAATCTAAGGTAAGGAAAAAACATGAAAGCCCATTGCAATGAGAAGGAACCTTTTAGTTTCATGAGAGACAAATGCAAGAAAGAGCAGATAGAAAAGGATTTTTTTGAATAGCTTAATAGCATAGGAAGTTGCAAAAGCTTTTTTAATATTGGGAGTGATGCAAGGTTAGGAGCTTTCCTTGGGATCCTTGGCTGTGTGGTGTAGGGACCTCAAGAAAACGTTTCTTGACAGATTGTAGTAGGAGAGGGGGATTAAAGACCTGAATTGGGGAGTTCATGTAGGAAGGTACTGTTGAGTCTGACACTCACTTCCTCTGTAGTCAGAGTTTTTATCCTGATGCAGGTGGCTACTGGAAGCCAGTGCTGACATCTGAACAGTTTGTTCTTTTTGGCTTAGGAAAATGACATGTGGTGCTGCATTTTGATCATTTTGAGCATGCTGGGAAACCCCATTAGGGCCAAGCGGACTTATGGCTTAGTGAGTCACAGTCACCATGTATCAGTAACCATGCATCTGTGTCTTTTGATAACGGCAAAATCAGCAAAACATTTACTGTATAATCTCTCTACATTTCTCCTGTGCTGGTGGTGTCTCTCTGTCACTGTAACTCTGACACAGTAAAAATACCCCTTTATTTTTGTCACAATGCAGTACTGCTCTGACACCATAGCTCTGTTAATATTTAAATAATTTAGTAATTCTAGGTTTCAGGTCAGTTAATTCCACAGTCCTGAATTTGACGCTCTGAACACTGAAATTATGTTATTTGTGCCGATTTCCAAACAGCAACATTTGATTCTCCAAGTGTGAATTGTTTGTGAATGATATTTGCTTATTAATGCCCAATATGCAAACCTAAGGATTTTACACTTAAATGTCACCTCTTAAACAGGTGATATTCCAAAGTTTTGAAAGTTTGATTATGCCAAATGGGATTTGAATTCACAATTTTAACAAAAATAAATAAGAAAGGATAAGAGTACAAAAATGTTCATGTATAAGCCCACTGATTACACAGATGGCAGTTTTGCCAGAGGGCTACGCTACAGGAAAACTCAGTTTCCAAAATAGAAAGCTTTATCCTCTGAGCAGCCCTCACCACTTCCTGCACCAGACTGATAAGCTCCATGAGGCGTCGGCGGAGCTTGGCAACCTCCTCCTTCACCTTGGTGACATGCTGCTCGTAGATCTCCACCAGAGGCTTGAAGGTGTGCCCTCCATGCTTGACAGAACAAAAACACAAATTACTGTATTTCATTTTACTGTAAATTTAAAATTTTAGGGTTTTACACTGTCAGAGAAAAAAAGAGATCATTTTGGGAACTATAAAGATGGGAAAGAAATTTTGTAGACATAAACATTACAATACATTAAAACAAGACCCAGCCGGTTAATTAGCAGCAAAAATAATATATAGTAGCACTTTTACTTACTTGAAAATTTTAGTTCTGTAATCAAATTATAATCAAAAGTAGAGGATGTGAAACATTACCATGCCTCCCCATAGAGCACACTGGTGACAGATGCATTTCTTACAGGTCCAACAGAAAACGCTCAGTTTCTCATGATGGTTTTCACATCTGCAGAGAAATAATCCAACAACACAAAAGAAATAGATCAGATAGAGGGAAGATTTTCTTTTTGTGTCCACAAAGTTAATGGATACAAGACGTTGACAGTTAGGACGACAGGCAAAAGTAAAAGACATGAAATGTACAGTTACCCAAATCTGTGTCGCCTCCCCTGGAAATGTTCATAGAGGAACTCAGAATATTTCGCATGTTTGAGCAACTTCATTAATGCTCCTACTTAACTGGCATAAATACTGATGAGTGTGAAGCTGGAAATTCAAGGCGTGATGTTCAGTGTTGTTAGTGGTTATGCCCCACAGGTGAGTTAGAAGAGAAGGAGGAAAATTCACACAAAAGTATTTTAAAATCAGAGGTGGAGGAGAAGACAGGAGGGGAAGTGTAATAAGAGGTGCTCACTTGTCCTTGTCATTGTCCTCATGCTTAGTAAGACTACAGAGCTGCAGGGTGTCTAGTTGCTGGGTGACCTCCTCTGCCCAGCGACAGTTAACCAGCTCCCTCAGCTGCAGTGGAGCCCTGTGTGTAGATGAGCACACACACATTTTTCAAGCTTGTACCACATTACAACTTACAAGACATTTATCAATTCAAATTTCTTCCTAAGTTACTCCATACAAGGTACTTTTATTACTTTTAAGTTACTCCATACAGCACATTAACCTGTAACCTTACTTTTTCCTGAAAAAAAAAAAAAAAAAGCTAGCACATGGTGCCAATTGAAAATTGGTTTGATTATTTTGTTTGACATTTATAACTTTTCATGTTTTACGTATTTATACGTCATGTTATATGGTGCTCACAAAAGTAAAATCTAACTTAACAACTAAACTATCATGTGACGTGATGTTCTCTGGGTATGTGTATCATCAGAAGTCCTTACCGACAGTGTGGACACTGGGCTCTCTGCTCTGTCAACCATCGCTGTCAAAACAAGAGACTTCATATTAATAATCCCATCTAAATACACTCTGTACAAGCAATGTTAAATATGACGTAGAGCTGACTCCATTGAAAATAGGGCTGGCAATACTTTATCAAAAATCCCATGACAACACCAAAAGTAGCCACAGAGAAGCTGTTTAAGTGTCAACATCAAAACACTGCACTTTTCACAAACCTCTATCATTTTGACTTGAGTTCCCTGTTCGTCGTATTAAACTGTTCATGTACTTTCCCTAAATTACTTAAACATTAGGATGATCTGGCAAATACAAGTTATCAATTTTTTCTGTATAATTAACCATTTTCATCCCTTAACACTAACACTTCTACTATTATTGCTACCACCACAAATATTACTACTGTAACAATAAGAGTAATAGAACAGAGATGCTAAGAAAAGAACATCTTCTACTCTCTTACTCGTATGCAGCTGAAGCAGCAGAGTTTGGAGCAGTGTGGGCAGAGACGAGCGTCTCTCAGTTTCTCCATGCAGATGAAGCAGCGAAACACCTCGGCAATGCTCTAAACAGAGACAGAATATGAAAATTGTTATAACTAATTATGCTGTAATCTGTAGTTCGAGTAAAACAGACTGTGATTCTACTTTTACAATTTTATAAATTTCTCAAAGTGGTTAGTGGAGCCGTTCTGGAGTGCATCATAAGAAAAGGAAGTTCTAATGTTTTGGCCACCTCGTTTATTTTAAATGCGTTGGCCAAAACATTAGAACCACCTTACTCCACTAACCACTCAGTGAAAATGGGTTTAATGTCAGATATATGCTATTATCAAATATTGGCATTAAGAAGCTGTTTCTGTAAACCTGTCCAATTGACTAATTTGTCTCAAAATCCAATGTCCAACTGTATAACTATTTGTGAATGACACAGTATAAATGTTAAATATTCAGGGGTAAACATTAAGGACCTTCAAGCTGCATGACTTGATGTGTGCAATACATACCTCAACACTTTGTTCATCCATTTCCTCCAGCTTGAAGTTTTCGATCTCAAAGAAAAAAAATAAAATCAAATCAAAAATGTCGTAGTCATTAGTCTAAAAAGAAACATATATTAAGCTTTCCCAGATTATTTTTTTTTACAGCTATGTAATGTGTTTATTTAAAATACATCCAAAACATGCTTGAGTTGAGACCCAAAACAACACAAAATGTGATATTGCATTATTACTACCAAATTGTATGTGGCCAGTTTATTTTTATATGTAATTTAAGGTTTTAGCTGTATGGTCATTCACAGAGCAGTGTTTGTGCTTTTAAAGTTTCCTAAGCAGACTCCCTGTGGCAATGCTATGTTGTTTTGAAGCAATCAGGGTATTAACAAAAGCATTTTATTTTAATTATGCAGCAATTTATGATTAACCCGACCTAGGTGGATGGTTTGATGTGTCAGAAATCCGTGAGAATTGTCCATTACAGCTTACAAATGTCCAAGATGGTATCATAAATCATCTTGAGTTTCTTACAAAATCCCAATGCTCAAAGACATCCAGATGTTATCAGAGAACAACAAAGACAGTTCTCATTAAAAAAACAAACGAATGTTTGGCATAAAAGCATTATGGATATAAGACTATGAATATTTTCCTTGTGATTACCTAATTAATCATTTAATTATTTCAGCTCTGAATCTTTACATGATTACCATGTGTTGATCACTTTAAAAACAACACAAAAAAGAAAACTCACAGATGTAAAGTTTCATGTTTCAACATATTCATACAATAAATAAATAAACTGGTGACATTGGTTGACAGATGGTATAAAAAGCAAAAAACGTGCAGCTTAGATCACTTATGAAACACTATATTGCAGAGAACTTCTTTAAATCAATGTTAACTTTGTTTTTAAAATGCTGTCATTCATTTTTCTGTGCACTACTTTATCGACTTTCCTAATAAGTGCTTTATAACTGTGTTTAGAAAAGGCAAAACAGGATTAAATCAAAGCATCATCATCATCATCATCATCATGGTGGAAGTACTTTTTTCAGGATAGCTGAGCCATATTTGATTGAACAAAGGCCACACATTTACTTGGTACTTATAAAAACTGATACATTGAACCTACAAAATGCAGTTTTCCTTACTAAAAGGTGGCAGCACCGCTAGCAAAGAGCAAGTGGCCGGCAATAGAAAGGCCCAGCATCAGTAACGTTACTGACGGCTAACCCAGCCGGAGGCAGTCAGAAAAAGAGCCGTCTTTGGTGCCGTGCCTTTTAACGTAAATTAGAGGGCGCAGCTTGGATCTCCAGGAGAAAAAAAAAAAGTCAGATTTTTATGAAAAATGTGAAGCTTGGAATTAGCAGGGTAACGCTAGCTGACTTACCTTCGCACGGAATGGACGTCTGTCACACCTGGTAAACAAACGGCTGGAAAAAGGCTTCCCGCTACATCATATGTCCGAGCACACAAGCACCGCGTTATCTCCGCTGATTTCGCTGCACACGAAAAACCTCAGTTCAGCTGTGTTCGGGCAGAAGCTACGCTATACTCACCACTAGACAAAACGAGAACATTTTTGCCCTAAATTGAAGGTGTAGCGGTAGCGAGGCTGCTTGTCCCCTAGCAATCACCAATCAAACGGCCCATTTTCTTCTTCGCTGGATGTTGCTGTTTCGGCGTTGACAGACAGCTCTGGGGGCGACACCGCCACTGCCTGCACCGGGCAAAGAATCACAAGGAGACGGTATCGGGAATAGATCAAAGCTGCCCCGGGGACCTTCTTTGGGATCCCCTGTTTGAAATGTAACTTCGAATACAGAAAGAAGCAAAACACAGCGGGCGGAAAACGACCACAATGAGACACAAAAGAATGACGTTTTTGCACAACATTGGATTTGGCGACAAGTATAGGAAGCATATTTTCTAAGGCTGTTACAGTTTCACCAAGCAGAAGTTCATGTGTTCTTATGAATTAATAAAGATAACAAATTAATATGACTGCTGTCAGAATGCTGGAACGTCCTAAGCAACCACAAGGGGCACAAACCTGTGTGTTCTAGTGACAGTACCAAGGTCTGGATAAATGCTTAGGTCTGTGTCAGGAGGGCACACAACGTAAAACACATGCCGGGTTGACAACGACCTGACCTAAAGGGTGCTGGTGGAAATTGGGCTAGTGATGGTTGAAAAAGGAGAGGAGGAGGGCGTGTTCATAGGCAGTGAACACTTTCTTCCAGAAGAGACAGGAACATAGGGTGGCATATAAGTGCGGAGGTAGAAGCACTCAGGTGGACGACATCTTGTGTTGATATTGTAATGTGAAAGAGATCAGTGACTGTAAAGTATTGGTAGGGGAGAGTGTAGCCAGACAACACAGGATGGTGGTGTGTAAAATGATGCTGGTGGTGAGGAAGATGAAGAGGACTAAGGCAGAGCAGAGGACGAAGTGGTGGAAGTTAAAAAAGGGAGAATGTTGTGTAGTTTTCAGGGAGGAGCTGATACAGACTCTGGGGGATCAGGAGGTGCTTCCAGATGACAGGACCACAACAGCTAATGTGATGAGGGAGATAGGTAGGAAGGTACTCACTGTGTGAGAAGAGGAAAGTGGAAAAGGAGACCTGGTGGTGTAATGAGGAAGTCCAGGAGTGTATACAGAGAAAGGTTAGCTAAGATGAAGTGGGACACTGAGAGGACTGAAGAGAGTAGACAGGAGTACAGGGAGATACAGCGTAAGGTGAAGGTAGAGGTGGCAAAGGCCAAACAAAGAGAATATGAGGACTTGCAACGTATGCTACGTTGGATTTGTACAGGTTGGCGAGGGATAGAGATGGGAGGGATGTGCAGCAGGTTAGTGTGATTAAAGATAAGGATGGAAATGTACTGACAGGTGCCAGGAGGGTGATGGGAAGATGGAAGGAGAACAAGATTAGAAGAGGTGACAGGATCTGGAGCAGGAAGTAGCAAAGATTAGTAAGAGTGAAGTTAAGAGGGGGTTGAAGAGGATGAAGAGTGGAAAGTCAGTTGGTCCTGCTGACATACCTGTGAAGGTATGCAAGTGTCTAGGAGAGGTGGCAGTAGAGTTTCTGACTAGTTTGTTTAACAAGATCTTGGAGAGTGAGAGGATGCTGAGGACTGGAGGAGAAGTGTACTGGTGCCAATTTTTAAGAACAAGGGAGATGTGCAGAGCTGTGATAACTACAGAGGAATAAAGCTGATGAGCCAAACAATGAAGTTGTGGGAAAGAGTAGTGGAAGCTCGGCTAAGGGCAGAGGTGAACATTTGTGAGCAGCAATATGGTTTCATGCCTAGAAAGAGAACAACAGATGCAGTATTTACTTTGAGGATGCTGATGGAGAAGTACAGAGAAGGTCAGAGGGAGTTGCATTGTGTCTTCGTAGATTTAGAGAAAGCGTATGACAGGGTGCAGAGAGAGGATCTGTGGTATTGTATGAGGACGTCTGGAGCGGCAGAGAAGTATGTTAGAGTGGTGCAGGACATGTATGAGAGCTGTAAGACAGTGGTGAGGTGCTGTAGGTGTGACAGAGGAGTTCAAGGTGGAGGTGGGTCTGCATCAAGGATCAGCTCTGAGCCCCTTCTTGTTTGCTCTGGTGATGGACAGGCTGACAGATGAGGTTAGACAGGAATCTCCATGGACTATGATGTTTGCAGATGACATTGTGATTTGTAGTGAGAGCAGGGAGCAGGTGGAGAAAAGTGTCAGGTGTGTTGTGTGATAAAAGAGTATCAGCAAGAATGAAAGGAAAGGTTTTCAAGACGGTGGTGAGACCAGCGATGTTGTTCGGCTTAGAGACAGTGATAATGAAGAAAAGACAGGAAGCAGAGGTTAAGATGTTGAGGTTCTCTTTGGGAGTGACGAGGATGGACAGGATCAGGAATGAGGACATCAGAGGGACAGCTCACGTTAGATGTTTCGGATGTAAAGTCAGAGCGGCCAGATTGAGGTGGTTTGGACACCTCAGCATCCTCGAACCTCAGCATCGAACCGAGCTGCCAGGCAGGAGGTCTAGAGGAAGAGCAAAGAGGAGATTTGTGGATGTAGTGAGAAAGGACATGAAGTTAGTTGGTGTGATGCAGAGGACAGGGTTAGATGGAGGCACATGATTCGCTGTGGCGACCCCTGAAAGGGAACAGCCGAAACGAAAAGAAGAAGTGTTACAATAATCGAGATGAACAATCACACTTTGAAATTGTAACAACCATCTGCCCGTAAAGGTGAAAAAATACCAGCATGTTGTTTTCTTTTTCCAGATTAGATTGAAATGTAACTAATCTTATATCAATTCGTATGTGGAAAGTTTAACTGAAGACAAGGCACATCTGGATAAATAGACATTTCCAGAAAAGTTAGGAGCCTGTGTAAAATGTAAATAACAAGATAATGCAGCAATTTGCAAAACATTTAAAAAAATAAACTTTTAAGATCATAAATATCTCATATCAAATGCTGAAACTGTGATTCAATTGTTTTTTGATGCCATCCACACATTTCATAAAAAGTTGTAACTGTTTGCAAGCATTTGAAAACTAATGAAAGCAATTTCTTTAATTAGATTTTATTATTTGCAATTTGTTATGGGATTTCAAATGCTCAACTGCTCTTCTCCTCCTCCTTCAAACCTTTGTTTCATAATTCACCAAATAGTTTGAGTAGGTAGCAGGAGTCTGGAGTGCAGACAGGCCAGTTTAACACCTGGGCTCTTTTGCTATGGAGCATGTGATGTAATGATAAAAAAATCCTCCAAGTGATGTCACCTGGAGGACTTTTCTTAGCTAAAAGAAGATAAATATTTTCATATAGGGAAGTTTAAAAGCATTAATGTACATTTACACCCTAAACAAAATACATAGAAAGCAAGTTGAAAATGACTGCAGTTGCTCTTTAACTTGCATCCGTCGATGCAAATTGCCAATTAAGTGCGAAAAAAAGACAAAAAGCTAAACATATGACATGTTGTCTTTTTACTATTTTCAATCCAAACTTACTAAATGCTACATTTAATTTTAAAATCAGTGAAAGCAAGTATGACAAAATGCTCTGTTGCCACCATCACTAACACACATGGAGCTGTATCAGGTTGTGGGAAGAATACAAACATCAACTTGTTATCCTTAGTACTTTGAGGAGGACTGTTTGTATGGACACACACACACACACACACACTACATTTGCAGTAACCCCATTGTTGTTTTATGCAAACAGTCTGAAGCTGGATAGGACGCACAGAGACATATGCAAATCAGGCAGTGCAGGGTGTACTGCAGAGGTGAACGTTTCTTCACTTAGGAAAATGCCGATGAGCAGCTGTGGATTTCCAAAACTTTTTATCCCACTACTCTAGTTTCCTTTTGAATAATCAGGGAGACAGACGGCATCTGGAGCAGCACAACTGTGAGGTGAGTCAATTATTTAACTGAGGCTTGTCAGTGACTTTTTTAACATCACTATGTCACACAACTGAGCTGAGTTTAGTTATTAAAAGTTTACGTGCTATGTGATATTTCCATTCAGAGATGACTGCTCTGCGGCAAAGTCTGCCTTGTTTATGAATATTACAACTAGGAATCACACAGGAGTGAGTAGCGTTTGTGTGGTGGTGTGGAGGGGAGGGCGCATTAGAATAAACTCAAGATCATTTTCCTGGGTGGCCTGAGTGCTTCATTGTCCTGGTAAAGTTACAATCCTGTAGGAAAATCAGCTATATTTATCATTACAGATATTAAGATGAGCGCAGACACGGTGGAACAGTCGGAGACTCCAGCTGAACAGGCAGGTAAGGATATTTCCCTTTCCTTATGACACATGTAAACACGGCTGAATCATCTCAACACACAGACAATTTCCACAGATGTGACCCAGGAAACCGTGTTGTTGCTTCAATGTGTTTATTCTGTCAGTGCTGGTGATGCTGTAGTTCCACAGAAAGAGCTTATTGTCTTTACAGTTGAAAGGTGTTTTCCTATTTGTTCTTTCAGAGAGGCACATTTTAATTAAGTGGAGTTTATTATGCGACATTAATTTATGTGTAAAACATTATAAAATAATCCTCTGGATTATGTGAGAGCATTTTGCTGGCGTCTTTCTCCAGCTTGATAGTGACATTAAAGTAAATATTGACCTTTTGGTTCTAGGTTTTATCACTGTTCAGCGATCTTTGCGGCAGTATTTAATTACAACATTGCACAGCAGCTGCATGTGGCTGCACCAGACTTCAAACCTGGACACATTATATCTCACACTGCTCAGTACAACGCACAATGACACACTAACTAACTAACTAACCAAGCAGCAGATTTGACCTGCTCTTGTTCATAGGAACTGGCTGTGTGTGTGTGTATAAGTGTGTGTGTGTGTGTGTGTGTGTATTGTGGCAGTTGGTTGAGATACCAGGATGCACCTGAGGCTATTTGCAGAGAAATGCTTGCTACCTGGGGGCTGAGGACAGCAACCGGCCATGAAACAAAACCAGGAACCAGCAACAGAAAATGTGGAACTTTTATTTAGACAATGGCTGCGAGAGAAGTGAGCGGCTCTGTTTCATGGAAGTGCTCATTGTCTGCATTTTTGTCAATATATGACCATTGAGTGTTTTGTCAGTTAGTGATCAAGGTTTTTTGTTGTTTTTTTTCATTTGGAAAAACATTTCATGCATCATTGCTCAAGTCATTGCCCATTTTAAAGGCTTTGCGGTATTATATACAAATTAATCATTTTTAATATGTCTGGGTTTGGAGATATCTGTCAAAAAATGTAAACGTTTTTGGCTTTACTTATGGACAAAGTCAAAACAAAATAACAAAATAGTGAAAAGAGACACATTTTCTAATAAAAACCTCATTGTCATTTATTTTCTAAAAAAAAAAAGATCTTGATTTAGAATATTTTAGAAGTCATTACAAAAAATCCATCGTACAGTTGTGCAGGCAAGAATTTGGGTGATTTCACATTAGGCAAAGTGACTCTTCAACTCTTGAAGTGAAATTAGCAAACAGCAGAAGCGAGGCAGTTTTACTGGACACTGAGATGTTCCCAGAGGAATATTTCAAGCTGCGCTGTAGCTCAGGTGGCTCTGCACATCAGCACTTTCTCTAATTGTGTTTCTTAGAGATTATGAAGCAAGTTTCATGGTTAATAACATTACCACAAATTCAACATTTAACTAATATTTTTTGTTGTTGATGTTATTATTGGCTTGCCCTGTCTGTCTTGCTTGGGGAGAAAATCTAAAAGAATCATGACACAGTATATATAATATAATCCACTGCTGCACTGTTAAATAAAATAAGTAAAAAACAGCAAACGCTAGTATATGACTTTGAAATTTAGGAAATTCAGAGAAAAAAACACAGAAAACATAGGGCCCTTACCTTAACCTTCATGAAATTTGATTGATTGTTGATTTAGGACTGTTAGTTTAATTTTATAGCACCTATGTGAACAGTACTGGCTGACTGACATACCTTGACGGCATGTCAAAGTGTCTCCGGGCAAGACAATGAACCACTGGCCCAGTGACCACAGTGCCAGTCCCCAGCCCGGTAGAAATTGGGGAGGTTTGCGTAAGGAACGGCGCCTGCTGTAAAAACTGCGCCAAATCAACATGTGGACAAATGATCCGCTGCGGTGACCATGAACTCAGGGACAAAAAATAAATAAAAGAAAAACTTTAAGAGTAAGTGTGTTTAAAGTTGAAAAGGGACAAAGTGAAGTATACTCAGAAAAGGCCATACATTGCATTGTATTCTATTATCATTTACATTTACATTTACATTTAGTCATTTAGCAGACGCTTTTATCCAAAGCGACTTACAAGTGAGGTACAAGGCAGAAAAAATCTAATGTCTAATGTCATAAACTCCACATATTCAAAAGAGAGGAGGAGTAACTCATGGAGTTGTCTCCTGTTTCCTAAGTTTAAAGTCTGGGTATATTCTATATATTTGTATATATTTTCAGTAACTCCTCTCACAACACTGGAACTAACAAGAAATTTCTGAATTGATCCTGGTATGTATTGTTTATATAGCCAAAGCCTGATATCCTATATCTTTGAACCATAGAGCTCCATCGTTGTGTAAAACTAATTACTTAAACACACTGATGCGTGACCTCATTGCACCGACATGTTTCTTCATTACCATAAACACACACAGTTGTTTTGATACAATCCCACGTACACTGTCCTGCTGCTGTAAATACCGAATATGTATTACCAACAAATACACATTCTCCACTAAAATACTCTTCTACACAAACTATTGAAAAATAACAATCGATTAGAAATTACTGAGCCTTTTATAAGCTGAAATGTGTTTGTGATTTGTTTTTTTTTTAAATTCATCTTCACTAGGAACTATGGGCACAGACAGAGTAGGGAAGTGAAAAGTATTGAAACTAACTAACACTGTGCATTTTGTTTTTGTTTTTATTTTAGATGGCATTTGTTGAGAGTAATAGAAGTATAGAAGTAAATTAAAGTATAGAATAACTCCTAACTTTACAGTTAAATACCAATGGCGTCACAATTTCACAGCCATTTGCAAGCATATTATATCTTTTGTTATTTGTTATTTTGGAATTACACGGTGATTTTTCTGCATGTTAAAATTGTGTATTTTTTTAAGTATGCTATTAATATGTAGTATAGAAATGTTAAGCAGCTTGTGGGACCACCAGAAATGTCACATTTAGCCCTCAAAACTAGGTTAATATTCTAAGGGAACAAACACAGTTTAATTGACTTTTTGTTCACTTAACTGCAAAATACAGTTTCATAAATACCCAAGATGATGAAACTGCTTTTGCCATTCTGCAACAGACTTTTCTGTGTGTGTTCGTGTTGTGCATGTGCACAACGATCATGTGCAGACAGAGCTCTAACACAGGCTTCTTGCACTCAGAGCTGATTTGCATGTCTTGGTCATTTCCATACTGGAAGTTTGGCTGCAAAGCTGGTTGGGCTGGGGGTGCAGTACCATTATTGGGTGAGGTAGGGACCGGGGGTTGGGCAGTGTGTGTGTGTGTGTGTGTGTGTGTGTGCAGGAGGTGGGGGTGAGGGTTATTAGTATATTTGCATTGTGTGTCTCCAGCTGCTCACAGGTCACTGCCTCTCTCTCTCACATACACATAAAGCCCCAAAAGTCCAATTTGACATTCAAATGATTTTACATTCGCTGTAACACACCTTTGAACTATCCTCTCTCTCTCTCTCTCTGTCTCTCTCTCTTCCTCTCTCTCTCTCTCTCTCCTCATCACATACACTCAATTGTGAATTCTGAATGCTATTTATTTTAGAAGGCAAACTGCCCTTATTAAAAATATCAGTTTGAAGTGTGTTTTCACATACACAGCCTTGTGTGTATACAATCAGCAGTTGTTGGGAAAGTATTCAGATTCTTTTCCAAAGTGAAGTTAATAATACCAAACTATAACACTGCTGAAGATGAGGTGCACCTTATTTTTAAATGTCATCCAGGTCATGGATTTCCCAAAGTGGCACTTGGTGCAAACTGGAATCGGTTGACACACAGTAATTTACCTCTTATCAATAAATTGTGGTTGGGACTTGTTTGGAGTTTCAGGCATTTATGCCCCTGTGAAGTTTTTAGGTGAACAACTTAAGTGTCGCTTAGGTTACATGTGAGCTGTTGAAGCCTTGAGGGTGTGAAAGTGTGAACATCTTGAGTGACATGACCTTGATGACAGGTGGAATAATGGAAAAATCAAATAGCATTTTGGATACATTTTTAGTTAATAATTTGCTCAGATTAAATTGGTTAATTGCTTGTTTGGTTGCTAAAAAGAAAGGAGATAGTTGCAAATACCCACTATAACAAAGAGCCAAAGTGACAATTTCATATTGTCTGTTTTGTCTAAACAACAGTCAAACATGAAAATCATTTACATCTAACTGCTGAGAAGCAGTCTATGATCTATCTATCTATCTATCTATCAGCCACAATCATATACCCAAGGTGATAAATAAACATTAGACCTCAATCCTTAAAGGTTGTTGATTTATTGTGGGAAAAACAAAACAATCAAAAAGAGCCAAAATACCTATTAATATTTATTATTTATTTAACTATAATTAAAATTTTCTATAGATCTATAGCACCAGTTTTTGCTCTGCATTAACTTTATATCCCGCATGAAAGTCATCTGATTCAGTTTCAACATAGTGACATTGCAACTGAAAAGAAATTTACTGGTAAAATCATGTCCCGCAAACACACATACACATGTAAGACTTCATGCAAACAGAGGTAACAGGACTTTTACATGATTTGATTTATTCTGAGTGTAGCAACATTTCAATAACCTGAATCTCTTTCTCTCCACCAACGTTTAGAGCAAAATGGAATCCATTTCAGCCGACAAGTGAGTAACAAAATTCCTCATAACTTGCTGCACGTCCTCTTTTCGAATTCCTATTAATGTGGGTTTCATGAATGAGGTCTATGGGGTCAACATTTTCCTGCATGAGGCCCTTTAAGAAAGAAAAATTAAATGATGACACTGTGCGTGCACCTGTAATTAAAGGAACTACTTCTCCCCGTAAAAAATGACAAGGAGAGAGACAGTGATCAGATAGACTGAAGCATGAAGAGAGAGCACAGACACAAAATGAACCAGCAGGAGCAAAAGTGTCAGTGCTTGGACCACTGTTCTGTAATTTTCTTATGGTTGAGAATTCTTGTAAAAAAGACCAAAACCCAAAACTGGTCAGAAAGATAATTCATTTTTAGTAGTGGATTAAGAGGAATTCACGACTCCACTGAGCTGATTTACTGGAGCAGCACAAAGATGTCCCTCAATGCATCGATGTGGCTCAGTATCGCGATTTTGGACAGTAATGTAGCTGATAATGCATCCGGCTTTCACATGCACGATCTTTTCCTGGAATTTGTAATAAGAACAACAACACAGACTATCACACGATCCTCTGTATCATTTGAGGAGTGAAATAATAATTTTCAGTTGGAATATAAATAGCCTGGAGCCGCGAGATTGCTACTGAATCTGCCTTTACCCAAGACACAGTGTTCAAATTACTTTTAGACAGCTAACATCCTCAGGATAAACTACCTGCTCTCCCAACAGATGTCAATAATGACACCCCTTTGGAAACTCCTCAAATAGTTTGCAGCTATTTGAATACTTCTCCCATATTTTTCTTCTTTTTTTTTTTTTTTTTTTTTTTTTTGGGTCTCATGCTTTCAGGAAGTACTGTGGCTTCCAGGGGTTAAAGGGTGGGTGGAGGGATATTTGCATACTGGCTTACCAAAAGGGAGGGGAAGGGAGTCTATCACTCTTTGTCTCATGTTTAGTGACCAAACTGGTCCTGGAGGCAGTGTACATGAGTCTGTAGGTGTGTGTGTGTGTGTGTGTGCGCCTCATGTAAACACGCATCCATCTGCCCATCACAGTATTCACAGACACCCTATCAGCTTTACAAAACTTTAATCTCAAACCGACCCACAAAGAAACTAGGTTTATGTTTGTGTTTTCAATACGTCAGATAAAGACAGAAGCAATCAGCGACTCGCCTCATTCAGCTTCCACACTGAAGACATGTCACCTGACACAGAGCTCGCCAGTGCCTGGAGGTCAGCTGCCCGGGGTAAGAAATAGACCCAAACGGCTCTCATTATTTTACTCACGTACACAATGTCTCACAGTATATAAGCATTTAATTCAAACCGTGATGAGCATTTAATAAAAGTAGAAAAAAAAAACTTTATCCATCAAGAGTCAAACGTCTTGGAATTTGGCCGACGCAGCACCTATTGTTTATCTGCCTGTGTATATGCAGTGCTGCAATGCTCCAGTCCCTGTTGAAGTAACATACAGTGCAATCAAAGAATCCTGCATCCTGTCAGTCACTTGTACTTTCGTGTTTCATCCTACACAACACAGACTGCATATACAGACTGGGCTACACAACTGTCAGTCATCATATTGCATAAGCTTTGCATATTGATTTTCTCCAGGAGCTCACCTCTCTCCACACCATGCAGCAGCTGGTTCTGATGCCGCCATCACACCTGTCATCTCCCTCCTCCTTCCTGCTGTCCCAGAATCCCACCAGCCACCAAGGTGTCAAATAACTGCGTGACTCATTTTCAGTTGTTCAAATTCCGAAGTTTGTTAAATCTATAATCCACTGCTGGATTGTAGCCAGCAGTGTTATTTAAATAAAAACTGTGCCAAATCAACATGCGGACTTATGATGCTAAACTCACAGGAGAAGCCGAAAAGTCAAAAAACAATTTAAATATAAAATAATATCCAGTTGAATTTATCAACCCCATTTCCCCTTTTCTCCTCAAATACAGTCAGATCTTAGTCTAAATTGTAATAAGAGCATGAACATAAACATGCTTTTACTTTTAAAAACAGGACACTTTCATTTTGCCTTTGCTATTCATAAAAAATAATCTGCTGATGTGATCACAGAAAATTTAAAATTGAGAACTTTGGATTTGCATAAAGCTGGACAGAATTAAAGTGTTTGATACTGATCAGTAAAAAGCTACTGGAAGGATCGAGCTACTGTTGAAGGTTCACTAACTTTTCCACCAGGGGTAGTCACTGTGGATATTGTTTATGTGTCATTATGTAAATATTGTATGTGTATGTGACAGAGAAGACATTTTACGATCATCAGGGTACATCATTCACCATCAGAGTACCAAAGGATGTTGTTAACCTAGCTTGGCATAAACACCCAGCACTAACTGACACACCTTTGTTTAATCGCTACAGAAACACAAATGGAACAGAAATGTAGAAACTACCTGAATACTTTTTTGTGTGTCTTTTGGGACAATGTAGGAAGAATTGATTTACTTGACAAACAGTTTCCAGAGGGTTGTTGTCCTTAACAGATGTTTGATCAAAAACTTGCTGCTGTTCTTTGCAGCTCTTCTGCAGCAGAATTTGCTGTCGCTTCCTAGCCAGAGTCAAACCAGTCTTCTTCAGCATCAGCCTGGACTGGCTCTGACTCCACAGGTGAATCCAAACTGCCTACTTTCTATACATATGAACATCACACGCTAAAATACCACATTGCCTAAGGTGATATGTGTTGTTTCAAACAAATGACAAAAAAACAAAATAAAAAATGAATTCAAGTTTAAAAGCTGATCATCATCTCTTTCAAATCCCATGAGATTTATTTCTGTGATGTTCCTCTGATCCAGGCAATGAGTCGCTCGGGTCTTGCAGGCCCATCTATGGAGAACCACTTGGACATGTCCCACCTACAAATGCCCAAGCACATGTCAGTGGCTCCACAGGAGGAACCCAGTGACCTGGAGGAACTGGAGCAGTTTGCAAAGGAATTCAAACAGAGACGCATCAAACTGGGATTCACACAGGTAATCAAGAGAAAGACCTTTCCTAACTTTTTCTTTCTCATAAGTAAAATGTTATTCATAATTACATTATTTTTTTAACCTAAGTTAAAACACATTTGATAATTTTATTTTTCTTTACTTGTGTGAGGGAGGCAAAACACTCCTCCTCCACTTACTGTAGTGTTAAGTTACATTCTATAAGTAATTTTGGTCTCAGTACACAATGACACAATCCTCATGGATTTAAACCAACTTCCGCGTTACATAAAGAGATAAAACCGTTTTTTGTAAACAGTTGTGACACTTACAAACCAATTTCACAAACAAACAACAAACAACTTCAGCTTGGCCAATTCCAGTGTAAATGTCCAATTTACAAGAAGTCTTTCCTTAAGGTCAAACTTAGGCAAACTGCTTCCTCGGAGGATGAAATCTATAGAAAAGCTTGGTGTTTCATGTGTGTGTGTCTGTGTATGTTCTCTCACAGGGAGATGTGGGCCTCGCAATGGGAAAACTTTACGGGAATGACTTCAGCCAGACCACAATCTCTCGCTTCGAGGCTCTCAACCTCAGCTTCAAAAACATGTGCAAGCTCAAACCTTTGCTTGAGAAATGGCTGAGTGATGCAGGTACAACACAGTGCTCACCATTTTTGTATTTATTTATTATAATTATGTATTGGTGTGACAAGGGCAGAGAAACAAACACAATCACATCTTGAAGAAAAAGTGAACTTGGAGCCAAAAATCTAAATACTGCAAAAATACTCTTTGTCCAAGTACTTGGTTAAGGTGCACTTCATCGAGTGATAATGAACGTCTGCGTTACATTTGTTTTTATGTTAGAGAACGCACCTACAGACTCGACAAGCAACCCTACCTCTTTGCCGCCCCTGATGGAGGGCTATGGACGCAAACGAAAAAAGAGGACAAGCATTGAAACGAACATCAAGCTGACTCTGGAGAAACGCTTCCTTGATGTAAGTTCAAAATGTCACTTTAAAATGTTATTTGATCTTTTGGTCTTTTCAGGGTACAAAAAAAGTTTTTCACTATAAATGGTCAATATAAAGGTTTGAGAATTATAGTCAAACTAGTGCAGTTGACTATCTATTCTACTATCATCTAAATCTGCTTTGTGTAGCCAGGCTTGGATTGCCATGAAATTGTTTAATGCCTGTTGCTCTCAGGATGACTTGGAATAACTAATATTATAGTTATTAGCATTATTAGCTCCAAGTAGCATTTCACTAAAACCAGCTACTGCTGTCATGACTGTCAACCCTTAGTCATGGTGATACTGGGACAAGCACCAACTTGAAGCAACTAGAAAATGTCAAATTGTACAATTCATATAATTTTTAACATGTTTTTATTCATATAAAAACATGTTTCATTTATATAAAAACATGTTACAGTGACATCTCATGACCTTTCAACCTTGTTTAGGTATTTGCTTTAAAACATTTGAAGTCTATTTCTTGGGTATTTTGGTTTTTATTTGCCATCATGAACTTTTAAAGACCCTATAATATATATATATATATATATATATATATATATAACCTATAAACCTTAAAGACCCTCACTGCTCACTTCTCTTTAGAACCCCAAGCCGAACTCAGAGGAGATAACCTTGATCTCAGAGCAGCTGTCCATGGAGAAAGAGGTGGTTCGAGTTTGGTTCTGTAATCGGCGTCAGAAAGAGAAGAGGATCTACTGCCCAGTGGCTACTTTACCTGTCAAATCACACAGCTACAACTCCAGAGTGGTAACGTGTCCCCCTCTTATTTATTATTTCCAATATTCTAATATAGTGTTAATATCCCACTTTGGCTTAATGAGAAAACCTCTAATGGCTCATCCATGTTCACTCTGTTTCAGGCCTCTGCATCCAGATCTTACAGCCCTCTGGCTTCAGGCGGAGGCAAGTTTACCACATTCAGCATTACACTGTCGCCTTTTTGTGATGCCCTACATTGTGGCTCACACTGGGGGGGGGGGGGGGGGGGGGGGGGGGTTTAGATGCACTGACGCTTGTGGCTTCCTCTATTTTGAGAAAATAACATCTTCATCTTTTACACTGCTATTGAGGGGTTATGTGCACATTAATACAAAATACACAGATAAACATATGGCTAGTGCTGTGTATGAGTCCAGTATGAGGATTTGTGAATGTGTTAACATGTTTAACAATGTGTTGACTTTTACCTTCCAGTTTCATCAAATTCCTCTCCAAACAGCGCAAGCCGTGAAGCTTCCCCTAACAGTCTGTCCACAGCCTCGTCCTCCTTAACATCTCAGGTCAACCCAGCCTCCTACAGCACACCAGGGTAGGATACACTCACTGAACTTGTGGCATTTGATATGTCTTAACTTAATATTTACAACATTTTGTGATTGTGGGATTTTCATCTGAAAATGAATGGACTGAGACAAACGACAGTGGTCCTGACTTGTCTGTACAGTAACTTTGAGGTTACAGCTATGAGGTGGTGACCTGAGCATAAAGAAACAGAAGGAGCAAGCTGCCCAGAGTCTGTCCAAAGCTAACAAAATCTGCAGCTACATAAATCATTCATTATGATAATAAAAACAAAGTGTAGACAATGACTATTTGTATTATGGGGGACTGTGTGCCTAAATATTTCTTGTCTGGGACCGATTATGTCCAGAAATTTTCATGTGTTACCATCCAACTACCCAGAGGCAAGAAATAATCTCATAAAACAGGATTTTTGAGCTGTATTTTTGCACTTTTGTGCCAACAAAGGAGACACTGTTTTAATTAGACAGCTTTAGAGGTGCTGGTAGGCAGACTTCATGAGTGGGTCCCTGTTTCCAGTCTTAGTCTTTGACCAGGTTATGGCAATAGCGTCATAGTTTCTGCAAAAGCATGAGAATGATCAAGAAGAGGCACCACAAAGGCAAACAACCAATGTAGATGGCAGATAGAAAAGTACACACTAATTCACTAATGAATATGTTAAATCTGTACAACGATGGTGAAAAACCCAATTTTTTGGTTTTATGGAGAGTTTTTATGTTGGACTGTTGAGCTAATGATGGAAGGGAAAATGTTAAACAAAGAATTTGTGTGTGTCACTTTCCTTTTAGATCATGGTACCGGACATGGAATCCCGCTGCGTACCATCACTGAAAAACATGAACTGTATCATATGAAGATTCTTTTTTTCTTTTTTTTTTTTTTTTTTTTTAAGAAGGATGTACATTGAAGATGTGACAGCGGTTCACAATGTTCCTGTAATGTACAGGGTTGCAACTCCAGGCTAAAGCTTAGATGGACCTGTAGCAGAGGACTAAGACGCAACAGACTGAGGTCAGCACTCAAGTTCAGGCAAGTCCTAACAGCCTCAAGCTGTTTGGTTTGTGCTCGTGTGACTCTTTACTCTGCTTAAATCAGCTGCAAAGATGAAGAATACACAGAAAAGCACTCAATGATAGATATGATAAACACTGTTGGGAATTTCTCATGTTCAAGCCTATATTCTCCCAAAACTCAAACAATGTATTTAAATGTTGAAGGATTCGGGTCCAGATTTACTGAGTCTGTGTGCCAAGCTATTATTTTTGCCATCTTTATGTTGGGCTACAGTGACCTTTGTGTTTGCTGTTATTGTATTTTTATGTTCATAATATAATTAGTGTGTATACTTAATGATTTTGATGTGTACTGCTAGCCTGTCTAAATAAATGTATTGTCAACACTGAAACATTTAATAGAATTATCATCTGTAGGTTCATGACCAGTGCAAAAAGGCAACACACCATCAACAGGGCGACATTTGAGCTGATTATCTTTCTGATTTATTACAACTTGGGCCTTGTTACTTACATCACGGCAACAGTTTGTATCAGTTATATTAACATTGTTCTCCCCAAAATGATCAACTCTGGGATTTTTTCTTATTTTTTTTTTTGTAAGACGTTTGTCTAACCTGAAGGTGTCTCCTCAGCCTGTTCATGTTTCTTGGACTGTCCGATTACCTTTTATTAATATTTGCTGCAAGTCAACGAGTCCAATGGTACCATTTTGGAAGGGAATGATGGACACAAATAGAAGACAACAGTACAGGACCCAAGTAATAATATGGTTTAAAATCAACCTAAACACACTATTTTCTGTTTTTGTCAGCATTTCAAAAAATGATGCGGAACAGATGTTTGCTCTTATGTATTTAAATGTAATCAATCCTCATTGTCCCTGTGAGACATATAAACTTTGTCTTTGAGTGTTAAACCCATCATAAATACATGTGTTAAGGTCTTAGTATGCTTCAAATGATGTGTGTGTTATGAGACCATGTCTAAAGTTTCTACTGTCTGTAGCTGCTCTGAATGGTCAGACTCAAACGGAGAGCCTCCCTGTCTGCACACCACACAGCCAAACAGATCTATAGACAAAAAAAAAATTGTCTTTTGACTTTGTCATCCTGATAATAGCAAATATCAATAATGAGCCACACTTTTGGAAAGTTTTTTGGTTTGTTTCTTGCTTTTCATGCACTGAAGCAGCAGCCCCTGGGAACGGAAACACATTTGCCATTCGGTGGATAAATTCTTCCCTAGTCAATTCAATATACATTTAATGAGCTAACAGGAAGGAAAACAATACCTAGAACACACTACGTGTGGAATGGACTGCTCTGTTTTGGGCCAGAATTGGGTTATATAACAACCCAATTTGAACTGAGTTCACATAAGTAAACAAATAAATAAGCTTCAGGAGTATTAAAGGCAAGAGCACGCAAGGGACTGTGTGTGCACACGTTTGAACCCTGCCTTTTTTTACACCACTGCAAACCTAGTGGCAAAAAGTCAGAGTCTCCAAACTTACAAAAACTGTTGTCAAATTGACTCTTGTAAATAAGGTCTTAAATATTATAAGCAAACTTCTCATGTGAAGCATGTCGAGTCCTTTAGACCAAACGTGCTGTAATACATCATCATACATCTGTGGTTTCTAATCTATTTTGTTAACCTGGTTACAAATTGTAGTAATAATGTAATTTGGCAGTTGTAGTTCATGTATGTGTTACTTTATCTGCTTTCACATTGTGTCAATCAGCTTAGAGATCCTGATCCCTGGCCTATGTGGGGCTTAGCCCTTAAACAGTTTGCTCTGAAAAAAAAACCCCAAAACCTAAATAATCAGACACTGTCTAGCTAAACTATGGCACAGAAAAACAATATATACCGGTGTGCGTCTCCATGGACAATAGTTTTAAGCAAGATCATTTTTGTTTTTTGTATGTTCATGGAATTTGTTTACAGTAAGAAATTCACCATCTTTTCCTTTGATGTGGTGCAAAACACTGACCTCCTCTGATGGTCCTCTGGTCCAAACCCAGAGCTTCTGTTGGAGCTGCTGGGGTTTATGTTCACTTTGTCTCTTATTTCTTGTTAGTTGCTGTTCTGTTTGGTACAGACACTCGAAACTGCCTTTCAGGCTTTAAGCCAACCGCTGGCTTGTTTGTTTGGTTGTTAGTGATCTTTTGTTTTTTTCCAATTAAATTCTATTTGAGTGTCCATTGTATATTTAATTTTATTGTAGAGAAATGCTTTGCAGTTTTACAAAACTCCTACATATGCAACTTCATCTGTCAAATACAAACAACCACAATAATTATGAAGTTATATAATGTTATGAACCAATACAATACGTACTTTTTGAAGTAAATGCAAAAGTGAAGTTTTACTGGTGTAATTGAAGCGACGGTGGTAAAGGGTGAACGTTGACATGGTGTCATATGATGCTCTGAGTCTCAGGGAATCATTTGTCTTCACCTCTACCTCCAGGGATCATTATTAAGTTGTATTTACTGTCATTAAATGGAAGATGTATGTCTTGTATTTGGCTTTCTAATAATAATGATGCAATGACATTCTAGCTGCTGCTTCATGCACCATAGATACAACAGGATAGTTTTTTCTTTAAAAGAAACTAATGTTTTTGCTTTCAAATTTGTACAAAATTAAACTCAGTCTCTTTAAAAATGTGTCTTGTAATTTGATTCAAAAAAATTCTGAACAGGTTTTTATGTAGTTGTCAAGGTTATATTGTACACCACAGTGTATCTACAACACCACATAGTGAGTTGATAGTATTTACACTAGAATGGACTCCAGCAGTGGCGAAGTACCAGGTTATAATTGAGTCATTCATTGAAAAGTATTACTTACTGTAAGTTAAAAGCAACCTTGAAAATAAAGCTAAATTAGAAATGTCATCTGAATCATAGTTTTTCCCACATTCTTTATGCATTTACCCATGAATCCGGCCTTGTGAAGTGTGTGGTCTGAAATTCTTATTTTAATTAATTCATTTACATGTTGTTTACATGTTTTGCCCCACATCATATTTCTAAGGGTATTTATACATTTATCTGATGTAAGAACAATCTCAATAGCAACTAGTTCTCAGTGGTTCCTTGAATGTTGAAGTGAGCCACAGCTGTAAACCAATCAGAACAGACTATGGTGTCATGAGAATTTAATATTATTTACCTAACAGGGTTTGTATCGTGTGAACCACGGAGAAAGAAAACAACTAAATTAAGAAAACACACAGTATATACACTTTAATGATAAAAGAATATTAAAAACACCGTACAATGACTAGATTAGACATAAAAAAAGCTTTTTATAAAAGGCAAATTTATCTCTGTTCAACAATGAGAAGAAGGCTTCATTGGTCTGTTTAGTGCCTTAAATCCTCCACTGATGTCTCGGTTTCCATTTACCCAAAAACAAAAGAGGTGGTGGTCCATTGTAATTTCAGGTCTCAGAATTGTTTCCCTCTTATGTGTTTGGTTCCCCCGTTTGATTATGTTAATAGTTAAGATTTCTCAGAATCTGCAATAAAAAGGTAAGAAAAAAAGTTACAATTGCTTTGACGTATGACCAATAAACACTGAGAATGCAATCAATGCAAAAGCCATGATCATAATGTAAATATATCGTTCAGCAAGTGTCAGAAAGTCTGTATTATGTTAATTTAAAATCCACTTTATTACTTGTTTAAAGGACTAGTTTGGCACCTAAAGAGTTTAGAAACATTTTTTTTTCTGTTCGACTTGATAAATGCTGCATTATCATGCAATCATTTACCCCCGAGGAAAAAAATTAAACTGATAATTTGTGGATTCAGAGGAAGTTAAAGTTCCACGTGAATAACAGTTCATCAGTATCCCAAACTATCCCTACTGTAGTTTGGCATGAAAAAAAAAGATACAAGGTGTCAATTTATGAAGTTCCGAGGTGCTGGTAGATGGGTGTTTTAAGGCTTAAGGGCCATCAGAGTTAAGTTGCTGTAGGACTGAGGTAACTTTAGCATCATGAAACTGGTGAGAGTTAGAATGAAGGATACTAGGTTCAGATTAAGGTAATGGGAAAACAATCTAAGGGGAAGCATCCTCTGCTCCCAAGTATTGGGATCTAATGCTACTATTTTGTCACCATTGGTCAAAACTAGTGTAGCTGTTTCTTTCTCCCTTTAGACTTTATAAGCAAACAACCTCCTGGCTTTGATTCTTTGCAAGAAAAATAATAAGGCTTGTTTCGCAATATGTTGAACTACCCCTATAAAAAAATGAATCAATGGAGTCTGCATTCAGAATTTTGTGGATTTTTGTAATGGTTTTCTACTTTCGCCAGATTCCTGTTGTATAATTTCCTTCTAATCTCAAAGGACACCTTAATGTGAATGCCAATAAAAGTTAGGTTTACTAAAGCAATTACTTACTATTTGAGGCCAAAGTTGAAGTGATGGTGACATTCACTCTCTGACTCGTCCACACCAGCCCTGAACTTCCTTGTAAACAAGCCTGAACAAAAACTGAAGACAAACAATGTCATTCGAGACGTTTTAGAAAACATTGTTATCATCAGTCAAGACAATTCAATAATCCAAAACATGACTGAAACACAGGAAAAAGCAGTAATGATTAAACACTAATTCTATACTTAATGTGTAAAGTTTTACAGTAAGCAATTCACATGTGACTAGATAAAGTAGCGTTTCTGACCAGGCAGGCGAGGACATCAGCAGAGATGAGCATGTAGAAGACATTGTTCCAACCAGTAGGGGAGATCACACCGGCTAATAGAGGACCCAGTGCAGCTCCTGCAGGGAACATACAAGCATCAATAGGCTGACGTCTGTCTGTTGACCATTCTTATATGCTACTTTGAACTGTTTTAAGCTTTTAGACTTTTAAAATACCACGAAGCAACAAACAAGTGGGAAAATCTAAATGTTTAATGATAAACAACAATGTGTTGGGGGAGTAATGAAATATGAGGACTGTTTTGCATTTTTAATTTTAATTCTGGGAAAAATAACCCACCACAGTTCAGGTGGTGACAGCAGAAAAAGCTGTAAACATTAAAGTTTATGTCGTCCCATTGCCCATAAAAGTTGTATATTTACACATCCAACACGTACAAAGGAACAGTTATTAATAACCAATAGTCATTTATTTGGAGTCATATTTCTAGAAAGCTGCTGAACATTAATCCAATCACTCTTCTTTAGCTGCTTTTCTAACAGCTTCTGAAGAAAAATCTAACAGTTAGTGGTGACCAGGTAGCAAACACTGAGTTTACCAGAGCCATGTTACTGAATACAACTATATACTATAAATTACACTGCACCTGCAGTTCTGGGATCACTGTAACAAACCTATTAGATTAAAGAGACAAAAACATACAGAGTTCAGAGGACTTGGTGCTAATAATAATCTGGTCTATTACTAATACTGATTAGGTTAAAAGAAATAACAAAGGTAAAGTGAAGGTACTGAATCTTTACTGGCACTTCAACCGTACCTACTGAACCAGTCCCATCAATAATCGCTGTTACTGTTGACAATGCCCTGGAGTTTCCTCTCAGACTCTCATGTGTTCCCTGTTGCAACAAAGAATTATTTCAGTACAGAACCGTGTCCACTACACGAAACAGGCTGTATTTCACACAAAGGTGAAATAAGGTTTAACAGATGGTACAGGCACAAACACAGAGGGTTTTCCATGATTGATGCGGGCTTACCAGGTCAGCAGATACAGCAGTGGTGATAAGGGCGTATGGTCCATTCACTAGGCCTCCACACAACAGCAGCATACCTACGTGGGTAAGCAACTACTTTAAGTAAAGGCTAAAGCCACTTTTCCAATTTCTACAAAAATGAAACAAATTTCACAGAATGTTTTTATGACTAGAGACTCATTTCAGATGATTAAACTTTGATCTTGGTTCACACAAGGAAAATATATGCAAGGGACAACTAGAAAAAGGATACATTAGTGGTCCCTAGTCTTAAGAGGAATAGAGTGGTAAATGGAAAAATCCAACTCTCTAACTCCCAAAACAAATCCCACATTTGCAACATGTAAATATATACATCAGTACACATTAATGCGATTGTATGTTGGGAGATAGGAAGTAATTGCTATTGCTGGAAATCTATCAAACACCACAAACAGGTAAAAAGGTATAATTACAGGTATAATTACATTTATACCTAAAAGAGTCAAAGGTAAAAACATTACAAGAAAACATTTCTTACCAACTGTAGTACTGAAGCTCCTTTGCCCAACAGCATTATACACAAAAAGCTGGAATATGAACAAAAATAACCATTAGCAGACACCATACATTCAAGTTTATGTTCCCATTATACCAACCACCTAAGGGAGTCTATGTTATGTTGCAATTCATTATTTATTAGGTGACACAAACCATAGGGGCAGCAGCAACCAACATGATGAAGCAAGTTGTGGCTCTCCCACCAGTGTAGTCAGAAACAAGGCCGGCCATAATTCCTCCTGTGCACAAAAAAACAAATCCAGTGAGAGATAATAATAATAATACACTACAACTGTAGGACAGTCAGAGTGGGTGGGGCTGTAAACTTGGGCATTAGACAAATTGATTTAGGAACCATGAGTAACAAGGTCATAGCTGAAGAAAATGGAAAGAAGTAAATTGCTAATTGAGAAATGTGTCCAGTTGACATTTAGATGGAAGTAAATTCATAGAATCTTTACATTTTATTTTTTACAGTCAAATTTTGATCTTACAGGTCAATATGTGTAATGTCAAATTTAAACAGAAATTCAAGATGAATATATATTTTAAACATTTAGCGAAGATAAGTATTGAAGCATAATTGGAATCGATTTGTCCTTTCAAGATAACTTGATAGGGCAAATCGATTCCCGTCAGTGAAGAGAAGGCTGGATAAATCCATATTTACACTTATGTAACCTTGTGCGCTTACCATTAATCTAATATTTTTATTGTTTTTAATTTTTATGTTTTTGCATTACTAAGGGTTACATTTACCATTCTGAATTCACTTGAATGTAAAATTTATATTACTAAGGCCTCTTCTTAGCTTCTACACAGGACTAAATATTATTCTGCCAAGATACGTTACCATTGAGTTTCTATGTATGTAATGTATTACCATCAGAAACAAGTTGGAAAAATAAAGTGATTTCACTGATAAGTCAAGACTTAAACTTACCCACAATTCCTCCTGCATCAAAAAGTGTGGACATGTCTCCTGCCTCTTTTGCCTCAAAATGTGCTTTTAAAAAAACAAACAAACAACAAAAAAAAAACATTAAAACTACAATATGCAATTAAAACCTGAATCTAATTAATCAGCTCTGCTCTGCCCACCTCTCCTTCTACCTGCTCCACTACGCTCTGCAATTAATGCTACAAAACATACTAATTATAGAAAAACTATTTAAAGTGTTTAAAAGTTACAAGCCTCCCTCAGGAACTTTTAGAAGCTAATATCTCTGATCTTATTCAGTGCTGTTTTGTGAGTCTGACTCCACAAGAAGCGTCTCTGCCTTAAGATCCTATTGTTGCATTTACAGTCCCACCAAAACCAGACACCCAAAAACACTATAGCACACACTATAACTTTAACCTTAATATATTACTGTATTATATGTCTGATATTTTCCTTGGATAAAAATAAAGCATGTGTGTAAATACTGACCAACGTTTGAAATGTAAAGAGGAAGCCAGTACAGGAAAGTGTAGCTGACCAGCTTGGCAAACAGCAGACAGAGAGAGAACTCCACCACTCCCTGTGTGACATACAAAACATCGTGAAAACTTGTCATTATCACAAAATGTATGAAGGCTAAAATTCACACTGAACTTTATGAGACGCACAGCTGAGACATTACAAGAGCTTCACAAACTAGTTCATTCCCACAGTTTGAAATAGCAAGAGTTAGTTTCAGTTCCACAATGATAGTATTAAAATCAGGGTCTGAATATTAAAGGAGTTCAATAACACGACTTTTGTGAATATTACTTTAACCAGCACAAATATTAAAAACTGTGCATTTAAATATGATTGCATCTTTAACTGTTTTATGGCATAGTTAAACAATGCAGCTCCAATAGGGTCTAAAAATGCTAAAGTTATTAAAAAAACAAATTCCAATTCAAATCTTTTCCATCTTTAAACTGTACATACAAATTCAAATATAAAAAAAAAAACACAATATCATCATAAATTCAGTTTTAAATACAACTTTTAAATATGTGTCTGTTATTATTATTATTATTAAATATGTCTGTTTTTATTTACAGGTATCCTGAGGGCTCCACAGAAGCTGATAGCCTCAGTGTGCTCCTCAACACCCTCCAGAGGCACAGTGGTGATGGCACCGTTGATGGCCAGGTCATCGTGGGGCGTGTTGTGTAGGAGCGGCTCCGTCTCGCCGCTTTCCTCATCACTCTAACACACAAACACATGTGCATGATTCTAAGGCGTTTTGTTATGGATGGTATTTTACGTAGATGTTTTTTTTCTGTTATAACTCACATGGTGCTGAGGAGGACTACAGTTCACATCCTCAGGTTCTGAATGTGAGAGAAAAAAATGCCTTTTACGTCAACTAAGAACTAAACAAATGATGTGAAAAAAAGACAAGAAATGTGAAAGACAGAGTAAAGAAAGTCTAACAATTATAGGTTTTTTTGCTTCCACTCCTTCAGTCTATCTTGTTACATTTCTTATAGTCTGACTTCTTTTTACTGCCATTAAAACTCCACTGATTAGTGTAGTGAGTTGCAAGGTCATGTGACAAGAATTTATACTTTTTAAGGACAGCAAACACACTATCATCATAGCTATTGCCTTCATTTCATATTTTCATCCTAATTGGCAAATTAGGTGAAAAGCCAAAGGGTTTGTTCCCACCAAGTGTCATGCAAAACCTCTTCCAGATTAAACTGTCTAATGGCTCTGTGAAAAAGTGTTGTGTCTAGGTTTGATGAATGGAAACTGACTCTCAACCAGGAAGAAAAAGCACAGGATCCCAGTGGAGGCGATAATGATGCCAGGGACGATAAAGGACATTCCCCACGCTGAAGAAACAAAGACTCCTGCGATGAGGGAGCCCAAGATGTTTCCCACTGACGTGTGCGAGTTCCATATACCCATGATGAACCCCCGCCTGATGATCAAAACACAATGAGACAAAGACTGTGAGCAGGTCTTTATTGTAGGTAAACAAGAATTAAAATGTAATAATTTATTCTAAAAACTCTGAAATTAGGCCTTTTGTTATTGTGTTGTTTGTTATGTACAACAGTATGTATAGAGAAGGAAATCTTACACTTAGAAGATGCAGCTTGTGGGAATCAAACTTGCCATAGCGTGAGACTCAAATTCAATCTACATCACATTCTGAGGCTGTATTAAAGCCCATGGTTTCTCATAGATATGTGCAAGCTATCTTTTCATATCAAAATGTGAGGTGAGCATCAATAGCACCTTTCCACATTAAGGTATGGAGAATATCACTACTAAAAGATATTTGAAAAAAGTGGCAAACTGCAGCAATTCCAGTGATTAGTTGACATTTCAACTTTTTGGAAAATAAACTTCTTTGCTCTCTTTCACGTTCGTGTGTTAAGCGCTGAGGTAAAGCCCGTACCACACCTGGCAACTTTACTGCGCCCACCAGGTTCTGCTCACTCCATCACTTGATGGCTGTTAATAATCATGAAATACTCTGGAGCCATAACTCTGCCTAAACGCACAAACTCATATTTCTGCTTTTTAAAACAATCAAGTTACAACATTTAATTATGAAGCTTTGCAGATGCAGGTGGGTGTATTCGTGAACTCCAGACAGAGCAAGATTAGCCATTTCCTCCTGCTCCAGTCTTTACCACAAGCTCAGCTAACCACATCCTGACTTTAGCTGTGTGCTGAACTCACAGACATAGGATTGATAAGCTTTTGATAGTCTAGATAAGTAAATACCACAATGTGTTCACCACTATTCCTGAAGTGATCAATAATTGATTGGCCATTTAAAGCTTTAAAGTAGGAACAACATGTGAACTTTTGTACTGACCAGCTGCACGCAAACATATTACAGTAAAACATGTCTTACTTCTCTGAGAAGCCTGATTTATTTTGTGCAAGCAAACACAATGCCAGGGTGTGACAGCCATTTTAACAGGCATAAATATCGTTTAAGTTTTACTTGTTCTTATTCTTGTGTGGGGGATGTGCTTGTAGTTACTTGTAGTCTAGTTTGATAGGAACCAGTGTGACCAGGTTTTGAGCTTCTACATAGTTTCACGGGGCAGTTTTAAAATTGTGATGGGGATTTGATTTGGTCATATTGTGCTGCCAAAACATGAACAATGTGCATGTGAGAAGCAGTTATCTACAGAAAAAAAAAAAAAAAAAAAAGTGTTTAATCAGCAGGACTCCCCCCTTTTACTCACTTCCCCTTTCCAAACCAGTTCCCAACGCAGGCCACAACTGCTGGCCAACCAGTGGTCTGCATCAGCCCGTTCATCACCTGCATGGTAAAGCAAACATAGGGAGAAACAAACTCGTGTGAATTCACTGCGTTACAGCTTTGTTACTAACTGCCAATTCTACATAAGAAGGAGAGACCAGTGCACAAGTAACTTAACATTTCCTCACCAAAGCTATATAAGCGTAGCACGTGCCTGCAGTCACATGATGAAACTGTGAGTCATGTGGTAAGTGTGACTAAGCCTCTCCATGAGATCTCTACATTTTTTAAGGGCTGAACTGAAGGGATGAACATAACTAGTGTCCACATTGACCCAAAGACCTCACTGCGATCACACCGTCAATAGGGTAAAAGCCTTGTTAATTAACGCAATAATTCTGTGATTTCCAAAACAGCCTATATCAGGCTTTAGTTATTGGACATCTATCGCTCATTAAAATGGGGCATTTTTCTTACCGAGTTACTCACACGGCACTTATTATATATCTTAGAGTAAGTGAAAGTTAGACTTTTAATTTATAGCAAGCATAATGGTTCTAATTACAGTTTCCCTCGGGTTGTGAATTTACTTATAGACTGGAGCCGAGAGTCATGGGACCTGATAAAGAATATCTGACATTTCAGAGGTATAAAAGAGATAACTTCAAACTATTGATTAGTTGGTTGGATGGATGGATGGTGGTCCTTTACAGGGGTCTTGCACGTTCACTTCTGTCCTTACTAGGGTTTGCCAGGCTGCATGGGAGCCTACTGGTAACAAATTAATCTTTCGGCATTCATGCACTGCTGTTTTTTAGCCAGCCCCTTGTATTTCTTACTTCTATATTTGTTTCCTTATCTTCACATCTTTCTGTAGTTCCACCAGCTAAATAACTTCTTTCAAGGAGGTCATAATCTTAGCTTCCAGCTTTATTTTGTTTATCTGTCATATGGTACTTTCCACCAAGTCTTGCTAATTAGTCCCAAGTTTGGCCTATAGCTAGTTTATCTATTACTCTTTGGGTGTAGACAGGGTGTGGTGGGTTAGAATCCGGCGTATGTTACAGGTTGTAGATCCAGTTGTTCTTCCAGCTTTGTGTCTTCATAGTTCAGGAACCAACTAGACACTGTGTCAGTAGACAAGTAAAAGAAGATGGGAATGGTGAGAAACGGGGTAGTTCCAAGGAACATCAACATCAGATAGATGTTGGACTGAGGTCTGGACTCGGACTGGGCTCCTCCAAAAGCTGGGTTTTGTATGTCCGAAGACATTGTGCAGTAGATTAAGTTGTTGATGAACAGTGGTGTTAACTCTAATGGATCCTTCAAGTCTTTAGCAGTTACTCCAGGGTTCTTTATTTCTTCGAGCATTCAGCGTTGTGCCTTATGAATGATCATTTCTCATTTGAGTTATTGGCCTCCAGTTGACATTTGGTGACATCAGAAGCCTGGAGTTGCCATCAACAACCACTTTGTATGTTTAATTTGTGCATGTGTGTGTGTAACCAATAAGATTATGACTCTTTGTGTTTTATAAGTCTAAAAAGATTGTGTTTGTTGAAAGATCAGGTCACACTTCATGAACAATTTACACAAAAAAACAGAAATTTGAGGAGTTTCTGCCTCTGTGTTGCAGTAATGTGTTGTATTTGGAAATACATGCACCTATTCATATCTATACTCTAAGAAATGATGATGGATATGTTTCACTATTGTCTGATTAAACGCGAAAAAATGGGACAAACTATCATCAGTTCAAACATGAATACATAAAAAGGGCAAGTAGTATAAGTCCAAAACAAGTTTCTTAATTTGTTTCCAAATTCAACTGTTACACTGATTCAGGATGAAAAAAACGAGATTCATACAGTCACAGCAGCACACAACTCTGTTATCCAGTGTACTGGTGAGGTTATTACTGGTCAAGAGGAGTATTAACAAAAACAGAAGTGACCATTCTTATTTCCTACAGAGTCGAGCCAGTGTAAAAACTAGGTTATGTGTTACATTTCATGTTGAATCAGCAGCAAACAGCTCATCTGTTTCTTTCTGTTTCTTTTTTCCCCTTAAGGTGAATTTGTTGTATGTACTAGTTCTGCCTGCAAAAGGGAATAAATGGTTGTGTATAATAGTATGTAGCTGATGACACACTGCTCACAACACAAAAAACCAACCCATCCACAAGTTGCCCCCTATCTTTACAATCTATCATGGAGTAAAACACAGTTAAAAGGTTTGTGATGTTGTGAGTTTACCTGAATAAAAGCATAGTATCCTAAGGAATGGATGTTCCAATAGAAGCCAAGGCCAAACAGAGCAGTGAACAATCCACTCATCAGCATCCCAACACTCAGGTAGTACCGCAGAGGCAGGCGCTCTCCAAATATCCCACTATGAACAATAAAAAAAACAAAAAAAAAAACAAGGATGCCTCCATGTAGTGACTGACTAAGACAAAAACATAACAAGGCCTGGCAGCAACAGTACGTACAAACCTGAAAAACATGCCAATGGCATAGGCAACCAGGAAGGAATTATCCAAGACCCCAAACAGTGTCTGGTAGTTGTCCTGATCTAGAGAGATGACACAGGCACAGTTTCTTTCATTTGTGTGCAATATCCCCCTCATGCAAATATTAAGCTACAGTCAGTGGCTAGTTAGCATAGGTTAAACCTATTATCTAGTGTAACTAAGCGTAACGTAAAGCTTGAAATGGGTGAATTGCCAATAACAACAACATCACGACAACAAAAAATAATGCTGCCTGCACTTCTTACATAACAAATAAAATTCTGCAGCACTTCTAACATAACAAAATTTTAAATTCTGTGTAGTCTTTACAATCTGTGTGCCCCATTAATTAAGCAGTATACAATCACTAAATCACTTGTTTATAACATATAAGGAGGTAAGCAAACAAGTGGACAATGAATGAAAAGGAAGTAAAATTGTTTATTACTACAAATTATTTAATTTAATATTTGACAAAGACTGTATATTAATTCATTCTTAAAATGTCCTTACAGCCAATTTACAAAAAGATGGGTTTACTTCATGATCCTTTCACAGTGACCGACTGGAGACAGCACCACAAGGACTTAGTCCTGTCTCATGGAGGACATTTAGACAGGAAATGATAAAAAAAAAAAAAAATCACAAGTGTAAATATTAAAATTATTCATGCCTAAAATTAATTTAGCTGCTTAGGCTTCGCTGTTGTAGTACTGTTCACACTGCCTCACTTTCACACTGTTTACAATTGATTCAAAGTGAGCTGTAATGAATGTCATAGTAACAGCTGTGTGTTTCCTGTCCTGGAAAGGCAAAATATCTGCCGAGTTGTTGGTTTGTTATGGTAAATAATTTATCTTAAGTTATTTTTACATACATAATATAATCAATATGCATTGCCCAGTCTTCACCTGGAATATCTCTTTATTATTAAAGCATCAATGTTACAGTAGGTAAAAGCTCACCGAAGGGGGCCCAGTCACACCAGGTAACATTGTCGGTTATGTTAAGGTCTGCGGGCCGAATGACTGCAGAGCAGTTTCTGTGCAGCTGACTCTGAGTATTAGAAAAACATGCAACATAAGAAAATTAGGCAATGCAAACAAAACAGTACTAGATAAGCTAAAATCAAAAAAAGAGGGAAAGTGCCTTACTTAGTCGTTCTAAAGCCATTAGTTAAACATAAGAATTATTAAACAGGGTTTGGAGGAACTTTGAGTGATACATTTGATGTAATGTGACTGAGGTTATAATTTCAGAACTATGTGCCTTGTTGTGTTAGACATTGAGAGATAACAAAGCGAGAGCTTGGAGACGCACTGCGAAAAAGTGGCGTATGATATGTTGTTTTCTTCCATTGACGTTACTTTTATGCATTTGTGGATTGTGAACAGTTGCCCACTCTCTCAATCGAACTGGAGCTCTGAAGCCTTAAAAGTTTAAACGGTGCAAATACCCAAGTTCTTCTGTTGTACAAGTTCCTCCAAACTCACAGACAAACGGTAGATCAAAAGAATTGAACTATTGCCAGCACCTTAACAATGCTGATGGGTTTCCGTGACAGATGATAAGCCGTGTAGAAGAGAAAAGTGAGGAAAAGAATGAAATATCGATACCTGCAAAAGAGAAACTATGGTAAATTCACAAATATAGGACAAATCAAAGCTTAGAGAAATGTTAGCTGTATCACATTGACAGGTTGTGATGCCATAGCAGTGTGAGAACACACAGCTTAATCATTACTCTGAAACACAAACCTATGAAATGTAACAATATGTCATAAGTAGGAAACTGTCGCATGAATTGATATTTGGTAAGTCCAAGTTAATAAATACAAAAAGGAATATCTGAGGTGTGTTTTCATCATAACTACTATGTAATTTGTCATACAGGGTCGGGGTCTTGATTGCTGTAAGATCGGGTTTTTGCGGGTTGTAGCTTATAGTTAGGAGACTGGCTACATTACAAGCTTAAACGTTATTAAAACGTTATTATAACAACGTAACAATTTAAAAAATATTACATTTAAATGTTTAATTTACTGGCATCAGCATCGATCCCTTAAAGATGGAATCTGTGTCAGTTATGGAGGAAGCGTAGAAATTTTTTTTTTTCCAGGGGGATTTGAAGTGGCAGACAGCAAAATAAAAAAATTAATTGCAGGGAGATAGAGAAGCTCCAGAGCAAATTCACATAATCTGTATTCAATTGTGTGGTTAATCATTTACAACAAAGAGACAAATCAGTAAGAGGCTGTGTGGATATGTGGAGAACAACAGGAGTAAAGTTAAACGAAATAAGAAAAACAAAAACTTACCACGTATCTCGAGAAAAGGATGTGATTAGTCGTATGCCGGGAGCCAGGCGCGATTTCATTTTCGATTGATACTTTGTCACACGTAACACACAAACATTCACAACTCAGATCCAGACATGTACTCGAAGAATCAGCTAACTAACTACACATGGTGACCAGCGGTTTATAACGCGATTGTAAATCTGAAAGCGGGTCACGGCGAGTTGTCGCTCCCGGGTAGTAATCCAGTGAAAACAGACCTTAACAGCTGATGAGTGCGAGACACAGATAAAGTAAACGCTAGCTACTAAAACAATAAAGCAGCAGCAGCTCAGATCGCCGTTTACAGCCCGTGAAGCGCACACAGTTCTCCATTATGAACGGCTGAGTTTATATGCGCGCCGGTGACGAGAGCCAGCCTCCCGCCGAACAGCCTTAACGAGAGCCCTGCTTCAAAAAAGGCGTCAGTCAACACAAAAAGATTATTTTTAGTATTAGCACAAATGTTTTTCCATAGGGTTTTACAGACGAAGCCTCCCGGGGTCCGCCTGATCCTTCTTCTGACGTCAGAACGGAAACAGCTGAAGCAGGAGCGGCGGATGGAGCAGTTCCCAAAATGGGGTTCGCGACCCCCTCAAAGACTCGTAGCCTAAATAGACGGTCGCGCAATGATTAACTTGATGCGATAAAAAAAGGAAACACAGTAATGTAATTACACATTAAAACAGTTGTTTACAACTTGCAAGTTTACCATCTTCACCTCGGTACTCAGCGTTAATCTTGTTACTGTACAGCTGCCGAATAATTGCCCTTTGGGGAAAATAAAGGTTTTACTGATATTGATAGAGTGAATGTATCTATACTTTGTAATCAAATTTTGCACTGGATGCTTTCTGCGTGATATTTAACCTTTGCCTTTATTATACATAAATTATTTGTCACAGAGCAAAGTAATCTAATAAAGTACTCATTTTACAGGCCAATTTCTGTCTGTTTTATATTAGGGTACATGTAATTACTCTAAAGCCAATTTTAACAGATTTTACAGCTGCAATTAAAGATTTTTATTTTTATACAATCTGCAGATGTCTTACTCAATCATCATAGTGTAAAGGCCTGCATTTTTAATTGTATACAATGGCAGCCAAGATTTCACAAAGTATGAGGTTTTGTATTTTAATTTTTTTAAAAATACTTAAAACACTTGTTTAGCTAATTTTTATAAATTGATTACATACTCTGTCACCAGTTTAATAAGCTAATGTAGTTTGAAACAACCGTACAATAAAGCCTTCATTTTTGTTCAGTGTGGCGTTAATTCAGCTGTATCGTCACTTAGAAAGATGTAGTTTGCAGTGCTGTTACACTTTTTTTTTGCCTATGCTGGATGGTGTTTCTTAATGTAAAACCTTAAACCATCAGCTGCTAATTACATCACTGAAATAAATGTAGCATATTAGTTGTCTATGGAAACTGGGGTTGGTGCTAATATTTGAGTTTCTCCTGGCCACAAATCTAAGTATTCTCGTACAAGACATAGAAACCCTAATAGTAGCAGTTGGCCAAAAACAATTTCCATTATTGTTGTAGCTGTTCTTAGTAATAATAATAATAATAATAATAATAATAATAATAATAATAATAACAATAATTCAATTAAGTACAAGTTCCCCAAATATATATATAGGATAATTTCCAATATGTATGAGTTATCGGAAAAGTCTGTTCACAGTTGCAATTATAACCTGAATGTTATGCAAGTTAAGGAAGTTGTTATTACAAAAATTTCCACATTACATGAATGATTTTTCAGGCCACAAGAAAAGTTGTTGTCTTATGTGCTACTTGAGACATGGGATTGAACGTATATGGTTTCATTTTCTTCCTATTTACTAGAAGTGATGTACACTTTGCAATAAAAATAAATATCAACAGCATGCTGAATGGTTTTTCATTGCAGCGAATATCCTCTGTGGTATAAATTTGTTATAAATATGTCATAGCACTACACTGTCAAGCTACAGTAGCCACGAGGAGCCAGTCTCCACCTCAAGATAAATGAGAAAATGAAAGCACTATATTGTTTTAAGGCATAGCTTCAAAATAGTGGCAGAGGGCACCAAAATAATTTTAATTATATTTACAAAATAAATGGCATAACAATTTCCAATTTAAAATACATAATATGTCTCAAGCAGGACAATATTAATGTATGAATAAAATTCATGATAATTTATCATGACATAAACTTTTTTTTTTTTTTGGTCCTTTCGGCTTATCCCGTGAGTTCAGGGTCATTGTCCGCATGTTGATTTGGCACAGTTTTTCGCCGGATGCCCTTCCTGACGCAACCCTCCCCAATTTCTACCGGGCTTGGACCAGCACTGCACAGCTGGGGAGGGGAAGGGGCTGTTAGGGGTTCAGTGTCTTGCCCAGAGACACTTCGACATATAGCCAGGGCCGGGGATCGAACCACTCACCCTGTGGTCCATGGACGACTGCCTTTACCAACTGAGCTACAGCTGCTCCCTCATCATGACTTAAACTGTAACATTTGCATATAGAAGTAATGTTTAATTAAAAACAGAACAAAGTTTTTTTTAATTTGTTTTACTTAAATTTATGATGATTCTAACAAATTCCTCACAACAAAAAAGCGACCCCCTCAAAAACACACTCCCAATTTCCTGACTTTAGTTATTACCTGAAGCAAGTTTGCACAACAATCAAATTATCTAATTATCAATAAATATACAAAACATAAACTATTACAAGGTTGTATTGGTCATTTAAATATATTCAATAAACATTTAAAGGTTATTCCCAAAGTCTATTTTTCACACAAACAAAAGCACAAGCACTACAGTCATGCTACAATGGTAAAGCTTTAAACTAAACACTAGAGAGGTTAGTAGGTGTAATGTTGACTGTATTTACCACCTTATCATATTGTGTCATTAATTGGGCTTAATAATATTTCTAATTCATCATATATGGAAACTGACATTCATAACTCATGATGGTGCTACAGGCAAAGTCATCCATATCCCCTGTGAGGAATGTAACAACAAAATTATGTGCAAACTGTGTAGAACGTCAGTTGATACCAGAGGTCATGTTTTATTTACTTCAAAATGACAATGCCAGAACAAGCTTTCATGCCAATCATGTCAACCTGCTCCTCCTTCTGTGCAGGACGCAGAGATCAATTATCAGTCTTGTCCTGTGACTCTGTGTTTGACATCTTACAGTGCATTTCCCAAATGTCAGTGAGTAACATCTTTCCATAGCAGTTCATCAGCTTCCTTTACCGTAAATCCACACTCAGTATTGTTGATTGTAATGCCTGGGCATAGGCTGTAGAAAAGGTACATTTGACTGTTAACTGAGTTTCAATGTGTATATCCACTAAAGCTCATTGGTGGCGGTTATAGAAACAGAGGGAGTGTGTGAAGTGCGTGCATTACCTTTGGGGTTGTTGTGGAAGACACAGTTGTTAGCACAGGTATCAGGATGGGAGTCCCAGAAAGAGGCTGCACAGCAGCAGAGAGGGAGGAGCTGCAGCTTTTCCTGAGACAGTCGCTCCTTCACCTGAGCTCTCAAAGCCTCAATGAACCTGCCAACAGTTACCATCAGTTTTACAAAGCAACTTACATCATTAAGGCAGTGCATGAAGTTTGGTCTGTTGGGTCCAGACCAAAGAAAAATTACACATTGCTGAATTTGACTTGAAGCTGTACACAAATGGCAGGTAGCTTACTTGTTGGGACCGTTCTGTGGAAGGGCCAATTTGAGGAAAACTGTTCGCTGTAACATGCCAAACAGGTCATGTTACACTTCACTGAACCTTGTGTGTGTCATCACTTTTGATGTTCAAAACGAGCGGTATAATCTAATACAATTTAAAATGCCAGACACTCAACCACTACAATGTTTGTAATGTTCGGCTTTTGTTGACGTGATTCAAAATGTAAATTGAATAGTGTGTTCAATGTTAAGTTAATTGTAAATGGAGGTGTTGTACTGGACTATGTGATACTGAGAGGTGTTTCTATAGGTGAGGCAGATTATTAAAAAACACATCTCCATATACTGGTGTCCACTACAACACCGTCATTAACTGTGAGTTCAATGCTAACACAAAGGTCCAGTTGTTAAATCTGAAGTTAAGGTGATGCCTTGCAGAACTTTTTTTAACACCTGTAAACAGATCTAGATCTATAAAACCTTTAGTAAACAAATCAGAATTACCTCATATTTACTTTGCCCTTCTCCTCTCCTTTTCTTCTCCGCATCTTAACAACTCCCTCCTCCTCTTCAAGCCTCAGTCGCTCAAGAATAAGAAGTTCTCTCTCCTCCAGCTTGTGTCTGGCCTCTGTGAGCTGCCGAACTCTCTCCAACTCTTTCTCTTTCTCCAGACGAATCTGTTCTTTCTGTGCTTTGATCCTTTAATAGAGACATTTGAGGGTCTTAACTGAGACCAAGGCTTAAGATTCACATTTTGCATTCATATGCCAGTAGTTTAGAACAGCCTGAGCACACAGGTTAACTAAACACGGAGTTGCGGTTTAGCTAAAATATTGCAGAATACTGGGAAGGAAAACGGTGACCGCACCACACACATGCAGAGAATTGGGCTATATTTTTAGCCAAATACATTGTTTTTATGTTTTTTCTGCCATGAATACTTCCATAGTTGGAAGCTCCTGTTGGTGAAAACACTTAACTTGCATCTCTCATTATTCAAGTCTATTGCTTAAAACTACAAAGAGATTTTGGACATAGAATTATTAAAATCAAACAGTTTCACAAAAAAGTGAAGTGATGCAGGCAAAAATACTGTGGTCTTGTCACCTTGCTGTCCTCTTCAGATGTTTCCTGTGCTGATCGTTCTCTTTCACTTGCTCTCTCTCAGTGTTCATGAAGAGGCGGCGGTGCATGAGGAACTGAGACTGACGCTGCATTAAGAGATGTGATATCTGTAACATTTGGAGCAACGGGGTTTAAACAGGTCAAAGACTCATGCATCTGTCTGATTCTTACCTGCCTTTTCAGTTCTTCCTGGTCAGTCAGAGGCCACAGGGTCTGTGGGACTCTGATGCTGGACTTAAAAGCAGAATTAGGCTGTGCTTTGTCTGTTTCCCACGACACATGTCCACTCACCTGAAACATATACACCATGAGAACAGAATGAGCAGGTCTAGAAAAAAGGGTTTTACTGATAACAAGCCCCAAACAGCTTGAATTTACCAAGCTGCTGACAGCACTCATTTAGATCATAAAACATTTTTTTATATGTCTCCACGGTCAACACATGAAAATGTAAAAATGTTATACGGTCATTCTGCTCATATTCTGTATTTTTTATGTCGATAAATCCCATAAAAGAATCAATTATACAAACGAGTAGCCTACTGTTAAAGCCTGACAGAGTATATTCCTTAACCACAGTGCACTGATGCACAAAAACAATGACCCACACATAAATAAGCCACGTTGTTGCACTGCTTGAAACGTTGCTGCATTACTGTGAACATTCAGAACAAATCTACATCAAGGTTAATGTAGATAAGGGAAGCCAGAATAATCTGAGCTATTTATTGTTACTGTTCCTTGTTAGCAACCTGGACATGCAGACAATTCAAGGCATTAGAGGGTAATGGAAGTTATATGTTTATGTCTATCATTAACCTTGTGTGTTTCCATTATGTCACTGGTCATGTGGTAAAGTGAAATATCAAACTGTAAACTCTAACGTAATGGAACTTGTCAAGGGACATATCATGGTCATAAAGATTACACTATTTGGATTTATGAATAGTTCATTATCGACTAGGAGTTTAGTTGAGTCCAGTAATGTGCACGGAGTATGAATTTGCCGTGTTTCAATTTTAATGAATTTTGACTTTGGTAGCATGATGTCTGATAACTATGTCAGGTGTTTGCTAAGTAGGAAGAATATTACTGTATAAATACAGATGTATTTACATCTGTTCATGTCATTAAATATTATATTCTTAGACGTTAGGTCCCAACCAGACAGTCTGTGGGAATTAAATGATATAAAAACTGTGTTGTTAGAGGGAAATAATTAGTCAGACAGACATCAACACGGCCGACAGACTGAACCATTACAAAAGATGCCGCTACTGCATCTTGGGGTATTTATTAACCTTCTGCTGAATGAGGGGACATTCATGTTGACTGGTGAAGAGTTGATCATCTTCCTCTTCTTCCTCTTTATGAACATTCTCCTCTTCTTCCACCTCATACTGTGATATTAACTCATGAGTTTCAGGTTTCTGTTGGGACGACAAAAAGTTTTTTTTAAATCCTAAATGTGCAGGAACACACAATTGACCGGTGTGTTCTTAAAAGAGGAACAACTGTGTGAGACAGACGCTCACATGTTTGGATGAAGAGATATTCCATTTGTCTCCAGGAAGATCTGACGTAACATCCCCTTGTGGAATCATCCGACAGGCAGCCAATCTGAGTCGGACCTGCCTCATGCCTTCAGTGGACTGGAAAACCAAAATAACATAGTCCCCTGTTAATCACTGTCACATTGTTTTTTCACTCGGACGAGGAAAAAATGCAATCATTCAGAGTGATATAAACAACATTTGCTGCAGAGCCTCACACTACGTACTGTAGGAAACTGAACCACGTGAGGCAAATGGATGATAGAAAACATATTTGAGACATCACAAGTCTCAGTAGTAAGTTCTTCCACATCAGACTGACAAAAACCATTTCTTTAGCAACTTAGACTTTTGAAAAACCTTTCACTGACAAGCCACAACATTAATACCACCTGAACTAATGATGATGATTTATCATTATGGGTTAATCAGCTGTCAGCACATAGTGAATAAAATCAGCTGCACCTTTACCAACAGGGATCTTTTACCCTTATTTTTATTAATTACTGTACATTTGTCATAACCATGGTGTAAAATACATAGTTTTCTCAATAGAGTACTTTACTTTTGTACATCCCCAATTCCAAAAAAGTTGGGAAGATGTGTAAAATGTAAATAAAAACAGAATGTGCACAGAGATTCCTCGTGATTCTCTGAATCTTTTGATGGTATTATATACAGTAGATGGTGGGATCCTCAAAAACTTCAAAATTTTACATTGAGGAACATTTTTCTGAAATTTTTCCACAATTTTTTGGCGCAGTTTATCACAGTTTGGTGAACCTCTGCCCATCTTTACATTCGAGAGGCTCTGCCTCTCTAAAATGCTCCGTTTACACCAAGTCATGCTACTGACCTGTTGCCAATTGACCTAGATTGTTGTCAAATGCTCCTCCATTTGTGGCAATTACTTTTCCAGACCTTTGTTGCCCCTCTTACAACTTTTTTGCAATGTGTTGCTGCCCTCAAAGTCAAAATGAGCTATTTTCCATGAAATGGTAACATTTCTCAGTTTCGACATCATAGATATTGTTTATGTGATTATCAATGTTCCAGGGTGACAATACACAATACTTTCCCGCCAGCTGAGAGCTCCCCTCCATTACCGTGAGTTGTGCAGCACTTCCTGAAGACATTAGCTTCTCACCAGCAGAAACATTCTGGGTCCAGACTCCATACTGCTTCTGTGGGAATTTCCAGTCAGGTTTCACCTGGACACAAACACACTGTTTTATAATGAGGTCTGTCAGGCAGCAACAGCAACATGGCAAACAGGGAGATCAGCCCTTACTATGTGGAACATAACTGAAAGAAATTAGCTTAAGTCAAAAGAACTAGTTAATTAATCAGCAACACCTCTGATTATTCATTAACTATTTGTTGTCGTTAACACTGTGTTGCAAAATAGCTGAAGCTTGTCCCAGTTTCTTTTTTCTGTTTATTGTACACTAACAATAGTTTTGAGCTACTTATATATTTGAGTTATCCTCTCTAGTCTTTTCTTCTCTTTTACGCTATACAGTTTGTTCGAATAACTAGATACTGAAAATAATGGTTTACTCTACTTAATGAAAACAGTGTTCTCATTGCACCGGCTTTGTGTGAGGCTGCTGTCTTTTCTTGAAGATTTGAGCTTGCTGTGCCACACGGCGGCGCACTTCATCCTGAAATCGTTGAAGGCTCTCTTCATTCTCCCTCCTCCTTTCTGCCTGCAGCTCCTCAGTCAACGAAGCAAGAACCTTAAACCAAGAGATGACAAAACGGATTTACCTGTCAGCAAATCAGCTCACTATGAAAGCAGTTTTTGCAAGCTCAGTGTGAACATGTAGTTACAGCTACTCTAAGTATTCCGACTTTAGTAACTGTTCCACAGGCAGAGACTCAAACACAGTTAGTTACATAGATATAGATTATAGAAAAATAAAATGCAATAGCTTTATTCGGGGACTGAGGGTCATATCCCAACGTTTCATATAGGATGCAACAGTCATTCAGAAAAGTGTCACTGTGATAAATGTATACAACACGATCTAACAAGGAGTAGAATAAAACTGACCCCCGTGCAATGCTGGTCTGAGTGGACCTGAAAACCATGTTTTGTTTCTACACATTGTGAATCCAATTCTGAATGTTAGTGTGCTGGTACTACACATAATATAGGATCTGCGGTGCCCCAAACGTTGATAGGAATAAACACAAGCCAAATGAGCATTTACTCGTCTTTTGCAGCAACGTACACGCTCTCTTCTTTATTAACAGTCGGTTTGACTTCATTTACAACCTGGCAACAAGCTAATTTACTTTAGCGTAATGACAAACTCACGGACGGGTGCTCTAGGAAGTCTTGTCCATCTTCCACCCAGGCTCCGACGGGCACCACGGCCTGGTTCCTCTCGGCCAGCACCTTGCTGGCTCTTGGAGGTTGGCACTCTTGGCTCTGCCTGACCGAAGCCTTGTTTTTTCCATTTCTCGAAGCTGTAACTCGGCTAACGTTAGCACTCATAGCCACCCTCGTTGACCAAGCTAACGTAAAGTGCTATCTCACGGCGAAATCTCAAATTTTGTTTTTGTATTTAGATTTTGTGGTTATACACTGATATACATCGAATTTGTCGACATAATCGTGCAGTACAGTAAAATAGTTTGTCTAAAGTAAACAACAGGTTTGCATGTTTGAGTTTCGCACACTTGGTCTGTTTTTACTTCTTGGCTTTAGTGAACTGAAGCGTTGTCGCACTACCGCCCTCACGAGGTCAAGCGGAGGGACTGTGAACACAACACGAACAAAGCATCTCTAAAAAGAAAATGCACTGCGAGTGTTTCAGCGCCGAAGAGATTTTCCTGGCAAAGCTAAACCGTCTTTGCTGAAAGCAAATGTCGCATCTTTCTATAATAGTAGGCCAAACCTTAAGGCCAGTTAGCCGTAACAATCTTCAATGGCAATTATGTGACGTCATCGTTTAAAAACTGTTTAAAACTACACAAGCCTTAAAAAGAATAAAACATATTAAAAAGCTGTGTACAAGCAGTAGTCTCCATTATAAGGTGAACATTTTGAAGTCTGAATGGCGTTTCTAGCTGAAAGTATGCAGACGTAGTTAGGCCCCAAATAACGCTAAGGAAGATGGAAGTCAGAATTATATAGATTAGGATATATTACAAGTAACTGTATCTACTGTAGATTGTTTACTGTCTTTAATATGTTTTTAAATTTTCAAATTTTTTATACAATTGTTGCTTTGACATAATGGAAGACATCAACTCGTTTTTGCCTTTAAGGATAACTGGCTTTGACGTTTGCCTAACTAGTATATAAGGAGCAACATTTCATTTCAGCAAAAAGCAAAACTTTCAGCAATGACATTTCAGCTTTGCTTGGAAAGTCCTTTCAGCGCTGAAGCATTCATAGTGCATTTTCTTTTAGAAATGCTTTTTCCAGTTACTATTATTATGACTTCTGTCTTCCGTACATGTTTGGCGCCCAACTACTTCGGCATACTTTCAGCTAGAAGCACCGTTCAAAGCGCACAGCTTATTGAGACTTTAGGTCTCATCAGTTCCATGAATTCTTTTCCTCAAGCTTTTAGAGTCACTTAAATGTACTGAGGTGGTCATATTTATCTCCTTCTGAGGCTATGTTAGACTGACCAACAGTTTTTTTCCAGACCATGGTGTCTCTCGCATGGTTAATCCTCGTCTATGAATCCCCTCAGATTGTTATGACAGAAGTCTACACAGTTTATTAGCCTTCTTGTTTTCTTTCCTGTTGAACTGTATATACACATTTTTAACAATATAAATTATATCAAATCAACTTGCAACAATTCGAAAAACGGAATGCAGCTGGCCACAACTTCTTTCGTTGGGCAGGTATTTGTACAACTTTTGAGCTCCTGGTGTCACTAGATAAACGGTCAAGGGGCCGTCAAAGTTAATACATTCAGGAGTCAAAAGGTGTAAATTAAATTCAAAGTCATTACAACAGCTCTTTTAAAACTCCCCATATATCCTTGTTTCTTAACTTTAAGTAGAGAGATAAGTAAGACACAGGCACATTGTACAGCCTAATGTGATTCATTTATAAATTTGTGGATCATAAATTAGAACACAATGCCAGTTCTAATTCCCCTCTTTGCAAACTAAAAGAATGCAATTTTACAGACAACTCTAATAATCAAACGACTGTGTAATTAAACATTTACAGTTCAACATAGAAATTGTTCATTTAATATCATTTATTTAAACAAAATTACAATATTGAATCGCAGGAAAGTAGAATTAAATTGGAATTTTCAGATATAAAGATTACTCTGAATATCTGCAGTTTTGACAAACTTGCGAAAGACGTCAGCGCTTGGAGACCAGTCCAACTGAGGAGAGAAAATAACGTAGGAGATTGAAGCATTAAAAAAATCAGGAAAACATTTCAGTAATGTTTCAAAAGTCATTTAATACCATCACGATCATTCTGGGTAATGCATTAGTAGATATCACCATCTTTAATTGCACTTTTCTAAGTTCCTGACTTTGTTTGTGTTTCACCACACTGACCTAAAAAGAAATTGCCCTCAGATATATAAAAGAAAAGCAACTCACCTGTATGGACTTGCCCAGCCTGGTTAGTGCAGGCTTATAGGTCTCCATGGTGACAGAGTCAGGGCCAATGATATCACTATAGCACTGGTAAACAACAGCAGCAATGTGGTGGACCTGGCAGTGGTTCAATACTGATGAAACAGCACAAGTAGAACAGTGTAAGGTTATCTACACCTAGACAGAGTAGGTGGTGTGGGTTTGAAATGAAGTACGTAACCTCAATGATAAATGCTCACATTATTTGTCCTGATTACACAGTACTAATAGATTTCTAATCTATTTGTTTAGACCCTTAGACCATTAGAACCAAAATGACCAAATCAGGATGCAAGACTACAGTCAATAAGTGGAGAAACATTTGTGCAAGGCAGGGTTTTCCACACATACATACACATCAAGTGTAATTTGGGATTCAGCGTCTCGCTCAAGGACACTTCAACAGGAAGAGCAGAGGATCAAAACCTCTGATTTATAGTCAACAAAAACGGGTTAGTACAGGTCTCCCATAAAATGTGGATGTGGAGCACAGTGTTTCAAGACATGGACAAGTTGTTTTATGAGATTAATGGGAATGTTTTCTTTCTTATCTGCAATGATAAAGCTGCTATTCTTCAAATGTCAAAAAGGAACTGCTTTACTAAACATGCAAAGCAGTATGAGAGACGAGTCAAAGCTAAGTTATGCAGCTTTTAAGTCTATATTACTTTATGTGTGAGAGAGGAAGCAAAAAAAAACTTTTCAGATAATGCAAGTCTGAGCCTTCTAAATTAAGGAGTACAATATTAGTACCTGCAGCTGGAAGTCCAGTAACTATGTTGGGTTGCTCTAGTGACGGGCAGACAGGCAAACCACTGTAATTAGTGGTGTGCAAAGATCGCAGGAAAGGAACAGAGCTATTGCACAGACAGTCTGCTGTCCTGTAATCGGCCACAGAGCTGTCTGACAGCACAGTCACTTTTAAGTCTCTGTGCTGCAGACAGTCGAAAACCTATGAGAAAGAGAAACACATCACCTTTTTCATGTTGATCAGCTTTGCATGTTTGATGTTGACCTTTCTAGTCTAACAATGTTTAAATTGGGGCCAACAACTGGTGTACACTCCATGACAACTTTATTGGTACTGGGCCAACCCCCATGTGCAACAGAATAGTTAGTATTTTGGGGGAAGCACAGATTCTGTGAAACACTGCCTTCTGATTATCAGAGTTACTGCTGCCTTTTGCTGATGTTCCTTATTTTTCCAAACCATCGTCTGGAAATGCTAGATAATAGTCTGTGAAAATCCCTGGAGATCAGCAGTTTCTGATATATTCAAAACAGCCCGACAGGCACCAATTATCTTTTTAAAAATCAAAGTCAGATTACATTTCTTTCCCATTCTGATGCTTGGTCTCAAAAACGAGTTAACCTCTTGACCATGTCTGCTTGCCTTTATGTCATGAGTTGCTGCCATATAAGTGTATATGTAATAAGACAAAAGATTTGTACTCATCTATTTCACTGTCAACTCATTGCTGAATCATTGATCAACAACCAATACAACTTTCCTATGTGTGGCATCATGTTATAGTAAGTGAACTCCCCCTTGTATAGTGACTTTCTACCTTAACAGGCTAATGCTTTGCCTCTCTCGAAACATAGCCACTCCAAAGTGTGCTCCTCCTTCAATATAAAAAGGGTCCGTTGCTACGTTGTGGTTCTTATTCAAAAACAGTGGTTGTAAATCTGTTGAGCGTCTCTGCATAACAACATATTTTAATCACAGTGCTATCAAAATGGTTTAGTTGTATAAAACATACCTTTTCTGCCCACTGAAAAAGTTGGTCTTCTGCAATGTAGCAAGTCACTTGGCATATCAAAAGCTTCAGGGAAAAGAATGCAAGAAACATTTTATTTAAATGATACGAGTGTAACTCATATACAGCAAGAACTCATATACTCTCACAGGTAACAAATTAGAGGAAGAACCCACAAATGAAGCTTAAGCATCACTGCAAAATTGTTTTGATGTGGGAATTACTTTCACAATTTAATTTCACATTAGCATACAGCAGCACAAGGTGACGTCTTTAGATTTCTTTGATTTTGTCAGACCTACAGTCCAAAACCTATCCAAATCATATTTAATGTCCTATGATGCAAGTCAAAGGAGTACATGTTTTTCTTTCAGAGCCTGGACCCAGCAAATGTTTGCTATTGTCAGTACAAGCAGAATTTCCCCAAAATTTTACACACACTCGCCTCATCAAAAGTACTTTTAAATCAGCATAAAAAATGAAGGTGAGGCTGGCTTTTATTTTTAGTGAAGCAGTAATCTATGGGTGAGCGTTATAGTATCTGCTGTCCACAGCTGCCTTGAATGCCTTTTCCTGCAGCCACCTGATGGCAGCATGACAGAAACCTGTGATAGATGTGAAGCATTTTAACCAGTGCAGTGCGATCACTATGCCATGGCCACAGACCATTCACTATGTTTATCTTGATTAAATCGCACACAAATGACACCAGGCTGAAATTAACCCCACGCAGCTCTGCACACATAAGACTTATAACTCTGATTTGTGACAGCTGATGCAAGAGCTGTCACATTAGCAGGGCTCATAAATTCTGTAAGTTCATTTTGTATTCTTGAAATGCATTACAGTATAAAAGCTGCTGCAGTAAGGTGGTTTACAAAGTGAGATATAGCAGAACAGAGTGAAACATTGCTGAGTTGACGCAGTTATATAGACGATTTCAACAAACGTAAGTCTAATTTAAGTTTAAGTGGATTCTTATGTTATATTATATTTGTTGACCAATATATATATATATATTCAGGTTTTTTCAATAGTATGTTATGCATTAGCACAACTGAGAACTAAGCACAGTTATCATATGGTCTCAATAGTGAAGAATTTATTACATCAAGAGAAATATCATTAACTAAATGGTTAGTTAGGTTTACAGAAGTCTGCTGCTGTTTGTGAAATGCCAGATGCATTTTCAAGTGATGCTATCAGCTATTTTGCTTGGATGTTACTCACTGATGGATTGTCCTTGTGTCTGTAGAAAACACATGCAGACTCCTCACTTGTTTGTCCATTTAAAGGCCTGCTCCTTTCATTCCACACTGATGCATGTCCCACTGTGTCCCAGTTTGCAGAGGTGAGGATATATACTGACAGAAACCCTGACAAAAAAACAGAACCTTTCAGTATTGAACAACACTTTGTATATGACAGAACTTTCTTTTCATATTTAACTTATGTGACATCTTGGCATGTGTGTCAGCAGCTGTAGCCATCCTGAACAATAAGGTCAGTGGTTCAACTCCTGGCCAGATGTCATGGTATTATAGGCCAGGACTCTGGATCCCAAGTTGCACTAGATGTTTGGTCCTTACTTCTAAGTGTTTGCTAAATGACTGTAATTGACATTACTTCACTTATTCCCAAGTCTGTTGAACCACATTTGGTCATGATCAATAACACTACCACAGCAAATGCCTGTTATGATTCCTCACAAACCAAGGTGATCTCTTCAAATGGTTTTGTATTTCTGTTTTTTCCTTGACCAATGGTGAAAATCTAAATATTTGCCTTTTAGGTGTAAAATGTTCATCACTGTTGATTATATTAATTGTGAATGGAATTAAGATCTGGGAAAAACTTTACGTAGAAGAAATTATGTACATATTTTTCTCACAGGAAGGATTTTCCTTTGATTCCTAGTAACACTGTTTGTACTGTCAGAATGAATAATGACAGGCAATGTATAATACAGAAGCCACTTACTGGAAGCATTGACCCCAGAAGCAAGGATGAAGTCTGAACAGTGAAATTTGTTTCCGGACCTCAGGGCCTCAGAGACTTCAGGGTTCCAGTGCAGACAAACCTCCCTGATGAAGAGTGATACGTTTTTAGATTTAGACTGTACAACTTTAATTTATTTCCACCTGGAAAGATGTGCCTGCTGTTAGCTTATAAGAAATAAAAACAGTACAATCATAAAAAAAAGTCATCAAAATAATTTCTTTCCTTCCTTATTCAGCAAATTCTAACCAAGATTTCTAAGAGTTTTTTTTTTCATAATTTATTATAACAAATGTATCTTCTCAAATCAATTCTCTTCAAACTCACTCAAGTGTTACACTTAGAACCAATTTAGAAGATTCTTTCATTTTGGGGTACTTTCTTGAAATATTAAACTTTCAACTTCACTAACTGGAAGCCGTAACCAAGGCTGCACAAACGAAGTAAAAACCCAGGGGTTCTCAAAACACCAGATTCTTGGTGAAACAATTATTGAATTATTTTTGAATATAGGCTAGGTTGGGCATATGTAATATCAAATAAGGTGAAACCAAGAATGTTGAGGAAGAAACACTTGTTTTACTATTCACTTTTAAAAGCTTATCAATAATGTAAGTGTTTGGCTTTGGGATAAAATCTTTGATCATAACTTTGACACGTGTTTAAGGTTTCCTCGTGAAAATTGAGATGAAGGATTGCTAATAATCTAACTAATCCACCCATCCATTATCTGTAACCACTTATCCCGTGTAAGGTAGGAGGAGGGCTGGAGCCTCTTCCATTATTCGTTGAATAATCGATTAGTCGATTAGTTTAAGATTAGACAGACGACTCTAGGTTTAAAGTCATTACGCTGTTGCACTTGTAATAATTTATTTAAAGCTCTCACGGTGTTAGGCACAAAACAAACATCTCTCACTATCCACAAGGAATATTTTATTTCAATCTAGGTTAGAGGTTATGAGTGCTGCAAAGTTACCTACCGTTTGTCACTGAAATGTCATGTGTCATGTTAGCTAACGTTAACTTCCCAAAACAGGTAAGTTAGGCGTCAATGACGCTACTGCATGTGGTCATGTTGCAAAGAAGGTTAAAATTGGAGGATAAAAAAAGCACATTTATTTTTACTCCTAAACATAATTCGTAGATTTGCTTAAATATTAATGTCTTTCTGCTAAATCTACCGCTATACGTCCATGCTTTCTGACGTATCACTTCCTGTTACTGGATGCTAGCTGGATAAAGTTATCTACCGCTTTCCCTCCAGCTCTCTGCGGATTTGTTCATCTTCTTCGTTTTCATCGAGATCCTCATCATCCTCTTCCACAGCCCTGGAATACACCGACAAAACTTCACCGAAGAACGTCGCCATAACCGCTGCGTTAGCTTTGCAAAGCGAAAGTTTGGCTAGTGATCCTGACGTTTAACCATCCCAAACTTCCGCCGGTAGCATAACCCTTTCAGAATAAAAGCCAAACAATGTCTCCATCCTAAGTGGCCTCGTTTTCCTCACTCGCGTCTTTCCTCGTTTCCGAGTCCCTCCTACTCAAAATGCAGGGAAAGATGCAAGAAAAAGACGCGAGGTGCGTGGAACTGAGGGAATGTGTTGTAGCGGACCAGAGACTTCCTTTTCTCTGAACCGTCACCAACGCGTTTGCTGTTTCAGCTGGAGCAGCTGTGAGTCGAACTTTAGAGATACACACTGTTCAAATAACATGCACAGTTAAAATCTGGGGCTGAGTGTTTTTCTTTCAAATCTGATTCTTATCTGTAAATTAAAACGTGCATTCTGTTTTGTTTGTTTGTTTTTTGTTGTTGTTGTTGTTGTTTTACATTGCTCAGATTAAACAACAGAGTGTAAATGTTCACTGATAAGATGCTGAACACATGAGGACATAAATACCAGCAACACATTTTTAATGGCCGATTGTTTGCATCTGGATTTATTTGTATTGTGTATTGTGATACTAACTATGATTATGTTTTACAATCTAAACATTCAATAATGTATTGAACCACCAAATGTTTTTGACAAATGGTAATTAAATAAACATTTATGCATCTTGATGGCAGAGAATTCAAATGTTTTTACTGCTGAACTACAGCTCACTCCCCTCCTGTCTATGACCATATTATTATGAGAAAATAACAGATCTTTGAGAGAGGAAATCGTTCTGTTAAATAGCCTTGTGTCAGTCAGATCGCTTTAAAAGCACATCGAATGGACTGGGACTGGCAGACAATGTATATAACCAATGACAGGACAGAAAACATATAATGGAGCAGAAGTTAATTGGGGGGGTCATTATACATGAAGAAAGTAGATGTGTTTATATTACACGTAGCCTGGTCATTTATCTTTGATTAATATGTCTATGTGTAACCCCTTATCCTGTTTAGGGTGACCGGGGGCTGGAGTCTATAGCAGCTGTCCCCGTGCGAGAGCGGGTTACACCCCAGAAAGGTGTCCAGTCTATCTCAGGGCCAACACAGAGAGACATAAACAGGCAGACAACAATTTACAGTCACATTCTCACCTACAGACAATTTAGAATCACCAAATAAGCTAACATGCCATGTTTTACTCAATGGCTTATTATGTTTTATAACATACACAATAAAGGACAAGTTTACAATCAAGATAATACAATGCTTTTACAATAGTGGAAGGAGCTGACAGCCACTACAAATGCTCCTCCTCTCCTGATTGGTCCTATAACCCTGTGAGTGTGAGTGATTCTGAAGTTACACTCATTTAAAAATTAAATTCCATATTTGTGTTTCTAACTCTGCGCTGCAGCTCAACTCTGAAACATTGTTCACAGAAACCCTGGAACAATTTAAAACTAATAGATTGTAGGTTCGTTAAATATTCACAACTTGATTTGAATAGGTAAAACTGCTGATGCCTCATAATAACTTTAGCTGAACTTTTACACAGAACAATGATGGATTGTCCTCAGCACAGTAGAACCTCCTTAGGCGTGAGTCTTGTTTTAAGCTTCACAAGATGTGAGCTTATGCGCGTCCAAAGAATTTCTGCCTGAGCTGTTCACTTAAATGAATGAATGACTGAAGACTGTTGCTGTCATATGGTGTATTAGACGATGCATACGGGCTTGAACATGGCTAACAATTAGCATAGGAATGACTGATGTGCTATATTTGGTCTTGATTTCAATCAGTGTTAAAGTTGATGCACCACACGTATCCACCAGCTTCTGACTGGTAATACATAATCAACACAAGTGAAAAAATGCAAAACATACTGCATAACGAATGCTATCTGATAATTTCAAGTTGTATAGATAGCTGGAAACATAAGCCAAGTCTTGTTAGGGCAATTTCCCCTCACGTTGACTGCAGAACATCCATCCTTTCCATTGTGTTGTATAATTCATTTTCTTGTAAACTGTGCCCTAGGAGATGAGGAACAAACAGAAATGTGATGACATCAGCACAGCCATAAAAATACTTCATCGGCACCAGAAAAAGTCTAATGCTAGAAAGAGAAATTGAATTGCAGAGCAAAGCCTGGAGTAGAATAGAGAGTAAGCTCTATTACAGGCATCATGCTATAATGTAGCAGGAAGCCATAAAGTAGAAAATGGAGCAACATGCTAGGAGGATGCTTCAGGCTGCTGTTAATGTAATTGATAGTAGAGGAAGGGAGACGGCGAGGGAAAACCTCCAGACTCAAGACAACAAGAGAGTAATGTCAACTACAGGACAAACAGGTGATGTCACCACATCATTGATCACTAAAAGGGGACAGTAGAGGACAAAAACATCCAGACTGAGACTGTCTGTCTCTTTTTGCCCTAACAGCAGCATTGCCTGAGGACAAAGATAGATGTTTGTTCCATCTGTCTTTCTGTCTGTCTGCCTGGCTGGCTGGCTGTCTGTCAGTTTGTCCTACACTTCGGTCAAGAGCAGCCGATCCGTCCTACTAGCCACACTGCCTGCCAGGCAGGCCGGCAGGGATGTATAGACATTTTAGTGGGCCTCTCATACAATATGGTGTGTCCCAACATACACATCCCATCAGTTAATTCCAGTACAAAAAGTAGTTAAGTGTGCGTGTGTTTTTTTTATCTGAACATGACTGATTGAACTATATCAGGAGAAATCAGAACTAATACCAGAACACACAATTATTCCGTGTATTTGTTTTATTTAAGTTGTCTTTTCTAAGATTTTGTAATCCGTCATAAATTACCAATTCGTACATTACATTATTATTGGCACTAACACTACAATAGGGTCACAAAATCATTTGTCATCAAGTGAATCAGGATCAACAAGATACTTTATCAAATGAATAACCCTGAATTACAAAAAAATACAAACAGTACAAACTGTTACCATTAAAATATGTACAGACATTTTGAACTACCATTTCTTAACAACAATTCATACGTATCATATATCATATTCATATTCATTTATATGTGTGTTTATGCTACACTTGAAAAGATATGAAACTATTCTGTAAGTGTAAACTCACTGTGACAAAAACCAAGTAATTTTTATTTAGGACTGAATTTATTGAACAAATTCAATAACATTTGACTGAATATTCCAAATGCACTGAAATATATTCGACTGAGCAGCTCAAACGCAGTCCAATTCCTGTGGGACTACATACATGAGTAGTGCCTGTCCAACGTGTTTCTTCTTGAGCTGTTACCTTAAATGAATGAATTTGTGAAGGTTTTCTGGTGGATTCACATGATGTGTCATTCTACAGTGCAAAGAGGCTTGAACATGACTAACAATTAGCACAAGAAAGCTTGATGTGCTATTTTTGGCTCTTGTGCCAATCACGGGTAAACTTTGTGTAACAGTTTGTTTCTTCTAATACTTGGCAAAACACACCACAATGTAAAGGACAACAGTTTAACAGTTTGAGAGGAAGAAATAAAGAAGGATGAAAAATAAGTAGTTCACAAATAATAATGACTTTGTAGTAGCTATTTCTACTATATATCTAAGCTCTTAACAATCAATGTGGATTAAAATGTGGATAACACCTCTGTTTTTTTTAGCATGCATAGTCTGCACACTATTTTTGAAATATGGTTCCTACTGCTACTTAAATGTAAATGCAGCAGACAAAAAAAAAAAAAACAAAGATGGTAAAAATGGGAGTAACAATTTAGTTTTTTTCAAGAGGAGGAACAGAAATATGTAGTATTTTTATAAATACTGAGAAACAGCACTTTGGGGAAAATGATGTTAATAACCTTGTCTAATTACATTTGAGGACAGTCACACATTAATATTACAGCCCTTATTATTGCAAATTTTCACTCATTCCAAAGGTTGTAAAAATGCGTTGGTGAAAATGCAATAGACAAAAGGGAAAGTTACACCCACACTACATGGGTTTAATATCATATGTCTACTTTATCCTGTGATGTAGAACAACGAACAGGGATCTACTGTATGTTTCTGACAATGTGCACAGAAAATATAGATTACTCACACATAATTATTCTTTAATGTTTAACAAGGAACATAGAGTTCATTATTTTAATTGCGCACCGTAAAAATAAAGTATGTGGGCAGTAATATATGGCCTGGCTGTTCTTTTTTTGCTTCTTAATTACACAGTAAGAATAGGGCTGTTAAAACCCTTTTTCCCAGCATTTGGTTTTCTTATCCAGAACTCAAAGGCACCCAGTATTTAAAAAGACGTTTTCAATTTGAGTTTACTTCTCATTTCCTCTAAAATGCCCAGTTTTTAATCCCTTGTTCCCCATATGTGGTTCATTTGAGTTTTCATGATTGTTACATTTCTATATTTGTTACTGTCACAGCAACATGGACTTTTCACACACACCTATTCAGACCACCTAAAAACACTCATAGAGGGGCAATTTGGAGCTTGGCTGTTTGTATGTGACTTGTGGGAGGAAAGTGGAGAGCCTGAAGGAATCCCACACAGACACGCAGAGAACATGCAACCCCCACACGTAGAGAGTCAGTTGCTTAGGAACAGAATAGTTTAGCAACTGTGGGTGTGATCACTTCTCAGCAAAGTGTGGGTTTTATTCACATAAACCTGCTGCAGGGCTCTGACAATGCTCATAGTGTTTTAAGGTGGGTGGAAAAGGTGAACTGCAGATCATGTAACATCCCCCAGCTGAAGAAAAGATTATTATAATAATGTCATTAGAAGAAAATGCTGGGAATTCAATAATTTATCAAGCATAATATACAGACTTTTATGTTTTTGATTCGGACAAAATGTGCAAATTTACCTTTTTATGCTAATCAAAGATGCACTTAATTGTTAAATTGCACGTTTCTTTTAAAGGTGAATCTATTAAATCCGAATCTGTTATGTTAAACAGATGTTTTGAAGAATGAAAGAGATGCAAAACCATAGGCTCAACAATGCATCATTTTCCAACAACATATCATGGTAAATGGATTGATCCATAATACTGCTGTCAGAGTTTTGTATCATTATGTACCATTTATTTTCTAACATTTGTCAGAGAAACACAGTTTGAACTCAAGTCAGTCCTGAGTGATACTGACAATACTGGTAATAAAGATTCAACAAGGAAAAACTAAATCAGAATAACAGAATGTACATTGTTGCAAACCTCATTTTTATCACCAAATAAATTGTAATTTCTGTGACATTACATCATGTTTTGTCATTTTTAAATTGATGTTAGTTTTCATGTACACCTTAAAAAATGCCATAGTGTATTGTAATTTAATTTTAGAAAGAAACCCATGTTGTCCCAGAAATCCCAATTTAAATGTTTTTGGATTTCTGAACTCAAGGCAATTGGTAAAAAAAGTATGTGAAAATAAATCCGTAATTCTTATCTGGGTGATACAAAACTGACATGGAAAAAGCTGCATACAACTGATCATTCCGTTGAATTCGTGCTTGTTTCTACGTTTCTACCTGTTCATCTGTAACAGCTGGGAAGAAATAAATGTTCCTTTAGGTATCAAATACTCTATTGGGTTTATCAGCTAGTTGCTTTACGAAATTTTCTCCATCTGATGTTTGGTGCTATAAGCAAGTAGTGTTGCAAGGTTTCCCCATTATTTACAAAGGTGGCCATTCAGATCCAGCTACTGTCTGTACAAATTTTATTTCAAAGTTTGAACTGAAGTAGTAGTAGTATGAGGAGGAAGAACATGAGGAGGAGGAGTGTTAGTTTTTGCCTTCACGCTGTTTCAGTGTCATTGTGTTGGGAGTACAGTAAAAAGATTTTCGTGAGTGTGATGACATCAATTCAAGAGAGTGATACCAATTAGTGTAAGAGACTGAAGACAAAAACATGTAGTTTGGATTCAGAGGTGCAGGTTTATGATATTGTGTCCAACTATCCAAATTCCATATTCTAAGCCAAGAATCAGCAGCCCTACAATGAGGTCATGTCATAACGGTCACTACTTCCAGTCTCTACTGTCACTGTCCAATAAAGTCACATATTTATAATAATTCTAAAAAAAAACCCAAGAATCAACATAAATTTTAGTAATGAGTCAGCATTTACAAGACGAGAGCTCGTACATCTTCATTTAGAATCCAAAAACATAAAATGCCCCACTCAGAGGCGGACTTTAACACTTAGGATGGGGGGCCACAAACACTCCGGTGAGTACAGCATAAATATCACTGTGTGCACTGCAGAGGACACCTCTGCACCTCTGGATGGCAGGATCTAGAAAACCAAAGTTAGAAACTCTTGATAGCCTCCTGCCTCCCCGCAAACTCCGCATTCGCCCCAACTTTATCGCACACTAATTCTTGGTGACAGGGAAATCATTAAGAAAAAAGAAAAATCAATTGTGGAAGTCATTTCCTCTCCCCATGTGCAAAAAGCCTCATTCATTCTTTCCCAGAGCCAATTCTGTTGTGCCAAAAGAAAAGGTGTGTGTGTGTGTGTGTGTGTGTGTGTGTGTGCATGCGCACGCATGGCAAACCAGCTTTTTGTGCATTTCATTAGAAATTCTGCTGACACAGACTTGCAGAGAAAAGCAGTAGTGTGTGTGCATGGAAGGAATATCAAGAGGATTGTTCCTGCCTGGAGATGGCCTGCAGCTTTAAAGATATCAGCTTCTTCATATGAAGACCCATAGCATCACATACACATACACACACACACACACACACTGAGTGGACAGCAGTGTGTACATCAATATATGCTTAGCATTCAGGCCTACAAACGTTTCTCATTACAGTTAATAATCCAATTTAACACAAGCTGCAGTCAGAACACCCTGGCACTGGAAGACAACAGCATGACTCATTAATAGACAGACACATAATCTATAGTGTTATTAAGAAAAAGAAAAATTTGGTTCCAGTCAGTTTGAGTTTATAGAGAAAACATGAATCATTTAATAAATAGAGGATTTTTTTGTAAATGCCATGCACAGATCCATAAAGACATAGAAAGCTGCCATAATTGACGTTTTATATTTAAATGCAATGAAATTGTCACTCAGAGTGACAAACCTACAGAGTTATTCCTTAACACTGCAGTTCCATCAGCTCTATGAGCTGTTTTAGCAGCTTTCAGCTCCTTGTTTTTGTTATACAGTCTCCAACTTTACCATTTGGTCATAGATGCCGGAAGTAAGGGTTGTGGGGATGCCACAGCAGCCTCTGCTGGTGCCCAAGCCTCTACAACCATGATTTCACAAAAGCCATAGGACATGAAGGACAGGAATTTTATAAGCCATCTATGTCCTTACTTGTGACCTTAGATTGGGATTTATACTATCAAATGTGTAAATATGTGTAAACACATTTGAGATTTCATCGATAAAGTGCTGCAATAAAAAATAATCCCCAATTCATGGCTGCAGTGCCTTGCAAACAGTTGGTTTTAGCTACATTTATGAAAAAGATATCATAAATTGTGATGTGTTGTAGCTATGCTGCAGCACCACATGTAGCGGCTATTTCATACTTTCTGCATCCATATGTCGGTATTTATAATGTACGTTTTGTTACCTCCCGTCCGTTAAGGTCTGCACGGTCTCTCTGTGAACAACTGCATGCAGGCTCACAATTTGTGGTTGCACTGACTGTCCACAGCTCAGCTGGTTTTACAGCCCACAACCCTGTAGGTTGGGGAAAATGGCCTCGGGTGGGAAATGTTATGCCAAAATGTTTCATTTCCATGAAGGCAATGAAAATGCAGAGTGGCTCCCGTATGGTTTGTGTTAGGTCCCCAGTCTATTGTGGGCCAGTTTGACCTGCACAGCTGAATGGGCCTGTATGAATATTAAAATAGGTGCTGTTATCACTCCCCATTTAACAGCCTTCAAACGTGCAGCATGCCTTAAACTGTGCATGAATAGTTGTATAAATCTTTCAGTGGGCACACATCTACGCTGAGTTCATCATCCAGGGACCCTCACTCCCTGCAAGGTCATTCATTTTTCATGTTTCCCTGCTTGTTGTGGAACATGTCCACAAGTGGGGATATTACTGTGAGAATTGGAGAGACTTTATTCGATTAAATGTGTTTATCGTCTAATATAAACCTATTAACAAGTTAGACAGAACTCACCTAAAATTAAGGCTGAATTTATATCAACCACATATTTTGCCAATTGTTTTTTGTTTGTTTTTATTTTTATTTTTTTTTTGTCCTTTTGGCTTATTCCGTGAGTTTATAGTATCTAAAATGAATGGTGATGGTTTAAGAATAAAAGACAAAAGAATAAGATTTCATATGTGTTTTATATCGATTTATTCTGTTAAGCTTTATAATTTCTGAAATTAATATCAAACCTTGTAACTGTATCCTTCCACTAGAGATGACTTCTACTACACAATAAAAACCTAAAGACCAAGTGTACAGAAAATGAACTCATAATAAATAATTAAGAAAACCCCTAACCCATTTGAAATATTAAAAATCAAAAAGAGGTTAAAAAAAACAAAACGCTTACATTGTCATATTCAAATTTATCAAACCTAATTGAGGAAAAAATCCTATAAAGTGGTTAGTTGGTTTAACAACATTGATTAAGTATATTTGATTCCAGTCTTAACACAACAGGTTTTTTTTTATTTTTATTTTTGTCATGGTTTGGGAGATAAAAAATGGACTGTGATGACAGCAGTGCAAAATGACAAAAGAGACACAGGAAACTTCATCTGAGACAGATAAACCACACAGTGTCTTCTCAGCTCTCTGGAGGCTCAGTTCTTGTATGTATGAACAGGGTGATGAGAGGCTTAATACAGAGGTGTTGTGGACACATGCTGTGCCGTTTCTCTATTAACCAATGAGAAGAAGGTAAATAACTGCAGGTACCTGGACGTTTAGCCGTACAGCAGACTGGACAAAGCAAGAGCACTGACTTGAACTTCTTGTTGAGGCTCCAATTGATCAGCATCTGCAGTGCCTTTGATCCGTTTTGCAGAACTGTTCAAAATCAATGTTCTCGCCTGGCTATTGAGTTGATCATTTTGTGGTGGTCAGTGTCTGACTCCACATGGTGATGTGCTGAGGCGGCTATCAACAACAGGATCCATAAGCATCAACATCAGGGAGGCTGAATCTAATCTTCTACGTTCAATTCTGAATCAACACAGTGGAGCGACACCACCAGCAATGAATGCAATAGGCTTTACCATCCTCACAGCACGCAGCCACAATATCTCACTAATTACTGTTTCAGGTTTTTTATGATGAAATGTTGTAGAGACATTTGTCTCCACAGTGTGAGTCCAGCTGACTTTGTTTATACTCCATCACACTGAATACAGTAATAGTGATTGTTCTGTGTTGCATAAGGGACTAGTTACGAGAAAGCATTATGGTTCGGACATTGAGAGTTTGAAAAACACTACTTTAGAAAGATTTTCCTGCTTTGGAAAACATAACTTTACCTTTGAGTTACAACATAATCCGTGTAGAATTTGTGATGATGTGTGCTTTGCAGAAAATGTTAAGCCATTACTGCTGATTAAACGATCAAACACTTTTTATTGTAGGGATAATGTTGGTCTAAATGCAGCTTTAAGCAGGATGGATGACGCATGACTTGTGGTCTGTCTCTATCACATCAGATGGCCCACTGCAAAGCAGAATGACTCAGGGTCACATGTTACAGGATGCAATATGTTAATGCGTTAAAATTACACTTCCCAAATCAGCATCAAAAAGATTTAGTCATATCTTACACAGTGTTCACAAAACTGTTCTACAATGTTTCTTCATACATTTTTGTTTGCATGTGGGCCTGCCCTCCACTGCCTTGTGCAAATCATGGGGAACATTGTCCAATCAGTCCATTTTAGTAGCTTATACATACTTCACCACATTTTCATTGAGGACACATTCTCAAACATGATAGAAATACAGTATTTTCTTTTCCTTTGGGCTGTTTCCTTTCAGGGGTGGTCACAGCGAATCATGTGCCTCCATCTAACTCTGTCCTCTGCATCCTCTTCTCTCACACCAACTAACTTCATGTCCTCTCTCACTACATCCATAAATCTCCTCTTTGGTCTTCCTCTAGACCTCCTGCCTGGCAGCTCCAACCTCAGCATCCTTCTACCGATATATTCACAGTTTCTCCTCTGAACATGTCCAAACCACCTCAATCTGGCCTCTCTGACTTTATCTCCAAATCATCTAACATGAGCTGTCCCTCTGATGTCCTCATTCCATCATAGAAATACAGTATGAGCACAATAAATAATGAGATTTAAAACATGATCAGTCATAGAAAGGGTTCACAGTTCTAAAGCCTCAGTGGGTCAAGCTATGGCCTCATTGTAGAAAAGTCTCCTCCTTGTGTTCTCCTTGAACAATATTTCTATATTTGGAGTTCGTGTCACGCTGCCCGCAGAAATGTTTCCAGTCAGGGAGGAGCTGAGCTCAGTTTGGTGGTGGTCTAAATTAGTGGTTTTCAAACTTGTTTCAGGTGACTTTGACTTCCTAAAACAAATAAATCGCTTCACCAAAAGTAAAAGGGGCTTGCTTTCATTCGTGGTTTTAAGTACTTAAGAGGATTTCCACACAGTTATTTTAAGCCTCTGATAGAACGTGTCTTTAATGCCAAGCTGACTAAGTAAAATGCCCCTGTCAAGTTTATTTGGGTTTATCATTCATCAGCATCACTGAATCAGAAAATACACGTTTGATCTGATAATGAGAAAATAGCTAAGATTGTGGCTGACTTTTCAAACTTTAAAGTGTTTAATAAGAAATTGGGTATTTTCCAGTACAGTTTGGTAAAGGCTGGGATTTTTTTAAAGAAGACAAACTTCAGTAAATTGAAAAAAAAAGGAAAAGTCCTGTCCTCAGCTCTAAATGTATACAATAATCATACAATGATGCTTTTCAGATACATATTTCATAATGCCTCTGAAACTCCTTGTATAAAGTTGGGAGTGTAGGTGTAAAGCCAACTTTTCATTTCTATGATTCTGGCGCAACAAATGGTTTCTGTACTTAGTCTGGCCCACATGAATCTATGACAGCGGGCATCACAACGCTCAGAATAATATGGCTTAGACTTCACATCATGTAGGTTTGCAGCATTTGACTGACCACACCCTCCAATATACCAGTGGTTACTATCAGTCTACACTCCAGCCTATTTCTGAATTCTGTGTTTGTTCACTGTTAAACCTAAGAATTAACCAATAAGCATAGTCAACTGTAGCCATTAGATGGACACATAAGCACTGGGGTGTTGGCAAACATGGACTGATGGGAAAAAAAAAAACAGCCCTGCCCGCTGACTGGAATACGGGACCTCTAATGCAGCTGCAGCTCTTCATTCAGATGCTGAGTGGAGGAGCGGATAACGGGAGGAGGGACGTTTTTCTAGGAAACCCAGAGCGTAGCTCTTCTATAATCGCATTTTTAAAAACCCGCTTTGATGTCTGCTGCCGGATTTTCTCATTACGTATAGTATTTAGCACGGACAGTGAGGTCCCACATGCAGACTGAGCGGATTGCGGCAATAAAAGCGTCCTGGATCATCGGAGCTCAGCAGCAGCATCACATTGTATGAAATGCGTCACCGCGATCCAGTTTTCCTATTTATCGACTCTCCACTCAGCGGACTGTTCCCTGCACTGACAATTCCATCAGGTAAGAATTCAGTATTTTACCCCCTTCCTGTAAAAATAACGGCTTGACAGAGCATGAGACAAATGCAGGCATTATCCTCTGCGTAAAAGTGGCGTTGTTGCCCTGAAATGCTGCTGCGTGGAGTGCAGGAAACGATCGCTTGTGTTAAGCTGAGTCCTCTAGAACGGCCTGCACATTACAGTAGATATTGATTTGTCTCACATTGACGGCAGCGTCCCTTCATCGAACTGATCACCAACATATGCGGTATTATTTAACTGAGATTATGATTTAGTGTCAATTGGCGCGCTCCTCCCATGTTAATTGTTTTAGATAGGTTGAACGAGGTTAATGAGAGTTGGTGGGCGGGTTTCTAATGGTTCAAATCGTCTCTGCTCTCCTCTGAATGAGCGAGTCTCATGTGTCTTGTCCTCGGTGCAGGTAACCACATGCGCGGGTCAGTGTCACCGCGCTGAGCCCCACAGAGCACGAAGGCTACGGGGTCAGAGTGACAAGAGTGGCCGAGAAAGCTGGACCGGATGCCATCCAGAACCCCTGAGGCCTCCGGACTGTCGGTGCCGGTGCACCGCTGTCACGGGGCTTTCAAGGCCAACAACGGCACCTGCGCGGAGCAGCTCAGCCTCTTCCCGCCGTTCTCCTCCACCCTCGCGCTCCTCGTGCTGGTGGCCGTGCTCGTGGGGATCGTCCTCGTTTCCCTGGCAACGTTCCACTTCCACAAGAGGAAGCTCCGGAACAGGAAGATTCAGCGCGCGCAGGAGGAATTCGAGCGCGACAGTCGCAGCCCGGCGCGCGCCGGGGCCGCCGGGGAGCCCGTGAGGCCGTGCGTCATCGTCCGACCCGTGCGATGTGAGGTGAAGCTCTCGTGCCAGAGCACCGAGAGCGGAGATGGGACCGGAGCGGAGGAGGACAAGCAGGCGCTGCAGGAGACGGTTCCTCTTGACTGTTAACTTGGTGCAACTTCAGGGAACGAGACTGTGGAATAAACAGGAAAAGCAATAAGGCACAAAGAACTCGCACTCCCATCTCTGCTGCTTGTAGATGACGTAGAAACAATAGGAAAACATGCAGAATACTGAGCAGAATAACAGGCTTAGAGGTAACATTCGTGGCACATAGAGCGCTGTGTGGCCACACTTACATTAGTATTTAGCTGGTATCTCCTTATGGGACTGTATAAAGTACTTGCCTGCTTTGACTCTTTGGACCTCTTCCTTCCCCCCCCCCCCCCCCCCCCCAAGCCCGAAGTTTAAACCTCGAAGATGTTTAAACTTTAAATGCTCCCTGGGATGTGACACACCGTTATGTTAAATTATTAAGAGCTGGTGACACAACACAGTCCACAGTAGCTCTCTGATCTTCCTCGGCATGTCCTCTGACACACTTCCAGTATGTAGTTAGACTATAATGGATGTCGTGGTGCTGTTAGGCAGTGCAAAGCTGCACATAGGCTATAAACAAATGGCTTATTTGTTCGCGTAGTATTTTTCCTTCAATTAAGTGACTTCGCATATTTGCATAAAGTACTGTCCTCCAATGTCTATTAGACATCTGTAGGTAGCTCTAGTTAAGCCTGACAGGATGCAAGAATTCTGGCTGTAGTTATGCACACACGATTTCTTCTTTAATGTGTCAGATTGTAAGTTTTAGCGCTATTATAGTATTTTCAACTTTGAGTATTTATAATGTAATATCCTTTTTTTTTTTTTTTTTTCCAATTCTTCATATTGTATCCCAGTGTACCCAATAAAAATTCCATGTCAGTAATTACATTTATTCAACTGTAAATATATGCCATCATGAGAGCTGGAATGTTTTACAGTAACATCTTTCTGGAGTTCATCTAATCTGCCTTATCAAAGGAAATATATATATATTCAAAGTTTCTAAATAAATACATTATGTCAATCCTTTGAATGTGTCAGTAGCCTTGAACACGTGTAGCCTGTTTACCATTAACAAACCTGAATGCTACTCATCAATCACACAGTAGCAGAATGGTACAAGAGCCCAACACTCATTAAATATAATGCAGTATAAGTGACATTTGACAATACGCAAATGCATGAATGTATGGATTTTCCAGTCAACCATTTTATTGGACAAATACAAATGACCTTCTTAGGGGAGAGCCATAAAATGTACACATTCTCATAAGAACCATTATAGCCAGCAGAGAATCATATCACTGACAGTTTTATATGACCGTGTGAGATACATGGACTGTGAAACCAATACGGAATCAGGTCCATTGCTTATACATTAAGGGCTGCTGTATAGACCCCCACCGGTCTTTCAGTATGATTTACTGACATGAAGATTATTCTTAAAGGTACCACACCATTCTTAAGCTTGAAATCTCGCCGTAAGGGCAACTTATCGGAGGTCAGTCGACGTGAATCAGCATCAGTCAGGAGTGTTGGCCAGGTACCAGGACACCATGTTCCTAATTGTCCCCTACAATAAAAAGGTCTGGGAATATGAAGCAGTGTTTGGCGAAGCTCCAGCCCTGGAAGATGCACTGGATGACTGTCTGTCTAACTTATCTCGCCGGCAAACTGTAAGTGCTAGAGAATTAAACCATCTATCTTCGCAGGGGAACTGGAAGTAAGTCAGTGAAAGATGCATCTTACATTTAAACTTGTTTTTCTTAAGATGCAGAGCAGCACATTTTCTGCATGAACAGAGCAGTCATGACCATTTATAGTTTACATTTGCCTTCAATCCTTTAAAGGCAAAGTTCTATTTTATTTATTTGTTAGGGGAATTAAACATCTCTTCCTGCTTGTGGCAGGTTAGGATTAAAGGTGAAGATTGCAGGCTACGAGTGCTAAGAAACTGATGCGGCCAATCGCACATTCATGGGTATTGACAGTTAGAGATGGATGGGCCGAGGTAAGTGGCAATGGGATTAATACGGGATTAATGAGGGTCAATGGTGGTCAGTATGGAATGGATGGATGTAAGAGATCAAAGGTTGGATAAGGATGAGCTGAAGGAATTCATCTCTCTGAGGGGAAGACTTCTGCGCGATTTAAAGTTTGCTGTGGGAATAGCCTAGTTATTGTGTGTAGCCTAATTTAGAATTAATGAGGCCAGTTTTTTTTGGGGGGGGGGGGGTTTGTTGTCCCAGGGGGTCTGGCTTTCTGTGCTGCAGATAAACTTCACAAGAGGACTTGGTTGGATGACTGATGAGTTGATTGTGTGGTCCAAGGTCGTTTATTACAAAGTTATTGTAGAAGTCTCACCTCAGGCAAATACTCTCCAGTTGGTTAAACATTTAAGTTGAGCCACAATGTAAAAAAAAGATCTTTGGTTAATTATGCTCCCAGGTGCCCATGGTGCCATTTCCAGAAGGTTTACATACTGCACTAACTAGACTTAATAACGCCATTCCCAGGATAAACTCAGCATTCAGGCTCTAATAACTACACTCACTAACACTTAGTGTTATAATAGCGTTGAGGCTTTTACATTTTATTTAGATTTTTTCCCCCTTGTTCATAATAGAATAACCCCGGTCGGTGGTTTTTCTCAGCAAATGTTTTTTTAATCTGTTGAGCACATACAGTATTCATCTTTTTCCAGACAATCATCGGTTTCTATTTGACATTTGAGACTTGCTTTATTTAGCAGTCCTTGGTCTGATTTGAAAGTTCCCGTCCCTTTGTTAGACACACAAACACGCAGGCACATACATACGTACTTGAACGTCTTGCCTGAATTGTAAAAAATAACTAAATCAGCGTACTTATAACATTTACAGCAGCTGTGACAAGAAACATTAAAAAATGGGTAGAAGTATCAAATCGTGTGAGATGTGCAGATTTGGGCCTCCTCCAAATATCAGTATATAACTCTAGTTGTTCCTTCAAGCCCTGGCCAGTAAACTATTGGGTGGCTAATTAGTTGGTTTCCAGTAGCACCCAATATAAAATACCTTGCCAGCAGCCTGCCAAACCACCTACAGTGGAGCAGCACACTCCAGAGGGCCACACGTCAACCAAAACAACATGGGTGTAGACAAAAACTGGAATGATTAACACTCCACAATCCACTGTATCATATGCTGGAAAGACTTTTCCAGTTTGAATCCTCAGGAGTTCAAATATTTCATAAGGTAAAGGGATGAATCATGTCTGCATTCAGTTACTGCTTTCACATACTGATAAGCCTCTGCCTGCGAGTTTACAGCTCATTTTTATTATTCCACTGAGCTGCATTAGCAGATTGGTTCTGTGTTTTATATCTTAACTCGGAGCGAACAAGTGACAGTTCACTGTCAGAAAGAGAGGACACCACTGCTCTGGCTCTCACCTCTGCTGTCACAGTTCCAGGCCGATGATTTGTCACCACCAGTGTCTGTTTATATGCTTCACTAATGCAGGTTCAAGCCACGGCTTTAAGGTTACTAAACACTCAGACCTTCACACGTACCTCGCTGCTCTGTAAGCCAAAGACAAAATAACAGAGCAGCCTGGTTCAAAACTTGTGTCATTTTGCTTTGAGATTGGTGGGATGAATGTGCTCAGGTAATGTAATTGTAATCCGACTGTTTTTTTTTATCTTAAATTTTCAATGGATAAGTCGTTTACTTCAGGAAGATTTTGTGAGGGTCACCAAAGTACTTTTTTATTCTTTTGACAGCAAGGTTAACATCAATCTGGACACCGCAAAAAAGATCCAAATGCTAATTTCGTAACAATAAAACTGAGGGTTTTTGGCCATCTGCAGACAGAACAAACAACAGGAAACCACTCCGCGGACATATTAAACAAAACTGCCATAATCATGCTTTTAAAACACATCTAGTTGATTGAAAACGGGCCTCTAACAAATCTAACCTTTTTGCTATAAACTGGTGCCTGGAACTGAGAGAGCATTGCGGCGAAAAGTTGAGCACCGAAACAAGAAATCCAAGAGCTAAAATCTCTAGTGATCAGGGAACCTGCACAGTATTGTCACAATTCTCGTTGTCTTTGACATTACGAGCAACAACCTTTACATTCAAGTAGTCACACGGAAGCAGCTTTAAGATGCACAGAGTATTTAGCGCTGTTATACATAGTCGCTTGGTCGAGTACAGGATCAAAATACAAATTCTCTTGGATGTCAGACGGCTCCTGTGGATGCACAACTCTGAAGGTTCCTGCAGTGGTGAGAGGCTTTAAGATGAGATTACTGATAGATGAGGCTGCTGCCTGCCTGACACTCACGTGGATTTATGACTGTATGGCTTCATGTCCTGTATAGTAATCCATTTGTGGGACAATACATCATTTTTTCTGACAGGCGAATTAGGGTTCTTTGTGATTGCTCACCTTAGTTTACAGCACAAAGACTCGCAACATCAAACCCTGTGCAAAGCCTAGTACCATTTAATAGGAAAGTTATGTAATGGAGTCTGTCTAGTTAACAGTTTTTTTCCATTTGTAAACACAATATACAACACTAACAGATGGATAAGAACCTAAAGTTATACATCATACAATACCAGGGAGGTGTCTGATTGCAAGATGTTTACATGTACCTATGGGAAAGTGCCCTGAGCTCTGACGACGTAATGGAAAGCTCATCTAGTTGTTTATTACATTTCAGTTATGTTTCTTGTTAAGGTTGCATTGCAAAACTGATTGAACTGTTATGAAGTGAGACAGCTGTCATAGATTTCCAGATGATAAATGAATTTATTGTGGATAGTTTTGTTTTTTTTTTTTTTTTTTTTAAATCAATAGCAGTCATCCATAAGAAAAATACTCTCTTAATTCACTTTCCAAACATTTAAAGTTTTTCAATATGGAGCTATGTCATATTGAAATCTGCCAACACATTGCCAGATCTGACCTGGCAGCCAGGTAAAAAGAATGGTGAAAGGCGTAAACATAGCCTCTTCAAAATGAAATAACATTTTCTTTGAGTCCATTTAAATAGCAGTGTCCACTTTACATTTGCCCTCCTCCTCCTCCTCCTCCTCCTCCTCCTTTCTTCTGTTTGGGTTTCTTCTTCTTCTTTTTTGCTGGCTGGTTTTCAGACTGTGCTTTGCTCTTCTTGGCTGGGCTGGGCTGAGAAGTCGCTGCTCCTACAGCCGGTCGTTTCTGTTTAGTTTTCTTCTCATGTTTCTTATTGCTTTGTCCTTTGTCTGCTCCTGGTGTGTCTGTGGCGGTCGAGTGGTCTGCTGCTGTCTCTAAAATAGGCTTGTTACGCTTCTTACGCTTTTTGGATTCTGGTAGAAAGCCCTTCTTCTTCTTGGGAGCTGGTGCCTGGTTGGCCTTATTGTCAGACTTTGTCTTTTCAACTTTAGGTTTCCTGTGATTATGAAAACATGCCATATCAACATGACGGCTTTAATACACAAGGAGAAAAATGCACACACATTTTAAGAAGTTTACTCAACTTATCAGCCTGGGGAATCAACAAATAATCTTTCTGTGTTAATTCAAAAATGATTTAACAAATACATCATACTTGGCCGTGGACGTTGAATGGCAACACTACAGCTAACCTCTCCTGTGACCTGTTGTCTATGGGTATCAACAATATTACATTTCATGGCAGCTTAGATACTATGGCCTTACAGAGGAAGTGCAATAGCCGTCTCGCATAATGAATCAAATGGCACTATGTAAACATTGTCCAGCGTTTTAAAGGTTGTGGCAGCAAGCTGAGCATTCAGGGTTTCTGCCAAGCTCAACGGGGACCAATAGGTAATTAGTATGATGGTTTTTCTGTTTGCAAAAGGAGAAACAAGCTGTTCTTCAATATAGAAATCAGAATAACGAATTTCTGCTGTCTAACTCAATCCCTAAGTATTTATGATCGGCTCTATTAGACCCGACGTGTGCGATGAAAGAGAAACTGTGCCCTTGGCACAGAGCCTGCCCTGTCACTGCACCTTCAGTCTAAACGACGTGACACACACACAGGCAAAATATTAAAATCAATCAAGAAAGGCAGTCATGTGTCAATGATGTCTCAATGAGACGAATGGAAAAGTCTGAACACTTGTCTTCCTCACATTTGAAGGCACAGACGTTTGGGACCGAGACCTTCCTCAAACCAATTATCTCATGTCCAATTGGTATTTTCTGAACAAGTCGCGGGAGGCAGACTTTTCAGTTTGTCTTATTTTTGAACTTCTGGTGGCCAATCATTTTATTTTATATAAAAAGAAGAGTGTCACAGATTTTTAAATAGACGATGACTGTCATCAAATTAAGTGAACCATAGTAGCAAAATTACATGGGTGGACAGCTGATTACTGACATGCTGCATGTACAGAAGGATTTTACAGTAAACAAGTTATGGTGTCTGTCAGAGATGAAGCCACTAGAATTACTCACATGACTCCAAAGTGTTTCATCACAGCCCAGTAGGTGTCTTCCAGCTTGCCAGTCTTCTTAAAAGTGATGATGCTGGTCAGGGACTGCAGGACCTTCTGAAGGGGCTCCAGGTCCACAGACAACTTCTATACAGTGTGGGCATGAGAGGCACAGACTGAGTGTGGACTGAAAACACATTAACCATTCTTTCTCATGTTTTTCCTCATGTCACCTACCTGCTGGTGAATGAGCTTGACTGTAAACTGACAGAGCTCAAGAGTTTTCAACACCTTCTCCTTCACCACCTTGCTCTCAGTTGGTCCAAGCTGCTGAAGACTCTGGGAGAAGATGACAAGACATGGTTTAACTGTGTGTACAGACTACTAAACGCACTTGCTACATCTCAATTAATTATGGCATAAAAACAGAAATGAAGTGACAAGAAATGAGACTGGAGCAAGGAAGAGAAGATGACATGCATCCAGCTAGACTCTACAGAGGGATACAGCAATTACATGCCCAGACTTTGAAATGAAAAGCACTTAAATGGGCAGTTAGTTTTAACTGTGAAACTAGATTTAGAGATTTTCTGCTGGTGGTGGCATTTTAGGACCTTTAGCTTTATAAGAAGTATGCAAACATTTATAAGAATTTAAAATTATAAATGTGTGTGTGTGTGTGTGTGTGTGTGTGTGTGTATGTATATATATATATATATATATATATATATATATATATATATATAAAAATAAATAAATAAATTATTATACACACACAGACACACACACAAACTACATTTACATCATGTTATGTATCCTAAAAATCTTTGCTAATGTTGTGACCTCTTTGTGAAGTGAATGTTTTTGTATTATGTATAAATGTTAAATAATGGGACCCTGCATGAAACATTGCATAGAAAAACTGTTTTTATTACAAAGCCTTTTAAAAAGGGGGAAGGAATGGTGCACCATCTTATCACAAACTTTTGTGTAGGTCTTATATCATTTGGCAGGTCGGTTTCTGTCTAGGATGACAAAGACGAGGCAACAAAGAGGTGAAATGACTCGGTGAAGAACTGTAGAAGCATATAATTATGCTTGCATTCACCCTAAGCTGTCACAAGGACACAGAGGACAGTGATTGCAGTGCTGGCTCTAATCATCGTTCATCACAGCACAAGGCAACCTCATAAGCCTTTGAGAACAATACAATTAGGATTTCAATAAGCCTAAAGGATGTTGGGGCATGAATATCTCTACCTGTGCTGATGTGTAAATACAATATTATTCTTAAGCAGTTTCACACAGAGGTTTACAGATACATTTGGGTGTCAGGTCAGAGCATCCTTACTAAGAATTGTGAGTGTGATGTTCTGGTGTCAACACATACACTGTATGATTAAAAATTCTCTTAAACTTGAAAATGTGGGTAATATGAAATGTGTTGGCTAACAGTTGCCTGTCTCCTTTCAGCTATATTTAGGGTGAGGACTAACTTCTTAAAACAAAAAAAAAAAATGTAAAGGAAATTTAGCACGTTTTTTTCTTATAAACCAATTTCAACTCAGGGATTGTTGGTTGCCTTCCTTGCAGGGACTGTCTGCTTCAGGGGCTTCCACAGTAAATTAGGGTCATGACTCACATGACTCAGCCATTACAACCTTCCGCTTTAACAAAACTCAAAACTCCATATTCAGTTTCATCAATTATGTCACGCGGCCTTTGTGCAGAGGCAGCAGGCCCAATGTACAAGCATGTTTCACAGATGCTAGAATGCAATGTTTGAATTTTGACCAGTTGACAAAAAAATGGTCAAAAAAAAAATTGTTGCTTTCACTACAACTACTGTAGATGCAGCTACTTCTTAGGGTTAACACTGTGATACAAAGTTGTGTTGACTTACCGCTGCAAGCTGACCTGTGACCTTCATGCAGAGCTCCGTCCACTGAGCACCACTCAGCAGCTGCTGAACCTCCCTGCTCTGCATTGCCCGCAACACCAACACACAAGCTTGGCCCTGAACGGTACAATATGAGAGGAGATGAGGGAGTAAGTTCTCATTTGTACTTGTATGTCTTGAGTAACAAGATGCTTCTTTTACCTGCTGGTGATCCCTGACCCCCGATGTGATGTGCTGCACTGCTGTATCCAACAGATTCACACACAAAACCTGGAAACAACACACATCATTTGTTAGCTGCTGCCAGCGAAGCCTTGCTGTCTGTCTACATGGTTTCCTGAACTAATGTGGGTTCTCTGAATGGAGATGTGTAGCTGCACTCACAGGGAATCTGGTGAACATGTCTGTGAACATCTGAGCGGTCAGAGGGCTCTTCCTTCTCATCATGAAGGAGGTCAGAGCTTCTCTGAAGATGATGGAGACCCGATTGACATCCACATTCCCCATATACCTCAGCTGCACACACAAAAACCATATAAGGTCAGAAAACTTTGTGTTATTACAGATGTGAATTTAAATGAGACAAAACATTTTGACGTGCCACTGGTATTGCTCATGATGTCATCCCCATACTTTCTTGCATATTCTCAATTTTCACAGAGTAGACAGACTGGAAATTCTAAAAAGTCAAAATGTGGAAAAGTTGGTGCAGTTATTCAACATCCACCTGCTGCAAATGTACAGTAGTGTAGACTACCTTTGGAAATTGCGTGCATGTGCATGGCACAGCTGTACATGCTGTCCTTTCTTGAAAACTGTCAACCACAGTCTTTAAGCTAAACATGCTCACTTTACTTTATTAGAAGACTAAAAAAACCAAAAATAATAATATCCAAGGAGTGGAAATCACAAATATCTGGCATTTTCGATTAGAAATGGCTTTAGTGATGAAAATAAGAGATTTTTGTTAATTACCTAATTGTTTCAGCTCCTAAACAGATGAAAATGAAACTATGGATTATTGTTACGCAGCCCCTGACCCACTTCATGATCCAGTAAAACACAGGAGCGGACCTGGAATTCATATGCTGCCAAGCTAGACAAAATAATGCACACGGGAATGCAACAGTAACAGTTGCACTGTGCTTGTGACCTAAAAGGAGAAGTAGAGCTTTGCCTTTCTTTGTCTTGTTTTAAATTTTGTTTGGCTTGTTTTCTTTAAGTGAACACGAAAGTAGCACATGAACCAGTTTGTGGTGAACATACCTCATCTACTTCAGCTTTTTCTCCAGCCTGCTTGATTTTGGGCTCAGCAGGAGGAGCTCCTCGCAGCACCTTCACCACATACAGAGAAGCACTGCAAGGACATTTCAACATCAGCGAAACACAAAAGTCACCAGACTCAAAATATATGTAGGCACTGACATTTAATTCTTGATCCTTAAAAAATGACTTCTGATTCAACGAAGCACCACAGAGATGAGCCTCAAGTTTGAACACATACAGGTACACGACAAATAACTCAACTTCATCTGCTCATGAAAACTCTGATACAATAAAATGTTTAGAAGAAGCGAGCAAGTGGACTTTTAGAAAATTATTTGATCAAGTATGCATCAAATGTTTTTATCAGTGTGTTGGACCAAACATAACATACATGTTTTATTACAGAGTTATGATAATAACCCTGATAATGAACTTTACACTACTTATTCAGCTGAGTCACTAAACTTTAGGTTGCACCTGAAGTAGTAGAGGCAGACTGAAGAGTCTGACAGTTTCTGGGCTTTAGTCGCGAGTTTTTCCAGCAGGTCATGTAGCTCCCCCTGTCTGTCACCTACAGTCCTGCAGTAGACTTTGGACCTACACAGCTGGTTCCTGAACAAACAGAACAGATACAGGCAACATTATCATTCACTAAGGGTAAGAAAGCATTAAATACCTAAACATTCAACACAAGACCCTTTAGAAGAGTAACTGTGTAATCTCTACACGTATATACACTCACCGGTCACTTTATTAGGTACACCTGTACAATCTAATGTGTACAGCAGCTCTGACCTATATGATTTAGAATAAATAATTTTATAGCTAATGCTTTATTACTTCGATGACAGCACGAGTCCAATGTGCCTTTTATTAAAATTTGCATCGGGGACCACAATGGGCAAAGTGTTGTCACTATGAGACATTTCATACGTCACTGACTTACAACGCAATTACAACCCTGAGGCTGAAGTGAACATTTGTTTTTAGAGTAGTTTTGTTTTCATTATTAAAACCTTTGTGTGTGAAATTTTATATTAATAACTAATTACATCCATTCAAAAGCATCGTTGTGCTTAACATGTAATCGTGGAAATACAAAAAACAAAAAAACAAACCTCTATGATGAAGACCACAAGTCAAATCTGGGAATGACACAGATCATCCCCGTCCACAGCTAAAGAGCGTTACCTGAAGATATCTGCAGCTCGCCGGAGGAAGTCCTGCTCCTGCTGGTCGCTGTCAGAGCTCATTCCTCTGTCGATGATGTTGAGAAGAGGCTCCACTAACCCCAACACGTGAGGGCTACCAGCCTGCCGGGCCAAAAACACCTCAACAAGGTCCAACACCTATAATAGTCAAACAAAGGAGGGTGGTAGAATGTGTATTCTTTTAATTCATAAGCCTCTATGCTAAGCTAACATGAGCTAAACACACCTCAGAGCTGTATTTGTCATGCAAGTACAGGTTAAATCTAAATCTGATTGTTAGACGGCAAATAAGAATGTTTTAGAAATTGTGCATAGAAATTCTTTAAAAGACAGTGGGGATTGCGATACCTTGATCTTAAAGTCTCTGACCAGCGTCTTCTCTTTCTGTAGTTTTGTCTTCTCGTCTTTCTTGGCCTGAGTCTTTTTCTTCTGCTCCGAGAAAAGGGCTGACAGGCTCTGATCTAGCTTCATCATGGCTTCATCATCCAGATCTTCATCACTGCTGCAATCTTCCTCTGTGGCCTGGACATAATCCCATTAAAACAGAGACGTGTTTAACACAGGGACTATGTTTATATGCACTTAAGTAAGCAGGTTACTCAGAGAGACCAGCTTAATTGGTTAATTGCAGAAAAAGTTTGCATGCACTTAGGAAACCTGGTATATAGAAATCTGCATATTCATGCAGCAAACCAGTAATCTGATTTCTTCTCCCCCTCTAACTTATTTTGGAAGTTAGGGTCACAGGTTTTCACTGCATAGTTAGAAGATGCTGCTTCATAACATTCTTTTCCTTTTTTATGCTGTGTTTATATTGATGCAGTGTCTTCAATATGAGCGCGTGGGGGGATAGACAGCTGTTACACAGTGCAACCCGTCTCATTAAATAAAATCTGTGGTGAGAAACGATTTGTTTAGACTTTCAGTCCGCAGTCCGTTACTTTCATTATCTTTGAGATTTTGTTTTCAAAATGAGGACACACAGAAATCTGGATACATGGATACATGACAGAAAAATCATTTTCTCCAGGAGAAATCTACTTAGAAATCAGGTTTCCCTAATCCCTTCCGTTACCATGGCAACACATTTTCCAGTTAGGAAATCAACTTAAAAAAACAAACAAAGCTAACTTTAATCTGTTTAAATGGATGTTAACACTCAATGTTACATGGCATCTCTGCTGTGGCCTGGTCACTGTTAATGTTTAGTACGATAAAACCTCTGGACATATAAGTGTGGGACATGATCAAGCTCATCTAGAAGTGGTAAGATTTCTATCATCAACATACCGACATGCTAATGTTCAGTAGGTGTAAAGTTTGGCACATCGGTGCTGTGGTTACTCTTTATATTTTTGTACTGCTTCCCGGTGGCAAAATGAGTACACGGTACACAAATCAGTTAGTACACAGTACACACAAAGCAGTGACACCTGGATGTGCTAAAAGCCAAAACACCCACCAGAGCATTCTGCTGCTGTAACACCTTCATTAGCTCCATACGGAAATTTAGGTCCACCTCTCCTTCCATCACCTCCTCTTCCTCCTCCTCCATTGCTTCATCATCCTCATCCTCATCCGAGTTATCATCAGTTCCATCAGACTTGTCATCCTGGCAGATATAACCAAAAGTGTAAAGATATTGGTGTCAAGAGTTTTCTCTAAATTAGTACACTAACACCTAACAGTAAAGACATATGTTTTTACTTATAATAAATAAATCTCATGAGTTGAATATAGGATATACGATGACAAGAGAATGTTAATGATATGATGACAGAGAACCTACCATCATTTCTTCGTCTTCTTCCTCATCATCTTCATCCTCTGGTTCCTTGTTCTGGGTCCTGTTAGGGTCACCGTCTTCAGTGACAATTACAGCACTGTCATCTTCATCATCCCTCTCGGGGTCCAGGACCTACGGGAAGCCCAAAGACCAACGTTAGCAGGGCAATTCAGATAAGCAAGGTAAGTGTGAGTGATCATGTACAGTATTTACTAAAGTTTACACTATTGAGACAATGAGTAAACAGATTTTGCTAAAGCCACAGCTTTTTCTTATTGTCCAAAAAGCTCAAAAACATCAATGAGTCACACTGGGGATCATTTAGAGTCAATCCCATACTATCCTACGGATGTTAATACACAATGGAACACCAACTGTGTATTAATTCACATCTGAAAATATTCAGATGGACAATTTTACACTCGTTACATCACAATGTAAACCATATTTCAAACTGCCAATAAAAGACAAGATGAGGACCCTGTGACTGGGTAATGTTTTATTAAATGTCTACACGCAGCTTCATTCATGACTTATTTGACAACAAATGAAGATGTACATTACTTACATCCAAGATGGCAGTGAGGGCTGCTGCAGTGACATGGGGGCAGATGGAGGAGAAGACGGTTTTGCAGACCTGTCTCATATGTCGGCTCGGCTGGGATAGCAGGGACAACAAAATGTCCACCATCACTTCCACCCACTCAGGCTCCTCCTCCTCCTGCGCTGGAGCTGCATCAAGAAATATCCACACATTCATACACTTGACAACATCGGAAATATTAACGCCTCATTTTGTTGACACAGCAAAATGTGTAAGAAACAGCTGTTTACTCACACTTCCAGCGGACACAGGGTAACATTAGCTTTTTTTTCATTGCCGTAATATTTATGGAAATGAGGGAAATGTGAAACTGTACTATAAATGCAACACCACACATACTGTGTGCACTGAAACAATTCCAAAGTCTTATTATTATTATTTTAGTTTTGATGACGGCTTAAATAAACAGGAAAAAGAAGATCATCTTCTACACCTTAGCCTGTGTGCAGAACAAACAAACATAATGTGCACAGTGTGGACTTCTGGACAGTTCCAGGTGGCCTATTTGAATGAGGCCTCACCTTTTTTCTTTTTGTTCTTCTTGGCTTTTTTCTCCTGAGCCTTGTCCACACAGCTCTGCAGGTCCTTCATTATGTCCAGCAGCTCTTCGGGGGCCTTCAGGAGAAACGCATTTATTACTATTCGGGATCAAATAGGTTATCTTGCTCTTTTTTTTTACTGCAGCATTCTACACACAACACACAATCAGTGCATTTACATGGTACCCAGGTTACAGTCAGCTGTCTCTGTCATATATCAATCACTCAGTCATATCAGTCACTGTGAAGTCACTGGTTATTTGCACCATGGATCTCCATTCTCTTTCTCCCTCTGTGCCATCAGTCTGCAGCAGCATGAACACAGCCAAACAATTGAAGCAGCATTTGCTGTTACTATTCCTCTAAAATCTGTAAGCCAGCTTCCAAACTAGGTCCGAGGTGGAGAAGAAATCTGGTTACTCTCCTGCTGTAGGTAAGTGTTGTTCCCCGATTACCCGAAAAAGCTGATATCGCCGAGTAACCTGGTTACTTGTGCCTGTAAACACAGTGACTAACAACAGCAGTAGGATATTGTACCTTGAAGAGGTGCATGCCGACCAACAGAAAGAGTTGCTGGAATGCACTGCTCTCTGCTGATTGGCCTTTCTTTGCTTTCCTCTTCAGGTTTGCCACTGACTCCAGCATGCTGGTGGAAGACCAAGGAGAGGGAGAGCCATCAAACACATTATGGAAAGTCAAATCCAACTGCTCGTTCCACATGTATATATGGGGCTTTAATATTCTAATTTCATCTGATAAAATGGCAGAATTAGGCTTTGTGTGATCACGTCTTTCTCCTGACCTACTCAAAGACCACAGAGAACTGTGTTTAAAGAAGTGTCCTCGTCCTACCTGTCCCAGGCCTGTCTCTGCTCAGGACTGAAGGGCTGCGTGCTCTGAACATTTTTTGGCTGGTTAAGCAGGACTTGGGCATATTGGACCAGGTGGTAGATCCACATGATGCCATCAGCTGTCACGCCCAGTGCTCGCTTTTGGGTGACAGCTGCGCCTTCGGACGAGTCCTCGTTAAGCGGCATGTGGTGCATAGACAGGAGGAGTCTGGATAGTTGGCAGACAGAAAACAGTTATGTTTTTTGGACACTTGTTTCAGAATTTGAACCTATTGTGCTTTCAATAGCAATAGCTAATAGTAGCATTCTCTAAACGTTGGCTTCTTCATTTCATATGTATGAATATGTAATGCTATTTGTGGTTTATGATTAAGGCTGAGAAGAAGGGATTACAATTACTCGCTGCAATCACTAGCCGAGAATCCTTTGACAAACGTCTGTGTAAAAACACCTCATCTCACCCAAAAAAAGAGTTGACGAGCACTCCTCTGGTTTTGTCATCCACTGGGACAGAAAGTTTCCCCTTTGTCTCTGCAATGTCGGCTGAGGCCTTCTTGGCACTAAAGAAAGCATGGAAAAACACAAACCTGCAAAAGAAAGTGACATCAACTGGCAGCTTGATCTTCATCACAACACAGAGACCATAGTGCTCCACTAGAGGCAGGTCTTACCTGGCCACATCCATGATGAGACTCGCCGGCTTCTTCACCTGGTGGATGTCAATGATTGAGGCAAGTCGAGCAACAATCCACTTTCTCAGACGGAATATGGAGTTTTCCCTCCTGAGGCAGGAAGAGCAACAGTTGATGTCTAATTGGTTTCCCTGCACACTCCTATTCAAATTAAGCCGACATGTTGTATCTTTTGCTAAATATATAACATGTATGTGCTGTATACTCACTGTTCCTGTCCTTCCCTTCTGTCTTTTTGCTTGTGAGTGCTGAAGTCCAGCAGCTTGTCTAGCTGAGGTTGCAAGAACATGCTCTTCAGCCACTCCACGTAGTTCTGCAGAGCTGCTGGCTGGAGATGCTGCACCACCCTCCACACTGACGGCACCACAGGGTAGCCCTGGTTGGTCAGGGAGGAGAAGCCCACCATCACTGCCAGCTGTTTGTCTGAGTCCTGACAGCCCTGCAAGAAGTCTGACACATAGACGTCCATCTCTGGGGCCAGCTTGAAGCGGTCTGGTTTCTGGAAATTGAAATGATGATGGATGTCTCACAAACTGGCTAAAAGTTCGTAACAAAGGAGGGGAACCAACACAGTTAAATGCTAGATGTAACACATTTTTATTAGGAAATGAACATACAAAAGAAAAAACTATACAAATAACATACGGAGAGCTTGTGATTGTCTTATATCCTCAGCATTTCAACAAATTTGACCACCATTCCATTTTAAAATTCACAAACCTCAGCAAACCAAATACCCTGAAATTATTTTGACCATATTATGGCGAAGCTTTAAGTCATCGCTTACCTAATAGTTAGGAATTAGGTATTAATACATTTGGATCAGTTTTGAATAATTGTAGCAAAGTTTGGGTTTCCAGGTCCAGGTGAAGAATCTTACATTTTCTAGCTTTTTTAGCTCCTTAATTCATTAGGATATCAGGACGATTTACTTCTTTCATTGATGTCCAAGTGGCCACCAGCATATAAACTTTATATCTATACAAACTAACACAGCCTCTTTATCCATTAACAATTAGCCTTAATATGATAAAATTCATGCAACTCCAACCTCCACAATAAACTTGTTGGTTTTTGAGATTGTATGGATACAACTTATAATGTGGATACCTATTATAGAGTGGACTAGACAGGGCCACTGACCTGGGCAGAGACGACGTGCTCCCCATAGTGCATCATCACCTCTCCAGACAGCACCTCCTTCAGCTGGCTTACAGACAGAAATGGCAGGGCACTGCCCAGCAGACGGAAGCACAGGTAACTGTACATAAGAGGCCAAAACCAACATGTTAGGAGTGTAGCTAAACAAAGAAAATATATAATAGTGACAAATTAAATCATAAAGATGAACAATCAAGCAGAACCAACATGGTGTTGACACCGTAACATCCGCCCCGTCATCAAAACACCACATGACAGTTGCAAACAGTGGAAAAATCTATGCAAAGAAACACTAGTTATTTCCAAATCCCTCTGGGAAACTTTTAAACTGGCGAATTTACTAAATAAGTTATTTAAGAATTTACTAAATAATTACTAATTTACTAAACACGGTCATAGTCTCAAGTATGATAGAAAGCCAATAAGTAACATAAGAGCAGATGGAACAACAATTCTTTATGATATATTTAGCCCAATAAATGGCACCTACCAAAAACTAGTATGATTAACCTACTAAAAAAATATTCCTGTATTAGCTTTTGGTATTGGCAGTAGTGAAAGCTTTTTGGCACAGGTGTAATGGTGCTGACTGAGACTGAACAGCTGCTGCAAATGGAATTCACTGTTAAAACACGTTCGTTTTAGTTTATAGCTGTATAAAACCTCCTGAAAGCTGGTAAACATGCAAAAACACTAGTAATACAGCGTAATATAATAATACCTTTTAAGGAATTTTTTAGAGGAAAGGTTTTCAGAATTTTCAGGACCTAGCGAAAGGAAGTGAAAGCTGTACTGACAGATGTTTTTGGCCACAGAAATGCCCTCAACATTTCTTGCCTCTTGCTACTTTTGCTCTGTGGAGGCAGACTCACTGAGTTGGACCCGGCTGCTCCTTTAACAAGCCGTTGATGATGGCTTTATTCCAGAAGAGCTGGAAGCTGTCTTCCTTTAGAGAGAGCTTCAGCAGGTCCAGGACCACGGCTGGGAGGACACACTCCTTCTTCACTGAACGGGCCGCCATCTTTAACACTTCTGTCAACCTGACGGAGAGAATCACATGCTGCTTGGACTTTCCACAAATCAAATAAATAAATTAGTAAATGTAAAGAAAGAACCTGGTGCATATATTTTGCAGATAACCAGCACAATGAGGTTATAAAAATTTTGCTTAAAAACATATTAGGAGGAGAACAAAAATGGTTTTCTTACTTTGGGATGTTGTCAGTGTTCATGATCGTGGAGGAGCCCAGCAGCTTTTTGAGTTTTTTGGGTTTAAGAGTTTGTGGGAAGCGCTGCAGTGCTACCAGCAGGAGCTGCAGCTGCTCTGGAGTCCTGAAGGCTGATACCAGGTCAGTTTGCAAAGCACCCAGGAGGACCTCTTCAAACACGTCCTCTGGGATCTGACAGAGACATAAACATTGGTTTCTGGATACAAAAAAATGGAATTACTCCATTACAATGAATTAACTATAACAAGAAAAACAAAAAACGACTTAATGTGGCAATTAGGATTTAAGTGAGAGATATACTATTCTAAGATAAATATGTATCTCAACAGTCACCTCAGTGAGGATGTCCATCATGGTCTTAGTGGGCAGGTCCTTCACATGTTGTCTGTGCTGGCTGAGGCTCTGGAGGAGCTGCACACATCCCAACACCACCTGTGGCTCCTGAAGAAAAACGAGACAGAGCTCAGAGACTAAGTCACTATGCAACACTGCAGCTGCGTGCACGTGCGCGCGCACACACACACACACACACACAGTATACTGTATATTCCAGACCTGTGCTGCAATAACTAAGGGACCCACTTTTAACCTTTACTATTTTGACACGTATGCATGTCTTTAAAATAACATTATTGTTAAAAAAAAAAAAACACAGTCCACATTTTCTAACACTGACAAAAAATGTCAAGACAGAGTCTCCTATGGCTCATCAGGCCGACTCACAGATCAGAACAGAGTGATGAGCAGTGGGGAGGATACTTACTTTGGAGAGGCGGCCAGACTGATGAAGGGCGAGAACGCCAAACAAATTTCCAAACATAGCATTTCTGACAAGTTTCTGAAAAAGGAAAAGATTTTGTCATTCACCAATGTGATCCCTAAGGAAGCCTTTTGGAGCTGAGAGAGCAAACAGCACACGCACACTCTCACCTTTTTCACTGCCTGCAAATTGTGCTTTTCTTTGATTCTGTCAAATATACTCTGCAGAGAGATGTCTTCAAAGGCATTTAAGACCTGAAAAACAAAAATGGATTATAATGCTAAAGTCAATACATGCTGACTGTTGGGAGTTTTCCCTCTCTATCGCTACACAGTGCTTCCTCAAGGGGGATTTGTTTTCTCTATAACTTTGACCTCACTAAGAGAAGTGCCCTGAGATGTTGGCATAATATAAATAAAGTGGAACTGAACTGAACTGGATTTAAATAATTTAATTTAATACCCACTATTGGTAGAGTAGTTACTGCTGCAGCCTAAATTGATCATTTGTGGTTTGCAGCCAAGTCTCCAAAGCAAAACCTCCCATGACCCATATCAATGAATTCATTCATGTCATTCCGGGTGACTTATTATGAATGAAAAACTTTGAATTAACATCCATCGACTGATGATCTATTAAGTGTTAACTAGATGCATAATGTCATAATGATTTGCTTTTTTCTCACTGGCGAAAAAGAGAAGTCATGATATATTTGTACCCTTATTAAAAAGTGTCCGCAATACGGGTTCAACATTTTGAAATGTATGCATAATTGTTATCTTCTTAATGAAAACCAAATATCTATGCACCTCTTATGTTGACACGGTAAATATGAAGCTGAAAGCAGTTGGCTGGACAAGAAGAGTGGAAACAGGGAAAAACTGTTTGCCTGGCTCTGTGTGACAAGATGACACCGAGCCCACTCTATTAGCTATGGATAGTGTTAGATGTGGTTGAAAAGCTCTGAAAAAACTATTGGGTGAGATTTCGACAAATATAAGTCAACCTAATATTTTATTACTGCTACAGCCAAGTCTCTGAATTGAAGTTCATTTCAGCTTACTTGTCCAAGAGCCAGACTGAATCCAGGTCTCGCAGTCTCTCGGGTATGAGCCAGTCCTTCCACCAGCCTTTTGAGGGCATATTCCCGTTCATCTGCCTGCAGTACACACAGAGCACCATGATGTACAGATATTGCTCTGCCCAGTCTGGTAAAGCTGCTTTTATTTATCATACATGTAAAAAAGAAATACATTTTATAACATCGACATTTCAACAGATCACAGGGTTTACGGTTTAGTTTGAGTACGGTGTGACGTCATAAGGTGAGTGCAGCTGTTTAAGAACCATGAGGAGAAGCACTACAAAGTCTCATACTACTCTTTTTCTGTCCGGAAAGTAAAGATTTGCTAATTGTATCATGCGTCCCCCATCTTGAAAGAGGAACTCCATATTTGAGATAATAATAATAATCGTCAGAATTGTATCATGGGCTTGTAAAACATGATGCATTAAGTGCCATCTCAACCAGCCATTATTATTATTATTATTATTATTATTCAATGATATGAAAACAATGACTAAATTAAAGCCAATAATGAACTTTTTCATTAGTAAAAATGTAAAAGCAGTACTTTTACTATAAAAACATGACTGATCTTTTTTCATAATGATATGAATACTACTATCCCCCACCCCACTGCTGAAATTAATACTGCAGAATAAACCATGCTGGCTTTACATCCAGCCTCTTAGTGACAGTGATCTGCCTCACCTTGTTGCTATTTTTCAGGTACTGGATCAGGTTTTCCACCGCCTTCAGCCTGACATCCTGATCCGGTTTGGCTAAGTCCCAGAAGAAATCGAGGAAGACGCGGTTCTGCTGTAAGATCCCGGTCGGCCGAACTGGCTCTGGTGCCTTCACTGTGAGCTCTACCATCTCTACAGACATCTCCTCACACAACGATCTGTCCCATGCTGCTCCTGCTGCTACTGGAAGAGGAAAACGTGCCTCGCTGCTCGACTACTGCTTCCGGTTCAACACAACCTATTTTTTTTTAATAACAAAAACTTTATTTAAAAATGAAAAAAGGCTTTTTTGTTATGGAATGTTTTTTGTTTTTCGATGCAGATGTTTTGCGTGAATAAAATATTAGGTTGGACAATAACATTATTTATTTTATCTTCTAATTCTTGAATAACTTATTTCTGTGGGTATATAAACAGCACTGTGGATTTCAATGAACTATAAATTAGTAAATCTCTCTGCAAATCAGAGTTGCAACAATTAATAAGTTTAAAAGAAAAGTGATGGACAAAAAAAAAATACTGTGATAATCCACTCATAATTTTAAGTAATAAGTATAAAAAAAAAAAAACAGTTTAGAGTCAAAGATATTTATCAAAACAAGATAAGACACACTGAAAATCTTACTTTGGGCTCTGGGTAACTGGATTGAACATTTTCTACTTCATTATTTAACAAACTATACTTTATCAATATAATGAAATCATTCTTCGTTAGTTGTAGTTGTAATCTGAATGTATTTCAGGACCCAGTTTAGTTTAGATTTTACTGAATGAGGATGAAAAAATGGGTTATGCTTGGGTGAACAGGTAATTTAGAGGATCGGTTCACCCAAAATAAACAATGTGAAAAACACACAGTATCATACCTCCAACAGCAGTACTTAGAGGATTTATTTGCCCATGTTATTTGATATCAGAAACCTATCCCATTAAATTTCAGATTAATGATGTTTCATTTATGGCGCTGCATGTATTAAAAAAAAAACAATCCTCAACAGAAATTATGGTAATAATCTTTTCACCATTTCTGCATACTCCACTAAAGTAACAATAAGCTGAACACATTTTTCACTGGAGGAGGGACATGAAGCTGCAGGAAGCACATATCAAAACCACAGCAGAGATCAAACATCATTGAACAACAATAACGACAACATAAAAGATCTGAACACTAACAATTTTACCTTTCCATAAAAACATATTCTTTATTAAAACTGCATGCAAATTCCATTCCTCCCTGAGCAGATCATTTAGTGGCAGAGGGAGAGCTGATGTTGCAAAAAAGTTAAGGAGTTACAGTCAAACAATCTGAATCACAATCAGTGATAGTTAGCGTAGTTTCTTGCAGCTTCTTTAATCAACAGGAGCAGCAAGCACCATGTCTAGGGCGCTCTGAGCCTCTTTTATCTGCTGCTGCACTCTCTGCTTCATTGCTTCATTCTGGGCCTTCTTCAGCATGTCCTCCATGTCCCTGATGGCCGCCCGGTAGCCTGGGGCATTGTGAAACACTCGTATTGCCTTGTCGCCACTGCACGCCATGAAGCGTCCGTTGATGTCAAATTTGAGATCAGTGATATCCTCACTGTGAACACAGTGCAGCTCCTCCTCCAGCTGGCCAGTGGCGGCATTGTACATAGCCACATTACATCCGTCACTGATGGCCACTACCCGGCCGTCTGGAGACAAGGCCACCCTGCTGCCTTCTGATGACATGCAGGGGACCGTTTTCAGGAGGTAGGGATCCTGCTGCTTTTTGTACTCCACATCTGTGTTCCACAGCTTCCATGTACCATCTTTAGAGACCGTCACCATTCTGATGCATGCAATTAATGAAAATGACACAATTACATGACAGCCACACTGCATTAAAAAAATCCAGATGCAGGTGAAAGTAGTTCTGTTAAATGATCGCTGTATTGTTTACAGCTCAATTTTGTATAAAGTGATAATCACAAGGCTGGAAGTTCAAAAGACAAATTCTACTTATGAAGCAGCCAGAGTAGCTTTTTTTCCCCCCAGTGTTTATACTAAGCTAACTGGCTGCTGCCTCTAGCACCATGCTTATTAATCTTAAGAAAGTAAAGTATAGCCCCTTTCAGACATGGACTCGGCATGAATGTCGGGAGGATCAAGTCCTTACATTGTCTGGAGTTTCCCTTTCAGACATGTAGCCAACCTTGGGAGATAGTCCGTGTGAGATGCGTTCTCACTTGTGAATAAATTCGAGTTGGGGGCAGAGCACGACGCAAAAACAAAGCTGCCGAAGTGAAAGTGTTTGCCTACCAACACACGAGAGTTGGTGGACGAGACTACCCACATCCCAGTAATGTTGGCTGTCGTTCCATTGATATCAATACCCAACAGAAAGTCTGGAAAATGTCTGAATTCCGGTGCATGTCTGAAAGGGGCTACAGTTTCCCCAAGACGCTGAACTATTTCTTTACAGTCAGATTGGTGACTCAGGATCAATTCCGAAAAGCTTTCATTACCTGTGAGAATCATTGGAAAAGGCGAATGCGTGAACTCCTGCAGAGTGGCCTTTAAGTTCAAAAGCTCGTGCCACTTCTTTGAACTCGCCTCCTTTCCCAAAGCAAACCTCCCATACCTTTACGTCAGGGGTGAAGCCACATGAAGCTACAAACCTGAACAGTTCAAAACACAATTACATCTCCACCTAACATAATTAAACATATAATTCTTCATTTAACGTTTTCCTAATAAGACTGCTCAATACAGTAAAGTCAAAATATAGCAGCATTGTAAACATTTTATTAGACATGAGGCAAGTGGTTTATAAATTACACAGCTATGGCTGCCTACCTGTTCTTTGAAACTGAAAGTGAGAGAGGGATAGCACTGACCTGCCACACGGGGAGATGGCAGCATAAGAATTGGTTATCTGGTTAGTGTTGATTGAGGCCAGTACGTCTCCCTTCAGATCCCAGATGTGGATGGTAGTGTCCGTGGAGGCGCTCATTATGAACTTTCCTGGAGGGAAGAAAAAAAAAAAAACTAAACAAAAAACAGAATCAGCACTACATGCATCTTAAGACTAGTGTTCGACCAATTGCCTCATTAATCAGCCAAATGATCAATCTTTGACATTTTTGATCAATCGGCATTGGCTTAAATCTATCAGAATGTGCAGATTAATTAAAAATATTCATGCAGACAGAGCTGCAGGTCACAATAAACCTTTCACTTACATACGCAACTGAAAGTTGGAGTGTGCAAAGGTGTGAAATTATTTGCTGAATGTACTTAGGCTACTATACACTAACTAATAACTAAGCAACTTCTGTTGGACTTTCTGACCGAAGTAAGCTGTGTGCAGACAGGAGAGAAGATCAGTGATAGTGATGTTATGTTCAATTAAAGGGTCTATGTTGGTACTGTTCCAAAAATGTTTGTTTTTTTTTCACTCAGTTATCAGTTTATTAGGGACACCAACAGTTAAAACTAAAACACTAATAAATAAATCATTCAATCAGTTCATGAAGGTGATAAATGTTTGGTTGAATAAAAGTCGACTATCAAATGTTTCTAAAAATACAGTAAAAATAAAAATGACAAATCACACGCGACTACTTGTATTCGGTACCTGTCTCTGCGATGCCAATGTTGAGGATTGGAGCCTTGTGTTTCTGTGGAAAGTCTTCAGAAGCAGCTTTGAAGCTTAAAGTGCCGTCATCCTTCTTGGTCATTTTGAAGACACGGATCGTATCTCCGTTGGCCAACCATGTGATAAATGCTCTGCAGTGAAAATAGGAGTGTTAGTGAACAAAGTGGTGGGATTGAATATGTCTATGTCCAAAAACTAATTCAAGATGAACCTTTGTTTGACACACTAGTGCTCTGAACACATATTACTGGCATGTAGGGTGTTCATTAAATCTTAATCTGTATTTACAAATTACAGGCCTCATAAAAAGGACAACTGCAAACAAAGATTTCAAATCAAAACACAACAAGAGCATAAAATCTCTTTTTTAATCAAACAGACAATTTTTCTGCAATATAATATTAAATATAAATGATCTTACCCCTGGCTCTTGTAAAGTGTAAAGTGATATTGCATTTTTAGATGAAGTACCCCTGATTTACTTTTACTTTAGTTAAAGCGTAATCTTTATTGTGTTTGTATTATCGCTACTGCAATTATTCTACAATTATTTGGACTGTTAAGTAATCTTAAACAAATTTAACAAGAAAAGCTTTGTAAATACTGATTTCAGAATTTCAACTGAAATTTTCTGTTTTAGCATTCTTATAAATTCCATGTCTTATGGTTTTGTATATTTGTTTTAAATATGTGTAATATGGCTCTGAGATAAAGAAAATTTACACCTGTTTTTGTCACTTTATTTTTTCTAGTTGTCTTTCCCAAATTGAAGTGCTTACATTGAAATTGTGTAATGTGTTTTCTGGCCAAATTGAATGCTACTGTTGCAACTTTAAAATGTATGTTGACACTGACTAGCAATCCAGAGCAAAAACCTCCCACCATACAAAATAAATAATTAAAATGATAAATGATTAAAAAGACATAATCAATTAAATTATGAATATTTGGATTCTGTTAGTTTTCAGTGAACGTGCAGTAGCCAACTTGCAATGTGGTTAATGTTGATACTTATTCATATAAGAAAAAGTTTCCTTAAATTCTCAGTCCCATTTAATATGTTGGGCCTAGTTCAACTAAGAAATTCAGTAGAGAGAGTGAGAGACCTGGAGTCAGGGCTGAAGCGGACCAGTGTAGCATGATCGAGCTCCACATTGGCTCGCAGACACTTGTGTTCCCTATCTAGGAAATCTTTGGTGCTCCAGATCCGAACTGTGCGGTCCTCAGCGCAGGATGCCAGGTACTTTCCATTACTGCTGAAATCAAGGCATGTCACATTCGCACTGTGGTTCTGAAAAGTACATGGACACAAGTACGCATGTATTCAAACAACGACTTTTGAGAAGGTATCCATCAGTAAAAGGCATTTGCCTCCTATTGCGAACAAATATTTAAAAATTGATCACAAATACACAGCCCTGTTAAACATCTTCATTTGATGAAGGATGTGTGGTGTTGACACAGATATGTCCATAATCCACAGGCTTACAGTGTGTTTATTTGTATGCATGTTTTCCAGTTTACCTTTAGTGATGCTGCCAACAGCGGATGGCTGAAACTGTGCTGTGAAGCCTTATCCTTACGGCTGCGCTGCTTCTCTTGCTTCTCCTGCTTCTGTTTCTTAGCTGCAAGACCCTTTGCAGCAGTTCCTTCAGCTGAGAGACCAACAGGGAAGAACATTTACATTCACAGCCACGGAACAACCTAAATCCTGGAGGATGCTGCATCTTGGTTTTAAAAGACCTCTGACACAGAGGACAACACAAAGCAGGTGATAAGTAGTAAAGGACACAGATCGTATACTCACTGGCCACGTCATTAGTAAACCCTTACATCCTTTGCTTATTTTCAATAGGGTTGCAAACACTAGAACTACCTCTCAATACAATTCCCTCAAGTACAACCTCAATAATAAACAAACAGTAGCAATATCACTTTTCTGACATTTTCACCTTTAAAACTGAGAAATTATAACCGTGTAAATGTAGAATTCATAGTAGAGCTTCTATATTTGATTGCATTAAACTGGACAGGTGCACCTGAAGAAGGGGCCAGTAAGTGTAAACCAGGGATACAACTAAAACTCATAATACATTTAGCGAAATGATCACACCCTTGAATCAACGGCCAGAGTTTAATCTTCTGCATGGACTGTAGCACTAGCTTCATGCGTTTCAGCAACGTGCATGCTGCTTATCCACGTTAGCATAACTAACACGCAGTGTTTAGAGAGAAACTGCTCAGCCTCTGTCAACGAGTTGATTGCTGTGACAAACGGCGCTTAAAAGTTGCTTTGCTTCACTTTCTTTTAAATCGCTGAAAGAATCGTTGTGTGTGAGCAATAAATTATCACACACACACACACACACACACACACTCTCCTCTCCTGCTCGCCCTGATCGTTATGAATGAATGCAGCAGACAACCTGTCAACGACACCAGAAACAAGTGGCGACAGAAGGAGTGACTCACCACACACTGCTTCTAGCTAGAGTTACGTTAGCTGACGTGTAGCCTAGTTAGCTCTTACCGGGAAACTCGCCCGACTGCTCTTTTTCCTCTCTTATTTCTTCTTTCCGCCTGCCCACCGCTAATGCGACGAGAATAACCAGTGCACCCAGCAACAAAGTCAAGGCAACCAGAGCTGCTACCTCCATATCGAAAGCTTTGTGCCACGTACTTTGCACCACCAACAGTAAACTTACGCGCTCCCGAGCGACTGCGCATGCGTCGGCTCCTCACGTGTTTCCATAAAGCTCCCAGGAAATCGTCATCACCGCCTCCTGACGGAATGGAGTCGAGCGCAGAGGTGTCAGAGCCACTTCAGTGTGCTGGTGTGTGGATACAATCGTAAAGGGAATGTATTTCACTCTACAAGCATTCCACTAAGAAAACGGTTATTTAATAGCTAATGTGATGATATCGAAAAAAGTTGAGCGTGTCGGCTAGATTTTAGAAACTGTCAATGGTGACAAATGTAAGCATAAATAGAAGTACATGGTTCGATCCCCGGCTACGTGTCGAAGTGTCCTTGGGCAGGACCCCAGGTTGCTCCTGGTGGGTCAGGTGAGCATCTTGCATGGCAGCCACCAGTGTGTGTGAATGGGAATAAACACTGTAAATCACTTTGGATAAAAGCGCTATTATAAGTGGCCATTTAACATTTACTGTGGTAATCTGCATGTGCCAAATAACTACAATTTCCTCTGAACAGTAGAAGAGTCAAAGTAAAACTATGTATGACATATGTAATTCGACAGTTGAATTACAAGAATCCTGTCTTCTACTTTGACTTGTCTCATCAAAAACTTAGCACTAAAGAGCACTATAAATTAACTAGTATAAATCAGTTAAAACAGGAAAAAAAAACTGATAAAAATAATTTAAGTTCTGCCACAGTTGCACAGTACTGCACATACTAAGCAGGTTTTCCTTACGTAGCACTTTCTATAAGGCATTTAATTTCCCTGTACACATACATGTGTAATGACAAAGTTGAATGCAATCTAATTTACTTGAAAATACTGATCCTAGCCAGTTCACACTGATATCCCAGATTTTACAGTGTGCTGTTAGTGTATACCAAGACCCTGACAATGCAACTCACACAAAAACACACCAGATTTGTCTTTTCAATAATAAAAAAAGAAAATATTGCCCTTCCCTAAGAACACGCTTGCATGGTACAGATATTACATCATCATTTCCAATTACTATAAAATAACACTGAAAACTAACTTTAAAAAAAAAACAATTAAAAATATTATATATATATTTTTTAATTAGTTTATGAATTTAGTAAATAATATATATATGAAAGTTTGTAGTGTGAAATTTTAACCCATCTAACCCAATTTTAGTCATGTCAGAGAGTAAATGACACCTTGTTTAATGTTTTCTGGTTGGAACATCCATCTTCATATTTTATTAATTCAAAATCAACCATCAAAAAACTGCCAGATGACACTGGTCACATTTTTAAATAAAATAACTGACTGCTGACAATGTATTCCACGTCATCTTTGTTTACAAAATCCCTCAGCTCGTGGTGAAAATAGGAGACAAAAGAATGTCAAATCCCACCAATTCATACATAATAGTGACTATTTTTTACCAGAAGATCTGAATTTGTTACTGTAATTCATTACAACTAATATTTAAGAAATGTGGATTATATGTTGTTGTGCAGCTGTTGGAAATCTAACTGTATTTTAAAAGATTAAAATATCGTCAACCTTGTCGGGTTTTTTAATTTTTCAGTGAAATAGCAGATTCAGTGCCTGTGTGTGAAGAGAGGTAGTCTGGCACAAACACACATCTCAGGATTGAAATGAAAAAAAGTTCACAGATGCATTTCACAGGCATGAAATTGAATTATAGGCTTTGCTTTGTCAGCACAATTCAAAAGTAGTCATCCTAATCATATACTGACCAGTTTATTACAATGTTGGCAATCGCTATCGAAAAAAAGGCCGTCCTCAGGAGGACTCTGGGAATGCTTGCAATGACAAACAGTAAGAAAAAAAGGACACAAACGTTTGCTTTAACTACATTAAGACATTTAAGTTGCCCTCAAGTACACAAACATCCGTTGTTTACAGGGTCTGAAAGCCAATTAAAAAAATAATTTAAAATTCAAATGTTTTGTAAATTTACATTTAGACTGCAGCGTTGTGTACCTTTTCTGCGCATTTCACTCCACTCAGCCTCATTCAGAGAATGTACTCAAATATTAGTTACATACAAACCAGTAAGCACTTCACATATATAAAAAATAAATGCTTGAGCCAAGGCTCCGTGTCTTTGCGCGAGTCAACTTTCTCCTTAAGACAAACCAATGGGAGAGTCCACATACTGTAAAAAGAACTTTGGATTTGCATTTGTTAAGAACTAAACTATTCAACTGTCTTTCTTTCACTTTTCAAGTATAGTACAATGTTCTGGATTCTGTCTCCTCATTGCTACGTTCCCTCACTGGGTCATGTCGTAATCCAGGCAGCATGAACACAGCAAGCTGATGTGCTCTTTTTAACTCCTCTGCAAAAAATGCTTTGAGTTGGTACAACCCACTGGATGAGGGGTTAGGAAGCAGAGGGCATGGCAGCAGCGCTGTTGGGGGATGTTGGGCTTAGAACAGAGCAATGTTAGCTATATTAGCCATAGCAGCAACAGCCGAAGTCTCGTGAAAGTGGTGTTGGAGACATGTACTTCAGGTTACTTCTTCCTGTTGTGCTGTCTCCGTGCCTGTAGCCTCTGGCGTGCGCCAGATGGCTTTGATCCAGCTCCAATAGAGAAGGAGGGAGTAGCTGGAGACCCTGATAATAAAGACAGACAGACACACAACATGTTAAACAAAAACTATTTTCTTTTACCTTTTCTGCTAAGAAAAAATTTTCTTTGGCAATGCAAACAAAAAATGTTTCGGACTTATTTGTCAAACAAATATATTTTATACAATATATAAAATATATATAATATTCTACACTATTTTTGTAGGGGCAAACCACCCTGAAGATCAAAAAGTTAGCAAGCAATATTAGGATTTCATAAGCAGTACTTATTCTTTAGTAATTGGGTGACACAAGATATTCAGACTGTCAGTGGATCAGTTTTAAGTATTACAAGTAAACAGTACATGCTGAGAAAACCACAGCAATTTGTCGTGTGTTTATCATCATTATCTTATATGCACTGCACAGAAATAAACTGTTAAAAAAAACACATTAGATATACCAAAGGGAACACTATTGAAGCCTTGGATGGGAGTTCCAGGACTTCCAAAGGGATTTGGACCTGCAGCAGCAGCATTCTGGCCAAAGGATGGTGTAGATGTTCCTGCAGAGAAAATAGCAATTAGCAATAGCAATTCAATTACACCAAACAACAAACCAGAGATAATCTATTCAATTCCACTGGCCAAGAAACTAATTTAGATTAAATTCTTAAAACTACATCATCTCAGTCTAAGCAAAAAAAAAAAAAAAAAAAAAAAGTGTTTTTTAACTTAAATCACACAGTAGAGCTCCACTGTAACATAAAAGCCAAAAAAAAAAAAAAAAAAAAACACATTTGTATTTCTTACCAAAAGCTGGTTTGTCAGTAGCAGCAGCCCCAAAGTTAAAGCTTCCCATCTGGGGTGCGGGATTGTTAGAAACTGGTGTTGCAAACTGGGGGCATGACATGCCAGAACCAAAATTAAAACCACTGGGTGCTGGCTGGGCAGGGCCAGAAGGAGCCGGTTGAGGAGCAGCACTGCCAAATGTAAAAGTGGAGGAGCTCTGAGTCTGAGTTGCTGCGCCAAATTTTGGCGCAGCAGAAGGAGTAGTGGTGCCACCAAAAGGAAAAGCAGTGGCACTGGCCCCAAAAGCTGGTTTTGCTGGGGTCCCAAAGGTGGTTGCTGTTGTAGCCGGTGCTGCTCCAAAAGCAAAGGGAGCTGGGGTGGGGTTGGAGGAAGGTGTGGATGATGCTCCGCTTCCAAAGGTGAATGGTTTTGGTGGTGCTGTTGAGGAGCCGAAAGTCGGCTGCGCTGCTGACGCTTCAAACAATGGCTTCCCAAATGCGAAATTGGACTGAGTGGTTGGGGCAGCAGTGGTTGAGGCGGTGTTTCCCATGCCAAAGCCTCCAAATGAAGCTGTGGTTGTGCTCTGGCTGGGTGCTGCCTGGCTAAAGGGAAATACCTTCTGACTGGATTCTTGAGGATTTGGTTGCGTGATACCAAATGCAAAGCCACTATTGCTAGAGGTTTTGGTAGATGCAGCCGCAGTGGTGGTAGTGACCGTTCCAAATTGGAATGTGTTCGCTGTATTAGGGGCCTGAACTGTGGCTGAGCTGGCACTTGTTGTAGATGGTGTAGACCAGTTTTCAAAGAGGGACTTCATTGACTGCTGTGCTGCAGGATGTGTGATAGTGACAGAGCTAGCAGAGGATCTTTCATTGGAGGTGTTAGTTAAGCCTGGAAAGACAGATTGAGCAGTTGTGTTGCTGTTTGTTGTTCCACCAAATATTGATGCAATACTTGAAGAAACTGTAGATGTTGGCTTAGTAGTGGTGAGGGATGGAGACTGTCCAAAGCCAGCACCTACAGTGGTCACTCCAAAGATGGGCTTGAACTTCTGTGAAGAAGGTTTGCTCTCTGGAGCTGATGTGGCTGAAGATGTGGCGACAGCAAAGATAGGTTTGAAACCTGAAGCCAGAAGAGGGTTTGTGTTACTGACTGCATCTGAGCTGCTGGCAGAGGCAGTAGTAGCAGTGACTGTGTTGGAGGCTGTTGAAGCAGACGGGGTACTGATCTGGCTGGCCAGGCCAAACAAACCTGCTCCTGCTACTGGTGGGGTGCTGCCAGAAGCCTTGGAGACCTGGCTGAAAACCTGAGTGAAGGCAGAGGGCTGCGCCATACCAGCAGTGGAGGACTGTGACTGGAAGGCAGCAGGGAGCTGTTTTATATCCGCTGTTGTTGACGTCTTCGGGATTAAACCATTGGGTTGAACTGATGTTGTTGATGCAGACACTACAGATACAGCAAGCCAACAATGGAGTGAAAAACATATCAGAATCTTTTAAGTGTGTGGTTAATACAACCCCAATTTAAAAAACGTGGGGACGATGTGTAAAAAGTAAATAAAAATAGAACGCAACGATTTGCAAATCTCATCAACCCACATTTTATTCACAATAAAACATAAACATACCAGATGCTGAAACTAAGACATTTTACCAGTTCATGGTTAGCTCATTTTGAATTTGATGGCAGAAACGCATCTCAAAAAAAATTGGAACAGGATAATTTTTTACCATTGTGCAGCCTCCTCTCTTTATTTAACAACGGTCTGTAAACGACTGGGAAGTGAGGAGACCAGTTGCTGGGAGTTTAGGAGAAGAATGTTGTCCCATTATTGTCTGATGCAGGATTCTAGCTGCTCAACAGTCCTGGGCATTTGTTGCCAGATGTTTGGTTTATGATGAAACGCATGTTTTCTATGGGTGAAAGGTCTAGATTGCAGGCAGGCCAGTTCAGCACCCTGACTAAAATAACAGCCATGCTGTTGTGATGCATGCAGTAGCTGGATTAGCATTCTCTTGTCCGCAGGACACGACATCCATAGTTTCCAAAACAAATTATAAAAATTTTGATTCCTCTGTTTAGTATTTTGCCAAAGACCATTTTACATGAGCTTTGGCACAGAGAACATGCTGCGTTTTTTGCATGATACAGCTTTAACCTACATTTGTGGATTGTAATTTCTTGAAGTGTTCCTGAGCGCATGCAGTGATGTCCAGTACAGAGTCATGCCTTTTAATGCAGCCCTGCCTGAGGGCCTGAAGATCCCGCATCCATGATATTACACACTGTAGATGGTGGGAAGTTTTCACAATTTTCATTGAAAATGTTTTTTCTGAAATCGTTTCACTTTTCCAGCATCTTTTTGTGCAGTTTGTCACAGATTGGAGAACCTTTGCCCATACTCTGCCTCTCTCCTATATCCAGTCATGTTACTGACCTGCTGTAATTAATCTAATTAGCTGTCAAATGCTCCTCCATTTTTTTTTTTTTTATTTGCAGCAAATACTTTTCCAGACTTTTGTTGCCCTGTTGCTTTTTTTGAGGCGTGCAGCTCCCATCAAATTCAAAATGAGCTAATATTTTACATGAAATACTAAAATATCTCAGTTTCAACATCTGATATGTTGTTGATGTTCTATTGTGAATAAATGGTGCAATTTGTAAATCATTGCATTCTGTTTTTATTTACATTTTACACATCGTCCCAACTTTTTTTTTTTAATTAGGTTGTACAGTGATGATGACAAAAGAGTAACAGAAAAAAAAATAATGGATTGAATTGAACTTATTTTTAAAATAAAATTGTCTGACTGATATTTTTATGTTTTAAATCTTTTAATCTTTGATATTAAAAATAAGACAATTACAATACTTAAGATTAATTTTTTGTCATCACTAGAGGGCAGTTTTTTTATTAGATGAAACACTATTGATACTTTTAGAGGTACAATTTACGGTTGTGAATTCTAGACTAAAAATTGTAGCAAAGACATCATCTCTGCCCAGAACATTGAATCACTTGTTTATATATTTTTTTATGTTTTTCATTTATATGGTAAATATGACTTCTTTATGAAACAATGTCAGTGACCGTACCTGTAGTTGTGCTGGCAACAGATACAGAACCAGGAGAAGTGCTTGTCTTCATCTTCAGAGCCTCCAGCAGTGGGTTGGAGGCAGTAGGTGCTATACTTTTACTGCTGCCTGGGCTGGGGTCCAGGTTGATGACTGGGATGGCGGGGCTCTGGGTTGTAGGGAGAGGAGCTGCCAACAGGCTGTTCAAGGTGATGGTGGTGGAACTGGTAGAGGCGGTGGTCTGGTTCGAAGTGGCAACTGGGGGAGAGAGAGATTTCTCTGGCTCTGGATCTGACCAAGAACAGATTCACAAGAGGATAAGAGGTGAGGGTGTGTGCTTATCCAATCACCATCTATACAAGACTGAGCAAGTCTACAAGTATTGGGAAAGCAGTCAAATCTCTTTAAAATAAGCTTTAAAACAAGGAGAAATTAAAAGTCGATTTGTCTTTTGGAAAATAGATCTACAATAAAACTATTGACAAGCCTGACCAAGTATGACATACAAACGTGTAAAATACAATAAATGGATTTATCTTGTTCACACATGTACACACCACTCTCTCTCGCCACAGATGGTTTATAGCTACTTTCTAATAACTTCCAAACCGTTGTTAATTCTGTGTGTTAATTCTTGTTTCATGCAATAGTTTGTTAAGCTGAACAGCCAATAGGAGTGATCTCTGACTATGAGTGACATAGATTCAACATGTTGAATCAGCTGAAAAGCCACTGTTGGGAGTCAGAATGGGGATAACTGTTAGCTTGGTATGTCACTTATAACAGAGTACTGAAAACACAGGATCAACATTTTGTCACTCCTAATTAAAAAAGAAAAAAAAAAAGAAAAACCCTGTATTTGTATTAAAAATGATGCAGCTATAAGCTACATGACAGTTGCTGCTTTTTGAAGAAAGTAAGCAAAACAAACTAACCCTCCCGCTCAGCCCTAAATGTGAAATGCTGGATATCTGACCAAGCATCGACATTCAGCACAACAGAGACCACTCTGAAAGTCCCAGAACCTTTAGAGAAAAAAACTTGTCTCGTCTTAGTCTACATTAAATAAGGTAGATCTACAATGCAGAACTAAATTTAGGTCCTTGTTTATCCAGTTGAAATGCAGATAGAGGAACTAAATTCCACAAAAGGTTTATGAGCCTAAGGAAAAGTCCTGTTGATGGAAGCATCGTTTTTTTTTTTTAATTCTTGTAGTTGCCTCTACTTACCAGGCATCTCCAGGAGTTTCTGAATTTTGCTGAATGCAGATTTCTTCTCTTCATCCAGGTCTTTCGCAGTGATGCTGTATCCCAGCTCTGGAGGTGGGGGCTGCACATTGACAAACATGGAAAGTGATATAGTAAAAACTAGGTCACTGTAACACATTTCTGGAAGCATAAAATATTAAGTGCTAGCTCTTCTTACTAGAGTGATGTGATCGTCCCGGTGGCTAGACACCAGCTGGATCTTCCGTTTTCTCTTTCCACCACTAACAATTGAGTCTGTTGATGCAGTGATGGGGACCTTGGGAACTGGAGTCAGTTTGGCTACAAAATTGTTGATTTGATAAGTCATTTACAATCATTACTTTAATAACAAATGTCTATGTCTGTGCCATGACTTTTATACATGAGACTTACAAGTAACAGGCGCCTTGTCCGAGGCTGTGTGGTCTGACCTCACTGAGGAAGCAGAGCTGGGAGATTGCCCATCATCCTCTCTGTAATGAAACTACAAGTTATACAATGATCTTTATAAACATGTTGGTCATTTGATTATATGTAAGATTTAGAAAAATGCATAAAAGGAGGTGGCTGCATCTGGGTTTCCACAGACCTATTAGCCAATCTTCAACAAGCAATAAAACACAAATCATGGGTATGCACCAGATTGGCAGATGTGCCATTATTAAGCAATTGCAGGAGTTGAAAAATGTCCAGAGTCAACCACAAATGGCATGCAGCCCACCTCAGAAAGAAAGCAGCCAACACATACCTGGGTCTCTTGGTGACCCCCTCTGGAGTCTGAGAGCGAGACGATCCCGGGCTGGACAGAGGCGAGCTGGGTGCTGATGGTTTCTTCCACTTTGTAAGTAAACACAGACACAAAGCTTAACAACTTAACTCTCTCTCTGCAGTCACATGTCCTGTAAAACAGCAGGTAAGGGTTACCTGGGTAAGGCCTAGTGAAGAGCTGTAGGAGCTTTGGATAGGGTTTCTTTTTGTGCCTGGGGTCCCTCTATTTGCATTATTCCCACTACCAGAACTGATGGAGGAAGTGCGAGACCTCTTTATGATCGACTCCTCTGCCAGTGAGGTCATCCCTCTTTTCAGGCTGCCCGGCCTAGAGGAAGCATATATTTAGATGGATACTCCATACTAGATGCATGGCTATGGGCCGCAATAAAAACAACTCAAAGACAAGTTTTTAAAGCCAAACTCACTTGGGGACCAGCTGTGATGGCGTTCCATTGGGCAGAAGAGGTTCAAAAGCAGAGTGTGCACTTCCACCACTGTCGTTACGCCTTGGGGAATGAAAACAGACATAATCTTGAAAAATACTTACACTTCCTGAAAGAATGAATGAATTACCAGAATGTCTCCATTAGAGATTAAACATTTCTGTAGATATCATTTCTGTAGCCTTATTAACCAGAACTAGGCTAAAATGTGTTATAGCCTGACCCATCATGAGGTGGTGAAACTAGCACATTGATTACACTGCATTGTAAAATCAGCCAAGAAGACCACTAGGACTAGGAAAGCAGTAGGAATGCACTTGGTTTATCGTCTATAAATTGGCAATCGTGTAGGTGGATTCATTCTTCAACTCTCATGCTGAATGTCTGTTCAGCATGAGCCCATCCAGAGGAGTTGCTTAGACTGTGGGGAAAAGATGTATTAAAAAAAAAAAAAAAAACAACTAAAACTGGGATTCAGCTATCCTGTTTGTTTACCACCAGCTTTGCATCTGTAAAGTGTTTATGTCGACTGCTACTTTATACGAAAAGGTGATGGAACTGAAGTACATCTGCTGAACTTGTTACCTTCTTTTGCTTTTCTGCTCAGATGTAAAGCTCCTTTCCTCATCCCCCACCTCTCTCTTGCGGGTTGCCTTCAACACCCTGAGCACACTTTCTTTGCAACAGGGGTCTGCTGGGGCCCTGGGGAGCCCTGCACAACTAAGATGGTCCAAGCTGAAAATAAAACAGGACATAGTGTGGCTCCTGTCAGTTTGAAAAGTCTGCACTGTTTTACCATAAATCAATAATACATAAAAAAATGATTTGGCACAAAATGATTATCCAACCTTGAAAATGGTACACAGCAATACAATGTACATGTGATTTAGTCTTAGATAATGGGAGAAAATTATAATATTGGTGGCAAATTATATGTTTGAATGGGGAGACCTGGGGATGTTGTGGTCAGGCCTGGCGATCTTCACAGTGACGGGGCTTAGGGCACCGGGAGAGTTCCGAGGGCTGAGGATGTTTTTCTTCCTGAAACCATCCCACTTGACAGGAGGCAGGACTCCCACGGAAGAGACACCTGGCTGCTGTAAGGGGTAGTGACGTTGGGGAGTGATGCTGAACCTGCCCACTGCCCCCACTGGCTCCCTGAAGAGGAAAAACACTATGATGCCACCATCCACTGCCAAATAAACAGCATGTGTGTACATATTTTAAATAACACTGCTACATTAAACATGGCATTATTGGGAGAACGTATTCTTCTATATAATACTTCAGGATTCCCTCAGAGTCCGTGGCTTTGGAGTTTTAGCCCTGATTCATTGTATTTTTAAGTACAGTATGCTTAAGTATTACGCAGACTACAAACATTACTGTTTACGGTTTTTGTTTGTAGGGGAAACGTTACATTTTACACTATAAGTTATATTCTAAAGTATCTTGCTATTGTGGTAAATTATTAATATTTGCAAGTATAGACTAAATCGCATTAATATCTACTATACTATAATGCGAGTGTGAAATTGAATAGCACTATAAAACTCTAATGTTACAACCTCCTGGAGATGAGCCATCAAACATACGTTGTTAGAACGACATTAACTTGCCCAGCAAATGACAGCCTCCTGTTTGGAGTAAAGACCGCATGGTTGGGTTTAGACAGCTTTTCCCGCAGTTGCTCTCGGGGATTCCTTGCAGCTCTCGGCCTCCCAGGGTCAGTGTTTGGACTTTCGGGTTTCCCGATGTAACTCCCCATGAGGAAATCCCGAGGGCTGAAGAGGAACGAGTCACTTGCCAAGGCTTCCCTCCGATAAATCCCAGTATCACTGAGCCTGTGTCTAAGGTGTCCCTCTGAGTCCCGAAGCTCGGTCCTGTTGTTGCTGTTCCTCGCTTTCCCCCTTGTGCTTACCGACACGCCGGTCCACCCCCAACTCAACAGCCAGTGACGCAGTACGGCTGGGACGTTGAATCCAGCCCGCGGATTCAGGCCTAACCAGGCGGGAAGAGGTTCTCCGCTGTGATAGTAAAACACAATACAACAAACTGCGAGAAATAAAGTTGCGTAAAGAAAAGTAAGACTATAATACAGAACAAGAATAACTACGCCTACAGCAGAGAGAAGCGCTAAATGTTTCTCTCTAGGTGACATGGCGGCAACCCGCCGCCGGAGGACTCTCATATCCCATCATGCTGTTCTTCTGACTTCCCTTATTCTTTGTGGGTTCCAGGGCGTTCGCGTGTAACGTTCTGCTGAATCATCGCCGCCTTGCGCTCGGGCGGAGGACAAATATCACAATAAAAGCGGTAATAGTAGCTCTACAAGAAACGTTCATTATTATAGAAATCATGATAGAGAAAAACCTGATTATCAGTTAGATGTAGGATACGAACAGCAGAAAAGTATAAGTAAATACACAACATGCAGAAAAATTGTATATAGTTGGAATAATAATACTAATGGGAAAGTTTGTTGTGGTGGAATTAGTTTTACCTAGTTGTGTCAAGTACTTTTCACCCTGAAGTTCAGGTACCTCCACAGAATCAAGCAGTAAAATAATGAATTTAAAAAGTGAAAATTTCACTAATTGGGACATTTAACACCAGTTGATATGTATAATTTTTAAGGACAATACTATATACACTTTGGAAAGATAGGTGTTTTTAAAAGGGCAAAAGAAACTACAGTGCCCATTGGCCATTTTTAGGTCTAAATCTAAATCTAAAACAGCTGCTCTGCCATGCAGTCTTTTACAATCTTATTATTTCAACTAAAACACTGTCAGAAAGGTGATAATTCTGCACTGTTTCATATTAAGGTTATGATGCATTAGTGGAGTCATACTGGAGTGATTATAAGAAGTGGTTGTAATGTTTTGGCCACCTCATATATTTTAAATAGAGTGGCCCGAACATTAGAACCACCTCTTTTTATAATAATTGTATTTGTCTATTTGTAATTGTGTAAAAATATCAGTTGAAACATACAGTCAAAAAAAAAAACCCATAAAAAAAATAAATTACATACTGCCAAAGGTGAAATTCTTTCAGAACATTAGTATCATCACATTCATTAAAATAATTGTTGAAAAGGTTGTACTAAGTTTAGTCATTTTGTTATTTGGACTCAGTAAATACATTTATATTTGCTCAGTTTAATGGCTTGGATAAAAAAAAAATTAAAAAAGAAAAGAGAAGCGCAGTCTGGGGTATTTCTGTTAGAATTTTTTTCAGATGCACTGAGGTTCAACTCAACTTTATTTTTTTACTAAAAAGGCACAGGCACAGAAAGACCGAAGTCTGAAATAAGCATGACACAGTTTGCAAAAGTTAACGCTGGGTTCAACCTAACATAACAAATAGCAAGCCACACTACACAAGCTCAGTTGGCCTTGCTGTGGTACATCCCTAAGCCTGCAAGATGTGAAGAAGTCTTCAAATAATCGCTCAGACTCACAGCAAACTGAACACTGAGAAAGCAATTATGTGACAGATTTATTACAGTCCACAGGGAGAGGAACCATTTGGTTCCACCTAATGTCCATAAATGTTTTTGTACAAATTTAATGTGTGTAGGGTCAAAATGGAAATGAATGACATGAATCATTATATTCCTCAGAGGAAAAAGTGCTGCAGTATTTTATTATTGGTCATATATTTCAAATATCTACTTGATTTTGGTCAGTGCCACAGCTCTCCTCTCTGTATTCTGAAACAAGGCTCGGATCAGATTCTTCACCTCTGAGCTGGAGAACTCCAACGCCAGCGGACCTTTACCATCAGCCCACCTATTGAGAGAAGTCAAGGACAAATCAGCCACTCACGCATCTATTATAACATTAACAACATGCCCTACTTTGAATTATAAAAGTGCACCTGCCAGTTTTATACACAAAGGTCAACTGACATGTTGTGACTAGTACTAAGCATGTTGAAACAGTTGTGCAGTTGACTTTGTGCTCAAATTTAGCTAGTTTCTGTCTGGTTAGATATAGAATGAGGTTTGTGGCCCTACAACTGTGTCCAGAGCACTCAGTAATCATAAAAAAATAGATTGATTACTCTTTATGTCCTTAATAATTTAATAATGAATCATCAAAGCAATACTCACTAACAAATATCCCAGAATGTGAGTCACACTTATATAATAATACTTAACAGGACTCAATGTTTCCTTGTTACCTGTCGACAATCTCCTGCAAGTTCGCCCGCAGGACAATAACCAGCTCTTTGAAAGTGCTCCATTTCTTCACATAAAGAGGAACTTCCTCCTGATATTTCTTGTTCTTGTTTTCCTCAGACAAAGGGATAAAGACCAGTGGACCTTCTTCGATTATGGTCTGACACAGAGTGTGGAGGTGCTCCCCATCCTCAGAGGAAATATCCTGTAGATCAACAATAATGTAATAAGGTATACTACGTGTATGCACCAGATCATGTACTGTCGTTTTTTATCACTTGATTTTAAAACATGATGATGGCAAAGATTTCACATGTCAAGATAGGGGTATTTTAACAGCCATGGACTGTATCCAGAGCAAAAGGTAACACCCACACCTACTAATAAAATTACACGTTGGGCTTTATTATTTGAGCCATTTTAATAAATACAATCGATAGTGTTGATTTTCTAATAAGCCTTATTTACTGAATCTGTCTTTTCCTCATTTGTGCATTTGTTAATTGAATTCGTGCTATTATTTGAGAGGTTAAAGTTGATTTCCTCAGTGAGCTGAGCGTCATACAATGTTATACATTTCCAATTATATCTATTATTATTTCTAAGGATTAGTTTTTGTTTTCTTCTGGTCCATTTTACTGCATGAAACTGATAACAAGTGCTACACTGAGCACACAGAGGCTGTTCAATGCAAAACAAAAAGTCTAACCTCTAGCATCATGATTTTGGCAATGATTTCGGCAATTGCTGTGTTGAGGAGGTTGCCCATTGCCTTACAATAGATGCTGACTGGTAGGACATCCTGCCACACTGTCCCCAACTGTTTCAACTGGTGAATGACCTGCAATCAAGCAAAGAGATGAACAGCAAATGTTTAAAAAAAAAAACACAACAACAAATGAAAGACAAAATAATATTGGATGAATAAAAATAAATAAAAGATTCCACACTGTTCGGCCTCACACAGGCCTAACAGGTGTTTCCTTAACACTGAAAAGTCGTTCAATACAACACCAAAATCTGCCAGTAACCACACTACCAGTTGATTAGAGGCCACTCCTACCTGCCTTACTGCTTTACTTGCTGCTATGTAATTATCTTCATCATCCAGATTGCAGAAGTTGTGAGCAGTGGAAAGCCTCTCCAATAGTTCAGCTCTCTGGACATTCAGCTGAGCTAAAAAACACTGGGTACCTAAGAGTGAAATGTAAAGACTTTGAGCAAGCACAGGAACATTTTTATAAAAAAATCAAGGCAGTAGTTTTGGAGACATCTAGATATAAACTTCAGTGTTTGACAATGTCTTACCAAAACTATCCTTTAGCAACCATACATGTTCATGGTAATGTGTTTTATCAGTTCCAGAACAGTTTACCTAGTTTTCTAAATCCAGGTATCATGTCAACAAATGTAGCAACCCCATCATTGAGGGGCTGTGGCAAGTGAGCTCTGAAATGGTGGCCCAGTGTGAGCAGATGGTGGGCAAGGTACATGCAGTTGTTGTGCTGGATGGCAGCTAGGTGAGGGAACTTGAGCAGGTTTTCCCTGAGTTAAGTAGAAGAGAAACTATTAACATCTTCAGGTACAATGCATGAGTTTACTGTGTGTAATGGGATGGAAACAGCCTTACTTGTGATATGTTGGTACGACATCGTGAAACAGTTGGAAAATGTTTCTCACGGTGAAGAAAAGCTGCAATGCACTGAAAGGAGAACAGACTGATTAGAATTTACATGTTCCGACGTCTGACATGTCATCTCAAAATATACATATATTTATTTTTTAAGGGGTGGGGAGACACGTCAACATAATTAATTACGTAAATATGTTGATTAACAAAACGTGTGTTGACGCTCCGTGAATAGACAGTAAGATGGCTGTATCTGGAATCTGTTGTAAAATAGGCACAACTTTAATTTACAGAATGCCTGCAAACTATACATCTCTGAAGCCATTATTTCCTTGTCCGCAATGTTGTTGCATAATCACATTGAATGCACACCATTATTTGGCTGTGACACTCGAGAAGGGGTCAACCACCAAGTTAAGTTGTGCTTTACTGTGGGGGGCTTTGATTGGTTTACAGGCTCATTGAAGGCCCAATCCTTGTCATAGATACTTAGCTTTGGGCTTGTTTTGATCCAGAATGCTGGCCAATTTCAAATTTTAACAGTGTTTACCTTTCATATGCAGCCAAAAAAAACGGGGAAACAAAGTATGCATTTTTAGCAATGATGATGAGAATGACAATTTTAAGATTTTTTTAATCGGATAACATGGCTTTTAGACTAAAAGCTTGTTTCCATTTTATTCTTTGGATTCGTCCAGAGAGAATGATGTAAAGCGCTTGAGGATTAAATAGCTCCCCTACAAACATCATAAAAGTTAATATGTACAGTCCCGCTGAGTATGATCTTGTTACATTTCAGATACTGTTGCTGCGGTCCTTTAATCATAAATTGGAATATCATCGCGTTTCCAACAGGGTATAGTTTGTCAAATTCTGTTCGGGATAGTCTGGTGCAATTGTGAAATACTTCAGGTGATTATGTCTTTGTCAGCCCCTCTTTTATGTATTGTCAGGCAGTTGGGCTGCTGCTATATCCACTTCTTTTCAAGAACTATAAGGCATTTAATCCCAATACTATAATGAATGATGGTGAAACTTTACAATATACAAAATTACAGTCAAGGAAAACTTCTTGTAAGTAAGGTAAACAGGCACTAACATACCATTGTGTGGAGCCCCCAATGGCTTCACACAGGGTGTTGACTGCCAGCTCCATCAGCTGCTGCACTGACTCACTGATACAACAAGCTGGTAAACTCAGACTCCATGCAGACAACTGCTTTGTATTCTCCATCCTCATCTCCCCCTTTGTGGTGTCTTGCTTCACTTTCACCTCAGACTTTGGAGCTGGCAGCTTGGGGAGACGCAGTTTTGAGTCTGGTGTGATCTAAGGAGGGAGAAGGATTAACAGTGAAGCAATTAAATAAAGATTAACGGCTTTCTGCATGTCCCTTTAGGGGTCACCACAGTGGAGGATGTTGATTTGGCGTGAGTTTTTACGCCGGATGCCTTTCCCACCCAACTATGCCAATTTATCTGGGCTCTGGACCCTGCAGAATTCTCTTGGTGGCTGGGTAGGGCCATACCTGGTGGGGTGGGATGCTCTACCACTGAGCACCAGACCCCCCTAGGGTGGGTGTTTAGAGTCATCTCCCCTGTTTATCAAGAATATAAGGAGGGCAGAGGAGAAACAAGGCCTACTCTAGACGATATAACTGGGTCCCCTTGCCATCTTTCTCTCTGGCTAAAGAAGCTGATTGGATGAGTTTACATGAAAGGAACATTCACTAATTATTATCTCTAAAACAGCTAAAATTCAATTTGACTTAAAATATTCTGAGCAAGGTACCGCTCGACTATTGTGCCAAATATAAGACTAGTTTTATTTGTAAAAGTGGGGATCGTATACTTGAAGACTACGCGTAGCATTAAGCATTGTTCACCCCCTACGAAACTACAATTACAAAGAAAGTACATAATATGTATGCTCAATGTTTTCATCTTCTGAATTAAATCACCAGTATATAGTATAGTATATATGCAGACACTCACGGCCTTACTCACACATACTTTAACAGTGTTGTGCATCTTGGAGGTCATGAGTTTGCGGGCTGCCACAATGACATCCTTGCACTTCTTGCTGGCAAAGTGACAGTTGACATCCCTGGCATATTTGAGCAGATCTGTAGAATCACCCTGCAGATACTGCATCTCCTTCAGAGACTTTTCAAACTCTTCAGTTTCCTTTATCACCTTGAACATGCACAAAAAAAAATGTATTCTGTAAAAATATATTTCCCATAAATAGTTACTCCTAAATAACTAAAGTAAAAATAATATAACTAAAATAATATTTTACATGAAGACACACTTCATTCCTATTGGTGAGTCTACAAAATGAATGGTTACCACCAGGATAATTTCAGTTTATAGCCCACATTCACTTTACTATACTAAATGTTGTTGGGTCCATACAGTGTTGTATTTCTCCAGCTGACTGCTGTTGGTGGGGATGGAGTAGAGCAGACACTCATGGATGATACACTGAGAAATGTCCTCCCAAATCAGCTCCCCCAAGAGAGAGGACAGTTTTTTATCACCAATGGAGACGTCTAGAAAATAACAGATATGTGCAATATTTCAACAAAATACAGTATGACGTAAATATATATGATGAACAGGGCTCTTCTTTTTTTAAATCCCAAATTCAGGTTGTCACGCATGGTAATGCTATTTGTAAAGTCTTTCCACAGCCTTTTTTCCCCCACTGATTGGGGGGAATTCTACCATTTCCATTGATGTGACTGATTAAACAATAAGAAAGTTAAAACACTTAGTGAACTTATGATTCAGGATGGTCGGGATCTAAAACACACTGACACTGTGCAACTTTAAGCTTGGAAGACTCAACTATACTTTACCTAGCAGGTGCAAATGTAGTGTCTTGAGCACCAGGAGCAGTTTGGTGTAGACCTGGGAGGGAGTGGACCGCTCTTCGTGGCTCTCTTCCAAACAATGCAAGGCCAGGGAGGTTCCCTCACCCTGCTGCTGCATGACCCTCACTGACAGTGACGGGTATACAACCAATGGCTTCAACATATTCTTCAACAGCACCTGACCTGAATGACAGAAATAAATACTGAGTAGCTTGTGACCCTGGACGCACTTAGTTTTCAGCTAACTTAGGAACAATAAGTGGGCTGAATAATCAGGAACATTACAGGAAAATGCAGTTTCTTGCCAAAAATAGGCTTAGTATCAATGTCTTCCTTTACATGGTCTACCAGAAAGAACTGCCCAGAAGAAGTAAAATGTCTCATCCACTACATTTGTTCATAAACTTTAGGGGAAATATTTAATATTTAAAAAGTACTACAAGGTTTAAAGGGTTGAACATGAATTTAAACAGATACCCAGAGTACTATATATTTAACAGAAATGATTGCAGTGTTGCTTGTACTTACTGAAGAGCTTGATCTTGCGTGGAAGGTCTCCCTGAATAGCCAGAGCTTGCAGGACACAGCACAACAAAGCAGGTGGTTTTGTTTCACCATCCTTACTGAAACCATGGCTCAGCTTCAGCTCAACCTTCAGGAAGGAATTTAGACCTGCAGGCTCTAATGATAGAAATTCAACATCCATCACTAATGCATTAGACTTGTATAGCTTTGCCATCCTCCTTAAGAAATAAAATGCATCTAGTTAGTGCAACTTAGATGAGAGAAAGCTCTTAAAACATAATACAGAGTTGACTTAGTATTTTGATATTAGAAAATATTTGGCTACACATTGCACATTTTTAACTAGTTTGTTGTCTTACCTTTTGATGATGGCAATCTCCAAATGACGAGGCGCTTCCATTCTTCTCCCAGATGATAAATCAAGTTCTCTCTTTGCACAGTCAACTCAGAGCTGAGAGCATAGAGCATGGGCAGCTGGGAAGTCTTCCAGCCCTTCAATGACTCCACACTGGCCCTTGCCTAAAAAATAAATAAATACATACTCAGGGACTCAGGATACTGGGTTACTGTAAATGAGAATATACTGTACATGTAGTATGGGAGAAAATACATTCTTCTCCCATCATTGCTTAAACCAAATAATACCTAAAGCACACTGACTATTTTTCCCTCATTAATCATTTTTAATAAGAAGTAAAAGCTATCCAAAGCAGAAAAAAGGCTGTGGGGACATGATTTGAAAAGCTCTTACCCTTTCCAACTGGCTGGCTGCATCAACATAATTCTTCTCCAATAAAGCTTTGCTGAACTCCTCCATTGCATTGTGAAACTGGGCCACACAAAAGATAAGACATCCACAGGAACATTGAGAAGTTTAAATTATGGATGCTCAGATAAATTCTTAGTATGGATTTCACAAGTTTTTCCAAGTATGAATATCACAAAACTATGCATTTAAATTGTTTTCCATGATAATGTAAGCCAATTTGTATATCCTTATGAGACCACAATAAATGCCAGCTTATTTTATCTCATTTATTATAGTGGGTGCACATTGAAAACTTCATAAATAGTGTATTGTATATCCTTATTCAAATACATGCCATATGTACCTGTTTTAGGTGCCCTAACATTGTTATGATAATAGTATTTTTCTCCAGATGTTGCTTTAGCTTTGCATACTCAGCCACAGCCACATGGATATTTTGCTGCACCTGTGTTCACACAAACAAACACCAAACAGTTAGGACTGCAACGCTGCTGTAAATCAACCCTGAGAAGAACCGAATCCACTCTTTTTTGTTCGTTAAGGGGAACTATCTTATCGCTTTAACTTAGAAACTGTTTCAGTCCTACCTCATTCTCAATGCAACTTTTAAGGGTATCCATTTCTTTAGAGACTTCATCAACCTGTATCATTAGTTCCTCGGATCCTTGAAGACTAGGTAGGAAGTCGCCATACCTTTTGTTTATCATGTCACATAACTCCTCCTAAAAAAAAGGAAAGAAATAATTGAAAACTTTTCATGGAGCTGTATGTTTGGCTTCAACCCCAGAACATAACTGCTTGCATACAACTTTGCATGTATTTCAAAAGGCTCTAGCTCATGTTACTGTACTGTTAATTACATGATCATGATACACAAGTAACGTTACTTCTTTTGCTGACTGCCTTACACAGCTAACAGATTGTTAGTTTCAGCACTATTGATCCTTCTTTAAAAAAAAACACGATTTCCCAATAGTTCATTCACTAAACAGTCAACTTCTCTATAATATATGCAACCGTTACTTATTGATGTTATTTGACTTTTTTCCCCTTGGCTTAGATATTATTAGTGAAATGGTTACAGGTGGGAAATAAGGCTGCATTTGTTTTCAAACTTGTCCTCGTGTTCGTATGTATTGGAGCCACGTAGCTAGTTAGATGTCACTCCTGAGTATGCAACACAATTGGCTAACTTTAAGTTAGCAAACAGAAGTTCAAACGAGACAGGGAATTTGATGGTTACTTCGGTAGAAACAATAAAAGTCTTTCTACGATTTCTACGATTAGTAAAGTTTCTTACCCCTTTCAAGCTGCTTTCGCTAGTTTGAACTGTACTTACCATGGCTAATGCTATGCTAGCTAGTGAATTACCTTTGTATCTTCTACTTTGCGCGACATTTTGCTTATTTTACTGGACAAGTCCTCCTTCTCCAGTTTGCCAGAGCTGGCGAGGACTTCAGTCACAAACGACGCCATCCTGTACAACGGCTATATTATTCAAGTGTGACAGATCAGCACAACAACTCATCACCCGCCAGGCTATGTGATTGGCTCCAAAGGGATCAGCAGCTAGACCATGATCCCGCCTTTTCCACCCACAGCTCTTCTTCTTCTTCTTCTTCTTCTTCTTCTTCTTCTTCTTCTTCTTCTTTATTTGGTGTTTTTAGGCAGCTGGCATCCTTCAAGTTGCGTTACTGCCTCCCACTGACCGTACATCTCATCAAAGTCAGTTTATTTTAGATATTTTAGATAGATAAAATAGCCTAGTTATTCTAAAAAAAAAGCAACTTGAAGCATTGACTTCTACTGATGTATGCTAATTCAATTTGCTTACATCCTATATGGTACTGAAATTTCGTACTCTTTCTTGGCACTGGCACTGCAGTAACATATCTGGTGTTTCCTGAAAAAAAAATGTACTAGGGTGCCCAACTCTTAATCTGGATCCCGTCCGCTAATGGTAGCTCAATGGGTAGAGCAGCAGGATGGGGGGCAGAAGTTGCGGTGATCAAATCCCAGCCTGTCCACTAGGTGTGTCCCTGTGGCAGCGCCACCGAGCCAGAGCCACCGGGTGATGGTCTAAATGGAGAGAAAGGATTTCAGAATTTCATCATATATGTGCTCAATGACAATAAGGGTTGTTCTTGTACCTCCCAGCACTTGGCGCTTTTCTACTTATTGGTACACAGAGCACTTTACACTGCATCTCATTCACCCATTTAAAACCACAGCTGCTGTGCAACTGGCCAACACGCACCGAGAGCAACTAAGTTGGGCTTCACTGTCTCGAACCCACGAGTGTGAATTGGTAGACGATCGCCACTGTCGCAGTCGATAAGTAAATGAGTGGAAAAAATGAGTAAATACACTCATGTATAGTGATTTATATATTTATATATTATATATATTGATTATTGTGCTTTATTTTAAATAGCTCAAGATCAACGCACTCAAGTTCTAGCATCTACACAAATTACAATTCAATCAAAGCAAAACTTGTTTTTTGTACTCTTCTCCCAGCATGTTTCCAACGCTCTTTTCTTATTTATTTTTTTGATGATAAATTCCACTTCCACAAATTCCATGACAATATATTAAACCATTACTGCCTCTAAATGCCAGGCAAATGTAACCAATAGGTAAGTTGGTGATGTCATAACAGTCAGACTTATAGTGCATTTTCATGTAAGCCGATATTTAGTGCATTTAATTACAACATCCATGTAGTAATTATATTACAATTATAATATATAAAATTAATAATAATATATTTGTGATATTTACAATACAAAAATCCTGAATTTGTAAATCTAATTTAATCTTTTTCGTAAAAGGCAGTGTGAAAGAGGTTATTATTATTTAAAAGTGCAAAAGTATCAAAATAATAAGTGAATTGTGCAAGCACCCTTTACAGTTGAAGTACTTCCCATCTTAGGAGTCAAGCTGATAATTTAAGGGGACACAAGCTGTTGAGAGTAGAAGTGAGATAATCGGCAGAGGAAAGAACATACGAAGTTTAAATTTGATTTAAAATGTATCTTGAATATCAAAGTGCCTGCTTTATACACCAGAGTGAGAAGGACACATGGCGGGGATCAGTGGGAAGAATGAGGGAAGAAGGTAACGCTTTAAGCTGGTTGCCAACCGCCAATAATAATCACAGAAGAAGAAGAAAGCGCCTGCTTTATCCACCAACTGAGTAGGTGGCGGTTTGGTAAGGTTGTTTTAGAAGAAGAAGAAGAAGAAGAAGAAGAAGAAGAAGAAGAAGAAGAAGAAGAAGAAGAACTCGCCCCCATTTCTATGGAAACGACAACAATTCAGTTGCCGTACGTCAGCCTAAGGTTCCAACAACGTAAACTACGTTTTCGCTAATTGCTAGCGCTGTGTGCGTTTGCTCAATTAACTGCAAGTGTTGTGTGCTACTATTAGCTAACACCAAGCTCATAGCGTTGTGTGAATCTTTACAGTTAGCATTAACGCTAAAAGCTAGCTAAATATTCATGGCAGACAACTGGAACACAGATACTGGAGAAGCTGTATATCGGTCCTGGGATGCAGTGAAAAATTTGAGAGTAAAGTAAGTCCAAACTCAAAATGATCCGTTACATTTAACGCTACCCACAAGAGTGGACTCGGGACACGTACTTTAAACATGCTTTACATTTGCTTCCCCATTTAAGGGTGCGAATAGAGAGGGTGACCTCCACAACAGCCCTCTCGCAGCACCTCCAGCAGCAAGTTCTGTCCCATCAAGACAGAGGAGCCATTGAACTGCAAACCCTTACCTCACAAGCCAATATGGGTAATGTTAACTATACAGTAATGTTGGTTTTCATTATAAAACACTGCTGGACAGTATAGTTTTCACTCATTGTACCACTCACAACAACATGCATTACCTTGCATTGTCAACAGGTGATAATGAGGAGGAGCTGGTGGTGGGCTGGCAAGAGAAATTCTTCAGTCAGGTAAAAATGTAACTGTCTAATATTCTCATCCCATTACTAATTATAATGACAAGCCTCACCTCAGATACCATAATTGTGAGTGGTTCTAAATTCATGTCTCTTTGCTCTATTTCTGAACACATCTGCCTCCACCTCTCCATCATATTAATGTCCTGTCTGTGATTCTAGTATGAGATGGAACTGTTCCTGAATGAGGCAGTATGTCAGACCCCTTTGGACCGCCAGTATCACACTGAGGTCAAAGCCCTGAACAGGGCCAAGGGCAGAAAGAATCATAGAATTTTTACATACACCGATCATGACCGATACACCAACTGCCTTCACTTCCAACAGCTGGTAGGTTGTGGTGCATCTTACAGTCTCAGCACCTTGACCCACTAATACACTTTACAGCAATTAAAGGTCATTTACAAAGTAGTTAAATGTAATTTTAACTCACATAACATGTATCAGAAACAAAGTGAATAGTCAAATATTGTGTTGTGTTAACCTGTGCCCAATTTGCTTACTATGTCTTTAAAGTATGAGATGCTTTTCTTCATTCGTTAAAAACATAGTCTATTGAGTGTTTTGTCATTTTAGCCATAGTACAATATTTTGGGTAAATATACCTTGTTGGATTGCTAAGTGTTACATATCTACCAAATTTCCCTCCATCCTTCCTGTGTCACTGTAAAAGTAAGCATCTTTTCTCCTGTTACATTGCATTTATACCTTTTTTGTGAAAATGAATGTGAAAGCAAAAAGTCTGTAGCATTGGCTATAACTGTCTTTTTCGGTAACTTCTTGTTTTGACCCCTAAAGCAGCAGTCAACTGACTTATTGCACAAAGTCAAATCAAGTCCCACCTTCCTGGCTGAAAGGATGGCCAACGTTAGGCACAGACGACAGGACAGACGCACCATGTAGGTTAAAACCAGCTAACTCTGTGGAACATACTCTACTTGCATTAAATTGTGCAATTGTAGCATGATCATCTTTCTTTAAAAATGTATTAATTAATAAAGATAGACATGTAAATGTTCTAAATATATAATATGGGATGATATGGCTTATTTACAGGGATTGCAGTATCCCTAAGTCAAAAATCATAAACTGGGAACCCACAGAAGAGTTTGTGAAAAGCAGCCATGTGATTAACAATGCTATGCAGACTATGCACATCATGGGAGACTTGGCCCCCCCAGGAAGGTAAGACCATAACCATAAAAACACAATTTCTTTTCAGTCTTTATCGGCGTACATGGAAGAATTAGTGCCTAAGATCAGTTTTGATCTGATATTACAGTGTATCTGGTATGTGTTATCTAGATGATTACATCTGATTACAACATTCTAACTTGATCCTGTCAACAGTGTGATCAAAATCATGATTTTTTGCTACCTGTAAATCAGAGGAATAGTGTGACTCCGCTGAAAGGTCTTATGTCAATAGTTCTTTTATTTTTCTATTAACAGGTTTCATTTATAGCTTGAATAAAATCTTAATGTGGATCTTGTGTGAATCAGTGGTGATTTGTTTTTCTTTCTCTCACTCTCAGGCTGGGGCAGAAAGAAAATGAATGTTTGCTGGTAACCATAAAAACAGATGGCAATGGAACAGTCATTGTAAAACCTGACTTTAACAAAGGCAAAGAGCCTTACAGGTAAGTCTACAGCATCACTAGCAACATTGTAGCTCATGTTAGCTCCAGCATTGACTGTCATATCAACGTGTTTTAAAACACATGTATCACCTAAGGTACTTGACAGTGTGAATATTTAAAGTGTAAGATGGTGCACCAGCAGCAAAAATTCTGCCATTTTCATCCACTCTAAAATATATATTGGCAATAGAATGCAATATAACAAATATAATAAAATGGTTATGGTTTGAATAATATGATTGTTTAATTACTCAAAACCCATGTGGTACATGCGCTCTTGTGCAGGATTGTAACAGATGGGGGAGACGTTTGGCGTCTGACTGTGGAGAATGTATCCACTTCTCCGAAACCAGAAGAAAGGGACAGGGAGCACAATATGTACAAAGATGTGAGTTCATATTCTTCACCTTTTTTCAGGACCATAGCAGAATATATAGACTGTATACATATAACATATTACATACATGAATACATCCACCTTTCTCTTTCTCTAGCTGTACGTAAGGCACAAAGAAAACCTCAAGAGCCTTGTTGGGCAGGACTTTGAAATGGTAAGGAATTAAAAAAAATCGTCACATCTGAGAAGCTGTAGCCAACAAATGTTTGCCATTTTGGTTTGATGAGTGACTAAAATTACTGATCAGCAATCGAACTAGATTGGAAACAAAAATACATTTTACACTTTTCAGTTGGAACTGCATAGGCTTTCCCACTTACTAGATCTCTGTCCACTAGCCTCCAGGGGGGGTTTTGCGTTACCTGATGAACGGAGAGATAGGTGAGCAGGAAATCTTAGCCCACAGTATACTTATCTATATGTCTTTGGAAATTAAATGTGTTCCTTTTTCTTTCTATACAGTCTCAGCTAAAGGTTTTGAATATGATAACTTATACATTCACTTCTTTGTGGAACTGCCCAAAAGTGAGTCGCATTCTGTATGTTGTATTGTTTATATTATAATATTGAGGTCCTGTTGCAATGTTATAAATCAGTGAAACTAAACTCAGTTTAATATAAAAAAAGTATTATCCTTTTTTTTTTGCATAAGATTGGTCCAGTTTGCCATTGCAGTCTCTCTCAGGGGTAACCCAGACCTGCCGTACCAAAACATTAGGGAAGGTGTGTATGCTGTAAAAGAATTGTGAACAACCTCAGAGCATGTCTGCGAAGATTTGTCAAACTCTATTCTTTTTTCAACAGGAAGACGTAGCTTTCTACAGTTACCCTTTCAGCTTTGAGGCTTTTTACATGAGTGAAACAGAGAGTGGTGGTCAGTATAAGCTGAGGAATATTTTTCCAGTTTTAAAAGGTTAGACTTGATAATACATGAGTTCTATTCTTGTTTCAGAATCAATTCCCCAGTGGCCTGTGCTCTACTTCAGGGTTCTTTCTCTGGATTTCTGGCAGCGCTATCGAACAGAAGGCTATGGCTATCTGCTTTTTCCTGCCAGACCTGGTAGGCTGTGTATATTGATGTGGGGTTAAAATTATGGATTCACTTTAATAACTGTAGTTCAGTTGATAAGGCACGTCCACCGACCAAAGGGTCAGTGGTTTGATTGCCAGTCCCGTCTATGTGTCGAAGTGTCCTTAGGCAAGACACTGAACCTCAAGTTGCTCCCGGTGGGTTAGATGAGCACCTTGCATTGCAGCCACCGCCATCAGTGTGCGTCAATGGTTGAATCAGAAGCAACATTGTAAAGCGCTATATGAGCAGCCATTTACAAATCTATTATTAATTAATTGACTAAGCTATTTATGTTAACTTGAATTATTGAGGAATATTTACTTTAATGAACTTAAGCCAGTGGTTATGTATTTTAATTACTTGTTTTGTACAACTGAAAGTTCATAGATCTTATACTCATATACTATATATAAAGAGAAGCAAATGCAAGTCAACATTTTTACTTAAGAATTACTCAGCCAACTGACTAATTAGCAGAGTAGCTGCAAATAATTGTTAATTGTCATTTTTCTATTCTAAAGTTGGATTTTGGGTTATTTAATTTTACAAGAAACTTGTGTCTGTCTGTGTTCAGGTAAACGTACAGTAACCTGCCACACATGGAGACCTCTTCAGACGGGGACAATCTCTGCACTGAGGCGTTTCTTTATTGGAGGTTCCCCAGAGCTTGAAGAAATTAGCTATGTCAGAGTACCTGGAACCTTCAAGGTAGGCACAAGCCTCTTTTAATATCTCTGTACAAAACATGTGGATACTTAGTTTCAGCTTGTTTTTTTTGTTGTTGTTGTTGGTTTTTTTTTTTTCATTTTTTAACATATTTCCTTAAATGTTATATTCATGTACTAAACAGGGCCAGATAGTAGTGAGGGCATGCCACAATATTTTGATTGATAGTGAAGAGAAAAAGCAGAAAACAAAAAGTGGATTATGATTATGCTACAAATGATTCCACTGCAATTTTCTCTTTTGTAATTCCAAGTCATGTAATTGCATTTATCTAGGTTGACAAAATACATACAAATCCATTAAAAAACAACACTGATCATTTATAAAATCTATGTATAATTATATAATTAAGTACTCTGTTAATACGGCGTTTTCTAAAGGTGTTGTGTTTCTGTTTTCCTCCTGATACATCTGCACTTAAATTTGTTGAATATATTGTAATGATTATTATTTATTGCATGTCTTTGTCCATGATTTTGTTGTGTTACAATGATACTAAAAATGTTTTTTTGGATCCATATTTTCCTATTTATCTGTATTTTGTATGTTGGTCATATGTATTTATATATTATATAATTTCTTTTTATATGGCTGCAGGGAGAGAGACTGAGTCGCTTTGGCTTTTGCACACAAACCACTGGAAGTGTCACTTTTAATCTGCACTGCATCCAGCAAGCAAGGCGAGCCATGTTTAAGTTAACATAATGATACACACATTGTGTACAATATATAAGTAATGAAATGATCTGTACAGTACCTGAATGTGGGGTTTTATAGGTTGTGTATGTTTCAGGGCCTTTGTTGATGTCTCCATGTTGAAGAAGAGAAGGGAGAAGGTTTTTCACCAGCTGGGAGGATTTAGTCAGCAAGGAGCTATCTGCACCATCCTCGGTAAAGACATTTACTCAGAAATATTTATTTAGTGTTTCATATAAATTAACTTCATGAAGTGCATATTGCAGGTTAAACAGTTTAAAAAAACCCTACATAATATTACACTTAAATAGAAAATGTTTTACAAGACACAGACAAGGTTTTGAGCAATGCCCTAAAAACTGCTTTTTTCACAAGTGTATCAAATTATGCAATGTAAGGGACTTGTTGTGATGAATCTGAGTGGGTGAAGCTTTTTTCCACTGGTTTTGTTTTATGTTTTACTGTTAATGGTTATCATGAGGAGTTGTGCATGTTTACAAACCCTAGAACTCAATTCCAGTTTTGCTTACTGGAAGATAAGAAATAGATAAGAAGATAAGAAATAAGAAAGCAAATAGGAAAACAAATGGAGGAGCATTTGACAACTAATTATTATTTGGCAACACCCAACAACAATTAGGAGGTGTTGACTTAGCCTTAAACTTCTGCAGATCCCAATCCAGTCAAACATCTGGTGCTGAAAAAAAAAAAAAAACCCACTTTCTTCATTCGTTTTCTGTGTTGTGAATCCCAGTCCTTGTTGCAATGTTCACTTAGAAGATTAGTTTAAAAGTCAATTTAAACGGGAGATCAGCTTGTATTGAGTATGTGGTTATTTCTTTTTACGTTTGTTTTGTGCTTTCCTCTGTCAGAAGCCTTCCAGAGGGCCAGGAGAAAGATGCAAGAAGCCAGAGAAAGTCTTCCAAGGGACCTCATCCATGCCACTTCCCAACTCCAAATGGAATCTTCTGCATAGAAAATATTGTATGATGTTATTTGTCAAATAGGTCCATAGCAAGTATGAAGCCAATAAGTCTACTAAGAAGGATAAAATATCATGCATCCACTGTACATTATCTTTCAGATTGTATTTATTTTTGTAACATATGGAAACATGAAAACTGATAACCAAAAATAATACTAGTTATAGCATATTCAATCTAAACATATTTGTTTTAATGTAGACTTTTGAATGAACTATAACCAGTGTTTCTTGTATTTTTCTAATGGCATTCTAATTTCATACAAATTTATGTTTTATATGTTTTCTATATGGTAATGCCACATACATTTCAGATATAGGAACGTGACAGTAATTATTTTGTTTTTATTTAGGTCGTTATGTAGGTTATATGCTTTTTGGAGTCAAATACTAAATATACTATTTTATCACTGTAAATCATGTTCATATGCTTTATATAAAAGGAATTACTTTAAGTGAAGCAGGCTTATTCAAAGTGGAGGCTCTAGGAAAGCTCCAAAGAGAGTGTCCTCATTACCTCTTACTTGAGTAATTACATACTTCTTAATATACAGTACTTAAATACGTACTTTTACTTTTGATGCATGAGATACATGTTTCCAGTACACACCCTGTCAGACTTGAGATCCCAATCGTCCTTCTCGTGCTACATTCACAAGAGTAGGACATTTTGGCTTTATAAATAGTTACGCCCGTGCTCCACTGTATTACTGTTGATCTCAATTTATATGCAACACCAGCACAAAATTCTTTTACTTGAGACAAAACGACAAACGAATAAATTGATTAGTCCACATCATCGACCTTCCGTCGGATTTTGCGTGGTGTCCCGTTGACCTTCGTGTTCGTGGTGTTGTCGGGCCATTTTTTTGAGTATGTAGTACCTTGTTTATTATTCACAGATTCATACTGAATAAAGTGTTTGACTTAAGTCTTTTATAAATCATTGGCTGGGTCGATTGCTTTGTGGTATGCGCGGTTTCTTTGAAGGTGGAAGAGGGAAGTTGTCCAGTTTCCGATTGCGGAGAACGTATCATCACGATCCATTTCTCCATCTTCCTCCAACCAGGCAGGAGATCAGCTTGCGGCTTGCCTTCACTGTAACTAAAGATTTTGCCGCTGGCACACATTCGGTCAGGTATTTGAAATCTTTTACAGCTCCTAATTACCATAAGTGCATTACTTTGGACGATTTTGTGCATGTTGGATTGTTGGGAAACTCATCACCTAACTATGTTGACGTGAACATAGCTCCTGTCAACAGCAAAAGAAACTGGGCCGCTGGCTGCGGCATTCCTCACTTTTGATGTTAGACAAAACGTTACTTACTGCTAAAATGCCACGAGTCAAGGCGAGCGGAATGTTTGGCTGATCGTAGTTATCCTACAGCAGGATTTATCGTTTGCTGTTATAAGCTAGCTTCAGCTAGCATAGCTTGTTGTAGTAACGTTTGCGGCAGTCAGTATATGGATGTATTTAGCATGCAGCATGCTAACGTTAGTTCCCGTTAGCACAGGGAGATTTGCTCGTTGTAGTTAATAATATTTGTATGTTAACTACCGTCATGTTTTAGTGTAGTCAAACGTTATTCGTTACTCTCAAAAGCAGATCAAATGTCACGCCTAATTTATTCCTATCGACTGATATTTTAAGAGATGGTTTAATACAGCAGCTAGCTATCGTTAACGATTCACGTTATAAAGCCTTAATTGGTGCTAACGTTACGAGCTATTAAGCTGTTTCTATTGGAAACCTAAAATATTAAGCTAATATCCATACAAACAAAGCCTTATTGTAAGTGCTCGTTTATGTATAACGTTACGTTGTAGCACCTTGTACTCTGTACTGAAAGTACAGTGCCCCTTTGGAGTTACACGAAGGATATTACGAACAGTATGTATGTGTTTATTTATTGTATTTGTTTATTCACGTCAATGCGTGACTAAATTTAAAAAGGTAAATGTTGCCACACCTGAACATTTCACCCGCACGGGATTTTTTTAAACATGTTATGTATTTTTGCTTTATCAGCCTCCGCTCATCTGAGACGACTTTTTACAGTATTCTGAAACCTCTCTGCATTTGTGAGGTTGGGGACTGATTTCGGGTAATAAGATCTGTTGGTGTTCAGGTTGATGATGGACGGCAGTGTCGTAAAGTCAGGCCACCTCGATGTGGAACCTGCTACGATGCCACATTCAAAGACAATGAGGTCTTCAGTACAAACCCCTTAATTGCACATATTTGTCCGTGTATATTTTTTTGCCAATCTTTCTAACCTTGAGGTCTGTAGAACTGTTATTCTGTATTTACATTCAGTCTGAATTTGAATGTTTAAACTGTACAGTTACAAATAGAATTGGTAATGAAAGAGCAAATGGATAATGTTGAACCAATGAGTACTGGAATGTTTATTGACCTACTGAGTGTTGTGAACATCGCTATAGCTGATTGTCACACACCCAATCGGGCAGGAATAGAAAAAAAACATAAGAATTTTAAATAAAATTGTCCTATTTCATTAAAGGCAAAAAAAATAAAAATAAAAACAATGCAATTGGAAATTGTTAACAGGAATTTTTATGCAAAAGGTGCCTACAGGATAAATCTGTATCTTCTATACAGACCTAAAGAACCACAATCATGACGGACTCCAAATATTTCACAACCAACAAAAAAGGTAGGTTATTTCCTTATTTTAGTCTATGTATTTAATCTTTAAACATTCAGTTTCTTTTAATTTCCACTTGTAGTAGTTTTAGGGGTAGGAGAACCTTTTCTGCCTTTGATTCTGTTACAGAATCTCAAAATGTACTACAACCACTTTCTTGTTATTCTTCTGCCAGGAGAGATCTTTGAACTGAAGGCAGAACTGAACAATGAGAAGAAGGAGAAGAGAAAAGAGGCAGTGAAGAAGGTCATTGCAGCCATGACCGTTGGCAAGGATGTCAGGTACAGTAGGAAACGTAAACTTGGAAATAAATAACGTAATTCTGTAAACTGTCCACCTACTCTAGTATGCCAAGCAAATCAAAACATCAGATTATTTATTACATTATTAGTTTGTTCACCATAGACTGATAGTGTGAATTACTCCAAAAGACAACAACAACGTTGTAGTGTTTTGGCAGTTAACATCTAAGTTAGTAGTAGATACAGTAACTTACAGTAACTAAGCTTTCCAGCTGTGTGTGATTTGTTTGGCAAATTAGCCAGTACAATAGAAGCATGTTCTCTGTGTGCCTGTGTGAATCTAAGTAGTCTAGATTGCTCCGACACTTTTAGCTTACTTGGTGCCCGTAGGTGTGTATTTGTGTGTGAATATTGTTTTTTGTGTATGTAGCCCTGTAGACTGGCGTCCTTTGTGAACCACATGATCCATAAAAAATTTGTCAAATTGGAAAACTCCGAAGAATTAGCTTTTTTCCACTTTCAGACTGTCAAACAAAATTTCAGAGAGAATATATTACCTTTGACCAAGTCTGTTTGCTTTGCTGTCAGTTCTTTGTTCCCAGATGTGGTCAACTGCATGCAGACTGACAACCTGGAGCTGAAGAAGCTGGTCTACCTCTACCTAATGAACTATGCCAAGAGTCAGCCTGATATGGCCATCATGGCTGTAAACAGCTTTGTCAAGGCAAGGCCTAAAATGAACTTGTTGTTAAGCTGTGCATGTAATATTAAGAACTGTGGGATCTGTACTGCATTGTTGATTTAGTTAGTGTGGACAACTAAGAGTTTGGGTGTAACCATATCTCTTCATAGGGTTTCCATAGGCCAGGGAAACTTAAGATGCGGTTCTAGACAAGAAAAGTCATGAATCCAGGGGCTAGTTCTTTAAAGTTATGGAATTTTTCCTTTCATTTACCATATGTTATTAAACTAAATCCACAACTGCTTTTTTATTATTTATTTTTTTTGTCTTTTAGGACTGCGAGGACCCCAACCCTCTGATCCGAGCTCTGGCTGTTCGCACCATGGGCTGCATCCGGGTTGACAAGATCACAGAGTACCTGTGTGAGCCACTGAGGAAGTGCCTGAAGGACGAGGACCCATATGTGCGGAAGACAGCCGCAGTTTGCGTGGCTAAACTTCATGACATCAATGCCCAAATGGTGGAGGACCAAGGCTTTCTGGACTCTCTGAGAGATCTCATTGCAGACTCCAATCCCATGGTTGGTGTCAGACTTCAGAATTTCATGTGATTTTTGCTTCAACAACATTTAGAGAAATAGAGGACAGTCAAACCGTTGAACCCAAATTCCTGTGTTCCTGAACTATATATTGCAGAAAAAAAAAATCCCAATGTTTTTTCCAATATCGTGCAGCCCTAGTTGCTACTCTTTATGCTTGATTATTGTTACTTGTAATGTAGGTTTGCTTTTAAATAGCATATAAACTTATAACTTATAACTTATATAAATAAAACAGGGCAATTATGTATTATTTATAGAGCATATCATTTATCGTAAATCAGGAAACTGTCGATCTATTCACAGAACACTTCTGTGTTTTAGGTTGTGGCCAATGCAGTTGCTGCTTTGTCAGAGATCAGCGAGTCTCACCCCAACAGCAACTTGCTAGATCTCAATCCCCAAAACATCAACAAGCTACTGACAGCCCTCAATGAGTGCACAGAGTGGGGACAGATCTTCATTCTGGACTGTCTGTCCAACTACAACCCAAAGGACGAGCGCGAGGCCCAAAGGTGTCAGTGATGTTGATGAAATATAATGCTTTTAAATGCAACCAGCTAATTTTATTTGACTAAATCTCACCTTTATCTGTTTTCCTTTCTTAAAGCATCTGTGAGCGTGTTACTCCCCGGCTGTCTCACGCCAACTCAGCTGTGGTGTTGTCAGCTGTCAAGGTGCTGATGAAGTTCTTAGAGCTACTGCCCAAGGACTCTGACTACTACAACACTTTGTTGAAAAAGTTAGCCCCACCACTGGTCACTTTGCTCTCAGGAGAGCCAGAGGTCCAGTATGTGGCTCTAAGGAACATTAACCTCATCGTCCAGAAAAGGTGTGTGATTCCAAACAACATAAATTGTTTTTTTAACTGTAGTCATCTTCATGTCCCTTCTACGTATGATATACTGTATTACTGTTTTGGGGTTCACAACATTCTAGCCTTATATTCTTTACAGTTTAGACAATCAACTAGCAAATTTAATAGAACCTAGCATCATAAGGGCTAATAACAGCCTGTAATGGAACAGTCGTAAGGATTATTTGCTGCTTTGAATGTCTAGTCTTCAAATAGAATATCACCCTCGCTTTTTCAGAAGTACTTCTGACAGTTCTGAGTATGGTTATACCCAAATTCCTTTCTCCTGTTGGTTCAAATGTTCCACCAGTTTAATGCATACTGTGTCACGTGTGCAGGCCTGAGATCCTGAAGCAGGAGATCAAGGTGTTCTTTGTCAAGTACAATGACCCTATCTATGTGAAACTGGAGAAATTAGACATCATGATTCGCTTGGCGTCTCAGGCCAACATCGCCCAGGTACCATAGTAACATTGTATAGAGAATAATATTTCTACATTGTGTTTATGCTGCAATGTGCTCTTTTATATATTTTTATATATATATAAAAATATGTGCATGGTGTTAATTTGTGTACATATATAGTTTATTTTACTCTGGCTCTTTTAGGTACTAGCTGAACTGAAGGAATATGCCACAGAGGTAGATGTTGACTTTGTGCGAAAGGCTGTACGAGCCATTGGACGCTGTGCCATCAAAGTGGAGGTAATAAATGCCATAATCATTCATTTTTGTGTTATGAGATCAAAGATGATGGAAAATTATGAATGTGAGTTCTAACTGCAACATCACTGGTCAGTGAAACTAAATGTGCGTTGTGTGTTATGACTTCTTTTCCTCTCAAGTAATGTTGACAGGGTATCTCTGTCCTGTTTTTTCTTTTTTTTTCCAGCAATCAGCTGAGCGCTGTGTGAGCACCCTGCTGGACCTGATTCAGACCAAGGTCAACTATGTGGTTCAGGAAGCTATTGTAGTCATCAGAGACATCTTCCGGAAGTACCCCAACAAGTATGTTTTCCAATGAACCACTTAGACCTGCTCTCTGATCATTACGTGCTGGTTATCTCGAACATTTGTCAGTGCAGGCTGAGGTTTGTTCCACACGAAGTATCATGTTGTTTATGTTATTTTAAGTTAGTTAATTTCGGGGAGTGCTCTGGTAGCCAACTGGTAACACCACATGTCACATAACTTGCCAAATTCAGAATATTTCCTGTCTCCCTCTCTGAAGTTTACTGTTTATAGACTCCCACACTGCCCCAAATATAATCTAAAAACTAAATCGTTAAGCTGTTGAAAGGTTTTCTTCTGACCATCAAGATACTGGTGTTCTGTAGATATGAAAGCATCATTGCCACACTGTGTGAGAATCTGGACTCTCTGGATGAGCCCGATGCTCGTGCTGCTATGATCTGGATTGTTGGCGAATATGCTGAGAGGATCGACAATGCTGACGAGTTGCTGGAGAGTTTCCTCGAGGGTTTCCATGATGAGAGCACTCAGGTGGGTTAAACGTTAAAGCCTGACAAACTAATTTTCTCTCAGAGGATTTTTTTTTGTTTACCAAAAAACAACAGTGTGTGCTTTGGTTTACAGGTCCAGCTCACGCTTCTGACTGCCATTGTCAAGCTGTTCCTTAAAAAGCCATCAGAGACTCAGGAGCTGGTGCAACAGGTCCTTAGCCTGGCAACTCAGGTGAGTGAAGTCCTTTTTATTATGAAGAAGTGTAAGCTTAGACTAGTTAGATGGATTTAGTAACTGCTCCATAATGTCCCCTCGTAATTTCTGTTTCTACAAAGTGCTATAAATACAGTATCTCTGCCTTGTAATTCCTGCAGAGAATAAATGCAGCATGTGTATCGCTCTTTCCCTTTTTGCAGGATTCTGACAATCCTGACTTGCGTGACAGGGGCTACATTTATTGGCGACTGTTGTCGACTGACCCTGTGACTGCCAAGGAGGTAGTGTTGTCAGAGAAGCCCCTGATCTCAGAGGAGACAGATCTGATTGAGCCCACCCTACTGGATGAGCTCATCTGCCACATTGGCTCCCTGGCCTCTGTCTATCACAAACCCCCTAGCGCCTTTGTAGAGGGCAGCCATGGAATCCACCGGAAACACCTTCCTGTCCAGCACAGCAGGTCAGACTCACAATATTTCTTCTTCTTAAATTTGACTCATTGACAGCTTCCTTATTTTGCAGCAAATAAAAATCACTGAGCCTGCTCTGCTAAAGGTCTCAAGTGAGATGAATATGGCTACAGACTCTGGCTGCTGAACAGTCCTGGTTTTAATTGATTTAACATCTGCTTTTGATACTATGGATCATAGAATTTTGATAAATCAGCATCCATCTGAACTAGTGTTTTCTGGGTCTGTCCTCCATTGTTTATCTTGTTACCCCAGTGATCGAACTTTCAATGTCGCTATTAACAACGACATGTCTGAAGTGGCTGTTCTGTCATGTGGAGTCCCACAGAGACCAGTTTTAGGTACAGCTTTATCCTTGTTGTACCTATTTCCTCTTAGCCAGAGTATTCATTCAGTGTTCTAAGAACGTGTCTTATCATTTTTATGCAGATGATTTATTTCTCCTTTAATGATTCAGAGTTTTAATTTCTTTATCGGTGTTGTTAAGAGTGCATGTCATTTATCAAGACCTGGCTAAACAATAACTACCTCCACATAAACGCTAACAAGACTGAAGTTCTAATCATTGCACCTGACAAAAAGATGGCTTTAATCAAACAGCACCTTAGTTTACTGGGCGCCTCTGTCCAGTCGAGCCTCAGAAACCTAGGTGTTGTGTTTGACCAGTCTGTGTCTCTCAATTGTCATTCAAGAACAGTTTTTATCAGTTGAGGAACATCTCTAAACCTTTTTTATTATGTATATGTGTTATTTTATGCCATATCATTTCACCTTGTAAAGCACTTGGTGATTTTACCGGTGAAAAGTGCTGTATAAATAAAGCTTACTTGTTTTTTGTTTAGTAATATATTGTGTATCATGTCACACAGAGCAGCATGAAAGACAAAGAGAAACCTGCTGTGAATGCAAATCCCTAGTTTAGATCTCAGGGTGTCATTTCTTTGACCTATTAAGCAATGTTATATGGCAGGAAAGCAGTTTTTGCACAAAATGTGGGATCAGGTTGGACTGAATACCACAAAGCCCCTTACAAATGATTTATAGCTAAAATAACAACAATCCAGTCCACATTCCATAGCTTATTTTATGCTCCACCAACTGTTCTGGACAACTGGTCATTGGCAAATACTCAGAGCATATTGGCCCATGTCTCATTTTCATAAAATAGAGAAGAAATATTTTGTGTGAAAGAGGATCCAGTGCTGCTCATAAACAGGAAATCTGATCTTTCACTTATATTAAATATTCACAGTCAAACTGAATTAAGCTTTTATAGTTTAGTTGACCCTCTGGCCACACCACATACTGTATTTTGTCCACATTTTTACTGTCCCAGTTCACCAGAGTAGCACTTGCACATTTCTGTGAGCAATGACAATGATTAATTTTCCTTACCGGTCTCCTGTTTTCTCCCATGGTAGCATTGATACGGGTGAGAGCCCAGTGAGTGGTGGGCCTGCAGCTGCCATGGACCAGCCACATGTGATTCCCAGCCAGGGTGATCTGTTGGGTGACCTGCTCAACCTGGACCTGGGCCCCCCAGTCAATGTTCCCCAGGTCTCCTCCATGCAAATGGGTGCAGTGGACCTTCTAGGTGGAGGCCTGGACAGTTTGGTGAGCTAAATCTCTCATGGACACATGAATACACCTATGGTTAATTTTGCTATAAAGGGGAAGCATTTGCACCCTGCACAAAATCATCTGCCGGTTCCATGGAATTTCTCAGAATTTTTTAAATATTAAAATATACATTTTTGACAAAACACAGTGCTTATGTGTTGTTTGTTTTAATGCACTTGTAATTTAAAGTGATAATCTTATTTGCATATTGGTTGCATCTATTGTTGTGTAAAATTTAATTCAGACGTGACTGGCCCCAAAAATGGTAAACTTATCCCCCAAATTGTTTTGATGTGTTTTAAAGTTTAGATAAAAATTTGGTACATTGACAAATGATTACTTATCCACTTTGAGTTGCTAAAATGAATGGACATCTTGATAATTTTAGATTTTAACGTCTGCTTTTAACGTTTCAGTTTCTAAAAAAGTCTCTCTTTTTTTTCTCTCTTCTCTCTTTCCTTGTTTTGTATGTTTGATCTGTATGTGATGTTTGGATGCTGTCTTTGGGGACCTCTCTTTTCTCCTATAGCTTGGGGGAGACCTGGGCGGAGGTGTGGGGGGAAGTCCAGCAGTAAGTCCAGCGTCTTCTGTTCAGCACCCTGCCTGCCTACATACTACATTTCACTGATCTCATTTACATTTTCTCTGTCATGGGGGATTTGGCTAATGACAGAATCTTGATATAGTTGAAATTGTGTTTCTCCTCACCATCACTGAAGAATTTAAAGTTTCTTTAATTGTGATTTCTGTAGATTGTCAAGTTACTGTCACACTAAGTGTGTCTGTATTTTTGTTGTGATTGGTTTAGGTGGGTCAGAACTTTATCCCGTCATCTGTCCCCAGTACTTTTGCTCCATCACCTACACCAGCACCTCCGGCTGTCAGCAGTGGCCTCAATGACTTGTTTGAGCTTTCCACAGGCATGGCCATCACTACTGGAGGCTATATAGCTCCTAAAGCAGTAAGTTCACTCAAATTGGATGTAGATCTTTATACAGTTAATCTTAACACCAAAAAACAAGCCAAGGGCAGTTGTGGCACAATTTGTAGAGGAGTCATCCTCAAATTCCAGAATTGGTGGTTTGATTCCTTGTCACATGTTGTCCTTGAAAAGAAACTGAAACTTTTGTTGTAGCACCATCATGTATGTGCAGCTGTTCCTTGCACAATGAATATATATTTAAAAAATTCTGATAATGATTTATTAGAGCCGGGTGGATATATTGAATTCAATTAAATCAAATCTAGATTACTCACACTGCTGTCACTTAAATGACAGTGCCAGCAGCTTCCTAGAGTTTCGACAGTAATGTCAGTTGTCTCCATTTCGTTGGAGATCCTGGCACGTCTGTTGACTTTGCTTGTCGAGAAGCTGGACTAGTGGCGGTCACAGCACATGACGACAACAAAATAAAACCAAAGAAATGTCCTGCTCTCTAAATAATCTGAAAGTGTCAGACATTTCAGCTCATCTCTCTTTTGCTTGCCTTTGTGCAGAAGCTTCACATTAAGAGAAATTAAAACACTGTCTCCATAGAAGCACCAGAACTTAGTCACCTGTTAGCAGCTGCGCAACGGTGGACTGGCTGCACAGACTGCGTTGTTGCATTCAGGGAAAGTACAGAGTGTAGGCAAGCTGTTTTTCAGCTGCTCCTAATATTATTCTTCATAATGTTTACAGTGTGGAAAAGACAACATCCTATCTATTAATTTCTTTTTTTTTTTAATCATTATTTGTCTTCAGGTCATGTACACAATATAAAAAAAAAATTATTAAAATCATAATTTGTCTAGAACACACAAAAAAAAATAGTTTTAAATTATTTATTTATTTATTTATTTTTGCCATATTGCCCAGCACGATCATGATCATAAGCATGATTCCCAAGTAGTCTATGCATTGTTTTGCATAACTTCTCCGAATCTCTAAAGCAGACTACAAGGTTAGAGTAACGCATAAACTCAGTGGACATATGGCTGTTTGAAATATACCAAAATAATATTATATACATTCTTTTAAACATGTTTTATAGAATTAGGTTTTTTTTAAGCTTAATCAGTTTTAATTTGCTCTTTATCCACACACGAAGACAGTTCTTTTTCTTTTTTAAATCTAACCACAACGTCCAACATTAGAAGGTAACAATGGATCATAGTACATACACAACATTATGATAACCTTTTCAGAGGGAGAATGCTTTTTTCCACATATTCTAGTCATTTTTTAGTTTCACTGACCAGCTCAGTGGGAAAACTGCTTATGTTGACATCTGAGATTACGTACATGTGGTTTAGAAGTATACAAAAAAATATTTAATTAGTTGATATAGTTACACTGGTACTTTTTTCCAGGTGTGGCTGCCAGCAGTGAAAGCCAAAGGACTGGAGATCTCTGGAACCTTTTCTCGCCGTCAGGGTCACATGTACATGGACATGACCTTTACTAACAAGGCACTGCAACACATGACCGACTTCGCTATTCAGTTCAACAAGAACAGGTCAGTGTGACGACTCACGGGAAATGTCACGTTTGCCACAATGTAAATCCGATGTAACATCTACCACGTACAGAAAGCCTCCAACTTTTGTTGTGTTTCCTGAATATAGTTTTGGAATGATCCCCACCAGTCCTCTGCCAGTTCACACTCCACTTATGCCAAGCCAGAGTATTGAAATCTCTTTGCCTCTCAACACCATTGGGCCAGTCATGAAGATGGACCCACTCAATAATCTGCAGGTACAGAAAGAGTCACTCACTAGCAGCAAGTACTAATGAACAAAAGTGCAACAAATTGGAAACTTACAGACCTAAATTTGATTTGAAGGCACTGTTCTCTCTAATCATCACTTGTACTTTCTGTGGTGTCTTTGCAGCGTTTTAACTAGCCCCCCTTTATAAGAAGCTCCTCGTCTAGTAGTGTTTTTGTAAGAGAGCTATCTGGCCGTTGTTACAGCCCACAGAATCAGTAATTTTGTCCCAATTTAAATTCTTAATGTTCGCTTGATGACTTGAATAGCTTAATCTGTAAAGAACTGATAATTCTAGAATGGTTGCCCATGTGCACTTCACAATAACGATGCTTAAATCAGTATATCAGCTCTACCAACAATCCTAACAATCAAACTGTGCACTGCCGTCAAGCTTAATCAGCCAGTGGTGATCAGTGTTGCTTAACTTAAAGACTTTGTCACTACATTTAGCCAGTTTTCAGACCCCTCTGTTGACTCCTTTTCAAAAGAAGCGACTTTTTCTATTGTAATTGAGACTTTTGGGGACTCTGACGTGAAAGCACGTATCTTTCTCACTCGTCTCAACGAGCAGTGGGTGCTACCGTTGGCCCCTACCATGTCCCCAGGCACTCACAGGTGGCCCAATCAAAATTATTTGATTGCTGTTGTCATGTCATATTTAAATTTGAGTTGGAATCAAGTGCTGAAATTCTCTTTTGTTTACACGTATACAGGTTGCTGTAAAGAACAATATTGATGTCTTCTACTTTAGCGTACTCATCCCTCTCAACATATTCTTTGTCGAAGATGGAAAAATGGGTATGACTGCCATCACATCATCACTGACTTGAAATAAAATCTTTCACTACCACAGAAGCAAGGATAAAATATTATCTGGAAAATAACATTCTTATGTCTTATTTTTAAGACAGAATACACCCAATTTAATTACCTGAAAAACATACTTGAGCATATCTGAAACCCAATAATTGTACTAAAGATCTAAATGTTGGATGTGACTGAAAACATAATTAAAATGTAATTACTAAATTGTTAATTTCCAAATGTAAATTCTATTAAATTTGTATTTATTACTATACTATTTTAATTCTCTCCATCTGTCTGAATGTACGTGATCTGCATTTTCCACATTGAATTCCTTGAATTTTGGCTAATTGTTAGCTCTGCATTGATCAACCATTTAGTTTTGGGATGTGTTTCTTTGCAGAAATCAGTTTTTGGCTTCACATTACTAATATTGTCCCACACCCCCTTCAGAGCGGCAGGTGTTCCTGGCTACTTGGAAAGACATCCCCAATGAGAATGAACTACAGTACCAGATAAAGGAGTGCCACCTAAATGCAGGTAACCAAGTTTGTGAACAAACTGCCCTCAGTTGCATAGCGGTTGTTATGTCATCTGACTTGACCTACATGCATAAATTTTTGTATTGTACGATTACATTATAAAGGGATTGTAAGGTATTGTATTATGATGACTAACTATTTGTACTGTGAGTATGGATATTTTTTATCACAGTGATGATGGCAAAGATGGCAAAATTCAAATGTCAAAACAGATCTGTAAATGTGGTGAGGTTGAAATTTAGTTTTTCTTATGCGGCAAAACCAATTTCAAATTTAAAGATGTGCTATGAATATAATATTTTTAAATATTCACTGCTTATTTAGCAGCTACCTGAAAGCAAATTACTTTGTGCTTAGATGTTTTATTTATCACTTTGTTATTGAACATGTGCTAAAGACAGGAAGAGAAAACAAGAAGAAATAGACAGTTCCATGTTATATGAAAACATCAAATTACAAATCTTTTGAAGTGCATATATAAACAAAAAAACACAAAGCAACACTCAAAGATCAGAGTGTCATTGTCATTGATATTTAAATATGTACTGTCAGATGACTGAGCCCAATAAGACTTAAAAAAAAATGTCATTGAAACTCTTGCTTGGACTGATAACCTCACTTGTCTTGTAACTCATCCGAACACTTTACATTTTTCTCCTGTGTTTTCTCTCTTCACCCACATGCCTGTCTGGGATTCTTCCATTTTGATTTCTCTTTACCCAAAGTACACTTTCATGATTGTGGCACTTTTAGTCTGGATAGATGATGGCTACCAACAAATGGTGGCTGTTCTACCAGGATCTAATGTTGTAGAATCAGGTTATTGAAATCTGGCATTATCCCAGTTCACAGTTCATTAAAATCCCTGTAGAGTAGATTTATTTTCTGATGTGCCCTTTGCCATAAGTAGCCTTTGCATTAGTTTACCTAGACATCAGTTTTCATAGTAGTAATAGTGACTGTGCCCACAGTAGTGCTTACAACATCTTGTGTTGTTTCTGCTTGTTCAGAAATTTGATTTATAGCACAAGGTGAGTTGATTTCCAAAAAGTAACCGTAATCTGGTCTTGCAGACACGGTATCTGGGAAGCTGCAGAATAACAACATCTACACCATTGCCAAGAGAAATGTAGAAGGCCAGGACATGCTGTATCAGTCCCTCAAGCTAACCAATGGCATCTGGATCTTGGCTGAACTTCGTATTCAGCCTGGCAACCCCAACTACACGGTAAAATATCAAAGTATTTGCAGACAGTCTTTCTGCAGTATTCTGGGAAAAGGGTGGGAAAAGTGGTATTCTGGCTTTCCCACCCTACTATGGGATTGCCAAAAGGTTTCCACCCATAATAAAGAATAAATGCCATGCAAATTATGCAAGTCAGTCATTACTGTTTACCCCTGTTGGGATCCTGTGTTCTTCAACTGCACAGTATAAGTACTGATTTAATGGACAGTTTGTATGAATTAAGTTGTCTGCCAATCTAATTGTGCTCTCTCTCTCGCTCTCTCTCTCTCTCTGCTTCTACAGCTGTCTTTAAAGTGTCGGGCACCTGAGGTTTCTCAGTACGTCTACCAGATGTATGATTCTGTGCTGAAAAACTGAGCTGCTCTAATGCTGAGCCTTCATCCTGGCAACAAAAACAGCAGTATTTGATTATTTTCTTTCACCTGTGGTTAACTGTCAAAACAAGGGAATTCTAGGGTCTGTTAGTGGAATATTTTACCTCTAAGAGATTAGAAAGTCATGTGTCATTGTACTATATTTCTGTATAACATACACAAGCTAAACATACAGCTGTTTTTTTTTTTATTTTGGCAGATGAAATCGTGATTGAATCCTGTTACTCAACTCCCACTATTATCTTTACCTCCCAGTAATAACATGTCCATTCCATCCTTAACCTTCTTAGAGTCTTAGTGTTATAAAGATGTAACTGATGATGAAACTGTTCTGAGTGGGGAAGAAAAATATCCCCAATGGCTCCATGAGGCCAATTTTATATGGTGTACAGCATGTGGCTTCTTTTGAATTTTGATTTATTTGTTTACTGGCTTAGTTCACATCCAGAATTATGCCATTGTTGATTCTTTTTCCTCTTTGTTTTGCTATTGTGTGAGAAGAGCTGAAAAGAATAATGTGTTTGTCAGAAGCTACTATGGTCTGTTCTACAGCATATTAGCCTTTTAGGGTTGTGGTTTACACTTGCTTCTAAAAAATCTTTATTTACCAGCACGTACAGGAAAGTTGGCCACATCCTGTGTATTGGTGTGATTTCTCTGTCAGTCTTTTAACAATAGACATTTTAAAAAGTAAATCATTAGACCATGTGAAAATTTGTTCTAGCATATTTGTTATTCTCACAAACGCATGTAAAAAATGCCAAATACCTCCAATGGTGCAGGAGTGAGATGTCTGGAGGCTGTTTTAAGTGCTGGGACACAAGCTCTCAGAACAGACACACAGGAAGCTTCTGACTGGCCAGTAACATACAATACATTTGTGGATTTAAATTCATGGGGCAAAATTGCCAGAGTGTCATCTTTTATGGCTTCAGTCACTAGCTCGGAACCACTACACAAACCACAGCAGCTATCGAGTAAATGTTCACACACCCGTGCCACTCCAATTCATCAATATTTGTTAATTATTTTCAAATTATTCTTTTCATAGTAGCCCTGTTCACTGCAACCACATTATTGTAAACAACTTTATACACTTGTAATGCCATTCCAATTGATTGTGCATCTACCTCTGTGTTTTTCCTTTTTTAATTGGGTTATTGTCATGGTAGCTTCAATGCTGTAGCGTTTTATAAATATTTTCAGCTTTGATTTTGATGCCAGTGTTGTATTACTAATCTTTATGCCATTGTTGTCCAGCCAGTTTCACAGGACCAAGCATTCATACCAATTAAATGAAAAGTTTGAATATAGCCTTTTAATGTTGGCATTGTGTGTTGGCTACAGAGCATTAGAGATCTTTCAGCCTAAGACACAGAGTTGCCCTAATAATACGTAGTGCAGTGATTGTGTAGTTTGTGTGAATCAATCATAATGTTTGGGTATTTGGCTTCTATTTGTTCGAGAGTAAGGCTTTTTTCAGAGTATTAATTGAAAAAACAACTGTCCTAACAACATGTCTCTATTGTAGATCTTGTATGTTTTTAAATAGCATTGTCTCCGCACTCCCACTTACAGTATATAACTAAACTGTCGCCAGCAGAATTTATAGAGAGAACTGTTATAGCTTCTTCTGAAATGGGATAGATCTAGTGTCATTGCTGTCTTGTTGTGAATGACTTGTTATTCTCGCTGTCACATGTCAATAAATTGCCAACTTAATGGTGTGTCAGTGAGTATTCAGCACCACACTTTTCATGATCATAAGCTTTTATCATTTTGGTGTCACAATTCAAAACCTGCTTCCAGAATTCACTAAAAAATTCCAAAATTAATATAAGAGGTGGTTACCTCCTATACTGCACTCCAAGTATGACTCCACAACCCACCATGACCTCAATAACAAACAGAGAGTAAAATTATCACCTGAAGACTTCGACTTAAAAACTGTGAATTATTATAACATTGTAAAAGTAGAATTCATTGCATTTTATGTACCTCATAAAATGGCCACTGTATATATCTCTTATTGATCAGATTATTCAGGGGTATGGGGTGAATTTTCATTCTTTTGCTGAGGTTACTCAGCTGTATGTGCCTGTGATTTTAATTGTGGAATAGATAAGCTTGAATCATTTGGACCAGTTTGACCTGGAAACCTGGAAATGTCTGAAAGTGCTCTGATAAGATTGAGATGTTTGTGGTCCGCTCAGCCAGAAACAGACATTTGACTCATCAGTTTATACAGTAGGTATCCTTCATAATTATGTTGTCTCCAACAAAGATAAAGATAAAAATCTTGCTGTTGTTTTTGACTTTGGTTGTCTCCTTTTATCATCACGTTAAGATCACCAATACTGCTCTCTTTTATTTATGATACGTTAAAAGTTAGATCCTTTTGTGCTTTACTGTCGCAGAAGCATTTGTAACATCGAGGGGCGATTGCGGCAATACAGGAGCACTGTCAGGTTTTCCATGTTCAAGCATTAAAAACCTCCAGATGGTCCAGAACACTGCGGAACAAGAACTAGTAAGTTTACTCATAATTCACTGCTCCTTGCATTACTCTATTGGCTTCCGTTATCGGTTAGATGTGAATTTAAGGGGCTTCTAGTGACATACAGATTAAAAAATGTCCGGGCACCAGCATATCTGACAGCTGTTGAATCCCCAAGGTTTCTTCTAGTGTCACAAAGTATGTTTGAGAACAGACCTAAGTGTAAACAGAGAGAGAGGGGATGTGATTGAATAAGTGAACTTTATTCTGAGACACGAGGGAAAGAACCAAATGACAAAAACACGGCGTGTCAACAGACAATAATGGGACTAAACTAGAATCTAGAAACGGGTACTAGGGAACTTTACAAAGGTGCAGATCAGAATACGAACAAAATACAGGACTATAGAATATAAACATGAATTAGGGCAGAAGGACTAATGTATCAGAAAACCTGACTTCAGAGAGTACAAATACATAAACTAGGGAACGGTGTGAAAAAGGGAGGGGAACCAAAGCATGGCACTGTGAGATATTAACAAATTTAATAAAGAACAGAATATCAAAGAGGCAAATTAAAAATCACTCCGGATAGGAGGACAGAAGCTCACTTGGTCTTAGAGAAATAATGATCCAAAATGCATCCAAAACATGAATCAGGGGGAAACTAAACATAAAGGGGGACTAGAATAACTAAGGACTATCAGACGTACGGGAAAGCAGAACGTAAAACGATTTAAAAAGTAACATAAAGATGGGCACCAATTGAGCAGATTATACACAAATGAAAAATCAAGGGCTACAAAATAAAAGATCGTGACATCTAGACTTTGATTATGATGTTTTTTCAGAGTTGAGAAAAGATCAACTAGTGGAAGGACCTTTTTATTTGAGCTTCTCTTCTTTGGAATAATTGTTCTGTTTAAACTAAAACCCTGTTCACCTAGGAATGTGTCAAATTCACTGCACATATGTTTTATTATTTTTGAGATGTTGGTTTTTAATATTAGATATATTTATTATTATTATTATTATTGTATATGTTTAGTTTGCTTTTGTTTTATCTATTGTCTTAAAATGTATTGTTTCGTTTTATTGTTGCTTGTTACTGATGTACAGGAGTTTGAGAGGCTTGTATGTCAAAGGTTATTATACTTGTAAATTGTACTTATAATTTAATGATACTCTCATCATCAACAAATACATGTAATGACTATAAAAATGTATCTTATCCTCAGAAGGCCCATAATTATGGAGGACGGTATTATGAGTCACACTCACAAACTCTTTCCGTGGGAAAACACCAAGTGTTTAGTAAAGAATTGTTTTCACCTGTTAAATATGATTAAAAAACTATGGTGCCCAGCTCTTCTGAATTAATCCAATCTCATGTCTTTTGCCTATTTATTATATATGTGTGTCTTTAGACAGATTATATTAATTATTTTAACTTACACCTACACTGACCAGCCTCATCAGTGTAACACTTTTAGTCGTGTGGTGGACACAAGCTGTTGTGCTGAGCAATTTGTTTACCTGCTCTTCTCCAACTGGGCATTTTCTGCTGTATCCACTACTGCCGGATGCACACAATGATGAGAAATTGTTCATTTTTAAAAATCTGTTATACTAACTTATATAGGGTAATGATTCCATGCTTGATGCACTGCAGATCCACATCACACAACAACTGCAATTCACCCCTGAATACATTTTATACCTGCAAACATTGAAGCTGCTTGTCTGGCTTGGACAGATATTACACCACATTACGTATGAATAAGTATAAGTACACAGACATAGCATGAAGTGTGACTGAAGAAGAACAGTAGAGAGACTTTAGAGATAATATACACACATTTTTGTATAAAAGCTCTTCATCCATTATCCTACGTCTCTTTTCCAAATGAAAATACAGTTAATCATCTAGCAAAACTGAAATATGAGGCGAATTCTAATAAGACAAAAGATTACAAACTAACTAAGTATTTTTTTTACATTAACCTTACAAATAACAAATCCTAACTTATATACGTGATGGGAGAGGAGTATTTGCCTCAACTGACCTTTATCACATTACATTTTCACAGTTGAATAATATTAATACGATCTCAGCTTCGTCCACACTGCCACAAATTTTAGATTTGTGTTTTTCCAGTATTCCACAACAATGGTGGTGTGTATTAAACCTGGACAGAACACATTTCAAAGCAGTTTAAAACCCTGTCTCATGTCAACATTGTATTTCACTCCAGGATTCCAATAGGCACATCTGACCACAAAACACCTGCTATTTTACTTATAGACAACATTATTATAAACCCACGGGTTTTTACATCTTTCCCATACTCCAGGAGAATGTGCAGAACCCCTCACTGGGTGATCTACGCAGCAGGTCAGTCTCCCACGTTCTGCGGTGTGTAGAATTTAAAATGATGAGCTTTCAAGTGCACTTATGGGAAGAGCAGGTAGGGGACCCAGTAGCCTGGGTGTTCCCAGGGAAACTGGTGTAACATGGTGGGTTGTCATGTTCAGAAGGAGATTCAATACTGTTGCTAGATGAGTCATCCAGGCTGGGATCCTGCAAACAGAATGATATTGACCCAAATCGATTGTCTGTTATACAAAGTTCATTGAGTATAAGAGTATTTATCATATGCTGTAGAGAAGATTTCTTGATGTGAACTTTGACGAGCCGGACAATCACTTACTACCAACAGAATGTTATAGGTTCACTCGGTGGGATTGTGAACTACCATGTGTTCAATGATTTAATGTGCAGGGGGAGATTAAATCATCATTTTGGAGTTTCTGCAATTAAAGATGCAGTTCATACAGAGTTTTAGGAGGCTGCTTGCTGTAGCTATTTGTCAGAGGCTAATCTGCATATTTTCATTTTGCGTGGAAAGATTGCATGTTCCCAACCATGTTGGCGTATGGTAATTTTATGTATGAGCAGTTTGATTTGGACAGAGCCTGTAGAGCTTAGTCAGAACATCACAGCGTCCAGAGAATGCTGTTTCTTCACATTTCTACTTTTGCTACCTTTTACAAGTAACAGAGAGCAATGGAGTCATGGTCGTGATGAGAAGATACCTTTTGCTGCAGAATGTAAAGTGAAGTTACTGCATTTATTCCATTAGGCTGTGTCAATTTTGGAAGTGCATCCCCTGCAGAAAAGCATAAAACAATTGACTGTCACTCATTTGCATCGTTTGAGGTTTTAATCTGGATTATTTTAGTCACATCTTACTTTATCTGATCATTTTTGTATTAACTTTTAGCTACATTCAGTGCAATAAAAATTCAGCATACCTGTATGATTGATTAGTGAGCGATGAGGGTGTTGAAACCTAGAGAGAGGCTTTCTAGGTGTATGTCTTGGCCTAACAAAGGCAAAATGGTATCAGTGCAATAAATGTGTTTTAATATTTATTTGCACTTTACTTTAAAAGACTGATAATGATTATTACTTTTTGGAAGGTGTCCAACAGGCACATACTGTTACCAAGGTGATAAGAAGAAAAATGCCTCCAGTGGAAAGGATGATATAGAGGGAACTCCTTCCTGGTATGATATGCAAGATTACAATCAGTGCACATTAACAGCAAACAGAACATTGTTAAATATACACAATTTTGTACAGAGATATGTGAGACCTGGCACAAAGGTATATGAATGGTACAAAATGTAAATTACTGGTCTTGTTATATGTAGCCATAATAAATGTGATGATTCCCTTATTTCCTGGCACTACCAGGTTGACACTTTTGGTAACTGTAAGCTGCTGATTTATGATCAAGTGCCAATATGAGGACGGCATTTTTTGACTGCACATTGTTCATGTGAGTGACTCAATACCTGCCAACGGTTTTATATTGTTTGATAGATGGGGGTCATGCACCAAGGAATTAGTGCAATGCAGAAATATAAAACTGAATGTCTGCATATAAAATTCTGGGAGTTTTAAAGAAATACATTAATACATTTGTAACCTAACGATGTCCTTTAACCTTTTGTATAGCATTGTAAAAAAAAAAGTATTGGGATTTTTATCACCATCATCATAAGTTGTTTTTAGTGCTATTACTACAACCTTGGCTCCGGGCTAAGCAAAACGAAAGAGGACGAAAGCTGAATAAACCACATTTTAAATGTATGAAATTATACTCCAACAACGAACAAACAAGATGATGGAGGGAGACTCTACTCCTGCAAAGGTCTGCTAGCTGAAAAAGAGGGGGAGAGGGCTGCCAATTGATAGAGGGCAGGTACAAAGTTATACACAGGGCATAATTAGCAAATGTTAGCATACTAATTTTCCAAAAATATGATACTTCAATGGTTTTAAAATAAAACTGACCCAAATCCTGTCATTACGTTTTGCACAGTGGTGTGAGCCACAACCTGTCTTTGACTGACTTTCTTATTTATTCTTTCTTAGTTTTGCCTTTATGGGTGCAGGCATCAAACCCTAAATCTTCTTATATTTACAAAATACAGTGCAACAGGTTGGTCATAAAGAATGCTGAAAATAATTTCTTTGTATTTTTGGCAGGTAAATAAAGGTTTAAGTGAAGTGACAAATCAAAACAAAACAAAAAGATTTTAGTTTTATTTAATTTAAGTAAAAGACCCAGTCAGTTTTTTGGAAATTATGTTTGCATTGTTAAATACTATAAGCGAAAGCTTTGTCTAGTAAAGAAAGTTGGATTTGTGTGTTCCATGGTTATCTGGCACTTGTTATCAGTAAATAAGACAGTATCACATACTGTAGACAGTTAGTCTGATAGGCAGGCTTGTTGCATTGCCCACAGGATTCTCCACTGTGCAGCTGTAGATATCATCATCTTTCATCAACACCCGCTTTATGGTGAAGATCTTTTGGTCAGGTGATAATATATATCTCGTCTCATTGGTCAGTGGCTTTCCACCTTTGAACCATCTGTATGTAGTCCTGGTTCCATTTTCATGAGAGCAGTTGAGGATGACGTTTTCGCTGAGCTCTAGTACTGACGAAGCCTCCATATGGATGTAAGGCCTGGATATAGGTTCTGGGTATAGATAACAGTCTATGCATTAGATTTAACATGTAACTACCCCATCCCTCAAAACAGAACATGAAAAATGACATTCTGTTCTCCTTTCGGAAAACAAAACAATTACTTCAACAGCCCAGGAGGAACACAAAACTAGTATTCTTCTTACTTTGAATTCTTTAATCTGATTGAATCAAGGGCATAAATTTGGTCTCAACATCGGTAGGGACAGTGAATAACCTGTCTCACAGCAGCTGCACATGGCACGTTTCGATAAAATACACATCGCTAATTTGCTTTGAGACCACAGTAACTCATGCACTCGTGCATGTGCATAATGTAACTGAATAGACAGCAATTAGACAGAGTCTGTTTCCCTCCATCCTCCTCTCCTGCAGTTTTTAACATTACAATATTTTCTCCATCACAGCAAAAATTAAAGTGATCAGCCACAACTTGTCCACAGTAACTACAACTGTAGAAACTCTGTTAATGTTCACTGAAGATAAATAGATACATAGAAACTTTCTTTCAGTATTACCCAGCATCCCCTTATAACTATAGACTTACTCTTTATTGCTTCCTATTTAGATGTTTCTGTTAATTTTTTCTCTTCCCATTTTGGTTATTAAAATGAATTATTTTGTATTTTGAACACAACGTATAAAGTGTTAAGATCCTTAGTTTGTAGAAAGAGATACCATGACTGTGGCTGCAATTAAGACGAAACAAGTGCAGCTACTGACCTAACTTCCTTTCTACTAGTCAACCAACCAGAATGTGGCAAAATAATCTGATAACAGATGCTACAGTTTAACACGTAATGCAGTAAATTTACAATGTGTGTTTGTAATTTGATATGGAGGGTACAGCCTGACCCATTACTTCTACAGATCCAGTTTAGTCATTTTGTGTTTAAGACTTCATGAATAATTATATTTAGGTTGAAATATTTGGAAAATGAATAACATTTGAGTGATAGCCCCCCTCCGACTATTTAAAAAGTGCTATAAACAGAACTCTTCAACCACTTTCTATCATGTTCTATGTTGCACTTGCATCTCATGAGGTAAAAACACTCTTCTCAAAACACTTTGTAACTCAATTGTAAATCGCTTTGGATACAAGTTTCAGCAAAATAAATAAATAAATGTGAATGTAAACATTTTATATTAATAAATTGTAAAATGCTCCTAAAATGCTTTTTGAACATTTTTATGGGACCATCTGGTATTGAATAACATTCTCCGCAGTGGTGTAGGATGAAAAGGTCAACCTGCACAGATTGGCATCTCTGGAATGCTGTATCTTCTTCCTACTCAAGACACAGGTGACCCTCCCTCAGGCTTATGCATAACCCAGGCTGATGCCATTCTTCCACCATTATATACAGTACTAAACTACAGTACAATGTTGCATATTAGTATATATATTGTCCTCTAAAAGCTAGAAATTGAAGATCTGTCCCTGCTGGAGAGGTTATTGAGGTAAGTGTGGGCCACAAGACATCTAAAGATACAGAGTAGTGTTTTTTACAGGAAGTTGGTTGCGTAAATCTTCCTATTATTAGTAGAAATGAAAGACTCGATAAACAAAGAAGCTGGGATCAATTCATGCCTCTCTTAATTATAACTATGCCATGAACACTTTAATGTCCACAAAAGTTATCAACAGTATTGTCAGCAACTGTTAGCATAATGAGCTGGATGTTAAATTATTTTAGTAATTGTAATTGTAAAAGTAACTTCATCAGTCGTTAAACTTGGGACTTAAGTGTCCTTCCATAAGTAAGGAATTTAATTATCGTACCCTTATGTTATGTTACAGAATCACAAATCTTGTCCTCCTACCGTCCACAGTGAGTGTAATGCTGCTTTCTCCTGGAAAGATGTCATCTGTGATGGAGATCTCCACATCATAGGTTCCATCATCAGAGAGTCTCAGGTTGTGGAGAAGCAGTGTCCCATTTTCAAATACCATGATACGGTCACGATACTCAGGTCTCGGGGTTCCAATTATCTCAGTTCCAATTGACTGGACAACTGTGATAGACTTTTCCCTCCTTAGCTGCCATTTGATGACTGGCAGGTCAAGGCTTAAACTACTGTATTGGACAGACAGAAGGGCCTCATGGCCTACTTTACCTCGGATGAGAGTATTGGGGATAGTCATATTCACTGCCAGGACTTCACCTGCAGAGAGACACACAAGACACATGTCTGCATTTGATATTCTTTCTCATGTAGAAACAATCTTCCGCAGCACCTCAGAAAGTTAAAGGTTATTGCAGTGAGATGTACATCACTCTTTCTACATTTCTACTGAACTATACTGCATTTCCAGTGAGTACATTATTTTTCATGTTGTAATGTTGTTGTATTACATCGTAATTTAATATCTTGGTTTCATGCTTTTTATGCGTATTATTTTACCTTCAAAAACACAACTGTGATAGAATCTATAGTCTAAACAAAGTCTGGTCAATCATAAAAAAAAGTGAATCTAGTTAAATTCCTTTAATATGAATTTGAATAAATTATTTGAATTTAATTAAATACATCTGAGTTTGATATTTTAGCTGTATCTTGACCATAAAGCACAATATGAATGTAATTTCCAGGGATGCTGGGCTGTCTGCTGTTATACCTTTATGATTAATCACCATTGGTTGTTGAACATATTTCAAAATTTAAAAAATTATCTTCACTCATTGGGGGTGTACACATTACACCCTATCACTGCTGTAAATTAGAGCCTCTTTACATGATAGATCTACGTTACCATGGTAAAAGCTGTCAGCCCAACAAAAGTGGAGATTGTTTGATCAAATTTCCTTCTTGGCAGTTAATGAAAAGAGCACGGGGGCCAATCCAGATGCCATACTAGCTTTGCACAAACAGAGCAGCTCAGTGACTCTGCTGCTGCCCAGGACAATAACAAGACAGTGATGAGGCACAACCACAACTGAAAATGACTTAACATCTGAAAACACTGTCTTATTACTTAGCACAAGTGGACACAAGACTGTAAAAGCACCCACACAGTCTGATGCAAATCCAATACCACAACAACAAGTGCTCTCTTTGTGAGGACTGTAATGCTTGGTTTACAGAGAGTCATCAGTCTAACAATCTATTTTCTAATGTCGTAGTTTATGATAACATTGAACATTAAACGTGTTGAGACATCATGCAAAACACTTACCACAAGTCTTTGGTCCTAATATATTGTGTAAAGCTCTGCGTATGCTCTATTTCTATTTATATGCAGAACTAAAGTTTAAGTTTTGTTTTTGGCATATTCCTACAACCCTCAGCTAGTATAGTAGATAACTTGCAAGTGTAAATTATACTGAAAATATGCATGTGTATTTCTACGATATTCTGAGGTTTAAAACATTGCAACATTGTTGAGCAACAATTCGTCAGTAAGGAGAAAATAATTGATTTTTGTTGTTGTAGTTGTAGATATTGTTTGATTCCCTAAAGTCAAAAACGGCAATCAGATAGTTAAGCAAGATAATTATTTGCTATATCGTAAACTATTTGTGACCTTAATTGTTACCTAATCGTTACGTTTATTTCTAACCATGCACATGAAAATGTAGATAGTTGTTCTACATCATCTATTTAAAGTAGCAGAACATCAGCCTGACGAGACATACTGCAGCTTAAAAGCCTTCTCAATCCAATTTTAACATAAAAACCAACATACCTGACTTAAAGAAACCGAGAAACATGAGAAATATCATCTGAGAAATGATTTTGTCGTTTGAAGGGGCCTCCTTCTCTTCCTTCATCTTGGGTCTCAGTTTATGCTGGTTGTTTTCCTTCCAGACAACCAGCATAAATTATGACTCTGGGCAGGACAGAGGACACAGATAGTCATTCAGGCCCTGCTGGGACTGAGTACATGTTGTTCTAAAAAGCTGCTGTACAACGAGGACAAAAGTCTATGTGTATAGATATGTACTTTGTAGTTAGATCTACTAAAAAACTAACTAATAAATAAAATCAAATAAAACTATTATTCTATTATTATATCATAATGCAATGTGGCGGCTTATTGCATTCACAACAGAACAAAAAATTTAGAGACCTTATCTCGTAATCACGAGATTTCTTTGGGGAATGCAATACCCCGGTGTAGTAATGTAGAATATTTATATCTATGAAAAACTGAAAAACAGAACTACAAGTAAACGTCCACTTTCACAAACCGGAAACCGATCTGTCTGTTAAAGAGTGAAGCCTCCTCACAGGCGTAGACGATCTTTGGTACAAAGATGGCAGCATGCATGTGAATGTCATGGCATTCACTATTATCTGAATCTGCTTATTTTGGCTGCGATTCGTAACTTGTTAAAGCTGACATGTAAATTACAGATTGCAGAATTGTGCTTGGATTTGCTTCAGTCCGTTAAGAATCGGTAAGATAACGACTGAACTTGTCATCTGACTAGCTCCCATGTTAGCATTTTAGCTAACCAGCTTCAGACGGAATCACGATGGACCCTGACCAACAACTGAGAAATGTAATGTTAAGTCACATTCGTATTCAGAGGCATTTGGCAGACTTGCAAATAAACGCTATGTAATGAATAAATGTTTTTCTTACAGCTGCGCGATTTTCTTCTTGTTTACAACCGCATGACTGAAATCTGCTTCCAGAGATGCACCAGCAACTTCAACTACAGAAACCTCACCATGGACGAGGTACGAGAATAGAAAATAACCTGTCAGCTAGATGTGCAGATGCATTATGCACATACATACAGCTGTAACGTGATTTTTGGTTTGATTATTTGTTTGTTTGACTGATCACCTTGCACCAAACCATGGCTCAAATAACGGAATTTTGACTTTAATCCGTATGATTACCACATATAGTAATTACCCACGTATCACCTCTGATTGTTTTATGTTCAGGAGCGCTGCGTGGACAACTGTGCAGGGAAGCTGATTCGCTCTAACCACCGTCTGATGGGCACCTATGTGCAGCTGATGCCTCGGATGGTGCAACGCCGGATGGAGGAGATGGAGAGCAAGGCTGCAGCGAATGCCAAGGCAGCAGAAGATGCTGCTTCTGCATCTGCGGGGTCTCCTGCAACAGAGGCCTCACCAGCATCTCAGACTCTCATCGCTTCATCCCCACCCCCACCTCCACAGATACCTGGACTGTTAGAATCCAGTGTGAAATCTGAAGCCCATGGCTCCGTTTTAAAGTCAGAAGCAGTAGACATTTGTAATGAGCGAGATGCTGCTGTATCCAAATCCACCGAGGTCAGAATGTCGGCTGCAACACCACTCACACCTGCAAGGGAACCAGTAAATCCCTCTGTGTTTAATAAAGCTGACAGTTGACCATGTTACACAGCATGATTTTCTCAAATAGTGTCTGGATGTTTATGCCCTCTAAAAAAAAAAACCTTATCTATAGTGTTTTAATCCAATAAGACCCTGTCAGATTAATAGAGAGCCCCAGAGGTTCATGTTGGTGTGTGTGGGGTGATCACACTTTATTAATATGGCCTTCGCTCCCACCATGAGCTGGTTCCCATGAATGTGATGTTTTCTGTGTTGGTCACACGAGTATGTGGTTATTAAAGAATATAAAGTAAAATATTGAACAATTTTTGTATATATAATCATTTTTATAACTTCCTGGCAACAGTTTTAATGTAAGTATATACAAATTCTTTGTTTTGTAAATCTTTAAGCTTTCCCTATCTGAGAAAAATTGGCAATTTGAAGGGCTCACATTCACTTGTGACAGGCACTAATGTTATTTTAAACTTTTGATTTTTTTAACTTATAAACAGAAAAAAAGAAAATAATCTTGGATCTCTGCCTTTAGTGCCCATTGATCTGTAATAGGCTTTATGATTATCAGCAAAAACAAAATAAAATAATTCTAACACCGTGTGTTTGTGTAGGCATTAAGGATCAATCCCCAGCTTGCATTGTGGAGGCCTGACCATATTTGAACTTCTGTATGCACTTGTCCAGGGTTAGGAGGGCTTGTGACACAATAAATGCTAAAAATAAGATAATATTTAATAACTTAAATTAGTTTGTATCTTTTTTTTCTTCAAAAAGCTACAGTGACAAAATGTTATTTCCGGTTTTAAAAAAGTTGAAGACCACCCTGTTGCCAGCTGTCACAGCATCTTAAGGTTGGGGCGTATTCCACATGCTCTCACTGTTATGGGCGTGAATTCAGTTCGTGGCCTTCATCTTATCATCGACTCTTTCTCCTCCCATTTCCTGTCTTTGCACTGTACACGTTATGTACCGTCTAATCCTGCAGCAAAGGATGATAAGAGATCCTAAAACAACATTCCTTGTGGCTTTAATTGTAGAGCACAATCTTTGAGATCTTCATCAGCTTTGCTGTCAGCCAATAGCTGTGCCTATTAGGACTTATAAGATGGTTTCCTTTAGCCTAAGTATGAACATTGTTATTTAAATCACTGATTTTCCTGTTTGGATAATATGCTAATGCAATAGTATGTTTAGGTGCACTGTTGCTGTAAAGTTAGAGCTGATGAGATAAACGGTGTCTGTCAGGAAACGGCTAGTAGAAGAAAACGTATTTGGTCATTTCACAGTGGCACGTGAAATAAGTATTATTCTTTTTCAAAATGTTTTCCGCAATAATTCTCATGACTTTCTTTGAAATCATCATAGACCCGTCTCTGTGGTACTTTACTGTTGAGTATACACTGTTAAGATGTGTAGATCGTCAAGTCTCAATGAGTAAACTGTACAGTCAATTATAACAAAATAAATAAATAAATAATAAAACCTCTTCTTTTTTGACGTGTCAAAATGTTTCATTTAAGGGGTCATGACTGGGTTTATTTCTCTCAGATTTCAGTTTCTCAATCCAGAGCAATGTATTGATGTTCCTCCCCACCTAGGGTAGACATGCCCCCTGGGCGTAGCATCGTCGCATTTCCTCCAGCAGGGGGCGCTGTTGCGTCGTTATCCCGGGACAAGGCGGCCTGTGGAGCAGAGCTCCTCTCTGACTTTTCTTCAGTAGTCTGCATCAGCTCGGAGGAGCGGGGCGTGGACTCAGGCCGACCATTCTCTGCGCCAAGCCTGAGGAGACGGCCGATTTACGGGGTGGGGGAAAAAGTCAAAACCGAGCAACAGGTAAGAGTTAGAATAGTTTTTGTGTGCTGTTTAGTATTTTTCCTTTTGCGCTGGGGAAGTTTGGGTTTGGAAATCCAACTTCATTTTTAACAATAGTTTCCAAAGTTATCCATAAGGCCAGCCCATCCGATTCCATAGAGGAAGATAAAGCCAAGGGGAAATGTGTACAGCTATTTATGTACTTCATAGTTTATCTCGCTGGCAGGATGTTTGTGTATTGTGCAGCAGATAAGTTGCATTTAACAAGCAGTAAGTATATTAGTTCTAGTAAGTTTTTTTTAGTGCAAAAAAAATCCTTAAAACGAGCTATAATGTAGACAGCCAGGCTTCGCCCCAATGCATTTTCTCATCGCATATTAATATTACAACTTTGGCATTAAACCAATACAAGTCACAGAACAGGGTCAGTAATGAGTCCTGTCTTCCTACCTGCTTATATGATCTTAGTATATAAAAGATGTGCAGTGAATGAGAAAATAATGTGTTTGGCTTGGTTTAGAAAGGAAGAGAAACTGGCATCTAAGAAGTCTTTGTTTAACACCTTCTGCAGGCTACATGTTCCCGAGTCAAGAGAGGGCACCTGTAGTATAACCATGGATGACATCTTCGCACAGTGTCGAGAAGGGAACTCTGTGGCTGTTCGTTTGTGGTTGGACAACACAGAGAATGACCTGAACTTGGGGTGAGTGGATATATATTTGCATGTGACGTTTTGAAGGTGACTACATTGTGGCTTCAGTGGAATTTAGAGTCAAGCTGTGGGCTGTTGCAATAATGGATGGAGCAAGGTCTGTACTGACTGGAATTAACTTTGAAGCAAATGTAGCTCATTTGGTCAGTAAGTTAGGATTCTGTGACCATTCTGTGCTGGTGTGTGCGTGTAGATGTGGTCAAATAGTTTCCATATCATGCTCTCCCTGCAACTCTGACTACTGCTGAACATCAACCAGCTTTGGTAATTCCAATCCAGTGTCTAATTTTATCCCCTTTCTTCTTCTCTCCTTATGATGTCATGCCTAAAAACTGCGTGTGTGTGTGTGTGTGTGTGTGTGTGTGTGTGTGTGTGTGTGTGTAAAAAGGCAGAGGCTGGTTTGGGTAGCTTGTGCAGGAACGTATATGAGTCAGGCAACAGAATATAACACATTTAACTGCACAGTGGACAGAATGTGGATTATAATGCCGATGTTTTAGAATTATACTGTATTTTGGTTTTGTTTTGGTTTCTTTTACAATTTTTTAGTCTGTAAAAATAATTCATAAAATGTAAGCTTTAGATGAAGTCATCAAGGGTTGTGGATCTAATACACTTTTTTTAGAGTTGTTTACAATATACAGCACACTTCTGACTGTTTACATAATTTCCCTTGTGGACAGGAGCCAGAAGACCTCACTGCTAAAGACCTTGGTTATCTCATTGTTGGGCCAGGCCATATATGTGCAGTTTGTTGACACTGACATTGAGGGCTGCAGATCTGCTAGCCAACCACGCAACAGCCAAGGCCATTTCCCCTCTTCCAGTCCATACAGGGCCAGGCCCTCGCTGACAGAGCTTCTCAGGCAGTTAGCTGCAGTCCCACATAAACATCTGAGAGACCAGTCATTATGCTGCAGGCCTGTTTTGGCTGTAACTCTGAGGAGGCTCAAATCTGTCAACTGGCTCATTTTTCCTTCAGAATCTCCGATAAAGTGTTACATAGTGTTATATATGCTGGGGGAAAAATGTGAAACTGAAAGGAACATGTAATGGCCTTTTAGATCTCCTCCACAAACTACTGACACTAGAAGTCACATGAAAAATAAAGAGACTTAAGAGACAGAATGTGCAGCTGAGGATTCCACCGTGTATTTTCCGTTCTGTCATTCCTGAGTTTTTTTTTCTCCGTTACTTTTAATAGCTCACAGGGATGTTCAGTACGGTGGCCCTGAGGTGCAAAATGTGCTTCAACAAAAGAGGAAGGCACAGTGACATTTCAGCAAATATGACAAAACAGAAATCAGCAAAATTTCCAAAACAACAAAGGAGAAAACCGCAACATTTTATTTTTGCTGTTTGTTTTAGAAAACCTTTTTGTCACATCTGGGGCCAGTCTGCATTTCAGACTGAATGGTAATGGCTCACAGTTGACAGAGAACGTCACTAGTTGTTGTTATGCTTTAGTGTGAACTAGTAATGGAGTTATTTCTTACAGCCTCTACAAGCCCACTGGAACTTTACTGCCGAATAGAGTGAAGTGTTCGTGGCTTTGCAGGTTGGTAGAAGGCCGAACAGCTGCCTTGGGTTCAGCTCATGTAAAGGCTTCGCTTGGGTGAAGGGTCCAGTCGCATGTAGGTGATAGTTTGACTCCTTGCAGACGGCACTGTCAGTGTGTGTGTGTCCCTGCATATGTTAGCAGCATTCCAGCTGGCACACATATATATTTACTACTTGGCCAGTCGTCAGATGGATTTAGTTTAAATTAAGATCAGAAGGTGATGGATGTGAAAACTCGGAAAATACCTGTCAGCTCCGAGTTGTTTATTATCTTTCTACACATGCTTCAGGGGAACAAGCGCTGTATGTCTTCACCTTTCAAATATAGTCATGTTAAAGAAAACTTGATTGTGTTATACGACAGCTTAAAGATTGATCCTAAACGAATTAATTTAGTTTGCTTCCAAATTCAACGGGTCTCTTGGGTTTTAGCGATGACCATGGCTTCAGTCCCCTTCACTGGGCATGCAGAGAAGGGAGGAGCGGGGTTGTCGACATGCTCATCATGAGGGGGGCTCGCATTAATGTGATGAACCGTGGAGATGATACCCCATTGCATCTCGCCTCCAGTCATGGACACAGAGACATCGTGGCTAAGGTACACGCTCACACCTGGAGTGTGTTGTCTATACAATCATAAGGGAAGGAGACTCAGTTCGTTGTTACATTTGTTTTAACGTTTTACCAGCTGATTCAGTGCAAAGCAGACCCCAATGCTGTCAACGAGCATGGAAACACCCCCCTCCACTATGCCTGCTTCTGGGGCCAAGATGAAGTGGCGGAGGTACAGTAAAAAAACACCCACGGACACTACATGTCCACTTGTTGGGCGGGATGGACAATACACAGTTTTGCTCCTCTGATTGCTCTTAGTGTCTTTCCCTTAAATCTGAAACTTATGCTTAATTTCTAATTAGTGCATGATATTATTTAACAACTCATTTTTTTTTAAGGACTTGGTTGCCAGTGGTGCTCAGGTGTCCGTATGCAACAGGTATGGACAGACACCTCTGGATAAGGCCAAGCCTCACCTCAAACAGCTGCTTCAAGGTTAGAACTCACTGGTGGATTTTTTTTTAACACACTAGCAGGTTATTTCTTCGGTTGTTAATGTACTGGAACGTTTCAACCATTTTTCTTTGCATTGTTATATAATTTATGTTTTAAGAAAGAGCAGAAAAAATGGGCCAGACTATGACAAAAGTCCCCTATAAGGAAACTTTCTGGAAGGGCACCATGCGTACACGACCTCGTGAGTAACAGTCATTTTGGAGAAGGGAGCAAATTATCACCCATATTCTGTTTGTTTAATACTGATTTTGCTCTTGCAGGTAATGGTACCCTTAACAAGCAGGCTGGTATTGATTATAAGCAGCTTTCACTCCTGGCAAAGATCCACGAAAACCAGTCTGGAGAAGTGAGTGACACTGCTGTGTGTCAGCCTGTTAATTATCTCTCCTGTTCTTTTAATTGTTTACTTGACTGTGTGCTCTGTTTGCAGTTATGGCAGGGTCGGTGGCAAGGGGACGAGATTGTGGTGAAAGTGCTACAGGTGAGAGACTGGACCACTAGGAAGAGCAGAGACTTCAATGAGGAGCACCCAAAACTCAGGTACTTTTCCCACCCGCATTCTACTAGTGAAAAAGCAACAGTGCTGATTGTCTTTGGTCCTCGCCGCTATTTCTTGTGAGGTCTGCACACAGATTGGAGATGTCAGGGTTAATTTACAGCATGGACATTATCCCAGTTGATTGCATTCGTTTCTGCTGGGAGTAATTGAGGTCAGTGGTCCAAGAAAATATAGGCTTTGCTGCAGGACTGTTGTGCAACAATGAGAGGAGTTTTACTGTTAGGTGCCAAGAAAATGGGCTTTGGTTGGTGCTGTGGTGAAGGAGTCGTTGTCGGTTGTTTACTATGTGATGTGTAAAGTCCACAAACTTCTGTCTGTCTTAGTTAACATAACATGTTATGTTCCTCAACTAAAGCCACTATGGTTCGAATGGAGACTCATTTTGTTTGAATCCTGTTTGTTATTACTGCAGTGGCCCATTGCATTGTTTTCAGCTAATGCAATGTGACTTTGGTGGCTGTAAAAACAAAAAGAATAAAAAAAACTTTTGAGTTGACAAAGTCAGACACTGATCAACCTCGAGGAGGGTTGTGTGCAAAAAGGAGGACTTGGCATTGTGGTTTCATGTTGGCTTCTTTTAGGAACTTACACCGACATAAAAAAATTTGGGTTGCTGAACAAAAAAACCTGACATGTATGGTAAAAATAAAAACACCACTGATAATGAAAGAGTAACTGCTGCTCATGTGATCTTTACAAGACCGCAGATGATATAATTGTGGCTTATATTCACATGGATCCTTTAAGTTTTCTTCCTGCCTAAACAAGACTTTACAACACTTTCTGCTTTGATGTTTTTTATGTGGTTTCTTCCCCCAATGAATTAGTTGATCCCTTATCACACCTGAGAAAAGCCACTTCACAAATATTAAAATTTTCTTCCCACACACACACACACACACACGCGCTTTATGACTTCTTGTGTTACTGTCTCCATAGGATCTTTTCTCATCCAAACATTCTGCCCGTTCTTGGAGCCTGTCAGTCACCTCCCTCCCCTCACCCTGTCATCATCAGCCACTACATGCCATACGGATCTCTCTACAACATACTCCATCAGGGCACTAGTGAGTAATTTAAATGTACCCAGAGGACACGAACCACACATTTTCACGCCGCCAAACTTTTAACTTTCCTCTTCTGTCCTCAGCTCTGGTGGTCGACCAGAGCCAAGCAGTGAAGTTTGCATTGGATATTGCCAGTGGCATGGCTTTCCTCCACACCTTAGAGCCAATGGTCTCACGGCTTTATCTCAACAGTAAGCACGTCATGGTAAGACGATGTTCTGATATCCTTTGACCACCATTACTGGCACTGTGCTAACACACTGCGACAGTGATCAGCTCACTAGCCAGGAACAGTAGTGGATAAATTATAAGATGTCACTAATTCATTTACAGATTGATGAGGACATGACAGCCAGAATAAGCATGGCAGATGCAAAGTTCTCCTTCCAGTGTCCTGGTCGTATGTACGCTCCAGCATGGATGGCCCCTGAAGGTATTTATGTGTTTTTTTCTGTCTATGATCTGCCTACTTCCTGCTCCTTTAATGCCTCCTTAGACTGTGAGTCATTCAGGAAGGATGAAACTGTGCGGTATAATTTAGTCTACTTTCAGTCTTGCTGTTAATCTGGCATGTACCAGTGAGTTATGCCATTATGTTTTATAGCTTTTCGTGTTCCTCTTGTTTTCTTTACAGCACTTCAGAAGCGGCCTGAGGATATCAACCGAAGATCTGCTGACATGTGGAGCTTTGCGGTGTTGCTGTGGGAACTGGTTACCAGAGAGGTCCCCTTTGCTGACCTCTCACACATGGAAATAGGCATGAAGGTAATTGTATGCAATATTTATTTAACCATAGCCCATCGGTCTGTTCAACTGCACATATACGGCAAACGTTCTTGTAAATGTCGCACCAAATATGGCCAGCAACTCTTTCTCTCCTCTCCTACCTCCTTGCATTTCTTAGGTGGCGCTCGAGGGTCTTCGGCCAACCATTCCTCCAGGGATTTCCCCTCATATCTGTAAGCTGATGAGACTCTGCATGAATGAAGACCCAGCCAAGAGACCCAAGTTTGACATGATCGTCCCCATACTGGAGAAGATGCAAGAGAAATGAATGCCTCTGCAGGAATTAGTACACTCCTGTGACTGTTTTTATATCACACCACTTTTTATCTTCACTTCAGTCACGTATCTGCTCAGCCACTGTAAATAACCTTAGAGACCACTTTTGTTCCACAATACAAACAACAGGTATTTTATTACTTTTCTTGTATAATTTAAATTTGAGGTATAAATGTTCCTTGACCTATGCTTCTCTTTTGTTTGGACTGAAACTGAAATATTGGCAAGCTGTTTAGACCAGCATGGATTATAATGTATTCAGTAATGACAGAAACAGACCCAAAGACATCTGTATAGAAACAATGCTTTTATACACATGAACAAATACCAATGAAATAAATGTTTTATATTTATGGCACATCGATATTCTTTTATTTTGAAAACTCTCTCCTCCATTTGTCGACACTTTATGCCCATTTAAGTTCACAAGAAGTTGTACCTGTAAATATCAGGTCTGGAGATGCTGGAGGTGGGTTTTCCAGCAGATGGAGTCGACTTGGCATCACTGAGGTGATTTTATTTGATCATGTGCTGAGAAAGGCCACAAGATGGCGCTGACAGCTGCAGAATATTTACGGCTCCAGTCCCCAGAATTATTCTTATTATTTTTGCCAAACTGTTAGTTCTGAAGTAAGTTATACCACCAGGCTCAGCTTATATGTTCTAGTTGCATAATAAATACACACACAGCACAGTTGAATATATTTTATTAGCTGGTAAACAGGAGCAGGTAACTAGTGATTTGTGTTTAGGATCCATTGCGTGATAAACGGTTTATTTTTTACTGCAGCTACTTCTGTAATTGACAAAGTGCAGCTCTTGGTACTTGTAGTAAAACGATGCTGAACGACTGCAGGCTGCTCTTTAAAAGAACGTACGGAACAAAGATCAGTCGTCAACCAGCGGAAAATAAAAAAACGTTCCCACGTGATGAGTCAGCTGACAGGCAGAGCCGCAGTGAACCGCTGAGCGACAGACCTTGTTTCACTACACTTTAGTTGAGTTTCCCAGAAACCTGTCAGCCGGGGGAAGACGAGCACGACAGCGACCCTGCGGTCCGTGCTGCATTGTGGGCGCAGTAGCTAATGAGCAGCTAGCTGAGCAGACACACACCGCGGATTATTGTCTCTTTGTAAGAGTCATTTATTTTGAAAGTGTTCAGTCACGCCGTCAAACCTTAACGTGTTTACTTCCTTGACGCTGCTCGCTACATTTATTTCCCCCCAGTTTTTGTTCGCGTCTAACCGAGACCTGCTGTCCGGACAATGGGGCTCGTCGCTCGCCTGCTCCCCCCGGGGCTGATGATCTGCGCCCTGGTGTTCACGCTGCCGCTGTTTGGGTCCTGTCACCCTGCGCAGACCTCAGAGCCGCACAGGGTGTTGTTCACGGAGCAGTTCATCCGCCCAGAGGTCCGATTTCACTGGAGGAACATCACCTGCCCCCTCTGCAAATCTATATTCACCATCCTTGACATCGCCCTGTTGGTAATATATCGAAAGGATTCTCAGTCAGACCAATAGAGTTGATGCTGCTGCGTCTCACAGCGCCTAAAATGATCTGAAATTGCATTATACTAATTTTAGAAAGTAAAAATACAAACCTGCCTTCCAATCTCAAATTTATATTCAGAAAATAATTTGGGCTAAACTGTGGGTGTAGTAGTTCAATCTAATATAAAATAAATGTCGTTGATTACAACAGCACTGTGAGACATTCTACCACCATGAAGGATATATTGCTCAGTTTGTGTTGCAAGAGGTGTTGGTTGAACTTTACAATCTGTGTGCAATGTTGGATCGTTTATTAATAATATTTTGTCTGCTTCATCCTGTATCGGTAAAGACAAACCACACTTGTCAGTGTCATGCAAAACAATTCAGCACAAACTGCAGCCTCTAAAATATAGCTGAATCCAAAACTCCCATATTTCAACTATATCAAGATTGGAGTCAATATATAAGCCTACTGTTAAAATGAACCTGATAACGATAAATGTAAGGGTAGCTTTTAAAAAAAATCTCATTTGTTGTTCCTTTCATTTGTTCTTTTTCCTTTTATAATAAGATAAAGGTTTTGAATTTCCTACACTGAAATGTGAGCTAAATTATTGCTTGACCAATGTCAGTGATTGTTTTCTGACAGAAAACAAAATGTATTTATTGAAAATTGTGATATAAATGCAGTAATGTGAGTGATTCACAAGTTATTACTAAGTGCAAATATACTTCTTGACCACATTGATAAGTTAACACATATTTTAGGAGGTTTCTCAAGATGGGGAAGCAAATACAGCATGTGACATCATAAGGCCTTCCCTGTATGGAGAAGGCCTACTTCTTGTTTCGTCCCTTTTTAAAGTCTCATCCCTTTTATATCTCCTGCTGGTTCTTACCACAAAACACATGCTAATCATCTAAGTCATATGATCTGCTTGTTGACCTTTTGTGCTCCTGTCATTTGTTTACTTCAGAAACACATTTTGAGTTTTGACATCAGTCGATCGGTCAATCGTCAAGCATTAGGTATCACATCCCTCCTTTGACCCTGTATGTCCTTTTTGTTACTTCTTCTAGAGTGATGCAAATAAAGAGCGAGTGGCACATGCCGTAGGTGAGGCATGTGTTCACCTCCATCTGGCTGAAGAGCGGGTGTGTCGGGAAATAACGGAGCTGTTCAAAAAGGATTTCATCCAGGCCCTGCAGGAGTCCCTGCTGTGGCCCACTGAAGCATGTGCCCTGCTTGTGGGCCCTTCTTGTGGGAAATTTGACATCTACGCACCCTGGAACATCACCTTACCAAAGGTCCCTAAACCCCCTGTTACACCACCTTCTCCACCCAAACCGGGTTCTCCACAGAGCAAGGTTTTGGTTCTGACTGACATTCACTGGGACCAGGTGAGTCTGGGCTTTTGAGAAATGTGATGTGATGCTAGTCTTTTTGTGTCACTGTTTATCAATCAGGAATTCTATGCAATAAATGTCTAAAAGTGTCCACAAACTCAAAGTGGAAGTTAAGGATTGACTTCAAAGAAATGTTGATGACATCCAAGAAACTGAGGAAAGACTATTTCAAAACATCCCTCACATTGTGTCGCTAGATCACCTGGACTAACCACACGTACTGTATCTTCATGTTCAATATCGAACGACTCTTTTGAAGTTGTTCCCTTTTGTTTAATTACAGTTAATTTAATTGTAGTAAATAAATTTTACTATAGTCTTTTTAAAAGCATTCATTGCACTCAGGTGATCTCTATTTAATTATTTGTGTGGCTTTTGAAACCAGTGCCACACAAATTGAATTGAATGTTCCCTCGTTCTTTGATTTAATTTCCTAGAGGTCTTGCCTATGTAGACTAGGCATCGGGGACAGGATATCACATAAATGATGTTAGCATATGTCACTTTATTATGCTATAATTTATTTCTGTTGTTGAGGGAATGACTAACCTGGAACTGGTTTGGTATGATCACCTGACTTTCTTTTAAAATGAATCATCTCCACTGACAGAACTATGAACCCGGCAGTGCTGCCGATTGCAAAGAACCACTGTGTTGTCGTAAAGACTCGAGCTCGCCCCACAGGTGGCAGAGGAAAGCTGGGTACTGGGGAACCTACGGAAAGTGCGACGTGCCCATACAAACGGTAGAGAACCTTCTGGAAAATGTTGCCAGAGCTGGACCCTGGGATTGGGTCTACTGGACTGGAGATATACCAGCACACAATGTTTGGTCTCAGACCAGGAAACAGCAGCTGTCAGAGCTTACAGTAATATCCAGGCTCATCCAAAAGTAATTTTTATTAACGTTTACTTGACTTAACAGAAATATAATTGCTGCTACTGTGTACTTTACCTATCAGTGTTGAAACATCTGACTTTTACCCTGTTGCTGGCGATTGACATGTAGTTGCTCAAACTTTACCCCTGAGTCAAAGCACAATGTTTTTCAGCAACTGCTTTGGTCAGATGTTTGTCACGTGTTATTTGGAATTGATTCAATCAGCTATTGACTCTTTCTTCATTGACCTGTCTCCTGTGCAGACACCTGGGACCTAATGTGACAGTTTATCCTGCCGTGGGAAACCACGAGACTACACCAGTGAACAGCTTCCCGCCACCCTTTGTACGCGGCAACCGATCTTCCTCCTGGCTTTATGATGCAATGGCAGATGAATGGGTGACATGGTTACCAGAGCAGGCTTTGAAGACCCTGAGGTTCCTGATATTCATAGTTTTAGCATATCTAAATATCCTGTGTCGACATTGTGGTGCAGGTCATGCCCCTTTGTAGATAAGATACAGTACAAGTGCCACTCTTATAACGTCAATTAACATCAAGTAGATACTGTGTCAGTGTTAGATATTTGGTCTTGAACTTTCACATCCCACTGTTTGCAAAAAGAAATGGTCACATTTCTCAGAATATTATTCCCTAATGCAGAAGGGTTGACATTTTTTGGGGGCTATCCCAGAGATAAATTGGAATTTCTGAGCCTTTCTGATACGTCTGTGGCTGTAATTGCAGATATGGGGGGTTCTACACAGTGGAGGTTCAGCCTGGTCTACGGCTGGTCTCTCTCAACATGAATTTCTGTTCCAAAGAAAACTTCTGGCTGATGGTAAACTCTACTGATCCTGCTAACCAGTTGCAGTGGCTGGTCCACACTCTCCAAAGCAGTGAGAACAAGGGAGAGAAAGTGAGTAAACTAAAAGGGAGCAGACAAGGCTGTGATCATGTGCATAATGACTGCGAGACTGCAATAAATAAGCATATTAGTGTAATAATCCTCTATGTGGTATCATTTTCTCCTTTTATGTAGGTACACATCATTGGTCACATCCCGCCTGGCTTGTGTCTTGGCAGCTGGAGTTGGAACTACTATCACATCGTTAACAGGTATCTGCACTGATTATTTAAGCATAAATAATCTCAGAAGTGCAGCAATGACAATAACTTGAATTACAATACGATTACAGTTACAGGACATTGCTGAGTGTGCAGCAGTGCGACTGTCGGTGGAAGTCACAATTTCCAATTATCAGTTTCTACTGTATATGCTACATGTCAGTTGTAGCTGCAGCTGTGCGTGATAATGAATACAGACTCTCACTCTGTCCCAGAACTGTTGGACTGGATTAGATCATTTGCAGATGTTAAGACATTTTTAGCCAGTTAAATGTGGTTGACATTACCAGCAGTGCTTGTTTCACTTCCTTGTTTTTGTGCATGGCTGGGTCAGTTAGTTTTAGTGGCTTTGTGAGTCTTCTTTAGTTAATATATATTCCCACCCCCTTTAATTTATGTTGAAGTGTGGTGTGAGGTATGATTAAAGTTGCTACACTTGACAGCCTGTTTATAAGTGACCAATTAGAAAAGACAATGAGTGAAGTTACAGTGTTTTGTTTTACTTTATTCTGTCATATCCTCCTTTTCCAGATATGAAAGTACAATTGCTGGACAGTTTTTCGGCCATACCCATCTGGATGAGTTCCAGATGTTTTATGATGAGGCAACAATGACTCGCCCAGTAGGAGTGGCATTCATTGCTCCTAGTATCACTACATATTTAAATCTTAATCCAGGTGAGTTTATAATCTATCTGAGTGACCTGTGAACATTTCAGAGGCAACACAGCTAAAAATGTACTTTTCTTTTTTCCAGGATATCGTGTCTATTTTGTTGACGGGAACTACCAAGGCAGCTCTCGGCTGGTGCTTGACCATGAAACCTACATCCTAAACCTCACGGAGGCAAACCACAGTCCAGGGGCTCCCCACACCCCTGAACCAAACCCAAAGTGGGCACTGCTGTACCGTGCCACCGAGGCCTACGGTCTTTCCAGTATGTTCCCGTCCGACCACGATGGGCTGATGCGGACCTTTATTACTGATGATAGAGTCTTTCAGAAGTTCTGGTACTTCAGATATAAAGGACGCGTGTCAAAGGTCTGCAGGGAGTCCTGCAAAACCGAAACTCTCTGCTATTTGCGAAGTGGGCGGTATGAACAGATGGAACAGTGTGACCTATTTAACGGTTTGGGAGGAAATTTTGTCCGGGCAGCCAGAAAAACTCTTTGTTGACCTGAGAACGTTTGGCCTGTGTGGCTGGGATAGATACCGGAGTAACGCCAAATTTGACATTGAGCCCTGCTGATGGTTGGTCTTTAATGACATAATTTCACAAGTTATCACTCATTATTCTTGACTAGTTATATTAATTTTGTAAATTTGACATAAAGTTTGAAGAGTACTCAGTTATTCCTTGTGTTAATGTTTTTAGAAAAACAGAATTGTTAGGCAACAGGCCTCGGGTTCGTCCATTTGCTGTTTTGAAAATGCACTTGTGTAATTACTGCACAAAGGTGTCCTGAAAAATGTTCTGTGTACTTAAAACACACCGAATCACAGGGGTTAAGGGGTTGATATGTCATTTGTTTTGGCAGTTCTACTGTACGGCTTTCTTGTATCAGGGAAAACGTGAGAAAAATACCCTTGAAAAAAGATTTCAATATGCTAAAATTCTATTCTACTTCAGAATATAGAGAATATCTTGCACACATCATAAAAATAATTACGTATTCGGGGATTATCGGGAGAATTGCTTTTTAAAACGTGTTCACCAGTTTTCCATCACACAAGAACTGCTAAGGTTGCAATAAAACAGAACTGTCCTTTCATAACATTTGCTGGAAATTGAACATTATAAAATGTGAGTTGGCCACTTTGTTGAATCTTTCGGATTAGGGGATTATTATTAGGTTAACTTCTGCACTTTACTGACTTTGTTGGCTTGGAAACTTAAACTTCTCTTTAAGTAACCTTTTTAAAAGGCCTGCAGTGTAACAAGCTTTGGAAAGCTCTCAGGTTAAGCATGACAAGAAAGGTGACTTGTGAAATGAGCAATAATGAAGAGATTGTTTTAATTATAAATAAAAGATGAAATCTGATAAGTGTGTACACGTGTGTTTTGTGTTTGCTGTAAGAGAAAAACATTGAATACAAACTAAAAAGTCTTATTTATATGCAATACATTGGTGAGTTTTATGAGAATTGTTACCAACTCCCTAGTGTTCTCCAAATATCCATACTAACACATCACTCGTAATCCTTTTGGTGCCTCTGTTCACTCATTCTGCTGCTACCAGAACTCGGAGCTCAATGGGAGGTTTTGTGGATAAATTTGGTATTTAGTTTTTTTTGTGTTACCCCGTGTTGCCTCAGATCTGGTGATCGTACATCAGAAAAGCTAGTTTTAAAATACAAATAAAAATTTTCAATGCGAAGTAGTTCAAAACAGAAAAATTCTACACAAATAAATACGTCCACATCAGCGTTACAATTTTATCAAGCCCAGATTCATTAGTGCAGTCTACAGTATTATAAGGGACACAAAACTGTGTCATGCATTACAATAAATGAATCATTGGAATAAACTGCTAGTTATTGAATTGTTCCACATCTCATAAGGGCAACACTACAGTTTACATGCTTTGACTCAGCAGATGGCTCCACTGCACTGTAAATCATCTAAATGTAAAACGTTTTACACTTCTTCAATTTGAGCTCTTATTTATTTATTGAATTAGAGTTTAATATTAAAATTTCTTTAAATATTTACATTTCTTTCACACATTATATTTATAAAAGTAATAAGGCATTTATACGTCTTTTACTAAAGGGATTTTATTATGGTTCTGAGAACAACACAGTGACACCAAAGTCCTCCTTGTACAGGTCCCAGGTCTTAGGTTTGTGTGGGTTGTCCAGTTCCTCTCTAGCCAGAAAAAGCCTGTGGAAAGTTTGGAGCAATCACACAGCTCAGAGTCACAAAGCAAAACCTTTTCTGTCATGAGTTACGGCAATAATGCTTTAAAGCAACTTAAATATACCTGTTATCCGCTATGAATGAGGTATTGAACCAAAAGTAGAATGGTACATCCTCATATCCTTTTGGAAGACCCTAAAGGGTATTATGCAAGTAAATGATAAGAAGTATCAGGCCGAGCTTTTCTTACATATATTGTGTAGTTTTCTTCTGTGTAAAGAAAGGTACTCACAGCACTCGAGTCAAACATGACCTTCACATCCCCCTCCACCACAGGACCATTCTGCAGGCTGATGACTACTGCGTTACTGCCGATGTCAGGAAATACCTAAAACAAAACCCCCACCAGAAATGTGGTTAACCTGCTAACTAATGAATCAGTGTGACATGAGCGAGTGTCACTCACTCTGCAGTTCTCCTGTTTGGCGCACACACATTGAAGGACCAGATCTTTCTTCACAATTATCTTCACCTTGAAGTCGCTGCCATCACCTTTACCCACTCCTAGGTGAACACAGACACAAAGAGATATGTAATAGTTAAAAAGGTATCAGCTGGGCTGCCCTGTTGCTTTGCTGAGTTTTACCTGCTATGGAGTGGATGCGGAAGCTCTTGATCCTGAGAGCTTTAGGTGGTGGCAACTGTCTGTTGAATTTAGTCTTCATAACCTCATAATACCCAACATAGCGGCTCTGGTTCAAATGGAAACACAGACAAAACATTTAAATACACTGTAAAGACATGATTATGTACTGTTGATACAAACATGGTGCAGACGATAACACTGTTACTTACTGAACACTGTATTTTATTTGTATTTCTCTTGGTATTAATAGATGTTTGTATAAAATTAGGATAATTTGAATCCACAGTTTTTCTGCCACAGTTTATTTCTTATTCCTACCAGAAGGTGGCGCCAATCCAAGATAAAGAAAAAAAATATTCCACACGGCTTTCAATGTAATCTCTAAGTGTCTCTAAGAATCTAAAGGAATGATTCTGTTACAAATACTCTTTGGAAGTATGGCCTGCGTATGGCTGGGCCTTACCTGAGAGGGTGTCTCCACACCCTGAAACTTGGAACTCTGACTCTTGTCTGTTCTCCTTTCGCCAAAATACTCCAGACTGTCCTGATGGACAGACAACAATGAACGTTGTGAAGTAGTTGCACAGCCATTAATTCCCGCTTCAATAAGTGTTCAATTTAAAGAGCCATACCTGTGCACTCTCAAACTGGTCACTGTCAATAAGCCAGGTACACACCATGGTACCTGTGCGTCCTGTAAATTAGTGAAATCGCGATCAAATTGTGTCTTACTTTTAGCCAGACGGCAGAGCAAACTGTGAATCAAAGGCACATTGTTCGAGCGACAATACAACAAAACTGGGACTTTGATAGACTTAAATTCTTCACCAAAACATGATTTAACAAGTAGAGACTTTTGGCATCACCTTTCCCTCCTTTGCAATGAATTGCAATGATGTTTGTGGGATGAGCAGCCATCCACTCCCTCACACTTGCTGTGTATTTCAGCATGTCCCTAAGAGAGAGGGAGTTTTCAGCACAATCGTAAAAGTCACTGAGATATGAGAAAATGTTGCACAAGTAAAGCTTGTACTATATTGTATAAGTAAAGCCAGTATGCGACACAATTTGTCTCTATATATGCTCATCGTACTGGAATGTGAGCAGTTTGTGCACAAGCTCAGAATGTTCTTTGTGGTTTCATTAGTGACACAGTATAATGCCCTGTAATAAAGGAAGAGGACAACAAAAATGACACAGTGCAACATAAAACATGAACTCACTCCAAAGAGGGGACGTTGTGATCGTCAATGAACACCCGCTCAACTCTGTAGTGGAACAACTGGGGGTCGTAACCTTTTTCACCTAAAATAAAAAGATGGCATTGACACGAATTGGTGCAGTTGCACATAAAAGTCAAAGCAGCACATGTGACAAGAAGTGGTGGCAACTTACTGCACAGGTTGTAAACTTTATAGTGGTCTTCATGTTTAGTGTCTAAGAACCTCACCACTTCCTGCACAGGAAGAGAGGACCAATAGGTTAAAGTCTGTGGAGGTGTGTTTATTCTTTGAGGGCTGAGTTAATGGTTCCTATCAATTATTATTTTGTTTATCGGTTTGTGTGTAACTACATGTAACATGTAATGAGAGTGAACTCGTGCATGTTGAGATGTGTGTGCACCCAAGTCCAGTGGGACTTACCTTGATTGGATTCCTGTAGAAGGACTGCTTCCCAGAAGAGGGGAAGGACATGGCGATGACACGGTCTACACAAGTGGGTAAAGACGCACACAAATGGATATTTAATTTTTATTTTATTATGTTACAGAATGTGGCTTGTATATAGTGTGTAGCACCTACCTGTAACATAGGTAAGGTCAAGGTCAAAACCATCCTTCTGATAGCGCCGCTTGTTCTCCGAAACCTTAAAAAAAATAAAAATAATAAAAGGTCAGTGATCAGGAACTGTCTCTTAAATGACTCTAATTCTACACAGAAGCAAGTCAGGGATAATTAGACTGTACTACAGCAGGTTTCCATGGCCATGATCTCACCATCCTTCTGGTGACTTTTTCCAGCTCTTTTTTCTGAGCTGCCAGTCTGAACACCCTCACCAGTATTATAATTCTCAGGGAACGAAGGAACGTCACCACCCTGATTAGGAATAAATAAAAACAGAAGCTTATTTGAATCATTTAACAAATGTAAACATATTAAAGGTTCTGAGCACAGTATTTCTGCAATATTATTAAAATAATATTACAGTGAATTGCTAAGGATTTGCCAAATAGTTTAAAGCATCAACATTTAACATTTAAGCCTAGACCTTTTTAAAGTAAAAATAGAGCTTCTGAATTGTGAATTGTTTTGTGGTGATTTACAAGATCTTAAGTGTCCTGAAAATGCGTTAAAGCAATACAGGTTCTTAAAACTTATAATAACCTCAAGGCCTCGCACAGCATTTTTAATAAGCCTGGCTGATTGACATAAAAGTGTCTTGAATAAATAAAATGATAAAGGTGTCAATTGTCTCGCCCCCACATCAGAGTGAGGGAGATGTTAACTAAGCAGTTTGTATAGTCCTGAGAAGAGGTTATGTCAGGAATCATAGGTGGAAACGCGTGTGTGCGTACAGGAGCTTTAAATAAGCACACAAAGCAATTTCAACATCATTTTAAACGATTCTCCAGATACTCAAGCTAAAACCTGTTATTTTACACTCACATTCAAATCTCAAAAGTACACAGCTGTATGAGAATAACATGCAGGGGTAAAGCAGGTACCTGGGGATGAGACTGGCTCCTGACAGGCTAGTGAAAGTGTAGACAATGGTGACCACCAGTGTGACTACTACAACGCAGGCATCTATGATGTTCAGTTTGGAGCTGAAGTACACTTTGAACCTAAAAAGTGCCAAAGACACATTAAACACAAAATGAAACAGGGCGTATTCATTGACACTGTGCTAGTTGTCTAAAGTTGCAAAAGTTACTACATTTCCTGATGACAAGCCCGATATATTCCATACGTTTCCTGTCAGGCTTCCTCTTAAAACCTTCCTGTCTAACAGCTAATCACAGTTGGTTTGTGCTGACACAGGACTCACTCTCTCTCACTCTTTGAAATGTTTCACGTTCTCACATTTACACGGAGGCAGATGTGTAGTGATAAATGAAGATTACATCTGAACACAGGGTACAGTTCATACAATACATTATAGCAACAATTAACTCCCTTCTGAAAACACTGATACATGCAATGCTCACCCCTCCACATAGACCCGCAGGAGGACGTCAATGAGAAAGAAGAAGGAGATGGTGAGGGAAACAGCCTCTAAAGCATCTCCAACCTCCCTGGTCTTGCCAGGTAGGGAAAAGTCCACAATCACCAGCACGATATCCACTATGATCAGTATAACTCCAAATATGCTAGAGGAAAACACGGGTAGCAAATTGACAGTATGAAAAAAAGACAAATGGTTGAACTAGACAACTCGATTTCTTCCTGAGAAAGTTCCAAGAACACACTCACCGAAATCCAAAGGACATAACAAAAGGTGCAATCTTCTTGCGAATATTGCTGCAAAGCAGGAAAATAGCTGATGGTCATTTAATCAGTACAGTTAAATGTGCACATTGGAATAAAGGGCTGTATATAAAACTATCTGCAGCTGTTCCAGCTGTGTGAACTTACTGATACATTGTGTCTGGCACAACAGTCTCGTCCTTTCCATCATCAATCTCCACTTTGGCGTCCTCCATCTTTGCTATGTTTCTATAAGAAAAGTAGGAAATATAGTCTATCGTCTTAGCAAAAACCAAACAAAAACTAATTTTACAATTCTGTGCAAACAGCCAATTCACACATAAAGCTACACATTGAACACTAAATTGTGCTGAAAGCATTCGCGCAGACAAAATACTAGTTCATCTTCCTATGTTAAAATGATTTTCCTCACCCATTTACACCTGCATCTGACCCTGGATCGAAATGGACAGAGGACATGATTTGAGTTCTTCCTTCTGGTGCAGTTCTGAAGGTTGGAGTCACTGCAGTTGAACACAAGCCCAAGGTTAAAACTCCCCTGGTTAAAATGTTAGAAAAAAAAAAAACCTGACCTGTTTTAAAGTACTCTCTTATTGCCTAACATCAAAAAATAAAAAAATAAAAAAATCCACATCTTAAGATGAAACCTTTAACCAGCATTTAGTTTTACATATCTGGTGCTTCCTAAAACTCGTGCTACACAGCAACCCGACATTCAGCCGAAACATTAGCAGGAGGAATTGTGCACACTGCTGCAGGAAGTCAAGTATCCAGGATTTATCATTACCTCGAAAAAAATGTAAACAACCGGCACGATTTGCCAGCACAGCCCCCCGCACCTTTCCTCCCCGGGCTCCCCGGGCTCCCCTCTCCTTACCTGGACTCGTTGTTCGTTGGTTTGGCCGCTGGCTCCAAACTAAGTCCGGATTAGCTCAGATCGCAGCCCCTGCGACTCCCATTCGTAAAATGCCATCACACTTCGTCTTGTGACTTCTTTTTGCGAAGACAAAGGAACACGGTTCAAAGGTTAACAGGGTGGCTTGTTTTCCACCCATCCACTGAACGGATTTCTCATCGTTTTTGCAAACGTAGCGGTTTCACACTTCCTGGACTTCAGTTAAAGAAAAAAAAAAAAATCTCTCAGCCCTTTTCTCCGCTGTCTTCATTACTCATCTTTCCTCCTCAAACCACTCTTACCCAGAAACTGACTGACTGAACTTGACCGTGAGCTTCCTGTGCAAAACTCTTTAACTTCATAAGTGGGACAAGACGTCCGCGCGCCGTGTCACATCTCTCATATTCTACAACATCTGGTTTCCATTTGCATTCCAGTCAGTAAGTGTCCATAGCTGCAGGAAAAACTGCCGTTGTGTTGAAGAATTTGGTAGCACGCTCACTTATATTGGTTGATATTGTTTTTTTTTAAGTTAATGGTTTTTGAGCCTTCGAAAAAGTCCGAATTTAGTCAAAAATTCAACTAAGCTAGTTAAAAGGGCAAATTCTGCAAACGCAATCAAGGCAGGTAAATAACTAGAAACATACTGTGAAACAATGAAAAAGCAGATCATCAAACCAGACTAAATTATTTCATTAAAATATACAGTATATGAAAATATAGTGTAGACAAAATAATACTGTAGTGTCAATATAATAAAAGAAATATAAATAGTAAAAAAAAATGCAATGCAGTGCAATACCCAACAATTACAGTTTCTTTCGATTGATAAATGACAGTGAGCACAACTGGAGCTAAATGTACAAAACTCTAACTACAGTCTGCACAGCAGCAGTTCGTTCTAGTTCTTTTTTCATTGCTTGGACACAGTTTTCAAAACTCTACACACTTATCCCATGACTTTAACCACAACCTGCACAACACTGTGGATTTACCGCACTTTGTTCAAATGTTAACACACTGCTGTCAAAACTGGGAACCACACATTCAAAACTGAATAGATTTCAGCCTTGTGCCTTTCAAATACTGCTGATTGCAATTTCATCTGAAAGGCTAAGCAGGTGTCTTGTTCCCACACACACACACACACTGTTTTGAGCCATGTGTTAAGAGTTGTGTTGCTTGGAATGAGTTTTGCAGGTGATGTGAACTGTTTACCTCAGGTGATTGTTGGTAGTGCAGACTGCAGGTAGAGTTTTGCACATTTAGCTCCAGTTGTGCTCACTGTTGTTTAGCAATCGAAAAAAAACTGTAACACGTGGCTCAAAACAGGCTCAGTGCAGCAAACACTGCGTCACTCAGAACACACTGAGAGTAAAAACACTAGCATCAAACACCAATACAGAAAATACAAACTTTTCATCTTTACAGTTTGAGCAATTTCAGTGACTTCATACAAAGTAATATTTTCTTCAAACCAAACGTTCTTTCACATGATTTATTTAATTTTTTAGAACATAACAATTCTTTAAGGTAAATGAAAATTAGCAGTTTGCTTCAATAGTCTGTAGTAATTTACGGAATTACAGCAATGAGAAAAAAAAGAATTGCTGACAGAATTACCGTAACATTTTCATCATTATCAGCCAGCTCTCTATCGTGAATCAAGAACCATGTCAACAATAGCTTTTTCCTGCACATCTGAAAATATTTTTCCTCTTCCTCCTGTTGGGGGCAGCCTTTATGTCCTGTTGAAAAACATATTTTACAGTCAAACGTACTGTAATATATATCTGTGTAAATATTCTATAATTGCTATACAAAATAAATTCCTGTAATGTTTTTATTTACTGTAAGGATGTAACTCTCACCTGTTTGTATGATGGAAAATTCGCATTACAGATGCCACTGTGGATCTTTGCAGATTGGTTTGCACCCTCAACCCTGCCTCTCTCAATGAGAGACCATGGTTCACGACATGGTCTATAAGTGAAGCCCTTATTTCATCTGAGATAACAGCTCTTTGTCTTCTTGGGCCCTTCTCCCTCCACGAACCCGTCTTCATTGTTCCATTTCCAAAATTAGTCTTTCTGAGTTCTACCTAGTCTAAAACAAGAAACCTGCTTAGCCTTTCAGCTGAAATTGCAATCAGCAGTATTTGAAAGGCACAAGGCTGAAATCTATTCAGTTTTGAATGTGTGGTTCCCAGTTTTGACAGCAGTGTGTTAACATTTGAACAAAGTGCTGTAAATCCACAGTGTTGTGCAGGTTGTGGTTAAAGTCATGGGATAAGTGTGTAGAGTTTTGAAACCTGTGTTCAAGCAATGAAAAAAGAACTAGAACGAACTGCTGCTGTGCAGACTGTAGTTAGAGTTTTGCACATGTGACTCCAGTTGTTCCCACTGTCATTTAGCAATCGAAAAACACTGTAACAGCTGGGAGCCCTTCTACACACAGTTTTCTGCTTGTCTCATGATCTGTCCATCTGTATATGAGTGAATTAAAATAATACACTTGTGTGTTTTGGATGTCAGTCAGATAAAACAAACGTTTTAAGACATTTAAGGCTTAAAACTAGTGATGTGCAAATCATCAATAATTTTTACATTAGTTTGAGCCTCACTGTCGATGTTCCATCTGCTTTTCCTTCAGTTCTGACCATATTAACTGTTTGTTTTCTCACCAAAGAAACATTTCTCCTGGTATGTAAGGAATGAAGTCCTCTCACCATGTTCTGACCATTAAGCCAGCCCATGATAGGTCTGGGACCAGCTACTCTGCCTGAACTCTCCACGGTTTGATAAAGGAGTAAAATAACTCACTGGTCTGGGTTCAGCATTTGGCATGGTTGATCGAATCTGGATCACCTAATGTGGACCATGCATAACTGGCCCAGCCTATAAATAATACTGACAAATTTTAGAGGAAAAGAACACTGAACCTGGAGAAAACAAGGGGAAGTGTTGTGAAACGAAGGTAGGATTGTTGAGCTGAGATTTTCTCAAGATGACTGGCATTTTGACTTCAATCTATTCATTTAATGGCCTTAACTATATTTATATTGTCTTTATAATTTCTGATGGATATTGCAGCAAAGCATTTCTTCGTAAAAGCCATGCCAGTGTTGCTGTTGTTGGCCCTGGTGGGCAACATGGCCTTGTCTACGCAGGTGTCAGTAAGTAAATTATCCTCTTCCTTAAAAGCTCCGACTGTCTCTCTCTTTGTCTTTGTTTTTACATTTTAAAATTGAGAGTGGATTGTTTAGAAAGTAGTAACTTCAGGCTGGTCTATTAAAGAACTGTCATTCCTAGACCCCCCCCCCCAAATACACTCTGTTATATAGATCAGTACAGGGGTGGACCTATGCTTTGGCCATTCTCTCTGTTATAACAGGAGTATAAATGTGATGGATAACTTGAAACTGGTTTTCCTTTTTTAAGGCGATAGATTCATGTGGACAAGAAATTGCAACTATAATGCAGAACATAAGGAAACTGGAAAACAAACTCTTGATTGGGAATTGGCAGGTTGAGCACCTGCGGAGACACAAATATTTCCGACCATTTCAACCTGTTGTGACTCAGACTAAGAAGGAACCTGAAACAAACTCTGGTGTAAATCTCAACAGTAGTGGAGCATTAGACGCTAATGTGACACTGATGAAATCTCTTCCAACAGCAGGCAGCTTAATTGTCCACGACAAAGGTAAGAAAAGCTCACGATATGTCATTTAATTATTTGAGCTTTACCTTTAATTGATAAATCGGCGCATTCGTTATATCATATTGGGAGTTATAAATGATAATGAGCAATCTTTAATGCTATCGTTCTAGACTGTTCTGAGCTGTTTGACAGGCTGAAACCAGCAAGTGGTTTCTACCGTATTAGACCCAAATTACACGAGGAGCCATTTTTAGTCTACTGTGACATGAAGGATGGAGGAGGATGGACAGTATTTCAGAGACGCAGGCATGGGAACGTTGACTTCAACAGGTATTTCGGCAAAGAAAGGATCGTGCAGAGTATATGAGAAGCTTACACTCTACTATTGTTTCAGGTCAGATAACACATGTGCCTCATTTTTATGGTAGAGACTGGGTGGACTACAGAGATGGCTTTGGTGACTTTAAACTGCGGAACGATGAGTTTTGGTTGGGGAATGAACATATTTATTCTCTGCTTTCAGAAGGTCAGTAATGAAAAAAATTGCTAAAAGATAAAAATTATATTGCAGTAAAAAAAATCCCTCTGTTGTTTCTGTTCCATGTGCTATTTTATTTTACTTTGTCTTAATTTCCGTCTGTTTAGCTGCTTATTTCTCAGTTATTCTCTTGTTCTAATTGTCTGAAAGGTAAGAACCTGGTGAAGATAGATCTAATGGACTGGGATGGACAGAGAAGTTATGCATTTTATGAGAACTTTAGGATCACTGATGAGGCAGTAAGAAAACAATATTACTGTCTTTTTTTGTTTTCTATATCAGAAATGACTCAATTTCTAAATCAACATTACTTGCCTATTTCAGGATAAGTATCGTCTCCAGTATGGGGTTTACAGCGGGAAAGCTGGAGATGCTCTCACTGGTGGCACTGGCATGGTGGACCAGTGGTCTGCCTGCCTCAGTGGAATGCAGTTCAGCACCAGAGACCAGGTCAGTCATCTACCCCTTTTATTCTGTGTGCTAAAACCAAGATTAAGGACAATGTGCAGATGGTGACAGTGATACCATTGGTGATGGTGATTGACAGGACAATGACCGCTACAAGCTGGACAGCTGTGCTCTGGAGAATGAGGCAGGTTGGTGGTTCAACAGGTGAGACCTTTAAGTTTAAATCATGTGGGCAATGCTCTTCCTGTGTTTGATTGCTGCACAAACATTACCACTTGAACTGTTTTCGTGTTAATTTCCTGGAGAAACATTTTGCAAATGGCTTTTGTTAATCTTTTTGAAACATACAGGTCAAACTAAGAGCTAGTTTTTTTTTAATATATTGCAAAAATGTATGATTACAGTTGTCATGTGGCCAACCTGAATGGGAAGTTTTATCGCACGGGGGAGTACAAGGGCCAGTATGACAATGGTGTGGTGTGGGGGACCTGGAAAGGCCTTTGGTATTCCCTCAAACATACCACCATGAAGGTGCGGCCGCTGCTTTTCTTGGATGACGTGGGCAGTGGAGGAGGAGAATCGTAAAAAACAACAACTCCATATTTCATATTCAGACTAACTAATGTGAGACTGACTGTATTTAACTTTTAAAGTATCCCTTTGCTCCTCCTTAAGACATGATATTCTGTTTTTCATTACTTTTAAGTGTATGATATTACACATACAATAAAACAAGCAGCAACCCACCCGAACGTTTCACTGATGCTTCTGTTTGACAGCCTACAAAGATGGATACGACCAACTTGTGTCTTTACGATATGAAAAAGTCTGGACGTTGCTTAATTCACACTATAAAATGCTGCTGAACAGTATTCCACACTACAGTGACAGTGTTTCTCAGCACAATAACCTCTAACCTGTATTTGGGTGTATAATGTAATGTGTAAGTGATTAGTGGTTACAGTGCAGGTACAAGTTCATGTTAAATAAAACTTTATGTATAACTTTATGGTTGCCAAAAATACTGTGCTAGTTGTTGATAATAGGCACAAAAATGTAAAATAAAAACTATCAAAACTATTACAAAACAGAAAATCACATGGAAGAGCAAAACAAAAGAAACAGACAACCAACAAAAGAGTTAAACAATTAATAATATAAAAAATGTAAAATATCAATGTCTATATATATATCTGTATATAAATATTGTTTTCAATTTCATAGACTCATAGTTATGACCAAAATCGGTATTATTACAATACAGACTTTACTGATATATGGGTAGTGGCTGAAGTCATGAATGTAACAGACTGGGCTCTGGTTGGGGTTGTGGAGTAAAGTATCCATGTAAACGGCAGTTCTGACAGCACTACACACCTTGAGTATACTCCTCACCTATGCATGCTGAGGACAGATCAAGGTCCAGCATCCTCTGTTCTGCCTCACTCAGCCTATAGGAAGAACCTCCGCTGCTGTCGTAGCCTCCAGACATTGGCAGAGAGCGGCAGCGACTTTTCCTCTTTTCTAAGGATGGTGCACTAAAGGTGGAGCTGCGCTGTCGCCCCTTAATCCCAGGGTGCGACTGAGCCTCCTTTAATTTCCGGGCAAGTATGTTCCTCTGGATAGGTGATGGACCGCGACGGTTCCAGTTCTGTTCAGCCCGCTCTGCTCGATCCACACTCAGCTGGCTTAATATGTTAGATTTGGCAGGCCCCAAACCTGGACCCCCAATCCCTGACACCCCCCCTCCACCTCTGCTCCCTGGTTCACCACTCCTTTGCCGTTCTTGAATACCACTGAATTCTGCTTGAGTATGTATCTCAGATCCTGGAATACTATTTGTGTTGGTTCCTGTGTGTTTGAGTTCTGTATTGTGAGAAGGAACCGCTGTCTGTATCCAGGGCTTTCTCTGGTCTTTTTGCTGGGGTCTGGACTTAATCCACTCAGAGACCCCATGCTCTGGAATGGGGTAAGATTGGTATGGCTCCCTCTCCCATCGTCTTTTCGTCCAACAACTGCCATCAGGAAGGGTCCGAGATCCCACCTGAAAAGCACAATGTATGATCTTTGTTAGTCTTAATAAAAGACTAATCCCCTTATATGACATAAATAAATCAAATCAGTCAAATGCAAATAAATTGAAATAACCTGGGTCATGCTTCTTTCTCTGAAATGTGCAGAAGATGAAAGGTGGTGTTTGGTGTCATTGAAACTGGAGGTTCTGCGGAAATTTGGGTTCCTGTGAAAGCTGTTTTGCATTATTGTACCTCCTCCTCTGTGACCTGTTAATCCGCTCCTCTCCACCATCTCCACCCAGTCAGCAGTGCGGTCGTGCCATTTTGAGCTGCATCCACTTGTATGAGCAGAGACAGGAGGAACTAAAACCAGCTCAACTCTTGGGCTCAGTCTGTCCGATGTAACCCTAGAAGTCTGTGATGGTACCTCAGAAAAGGCAGCTGCTATACGAAACTGGTCATCGGGGAGGCTCAAAGGGAGAACAGAGTGAGCATATCCTGTTGGTGGAGGAACAGGAGAGCTGGTGGGTGAAGCAGATGACTCTACCAAGGTATCTTGGACAGGACTTGAAGAGACATGGTACAGCTGTGTGGCCTCCTTTAACCCTTTCTTCTTCATCTCTTTCAACTGCTGCTGAGCCAATCTGTACCTAGATAGATCATGATATTTTATCTTCCAGGACTGGAGAATGAAAAAACTACTTTGACAATGGTGTTTGATTCGAGGAAAGTAAATCATATTTTAAACATACCCAAAAATTGGTGGCACCATCTTAGGACCAGTGGGGGACAGCCTTTCTGGGTCCTGTGAGAGAGGAATCCCCACGGTCTGTGAGACAGGCTGAGTGCCCAGGGAAGGTCTGTCTTTCTGTGTTACACTTGCAGCCATGCCCCCTACAGGGCAATGGGTGTCAGACAGACTGGGCCTTTGCAGGCTCTGGCCCCAAATGGAGGCCTCATCAGAGAGCTTACGTCCTCCAGAGGAATGCATTGAGCCTCTGTGCACAGAACCGCACTGAGGGGTCTGGCAAAACTTCCTCCACACGGTCACCACAACAGTAGCCAGAATCACGGCCAGGCAAAGGGAGATACCAGCCACCACGACCATGTTGCCACCTAAAGGTGTACCTCCAACAGGTATGGGGAAGAGGGTTGGAGAAGGAGTGGGCAACACTGTGGGAGGAAGGGCTATGTTAATATGTACACATGGTCCACAGAACACAATGTAAGATATTGTTGACATTTTACATTGAGGAATTATGAGGACAGAAATACCCGGGACAAAAAGAGAAAGACACAAAGAGTGAGGCGACTAACCAACACAGTCTTCCAGTGAGCAAAGGGACTTCTCCGTCACTATGCCAGTGCAGTGCATCCCTCCCACACCTGAGGGCAGCAAACACTCACGCATTCGTTCCCTCACCCCCTCCCCGCAACTCACACTGCACATGCTCCAGGGCAGCCAGGGCCCCCAGGACTCTGCAGAGACATCATGAAAGAAAACATAAAGTCGAGATAAATGCATTTGCAAGTCTTAGATAACAAGCGAGGGTCTTTTGCAATGTTTTCCACAATGATCATACATACTATATTATATATTTCCTTATCCATCAGCAGATGATGGAGGCGGCTATGCTGAGGATATCTTAAGAAAAGCTGTGGTAGTCACTGACAATGTGGGAAATGAGTCAAATGATGTAAAATAACAGTGGTTACTATAACTAAAATGTGCCTAAACTAGTTTACTTACACGAGTAATAAAATACTAATTTGTTGATTCTGTTATCATGTTATAGACAGAAATGTGGGAAAATCTGGACAAACCCTTTCCCTTTCTCTCAGGTCTTATTAAATTCAGGTCTTATTGAGCATTTCCCTTCAGCCCTGATTAATTGAATGGCAAGCAAATGTAGAGTGTAAATGTATTCTTTCCAGCTGCCAGATGTGAATGTGTCAGCCTATTAAATCTCACCTGGACTTCTGTGAACCACCAAACAGGTCTGTGCCGGACTAGGGGAGGGACTGAAGTTGACAAATCGGAAGCAGTACTTATTCCTTCCTGGGTTAAACACAGAGCAATTGAATTCTGTCTCATTCTCTCCCTGGGTCAGCCAGTTATAGGCCAATGGGGGAGAGATGGGCTCTTCTGGACCAAACCCCATTAGGACTGTTCCACCTGCCTCCGTTGCAGAGGAGACAGCAACCCCTCTTCCAACACCTGCATCCTTATACAACAATACCTTCCCATTTACATGAGCACACGGTGGGGTTATGAGTTTAACAGTCATAGTTCCATCACAGCCACTCTTGTAAGCATTGGCATTTTCTACCAGCAGTTTATAGGAGAAGATACGGGATAGATAAAGAGGTCCAGAGCTTTTTACTTCTTGTGCTGTATGAGGGGACTGCAGAACTACTTGTATGAAGTCCTTTTCTGTAAAGGGAAAGGCACAGGACAGTTCAATACTCTGGGAACGAAGGGGCTTTATCGGGTGCCGTTTAAGAGCACGGACCTTGTTGATGCTGTTACGCCCAATTTGGTTGTACTCCATGTAGCTTACTTCTAGAAACAGATCAGAGCCAAACCTGCTGGAGCAAGCCTGAAAGTATTCATTAGTGGATATCCCAACCTGGTGAGAGGCGCGAGAAGAGATGTAATCAGAATAATTTGCAGAGCATTAAATCAGGTTAATTTCTAAAGTGTGAGATCTTGTTTGTCTTGCCTGAAATAATCCTGAGTCATTTCCCACCCTCTCTACAGCGATGTGAAAAGTGGGCCACTGCACCTGCAGCTCTGAACTCAGCTCTGAACTGTGCTCCACAGTACTGCTGACTGTGCCATTGGTATGATGAATAGCAGCGATGCTGGTCTGCCTCAGCAGGAACCGGAAAGTTCCCGCATACAGGAAGCAAGAACAGTCGAACTCCACCCTACCGGCCGATTGGTTGTTAGGGAGTGTCCTGGTCAAAAGGGTGGTGTTGTTTTCCATGTTGACCAGAGACAGGCTTGTGTTCCGGATGGTGCTGATATTGGATTTTGTGCTGAAGTCCACAAATACACTGGCATTGCTAAGGGCAATGTGGAAGGAGGGCCAGATATTGAGCCCTGCAAAAGCTACAGGAAAGGATGCACAGAAGTGAGGCAGGGCAAAGAGCGAGAACACTTTACCATTTGTTCTTCTTTCGCCAACATTTCTCAATATAAAGCCTATGCTCTTCCTTTTCCCAATGGCCCATAGGATGTGTTTCTGATTTAATAATGTGACATAAATTAAACAATTGGTAGTGCTTGGTATATCTGATTGTATTAGTAAATTAGCAAAAGCAAAAATATGAACATATTGTTCTAACAGCTGTATAGTGTGTCAGTCCTATTGTGCAAACCTCACATCCCCACAAAGCAAAGAAGTTGTAGGAAAAGGAAGAAGCTGACCCTAAATAACCTTTTCACCTCTCTGGCTTTTTCTTCATACCAGTCTCCTTCTCTCTTTAAAATGCAACCACATAGTACATATATATATAGGACATATTTCATTTGACAGGATTATACTTTTTCAGTTATTGAGCTGACAGGCTCGGTGACACTCACCATATCCGAGCACCAGCAGAAAAGGCAGCAGGGAGATGGCCTGTGGCATTCCGATATCTGTGCCTCTGAAGTCTATGTTTTCTCCTAAACCACATGACCATCCTCTTCCACCACCTCTGATTTCTACAAATCAGAGAAGAATCACACTATGAACTCATCATCCACAAGAAGGCAGCAGACAGCTCCTTGCATCGTTGGCGTTATGAGACATCATCAGAAAGCATTGCAGGAGTTGGGCACTCATCTGAGGTGTGGAAAAACAGGAAGGCTGGAGCATAAAGAATGGGGCCAGGAGTTTTTTTTTGGATTTATAGTTGTGTCTTCCTCTTCCTTCCATCTTCACAATGGGTATGGGGAGCTGACGTCATCACGCAAGTGTAATAGTGCACAGCCAAATTCTTGTTTTTGATGGCTCTAAAAGTTTTCACTGATTGTTTTTCCTCTATTCAATGCTCATATTTTGACTCGAGCTTTTGTATTGTATCAATACAAAAACAATAGACTGACTTTGTCTCTTCTAAGCACCGGACTGTTGACACTGTGAGCTGCTTTGCACCATATCTATACACTTAATCACCACAGATTACAATTAGTGTCATGTAAACTTCCTTTTTTATTTACAACTCAAACGTACCTGTATTTCGATGAGGTGGCTGAATATTTAGCCCACATGTCACATCTTTTAAAACATGTATTAAATTCCTCCTCCCGAGTGCCCAAATATGAAAATGGATTCTAAACCCGAGGGTTTCAGCACATTTTACAGTAGACTAAAAATAAAGCATTTGTACTCACATTTCTTGTGGAAGTAACACGGCGTTATTCCTCTGCAACACACTTCTCCCGAACGACAAACTGCGTATAAATGACAAAGCTAGCGAGGGCGCGCGCCGGTGTCCGCAGCGCGTGAGAGTTGCGCGGCTCACAGTCACTTCGCGGTGAGTCGCGGGGCGTAGTGAACACTGTGGGCATCTCACTGTGTAGGCGTCCACTAAAGCACTAAGGATATAGACATTTACAGCCACGATTCTAAGACCTATATCATAATGACACTAAGCTGCCCGAAAAATGTTTGTTTGTTAGGTAAAGTGCAGAAAGGAACCACTCTGTCCTCTCCTGACAGTTCTATCATTGCACTATATAAGGAGAATTGTTTGGGAGATTATCAGATTAAATATGCACCTGGGTCATCAAAAGAACACAGGTGCCTGCGAGAGTGACTAGCTGGAGAAATATGTGAGATTCAGCAGGATGATCTTCAGTGTGCTGCTTGACATGGCAGTCAGACATAAATCATTCTTTATATAAAGGGGTTGTCGAAGGCAGAGTAACAGAACCAAAATATGTTTTGCACTGCAGTCACTATAAACTATTCAACTCGTTCACAGATGCCCCACTCATGAAAACGAACATTACTTAAGTGAACTTAAAACCAGTCCATCTCCAGCATGTGAAAAAGCATTTTTTGCACACAAATGTTGTGCATAATTAGTATAATCAGAGCTCCTTCACAGTCACTAAACTAGTTGGGATCAAATACTGTCAATAAGGGAACCAAATGGCAGGGTAATCTAATCAGCTCTGCAGACCTACATTTTCCCTCCAGAGAGAGCCAGCAGAAAACAGGAAGCCTCTCTGGAGATGAAACAGGGCTAACTGCTCAGTTCAGTTCACAATGGGAACAAAGAACATTGCCATTCTGTGTGTAAGAAGCCCTGCAGTGGCAACACTGACACCAAGTTTAACATTTGTTAGAACACGTGGCATTTTTATACATTCATTACTTCATGATGATTTACTGTCATGTGGCAAAGTGAATTTACGAGCACTTGTTTAAAAAGGTCATCAGCTCTTGGTTTGCCTTCAAACTGATACAACTGGAATTTCTGTAATACAACCTCTGAAGGCAATAGCTATCCGAAGAATGACATTTGGCAATGTGCCCTATATTTTATATGAAGTGAATCAAACTGATAGCAGTGTATATGCATATATCCCGGGCAAACATAATTGATTTCAAAAACACAGTTTATTTGGTGAAGGGAGATGAGAGAAGAATTGATTTTTAATTGACAATAATGAAAGACCAGATAAGGTGAAAAGAAAAATAAACATTTGGACATGATTACACACACAGATAAGAATATGAGACAGCAGTGAGACTTCCTTAACCATGTATTACATTAATGACCTTATAAATCCTATCATCTACCATTCAGAGAGATTTCTGGTCACACTCAAAGTACATACATGTAGCACGCTATCCACTGCTGTTATCCACGGTATCAATATGTACATGTAGAGCTCACTCAGGTCAAAAGAGGTTTGGGTAAAATCTCAAACCCTCAACAGAGTCATCTCTACACAGGTGCCCCATCTTCTCAGCCAGCAGCAACCTGAAGATGAAGAAAGGAAGAGAAGGAGACACAAAGAACCAAGAAAGAAGAAGTATTAGTAACAATTCAGACAGGCTAACGTGATGAGTTTTGTTGCTTTTGTGCTGCTGAAAAGAAGTGACATTGTTTGCGTGTTTAACTCCTATTTATCCAAATCTATAGCATTGGAGAACTTACCTTTCCTTAGACAGAAGAACAGAGAGACCTAGGAGCTTTGCAAACTCCGCTGCTGTCAAGGAGCCTTTCTCTGTCACCTATAGAAGAAGCAGACAAGACAGAACGGGAGACACAGTCATAAGAATTTCAACAGCGTGATATGTCAAAGTATTTTTTTGCATGTAAAGACAGGACCTTACATGCTACAGATACAGTGTAAACCCAAGAAAGTAGAAACTGCTGTATGATCAGTCACCGTCACGTGATGTATTGGTAAAAGCTTACATTGTCCAGTGCTGAGGCTATCATTTCCTCTTCGCTGTGAGACTGCAGCTGGACCACCATTACACCGCTGTCAAACACACGCAGCCTAAAGAAAACAAGTCAGAAAAAAACAGTCAGGAAAGTCTGTGTTTTTTATTTGTGTGTGTGTGTGTGTGTGTGAGAGAAAGAGAGTGAGATAGGGAAACTTCCAGGTGATACTTTTATGCTAAGATGGTGTTTATTAAAAGTTAATAAAAGGACAGTGGCCACTTTAGGAGTAATTGGACAAGCATGGTAGGGAAATAGACAACCGTTTCTTCCAAAAACCTTGGAAGTGACAGGAAATGACAGCCATAGAGGGCTATAGACCACTTCCAACAACAGGAAGCCAAACAGGAAAATCCTGGCCTCTAAGGCGCCTTCCCTGCTGTATATTTCTTTAATGAGCACATAACCTCGTCTATACACAGATGAACGTAGGCACATATGCACTGATAAAGTAAACAATACAACAGAAATACAAATCCAACTAAATCTCACCTCAATGGCAGCTTCAATGATTCAAACATCCTGCATGCATTTACCAAATCTTCTGGAGATAAAAGCTGTGGAAAGCGATAAAAAAAGTCACTTGAGTGTCTGAAAGGCCAACAAAGACATTTGTGTGCCAAATAATTGATTAAGCTAAAACGAAGATGCAGGCACATGCACACTCAAACAATGTCTATTAAATTACCTCCATCCCTCTAGCACGGTTGACGAGACAGTACACCTCAGTCAGAGCCATCATACCCCCACGTTCCTGAGAGGGTAGGGAGTGGTCAAAAGACAGCAGAGAAAGAGTCAGAAATATGTAAGAATATAAAAAAACAAGTGAGCGGATTGAAATTAGTACAAGAAATTCGGCAGTATGATTCGCCAATATGTGTCACACATAAACTCTCACCAACCTCTAGAGGAGCCTGTAATATATCTCCTAGCTGCTTGGCTAGCTGCAAATGGTAATGTGTGCCTGATCCATGTGTTTCTCTGGTAACAGGGTTAGCAATACCCATGCTTAAAAGGTAGGACTTGAAACGAATTGTCTATAAAGCAGAAAAAACCTCTTAAAAAATCAGAAAACCACTGTGGACATTTAAAGTTGTCTATTGGTCCAGTGAGGTTGTGCCCGATTATGGTGGTGAAGTACTTACCTCATCTTCTGTTATATCTCCCTGCTTCTCTTTAATCTTGTTGGCTATGGATCTGGACAACTCCACCATCTCTTTGGCCTGTAAGAGAAGACAGTCATTACACTCATATTAATGTATGAGCTTAACACAAGTTTAATAAACAGGGTTATGATATTAATGGCATAAGACTTAAATAAAAAAGACAATAATTCTGCTGTAACTCAAAAAATTCAAACATAGTACAAGTACAAAGTAAAGCGTTCTTTACCTTCTCCATCAGTTTACTGAGGTCCTCAAAGGCCTGAAAAAAAAGAGGCTAAACAGTTAATAGAGCCTCAAAAATTTTCACAATTAAAAAAGCCACAAAACTTCATGCAGATATAATTTAAATATTATTCCACTGCATTCCCACCCCTCCTCTAGCTGACAATAAAACTGAACATTTTTTGTAGACCTCAATCCCTATCTGTTTTAATATTGTGCCTTTTGTGAACTTAAATATATGTAATTTTGATTTAAGTCTCCCATTTGTAGGACATACGCACAATAGGTCCAACAGTGGTTTTGTATAAACACATAGCTTCATGTGAGCCTAATAACTGTCACACTGACAGTGGTAAACTTGAATTCATGTCAGTTGCAATAAATACCGATAGTGACAAGTTTTTATGGAACAGACAAAAACATTAATACAAACTTCTCAAACCGACCTAATATATTTTATGTATGTCGAACACAAATGCTCAGCTTGAAGCTTTGATAAGTTCCGAATTGCTGCTTTCTAGTACCTCAGAAATGTTTTTGTCAGTTTCTTTTCGTTTTTCCTCAATCTTCCTCTCAATGCCAACAATCCCCACTGCACGTGTTCTTCCTGCCTGCATGACCACGAAGGAAAGAAAAACACTAACAGTGAAACACAAGCAATTTAAAAGTTAGTCACGGGCACTGAATGAAAAGGAAAGACAAACAGTAAGGAAGAAACCCTTTGTGGACAACTGCTGTTCCAGTATGTGCAAAAGTTTTAGTGTTGATGATTTTACTAATCAAAAAAAAAAAAAAAAAGATTTTTTAAAAATTATAATCTTATAGAGAAACCTTAAACTTTATTTTCCCTGACACTCTAAAGTACAATCCAACTGCAGTGGGATACTAAATCCAAATCATACTGAAAGCTTTAATGACATTCAGAGGCAGAAGATTTGACTACTTTAATTTTAAAACTTAGGTGACGACACTGCCATCCTGTGGAAACTAAACATACAACCTTCTGGCATCTGAATCTAAAAATTCTAAGACTTTGTCAGTAGAGAGGAAAAGATTACAGTTAGACCATGAGGAGAATTTGCTCAGTTTCAAACCTGAGAGCCAGTTCCCGTGGGGATGGGTTGTGAGACTGGTGTATTCTCCCATCTTTTCTGAGTCATTTCCTCTGCTAGCCTCCTGTAAAACTGCAAGTTAATGTCACCATATCATTAACAGGTAAAGGAAAAATCTATCTAAAAATGAACATCATTATAGGCTGAGCAGTGTGTACAAAAAGTAAAGCAATAAGCCCTTTCGGCAACTTGTTTGACAATGTAATACCTCAATCTGCCCATGTTCTTTGAAGGACAGCTTGATGTAGGAGTACTTGCTGTGTTGGTAGGGACCTGGCTCCTTGTTGGTAGAGGCTGAATGCAGATGGATAACTATTTTTGCACTACAAAATAAGATATAATACAATAGTTATTTTATAGGTTTTTTCTTAGAGACAAAGATAACTGTTATTAAAAATGACCTTTCACCAGTGGATTAAAAGACAAATTATTGACAGTTTTAGTATAGTAATAAAATCCCATTCTGATGTCTGATGTCAAAAAAAATTCCCGTACATGGCTACATGGTTTAAATAACCTTGTAGGTGGCCCCTTGGCATATATTTGTTGCTGGGCACCTATTAATAGCAATCAAACAAACAAATTTCACAACCAATGAATCTGTTTTAGTCCTCCTTGACAGAAATGACAATACAACAAAAATGTGACTAGTTGCAGGTTTTTTTTTTACATGTGTGTTTTTAATTTTCGCTCAGGCAAAATAAGATATTAGAACATTTCTGCCATTTAAAAAAATGAAACAATCGTGAACGATGGAATTGTGAGTTATAGTCTACTTACATTTACATTTACATTTAGCAGACGCTTTTATCCAAGCAATCAAAAATCTAAGTCAAGGAGAAAACATCAAAGCAAAGTCCTATCAGAAAAGTGTTTACATTTCATGAGATGCAAGTGCAAGAAAGAGCAGAAAGGAAGTTTTTGTTTTTAAGTTTTTTTTTAGATACTTAAGTGATACAGCACAAATTTCTAGCTACTTTTTGAGTAGGAGAATTAAACTATTTACACTTTCAGTGGTTGATAATCCAGCCTTGTGTGCACATCACAACAAATTACTAGAACATTTACTGACATTCACCTCTTTCCTATTCCTGCAGCCTGCTCCTCAAAGAAGATGATCTGTGACAGCGGCATGGCTATGCAACATTCCTACCGATAGCGAGAAAAATACAGAATATACCATAAACGTCAGCACACAGAAGGTGAAAAAATAAATACGTGTGTTCGACTGCATGAAGTCAATTTTAGTGTTGTCTTACAGAGTTTTTAACGTCCCTCCAGATCAACCGATGGGTGCTCAACAAGGCAACACCGACATCCAGTTTAGCCTGATACAATGATAGAAAACGACATGATGTTATTATGTTCTAGCTCAGATTTGGTATAATGAGCACCTTACATTACATATTCAACCACATCATATTCAAAAATCGGAATGGTCTATCTGAACTTTATTATGTGCAATTTAACCTAAATAATTTTATATTGTATTGTATAATTATTGCTGTATTTTTCAAATATAAAAGTTTTAGCCGCTGTCTATTTGTGTCAGGCCACTAACTTTCCAAAATCAATCCTATACCTTATCATCACCATCATACAATCTCACACCTCGTTGTTGAATCACTAAAGTTTCGTTTATTTCTAAGAGCCCACTTGACCAAGAAAATCGGTCCATTTTTACAATCTATTCCTTATTCCAGTAGGCTGCCGAGGCTCATTTTATGTTTACTTCCTGTACGTGGTCCAGAATTGGCCTCACACTGCCTGCAGAGAAACACTAAAATACAATAATGTATGTTAAAGTTAATTGAAAAATAATTGTATTGATTATAAAGCCACATTTTACACGTATAAGACTACTAAACCAATTTTATTTTTTAAATCTTACATCATTTGCTGGAGTGTGTCTTTTCTGACAAGCTGCCTCAGTGGGGTCCTTTAAGTGTTGACGTTGCTAGCTTCAGCTGTCAGTGAATGCTAGTAAGACTGCTATCTTTCGTACCGCATTATTTCGAGATTTTTACGGTTATTTTTTTTTTTTTTTTACAATTGCAGTCCATGTTGTAATTATCCCCAGCATTAGATTTAACTTAAGCTCAGACAAAAAGACGTGCAAATGTTGTATTTGCATTTTGCAGTATTGTTTTGTTGAGCTGTGCTAAAAGCGAGGGCAGATGTTGGTAGCTAGCTTGTTGTTAGCCGCGGACAAATCTGGTGCAGACAGGTTTTGCACTGCACGCTAAGCTTGTTGGAAGTCATTGTTCAGTGGCGGAAAAGTTGTACCATAAAGGAGCGCAAAGACAATGCAGCTTTATCATGGCACCAATCGTGTAATGCGAATATTTATTGTTTTAAATAATGTTTTTGCAGGATTAGGAGTTTAAGTTAGTAACGTTGGCTCAGTAACATAGTATTAAAGTCCTCAAGTGAATTGGATCAAAAATTAACTCATCAGTTGTGAAGTAAAAAAGAAATTTTACCAAGAAAATAACTGTTGATTGAGAGAGAGCGTTTCACTAAGTCAGTAAATATGGATAAGAAATCATTTGATATTGTCTTGGATGAGATAAAAAAGGTAAGCAGCATCTAATCCAAAATGATCTCTGATTTAATATTGTAAATCGTTTGACTGTCAGTGTTTGACAATGCTTCATTGCCTATTTGCTTATTCTCAGTGCGTCCTTACCGATCAGCGCATCAAAGCCATAGAGCAGGTGCATGGATATTTCTCTAGTGAGCAGGTAACTGTCCGAAAACAGTCTTTTTTTCACAGGAAACTATGGAAAACTATGCAAAACCTCCAGCCCAACGCATGCTGTACTTTAATACAATAAACTAGTTAAAGTTCTCACACTTGTAAAAATTGTAACTTGTATAGCTTATAAAAGACCTGGTATAACATAAGATAAGACTCGAGGAGGAAATTAGCATATTAGAGCACCACAGACATGGGAACACATTCAAAACGAGGTTTAAATAAGTAAATAAAATAAACTAGAAATATTATATTAGAAGACAATAAGTAACTAAGAGACATAAAAGTATCAAATTCATTTGCAGTATCTGTGCACAAGAGTCTAGCAGTTTAGTTATACATTACTGTGCTGTAGTGAAGCAGCAGACAGAAGTTTATAACTGCATAAAGCATAATAATGCATCATACAACGAGAGCCGAGGGACACGAATATTGTTGTAAAGCGCATGTTTCAATGTAAAACATTAGTCAAGTACTTATTCTCAGGTGTTGTCATTGTGAAAACATTACATTCCAGTATTCTGGTGGTTTCAGGGATCTGGGTTGTAATAGGTGAGATGGGGCGAATTGTATCATGTATCATTTATGTGTTTTATGTATGCGAATGTAATTATCAGAATTGTGCTTCCTAGTATACAATGTGATGGAAGTGCTGAAGTGCTTTGTTTTGATTTTTGGCAATATGGTCTATTGTTAAGATAAGTTATAACACTGTTTTGAACCTCTGCAGGTGATTGAGATACTAAAGTATTTCTCATGGGCAGAACCACAGATCAAAGCAGTTAAAGCTCTGCAGCATGTGAGTAACACATGATTTAAGTTATTGAGGCACCACAGTTTATTTTTTGCATTATTAATTTTTATATTTTCATATATGTTTTGTTAATAATGGAGAAGTGTGTAATAAATGGCACATAAGTAATATTATAAGCCTGCAAAGATGTTTTCTTTCTGTCGTTTAACATGTTTGAGTGTAAAATATATTTCCATTGTTTGCCTATAGAAAATGGTTGCAATCCCTACAGCCAAAGTTGCAAATATCCTGAACTGCTTCACCTTCTCCAAAGATAGACTGATCGTCCTGGAGCTGATAGCTTTGTAAGTAAACTTCGTAAACATTAGATTCCCTGAACTGATTTAGAAACACTCAGTCAAAAAATGTAAGGTGATATTGCCTTGTTATTTAATTCAGTAGTGAATTAGACTAATTGGTTAACTGATAAATGTTCAATTTCTGTTTTATACAGGAATATTTCAGATGCTCAAATTTACCATCCTGTGGAGAATCTGTTTCGGATACATTTGTCTGAGAAAAAACGTGCTCGCAGGATACTGGAGCAGGTAAGTTTCTAAATTCATCTTCATAAGCTCGTTTGTATTCTAGGAAGGATCTTGTTTAGATAAATCTACCTTTTGTTTTCACATATACAGTACGTCTTTTTATCAGCAAACCTTTTTGAGTTTCTTTTGATGACCCTAAAGTAAAAACTACAACTATTGATATTTACGAAGAGAAGTGATGGATTCAATTAAAAAACAAAAATACTATTAGAGTCCATATGTTCATAGTGAGGATTTGATATCATTGATAAAATAATGGTGCTTTTGCCTTACTAGGTGTGTAAGGTTGGCTGCAAGGCTCCTGTAGCCATGATCTCCTCCTGTGGTATGATACCAGGAAATCCATATCCCAAAGGGAGACCTAGCCTGGTCACTGGCATATTCCCTGTAAGTATGTATATGCTCAGCTTACCTGAAGGCAGACCTAAGCTGAAGGATTTCACATAAACTAACCACAGGCTAATTACCACTACTACTGATAGAAATAAATATATGAAAACTCAATTATGTCTGTAGCTACTAGTTTGCTTATTTTACTTATTTTATTTAGACTGTAGTTTTTAACAGAAGTAGAAATGTCTAAGGGTTCAGAAATTTCAAGCACCACTCCACATCACTCTGTTCATTAAACTGTATTGGAACTACACACTAAAGACATGATAAAGTCTTTGTCTTTATTTCTGTCTTTAGTGGTGATTGGCTTGTGGTTAGTCTGTGAATTCTTTATAAATTGCTTGTATTTTACTCTGAATACTTCACACTCATTTATTTTGATTACAAGATATTTCTGGTCATTGTGGCAAACACTAGTAGTAGTGTACAAACGAATTGGATTGTGCTAAATGGTTAATGGTAAATTGTCTGCTGCCTGGCATAGTTAGATATAACTTTAGAATGTTGCTTCTCATTCACCTATTGACACACACACACGCACACACATTCTGTTAATGGCGGCAACTAGTTGTTTCTTGCCCAAGGGGCGACTGTGGCACAGGAAGGTAGAGCGGTTGTTGGTTCAATCCCTGGCTCCTCCAGTCACATGTCAAAGTGTCCTTGAGCCAGACACTGAACCCCAACTTAGTTGCTCCTGGTTAGTGTGTGAGTGTGTGTGTGTGATTGTGAGTGCAAATGGGTGAATAAGAAGCAGTGTAAAGCACTTTGAGTACAGAATAGGTAGAAAAGCGCTATATAAGTGCAGACTATCTACCATTTACTTTGACCAGTGATCCTATAGTCTGTGGACGACTGCCTTACCATAGTTTACTTATTTGTCTTCTGATTTTAAGTGAAGCCATGTACAAAAAATGTATTTGTTGTGTGTCTAACTCCTGGATATTTGCCATTGTTAAAATAAGCCTGAATCTTAAATTATGTATTTTGTTTACAATTACAGGGAATACCTCCATTAAAAAAAGAAGGAGAGAAAAAAGATGATGCCTCTAACAATATGGAAGGGAAAGGAATTGCTTCCCGCATTATTGGACCATTCAAACCTGTAAGCACTAGCGTAGAAATCATTTGGACAGTATGTGGTAATAGTGCCAAGACAGTCAGAGAAATCTCATGACTTGGTCACGAGGCCTCACATGACTCATTCATTTACTTACACATCATAAAAACTTCAACCTACCGTACATATCTTTAGCCATCTTGAGGAAATGGTCATGGGTGCTAAATGGACTTGTGTAAAGGCTGTAAAATTAGAAAAATCTACATTCAAAGAAACTGATATAGAAATCTTAATTATTTCTATATCAGTTTCTTGATAAAAACACACATAATTAAAACATAGTAATAGCCAACCTTCACATTTAAATATACTCTAAAACATAGAAACAGCAAACAACTGATGTCTTTCTTTTACTGTTATTTTTTAGCTGGAAATATAGTAATAAGATTTTTACATTGTAAAGAAGCTTTTTAATATCATCAGTGCCTTATGTCACCTTTCAATATGTGCAAACGGTTATTGAAAGTTGCAGATCCTAAATCCATTCAAATTTGTTTCCAGAGCCCAGAATGAAATGTAATAATGCATCTCTTTCAACAGGAAGAACTGCCTACCAGCTCACAGTTTGGAGCTGTAGGCCTTTGTATCATAGAAATGTGTTAGTGATATAGTTGAAAAACATTAGAGACTATAATTAGACCAAATTAGCTTATCAGTTGATGAAAGGTTTATAATTTATGCCTTTTTCTTTGATAGTTTCCCTCAACTTACAACCCTCATCGACCTGTGCCCTACCCCATACCACCATGCCGACCCCATGCTACCATTGCACCAAGTAAGAAACTCTCTTGCACACATTTCCTGCATTGTACAGTAATAAAGAACATTGTTTACACAACCTGTCAATGACCTGTCAAAATATATTGAACTCTGCGACCGTTGTGGAATTAATAATGCAGCTTTGAGAGGTTTAAAGTGATAATTAGCCATGTTTATTACTTCCATGTGGGATTTGAGTGAGAGATAGTAGTCGGGCGTGTTGTGTGTATGAATGTGTGGTGGACACTGTTAATATTTACAACTGCTACTCAGGTGCGTACAACAACGCAGGAATTGTTTCTATGGGAGGGGTTATAACAGCCAGCGTGCCCCCTCCTCCCTACAACTCCACCCACAAAGTAGCAGGTATGATTTGATGGAAGAGAGTGCGTGTGTGCTATGGCAAATAGACACTTCCTCAAGCTTGCTGCCTAACTACCTGGCATGCTGCTTACCTGCGCTTCTCCAATTCAATGGCTTTAGCAGGTGAAGAATGTGCTTCCTACTTCTGTTGGAGTACACTGAGTGACCAGAAAAAGACAACTTCCTGTAAACATGAATTCAGACCAATGCCAAGTGGATTTAAAATGGATAATTCATTTAGACCTGTTGGAGAGATGTTGATTCAATTATTTGGAGATTTTTAGGGGATGTTTTTAGATTAGATTAGCCCAATTCAGCCTATTATTTGATTATATGCAGGATAATATTTTTGCTTTTCCTTCTCCTCAATATACAGTATGTACTATAAAAGAATAAAGTTGTATCATACCAGAATAGCTTGTAATATAATGCAGTCCAATACCACCTCACAGTGCAGCCTCAAAATGTATCCATACAATTAGTCAACAAAAAACAATGTTGTAGTCTCAACAAAGCATTTTTTGCAAGGTTGTTATATTGTAGTACATCTTGCAGATATTTCTGTTTTCTGGTCAGCCAGTGTGGAAGAATGTTTTCGTGATGTGTAAGGACTGGGCTTTGGTTGCCTGGACTGGGAAATAGTTTCAAACTAATTTAATAATTTGTTTCTGAAATCATGCTTTGTTGCCATTTAACATGCATCGCTTGGGATAACTTATTTTTTGTATGCAGCATTTTATCAGTTTTGACAATTGAACTAGATTTTTAGAGTATATGGGGATATGCATCATCTCCATACAACTACTGTATGACTCATTTAATTTCAAAATCCCTAAAAGCAAGATATCTAGATAAGAACGGTGATGTGCCAAAATTAATTTAGAGGCTACCAAACCAAAGAAGTTATTTTTGCCTTTCCCCATAGGTGGGAAGACGACATATACTAATTTTGAAAAGTGTTAGAATTTCACTGTAATAGGTTTCACACAGGGATCCTCTCTTGTTTGTCCTCTTTGCTCTTGTTATTCGCTCCTTTTATGTGTGTATAATTTTTTTCTACAGTTGTGTGCTGTCTCCTATTATTTCTATATTTGGAATGAAAACTTATTTTCATATTTACTATTTAAAAAACTACTGATAAAAAAACCCCCTGAAATCTGTCATTTATTGTTATTTAAAAAAAATATTTATGCATTTAATGTTTTATTATTTGATTTTAATAACTTGTCAGATAATATTCAGATAATATTTTAGTTTCTTTTTCAACCAACCGCAAGCTTCATCTATTTCCAGGTTATGCCAAGCCAGGAAATCCCCAGAACACCACACCTGGAGTCAACAGTGGGCCCCTTCTTATTGCTCATGGGTCCACGCCTTCTACCCCTGTCCCACCCCAGGCTTCTCCCGCTCAGCCGCCTCCCACAACTCCCATCACACCAGTCTTCCCTGGCATGGTTCCCTCTCATAACCCAAATGGCACCTCTCCTTCCCCTGCTCCATCCCCATCTGTTATCAAAGCAGGACCACAGACCCCCAGTGATCATGCTACACCTACACTTTCATCTGTCATTAAAGCCCATACCCCCTCAGGCACCCCCTGTGGAACTCCGGTACCTGGCAGTGCAGGCTTCACTTCCTCCCCCTTCAATTCTGTTTCACGACCAGGCACCCCTGCTACCTCTCGTGGCGGCCCAGAGCCCCTATCTCAGGTGAACTCCTTGGGATCAACTCAGCAGAAGGTTTTCTCCCAGTCCACAGACTATCAGTCAGCATCCCCTTTCCCTGGCATACACACACAAGCAGGTAACTCATCTGGGTCAGTGATCCGAAGTTATACCCCCTCTGGACCATCTTCTCTCACTCCTGGATCCTCAACTCCAGTAATTCCGAGCTGTTCCACCCCAGGTCCCACTCCCAAATCCTCTCTAGCCCAATCAGCACAGACTCAGGCTGCCATGGCCATGGCTGTAGCACTGAACAGACACCCTGGTGGTAGCAGCAGTGGCAGTAACAGCCCTGTGCCTTCTGCTTTCAAGGGCACCTCTCGTTCTGGCACACCTTCTGTTACTTCTCTAGTGGTACCAGGTTCTGCACAGGCACAGGTTGCACTGGTACGTTCCTTGGGTCTGTCCCACCCTTCAGGTTCTCCTCAGGTGTCTCTTCCTAGTCCTGTTGCCATCACCGGCCTCCAAGCCCTGTCCTCCAGCCCCGCCCCCTCTCATTATCCTGGCCTATCCCCTTTCGCCTCCCTTTCTTCCCCTCTTCCTCCTTCTAGCATCCCTTCATCCATGCCTACAATGGCTCCCACTACAAACATTTCTAACCACGCCCCAACCTCCATCTACTCAGGCTTGGCTCCCAGTGCTGCCCCCAGTGCAGCCTCCCCTTTTGGTCTAGGTCTTACCTCTGCCCCATCTATATTCCCAGGCCTTCCGCCTGGGGCAAACCCTGCTGCCTTCTCAGGATTGAGTGTTTCAGGGGGCCATGGTGCTGGGAGCACCGTGCTGTCTTCATTTATGGGACTGTCAGGTGCCACTCCGTCTTCGGTAGCATCGGTGGCGCCTTTGCAGGCAGCGGCAGCAGCAGCAGCAGCAGCTGGAGTTCCATCGTCATCACCAGTTTTACCAGGCTTTGCATCTGCTTTCAGCTCCAATTTCCAGCCTGGGTATGTCACACAAGTTACTATCTAGTGTGCAAAAGCAATGTCATATGAATAATCTAAAAATATACAGTAACCTAATGTTTGTGAAAATTTGTGAATATTTTCTACAAGGGGTAGAACAGTTCACAAAAGGAGATGCAATAGTCCTGCATCCTCCATGATGACACAAGACTGCGTATCTATCACTATAAACACACTAATACTTTAGTTATAGATTTTGTGCCGTCTGAATCGGCATGGAGAGGCTGTAAATGCTGGTTGGAGAAGAAATTGCACTCCTGACCCTTTCTTATTTGGACTGATTGAATTTATTCTAAGGCCATAACAGCTGCTAAATTTTCATGGTGGTCTTGCCAGTTTTTTTACAGAAGATCTGGCTTGTCACTTTATCTCTTATAATATTACACCACTGTTGTTAGTAGTCAGAATAGTTCCTGAGGTAATTAGAACATAGTGCATTGGGTTGTATCTGGTAGGTGGAAATACTGCACCTATTAAGTGCAAAGTCCAATTGTACTTCTAATCTGGAGTTTTCAAGTTTAGACTTTGGTTTGCGTTGTCTAGTGTGCTTTGTCAGTTCTCTAGCCATTTATTAAACGTATTATTTTGTTGGTGGTCCAGCATATTAAGCTGAAGCTTTACCTTTTGTTGACAATTCCAGCAACCAATAGGCTGACAGTAATACTTCTGTTTATAAATGAGGATAGTAGTATAGTAAGTATTATAAAAGGGGAAGTACGATTAAACGCCACAGGAGACATGCCAACAATGTACAACCTTTGTTCTACAAAAGTATTTTGCGGTTCCTAAAATATATAAGAAGAGGTACATTGTTCAATGTTGCACATACATTTGTATATTCTCATAAAATATAAACAGAAAATGTGGCTCATTATTCTTTAAACCTGCCACATGGACACAGACATTTCTGTTTGAAAACCAATTTTTATTAATGTAGGAATTCTACATTTACAAAAAAATACTTCTACTTAGTAATTCCTGTGTGTTACAGGTTGAGCAGTGGACTTCAGCCCCCAGGAAGCAGTGGGTTCCCTAGCTTATTGTCCTTCCCTGGGGTACCAGGCTTCTCTCCTTCTGCATCCCCTGCTACCCTTGGTGGACTCCACAACCCATCCATGCAGTCTGCCTTGCTGCAGGTAGACATACTCTGGCAAAGTACATGTGTTTAAATGTAAAGATGATAAATCCTTAAAGCTAAACTGTATTTCTTTGTTGTGTTACAGGCTCATCCTACATCTGCTTTGGAGAGCTTTCCTCCTCAGACTAACAGTTTCACCAACTACCCTCCAGGCTCAGGAAACCCCTTCCCTCTCCAACCAGGCCTGCACCCCCAGTTGGGCTGGCAGTGAAACCCACTGTACACTTTGACACATAGTTACAACTGTTGTTCTCTGCCGTGCCCCTCAGTAGTTTTATGGTTTGGCCTTGAAGCCTACAGAGCACAGCCCAGTATGTGTGTATGTTATGTCACAGCTGCTTCTGTTAGGAACACTACCATGAGAACAGTTGAAATAGTGTGTGGAGAACAAGGCATATATGCTATATTATTCATAATAATGTGAACAGTTGTAAATTTGAGCTGTTAAGTTGTTTTACTAGGTTTTCCAAGTAGATTGTAAGTAGTTTTAATGTTAGCCAGACTTGGCTGTTTTAAATCAAGTTTATCATAATTTTTTAGTGAATAATGAATTTGAAAAAAAAAAAAAAAAAGATGCGAAATATACACGATATCATGTAATGAATTAATGGTAGTATCATGTAGTTTTACATTTCCAGTCTCAGTGGAAAGGCCATGTCTCTGATATTGACATATGTCCTGGTTTGACTATTCTAATATGACTTGACATTTTTGCTGGCTTATGGTGGACCTATTCATATTTTGAAGTGGGCACATCATATTTTTATCTTTGTGCTGCATCAAAGGTGTTGTACACAAACCTGTGACACTGCTAGTACTATTACTACAGTATTTGACCAGAAACATCTTCGGAGATATTTCTGAGAAAATTACAAGGATTTGTTGGTTGAAATGTGGATTATAATGACTTTTTTTCCCAGTAATGCTTTGCAGCAAGTTCAAAACTGTCATTACTCTTCATTTATAGTGCGACTCTGTGGTAAATTAACCTAAAAGAGTTCATATAGAGACAGTTACTTTATTGTTTAAAAGTAATAGACATTTTGTTTGTTGAGTTGTAATGTTTGCCCTTTTTTGTATTTGCACCTGATTTATTATTTTGTCAGTAAACTGCTGGTTGCTTTATCAATTGCTGTCTCGTTGTTCTATTAAGTGCCATAGCTCTGAGACAAGCCCCCTTTGATAATATAACTGAAAGGACCACATAGTTAAAAACATAAGGACTCATTGGCAATAACTTTATTGGAACTCAAGACAAGTTAGCTTTGTAGATCCTATAGCTAATGTTTGCTTTTAAAGCAACTTATATATATTATATTATTAGTGTCTTGCTCAAGGACACTTCAACATGTGAGCTTGAACCAACAACTGCGAGATTGGTGGACAACCGTTCTACCTTCCTTCGCCACAGTTGCCCCTAAGATGCCACACGTTCTTTAAAAAATTATCAACACCGTGTGATTGCTAGTGAAGAACAGCAAATAAATGTGATACAGAGACATCTTCATGGGAGTCGGTATCAATAAAGGTTAATAATCGAGGTTTTACGTCAAAGATTAACAATAGTTGTTGAATATTGCATATTTTTCAAAACATCTATAAGTCAGTACTGGCTTATATCTTAATTGCTATGCAGTTTTCTAATTGCTGCTATTTGTTTCCAACTTATTAAAGATTTTATGTGTTGTCTAACTTGATCCTGGTAAATATTGTTTAACACGGGATCGCTCTAGAACAACTTTATCATTTTAGTGATGATTTGTACTTTATGATCTACTAAACTTGAAACCTCATTAAAACATCTTTCAGTTTATAAAAATATAAGTCTCACAATGTGCCGTGTTTAGTTTCTGTAAATACCCTCTCTGTAATGCCCCAAAACATTTTTTCTATCAAACTGTTCATCTAATTAGCTGTTCGTAGTGTACTACAACAAGTGTACAGTACGTGAGTATTTTTTATTTATTTCAGTCTAAAACTCTGGATTTTTATGAAACCTGCTTGTTAAGCATCTATTTGTAGGTAACTAAATATTCAGCAATAGTTCCTCATTGTAGAAGGAAGTAAAGTAAGGAAGCATTACAGTCTTAAGTTCCTTCTATGTTTATTAGGGTTGGGACTAGAAAGTTCCATTTTGCAAAATCACTACTGCGCAATCTCTCTGACAGTTACCCAAGTGGAAATCCCGGAAAACTTCATAACTCATGTACTGTTAACTTCCACTAACATGAAATAATATACCTCTGTCCTTTGTCATTTGTTTGCATGTTTCATCCCTTTTACTCAAAAGGTGCATCCATTCTACAGACTTAGGTATGGTTCAGTCACGTGTCAGCATCTTTCACAGCCACACCTACACTGAGCAACTTTATATTGCAGCATTACAGCTTTAAAAGGTTGGGTGACTCCCACTTTAATAGGCACAGTTTAACAAACTCAACACACAACGCCTTTCAATTTTGATGAACACATGGAAATGGAGGACCAAGTGGAAAGCCAGAGGAGAAGAGGAATGAGCAAAGAAGACTTAATATGTAAGTAAAGCTGCATTTTTTTTAGTGACACACTTTCCCTGCTGAGCTGTTATATAGGTGGTAGTTTTTAACAAGTAAGATATTACTAATGCCGGATGAGTAAAACCTTTGATAAACAAAGATGTTTACTGTTCCCTGAGCCATGTTGAATTTCCATCAGGGTCATGTGAAAATGACTGAACAATACTACGTATGCCGTATACGTAATGTAGATACCTGTGCAGGTGGAAAACAGCCACAGAGGCCAGGTCGTATTACTGAATAACTGGATTGTCATAGAGACCGAAATCACATGTCACTAAGATAAAAGAGTCCCACAAGCATGTGACTGTGAATGTTTGTGCATCGTATCCATGCTGTGAAGCCAAACTAACACAAACAGCAAGTGTCACATCTGGGGTTTGGCTGTGTGTAAGTGTGAACGTTCTTTAACTTGGTCCTTGATAAGACCTTGTTTTCATATCAGTTTTTTTTTCCCCCCATTTGTCTTTCAGGATTTTGTTATCACCAACCTGACAGGTTAAAGTGAACTAGAAAAGTGTGTACACATCCTTTGTGTGGATTTACTTGTTGATTGATGAACAGAAATAATTAAATATGGAAACAATATTTTGTGTATATGTTAAATACACATTTCTTCAAACGCTTTAGTGGTGCGTTTCCATCCCTGTCTGGTTTTAGTTCTAGTTTAAAACATGTATCAATTTGAAAAATATACAGTGAATACTATGACTATAAATTCTCGAACATTCATGACCCATGACTGTTCCATTGTTTCACATGCTTTGAGACAGTGGAGTTAGATTTGCAGGGTCTAATTGTGCAACAAATACAGTTCAACAAGTATTTTGAATTTTCTTTTGCTCAAAAACAGGAAATGTGGTTCCTGCGGCTTGACCTAGAAATAGAGATCAACATTTTTAAAACAATAGAAGAAAGGAAATGATAACCAACACTGTATAAAAGCAATACAGCTGAGGTTTTTTTTGCAAATAAAGTAAGGAAATTACTTTATGAGAAATGTGTAGAGATGAAAGTGGGACTAAGCTGGGAAATTTGAGCACAGTTTAATTATGTTTTATTATAATTTATTTAATAGTATTTTTAACTCTTTAACTGCAATTTAAAAAAAAAAAAAAGATTAGGTGTGCTCTGCCTTATACAATATTATGTACTTAGCAATGTGTTAGCCTTATTAGCATTTGAATGTTGAAACATTTTCTTGTGTCCTGTGTCGCAGTGACGCTCAGTAAACACCTTCATCACACACAAAGGGATGAAAGTTTTTTCGAACTGTTTTCCAATCAGTGCCTTTTTTTACTTTCATGGTGGATGCTCACATTTTCCTTGCTCATACTTGGGAAATACAACTGTGTTTGTTTTTGATGCAAAACTTTTCTTAGTTTAACTTTACATCAGGGAGGTTTTCCTGCCCCTTTTGTGTTTGTTTTAAGGGCTTTACAATTTCTGTCAAACTCACTCAAACCCACATTGTTCTCTCTCTCTCTCTCTCTCTCTCTCTCTCCAGCCGAACGGACAGGGTCTTTGGGATGCATTGGTTGGTTCATTGTCATGCTCTCTGGAATCTTTGTAACTCTTCTGTTCCCTATCACCATTTGGTTTTCACTGAAGGTGGGAAAGTTAATAAATTGGTTGAATGGCAGAAATCAGTATTTCTTACAAATTTAAATATGTATTGAGCTGGTGCTGTGGTCTTTCTCCTGATGTTGCAGATTGTTCAGGAGTATGAGCGGGCTGTCATCTTCAGACTGGGCCGCATCACAGACAGAAAAGCAAAAGGACCAGGTAAAACACAGACACATTTCTATAGTCCAGACCTTTAATATTTCTGCAGTTACACATGTTTACTTCTTTTGGCCTTGTGCTCAAAGCACACTCACAATGGGATTAGTCATAAATACTACATCAAGATGCCAAGTCACAGTTCATGGGTTTAGGAGCAATTAGATGTAGATGAAGCCAAACAAAATGATCATACATTTGAAGTTCAAGTTCATCAGCATCAGTAAAGCCAACAGTTAATGTCAGTGTGCCCCTCACACCTGGAAAAGAGGTCATTTCTTATGAGCTGTTACTTTTGTCGTCCACATTTTCCATTATTTTGCCAAAGGTTGATCGTTATTTCACCAGAACATAGAAGCTTGTTTCACAACTTTGTTTGTTTTTGTGAACTGCAGTGTGGGCTAATGTTATGATCATGACATTATAGCTGTGTACACCTACATCCTGCAGAGCATTTTAAATTTACTGTGCTATCAACAATTGCATTTTTGTTTATTATACAAAACTTGTGCTGCTTGGATTCGAAGGTCAGTTGTCAGTTATTAGTTTCTCTTTTATAGGAAACTATACAAACCTTTTACCAGTCCAATGAGTATTTACTCTTTTTGAGCCTCATTATTTTCTTTTTCAGTGGCACAGTGCCTTTTTACTCTGTCTAAAAAGTTTCACATCAGTCTAAAATACAGTGTTCAACTCTCCATCAGATCTGAGCCACATGAGTTTGTCTTTAACATTAAGCTGCCCAAATAACACAGAGTAGCCACATCTCCAGTTACTTGTAAACCTTTACATTTGGGCCAAAATGTGGTAAAAGCACAGTCCTGCACAACTCTGAAATCTATTAATTATTCATTTATTTTAGTGCCTAAAGACAAAAAGGCATTCGTGTCAAAAGTTTTTTTCCTGTCTATACAGTAAATAATGATGCCATATTGTGGTAAAGTTGTTTTTCTTTCTGCCTTTATTATTATTATTATTATTTATAATAATACATGCTTTTGCTGTTTTGTTTACAGGAATTTTCTTTATTCTGCCATGCACGGATTCCTTTATCAAAGTGGATCTACGAACAGTGTCATTTGACATCCCACCACAAGAGGTAGCCTTGAAAAAATGAACACTATCTGGAGAAAATGCACTTCGTACAACGTAATAAAAAAATGTAAGCTCTAATCTGTGGACATCATGTATTTGTAGATCCTTACCAAGGACTCAGTTACAGTTTCTGTGGACGGGGTGGTGTACTTTCGTGTCAGTGATCCCATTGCCTCCGTGGCCAACGTGTTTAACGCTGACTCTGCCACCCGTCTGCTGGCTCAGACCACCCTCCGAAATGTCCTGGGGACTAAGAACCTCTCTGAGGTCTTGTCGGATCGTGAGGGCATTGCCCACAGCATGCAGGTACAGAGCTAATTTCAAGGTGGAATTAGAGCATATCTCACACTTGCTGCAAGCAATTGAATAGTGTTTGACATTCAGTCCTGATAATGTTTTTCTAAGTGGCTTCAAAGGCTCTGATCCGTTTTATCTCTGGCATGAAGCCCTACACTCACTATCTTTTGAGATTTTGAATAAAAATTGAGGACCTTTTCTCTAGGACCCAGTAAAAGTGTCGTTTGTTCATAGGTGTTTTTTACTGTTTGCTGTTGATTAAATGAGCGGATCACAAAAACAGTGATGAACTTTTAATTTCACTAAAACTTCGTTTCACTAATGTTTTATGCATAATTCATGATACAGCTACAGGTGTAAGCTCTTCTTTTTTCACTTTTTTTTTTCCAGAGCAGCCTGGATGAAGCGACAGACAACTGGGGCATCAAAGTGGAGCGTGTGGAGATTAAAGATGTGAAGTTACCAGTTCAGCTACAAAGAGCCATGGCTGCTGAAGCGGAGGCTGCACGAGAGGCCAGGGCCAAGGTGAGTGTCATGTAAACACAGAAGCACTCAATAGTGATTATGAGACAAATGCATGCTGTCCAGATCTCACTGTCTTCATGTATACACAGGTGATTGCAGCAGAGGGTGAGATGAATGCATCTCGTGCCCTGAAGGAGGCGTCTCTCGTGATTTCAGAGTCTCCGTCAGCCCTGCAGCTTCGCTACCTGCAGACTCTCAATACCATCGCAGCAGAAAAGAACTCCACCATCATCTTCCCTCTACCCATGGATGTCATTTCTCACTTCATGCGGAAGTGAGGTTGATGACTAAGTCATGGTCAACCATTACTGTCAGTTAAAACATACATTGGATGACACTGGGGCACATTTCTTTGGCTCCTTATGAAATAAACTGTCATGATAAAAGTTAATACTATTGTTGTATGGCTGACATGGTTGACATGGTTGTATGGTTGACATTCAGACCTACAACTAAAACACGTTTTTGATTTAGATAGTCAAGCTGTGATTGGGTTAGGCCTGCTAACCAATGTGATTCTGTCAAATTCAGAGCAGTCAGCATAGTTTACATATCTTTTCATAACACATTTTCTTATGGAAGTGATATCATTTTTTATTTTATATGTTACAATGTTGACCAGTGTTTAATATTAAATGTAAAGGATTCAAACTACCTGATTCTCCATCATACATCTAACACAAGTGTCTGCTGGCTTACTTGAATGCAGAATCGCTAATATTACTAACCTATACATATAAAGTATTTTAAGTTTTTCTCCTGAATATACATTACTACATGTGGTGTTTATGAATCCAGATAATAAATTGCAGGCACAGTAAACACAAGCAAACTGAGGGCAGAGTTTCTACTTTAAATGAACAGGAACATTCTATGACCTTTATTGAATATTTTAATACTGTATTCTCCCAAAAAGTACAAACAAATCATTAACATACTGTGTGTACATTGCACGTTGAATTATCTAATTTCTCGTCCTCTACGCCTCCTATGCTACAGTTACATTTTGAACCATCACAAATGCAGTGAGGTAAAGAAGAGAAAGGGAGAGCGAGAAACAGCAAAGACAGAAAAAAACATGCTATTACTTTTTCAGTGCACTAAGACACATCTAATGTTGTAAATGTATTTACATTCAAACATACAATCAATTCCACAGCTAATTCAGTAAACTTTGTCTCTGGATGGAGTTCACATGGGGAAAGTGTTGTATATGTAGCTTATCTCCACAAATTAAATTCTCCTGCTAAAAGCAATGGAACCTTTGCCGCAACCTTTAAATAGCAACATGGACCTTTTAATCCGTAATACATTTTAGAAATGACCCATGTTTCTTGCGGGGAGTTTCAGCTAAGTGCTACATTAAATGGCTGCTACATTGTGGTCAGACAAGAGGTCTTTCTACAAAATCACATGAATGACTTGTATAAAATGCAGTCATTACATTCAGCACAAAGTGAGACAGATGTCCACAGGACACATTGAAGGGTTAATATACCAGTTCATAATTTAGAAATTAACGTCTATTCAAAGGAGAAATATTAATTCAATATGAAATTGATAACTTTACAGCATAGCCTGTTGGTGGCTGGACCCCTCTATGCACTTAAGAAACAACACTACAAATTGTATTTAAAATATATTTCTAAAATAACCCTAATATCTGATATATTAAAAGCAATGTACGTAGTTAGCAATATTACTCATGTAGTTATTGTGCCCGGACATAAATGTATGGAAATTCTTCCCAAAGTGGCAGCCGAAAAGAAATTGTTGTAGCGTCTTCCCGATCACACACTGCGGCTGTGGTACACGAAGAAAAGTGGTCGTGTAGTTTGTTTTAGCCGATCGGAAATAAACTGTGAAAATAACCCAAAGTAATAAACTTCATCCCCAGGTTTAAGGAACCTTCCCGGAGTCACTTGTAAACAATAGTTTTTTGTTGCATCCTTGTAGACTGTAGTTTTTTTTGCAGCTAAAGTGACCTTTAGGATGACCCTGAAGAATAATTCAATGGCAAAGGTGAACTGTTCTCCTAAACTTTTGAAAACACAGTGACTTTCTGACTGGTATGTTCTTACAATTGAGAGTTATGCAAAGACATTCTTAACATCAAATAGTGTCAGTATAAAATCAGTGACAATTGAGATATTTTTTCTCAAATCCTATGCTGCACTTGACATTCTTTTAAGAGCATTTAACCCTGTGCACTCATCGTACAAAAAATCATGAAAAGGAATATTTTAACTTTTCACAGCCATCAAAAGTGCTGGTATAGCAATCAAAGATCTATCTAAAAGTCTATTACTGAAAAACTGGCAACCTCGAATCCTTTACATGCTGGTAAAAGGTTACATTTACTAAACTCGTAACTTGACTGAAATAGTGATCAAGGGTTGCTGCAAGGGATTTCAAGGCCTGGTAGCAACCCTTGCTACTGTCCCCAGCCTCATGCATCTACTTAACTTTTTACAATATTACATTAGTTGCAAACCCTAACCCATGCTCCCAATGGCAATGTTGCTGCAACTCCCAACAACCAACCTCTCCCCCCTCTCAATGGCTTTTTATTTACAGGAATCTGAACGGTTTCAGCTTGGTTTGTTAATGTCCAAGTAAATCACTGAGATGACACTATATAATATTGTTGTTTTCAGTGTTGACTTGTTTAAAGCCAGATGATACCCTGAGGGGTATGTAAGTCAGTGGAGTACAGTACAGGAGGCAGCTATGACATACTGTATGCTATAAAATAATTCTCATTTTATATAACAAAGGTTGGTTTATATATTGTTTTTTTATATAAGTGGAAAATTATCTTGAGAAATATATTCAGAGTGTACATAGATATGCAGAGAAGCTTTACAAAAGAAAATTGAAAGTGTTTCTAATCTAAATTTAGAAAACAATTCCCTGAACAACATATCAGAATTTGGTGTAGTTTGGAAAAGTTTAGAATCCAATAATCAAAGACTAAAAATAATCATTCAGGTAAACAAACCCCTGGAGGTTAACTCAAGTTTAGAAAGATTGAGAAAGTAGTATGTCACAAAGAGGTAAACAGAGTGTTATCCTATACCTTTAAAACCTACATAGCTTATAGACTCAAATCATATCAGAAGGCTGTCTCCTGAACATCTCATTGAAAGCGATGACAGCACGTTAGAAGATCTGCAGAGCAGGTTAAATTTTCCAAATGACAAACACCATTCATTTCCTTCAAAGCCCAAGCGTAATAAATAGACAGATGACAGCAATAATCAGTTTCACATTAAGACTGGAAGACTTTCACAGTACATGCTTGCTTAACTGGCAAAAAACATGTAACAAATAAATGAGATATAAATATCACATTTCAAAGCCATCCACAGCAACAATGAACACGACGATTCCTGTGCTAGATTTCCCCGCTTAGCTTTGAGCTCCCTGGTACCTGTGTATTGTTTTGTTGGTGCTGTTGAACTAAAGACACAACAGACTGCACATCCCCGCTGAGGTAAGTACAAAATGGCAGACAAAGTTTTTGCAAGTTGACCTGAGGGATCTGATAGTAAAGAGTAGCTCATGTGGCGAAACACAGTAGGAAGACCTGGCAAGGGTTTGAAAGACTTTGAGCATAAAGTCTTCTAGATTTTGCAGGTAAAATGGCTGGGCCTCCAAGTATGGCCATCCCACACGAGTAAAACATTTAGCATCGAACTAATTACAAAATATTGAACACTTTGAGGATGCTGTGAAACATGATTTTTCTCTGATTTACAAACCAATTTTTACACAAAGTTCCTCATTGTATACAACGTCGCTCGTTCTCTGCTGGTGAAACGGTGGGACTGCGTGTAAGGCGCTTTGTTGGGGACGTATTTCAGTTAAAAGTCAATTCAGTTCATTTCTCAGAAACTGCAATGCATTGTTGAAACCAAAGTGACTACGAGAAACGAATCCCAGTGAGAGAGAATATATTGTAGCTTATTTTATAAAGAACATGGCTGTTTATTTGACACACAGGACTGTTGTGTTGCGGTGACATGAATGTGCTAGTTTGTGTTTATTTCTTTCAGTTTCTGGACTCGTGACTGCCCACGCAGGGGTGTTTTAACTGAACACCAAAACTATCTCTGTCATTATCATACAGTATATACAATCCCCATTTTCTAGACTACCGAACCCTATTAGCGCAAGTTGAGATCAGAACCAAAGAACTGAGTCCGGTCATTTGTAATTAGTTTTCATTTACAGCTGCTATGCACTGAAGCTGGCTCATGATGGACACAACCAGTTTTTGATGTGCGACAGGTACAAGAGTGTGTAACCTCAGTGCTTTAACACAGACTGAACTGTGTGTCCGTTATATCCTGTGACGACTGGAGTCCACATTCCTTGTTTTTCTCCAACATGTACTACAGTGCCATTTACATTGACAAGGAAGAAAGACAGCAGGAAATCAAGGACATTAAAATATGCAGAGCCTGATGCTTTCAGACATTCAGGTGCTAGGAGATCCTGGGGCAGACAGAACAGGCTGTGGGGGCTTATGTATATCACTGCAGTGCCTAGAAATCCTGCCAGAGGAGCTGGAAAATATTGCTGGGGAGATGGAAACCTGGAAAACTTTACGTGCTGCCACAACGGCAAGACTCTGGATAAGCAGAGGACGAAGGATGAACGGATGGATGATGTGAGCTTATCTCTGTAAAGAGCTGAAAAACGCAGTTGAGCTACAGCGATTTGCCGATGCTCTGTGCGTGGGTGTATCTGGCCCTGGGGAGTAATTCTGATTGGTTGCTGCCCTGTGAGTGGGCGTGGCTGGCCCTGGGGAAAGATTTTGATTGGTGGTAGCTCTGTGGGAGGGGGAGGAATACGAAGCCTGCTGAGAACAGCCGTGGCAGTGCGTGGGGGAGTCGCACCCTGCTCCAGGTGAGGAGGAGAAGAATGGGGATGAGGGGACGGGGGAGGTAGAGAAGGAGCGGTGCAGTGGGGAGGAGGCTGGGGACATGAGAGGACTGGTCTGTAGACGCCACAGCAGCTCCTCGTTGTTCCGGCTCAGACGCTTCTTCTCAGTGCTCTCCTTCTCAACAGACTCCTGGAGGTTGGCGTTCTCCTCTGACAGTTGCCTGTGGGGAAAAAACCCGGAGGAAGCTAATGTTATAATGTCAGCAGAAAGCAGGGACGATGCAGTGTCACTCAAGACTCCAGAATAATACTGTCCCAGGTGAATGCGTCTCACCTGGATGAGGCCAGGTTCATCTCGATACGAGCCTTCAGATCTTCATTCTGCTGCTGCAGAACATGGACCTTCTCCTCGAGGAACATGTTCTTTTGGGCCTGCTCAAAAGTAGAACACAGCCACAGCACAATCTTTCATTCACCGTAAACACCTTCCATTACGTTTATTCAGACTAGTGTGGTTGTCATACAGAATTAGTACGGCTTTTTTGAGCCTACCACTTTCTCCAAGTCCGAGATCTTCCTCTCCTGCTGGTGTATCTGTTGGTTCTTCATTTCCACAACCTCTTTTAAGCTCTTCAGATCTTGCTCAATGTGCTGGTATGGAGCTAAAGCATCCTAAAGCAGAAAATGTAGAACAACAGCACTTTAGATTGAAGACCAACTGGAGCCATTTATTATAAACATATACACAGACATATGTGGCAAATAATGTCCTGTTACATCGTTGTTATGTATTTTAGATATATACTGTGATGTAGGTTACTGTACAGTGTTTTTTCTTTTGGGAAAACTCACAACTATCTGTTCATCTGTACTCCTCCTCAAAGCCTCCTCAAACCGTTTTGCTTTGTCCCTTAGACTCTGGTTTTGAAAAGTGAGAGTATCCACTTGATCCTGAAGAAGCACAAACAATATGGAGATTAGTGCACATAACACACGATCAAAATACAACTGGGTGCAAAAGTTTGCATCCCCCCTTTGAAATGGCAAAAGGAGTAAAACAAAGATTTATATTTCATCAACAAAATATTAGTAGACATGTTCCGTCAACATTAAAGTTAATATTGAATTAATTTATCAAAGGAGATGCAAACTTTGGAACTCAAGTGTAATTTATCAGAACATTATGTTGTTGTTTTTTTACCTGCAAAGAAAGTCGGAGTTTCTCAAAATCTTCTTCTAGCAGCACCTTCTGTTGCTCATGAGCTTTCCTTAAGTCTGCACACAGATTTAGAAACACAAAGAAGATGAAGAGTTGGATTTGTTTCCAGCAGGGCCATTGTTATCCTGTGTTATTCAAAAAAGATCTGAAACCTCTCATGGTACGGGCGTGCTCCTCATGCAGTGTTGCCATGGTGATGTTATGCATGTCTCTGAGGTCCTGAATGGCTGCCTGGTGGCTGACAGTCATCTCTTCTATCTGAAACACAAACACACACTCTTTTAATGACAGATCAGATTTCACCTGACGTAACATAATGCAGATACATTTCCCATGATGCCTTTGTCTCACCTGTTCCTGTTGCTGAGTCCTCAGCTCTTCCATCTCTGAGCGATGATCCACCTTGAGGTGTTCTGTCTCTGCTGAGTGACACTTCCTGAGCCCCTGCTCCACCGCAGCCAGCTCTGCCTCCTGCTGCAGCTGCAGCTCCTGCAGCTCTCGCTCAAATGTCAACTCCAGTGCTGTCTTCTCTCGCTGGAGTCTGTCCCATCGCACAGAGTTGGAGGCTGTGCATAGAGTACAGTCTGTCTTATATTGCTGTGATTGATTCAACTTAAAAACAAAAAACAAATTCTATAATACTGTATTTGATACAGTATGATATATAGTATTTTACTGTATTTAGTCTATTTCGAAAGACTATTAAATCTGCTGTTTGTTTGTTTTTGTTTTTTTGTCTTTCAGAACAGTTATCTTCTTTTTTATTGATGATATTCCAAAAAAGCACTTATGTAAAAACAAAAATAAAGTTAAAGAAGCTAAATGCGAGAATTTGGTTAAAAAAAACACTGCAACAGAAAAGTGAGAAAGTAAAGGCATGGATGGCATGTGCATGGCACAGAACATAATTGTCCTAATTGTCCAAAACTATGAAAATGTCTGGTGCAAAAAGTCCTGTGATTACATGGGATCTTGGAATTATGGGGTTTTAATTTGTTTAAATAAATACTCACCCATTTCTTCTCTGAACTTTTGCATTTCCAATGACAGTTTAATTTGATTTTCTTCTGTAGTTTTATTCTGAAAAGGGGAAACATAGTAAATTTACAAAATCCATTGTGTAGTGTGGATGTAAACTGCTTGGCAACGTAAGAAGGTTAAAACCCTTTAGGTCACACCAGCAGCTCTGTGAGCTCCAATTAGGGTTTAATTTTCAATCCTCCAACACTGCATGTGCTGCACAAGATCAGTCACAACAATTAACTGACCTGGTAGTTATAATGTTGTGGACAATCCGTGTGCACTTAATGCTGTTGATCACCAGCTACAGCTGATGTGTCAGACACATGCCAGCAGAGGGAGCTCAGATCTACTCAAATACACCAAAATAGAGATCTGCACAGTCGGCCAGTCATTACAACACATAGACTGTGACCATACAGAAGTCAGGCAGTCCATTGACAGCCTGGCAACAATAATACAGCTGTGGCATCTCAGAATCTAAATTATTCCACCAACAAAGACATCTGGATGAAACCAGCTCACATTGACACACTGAACTCTGGAAGACCCTTCTCACTTTTGGAATCGCCCATTGTGCTGCTCGTTAGTGAATCTCACCTCATAGATTTAGATACTGTATGTGTTCATAAGTTTATGTGTAGTTACTGCGTAACTGTCTTTTCTGTAATCCAAGCTCCAGGTAAATGAAAAAGATACTATAGTATGTTGTAAATTTGAATAGATGAACAGATGAACCTTTACAACATCTTAATCAGAGGCCGTGCTGTAGAGGAAATAGATAGAATGATAATGATAACAATGATGAGGGTTTGTACTGCCCACCAAGGAATAATCCTCCACTTTAGGCAAATTCTCTAGAGCTAGATAACATTGTTACCACAGTAATTTCATTGAACAGAGGCACTATTTCATTCCAGCAGGCTACCTTGAGACAGTAATGCTGAGTAGTGATGATGAAGGCCTCTAGACCTAAGGACGTCCTCCTCAGTTCTTCCCTTAGAGCTCTCAGCTGCCTCTCCTGTTGCTCACAGCGGCCCTGCAGCCTATGAACCTAAGTGGCACAACATAAAAGAAGGAATAAAACAGAACACAAATGAGCAAACTCCATATGGTAACAGACTCTTCTTAACAACTCACCTCCTCCCTTTGCTCTTCTTTCTGTTTCTCCTCCGCCTTAATTTCTCTCTCTTTTTGTTGAGCCTCCTCTTTCTCTCTCTGAAGGCTCTCCTGCTGTTCCTGCCTTAGGGGGGCCACACGGCGAGCGAACCCTAGGGGAGCTGACCCTTCCACTGCCGCTGTGGGCCGCTGCCCAGACTGGACTGTAGGCAGCGAAAGAACCAACGCATAGAATAACATTAACCACAAGAAACAAATGATAATTTGTTTTATGAGAAAAACCCTGTAAATAAATATATTATTGATGCACCTATATGTCAATAATTACTCATTAATTAGTACCAATTCTTAAATCAAACTGGACACATTTATTTATGATAATGACATTGATGAGGAGATAAATCAGAGGAGATTTGACCTGTACTAATGACTGTGTTCACATGATAAATGATAGTATAGTTAATTGAATCTTTTCCATAGGAAGGAAGCCTTGGGGTAATTCCCTGTCTGGTGTTCCTCATAATGGGGCATTTAATCTCTTGTTGAATGTGATGAGTATTAGATTATTGAGCTGCAGTATGCATTAATACATAAAGATTGTTGAAACATATGTTTGTTGCTTTATTCTTTGCACTGTGTTTGTGTAAAGATATTAGGCACATTCATGCAAAGGCTTGGTTTATTATTGATGGAGGTAATGTAGGGGCCAGGCAGACACAAATACATGAAAGCCATTTTTCCTTGAGTAGGTGAGCAATGAGCTGCACTTGACATACAGGCAGAACAATTATCCTCTATGTGAATCACCTTGTCGTTGCCTGTGGGGACCCACGGCATCACTTCACAGCATATATGGAAGTAAAATAACTTCTAAAATTCACCATCTTCATGTTCCCCTGCATGTACAGACTGACTAATAAACCTACACGTGAACATGGCTATTTACACACTAAATATTGAAATCACTGCAGCTCCACACAACCTGCCCCAACCATCTAATTCAGGGTTACCGAAGCATGGAGAATGGTTTCCATGACAACATGAGGCTGAGCTTGGGGTGTAGGGTCCCAGGTAATGAGTGAGAGATTGGTTGGAGGGAGGCTGAGATAAAATGAAGGGAGTACTCTGACCCACGGGTAAATGGGAGCAGAGAGTGGAGAGACAACAGATTGAAGTTGGTCAGTGTGTAACAGCAAATTAGAGAGCAGGTAAGTGAACATACATGTGCAAATTTAATCGGAAATGTATGTAAGAATTCCTCTCGGCAGTAAGTGAGAAATATAAGAGCTTAGAATTTGCAAAAGCATTTTTATAGCAACTTATAATAAAGATCTTTCAAAATTTAAATAAAAAAAAAATCCCTTAATATTACATCATGTGTCCAGCCCTCAACCAGGCCTTGACTTGTTAGCACTGACAAAATGTTCTATCTTCACTTAATTCTATTAGGAAATTAAATGATTTGGTCCTAGCTAGGTAACAAATACAAGCACAAACACCTGCCGGACTTGGATAAGGGGAGACTTAGACATCTGTTGGCTCTGCCTGAGAGGTTAGAGAGGTTAGAGAGAGAATAGTGAATACTAAATGATTTTATGAGGCTCAGTGCGAAAGCAGCATACAGATGATAGCAGCGGGGGTTGATGGGAGTGAAAAAATGATGCCAGAAATGAGAAGAAAATGTGATGCAGGGAGCAGAGTGGGTGTTTTTAAAGGGTGTGGTTAAAGGTATTCAGGTTGGGTTATTCATAAGGTGAATTTTAATGTCATTATAACACACTGACATTTTGCCAGCACTTCCACAGCAACTTCTAGTAAAGCAGCAACACAAGATGAACCCCAGAAAACTAGAGGAATAATGCTCCAGTGTAGCAGTGCGGCACTTTATTGAAAATACTTAAGTGGGCAGAGACAGAGATGTAACCGGAGAAGATGTGTATCAGTTCTGCAAGAAGAGATGGGGAGGCCTTCTACAGTTTCTGAAAAAAATATTTTACCACTGTAGAGCCAAGCAGAAGAAATGTCTAGACAGCACGGATCAAATCCTGGCAGAAGTACATGCATATCTGAAATAGATGCAAGTGTGTGGGTGTCGGTAGATGCAGGTCATAAAGACCACTTTTGAAAAGGTCTAGAAAGGCAGATGATCAGGTGAAAAGAGAAGTAGGAGAGAGAAACTGACCATTTATCGCATAACTCATAACTTTAATAAGGGCTGCATACAGTTATAGTAAAGCTGCACATGGAATGGAGTCATTGTTATTAGCATAGTACCTGCATTTATTGGACTTTGCTAAGTAAAAATGTCTGAGAGATGAGAAAGACACTTTTTGATGGAACTTTTCTGGTCCTGTGTCATTGTGTGTGTGTGTGTGTGTGTGTGTGTGTGTGTGTGTGTGTGAGAGAGAGAGAGAGAGAGAGAGAGAGAGAGAGAGAGAGAGACATCCAGTGCTCTTGATTCATTGTTCCACTCTGAATTATAACTGCATAACCTTTTATATGTGATCAGACAAAATAGACAAAATATTTGTGGTATGTTTTGGTAATGAGGGAAACAACTCACCTGGGGACTGAGGTTTAGGCGGAACCACCGCCAGCCTCTTTGGAGAGGATGGGAGGGAACGTGTGACCTCTAAACTTCGCTGAAACTCCTTCCTTCCAACTATCAGTGAATAAGAACACAACCAATTGGGGTTTGGTAAGTGATGTACTTCAATTAGAGAAGCACACAGTGACATTTGGCTGTTAGATGAAAAAGCATATGCGGCCGTAACATGTTAAAGCTGAACACCTGAACTTTATATAACACAGTGTCAATCAAACTTTCTCACTTATGGATGAAACCAACGTTTTTTTCAAATGTACACTCTATATTTTCCCCCTTTTTCCATTTCTTTGCTGATTTTCTGCTCTCCTAACTTTTTCAATCTTTCTGTTATCATCCTGCTTTCATCTCCTGCTACCTCCCTCCCTGCTGTGTAGAATAACTATGTCTCACGGGACTCTGGGTGAAAGAGAGGCAGAACATGCTAGAGGAGCTGTGCCCATCTCCCCGTAGCTCTGCCACGACATGACACACTTTGCAGCCAAGACAGACAAGAAGAAGAATATGAATTGATATTGTTTCTGAGCTCATGACGTTTTTCTTGTGTGTCATGTTACATATCTTGTAGACACTTGGTGAGGTGTGTGGGTGTTCAAGAAAGAGCTGGATTTAAAGCCATAAATGTGAAATAATGTATGTTGCACGTGATCTGAAAGTGGTAAAAACGTGGGAGAAAAAAAAAAAAACCAGATGACAATAAAAAAGAGAGAAGATTTCAGGGGGTTAGTAGGAAGTTTGTTCTGAAGCAGAGACGAGAGGAGGAGAGAGGCTTTGAAAATAAACTAATTAGAGCTGTAATGAGTGATCCTGAACAAATCCCCATATAACCCATGAGAGACGCTCTAAACCTGCAGAGACACTGTGAATGTGTGTTCGCGTGTGTGTGTGTGTGTGAAAGATGCAAACTTGGCTCCCAGAGTGACTGATTACTGCCAATATACAAACGCAGTGCCACACCACTGTTCACAAATCCAGCCCGACTATTTCAAACATGGAGTGCAAAGTTTTAACAGCAGATACTATAATGTAACAAGTCCGCATGTGGGTGGCAACAATATTGGCAATGTTGACCATCATCGTTTAGTCTGTTCGCATGCTAACATTTGCTGATAAGCCCTAAACACACCACATTCTGCAAGCAACACAAAAAAGTCAGTAGTTTCTTCAAAATGATCCAGTGTAGTGATTTCAGTCTGGATCATACGTTGCTATGCCATCAGACATGGCTCCTAGTGGCCAGAATCTATGGGATCAAAATGTAACTTAGATGAACTATGGATCAGTGGAAAATAAAATCAATGGGATGGTGCAGCTGCATTCTCAGATCGTAGCTTTTCTCTGTGCAGTTTCCTGTTTGCGCATCTACGAAGGCTTGGTTACCTCAGAGTGCTTAGTATTAATACATTCAGTTGAATTATTTTGTAGTAGTCGGGTATTTATCCCTGTAATTTACAAGACTTTTCCTTTAATCTGTGAGTGACATTCATAGTCAGATGTTTCAAATATCACTTTTGTATTGATCACAGATTTTGTCTTTAATCTACAGGACATAAAGCAGTCAATGATTCTCTTGCCCTCTTTTGTTGAAACAGAGAATTGCGGAATATTTTTTTATGAACTAATTAAAGACAACACATTTAAAGAATAGAATTATTATGATAATGGAGCAAGACCATTTTGTTGCACTCTACACGTATAGATGTGAGGCTCAGGTTACAGCTTGCTGTCAGGTCTGCGGGGCTATTTTTGCCATAAGCTTTCAGGAGCTCAGTAGAACAGATCGGGATCTGTGACAGACAGAAAGATAAACTAACACACAGATAACAGGGACTCCTCATGTACTGTGTTTCTCATTTATAATTTATAGCACATTCAAAATCAGCTCAGGCCCTCTGAAAACCACGTCCGATTCATTTTTTCCACAGAAACTGTCTCTGCATCCTTAACACACAGACAAGAAAAAGCAATACAGCAACAACACAGCAGTGGCATCTATCTTTGAGCTGTCTGTGTGCTTGGTTTTGAAACCACAGTATTATCTTCGACCGCAAATATTGCAGGTTTTGTGGCCTTTATTGTATTGTATAAAAGTTTAAGACAGGTGACAAAGTGTCCTACTATAGGGCTTCTGGTGTGTGAAATTACAACAATGTGTGAAAAGCATCACTTCTAGTGAGCTTCCTCTCACTGGAATAGACAAGCGTGACCTGACAAATTTATCATTTATTAGCAACTTTAAAAGCCATAGTGGTATTTTTAGCTCTTGGATCTTAGCATTATCATATTTTCTAGGACGTGAGGAAATCCCGCGTTAACAAACAGGAGCACACTTGATAAATGATTAAAATGAACATTTCTTACAGGTCAAAACTTTCTGTAAGTGAATTGTTAGGCTTGTGGCTTCCAGCATTTCCTGAATGACTTTCAGCAACCTCAGAGAGCAGGAGCTTGGGCTTAGTTATGTGCTACAAAGAGGCAGAGAGTGGACAAAAGTAAAATGGTATATGGTCCGCACCTATATGGTGCCTTTCTATCTTACTGGTACCCAAAGCGATTTACACTGCTCCTCGTTCCCCCAGTCGCAGTCACACTCACACTGATGGCCTGCACCCTCCAAGAGCAACTAATCTGGGGTTTAGTGTGCTAAGTGACCAACCTGGGATTGGTGGACAATTGCTCCACCTCCTGAGTCGCTCAGTGGTGGAGTTTTTGACTTTCTTTGACTGTCCAAGTGGATTTCTCAGTGTGACTGTATCTACATAGACCTACACACTATTTTAACTCTGTGGACAAAACAAACACCTCCAAATCATGGCGCTTCCTACAAAAACTTCTACTGACCTCCAGGGGAGCTTCTTGGCTGAGGAGGCAGGTAGCGCCGAGGCAAGGCTGGGGTGAAAGGTGGCTGAAGGCTGCTACTGCGACATGGTGCCCCTCTCTGGTGGTCTGCTGTTGGAGGGCTGGTGGTCACCCTGTGAAGAGGAGGATCCTCGCTCACACTCAGACCTGGAATATAAAGGATTACACTTTATTTATATCTTCTTTTTACTTCAGTGGGTGCGAGGGTAAATCTTCAGCCTCCCTCTGTGATGTGCTGCGTCTGAATTGCTGGCTTTTCCTTCTTTTTATGATCACATATTGGTTTTTTACGGTCTGATGGGGCTGTGTTAAGTATGAATTTAGGTTCAGTGGGCTGAGAAATGGGCTGCCCTGCTGCTGCTCTCAATCTTTTTTTTTGTTAACCTGCAGCAGTACACCTGCACACACAAACACACATTTCTACACAGGGACACTTCAGGGGATACATACACAAGAAAATACAATACACACTCTCGCATCAGCCACTCAGCCTGGCCTATAGTGCCGCTATAATCTATCAAATGAGTAGTGAATCGTTTGCACTGTCACAATCTGTGCATAATCTGCTTATCTCTATCACTCCGATCAATAATGACCCAACAGATTTGCCTGTAACAAACAGGAATATAAGAGGACACGAAGTGGACATTAAGCCATGTTCTTGCATCTCTCTGCATGTCCATAGATTTGTACATTTTAGAAAATGTGATGAATTAAAAGCTGGTGTGGCAGGGAAAGAAAGAGAATTATTTTTATGACACAAAGGGAATTGACTTTAAAACATATAGTCAGGTACTGCATCGAGTAACCAAGTACACTGTAAAATCCAATAGTAATCCCAACTTTGATTTTTTTTTTGTTAACTTTAATCAGTTATCAACAATATGCACTTTGTATTAGTTTTCTTTAGGTTAGAGATAATTGCAGGGCGAAAAAAAAACCTTACTCATTGTTTTTTGAGTGAAGCTAACTTACATTTTCCAAAAGTGCATTTCTACAAATAAAATATATTTCACATTTATGCAGTAGAGTATAAGAACATTTCACACTAAGGTGGTACTGATATGAGCACTAGATAATTACAGCTAATTGACAAAAGAAGTGTTCTTAGATGGAACGACTGTGAGGGAACTGGAGTGAACTTGAAATGACTTTGTTTGAAATAATAATTCTGAGTACTGAGTTATGAGTACACCATAGGTACATTTTTAAGTACTGTACACTGTTTTTTTTGTTGTTGCGTAAACTAAATTGTATGTATATTACACTTAATAAGCATTTGTAAGTAGAAATACAATTCCAGTCCAAATCGGTTTGCATGCTTTGTTAAAGTAAGACTAACGAATAAGAATTTACAGTAATGAGTAATTAAATTAAATTGAGTTTAATATATCAAAGAAACATCAGTAATTGGTAATTGCCCTTATTTTGTGTAATTGATCATATGAATTACAAACACAATGCGTTTTTGTTATGTTAGTCACAGTAACACAACAGTATTAATGGTGCAGCATCAATATGAAAATCTCTCCACAAGCATTTTCATTAAATCCTTAAAAACTGAACATGCACACACACACACACACACACTTACAGTAAATATATCACATGTAAGGATGCTTCTGTTTATGACCTCCCACAGCTGTGTGCACATACATCACCATACTAGTGATACACCTCTCAGTCCCAAAGCTCCTCCAGGAGTTGATTAGTGAGGCTGTTTACAGTATTTCCTTCTCATTAATCCGGTGAAGGGCACTGGCAGTGTGTCTAGGCCAGATGTGGATCTGGACAAAGCACAGGTCTGCACTTAATTGCTGCTGTCAACATCTTATAATTAATGAGTTTGAAGATAAATATGACTTATGTGTAACTCACAAATCCAATATTTATGTACATAAAAAAGCTATTTGGCATTAACTTCAAATGCTTTTGATGGCGCTTAGCTTCATACTTGACACAGACCAATTAGTCAGTTGATATGAGATGTCCTCATTAGTCATGGGTCAAGTATGAATAAATTCCCAGAATCATTTGCAGAGAGGGGAAGAAATTAAACTGAAGAATGGTGTGAATGGTAAAAGGGTAAAAGTGGAATTCTAAAACAAAGCGAGAGAAAAACATGCATTTCATCAACGGTAAGAGCAAGCTGATGTGCATCACTGATTGGCCAAATGCCAGCCGATGATGGATAACAGAGCGTGAGGAGGACAGGGAGAAGGAAGAATGGCCTTACGGGATCAAGAGGGAGCAAACAAAAGGATATAAAAAGAGTTACGAAGAAGAAGAAATGGATGGTGCCGTGATAGAGCTGGCAGCAAGCTTGGCATATTATAAAATGAATGGAAAATACCAACGATATTAAAAAGGGACCATGAGCACATGAAAATAGCTGAGAATAAAAGACAGCAGGTTTCCTCGCTCAGTGGGAGGCCATTTTATTGGAGCAAGTCGCCCCTCACAGCACAACTAATGTCAGTAGAATAATGCTGACTCTATCAGAACTCTTACACACAAACGTAGCAGGAAACAGAGATTAAACTGGCCACATAAAATTCAGCCATGTGCATTCTCTGTGTGTTAACTGGGCAAAATGGCAATGTAGCTGCACGTTAGCTGTATGAGAACTAGTACTTTTAATTTCTGCAAAAGAAATATTCCTGCTGGCCTATCCAGACACTCAAGCTGACGCATTTGCTGCTCAAATGGACCCACCACACAGCTGGAGCTGCTAAAGAAATAGGTCTCATTCTTCAAACATGTTTAGTCGCTTTGAAATAGGCAAAACCTTTAGCTTGCGATGTTTGAGGAATAACATAAGTTGATCATTTTCTTGCATTAAAATGTAAGCCCCATTTTTCACATATGATGTGAAAAACCATAATAAAAAAATAATAGAAATTTGAAAGTGCAGTACAAAAACACACGAGAAACTATACTGAATTTCTTTCTAGTGCTTGTTTAACATCTGTAATTATGGATCAGTTTGCTGTGGATGGTATGACGACGTATGGTTAAATAAATAAAATGAAATAATACTGAACTATATGAACTTGCTATTTGCACAGACAGCGGTTTGCTTGCCTTGTATTATTTCATGTGTGTACAGATGTTTCTTCAGTCAGGGTCCCTTTTAGGAGTGTTTTGTTTTATTATATATTACATGGAGCTTTACACAAGCTCCCTTTGCATGTAACTTCAAACTGAGAAAACTACTCATCTGCATACCAGAAAACCAACACTAACTAAAATAATGTTTGCCACATGAAGAACTGCCTATGCACTGCCCATTATTTTACGTGTATTTGTATATCGTTTTTGGGTTTTTAGTTAGACGACATGTTCTCACAGACAAATGTCAACTTCATTTAGCACCACTGAGTAGCTTGAAGTTATATTCATCAGTGCCTGTCAGAAGTACAGGCTACTGTTTGCCATGTGAACCATGCGAAAATGAATAGAGCCCAACAAAAATGTTTTGTTAGAATTTAAAATTCTTATTTTTAAAACAAATTACAAATTCGTGTTTGTCAAAAGACATCTGTTACACACGCTGATGAGTAACACCACACCAAGTTGCTAGAGAATATGCACATAGCTTCTGGTGCCTGAGGACAGTGTGTCCAATGTGTCCAGACTCAGTGCTGCTGTTTAATGCCTGGGAGAGAGAACAGGGACAGGGTTAAAGGCTACTGACAAAAGGAGAAAAACAAATTGGGACTGACCTCAAGGAAGCTAACTGCAGGGATGCTACAGATACAGTGTGTTAGTGTAACACGTTGAAATTTCTCTGTAACTGCGTTTTGATGGAAAATAATTTTAGTGAGGACATTTAACTATAGTGTTATGTGATTTTATCAATGTATGGTAGAAGCAAAATACACAATACAGTTAAGTTTTACAACAACATAATGTGATAAATTACACTATAGCACGACATTTTGAACTTGATTTGCATGTGAATGGATGTATTTTTGGCAACAACAATTTGTGACAAGGACTTAGATTCAGAATTTTGTTATTAAAAGTTATGAAGTTATTATTTTTAAAGAAACAAAATCTTCACTCCAAAAACTTTATAGCAGCTGTCAAACTGTGTAATTTGAACAAAAATGTCTGAATATGCAAATCATGCAAATTGCATCTGTGCGTGAAGGTTAAGGTTAATGCTGCATACATAAAGCCCAAAGTCGTGGCCCTGCAGAGACGGACCGGAGCTGTGGGCTGAGAGATAGATTACATTATTACATGGGAGCAGAAACCATGGGTGTCCTGTGTTCTGTCAGGATCCAGGTGATGGGAAAGTAAAGGTTCAGGTAGCAACAGGTAAAGAGTCCTAGGGATAAACATATTTTCTGCATAAAGGTCCAGCAGGACTCACATACTGCCAGGCAGTATGAAGAAAGAAAGAAAGGCTTTGAACACAAGATAAATTGATGGATTTGGATTTGGCCAAATGAGGACGCTGAAGCTGAAGTTTGCTTCAGTTGCTTTGTAAGAAGTCTTAAAAATGGATCAGAGACAAAAACGAAAGAAAACAAAGCAAATGAACTAGACGGAGGTTTAATAATCAAATCCAATGCTATTGAACTGACACCTAATTATGCAATTTGTAAATATATAAATAATTAAGCCAATATCAACAGCATAATCAAGTCTTTTTCATTCTCTGCTATAGAAAACAGCAGACAGAGAAGCAGCTACTGTACGGTGAAAAGCACGTGGAAGGACAAAATATTAGCAGTTTAGCAAGATGAGGGTTGGGCAGTGGGAGCAAACATGTTGTGTAAATTATTTCAGAAACAAACATACGACTTAGTCATGGTGCAGAGTTACAGATGACATAAATTGTGGATCTCAGTTTGATGCTCCTTATTTCATATTCCCTGTGTTTTTGTCAGTTAGTTTAGCTCACAACAGTGATTAACATGGAGCTGGATGAAATACGCTGGGGGTTCATCAGCTAATGAACAGGCTCACTGAGCCCATCGTCAGTGTCACAGCTCTGATGTTTCACTGCACCACTGCCATGTTAGCTTTTCTCTCCTCAGCTGTAGAACGGCAGCCATATCTAATTGGCCCATCTAATTTGCTGCTCGGCTAGTGTGTGTTTGAGCGTATGTGTATATACACACGTCTGTAGTGCACATGCATCATAGAAACCATCTGTTCACAGTGAGCTAACATGAGTCACAGACCAGATCTGGCATCTGATGGCATAAGATATCCACTCTCCTCCCTGCGCCAACCTCTCCATGCTTCTCTCTTTCCCTTTGCCCTTTTTTCCTTTCAGATTCTCCCTTCCGCTCTCCCCTCTCCTCACTGAATGTACTCTTTTCTGCATTTCCCTCTCTCTGCATTTCTGCATTTCCTTTGTCTCTCCTGTGCTGTCTCCACAGTTCTTCCTTTTATTCATTTGATTTCCACCATAATGTTATTATCATCTATACTGAAGATGGATGGGGGTGACAATAGCGTTTGTCTTGGCAACTGAGTTTCCTGAGGCTTCATCAGCTTCCTTCTGCTGGGTTCTCCCCTTGCTATGTAACAAACTCTGTTGATCACAATGGAACCAAAATGCATCCGCTATGAATCTTACATGCACAGATGTTTTCTCTTTAACACACACACCTGAATGACTGAGATAAAGGGAGTATTGTGTTTATAACTGATCAATGTCATGTAAAGTGACTTACAGCATCGCAGAGGTTACACTAAAACACACATACGTGACTGCAGACCTGCAAACTGGTATAGAGAATCTTATAAAACCAAACCATCTATTTAATTAAATGTCACCATGGTGGATGGTGTGTGATAACACAGTACCGGTTTACTCACACTCACTTACTCTACTGTCCCATGTTTAGTTATTTGCATTTGGAGTCAATCTGGTTACAATAAACAGAGTTTGGTTTCCTACTACACATTATTTTGTCTATATGTCTTATTTTAATGAAGCTGTTTTCATCTTTTAAGTTACACGTATGATCCCCACACCTTAATGTGTCAAAATATATTAAGTGTGGTTAAATGCAGACACAAAGGACAAGCTCAAGAGCTCTGTAGAAAATGATATAAGTTTTGTGAAAGCACAGACTAATTATCCTGTTCTGTTCGATTTATTGTGGAGTCAGAAATACTTGTCTTGTAAACATTTGTTTCAAAATGACCTGATCAGCCAGTATCCCTTTGTTTAGCTCATGAGCTCAGTTTGGTCTTGACAGTTTTTTTTTGCTCAGTTCATGTTTCCTCCGTCTAGTTCTGTGTATTTGACCGCTTTCACTTTTCACGCTTTCACCGCTTTCATTTGACTTTAAAATGAAAACTATAATTTTATCAAAGAGTCTGTATCAGAACTTAAGCATTTTTCTACCTCCATTCCAATAAAGAGAAATTAAATGATTTGTGGTCTTCACAGCAGTGAAAATCCAAAGGAGAAAGAGTCTACATTTTGTAGAAATATTACAAACTATATAAACATATAAATACTCCTTCTGTACTCTACCAAAAAAAAAACTTATTAAAATGTTTGACAGTGCATTCTATGAATTATCTCATGTAACTAGGCCATCTCTGGATAGTGATGCTGCTAACAACCTTCCATTCAACTCCAGGGTTTTTTTTTTAAATATCAGGAATATGAATTACTGTCTGTGCAAATCATATTTTCTCTAAGGCCAAATATATCTTTTTCTCTACCTCGTTTTTCAGATACACAGTATGCAGACATATAAGGTGCTTCTGCACACACCCCATTGATCAGAGCAGGTTGACGAGCTACAACAATAGGGAGTTTAAACTCAGGGGATTTTCCTCTAACCTACTTTAGTAGGACTCCTGTAGTCTTCCCCCCCTTTTTTCCCCCCTATCCTGCTATTCTTTAAGGATTTGTCCAATCCACATTATCCAGAGCCCTAATATTGTCCGTTTTGCTTGCTGATCAATGGGGAAAACAAGCAACGGACCCTGGTCTTTTCTCTCTGTTAGAAGAAGGAGATACTGGGTTGCTGCAGCCCCCTAGACAATTCTTGATGGAAAGATGTGTGAGAACTCATCTGGCAGCCTGGCTGTTCTTTGATTTTGATCCAAGCCAGAGCATGGAGCGCGAGGGCATAAATCCCACTGTGATAGATGAAAAATAATGCAAACAGACTTTCTGCACTTGCAAACGTGTATAGCCACATCCACAATAAAGATAGATTTAGAGCCCTTAAAATTGAAAGTGAACATGTTGACCCCTCATATGACTGAGTATTTACTTTTCTGTCGCCATCTTACCGCAAATCACGGCATTAGTCTACAAAGGTTTGGGCAACATGCACTAATATTTCACATATTTCCTTGGGTCTAAGAATTCAGAATGCAGCATTCAGCAGAATGGGTGAAACTGGCAGTATGTGAAATTCTAATCAGAGAAGGTCTTATCTTTGAATGAAATGTCAGACTTTATTGTAAGCCTTTTAAAATTGCCCTTACTAAACTTTGAGGTTAACGCTCTGACTAATGTTTCTGACATGTTTTTAATGCAGCAATGGTTTTGTAGGGACCAGTCGTAATGGACATGACAACTGAATCCGGTTCCAGAAAAGGCTGTGCGAAGTCTGAATGTTACACCGAATTCCAGTCTAAAGGTTAGACATGAAAAAAAACAGAAGACAACCTTCTGGTTAGAGCCGGAGAGACAGAGCAGAATCTACACCCAAGCCCAGTTTAGTCTGGAAGGTTCAAACAGAGCAGAGCAGCTCAAATGCCTCACAGCTAAAGGTCACAATCACCACACAGAGTCAAAAGTGGAGGTAAATGTTCCTGCTCCCCCATCTTGCCTCTCTCTCTCACACACACACACCGAACATACACACACAATGAGCATCAAAGGACCTCAGTCTTGTGCTGCTCATGTCTACCATCCTTGATTCCATTTCAGTGTCACCTCGCTCTGAGCAGCAGCAGCTCAACAGCAGCACGAGGAGCAATCTGCTGCAGGCACTACTTTTAAAAACTTCTGTCTTTATCGCTCTACTAGCAGGTGTTCCTGTCCTTTGTGAGGAGGCAATTTGTGTGTGTGTGTGTGTGTGTGTGTGTTTACTGGTGTAATATTTGTAAACTGGTTTACAAACTACAAGCAGTGAATTATGGAGCAAATGTACACATTTCTATTGGCAGATGCTTCCAACATAATACACAAACAAGTAAGTGATTGTTGTGTTGTGTATATTTGTTTATAGGATTTAATGGATGCACTTTTCCAATCAACAATGAGTGTTGCAGAGAATGATCCTGTGAGTTTGGAACAGGCTGGTGGAGCAGAGCCTTTACTCTTGTTTACATCTCATTTCATTGATGCATGATATTGATAGCTGATAGCTGAACCAGTGAAGCTATATTCTGGAGAATATGAAAAGGCAAAATTCAATATTGTTGTATCTCTTGCAATTGTCTCTGATAGCAAACCAAAATAGAAGAAATAGAAAAATCAAAATATGCAGCTGTAACTGGCAGGTGGTGGCATAGGAGCTTTGGCTTATTACTGTTCTATTATACACTGTTTTTTTTCTTCTTCGCTTATGATGTTTCTGCCCAAACATGTGGAAACCACTGTTAAAAGCTATCAGATATGACAAGCTTTTTATTAAAAAGAATATGTATAAACATCCCTTTTGTGCCACTTAAAAAATAAGCATGCTGTGCTCTTGAGGCCCAAGGGATTTAGGTAGGTGCTTCTCTCACATTACCACACAGTTTGTAGTCATTCTCAACAAGTGACAGAGAGAAAAGAAGGATAAAAAGTACTAAAGGGGGAGATGATAGAAAGGAATGATGACATAACATGGGGCCTGATGTTCATGGGAGTGGAGGTGCTTACGTCAACTGTAACTGGGAGAAGAAGAGCAAGCTTCCCTATGTAGGTCACATTAAAAACTCATGCAGCTACCACAAATTTAGCCAACTAACCAAGCAGCCTGTCAAGCACCATCGCAATCACAACTGGAAGGATTCCTTTAGTTCTCATGACTGTGAAAATGGAAGTCATTTACAGAATATGTACATTTTTGGTAAACTTGACTGAATTTGCAGCATATTCCTAGCTACTGTAAAATCCTGTTAGGAGTAAGGGGAGTACAGCCAATCTTAGAAAAAACAAGCAATAAAATAAACACATTCATATATTTTCTACTTCTCTTAAGTCTCAATAAACATTACACTGTTTCCCAGATTGTTATATAAAATGTGTTTGTCAAAACCCCAGCTCCAAAGTTGTTCATCACATAGATCTTGTGTATGAAAATACAGATTGTAGAATAAAGTGGGGTGGAGCTCTGGAAGAGAGAGGAAACTGTAACATAATGAATGTGGGAGGGGGCTGATTATGCAAACTCTATTCATGAGGGAATATGTAGAATTAGGCAGGAAAAACTGTGTGGAGATGATAAGAGTTTACTCATTGTCTACAGAAAAAGAAAGTGTTGAACTTAATAGACAGAGATTAGAATGTTGTCTCACATATGGTAGCACAGGATGTCAACAGGTTTGTTTGACGATTGGACTCACGGTGAGCGGTCCTGCAGGGGTCACTCTGGGTGCTCTCAGCGGAGTGAGCTGACGAGACGGAGGACACGCTGGAGCTCCTGACGAAGCCAAAGGCTGCCAAGCGACCTGCAGGGAGTCGACTGGAGCTGAAGCCCGGGGGTCGCAGGCCAGATTGGTTTGCTTTGGGCAGAAGAGACCTGGAGGCTGTGGCCTGAGGCTGGGCTGCTGCTGTTGCTGGAGCCGGAGTAGAATGGGTGAAAACCTGGTCATCTGATAGAAAAGTACAAAACGAAGAATAAAGTCAAATTAGTTTTGTGTTTATTATTTTGTAATATTCTGTAAATACACGAAAAAGACATACTTCCTAGGGTTTTATCTTACTTGGTAATTAGAATTACATTGGTGCACATATGCACTGAAAGCACAACATCAAAAGGATGCAAGAATTTTGTGTTTATCTTTGAGTCACAATGCTGCTCACATACAAGCACAATAATTGCAAGAGGTTAAGAATGAGATGAACCATTCATCATTCAGTGTCTCAGTGGCTACTAGGAAGTTGTTTGTGTTGTGAGTCCAGACACTAAAGCAAGTGAAAAAATTTAAACAGCAACCTGCTAACAGCCGCTGGTCATTTACCTCTTTTCTACACTGGGTCCTATTTTCCTGAAACACCTCCACACCTCCCAGGCATTAAGAGCCTGTCCAGTGCAAATCGTTTTACAAATTTCATGATGAAGCATATAACTGTAGTAAGAAACCAGGTGCATCGTGGAAAGCACATTGTTTAATCACTGAAGAATCCAACGTTCTTCAAGTTGTTGTGAGCAGCTCATCACACCGAACAGCAGTTTCATGACACCTCCTGGTCAGACTCACAAGTAATTGTCTTAGTGCAAGTTAAATGTTTGATGCATAAAGCCTATTAATTTGCGGACACCAGATAGACACCACACTTGACATAATTAAAAGGTGTTCTTTGATTTTGGAGGTCGGTTTGTGTGCACCATTTGATATCAAGAAGCCTGCAAAATAAAATAAAAACATTACTTGTGTGTTACAAATTACATGAAATTATTATGATCAATTCTTATTATAGGTCTTATAGATTGTAAGTGTTACAGTGATTTTGACTGTATTTACGGTACCTAAACCTTAGAAATGCTCTAGACCTTATGTACCATGCAGGTGTCACGCTTTTAAACCAGAAAAGAGGGCTTTAAGGAACATTGGACTCAACAAAAGAAAAAAAAATTGAGAAATTAAAAAAACATCTGTTAAGAAGAAGAGAGTGAAAAGTCGTGAAATTGAGGCAAGGATGTGATGATAAATCACACAGTATACACCACGGCAGCATCTGTCAGTGAAAAATGAAGAGAAATTGTTCAATTCTTGGTAATCTACTTTCCAAAAGCACAACAGATAAAGTGTGGAGACGTGAACAGCCAAGGATGTACACACACATACACACTGTGGCAATGGGCAAATCCCTTGGCCTTGGATTGAAGCCCCATCTTGGCTACGCCAGCGTTCAGTGCAAGGTCTAGATCCTGGGCAGAAGAAGAGCATTATCCCCCTGCTGGCTGCAGAGATAAGGCATAGTAGGCCGCCCTCCTTTCCTCTCCACTTAGCAGAGCTGTGTGCTCTAGACCATGCTCCAATGTCAGAACCACATCAACACATGGTAAAAAATAAAAAAAAAAAGGACACGGGAGAATGCAAACTTTGTAAATGAGACAAAGAGAAGAAGAAAAATCTCCAGCGTGAGACCCTTTCAACATCACCATATTCTACCTTTGAGTCCCTTAATCATCTTTGTTGTTTGTCTCTATGTTAAGTCTCTCTTACACTTACTTACTTTATTATTTCAAAATTCTCACCGGCAGCTTTAATTACAGGTCAACGTGAGCTGCAACAACATGGATGGATTTGTTCCACAAGGGATTAAACTTCATTTTATTAAATGAGACCTTTGAGCGAACTACCAGAGCCCAGCGCAGGGAAGACAAGGCTCTCAAAGGGGAAAAGTTACAGAAGATTCCGAACAAATGTTCTGGCACATGAGGTTATGGTTCTCATTATCATGACATTTCAGATGGTAAATCCCACACATAAATCATGTGAGTAGTTACAGTAGTTTGACAGCTATACAACAGCTACACAGTATAATTACTAATGTGTACACTACAACATATGCAAGACAGAGACATTTCTCTTCACAAAAGGGGAAAAACCTGTGATTAAAAATGAGAAAAATAACTGTTGAAAACTGTTAAAGATCATAGTAAGGATTTCACCATTAAATGAATGAAAAATATAAACAACAGAAGATTCTCAGTCTCATGCACAGACAAAGACCCTGATATACACTTAAAAAGACCATTGCTACACGTAGTAAATACAGTATATCTCAGTGTGTTAACTAACGTATTTATTGTGGAGCAGGATACAGCAGAGATAAGAGATGATTTGAGCACGACAATACCAATGTTACTAAAGTGTTAATTGCTTTGCACTTCAAAGTCTGTGGTTCCCAAAGGGCAGAGCAGCAGGAAGCCTGGCACATCACAACACTATGCTGAGCAATTCTATGTCTGCCATTTTTGAACATGCGTGTGCCCGTGCATGTAGATATGCACATGTATGTCTCCGCATCTTTACTGTGTGTATGGGTTCCTCCAATCGGGGAGCGAGCCGATCAAATATGCATGGAAATGCTAGACCCTTCCAGCGGAGTGCAGGGTGATGAGCAAATTTCATACTTCGATATTGCAGCAACAGTCAAGCTGTAATGTGAATCTGGCTTCAGCAGGTGGTATCTGAATCATCTGAATTAGAAATTTGCTGTGTGAGAAGAGAGAGTGTGAGGAAGCTTTTATTTATTTATTATGTTTTGTAGATGGCAGAGTTCTGGGGCAGAAGAAGTCCCCTCAGAGTATTTCTTAAAACCCTCCAATCACATCAACCAAAATTAATCTCGGAGATCGCATTTTAATGAGCTGCCTTCATCTCAGGCCAATTTGAAGGGGAAACAGTCCCACAACCGCTCATCGCTACAAAGAAGAAGAAAGATAAGGTAGCTCTCGAGTGTGTCAAATTTTAGGTTGCTGAAATTAAATCTGACTCATACTCGAGCCCAAAAGACACCGTCTCCATCTGGCATTCAAGCTGCTTTCTATCGGGAAATGTAAACTTAATGTGAGGAAATGCTTTATTTACCTGTGCTGTCTTCACTTTTCTGATTAGTCGCTGGCGTGACTGGTTGGACTGGCTGGCTAAAAACCAGAGAAGACCTCGGACTTTGACCAGGTCCTCTACCTTTGGACGATCCTCTAGTTGTCCTGGTGACGGCTCCCAGGCCTAGGCGAAGACCTCTGCCAGAGCGCAGCAGACTGCCACTTCCTCCCGCCTGAGCAGCTGTCTGAGGCTGCAGCAAGTCCTCTGGAGGACTTGCTTTAAAGCCGGCAGCTCGTCCCATCTAGAAATGCGGATTGTAACATGTAAGCATTTTACAAAATGCGGCGTTGTTACTTTATTGATACATGCAGCATTTTCAATCTTAGTTTCATCCGATCAGAGAATCTTGTTTCTCACAGCGAGTGCATTTACATTGACTTAAATAACCAGGTTACAGTCTGCTTTCCCTGAAAAGCTGATTTCGTAAGTGTCGTCTAAATGGGAAAGATGGTTTCCAATAACAGGTTACGGGATTAGGGAAAGTATAGATACAGTGAAAAAAATAGTTTAAACCACTGTAAAATGAGGGTGCAACATAAAATTGGAAAACTTGAAGTGGGTCTGAATACTTTCTGATTGCACTGTAATACACTTTCACTATGATGTGTTTATAGACAAAGGCTCTTCGGCCCTGAGATTGTGGAAATGCTGAGAAACAAAACTTTTGTCTCTGTACACGAATAGCAAAAATCTAATTATATGTCCTCTTTATCCGAAACACATGATCATATTACATAACATATGACTCATATTAAATACAATAACTAGCATTAACCACCATTGATTTTTCTCTTTGTTCGCATGACTGCAGATTGTTACACATTTGATCTGTGCGGCAGGCTTCATATACTGACCACTGAAGTAGGAAACTTGAAACACAAGCTTATATGTTTTGCAGGATCCCCCCGACCTGCAGGGACACTGAGATCCTTGATGGTAGTGTTAAACTGTTTAACATTAGCCGCATAATTCAAGAGTAAGCGTTGTCTCCTAATGACATTACACTGTGCGCAAAATGCTAACATACGAGCAAGTGCCCTTTGAAGCGTTGAGAGCTGTCTTGTCCCTGTGGGCTTTGTTCTTCACGGTGCATTAAGTATTTATTTCAACATGCTGGTGTTTTTGATGGCATATGAATATGAATGCCAAATGAAGCAATTTAATCAGAATCAATAAAAAATCATTCCAAGGCAGAAATGAACAGCTCTTGTGAGAGTAGGCATAAAATGTAGGAGATCTCTAATCTACAGTGTCAGTGCGGTGTGGGGGGTGGGGACAGAGAGGGGCAGGGGTGGCAGTGGCCATCCCCAAACTCTGATTGGCCACCCCAGGTTCCACGCTATTAGCATGAACCCCAGGGGACAAAAAATGATTAAAATAAAAATCTACTTTCATTCCTGCTGATGTGGGGTGTGAAAACTAATGCAGAGCAAAATTAAATGAACAGAGCAAAAAGAAAAGTCTGTCTTTGAATCTAATGTTATGACCTACTGTACTTCATACCGCAACTCACTGCTACTAATTGAGGTTACATCATAATTGAATTCTATTCCTGTCCTTTCTCTCTGTTTGTGTGAGTGCACTGTGATTGCTGATCACAGCTAAAATCCGACAGATTGCAAGCTGCAAGTTGGATTTTTTTAAGGAAGAGCTACTGAAATGAGATAACAACAGCAATAAATACTCACATCAGGCGGTGCCCTGTAATTTTCTGCTTTGCTCCCCAATTTTGCAGGTGCTGTATGACCGTGTGTGTGTGCAGGGGGAACAGTGTTTGTGTGTCCAGGGGGCCTGATGCTCCTGCTCAGCACACCTGAAGGAAAGTTGTTTGCCTGCATCTCTTGCCGGTACTTGTCATAGAGCGGATTGGAGGCAACAAATACTGGGGCTCCTCTGGTTTCTGTGTCAGGCTTGGAAGGGTCTTTATTGGTGTCTTTTAAGGAAGTGGGTGTTTGATCGTGTGAGTATGCTGACAATCTAGATGGTAGAGATGATACCTGATAAGGTCCATCAGCAGCCTGGGGCTTAAACGAAGGATTCTTTCGGACATAGGTGATAATTTTAGGCCGAACTCCTTTAGGCTTAAGTGTGGGTGATGGGGAGCTCTGTTTGGGGCTGGAGTGGGGAGAGCTCTGCTGGCTGTTAAGATGCACTTTGGGGATTCCACTTGTGCTTATGAGAGTTTTGACCTGTGCTCTTAAGCAACTGTTACCATAGCCCTGAGCTGATGTTGTTAAAGCAGGGTTGCATCCTGACGTGATGTGTCTAACCACTCCAGGGACATTCCTGGAAACAAGGTACATAGAGGGTTGCTTGCGTGGAGAGCCCTGGGGTGTCCTGAGAGGGGAGTTGGGTGGGGTAGATGACCTGGAGTCAACCCCGGTCCTGTTGGGACTGGAACAATTCCTTCTGTATGTGAGCTGTGTCTGTGGTCTTTTCTCTAAGGTGGAAGGGTTTGAGGGACTGGAACTATGTGGAACAGTTGCAGACGGTTGTTTTTCTACAGCTGCAACTTCCTTCTGGGCTTGTTGATTGACCTGTATGGAGACTGCAGACGTGTTGTACAGGTGGGAGAAATTAGATGGTTCACGTAAAGAGTATTTGGTTGTAAACCTTCTGTTTGAGCCATTATTGTGGGGATCTGGAGAAGACTTGGGGGAAGTAGATTCCCCTGTCTTGACTCGATGAGCACTAGACTCTGGTAACCCACTGGCTTTCCCCATCTCTGTCTGACAGAGAGGTCTGACGAGCTGTTGCCGACGTGGTGGCAACACCCTCTCCTCAAATCCAGCCCTTCTCCTTTGGCCCAGCCCGCCATCAGAGGACAATCCATTTCTATAATGACTTCCCTCCTCTTGTCCCTGATGCTGGCCGCAATATTGCGGAGAGCCATGTTTCTCTGCAGGATGCAATGGTGGGGAGTTGTGGTTGGCATCTACAGGAACTGCTCTTCTTCTGGTGTCTGCTGAGGTAGTGTTGTTGGCATTGGACTTCGAAATGGCCAAAGAGATGAAAGATTGTGCCTCTCCACTACTGTCCAGAGCACTCGACAAGCTCCCACTAAAGGCAACGGCTGAGAGGCTGGAGACAAACACATTTGTCTCTGACTTGGACTCCTTCAGACCTGCCTTCCTTCTCTCCCTGCCTGAGCCTCTGTCCCCTTTCTCTATTGAGCCTGTCACACATGTGTCTAGTTCTTCTGTACTATGACAGACAACTGTTTTCTGCACTTCTTCGCCCCTCTGTATTCTGCTCTCCATTTTGTTGCTGTCATTGTCATTTTTTCTTACACCAATCGAAGCCGAACTGGCAGTTGAACTGGATGATATTGACATGGGACCCTCATCTTTTCCATCTCTTATACTTCCTCCATCGTCTTCCTGCTCATTCCCTGCTTCCTGATCTGTGTTTCCTATAAATGTATGTATCTCCTGACACTCCACAAGTCCAAACTTTCTGACCTCAGGCTCCAAGCATTGTTGCTCAGAACCCCAGATCACTAACCTGTCTGGGGATTCACTCTGAGAGACCAAAGGAGGAATGGAGTTTGTGCTGTATCCTATATCTTCTATCAGTGCTCTCCCATCTTGATTTCCGATTGAAGATTGTCGATTGGCATTATCATCACCAGACTTAGGGAACTGGTTTTTGTTTCCAATCTTGTCTTCGCGGTCAACACTGACCCTCACTCCCTGGAGACTTGTTGGGATACTCATGTTGGATTTTTTATGACACACTTAAAGACCTGTGGATGATGCTGAGGCCATCTATGGAGTTACGTATGTTTCTTCCCTCCCTTTCTCTCCTCTTCCGGGTCTGTAAGGTGGTGGCCTATGAGTTGAGTATTCCGGGGAAGAAAAGTCATGTCAGGAAATATTTTTCCCTTCAACAAAGTTGCATTTGATGGCTCTCCAGAGAGATGGAGGGCAGTGCAATCTGAAACATAAAATGAAGGAAAATGTTAGAAGACAAATAAATATACCTGAAATAAAGTCACATTTATCCTATTCTGTTTTTCATGATGTTTGATAGATTTTTAATATTTAATCTCATCTAGGTAAAAACAATGTCTGTATGCATAGCCCACAATCTTGTGTGCTTTCTAATAGTGGATGATCATGAGACAGATGTGTGTAACAGGAAGTGACGGTCTAGAAATGACCAATGGTCGATGGCACTCAAAACATTTTACTTTAAGAGATGTTAATATAGGTATAAATTGTGAAGTGATGCATGTCTATATATACTCAAGTTCTAATAATATTCACATAGCCACATCCTTAATAAATGGAAGACAGCTCAGAGTAGACTGTTTGCATGTCACTGGAGGAATCACCCTGGGGATGGCTGATGAAGGCAGGCCAAGACAGACAGGGAAGGATGCAAGGCATTTTGTAATGAGCTTCTGTCCTCAAGAGAGGTTTAAATATAGAAGGAAAGATGAGGATATTGTGAGGACATCTGTAACAAAGATGTGATCACGTCATTTTGATTTTCTAGAACACACAAGTGTGTCTTTATAATATACTTAAGTGCTTATGTGTCACCGACATAACCCTAACCCACATGGCTGATCAAATACCATAATGTACATAGCAACAATTCAAGCTTCATTTAAAATCGCTTTGCTGCAGAACACAGGATTGAAAAAGAGGCTTGTGTTGATCTAAGTTGACACCATTTCAAAGTAACTGACTGTGATGAGCAGATGGCAGGGAGGGCGAACGGAAGCTTTTGTCTCACCGTGTCAGCGCAGGACACTTTGCAGTACGGTTTAATGATGATGATGGTATAAAAACCCCAAACGATTAAACAATGACTCTACTTTAGTGACTCTGACAATATTTCAACCACATCCTATCAAAACTGCCAGGTAAAAGTATCCTTGTCTATGTAGGCAGTGAATATTGTATATTTAGATCAAAATCATCATTAGGTGGTCAAACATATGTCTTCAAACCCTCACCCTGAATATTTGAGCCATTTTCACGTTCAAAGACAGCTCCCACCCTCTAATTATACGTACAGTGGAAGGGACTGCTCTTATTAGCAGGTGCCTTCTTCCTGTGTCCTGTGGCTGTGAAAAGTGGAAGAACTGCTGCTGTGAGCACAGCTCTGACTGTCTCTGGTGCATCTGATGAGGCTCCAGTGCTGCTGTAGTGCTTGTTCTGAACAAATGCTCTAAAAAGGCAAACACTTATGAGTAATGTATACTCTTTCGGTTATCTTTAGGTGTGGATATGAGTTTTCTGAAGAGAACATAGTGCGCTGAATATGGTGACAACAATTGTTTTACTTAACATTTACTAATTGATCCCAAATATACTAGACTTTGGTCAAAACAGCATTCACTTACTGATAACATTTCGCAAATTGGTTGTGGTTGAAAGGCAATAGGATAAGTCTCAGAAGCGATATGGTTCTTCTGCACTCTGCTTCTGTGCGTGCAGCTAATTTTCACACTTAACTGGTGCACAAAATCAAATAATTAGCTAATTATAACACACACACACATGCGCTTTAAAGTGTTGGTAAAGAAAGAGATGGGAAGCTGGGAGAAAGAGACGGAGGGTGTGTATTAGAGGGTGAAAGAAGTCTCTGAGAGGACATGGTGGCAGATCAATTACAGCACTGATGTAGTGCTGGACCTTGTGCTGATGACAGCAGTCTTGGGAAGCTGTGTGCTAAGCTTGGTCACAGGAGCTGAAGCACAATAAGCCTGCACGTCACCTCACAAAAAAAACGATCTGGCAACACCCTAAGCAATGATTCGAAAAGACAACCAAGACGCTGTTGATATAAATAAAAAGACTGGATGATGAAAAGCATGACAAATTAGGTGTATCTTTGAACCTTTGAGTAAATGAGAGAAAAAAATTGTCAGGCCTTCTCTTCTCTTGGGCTGCCCAGTTGTGGTGACATGCCAATTTCAATGTGGAAAGTAAAAGAGAAGCCATGAGAGTGATTGTTGGTAAGAAGCCGATGTTTCCCAACACCACTACACCTAATTTGACATGCATGCAATGTGAGAAAATATCTTTGATCATAATGGCTTCTCTTGTTGAGCAGAGGAAACACAATTGTGAACCATCATCATCAGGTAAATTTGCTGTGTAAAAATACAGTGCATTTATGTGATAATGATAATAATAACATCTTATAACATCTTTTTTGTTAAGGGTGTTTTACTGAGCTGGATGTGCTGGAGAGGACAATTATTCCAGCATGTATGCACTCTGAGGTGATCTGCAGGGGAATATGTAATGAAGGTTGCTTTGTTTCAGCTGATGATGAGACCCACTAGTTACTACTAACTACTCAGCCTGAACTCCTCTGGGAAAACAGTAGGAGGTAAGACCTGAGAACAAAAATGTACTACTTCTGTAGTCATGACAATACCATATCTCTGGGAAATGGGGAACAAGCATCTTGACCCCTGCGCCTTCCATCAGGGAAAAAGGTCAGTGTTAGAAGGTGAAAGCTCTGAAGGTCAGCTTTATGCTTTTACACACACCACTTGTGCAAGCATTTTCCTGCAAACTCACTCATCCATGCACAACCTTGGATACGGATATAACCATCCAGCAGCACACACAATGCGCCCCAAAATACATGAGGTACTAGAGAAAGCTGAGTGAAAGGCAAGTACATACTACTCATCTGCTGTAGGAGCAATTACATCCCTGCAAGTGGGTATGCAGACACCATCGCTGAAGTGAGAAAAGCATAGGGCAGGATGAGACAATATCTTAAGAGTGATCAAATTAAAGTGAAAGGCTGGAATTTGTGGCTTTCAACATGCTCCTAACCTAACGTGTTGTATTTACCACAGAAATCGCTTCTCAGAATGAGGAATGACAAGCTGAGAACATGACCCAATGAAAGTCAGTGGAAATGAAAGAGTGCAGACTACAAAATGGAAAAGAAACAGGCCTTTCTCATCTTTTTTTTTTTTAAATGTAAGCAGGAATCAGTCTGTGTGGGTGAAAGACTGAGACATAGACATGATGTGGGAGAGATGAGACATGCTGATGGATGCAGAAAGAACGAGATTTCACATTAATGGATGGGAATTTATTCTCCAAACTCATATGTATATGCTGTACATTTAAAATGACTAAAATATTGTGTAGAGTATGATATGAAAACCACTGCGTACACACACTCAGCTGCACAGACACACACAACATTGCATGCTACATGCTTTCCCTTCAGCATCTTTGTTGTCGGTCCAGGAGCACATGTGGCTATTACAGAAACCATTTGTCTTTGGCACTTTGGCTTTGTACCTCTCCTCCCCCACTGAAAAGCAGACAGGTTTTATAGCTTTGTGGTCCCAGGGGAGCCCCAATGACACACACACACACACACACACACTTCTGTGGACATATGAATTCCTGCACACTTAAACAGAAGCAAAAGAATGGGAGGGAATGTAAATGGGCAGAGTAAGGACATGTATGTTGCTGTAATTTATATGACTGCTAAACATTAACCTTCATTAGATGGAATTCACATTTTACATTCCAAAGCAGTTTAGCCAAACTAAAAATGAATATTAGCTCCAAAACTTTAAACATTATGCGTCTTTCCATGCATGTAATTAATCTTTATTGACAGCATCCTTGCATGTCCTTGAACACCTTCTCAAGACTGGATTGTAGCTGAAATTGATGTGTGTGTGTGTTCAAGTATGTGTGAGTGTAAACTTGTGAAAATCTACCCTCAGCAGGTTATTTTGCACAGTCAAAAATAAACCAGCAGATGCAGCACACACAAGAACAATCATCCTCTGGTCTAAAATACAGCATTTCACTTTCTTTTTATTCATTGTAATCACATACAATCGCTCCAGCAGGATCAGACTTAGTGAGAAAGTCTATTCAGAAATAAGCTAAGTTTTAGTCATCTATTGCTTCTCCTCTCAAAAGACAGAAATAGCAGTAAAAAAAGCTAAACGCCCTATTTTCACAGACGACACAATAGACAGAATTTCACAAGTGATGATTCACTAAACTGTGCCTGAGTGTTGCTATGTGTGAAGCACTGACTCACTATGAGCAGCAAAGGCATTGCCAGACTGAAGAGTGAAGCAGGGTTGGGAAATGTCCAGAAACAGTTGCTTGATGTGCATCAAAAAGCAACAAACGCTGAGCTCCATTTTAACTGTGTTTTCTCCTCTGATAGCAGCACAATAAAACTCACAACAGTTTTTTAATTAAGCTTTTCCCCTTTAGGGACTCCCACCCCCTTTAGGGACTCCCACCCCCTTTTCTTTGAAACATCCTTACATGTCTTGTCTCTGTTTCTTCCACCTCTCCTCTTTCCCAATTTGCCTTTTCACCTGAATAAGACAGAGTTAATGAGGGCAGGGTGAGATGGCAAATCAGCGGACTACATCTTCCTAAATAATCCCCCATTCTCTCTCTCTTGGCTTCTGCCTTTCTATCCCACTCCACTCCCACATACACACACGGTCAGATGCCTTTCTGTATCCCAAGGGGAAGCTCTCTATGTCACAAGGGGAACTGTAACAGGATTTCTGCAGGATCTCAGGTCAGAGTGGGTGGTCATAGTTAAGTGAATATGGGGAATGGGGAAATCAGATCATCCACAATAAAAACTGAATTATTTCCCTATTGCTCACAGTCAGGTGGCACCTGGTATGAAATTGGCGAAAAATCACAATATGCCAGTAATAGGATTTAACAAGAAGCTCTGAAACAATATGAAGAATGGCCAAACACACACACACACACACACACCCATGCACACACACGGCCACATGTTCAAACACAAGGTCTTTCTCTCTGTTGTAAAGCAAAAAAGACACAATAAGGAAACGAATGAAACATCCGAAAACCACTATAAGTGCAGAGGCTGAGAAACTTTAACTACACAGTTATATACACACATGTGCATGCAAAGTTACACAAAGAAATACGAGTAGCACCTACACAAACACACAGGCAGGGTCTGTCACTACACTGGGAGCAGAGACAAAGAAGGAGCTTCTCAATAAAAGAAAATGTGGTTTGAAAAACAGAGGTCGTTCACCAAAAAGCACTGAAATTTAATATCTCCTCATTTGTTTGCATGGTAAAGGGCAAGTACTTGGACGGATTATCCAGTACATCAGACATGGTTTCCGTTCAGCCCATAAGCAAATACTGTATAGTTTGTGGGGAAAAGTGGAAAATGTATTTAAAAATAATTTGAAACATAAAACAAAGTGTAACATGATTAGAGTCTGGAGGAGAGGATGAGGAGGAGAAGGGAGATGGGAGACTTGTGTTCATTGGTCTGTTGTACCCTGCCGTAAAAATATGGACTAACATAGATTCAGACAAGGTGGCACGAAGGAGAGGAGAAAACGGCTGTCTGTCCATGCTGATGGCTGGCAGCACCGCATTGTTATTAGCAAAGCCCCTCCACCCACCACCCTCACTCCTGTCGCAGAGAGAAAATGTTAACTCTTGCATGGCTGGTGGGCAAAATTGTATGAGGGGACAAAGGAGGAGAGGAGTTCACTGGTACCGTAAAGCGGTTGTAGACGGCGATGACAGCGTAAATATCAGTGGGGCCATGGAGAAGTTGCCAAATTGCTCCCACTAACACATATTCAGACATACAACCAGACATAAAGCTGGCAAAGTGAAGACAGCCCAGACAAAGAAGACCTGAGAGTAACTTAGACTGGCTGATTCATTTCTGTATATTTAGGGATAATATAATAATAGACACAAATGATGCTGCAGAAAGCAACGAGGGTGGAACAGAATGGGGATTTTGGGATTCAGGTTTGCACTGTAATGTGTGTGTGTGTGTGTGTGAGTGTGCGTGTGTGTGCAAGTGGCAAACCTCACGGGGGTGGGGGAGGGAGAACTGGCAAAGGATCAGTGAGAGGTGAGCAAAGAATAGAACGAACTGAGAAATATATATATATATATATATATATATATATATATATATGAGAGTGGGAGAGGGAGAGATTGTGTTTGGGGCAAAAAACTCCTTTGGGAAATTAAAGAGTGAAGCAGCTCTGTTGAAGCATTTACATATGCTGAGTTTATTGTATCATGCTGTATCATAAAAATTCAAGGGTGTAAACTCAGCTTCTGTTTTTTTTTTGCAATCAAGTTAACTATAGCTCTTCTCACACCTGCACGGTTCCAGCTTATTCATACACTTACACCCATTTGCTTAATAGTGGCTGTATGTCGCTGACTAATATTAATATAAAATGACCTGGAACAGAAATGTATAAAACAATAAAACTGCACACTTTAAGTAAATGGCTGCACACACACAAAGGTTACAAAACGCTTCACCGTGGGACAGAGTGTGTTTGTGTGTGAGATCGGTGGAGGCGTGCCGCTCTGCTCACCCTCGCATGGTTTGCCTATGACTGCAGGGGAGGAGCTACAACAAGCTCATTGCCACCTTCCAGACAAAGGCAGTGTGAATTTGAGAGCGCGTGTTTGCATGTGTGTTGACACTTCATTCACACTGAATTGACACGCACATGCGAACACATTCACAGATACATATACACCCTCAGACTGAGCAGAGCGGAGCCTTCTCATTATTTTATTAAGAGAGATCACAACAGTCACAGAATAGCTTCAGACTCTTCTAGTTTCTCTCTTTTCTCTAGACACAGTATCAACTGTGTACATTTACAGATTCACAATTTATACATCGATGTCCGTTAGCATATCCATCAAAAAAATCTAGTTCAGGCAAAAGTGAAAAAGACTGATATGCAAGTATAAAAAAACAACTTGCAAATTGAGAGGAATTCTTCCTCTTTCTTCTCTCACTCACTTATCAGCTCCCTCTTTATTCTTCTCACTGTTCTGTCCTATAAAAATGACCTTTGAAGGTCACACCGGTGTGCAATACACCGATGGGCTTTGTGACAAATTGTCGCCTTACCTGCAGAAACACACACACACACACACACACACACACACACACACACACACACGAACACACACTAACTGCTGTGAATGCCTTTCCCGGGAGAGATCTGTTGAATTGATCTCTACCAGAGTTGACATTGCAGAGGTCAGATGAAATGAATCAATCACACAGCCATCAGCATCTAGAGCAGCAGCTACAGCCAAGGCCACAGGCTCCACTCTCCTGCTTTGATGCCATGTCAACCTCAACATTTCCCATCAACTGGGAGGGATTGGCAGCGTTTAGCAAAATGGACTGGAGGATCTGTAGATGTGGGAAGAGTGTGATATTGGGATTGATAATGGACCATTGCACACTTAAACATTAAAACAGCACTTCCCACACATATTTCATGCACAGTGTCACAGGGTAGAATCATACAGATATTTGGATGTGGCAGCCAAATCCTGAACAACACAAACTTGGACATGGTTGCAAAGATTAGTTTTTTAGAGACACATACAAGCAAACAAAATAAAAGCTCCACCATAACACGACAGGGAAACTACCCCCCCATTGTCTCAAGGACAACCTGATCATCAATTAGTGAGAACAAGAGACAGTTGTGGGTTAAAGACATGCCCACAATTTGAGCTCAATTTAATCCATCCCTTCCTGCATTTCCTCCCCTTTCATCCTTCTAAGCAGAGTAAATGTGAGGCTGAAGACATGGGAATTGTTACGAAAGTAAGTAGAGCACACAAAAAGCTAACAAATGCTAATGTGACCAGGGTTTCTCAAGCTGTGCACAGAAGTTCTCAGAAGAATCTAAAGAGGAAGTGAGTTGTTTTTTTTTTTTTATCTTTGCAGCTGGAAGAGTATTCAGTCTAAATTGTGCCTGTATTGACATAGAAAGGAAACAAGCGGAATTACAACTGAAGCATTTTACAAAACTAAACAACTATCTCAGATACATCATGTTTACTTCAACTTCCTCACATTTACTTTTTCAAAAACTACTTACATTAAACAGCAGAGTCGTATTAATCATAATAGGACTATAACACTATAAACCAATAAAACAATTTGCACAATTCTTGAGATTTCTTCATTGTTTTTAACTTGTTGCCACGAATTAGCAGAATACAAAATCTGACATTATCAAAAGTCTGATTTAACATTACAGAAAACTAATAATCTTTACTCGCTCTCAAACTCTCTGCACAGTCCATCATAGCTGAAGTCAGTTTTAAAGCCCAGATAATCTACGTCTGATCGTTGGAGTCAGCGACAGAGATTTGACCTGCTCCATCCATCTCACGTCTGTCTGACCTCACTCTCCTTAACCCACTGCTCCACTTACAGTCCCCTCTGGCCAACTTCCACATTAGTTATGTCTTTTTGCAGAAACAAGCTTCAAAACGTCCCACATTGCCTCAGAAAACGCGCCGCATCGGGCCTTTGAGCACAACAAAACCAGATCCACGTTTTATTGAAACTACTGAGCGAACCGAATCAGCAGCTGACGCAAGCTCTGCAAACAAAAATACGTGCGACACTTCTCCAAGAAACTGATGCTGCTCTGAGAGGCATTGTTGCAAAAATAGCCACGGGGAGCTTCAGTTTGTGCGACTCACCTCCACGTCTCTCTAGTGTGGATTCATTGAATCATGTCGATCAAATGCAGGAGTTGGACGAAGCACAAGCGTGTCTTTCCACCTCTCTCTCTCTCTCTGAGTGGCAGAAACAGTTCATGGAGAAAGATGCTGCAGACAGAAAGAGGGAAGAGGAGGGGGGGGGGGGGGGGGGAGGAGGAGGAGGAAGAGCGGTGCTGATGCTGCAGCCGACACCTGGCTGAACACCCTCACACTCAGGCAATTTTCAACACATTTGCGCTCTCTGCTGGATCAGGTGAGAAGTTTACCCAAAAGTCAATTGAAATATGAAGAAGTCATCATAAACAACAACGCCAGGAGGGACAGGCACAGATTACCGGACATGGAGAAAAGAAAAAGGACGTAATCATCATTAACATTACAGGACGCTTAGAACATGATTTGCCCCACTCTACGCATAAACACACAAACCTATTCTGAAAAGGTGTATGTGTGTTTTTGTGTGATTGGGAGTAGGGTACGAGAAATAAAGCCCTGGGTCGGATCTCTCCTCACACTTTCCACAGATGGCGCCAGAATCGACTCTCTGTTCTTTCTTATACAAAACAAGCCATTTTCGGTTTGTTTTGTCTGAGAGTGTATTTGGTCTGTTAGAAACGCACAGAGGTCAGGTGTCAGACTGTTACCATTTAAACGGAGACCTAGAAACCATTTCATACTGGACTATTAATTGGCAACAGGTGTGAACCTGACACCACAATGCACATTTATTTAGCAATATTTCTGATGCGACAATTATGAACTATTGTGTTCAGCAAGCTGCAGTTGGTCATGTAAGGTGAAAAGTGAACAACAGAGATACAAAATGCGAAAGCACTGATGATGAAGTGACATGACATGACTTATGGCAATAAGACAATGTAACCATCAGTAGCCATAGAATGTGACACAAATTATTAGTATAGTTTATTTCAGAAGTAAACACTGGGTTTGGCACAACGCGAAGTAATCAGAGGTACTTAATATGCCAGAAGATACACATGCATCCCTTTATATTGATTCAACGGAAAATGACGTGTAAATGACACGGAGAACAAAAAAAGCAAACGAGTATAGATATTCACAACTAACAAAGAGACTATAAAACAAAGCATGAATCGGATGAGTGTCTTTTTAACTAACAAAATTATGGGTAATGGCAATTTGTTTGAATTCATTTGGCTTTATGTCAAGCTTAAGTACAAAAAACGACCAAAAGCCCTGGAAAGGCAGGGTGAAGGCAGAAGTTCTGCCCATCGCAAGGGTACGAAGCTTCAGATGTTCTGGTCTTGTAAACACAATGTAGGGAACACAATGCTAGAACCTACAACCACAAATGTCATAGGCTTTGAAAATAACAATTTACAAATAATTTATTTCAAGATTTATACACATTTTATATACACAATCTTGAGTATACATGTAATTTATTGTAAAGACTCCCCCAACCACAGTGAGTACACTTAAAGGTTAAAACTAAATAGAAGAATTAAGAGACTAAGGAAATATGGGGTCAAAGGAAACTCATTTACTCCACTTTGTCTACAGGTCTTGCACATGACTTCTGCATAAAATGTCTTTCAGGCTTCAAGTTACATCACTTAAGTTGGTGTTAGTCGGAGATTACATGAGTCTATGTTTGTCCTACTTATTATTATTATTTTATTTGTCCTTTTGTCTAATCCTGTGAGTTCAGTGTCGCCACAGCGAATCATATGTCTGTATGTTGACTTGGCACAGTTTTTACGCCGGACGCCCTTCTTGAGGAGACCCTCCCCAATTTCTGCCGGGCTTGGGAGTGGCACTGCACGGCTGGGGAGGGGACTGGGCTGTTGCAGGTTTCGGTGTCTTGCCCGGGGACAATTAGGCATGTGGTCAGGGGGAGCGGGGCAGCTCCAACCCTATGGTTGGTAGGTGGCCTCTCAACATACTGAGCTGCTGTCGTCCCCATTTGCCACACTTGTATAACAAGCCAAAATCTGACCAAACTGCTCGTGGTGGATTTTACCAAGTGTAGTGCAGGTTTCGATAAGACAGAAAGAGTTAGTGGAGTCAACTTTGATGACAAGAGATCTAAACGTGTATATGTTTTGATGACCACAAACAAAAAAGTGAAGTTGTACATGTGCCATAAATCCGTTGTAAGCTTTTGCTTATGGATATTTAGTTTAATCTGATTCATTATTTGAAAAACACACTGGAAATGATAATGAAGGGGCTAATATAAAGACATTCATTTGCATGAAAAACAAGACATTGAGTCACTCAATATTTAAAGAAAAGAGTCAGCCTGTATTATTTTGGAAAAGTAAAATTAAATGCGACAAAATTTTAAAAACACACAGCTGCCAGCACTGTGAGAAAACTGTCTCAGTTAACAGTATGTCTACTCACATCTTTTGACAATTTAAAATGTTGCTGTTAGGCTTTCGACTAACTTACACTGAGATACAGAGTAAAAAAATGTCCAGAAGGATGTGGTAGAGCTTTCGCATCATAATTTGCATACAGATCCATGACCTAATGTTGTTCATAACTGCTTCTTGCTCAGACTAAACCATATTTTAGAGCCAACAACAAAATGCCAGTGTTTGCAAGTGAAAGCCTCAAACTTTCTTTTGACTCAAAATTAGACATATGGGAACTTCAAGCTCTACAGTTTCCTGCTGACCTACTTAAGTACTGCCATAAGCCCACCCACCCGTTTCTGCTGGTGACTAGAAGGTAATTATATCATTGATAAGCCAGATGTGTTGTAGTGTGTATTTTGCAAGCCCCCACTTGACAGAAGACTGTTACAGTAGCATTTCAACATCAGTTACATAAGAATTGGCAGGTTCAGGAGAATGCAGCTATTGGTACATGTTTGCTTTTAATACTGAGGTGTGTCTTCCCACACGGCGTCTTCCATTATGCACAAACCTCATTTTCAAAAAGGTTTGGATAATGTCTTCATGAAAAGAAAATACAATCATTTAGAAGTCATTTCGAACCAGTTTGTATTGTAAATTGTATGAAGACAACGTACCAAATTCCAAACTGAAATATTTTTTTAAATGTTTATTTAGAATTTGAGGCCAGCAATATGTTTCAAACAAATTTGTGACAGGGGCATATTTATCCCTGTGAGGCACGACATCTTCCAACAACAGCCTGCAAGTCTACACTAGAACTGAGGAGACTTAGTGCTTTAATTTAAGAAAATAAGTCATTTCCCTTGTTTTCTTTATATTGGATGTCAGCTACTCCACAGTTTGTTGGGCCTCCTTTATTGTATTTTTAGCCCCATAATGCACCATGTTTATTATGGGCGCCATTTTAGAACCTTGACTCTTGCACTACAAATCCATGCTGTTGGACTATGTGAACAATGTGGTTTGTTATTGTGTTGATAAAATAAATTCTTGAACAACTTGTTTTGCACAGTAAGATCCTTTCCACATCTTCACTTCTAAAAAGCATTTCAGCTTCTCTGAGATGCATTTTTATACCTGCGGGTCAATAAATTGAATTAGTTGGAAGATGTTCCAAAAGGCTTTCATTGCTGTAGCATTAATAGTAGTAGCACCAATTTCTTGTTTTTCTTTGCTCCCGTCCCAACTTTTTTGAAACAATGCTGGTTTCAGTCTTCTCAGCTTTAACATCTGAAATGTTTTATTTGTACTAAGTGGAATAAAAAAAAAAAAACGATTTCAAAAAATTTGCAAATCATTGCAATGCCCATTTCATCATATTTACATTAATAATAATTTAATGAATTCCTTCATAATAAAATTATGAAAGAAGGCAAACTGAGGGACAAAGAGTGAATTACCGGTGAAGGTCACCAAGATGACAGATGTTACCACAGGAGCACATAGTCCTACTTCTAGTAATTTAACCCAGACACTCTCCAAAAAGAAAATATGACCCAACATGAAGACCAAAAGACAAATAGTATGGTCTCCCATTATCTATGAATCCCAAGTATTAGCCCTGCCCCCTCACATGGTCAACAACACGCAGCTAGACCTCAAAATAAAGCAAAATACTGAAATTAGAAATGTCAATGCCAACATACCAAGTATGGCTTTAGAGGTTCTGGCTTTCATTAACATTCATCAACAGCTGTCTTTGTTTTAACCATCAGTCAATGAGGAAAGTCACAGGTTTCTGTAATTTAGAAGTTACTTATCATTACTTTCCCCTAAAAGGAGCACTGCCAGTGAGGGACTGAGAGGCAGAAATAGTTTCACATAGACAGGCTGGCGTCAGGGCAGGTTGAGATCTACACAGCATGTTCTAATACTTTTACAAATCTCTATCGTCCTCTTCTCTTGCATGGATTCCATTGTGAAGGAAAGCCTCCTTCTCTGGAGACATGCATTCTGATTCATGATCATGGCGCTTAAAGCTGCTCATCTCTGTGTCTGTAGATGGGTGTCCCAACATGGCCTCAGTGCTGTGGTGAATGCCATAGCAGAAGTAGATCACCAAACCTAAGAGAGCAGAGCAAGGCACAGTGTCACTCTTTGCGTAATGTACAGCAGCTGCTCGGAAACTAAATTAGGATTTTTGATTGTTTTTGAAACGTCCAGTCTGTTGTGTCAGCTCACGCCAGCAGACGGAAACTTGAAGACTAGCAATAATACCTATGTAGTTGTGTTGTGCTTTTTGCAGTTTTCTGTTTGGTGAAATGTATGCTTGGACCTGAAGGTCACGAAAATACCAACCGGGCATTTTAAGAGTCCTCTTGTTGATGCTGCTGAGCTCTGACTCAATGCATTTTAATGCAATAAACTACTGTCAACATTTAAAATCCTAACAATTAGACGACCTTTTTTTAAACAACCATGTCTCATTTCGGTGGCCAACACACAAACTCATTATCAAATGTTTTGCTGAATGTGCCACCCCCCCTGTGTGGTCTACAAGTGCAGCAGATGAGACGTAAGAGAGACCATTCTTCAGCCAGAGAATATCAAATGAAAGGTGATTGTTCTTCCTTTAGTAGGAAGCAAAAGGGGTTTGCATGAGTATGCTTGTAATGTAGTTTAATTACCTAGAGCCATCCAGATGGAAAATCGTACCCAAGTGCCTCTGTCCAGCTGCATCATGAGGTAGACATTGACAAACATGCTGATCACTGGAATAAAGGGCAGCAGGGGAACCTGGGAGTCAAGTATTGCAGAGGAACAAAAAAGAGACAATTTGTGTGAAGACACATCAAGTGTAATGTCCAAGGGTTTTAAAGTACACAGAATTAAATTCCATACTCAAACCTTAAAAGAGAGCTTTGTCTTGCTCTCCGGCTGTCTCCAGATGATAAAGGTAAGGAGGAGACACACCATAAAGATCAAACAAAGGGCTACAATGTTCCACAAGGCTGCGCCTCCTTGAACTGCCAATATACTGAACATCAGGATCAACATACCTGCAGAAGAACATAAAAATCTGTATTATTTCATGTGTCCTTTTTTATTTTACAACAGTAAACTGACAGAGAAGATTCAGTACATGTAATTTATAATTATAATTTCTAATTTTTGTAAATCTTTATCTAGATGCACCGTATTTATTCTAACGTTTTAACTTAAAAAGATCAAAAGCTTTAGGCTCGTTCCTTCAGGGGTCACCACAGGAGAACATGTTCCGTATCTTGATTTAAATTTTTATGCTGGATGCTCTTCCTGCTGCAACCCTCCTATTTTTTTTTTAATCTGGGCTCGGGACTGGCACCAGGCTGGACCTTGGTGGGTGGGCGGGGCCACACCTGGTGTGGTGGGATTTGAACCCAGGGCCACCAGGCCCCCACTCCAACTATTTCATTCTTACTATTTTATATTATTTTATTTCACTACCGTATAAAAAGTAAGGCTGGTATCTGGGTCACTTACCCATGGCAGAGGTGCAGATGTTGACAGTGGAGCCGGACAGTGTGGATGGCTCAGGATTCTGAGGGAGAAGCAGGGTCTTGAAGCTAAACCTCTCCTCCACACCAGGCAGAATGCCCATACTGGGGACACTGATGCCATCGCTCAGCTCCACCTCCTCCTGGTTACTTGCTATATGATACCCCAGACTGGGCTGCTCCGGCTGGTACCTGAAACAGTCAAACGAAGCTGATTTAACTCAGCAACTCTCTGTAGTCACACACAAACAAGTATTTGCTGGTCCCAGCAGTAATGCGCTAAGAGATAAATATAGAGTTATGCAAAACTATAGGAATGACTACAAATTAAAGAGCACAAATTGAGAATGGCAGTTGACATGAGTATGAACTCACTTTCAACATAAATGCTGACTTTCACAAGTTGCTAAAGAGACCTATAAACATACTAAATGTGGCAACAGGAATATGGTGATGAAACTGTGAAGACTTTCAGCCTCATGCTGGACCATCTTCAGCATGATATTTCTCTCCTTCACCAACTGCTTGTCAATGTGATTTCTACCCCACATTATCAAATGGACATCTGATTGTCAACTACAGTAATTGTCCCACATAAGGCTCCATATCTTTAGGTCTCCCCACTGACCTGAGCACCAGGACACAGGCAGCTACTAATGTGTATGCCAGCAGAGTCCCTATTGACATCAGGTCCACCAGGTCCTTCAGGTCAAACAGAAAGGCCATTATTGCTACAAAGAGCAAAAACAGACAGAAAAAAGGGAAAATTGGTAAAACCAAAAATATTTGTTTGATCCTATGAACCTATTCTATGTAGTAAATGCTCGATACAATGGACGTTCATCTATCAATATTGATAATACTTCTTTAAATCCAAGCAGTGCTATTGTCACTTTTAGACAACAGAAGGTCATGTAGGAAAATGTGGTTTGAAACCTTTTCATTGTGGGTGAAAGGTGTAACAACCATTAAGACACAAAGCAAGCTGACTCTAGGTGTGATGTCTCTAAGACAATTTAGAGCAATGTGTCCACCACTTTGGTCCAGACTGTAATATCTCATCAACTATCGAATGGTCATGGAATTTTGTACATATATTCATGTTATCCAGATGCTCTCTGACTTTCCCCTGGAATCACCAGCCGGTTAAAGTTTTGACTTATCCAGTGAAATATGTTGAAGTGCAAATGATAGACAGGTACAAAGTTTGATACAGTCATGCGTGACCCCTAGAGGATAAATCACAATAACGTTGTCTCTTCATAAGCATCAGCATCAGCATCATCATAATGGCAACATTTACAGTATATTTGTTAAATACTAATGACACTCACATCATTGATTATCATACAGCACGTTGCATAAATGATAAGCAACTAAACAAAATACCTTCTATACCTCTAAAGTACATCATATCTCCTAAAATAAATTCAGAATAAATAACTACACAAACAGAAAGATTGTGTTTTTGTCAGCATTTTTTTAATTTGACTAATTTCTCCTCTCATTCTCATCCAAGCAATTTCTTTCCTTGAATGATTTTATTGAAAGCCTTGGTTCTTTTTGTCTTTATTAAAAACCCCTTCACTGACCCTTCATACTTCTTTATACTTCATAATCATTAGAAATAGAAACGACAACTATAAATAATTACAAATAATTTGGAAAGACACATCTTTACATTGTCTCTTGAAGTTATTGTTGGACTTAACTTACATTAAGTCACCCTTACATTTCTTTCATTTAACGTTCATATTTCATTTCATATCTTACACCTTATTACAGGTTTGTGCTGCAGCCTCCTTAATCCCCATTTCTCCTTCTTCCTACTTTTTAAATAAAGGCCTACCTTTTCCTTATCCCTCTTTACTTTACACCCCCTATTCATCTTACCAGACATAACCCCGGCAGTCACAGTAGACGTTATGGGGGATTTCCTCTCGCTGATGTGAGCCAGGAAGGAGAAGAGCAGGCCATCCCGAGCCATGGCAAAGATGATACGGGGAAGGGGGAACATGGAACCCAATAGACTGGGGTGGCATGGGGAGGAAAACATCAGATTGGGATGATAGTTGTAGGTGTAGGGTGGAAGAAAAAAGGGTAAACGAAAGATTGGATGAAATCAATTGGAGAAAAAGTAGAAGATTTTGAAAAAAGAAGACAAATTATAGCGGCAAGATAGAAGTTATGGATTTGGGGCGGGAGCATGTATGGTGGGATACCAGACTGGCTGCACTGTGGAACAGCGGGGTTATGATGCTCATCCAAGGACACTGAAGCCAAAAAGCCAGATTTTTTCATACATGGTGCTTCACATGCTGTTACTTTCCATTCCAATATAAAATATTGGGTTTTTCCACCATGCAGTTTAGTTTGGAATTTCTGTTCCAGCAAGATTAGAAAAGTTACTGTATAGTCACTGACACATGTTAGAAGAATAAAAAAGTCGGGCTTAGAATAACATGGACTGTTTAGTTAACTAAAAGGTGGCTTGGCCATGTAGAGCAGGAACATAGTTAGTGATGCCCTTTGTATGCTTGAGTGAAGCACTGTAGGAACGTAAGTGAACATGAATGCAATCTCAAAACATGCGTGTTAGTGTCTCACCTGCTCCTATACCAGAGGTGAGGGTTGCAATTAGCGGGGTTTTGGTGCGGGGGCTGATCCCGGCCATGAACTTGAAAAGCAGCCCATCGTCTGCCATAGCCCAGAGCACACGGGGCATAGGAAACATAGCACCCAGCAGGCTACCGGGGGGAAGACCAGCATTTATCGTATCCACACATACACCACAAGAATATACATGGAGAGACCCCACCTGACATACACAAGCAGCATCATACAGTATACATACAATATGTTTACACATCATGGCATACTGTATAGTAGAACAAGTAGTTTTAATAAAATCACACATCTGTTTACACCCATTAACCTCACCTCAAATGTATTATGCACACATGCTTTTAATTAAAAAAAATATTACTTCCGCATATAATTCTAGATTGTATATGCACAATATAACCCCAGTTTAAAATTTAAAAATTTAAAATGCTTTGGTGTCACGAGTCTGTTACACAGGTACACTGGGTAGGTACAGTATATTCTTAGCAGGGCTTTCACTTTTAGTTGAGGGATGCACACACACACACACACACACACACACACATGCAGAGAGACAGAGAACTGGAGTACATCAGCATGCATTAAATGCACAGGCCAGTAAAGGAGTGTGTAACTGCTTACCTAGTAGAGAGAGCACAAAGAGAGCCTACAGCTACAGCATATTTGGCTCCTTCCCATCCAACATACTTAAAAGCTACAGGAAGAGGGCTGTTGCTGTCCAGCAAGTAGTATGGCATCATGAGGGTGAGGGCTGCAGACACACAGAAGTATGCTACGAAGCAAATGAGCAGCGAGGACACAATGCCGATAGGGATGGCTCTCTGGGGGTTCTTCACTTCTTCACCTGAGAGGTAGAGGGTGAAAAGACACAGTTTAAGAAGCAATAAATATTCGTTTATTCATGTATTGCTTCACCCGGTGGTCACTTTGTATTTGTCTTTATATTTGATTTTAAAAGAAAAAGTTCTATTTGAATCACAAACACAGGAAGCGAGTAGCTGAAACATTATTTAGGTTTTCATCCTTTTCTATAAATGCATTGACAATTTGTTGTGTCCAACATTGAAGCTGTTTCCACCATTACAGATGAGTAAAAGTGCTATGGTTGTATTGACATTATTTAAAAATAACTGAACTGTAAACTTAAAGTTGTCAAATGAAGTGATATCTTAAAGAAAGGTTGTTTAATGAATAATTACTTTTAAATACTCTAACTGTTATTGCATCAGTTCAACATCCCTTTATTAGCTGCTATATCAGTGTTTGTGACCAACAAATCGCACTTTAATATCAGGTGTGAGCAGATTCGGGACACACAATTCCCTCTTTTATGACCTGAGAAACAAATGTATTTATATATATTTCACAAACAGAACAAGGAGCTTATTTTCCATGTGCACCCACAAGCCTGAAACACCCAACTGTTCAGCTGTAGGCAATTACGCAACAGTGTTTCTAAAGAGAATGTTCATCACAATCACATCACAATGATGGAGTGTGTGTAACACTGTATGAATTCTCTGCTCCACTACTATTCGTGTTAGGTGACACATAAAATCAATGTGAAGATTCATAAAAATTACAACAATGAGGACAATTATGTGGATCTACAGATGTATGACTTTGTGAGTGTATGTATGTTGACAGGAAGGGAATAATGGCTTTTTGCCAACTTAGCTTTAGGTGCTAGAACACACACACACACACACACACACACACACACCCACACACACCCACACACACACACCCACAAGCCAAACTTAAACAAACATTCAGCGTTAACTTTACTTCATCCAATCAAACTATAGGAAAAAATGGGTGGGAAAAGCCAGAGGGCCAGAAAGCTTGCAAGCTGAAAGACATTTGTACACACACAGTTTTGTTTTTTTTTACAACCCAGAGGCTCCAAAGTGCTTACACAGGACTCACATGTAAAGACACACAACTAGTAATTAAAATGTATAGAATAAAATGTCCCCATACAATCTCACTCCATTACATACTCCCTAAGCTTTCATCATAAAAGTACTGAGTAGTGACCAACCGGAATATATGTCTCTGCTCTCGCCCACTTATGTAATGCTCGTAAATGTTGAGACAAGCTCAGGACTGAAATGGTAGCACCAACTCCCTATCCGGTTACACCGGCTCCCACCCCCCAGACTGAAACATACACTTGAGACAGTCAAAGACATACGAGACGTAGATCAAAATGTCTGTTTCTTGGTGTCATTTTTCACTGACCTGTGGTGGCGATGCAGTCAAATCCGACAAAGGCATAGAAACAGGTAGCAGCTCCAGATAGAACGCCTGAAATGCCAAACGGCATGAAGCCACCTTCTCCTAAACTCTCTTTGGTTGGCAGGGTCCCTGTCAGACTGGACAGAAGGGGACAATAATTACAACTAATAAAACAAATTGACATTTGGACACGTCAAAGAAGTTAAGTGAGCACATTCTTACTTAAAACTGGAGTTGTAGTTGTAACTGGGGTGTAGGATCTCTTCTGGGTCTAGCTGCCAGTTCTTGAGTGTCCCTTTGACCAGGCCAGAGATCACCATGAACAACAAGACCAGGACGTTGATGCACGTAAAAACCTTGTTCACCATTGCTGATTCTTTGACCCCAAATGCCAACAGTCCTTAGATGGGAGCAGCCCCCCCACCCCCAAAAAAAAGAAAAAAGAAAAGAAAAACAAAGTCAGTAACATTTGATGTGATGAACAAGAGAGAGGTTCAGACTGAAAGAAGGAGGCTGTCTTACCTGTAAGAGTAATTATGATGAAAACTGCAAAAATGTCAGGATACTCTGCCAATATACCAGGTGCATTCATAGACATGTGTTCCCTGCAGAAGTGCTCTATGTGCTTTCCTATCAACTCATCAAAGGTGGCGCTCCATGCACGCGCCACACTGGACGTACCTGAGATGACCAGAGATCAGTACATTTAACCATTTTGTTTGCTGAACTTTCTGCTGTTCCGTCATCTCTCATTCTTCACGTTCACGCAAAAAACAAACTACTTCCAGTAACGTAACTAAAATTGACAAAGCAGAAAAGTCAGTGCTGATTTGTGGTTTACCGATGATATAGGAGAGGATGAGATTCCATCCAGTGATGAAGGCCCAGAGCTCCCCTACAGTCACATAGGAGTAAAGGTAAGCTGAGCCTGTCTTGGGAACACGGGCTCCAAACTCCGCATAGCACAGACCAGCCAGCACTGAAGCTAAGGCTGCTATCAGGAAGGACAAGACAATAGCTGGACCTATGGGGGAGCAATAGTAAACACATTAATACAAAATGATATAGATGACACTAGATACTCACAGTCTTTACAGTAACATTACCTGAATCCTCTCGTGCAACAGCACCAGCTAACACGTAGACGCCAGCACCAAGCGTGCTGCCCACGCCCAGGGCCACCAGGTCAAAGGTGTTGAGACAACGGGACAGACGTGAGTCCTCCGAGTTACAGTCCACCACCTTCACCCTCAGCAACTGCTTCCCAAAACTCAGGAGCTTTTCCAGCGCCATGGATCACGGTCTGGTGTTAGGGAAGGGATGGGAGGGGAGAAGGCTGACTGGGGTCCAGAGGTCACAAGGGAGATGTCACACACACACCCTGAGCAAAGCAAGAAACATCAAGGTCAGTAATTAAGTCGGTTATAAGTTCAATTTTCCTGTTAACTGATCAGAGCAGCACAGGTTTACCACAGTTGATCACATAACTAGAATCCCAGTGTATCTCTCTCTCTCTCTCTTACACACACACACACGTATGTATTGGATATGACTTTTAATATTGAGATTTCACTATGATTTAGAATATATATTGGGTTTTTCTATTTGGCTTTCTGTGAACTTTTGTCAGTGTGATATGTGTCCTGGTTCATCTCAGTTGCATCCTAGAGAGAAAAGAAAGGAAAGGAAACAGGTTTTTAGAGAAATGGGACGTCCTCTTTTTCTGTTCTGTCACCTAATGCAGCATGTTCTAATGAGAACAGCACAGCGGGGTCAGTTGTACAAATTAAGAGCTTTGCATTTGCAGAGTGTTGTACTTTCTAAATAATAAAAGGTGCAAAGTTATTACTGGCAATTCGGCAGTGTGTGAAATATCTCTGCAAACACTCCCTGGACAAGCCCATATTTTGTCTTAATACTGTGAACAGACCCACAGTTTGAAATGATTTAGCAGCATATATATTTTAGAGAAAGTAGAAATTATGTAAGCATATCATGTCAAGACTATTTTTTTTATATTTTCTATCAGATGAACAGGCTTCTCACTCCTCTGAAGAGTAACAACATCATTAATGATAAAGGAGCAGAATGTATTTCTGCATCACCCAAAGAGGGACAGAAGAAACAAGATAATGAGAAGCACCCAGGGACTGGGCTTCTAGTTATGTAATCAGGTGTGGAGACAGTTAAACATGTTCTGACCTAATAAAAAAGAGATGGAATTGGACTTTTTAATAAAACATCTGAGATTTTTGTATTAACTACTGTTGCCCTTTAGGGAGTTTAGGATTTTAAAAATCGGTTTGCTTTCCTAAACAGATTTGTTTCTCACCTACTGCTACATAAATCACACCAGATGAAATGAGTATCTGTACAGGTCCCCCCCCTCCATTTTCAGTCCTTGCAATAGAGCCAACTACTGGCTCTGGCTGGCTGGGAAACTAAAATTGCCTATGTTTATACAGGCACAGTAACATGTGTGTCTGAGTGGGAGTATGTACACAGGAAGTTAAAGTTGCAATCATTTAGTATGTAAAGATCCCTCGGCCTCAGAGTGATCACAGATTGAGTGAAGGGGTTCATTTGTGCTCGACCAAGTCGTAAGTAGAACACTTTTTCCTGGTGTGTTGCATAACCTAACCCAAATTCACAATGTGTGACAGCAAGCCAAAAAACTGGGGTCCTATAGGGATAATCCATCTCATTGTTGAATACGTTGTCAACATATGTTACGTAACATAAAACAGCTCACAGGAGAAGAGGCAAAGCCCTGGGAGACACTGTTCAACACAAAGAGAATCAAAATTCACGATACTGTGGAGGCTCATCACTCTGCTACGAATGGCACAAGAAATATACAGCGCAAGCAAAGCTAATCCACCACCTTCTATTAGAATACATAGAAAGCATATAGAGCACCAATGGGGTGAAAGTCGAAAGAAAAAGAATTTGAACAGTGACAGGCACTTGTAAAGCAATTCAGCCCAAACAGTAACAAGAAAGTCTGACACTTTAGGCCGAACTAAATAAACTGAGAGAAATGTGTTTTTTTGTGTTTTATTCACTTAGAAATATTCACTTCTTTAAAACCGCACACTGCTAGTTTGTGATGTAGTGACACATTTTATATATTAAGGAAAAACTAAGGTAAAACCCAGGGCTATTTTCTCAAACTACAGAAAGTGTTTGTACAAGCTACATAGGATCCCTAGTGAACTGGACTGGACTGTAAAACCGGCGCAGTCATCTTTTACATTACAAACTGACACGTTCGTCTTTGGTACCATGTTACTTTCACAAGTAACGACACTTGGAAATTGTGCTAAACAAAGAGAAGGAAAGAGCAGCCACATGCATCAACCATCCACAGCTGCACGAAGCTATACGACTGCTTTGATGCATGGTTGGTTGACAGGATTCTCTAGGCCAGGATCTGTCAAGCATCTCATGCACGTTCCCAAGTGCTGAGCTCATACTCTGAGCCTGAGAGTTAAAAGGAGAAAACCTATGAAGGGTAGATGGAAGGAGAAAGGGGAAAAATTAGAGAAAGGGGAATAAACTATTTCCTCCTAAGATGAGTGAGTTCTACATGTAGCAGAAGAAGCATTTCTAGATCATGGCACTATTCCAGAATCCCACAGAAAACAGGACATAACAATAGAAAGGTCACGTGGACAGTCCTGTCACACCTCATGGAAACTTCAACATAAGGGTAAGCCAGGCGGATGACCTTTTTTTTTTTTTTTTAACCTTTCTTATTCTTTTGTTGCATGTCAACTAGGAGGCTGAAAGTGTTTTTCAGATAAAAGAAAAAGTTGATGGTATAAAATGTCAGAATTCTATTAATACTATTTATGTACATAAATATCTGTGGCATTCAAAGCTTCAGACACCATCTGTCATGTTGCACTTAAAGTGTGCACTTCATCGGAATGAGCCTCATTAACCATCCACCAAAGAGTATGTTTAAAGAGATTTGAACAATTCTACCCAACTCAGACTGGAGGAATGGGTGATACAAAAATCCGATTCTGAAATGTGAGGATGCCATCCTATTGAAATTATGCTCTTGAGAGTTGGGCTCCCATATAGTGTAGCATTGTGGCACTGCCCAGCATTGTGTTGTATTTATTAATTCACAGACTAACTGCTTTAATTCAGAAATTCTTCTCAGCATCTTCAAGGGAAGGATGGTGTATTATTATTGTTATTATCATAATAATTATCAATGCTGAGTGATATTAAATAATCCATGTAAAAATATATCCTTTTAGCAGATCACTCATCGTTAGCCAACAAAACAAAATTTGTGAAAAAAACTATTACTCAATATTCTGCAATTAACCAGCAGCAGTGAGGCTGTTGAGTCGGTGATCACGTCAATATTTATCTCTGATAAACAACAAGCTGATTACAGCAACAGCTTGTGAGCCACATAACTGTAAAATCCACCGAGTTCATTAATAAAAGCTTAGTGAAAATACTATTTAGGTAGCTGGGGGAAATAATAAAGTGCTTACAATAATGAATGCACACATGCACACGCGCATCAACACAGGGAAAAGTAGCCTACATGAACCACATGACCCCTCACTCACCTTAGTGCACAGGGTATGCAGTAAGTACTAACTGTCTTCTGCCAATATAATTCATCAGACCAAGTGATGACAACTTAAATGGAACAACCCCTGTGGTTGTAGCAGGAATGAAATCAATGTTCTAAAGTTGTACCTGAAATCTACAAAGTTCTTACGTAAAATTACCTATAGAAAAAAAGGTCAGAAACAAGGGATCTATTAAACTATTCCTCAAGCTGCTGTAAAGAGGGCAGTGAGTTTGACAACCACCGTTCGGAAATAGAAACAGAAGGAATCACATTGCTTGGCTATTCCAAGCAGCACATACATGGATACACATGCAACGCAGGGACATGGTCAGAACGTAGCAGCAGCTTGACGGCTGTGAAATAATTTCACATCTTCTTAGACACCGGATTCACAGCGATGCAGTTGCAAAAGTTTACGATAAGAAGAAGCCGCTCTTTTGTATCAGAGATGTACCATAGCAAGCTGTGACAAGTAGCAGTCAGCTGCATCCAGAAAAGCCCCCGGTGTGATGTCAGACATGCATTGAAATCTATGCATTTATATGCGCATGCTTCACTTTATAACAAAAGGCTTATTTGCACAGAGATGAAGGCCTTAAGAAAGTACGTTGTCTTCGTACGTTAGTTATTTGAAACTGACACACACACATGACCCAGTGAGTCAGTTTAAAAAAGATTTGGCAGTACGGTAGGGAAACCATCAGTGTGAGGGAGTGGATGAACAGGAATGGGGGTGTGATCCTCTGGAGCCAATGAAATAGGGCAATAAATATGACCTGACTTGACATTTAGGAAGGCCACTACTACTACAAAAAAAAAAAAATGGATTTATGTAACAGAAATTTGATGAAGGGCGTCTGCTAAAAATGGAATAAATAGTAGCAGGAATGTATTTCTCCTGTAAGTTGCTCTGCATCACGGAAAGCTTAAACACACCTATTCTTGTTGTCATAGCCAAACTTCTCTTGAGCAACTTTGTTTCTCTGGCTGTTCCTGTTCCTCTGTCAATGAATGCTTACGCATAGTGGAGAAAGTTTCTTTACTATGCTGCTGTATTGTTTTTATCTTTTATCTTTATATAACTACTCACACACACTGTTGGCGCTGACTGACTCTTCTTGACATTTTCTGTCCCACACATTTTTGTATACACACGATGCTACACTAACTCTCCTAGGTACAGTAGAAATCAATGTATTAATTAATTACTATGCTACTATGCTCACAAGTCCTGCTATCTGATTACTTTTCCTTGTGGGGAAATAACCAGCTAGCAGCTCTAGCTGTAACCAGTGGCACCTCTAAAAACACTGAGGCTGCTGTTTGACCAGCCACTGGGTCACCTTCACCTGTCTGTGAGGAGCAGCAAAAGTCACAGACTGCACCACCGTTGTGAACAAAAAGAAAAAGAAACAACAAATATGAGTAATACTCAACATATATGGAATGCCAAGTTTCCTAAACAAGGATTATCTACAATCAAAGAAAGCTTTAGCAGCAGAGGACTGTTTTAATGTCGCATGTATTGTTTCAGAATAGTTAAACCCTTAACGTAAGTTTATAAAATATAATAAGTTAAACATAATCATGCCGGCAGGTTTTAACCACAGAGAATAATGATCTACAATCAAACCTATAACAAAACTAACAAACTTGTGACAAAACGACAAAGTGTCCTTTAGCTCTCAGACCAATCCTCATCTCTAACACATGCCAGAGAACTAATAACATATTTTAGAAACAAACAACTGACCCTTGACCTGTTTTCCGTTTGCATTCAGAGACGGCCAACACAGAAATGATGCCAAAACACTGGAGTGCTTTTACTAAATCATCTATTCCTTACACACGTATGAAAGGAGGTTGAATTTACTCATATATCTGTTCTTAGTTTGATGATATTTTTAGTGGACTACGTGTCCGCTGCTGAAAATCCTAAGTAGTTTTCAACTACAAACCTCAATAAAATTTCAACATATCCACTGTTAGATTTGTATTTGGATACTGTATGTGTATATTTTATTGTGATAATTCATAGTAGTCATCAACTTTATGTCTGACATTTAAAAAGCTAGTTTGGGGTATCACTGCCCACTGAATACAAAGTTCATTCCCCAGAATCTCAATAGGTTCCTGTTCCAGCCACTAATCACTTCTGTAAGCATGAATGCACATTGTGTGTGTGTGTGTGTGTATTACTATTACCCAACAGTGTAATAAGCTTGTGATTCATGTTTTGTACACACTGATTCTATTTATTGTAGCTACAGCCGCTTCAAGTTTTCGCACTGTTTTGACAGGTTGAACCACCAGTACAATTGTTTCATCTTATTTGTAGGTGCAAACAAAAGCTGGTTATACTAAGCTTACAGCTAATCAAACAATTAGCCTGGCCAGAGGGGCAGCAACTAAAAAAAATAAAGGTCTGACATGGTGAAGTCATTCCCACAATCCAAGGGAACCTGGAAAGCTTTCTCTCTCTCTCTCTCTCTCTCTCTCACACACACACACACACACACACACATCACTGTGCATTTGTATAAGCTACATACTGCCCTGCACTCAGCAACATGCCTGCTTGTGACCCACTTTCAGTCCAGCTAAAGTTAGACTACCCAGAACTGGTCTGGACTGTCATCAAGCTTTAAAAGGTCAAGTCTTTTTACTGTGTTATCCATGAAATATGGTTTCACTTGGATACAAAAGTGCAGGTATGTAATAGTTCAGCAGGTTTCAAAACCGAAATTTTCATCCTGCTTCGTAAAAAATATGAAATATTAAAAGTCACTCCAATCGTATTTGCTAATTGCGTAATTGCACAACAACCACAATGTTTACCGATGTGGTAGAAGTACACAAACTCATTACTTAAGTAAAAATGCAAGTACTTACCTAAATAAAAACATCACTGGAATAAGTCGAGTTAAAGTCCTGAACTAAAAATTGCTAAGTATTAAAAACACAATTTTAATCTGTTAACAATACTAAGAAAAGCTGTGCAAGTCCAGTCCATCTCAAAGAAACACTTTTAAACAGTAATATTAATAAATACATAAATAAACATAAGGTCAAATATCTCTGTTACTACAGCTACTTGGTTTGGACCACATACAGCAGTTTTTAGCATTATTATTTTTTATATTACAAAATCATCTACATATGCAAAAAAGAAACGAATAACGAAATCTCTCAGATGAATGTGGTGGACAATTACACTCTTCCCATCGGACGTAGTTTTACAGTACAGTAACTTGCCATTTGAGTAAATGGACTTGGTTGGTTACCACCTCTGAATGCTTCACACTGTTCTTGTTGATGGAGGGGATATAGTTCTGAATGATGTAACTATGCATGGAGTTTTCCTCCTACCTTCTCTTAAACTGTGTCTTCCTTTAGGATTTAAGGTATAAGTGTAATTACCCTTTTCCATTACAATGCTGTTAATTTTCCCTTAGCGTTTCCACCCATTTCTGATTTGCTGCTTGTTGCCGTGCCACAGTCTGCTTAGTGGACACTTGCTGCTTTCACTCCACAGAAACATGCACCCACCCCCCCAATTCTGTGCAAACTTGTCTGTCCTGCTTCCAGTCCCGCTTGGTCTCCAGGGCTGTTGCAATGACCTCCCCTGCTCCAAATCGCACAGCGATCACCTTGCTCACATGCCGTCTCTGGACGGACTTACAGTAACGCATACTTAAAACACAGCCACTCATTTTCTTGGCAACACACTATGAAGCACAGTAAGTTCAAAAAGGCTTCAGGCAAACGAGCATGTGCGTCGAAGCATGAGTCCAACACACATTCAAACTGCAACTTTACGCACAGATACGCGTTTCCACAAACCTCACTAACTGATGTGTGCAACCTGAAAGTCGTCAAGCATGAGATGTGATAGCAAAGGTGCGACCGCGAATTTAGTCGTTTACACTCGTTAACCATCTGCTCCCATGTGGATTCCTAACACAATGAACGCACGGTCGTAAAATCATTCTTTACCTTGTAAATCCTCCCGGAGCGCATGAAAAAGTAGGTCCAAGACGGCGACTTTCCTTGGTCTAAAAAAAAACTGGAAACGGTATAAACCTAATTGTGTCGTCCCACAGCGATCAGTAGAAAGTAATAAGTGTGTCTTTGCAGCTGTTAAAAGGATTTTAACCACAGCTTGTTCTGTTTAGCGCCTTTAGGAGGAGGGGATACAGCAGCAAAGCAGCCCCGCCCGCTCATTGCTTTTACAGTTGCGCAATAATTATTAGCTTTAAACTGCACTTAATAACCGGCTGCAACGAGTGGCAAATAGCTGGGATCAGTAAGAAATTACTTTACGTGATTTCACATAAACAAGCGAACTGAACGAACACTGAATAAAAACAGTCTGTACGTGATCCACTAAAGCTCACGTTTTTAATTGTCTGAGCACTGACAAAACCTTTAGATCATTGATGATCAGACTGTCAGCCTGTAGGGGAATGAAAAAAAAAAAATTTGTGGATTGTGGACTTTATCCTCACTTCAAAATCAAAACTTACAAGAACTTTTTTAAATTAATACTTTATTTACAACAGAACACTTAAACAAAAGCCTTATGAATCTGAATAAAAAGCTCTGAGCTGTGGTCTGTAAGGAATCAGTGTGGAAGTGAAAAAAAAGGGGAACTGTATGATGAAGCAGGGATCAGAGATCAACCCATCAATGACATCTTAGGTTGCTGGGAGGCAAAAGTTGGTTGTAAGTTTTTGCCTGTGTGCAGCGTTTTCTTTCTGCTAGAAACGAGAAAGTTCACTTGGCACATACAAAAAAAACCGTATGTGTGAGAATCAAAGTGGTTGAACAAATGTTTTTTTTTGTTTAGTTTTTTTTTTTTACAAAATTCTAGAACAAATATTGTGCCCATATGTCAACAAATATTAACTCCTAATAAATTACACATTTAAAATATTGCCAGCAAATAGAATAACTGAGCAGTGTTTTAGAGCTGACAATACAAGGTCTCATTTTGGCATCAGTCTTGTGATGACTTGTATGAACACGCCTTACTATACATTACTTACAATATTTACAACATATTTTTATTTACCTTCTATGTTCACTCAAGGTAAAAACTCTTGAGTTTTAGTTCAAGTTCATTCCTGCACACTTTTTCAGGAATCCAACCTAATGAGCTCCCTGCTTAAAATGCACTAAACACAACAATAGATGGATGAAAAGTTGCTCCTGTCATGTCCTCTTCTAGGATTTGGCTTCCAAAAGTAGTTTGATGTCTTTAATGCCATGCTCCGCTGCCACAGAAATAATGTGGTCCAGGGCATTCATGTGGCGCAACATCTTCACAACCTCTTTGACTTGTTCCCTGTGGGCAGGCATGTGTTAATTGTTGGAGGCAGTACGGACACATACATCCAAAGCATCACAACATGACTGATTACAGCATTTTCCATTCTAATCGAAGCAGATGGTGCTATAAATGTATTAAGGTTTTGAAAAAGCGCTTAGAGCTTTATGCACAGAGCTGCTTACTTAGCATTGCGCCGTTCCGCATCAGATCCACCCAAGCTACTGCGGTGCAACGAGTTGGCCAGGTGGGTGAGGTAGCGACAGAATGGCTCCAACTGAGGCAACGTCTGCTGTCCCCTCAGGACAGAGAACCACTGCACTGGCAAACACTCCACCACCTGAAAAAAGGGAAGAGGAAGAGTTAAACACTAGTAGAGTTGACCAGCCACGAGCTGTAAAAAGGTACAGTGAAGTGGTGAAGAGCAAATCACCCTGATGTGCACTGAGAGGCTCTTATTAGAAAATACAAGCACCTCTCATCACATTGTCAGTTACAGGAAAAGAGCCAGTTTCCACCGCTTATTATGTGGTTAAATTTTTTTTTTTTTAAAAAGGCAGCTTTATTTTTAGGAGACATATCATGACATGTAAGGAACAATTCCTTACTACAACTCTATCAATCCCATTCAAACCTGTAAAAGATCATGTTTTTTTTGCAAATCATAATTTTCTCTTATCTCAGACTAAACCAGTAGAAACAGATTCCCTCATTTTGTGCACTGCTTATGGAACGGTTACCTAAATACCAAGGAGCCAAAGAACTGGCACCGTTGAAGCTAATGTAATTCTTGAAACTATCAAACGATGATGACTTCATAACCAAATACAGTTTCCATCATGCAAAGCAGAAACTTCTATGTCCTGACTCTTTAAAGACTATTTGGAGGCAGCCAACACCTTATTGGATTTTTGCCCTTAAAATCAATGAGATCTGCCAGGTAACGTGAACAAATCAAGTGACTAAATTTAGAAACAAGTTATTTAATAGACAACTGATATATTCAACCGAAAACAAATCAGGTAATCTGAACAAGCCGTCGAGCTACATGCACAGCGTGGGTATTTATACACCAAACGTAAAAGTGAAGAAACTGTGTCTCCTACCTTCTGGCACTTCTGAACATTCTCCTCCTCTGTATCTGTGGTCTGCAGCGCAGAGAGGATGTATCTATTGAGAGTGCTGTCCAATGCCAGGTCCCTCAGACAGGAACAGGATAAGATGCCTTCCCACTGCAGGATGTTGCCCAGCAGCTGTACAAGGACAAAACAGAAGACTTAGCTTATTTTCAGGACATCACAAAGGTACATAATGTCACATAATATCAAAGTACTGCTATTTAACTGCCACAGAATAATAAATGCTGCCATTAGTGCACAGACTCTATCAAGACCAACAACAATTGTACAGAACCTACATTTGAAGACAGACATCAGTGTATCACTTTTGTACATACCTTCATACAGGACCAGAACTGCCTCTGGTAGAATAGGTAGGGACTGCTATTCTTGTTTTCCAACACACTGAATAAAAGCAGAACATACTTTTAATTTGTTGTCAAGCATCATCATGCAGGCTGAAGAAGAAAAATAATTACTGGGCCACCTCGAGAGTTAACAATTCTGTAACATACTTTTTGGGGTAGAGCGGAAGGAAGACATCTTCATCCAGAGTCCGTCTAGTCCTTAAGACAACAGCTTTCAAAATCTCCTAATACAAATAAATGTATATATTTTAAAACAACAATAATTCTACCACAGGAGCTCAAATCTGTATTCGACTGATGACAATCATCATGCGTGTGCAGGTAGTTGGGAAGTGGACAGTACCTGTGTGTATCGATTGTCCCCATGGAGCACAGTGGGGTAACCTTTCATTAGTCTGTGAATGAAGCCTACCAGCCTGGCTGTCTGGCTGCTTGACAGTGGGTCCCACACTTGCTCTGCCAATACTGACGTGCAAATACACACACACCAAAATGACTTTGTGCTGACCTGCAAGTGTTATGCCTAGAATCTTTTTTTCTTGATATGCTAAGTGTTGCAGGCTTCCCTACCTGTCAGTTTGGAGAGGATGACCTTCTCCACAATAGCAGGCAGCAGGCCGATATCCCCATCTTCTTTCTGCAATGTGCTGTGCTCCTCAAAACCGTAAAACAACAGTGACTCAAACCAGAGCATGTACTCGAAATTTGCACACTGCGCCTGCACAAAAGATTTAAAGATTAAAAAATGTCCTCATCTCATTTTTGCAAGGAAAATGTCAAAATTGACAACACACACACACACATACATGCCCTACCTCAAGAGGGTTCCACGTAATCAGTTGCAGGCGAACCAAGGGGTTAAAGAGTTTGGGCAGACAGAGGCCTATGTAAGCATCTCTGTAGCAGTCTGCATATTCTCTCCTCCACATTTCAAAATGGGACTTGATGCAATCAAGAGAATGAAAGTCCTCCACCACGTCCTCAAACACTTTCTTACATTCTCTGGTGATGCGATCTAGAGGGGACCAAAGCTTCAGTTAGGCATTAGCTACAGAAACCTGACGTATTTGTGTTAAATCACATTTCATCAACAAATCTGTCAACTCTTCTCGATGCGGCCGTTGTACTGTAATCTTTGCAGCAATTGAATGATTAACCTCTCTCCAAGTTGAAGCTGGTGATGTCAGTAGAAGTTTCCTCATCATCGGATGATAAACCTTCTTTATGCTCGGCCCTCTTTCCATTCTGCTCTCTAGCTTGTCGCCTTCTAGTTCTACACTCCCCCAAAAGCACAAAGGAAGACAATTATCACTCAAGGGGCAAGTGCATAAAAACCAAACTCTCACATAACCCACAAAGAGTTCTGCACATATATCCCGGGAACATGTCTTTAGGTATCAGTGATCTTCATACCGGCGGGCTTCTCGTTCTGCTATTCTCCTCTGGCGACTGTGCTCTTGGTATGCTGCACGGTCTCGACCAAATGAGTCTAAATTAGGAGCCATGACAGCTTTATCTGCAAGAGACAGGAGCTATGTTAGAACCAGTAACAAAACGTTGAGACAGCCCATTACATATTTCCTATTCTGCTAAGCACCCAACATAAAGAACACTCAATTTCTGAATCATCCAGATTTGAAAACAAATTAGATGAGACAGACCGGTAACAGGCAGGGGATGTTTTGAAACACAATATTAGCCAAAACATCCAAATCTTTTAGCTAACATCAGCAGTAACATTTGTTATTGTTATTATCATTCATTTTCTAGTCACTTACCTGGCTAAAATTTCTTACATGTTACAGTGAAAGTGACAGATGACAAGTCACTAAGAGAACATTTTGGTCATCTTTACTTAGTGGCTCACTTATTTGAGTTACAGTTATAGAACAAGACAGTAGAAAGAAGCGTGTGCACATGCTTGTGCGCACAAACACACACACACACACACAGACTCACTCACATACAGAAAACTAACAAGGCTGTTCCAATAAATCATAAAAACCTTCAAGATGGACTGACTTGAAAGGCTTGCAAACTCCGACGATTCATCTTTAATATCATCCTGTCTTCTCTGGACAAGTCGTGAAGCCCGTTGCCTTAGTAACTGGTGCATGGCAGCTTCCAGCTCCAGGACAGCAGGGACCTGAAAGATATGATGGCTTCTGTGACCTCTGACCCAAACAAAAGTGGGGCTCCGAATCACAGGGGTGTCTTGCTGTAGGGACAAGAGGAGCATGATGGACAGGAAAACACTGCACTCCCAGTATCACTAGTGTTGGGTGAAAATATCAGTAAAAAGTAAATGTCCATCAAGTAAAGCTTAAGCACTGTGGGCTTATGTTCAGTCAATTACAACTACGGAGCTCAAGGTTTTATCCCAGCACTAATGATACACTGTTCCGCTCAGAATGTTATGACACGTTAATGGACTCCATACTAAGTCATGCTGATAATGGTTGGTTTGTGTCTTGTTTCCATCAGAATCCTGCACATTGAGAGTCATCTAATGGGGTTAAAACAGACATTAATGTGGTGGAGAAAACATATGTTGGCAGCTGGAAGGCTCATTCTCTCCTCCATCGATGTTCTGTTCTGCTACTACAGGACCAAGAGCATGCTATTTTGTTCAGACATGCATTTGTACTCGAAATGATATTTGAACATAACCGACTGGGCTCATTCTCCTTTGCAGACTGGAAACTAGCAGATATTTTTGGCATACATTACATTTGCATACATTAGGTTCATAATGAATGTCATTAGTACTTTGAGTGATGCAAATTCAAATGTAAACAACATGATTCATCACGAATCAAAATAAAGAAAACCCATTTGCAAAAGTTTCTCGCTCAGATAAGAGATCAAAGTTATATTTCCATTTACTATGAGTGACTACTGTGCACTGCCATTGGCTGGTTAATTATTGGAGCTAACACCAGTACACAAAAGGAAAGTAAAACAAATGAAGTAGGTTCTTAGTAATTCTCTTTTTCCTTCACAGAATATTTAATAGATCTGATCCCAGTAAAATCTACAGTAAGTGGTCAGAGAACAAACAGATATAAAACAAAAAACAGCTAATTACACAGCAGACAAATTCTCCCTTACCTTTTCACTGAAACACTCAAGCAAGTCTCCAACATACCCTCGCATCTCTTGCAAGAATTTATATTGATCTGCATTGTCATTGGATGAGCCCTCCAACTGCTGTATGGCGCTCTCAGAGGCAGCTAGGTCTTCTTCGATTTGTTTGTACCGCTTGACATTTGAGTTGTGGCCTGTACTCATTTGGCTGAGCCTACACATGACATACAGGGAAGACAGTAAGAATGACTTAATTGGGCTGAGAACAAACAAAAGCCAATCTAATTTTAATTAGACATAAACTAAGCAAAACATTGCTTAAGAGTGCTGCCATCGAATAAACACAGGATGAAAACATCAAGTGAAGATAATGGGCTACATTAACTCACTGGTTGAGCAAGAGTTGTAATTTCAAGGAAAACTGTAACTCCTCTCCAAATCCCCTTTACATTTTCTTTCTGGCCATTACATCTATAGGTAGCTTTGCTGGGTCCTCAGGACCACAGCACACAGAGACGGCAGCAGTTGAGCTTAAGAATGATTTCAGACGTTGCTGTATTTTTCCACTGAACCTACCTATCCTGCAGGCGTTTCTTTACCAAATCAATGGATACAGGGGTTAGATCACTAATAGGAACACGGTAGTGAACAGAGCCATTGTCTGTTCGGCCAGGTGGCTTGTTAGTCTGTGGGGCCACAGCACTGTAGGTGAAAGGCATGCTGTAGGAAGAGCCATAGGGCTGGCTCTCATAGCTCTGGTAGTAGACTGTGTTGTCCTCAGGCTGGCTGCTTTGAACCTGATCATTAGAGAAAAAAAAAAAAGAAATACACATGATTGTCCTACTATAAGAAAGCGCTGCTGCTGTCAACTAGCAATTCATTAGGGCTAAAACTGAAAGTTACCAGAATGACCATGTGTTCCGTCAATAAGTTTGGGATTAATCATTTAGTCTATAAAATGGCAGATAACAACCTTTTAAATCTGTAAGGGATGGAACTAAATTGGTTACCTGGTCAAAAAAAATAGACATAAGGGATTGATAAAAATTTCCCAAATCTGCTCGTCAATCCTGAATCTTTTTGAATCCTGTGTCAAATTTGTTTACGTAGTTAGTTGAAAAAAAATGTGCACTATTTTTATTTTACTCAAACCAGTAACAAAACTAATTCCAACAGTGTTGATATAGTTTATTTCTATTTTTAAAGAGAAACAGTCATTAGCTATTAACCATCATTTCTCTCTTCTTTGCTGATTTTTTAATGTTAGGGTCATGACACACAGAGCCAGTGGTCATCTACTAGATGGACAGACATAAACAAAATAAAATATTCCATGTGGAATTAGTTTGAGCTAAAATACTGCCTTTGGAACCCAGCCCTAGTTAGTTAATTATCAAGAAAAAACATCTTACCTGGGGTATGCTGATTCCTTTCCTAATCTGCTCCTGCTCCCAGCGGCTCACCTCCTCATCGTGACCCGCATCCAGAGCCTCGTCATCACTTCCTTCAATACCTGTATGAGTGAGGTGATATTTATGTATTAGAGGCGCTTGACAAAAAAACAAAACAAAAACAAAACAAAACAATGGATGGCCAGTCAATGAATGGCTTGTTTTTTTTTTTTTACCTATCTCCTCAGCTATCTTTTGTCTCTGACTTTTGTTCCTGACTCCGCTGAAACGGATCCTCTTCTCTTCCTCATCTTCATCGTCGCTGGCATCTTGGTCTTCACGCACCAAACGTTTCTTTGTGGTCTCTGTCTCTACCAGTGGCGTTTCACCACCCAGCTCTCTAGCCAGTTGACGGCGCTTTCTGGCAGCATGTATAAATGCTGCATCAGGAATTTCCCCTAGGTTAGGTGGAAAAACAGCTCTTGATTTCAGTACTTGTTTATGTTATTTGTACACACATTTAAAGTCTTTCAGAGTAGGAGGCATGTTGTTGCAATAAATGTGATGAAAGTCATACTTTGCAAATTAAAGACATGCAAAGTTAGAGCTAAAATATGCAGTTTTAGCTGGTGCCAGCATTAGACTCAAAACACCTCAGCACTCTGCCATGCTTTTCACAGCACTTCTGGTATTAATTATCAAATTACAATAAATACAAAGGCTGCAACACTCTAAAACTAATTAAAGAGAAATTTGCTAATTGGTTAAAAGAGCGATTGTCGCCTTAGAAGCCCATGTTTCTGTACTACATTATCAAAATATGCTTGGCTGAATATTTCAGGTTACATACTATAGCTTTATTCCCAAATTTGAAGGAAAATCCAAAAATTATGTTCTTAGACCACCTGTTCTAATGATGATAGTTAAATGACAGGACATGCATCGAAATGTGTGACTGTGATACCTGGTCTTAGGCTTCCAAGGGAGGAAAGTGTGTTGAATGTTGCTCCAGTGTTGTTGCTCCTGGACACCTGACTACTTGCTTGGCCACTTTGACTCCTCACTTCTTCCTCCTGCTCATCAGCACTGTCCACCTCCATTTCTTCCTCTCCCTGTTCACTACCTGCTCTGCTGGTAACTTCCTCTTTGATAGCAACTGCAGGTTGCAGTGGAGCATCTAGGGAAATGCAGAATTCAGAAATGTATGAGTCAAAAGGAAAGAAGATCTAACAAACTGACATTTGACATTATAGACATTTATTCTTCACTTACAGGACAATCTCAGAAACTATTTGCTTCTTCTGTTATCCCAACAATACTGGTATATGTAAAACGTTATGGGTATTTTTAATGAGATAATATTTTGTGGAACTGCAGTAAGAATTTCACTAAATTCACGGATTTAAGCCTTTTTCTTTATTATGCCAATGATCAAGGCGTCTATGCAGTAGGTCCGTTCAGTGACCATGTGTCATTAGCATGCAATATCAGTATTATTCATACCAAATTCAAGTTCATGTTATAACATTTTCCTAATTTGACCTTAATTTTATGAGAATGATGACCTCTTCTCTCAAGACATCCAACCCTATCCTGTAGCAAATATACACTTTATCCTTAATGTTCAAAGTATTTTGTGATTGTTCAAAGTCAGTTTGCTAATTAATTTCACGGAGTCGAATACACGCTAGTACTACGACAGCAGAAATAAAATTGATATTGTGTTGCATCCACTGGGTATTATACTACCTGATTTGGTTTCGTGTTTGACACATCCAGATCTTTCCAAATCCTCCTTGTATTCTTTTTTCAACTGTTTAACTATTTTCTTGCTGTGATTGGATTTCTTCACTCTGAACACCTCAGATCCTTCTGTTTAAAAAAACAAGTTGAGAGACAAGTGTTAGCATCCAGGTTAAGTTGGCAGTTACTGGAATAACGTTAACACAACATAAAGAAAAGGAACTGATTTATTGCTTAGGTAAAAAATATAGACACCATTTCCGTAGCCTACGCAGAAACACAAGCTCACACTTACATAACCCTGTCAGGATAACAAGCTTTCTTAAGCTAACGTTATCGAGATAACCAAGCTAACTTAGCATTTAGTTACTGAATTACCTTCTTCGTCGTCAAAACTAAGCACAACGGCTTTTGTGGGCCCTGGCACAGGGGTTGCATCTTTGCTTTTCTTCTCCTTCTTGACAGCCCTTACATTATTAAGGTTAGCCTGAAGCCCATTACTATGACAGTTATCAGTGCTGCTAGGTGCTGCACAAGTGCTTGTATGGGTCTCTATAAACGGGATCTCATCCACCGCAGGCCCGAACAATGTCGGCGGCAGCGGCGGTTGCTGACTGTCCTCCTGCTCTTCCTCGTCAGACTCATTCCTCCGTCGAAAGTTTGCTCTCTTCGCCTTTTTAAACATTGTTTCTTTTACATGCAGTGGCTCATGCTCGATCGCTAGACAACGTAGTTATGTGGTCAAAGCCAAAGGAAAATATCCCCACGCTCTCAGGGAACCATTTTCTGTCAGACGCTACGTTTCTTCTACGTCTGCAACTTTTGAAGTAGAGTACGTGTGTCACTGCTACATTACTGCCCCCTGTCGGTCACAGCTTTTGTCAAGCGCGCTAAATAAAAAAAAATATAAATTCAATGTACGAATAAAAAATTAAAGACAACAGAAGGAAAAAGCTTATATTTACATGACGTGTGTCATTATTTGTTCATAAAAGGTTGGCCTACATATCATATGGAGAAGATTTGTTAGGGAAAATCACCTAGTTTCTGTTTAATAGTGAAACCTAGGACATTCAGTTTTCTGCACTCAGGGTGGCGCATTTGGTAAACAATTTGTTATATACCAGCAAATAGTTATGTATCATTATCTAACATTTTGAACTCCAAATAGTAATAGACAAATAATATTAAACAGCTCTAGAGGGGTAAAAATCCATTCTTTGCAGGGAAAATTTGCCTGGTTGCTACTGCTAAAAAAATTTTATTGTGATGAAATATATGAAATTAACCTTTAATGTACATAATTATAACATTTTGTTTATTTAGAGTGATCGTTATTTCTTTCAGTTACAAATCTGGTCTGTTCTCCTTGTCCTGCAAGTTCTAGCGCCATGCCATTCTGGCAGGGGGTTGCTCTTGGGGTGGACAATCAGAAATTGGTGGTGGCCAATGCCACCCCAGGCTACCGCTCTGGCCCTGCCACAGGACAGGAAAACATTATTTTTTGTTTAAATTTTATTTTTACTTTAATATTATTTTTTTAATTTAATATTAAAATATTCCAGCAGCAGTAGCTTTTAAAGAGCTGTGTATTTTTCTATTGAGACTGTTAATGTACACAATGCAGTGACATCAGACTGTGGCATGAGTCCTATCTGACTTAATACCGTCTAAATCTAAAATCTAATAATGAGCACCAGTTAAAAAAGGTTTACGGTAACAACGCCCAATGTCAGCACAGGCTACAGTAGAATTTGATATACAATGTTACGTAAAACATATAAATTATATTTTTTATTGTGTTATTATTAATGACTGACTGTGTTTATTACAGTAGCTAAAGGTGACAATAATGACATTATAAACTTCTATGGAGTTTATGTGTTTATCCCCAATAATAAAAAAGTCCTCATTTATTTTGATGTCTTACTATATATTTTGAATTATTAATCTGAATCTACCACAGTTGTCAAGTAAATTTACTGAAGAATCAATTAACATAAAATGGAAATACTCCAGTATTATCAAATACCTCAAAATTATCTGAAAACATACCTCAAAATTTGGTTAATGCAAATAAATAGACTCTCCACCACTGAAAATATATAAAATCACCACCTGACGAATAATGTCATTTTAAAATAATAAAACAAAGTAAAAACGTAATAATTATTTAATTCTGCTTCAGATTGACTTCACTGAATATATTAAGGGTTGCTTCACTTTATTACCTGATCTTGAGACCCTGTCTTGAAAAGAGCCAATCTGTTTCCTTATTTCCCTTTTTTAAATTCTACTTTATTTATATAGCAACAATTCACAACAATTTCATCTCAAGTCAGGAGGAAAAACTTCCTTTAACAGAAGACACCTCCAGCAGAACCAGTCTCAGGGTGGGAGGGCAACTGCCTTGACCGATTTGGATGAATGGAAAGTGAAGAGAGAAAAGAAAAGAGCAACAAAAAGCAACAACAAAACACTGGGCAGGTTGGTAGACTGGAAAAAACACAGCTTTAAAGTCAAGGACATCTTCAGAAAGGGACAGAGAGAAGGAGACAGAGAATGAGAAAGACAACTACAGGAGAAAGAAGACCCAAAGTCATACAGTGGTGACAAATAAATGTGGGGTGAGAGGAGAGAGGGACGAAAGGAGCTCAGTGCATCGGGGGGTGGGTCCCCCAGCAGTCTAAGCCTGTAGCAGCATAACAATAACTAACTATAAGCTTCATCAAAAAAGAATCTGAATCCCGAATCTGAACTGGGAGCTGGTTCCACAGGAGATGAGCATCATGGCTGCTTGAGTATCTGGCTCCCATTGTACCTTGGAAATTCTGGGAACCACAAGTAGGCCTGCATTCTGAGATTGAAGTCATCTAATGGAATGATACGGTACTATGAGGTCTTTTAAATATGATGGAGCTTCACTGTTTAGCGCTTTATTTGTAAGATGCAGGGTTTTAAATTCTATTCTAGAAGCTAATGAAGGCAAAATATGACCCCTCTTGCCAATTTCATTCAGCTTCATGCTGCAGCATTTTGGAATCGTGAAAGTAGGGAATTACAGTAGTCCAACCCAGAAGTAACAAAAATTAGTTAGCTAGTTTTCCGGCATCACTTTGAGACAGGATGCTCCTAATTTTGGCAATGTTCCGTAGATGGAAAAAGGCTGTTCTAGAGATTTGTTTTATATGTAAGGTAAAGGACAAATCCTGGTCAAAAATAACTCCAAGGTTCCTTTCAGGAGGCCAGAGTTATGCCATCTAAAGTAACTATATGGTTGGACAGCATAAGGTTTTTAGGAACAAATACTATTATGTATTTGTACAGACCTTTATGTCTTGTTGGCGTGTTTGAGGCTTGAATAATTTATTTTATTCATCAGGTTCCATAGATAGATATAGCTGGGTATCATCAGCATAGCAATGGGAATTTATGGAGTGTTTTCTGTAGGGTGCTTTCATTTTTATTTTGCACTGCCCCATCGCATTTCTGTCACTTTACTACTCATCATTAGTCCTAATCACTTTCACCTGTCCCTCTGGCTATATATACTCAGCTCTCTGCTCATTTCCCTGCCAGATTGTCTTGTGCCTATTGTGCTCCTGAATCTCCAGCTATTATTTTGCCACATAGATGGATTTACTGGTTTTCTGCCTGTTTCCTGCCTGACCAGTCTGATCTGCTTCTTGCCTGCCCTCCTGCTGGAGACACTGGCTGATAGGACCCTAATGCTCATCCAGAAGACGTCAGACCTTTCCTTCACTTTAACTTGTAAGTTACCACTTACCTTTGGATTTGGGGATTTGCATTTTGAGAAGTTGGATTAAGAACTTGATGATTTGGTTCTTGATTTTGTTATCCCTTCACTGACGTCACCACTGCTCCCTCCAGTTGTGCTAAACTAACGTTTTTGTCCCTCCAAGTACTGTCTCTCCAGTCTTCTAACGTACTGATTCTCCGCCCCTTTGGACACCTGCTCACCTGCCAACCTATCACCCCGGGATCCCCTCGTCCCTGCCTGTGAGCCCCCAGACTGCTTACCAATCAGTACTTCCCCTTCCCCCTCAAGTAAGACTATCAATATACTCCAGAGTTCAATCAATTCAGTGCTGTTACTTTACTCTGACTGCTATATCTTGTGCACAGAAATAACAAGAGAGAGAGACTCAGATTCTGTACTGCAACTCTAAGCTGAGATTTGTCGCCGACCCTTCTTATCCCCTTCCTTCTAAAACCCTTTAAAAGAAATCAATGTGCTGCTCTCTGGTTTTGGGTCCAAACAATATATCCTTACAGTTTTCTAATGTTGCCTAAAGGATATGTATATATGTGTTAGTGTGTTTGTGTGCAAAAAGTATTGGTCCTAACACAGAGCCTTGTGAAACTCCGTAACTGACCCTTGCGTGCATGGAAATCTAGTGAGATGGGTAAAAAGCAGCCTAAGAGGGATTGGGGCCGTATTGATGATCCAAGCTCTGTTGACTATGAAGATCTATATACAATTTTTTTCGTAAAGAAAGTCATGATGTTATTGTTGCTCCTAGTTAAGGGAAGACTAGGCTCAACAGAACGATGGCTCTTAGTCAGCCTGGCAACAGTGCTGAAAAGAAACCGAGGGCTGTTCTTATTGTCATCTTATTAGTGATGAATAATGTGCTATTCTGGATTTAATGTGGATTTTTAAAAAAAAATGCATTTTAAACTGTTTCTCCAGCTGAAAAGGGTTCTTCTTAAGTAGTGGAACATCACTTCCTGTCTAACGTTTGTGTTGCGAGTTTGTGAACTATACCAAGGAGATGGTCTCTTCTGGTTTACTGCCTTTTTCAGAGGGGCAACAGTATCAAGTATTGTATGTAGTGAGGCTGTAGAATTATCAACAAGATAATCAACTTGCACATAGGTAAAGTTAAGGTGGCGAATCTTCATTGTATTGACACATGGTGAAGCAAATGATAGAATAATTATCTCTAATTTGTTCAAAGCATTTTCCCTTCAGCATCTACTGTAGTGGAATTTTTTCCACTATACATCTGTATCGTCCGTTATTGTAAATTCAAATGGTCAGACAAGAGAATCATGAGGAAATACTGTTATGAAGATTGATAAATGAATTATTGCTATAGGCCCAACTATATCATACCACAGTGCTGTCATTTTTGATATTAGACATTTTAACATTGTAAAAAGGGAATCTATTTGAAACCAGAATCTTTTTTTCAGACTCTGGTTTTGTTCACAATGAGGATCTAATTATTGTCATTAGTGTTATGCTTTTCCTTTGATAAATTATAATGTCCGCTCTCAAAAAGTCCTATTACACACACACGTCAAATCAGTCAAATTCTGCTTAATTGCTCTGCATTTTTCCACATGAAAGTTTGTGTTTGAGTATAAACAAGTATAGATAGAAAACCTAAAATACACATAATCTAGTACCTTCCCATTTTTCATATCGGCTTACTTTCATACACCCCTCATTATCTGAGCCATTTATTTTACTTACCTAGCCTACTTACCTAATAGCAGCTTTTTGAAAAGAAATGTCTGGAGAAGATGAAAGACCCAAATGCATACCTTTGAAATTTAACCTGATTTCTACGGTATGTATGTTGTCATGTCAAACCCATAATAGAGGAGTTGAGAGGAGCACATGTCTCTCCTGATAGCATTAGATACTGTTTTGTGGACTTCCTCAACATTTACTTCCTTTAATTAATGGCAGACATGAGAGCTGCAGCTACTGAGAATCGTTATAGAGCTATTATGACACAGTGTAGTCTACGGCAAATCTGCTGAAATTAGTGTCATCACACGTGAACCTGCAGTGATATGTTTTGATTAATTAACATCACAATGACCCTTTGCCATAAAAATTATAATCGGAGATAAATATCTTTCAATTAATGGTAGTGTTCTTCAGTTTTAAAGTCCCAGAGCCATTTTCTTCATCATATGACTCATTCATGATTGGGGCATAAGTAAGCAAAGCAGAAAACCCATTCTTTTCCAGATGTGATAAAGTAATTTACTTGTGATAAATCTGTCATGGTTTGAATAATTGACTTGTTCATTCGATTTTCAGAAACAATCACCGTTATTTAAGTATGTATATATCTGGATTTCTTTCCCTTAAAGAGCAGTTTCACAATGCAGCAGTTTCATTCAAAGGACGAAATGTACCGAACCAGGAAATGTACTGTGAACCTATTGACTCTGAGGGCATCACATACTGATGTTTTGTCAAATTTGCTGGCATCTCATGAATCCACAACTTGGGGGAAAATCTGTAGAAGGTCTGGTCTATTGTGATACAATTACATATAAACTAGTTGTGGTTAGATCATCAGCAGAAAAATAAGAAACAAGACACACAAAGGAATATTCTTTAGTGCTTTAAACAAAGCAGATGCATGCAATTCTTCCATGAGCCACTTGAGGGCACTGTAGACCCTTGTATGTGAAAAGTTGTGTCTCATTTGTGGCCAAGGTAAGCTCATAGTTCACTCATGTATAAATGCTAATGAAATACAATGACATTTCCTGATCCAGTGAATGTATCTGAAGCAAGCCAACATGAATATAGATGACATCAATACTGCTACTCAAAGGGCCCCGAGTATGTCTTCCTTCTTTAGGTAGTGCAGCAAGAATGATGCCGCTTTTGCTCCCCCAGGATACAGTAACTGCAAAAGCCAAGTTAGAGAAGTCGGGCTTTCATTTACACGGATGGAACAAACATCAGGGTTGAATAACCCCAGCTTATTAAATACACAATGTGCGTGTCAAGAGCTAATGAGGATGGAACGATAATAAAATATGTGATGTGCAGTAAGAAAAGTACAAGAGGATCTACAATCTCCACCTGTTAGTACTTTCAATAGTGTATAAGTGAAAATTAGGATATCAAAATCCCTCAGTTTGCATTTTAATAATTTAATTCAAAGACATCTATATATAGGTGAATCAGAAAGAGCAGCTTTTGCTTTCACGAACGCAATGATGTTTTTATATTAGAGGGAGTCACTTTTCAGATATCTAATTTTGGAATTAGTCCTTCACATGTCCCAGTGCTCCCAGGTAATATCGTCCTTTGAAAACAGAAGATTAATGTTGTGACAAGCGCACATGTACAAAGAGGCAAAAAGAGACTACTGTGGATAACTAATTATACTTATCTCTAACAGGGGATCAGGATTCACTCAGGTAATTTCTGTTTAGACTCTCTGTATGCTTTGTACGAACAGAGTACATTATGCCTTCTCCGACGGAAGAGGAATAACAAGTGCATGTGCCAGAGTATACTGGCCATTCTTACCATCAATCACTGAGATGAAATCAAGCAACTAACTGCCTCTGTTACCAGGGACACCAGCTATTTGAACACAAATCCACCCGAAAGTTCAGTCCGACAAGAACACACATTTGAAACTTGTGTGCAAGGTCCGACTGAACGGTTATTTACGATGAAATAAGAAAAACAATAGGATCATTCAGGGATATCGTCCACTCTCCCATGCTGAGTGTTTTGTGCGCAAAAAAACGATCCATTCCAGCTTCTCCGTCTTCTCCCTCTGCTCAAATCATACATCACATAAACATACAGTATTTGCCACTGGCCTGATTTTGGTGTAGCTATGTGCTTGTCTCTGTAGTTAAGCCACACTTGTGAATCCAGTGACCTGCAAATGCTTCCTGCAGCAGAAATAAACGTGACCTTACCTTTTTCACAGCTCTTTTCAGCTGCTCTCTTTACCCTTCATACAGCTGCTACACACCCCCCCTCGTCAATTTTCTGTTTATACTACTTAAAGCTTGTTTGTGCCGAGTTTCTGGAGTGAACAGGGAAAAGTGGCAAAGGCATTTAAAAAAGTATAAGGAGGAAAGTTATCGCAAACTACTGTGTCAGCAACATCACCTTTCCTCTCCTCCAAGGCTCCTTCCCCTCTCATCTATCACTCAAGGTAACAACATCAAAGCGCAATCACTGGGAGACTTCGCCACTCTGTCTGAAACTTTGAGGACTTTAGCACACATGCAAGTTTATGCGCACACGCACACACACATACCTCCTCCAACTTTGCATTCACATATCTCAAAGACAGTCGGTCTTCTCCCCTCTTGGCTGTTCCTGTGTAACCATTGGACTTCCGGACTTAAATATTTAAATAAACTGGCACGCCTTGATCTGTAACCTCTGACAGTGGGAGAAACAGCAACATGATTTCAGAGACTATGCGGTATGAACTTCTCTACGGCACCTGTGAACAAAGCAGATACAGACTAAAGTTGAGGAGAGGTGCGAAGGAGATGATGTGTCTGATTAAAGAGAACACACAGAGAAAATGATGATGTTTAAACCCACTTTGAAGTCTCAAACTGGTAAATAAATGATGTGCTCAAGAAGACTCAAGAAATGGCTGCAGCTCCTACACCTGCGGCTCAATGCTTAAATATTCATTTCCTGTCATAGTCACACACACTTGAGTACGTGCATAGCTTATAAGAGCGAGTGTGTGTGTGTGTGTTAAAGATGCACATCAAATTAGAAAAATGTGTGTTCAAAGAAATGCTTTGCACATGGTGCCATCTTTAAGTAGAAGAGAAGAGGAGAAGTAAAAGCCCCCTCCCCCCCTTCATCCTTCACTATTCTTTCATCCCTGCAATGCTCATAATGGTCATGAGATTAGAGCTGGATGTGTTCTCTAAACTTCTCATTTGGTAGAAAAGGAGGGTGAGAAGACTCCTGTTTGAGAGAATTACTGGAGGAGAAAATGAAAAGAGAGAATTTTCAATGCAGATGTTGAGAAGATGAAAGGGGAGCAGATTCCGAGCGGAATTTCAACATTTTACTATCAGCTAAAATAATAAGTGTGCCCCTGTACACAGTTCTACACATTCAAAAACATACACATTTTCAGCAGCAGATATTTCCAGTCAAACCTGAGCAAATACTGGTCGTATGTAAGAAAATGTTTCTATGGTTTTAAGTTTTTCCTCCTTCTCACTCAGAGACTTCTTTGTACGAGGGCTGCACGTCACCAAGTGCTTTTAACTGCACAAACTTGTCATAAATAACTTTTTTTAGGACTGATTACTGACACCTGTTCATGAGTCATTTTGCAAGAGATGTGTCAGGAATTGGCGACATCTAGGACCCGTAGTAAAAATTACAGATGTCAAAGTTGCGTTCATTGATCTCATATTCGACTTAGTGTTTGTAGTGAAGATGTCGTGGCAGCTGGGTGGGTGGCACAACGTAGGGCGAGAAACCCTGCGTGATTTTCGATTTGATTTTGATTGTCGATACTTTGATTGTGGTACTTGTACTTGTTTTTGTATTTCAACCCATTTCTTTAATCCTAACTTTCTGGGTTTTTCAACCAAAGAGCATCTCTTTTTTTTGTGTCAAAACTGTGGCACACAATACCGCATGATAATGACCTCCTGAGACCACCACTGGCTCACAGCAATGATGCTGCTAAAAACAGATAAGGGCCATTGAATGGCTGATAATGCACGTTTAACTTCAGTTTAGCTCACACGTTGTACACAAGTACACACACTCTTTCGCTGTACTACTCTTTCACTCCGCTCTTCATCACTGCTTGCTGATTAATCATTGTATCTGACTGCTCATTAGACCATCTCCTTTAAAACTGCTTGACCTTGCATTGACTTTTTTTCCTTCTCATTCCTTCATTTCAGATTTCTTTCTCCTGTTTGCCACTCCGTCTCTTCATTTCCTAGGCAGCGTATGTTTCACACAGTCCTTCAGGGGCTTTTCTCTCCCATCAGCCTGAGTACAGATATTTCAGCACCTTGATTTCAGAGTAATTACATAAGGATAAATGATGACTCCCCTTGAATGCTTTTCTCCCCTCTTTCTGTCAACCCATCAGGAACAGGACAGGGGGCACAGTAATCACTCCCACTGCACTGCAGGAGGGAGTTTGAACCTCCCAAAAGTTTACAGGTAAAGACTAAAAGATTTTTTTAGCCTTGATTTCAGAGTAATTACATAAGAATAACTCTCCCTGAATGCATTCCCTCGTCCTTCTGTCAGGCCGACACGAACAGGACCTGGGGCACAGCAATCACTCGCTGGCTCTCTGCAGGAGGAAGTTACAACCTCTCAAAAGTTTACACAGTATTTCTTTTTTTTTTTAGCATTATAGTTTTTCAATTTTTATTTATTCAGCAGCTTTGGTTGAGCATGCACGCTATATTTCTGCACAAGACTGGGTCAGATTAATACAGTTATATAGATTCCCACCAGGGAGTTGCCAAGGGCAACCACCTTCTGCTGTTTGCCACTGAACAGCTCCATTGGAACAACTGCGGGTTGCTCATTGGTACTTCGATAATAGCTGTAGAGGGAAAAGTCATTTGATCCTGATCCAGGTATTCTCGCCCGTTCCTTTAATCCTGAGTCTTGTACTCAAAACACATACGCTAAGCTTTGTCGTACGGCTCATAATTCTCTGGTCTAAATAAAAATAACATTACATTTCTTAAACAGATTTGGTCTGTTTGTGTAGAACCATTGGTGATGATATTAAGATACTGAGGGATTGTGGTTTGCTTGAGATGACCTTTTTGTGAGTCACCTTTTGTGTCTGTTATTTTTAACCCCACAGGTTATGTTTAGTACTGTATATCAGTCAGTGGCATCAAAATCCAACCTGATCTCATATTCAATATCCAGCAGATGGAAAAATAGCAACTTTGTGATTCTGGGTAGGCATGGGACATTTGTGGGTGATAGAGTAGCTGTAAACAGGATACATATAGAAAACAACTAAGAAGCACTTCATATCATATCCCCTTGACACATGGAAAGCTCACCAGGAGTTGAAGCCCACTGGTAACCCAGCAGAAGGCCTCACACCAGGGCCTTGATTTAATCACTGCCCAGCAAAGGGAGAGGCCAAGCAGGCAACAAAGCTTCCCTCCAGCCTTCCATCCTCCTGCCACCAATGATCCCTGTAGGTTGACCCAGGAGAGGCCATCCCTCATCCTCCACATGGGTTGTTTGATGATGAGAGGAACTGAGTGTGAAGGGAGGGACGGCCATGAGGAGGAGAGCTAGATGAAACCCTGGTTGTTCTCTTTGAACTGCTAATCACTGTGTTTAAAGCTGACCTCGCTTCCTGTCTTTCGTTCTGTGTTCGCCTCATTAAAATATGTATCTCGATAAAAGGTCCAGATGGGAGTTCACCATGATCTCTACCTTATTACCCAGTTCTTAGTTTCTCCCCCATAAAGATAAAATAACAAATAACTAGGTGAGAACTGAGCATGAGTTAGTGGTACTCAGTTGGAGATGTTTAATAATTCACACCTACACTCATTTTCTATTTCATCAATACTATAATAAATGAGGATGGAATCCTGCCGGGTTGACAATGGGATCAGGAATTTTAAATAGCCTGTACCTGGCAACAAAATGTGTCTTGGGTGATTTAATCCTAAGTGGGTGTAAACTGTGACTGAACCCTCAAATCAATATTGACAGTGGTCAAGGAACAAATGTGTGAGCAATATACAATGACAATATAAAATCTGCCAGACATGTCAGACACATTTTTGAAGTATTTTTAAAGGTAGGAAGTAATCACTGCAGTACTTTTCTACAATGTGACCACACACAAGCATCCATGTTGTCTTTTGTTGTTCTGGAGCTCTGAGGGAATAATCCGATCACCGTCTGATAGTTGCAAAGTCCTATTAATGACAGTGGGATGAGTTACACTGTAATTCAGAGAAATTCACATGCCATTTCTGAAAAGGTGCCCTCTGTATAATAAAAGGGTGAAGCTGGGATCCACTGGTGGTTGAATTGTTGCAGCACATAACAGGTAACTACAGCATCCTGTAGCTGAGTGCAGCTGGGCACCTTACAGCATATCATGGCCCATTTCCTCTCCTGTGTTTCCTGTCGCTTCTCCAATCACAACTAGAAAAAAAAAAAATGGCTGTAGATGTATATTTTAAAAAAGCGTGATGTTGTAGTCATTTTATCTTGAGGAGAAATTCGAGAAGTTCAGTGTCTAGGTGTAAAAATACTGGCATGGTTCGGTCAGTTGCGTTCAGATTTTGCACTTTTTAGTGTCAACGTTGCCCAAGATGTATTTTGTTGTGATGGGCCATCCAAGTTTACTGGATGTTGATCTGCTATGAACACATTTGCACCGAAGATACTTGGTCTGAAGTCCACAGAAAGTGCAGGGAGAGGGGAGGTGAGGCATAGAAGGAGGACATGATGATGTGGAGGAGAGTAGGGCAGCAGGGGATCAATCAATCATCACTCCTGTTGGTTTATATTGACTTTGAAGTCCCACTGGGCTACATCGGTCAATGTGCTTTCAGGCATTTTGCGTGGGTCGATGAAGGAGCGTGCCTGACTTAACACTCACACTTTATAGAGAAACATGCGTGTGTATATGTGTAATATATTAGATGTTTTTATGCAGCGTTTATTGACAGGTTTTCATGAATGTATATCATATGAAATGTGTAGTCATTAGTGTTTAATAAGTGGATAGCTACAGCAAAGCCACTGGGAATCAGGGATTTCCATGTGCTGAGGATCAAGCTTTTTTAATATTCGTTGACCTTGCTACTCAGACACACTGTGCCCAGTGGCAGCCTCCCAAGAACTAACAGCATTAAGGTTGGCTTTGGCCCATCGACCGTGCTTGGCATTTATTGTGTCATATAAATAGGTGATGAAACAGCGTCTACACCTCATGGCGCAAATATCTGTGTAACCTATTAACCTACACTGATGTCAATGTGAAACCATGGTTCAATAGTTAGTTTGAACTATGATTGAAATTATGTAAATAAAGATTTTCCAAGTGGCTGATCAGTTGATTAGATGGCAGCACAGGGAGCCTTTATATATTTTTAAGCCATGTCGGCAAACACTTTTCTCAAATGAGTCAACAATGTGTCCTTCAGTGTTCAAAGTATTAGTCCCTCTGTCAGGACCAGTGCTCTAAGTGGAAAACAATTAGGCTGCCTCTTTGCACGCAATGTACCACACCAGCAACAAGACACAAAAGACAAAACACCACATATACAGCAAAATGCAAATGGTGTAGTGGAATGATAGTGTACTCGAATGTCAACAACTTTAGAATATGCATGATGCAATGTGCAGACAATTTGTGGATCCTTATACAAATAACCAGTAACTCAAATGACCTGGTTCTAACTTCTCCACAGCAGAGTCACGACAGCACAGCTATTCTCCAAATATTCACATTTCATTGCCTCAGATTAAATAATACCATTGCGAATCTCTCCTATACACCAATCTCATTTGCATAAATTACAATATGTCTGTTTCATGTTTTTATAACTAAAGCTTCATTTACCTTTCACTGTGCACACAGTGCAGTTTTCTTCGACTGTATTTTAGATAGCCCCAAAGACCACCTTGGGGCCAGTCCCGAGCTCGGCTAAAATGGGAGGTTTCCGGCAAGAGGGGCATTCGGTGTAAAAAAAAACAGACCTCACCAAATCAACGCCAAATCTACGTGCTGCTGTGGTGACCCCTGAAGGGACAAGCCGAAAGTGATCAATCAAGAAAGAAATATAGCTAAAATAATCAGGATTTGTATTGTATAGTTAAATAAATATCTGTGAAATCTCAAAATTTTATGAATATAAACAAATAATTAGTAGCGAGTAGTATACACGCATAATTTTGTAAAGCACTAATCACTGATATATAACAAGCTTTCTAGGTAACTTATACATTGGATTTGTACATATTATATTATATATAGTAAGTCTCTGATGTGATTGTGTGTTGAATTGTGCTGTTGCTTTGTTTGATGGAGACATGACAGTAAATTCACAGCCTTAACATAAACTATCAAAGAAAATACAAGAGAAAACAGATGCTTACTGCTTGGAAGAACACTTTCTTTTGTCGGCTTATTGGATATAAGTCCTTTCAGCCATTAAGTCTTCATTGAGCATTGTGCTTGTTTTCCCCCTTCCAACTCCCAATGTAAGGGATCAAATTTCTGTGAACACAGGTTCAAATATTAGCTAATTGTGTCACAATGTTGTGTAACTGGAGGAGAGGTGTGCAGTAGTTTGTTTTCATCAACTAGTGTGTATGTGCATCTGTGTATTAATGCAGATGCACGCTAGCTGCAGTATTTCTGCAGTATTTGTTATAAACAGATTTTTTTTACCCAGCTGGCCATTAATCATCAACATGATGCCATGCACTGACACCCTGTGAGTGATGGATGATTGACAACTGATTATTACCTGAGCTGAGGGGTGGTTCTGGTCCTGAGGGTAAACCTCTCTGGAGCTTTTACCTTACCTGGTTCAGATTTTAAGATGACTTGAGATGGACAGATGATACATTTATATTTCATAAATAAAAATTTGGTGTCAAAAACATGGCTTTTAGTAGATCACTTTATTAACTGTGAACTCTTATGTGTATAATAGTTTATGTGTCATTGTACAGTAGAAATCAGGAAACCGTTATGAGCCACTGCACAACTGCAACATTTTAAACCCTCTCAACGTGAAAGGCCAAATGCAACATAAAACAAGGTGCCATCAAAAGAGTGAATAAAATTTGACCTTAAAGTTCTGTACAGTTGGTCTGAACTTCTTGCACTATACTCAAAGTAAGTTTTTTCACAACTCATTTTAGTCATTTCTTCCTTTAAAAAAAGTGAACCATCATGACTGGAGAGTATTGTTAGTGCTAAATTAATAAAGAACATTTACAGCTTTTATTCTGAACATTCTCAGTCTTTTTAAATACATTTACAGGGACAAAATGTCTTCAGTTCACTGACTAAAAAAACAGTGAATTGACAGGAAGTGGCACACTTGAGAAGAGTCGAGGTTTGGTTTTACAGGAGTAACTTTATCCTCTGTAATGTGTGGATTTTCCACCACCCAATTTGCTGAGCATCTGTGACACTGTGACCCTCCTTTTATTAAGAGTCTGAGCAGTGCAAAAGGGGACAATCTTTCCTTTAGGTGGCAGGCCCACTCAATAGAGTCAAGGTAATAAAGCGAATTTGAGAGAGAGGCTGAAAACAAGGAAAGAGAGCTGGATTGAGTTGAGTTGAGCGGTAGCAGATAGACTGGCCAAAATGTGAAAGGGCTTTTTACCTGACAGGTTATTGATTGGTTCAAACTTCCCAAAAGGATCCTGGAAGACTTTTTAAAGAGAGTTTCCAAGAAACCCCAGGTCGAGTCTTCAACACCTGACAAAACTTTAATTTAAGATCATTAATGAATCGATTACTAAAGTAAATAATTGAATAAAAAACAGGCTCCTTGTTCAACTAATACATAAATTCACAAAATCAAAGAACTTTACTGTAACCAATAGTCTGTATTCTAGTAAGAGTTAAATACCACTGTAGACTGCAGAGGGTACTGTACACACATACAGGTAAATACGGTGATAAGTGGGACCAAACGTAAGTTGTGTTTAATGTTTTGCAAAAAACCCCAAAGTAACGAACAACAAACAAACAAAGTAAATAACAAAGTAACTGCCATTGTTATTCACGTTTTAAATACTAAAAGAAAAACGCAACATCCTCACAACAACATGTCATATTAGAAAAATGTCAACTTGGTAAACGTTGGTATCACGTGTGATAGTCTGTGTACTGCACCTTTCTCCCAGTTTCTGCTGAGCTTGGCTCCAGCATCCCTGTATTCATGGAGACACGGCACTGGTTCAATTGTAGGTTCAGATTTAAAACCAAATATCCAAATGAAACTTAATATAGGTATCACCAGTGCGTCAATTAATTAATCAATTTAAAAATATGGTGGCATAACACTATGGCAAAGGAATGTGGAGAGCAAATGTATATTTAACAAGAGATTAAAAATTTTATATATATACACATACATATATTATATGTTACCTTTTTGACACATTGTTTGTACAGAAATAATTGTTTGTACAGTCCCTAACAGTGAACTAAAAGAATTACATTTAACATTTTCTCTGTAGAGTAGTAGTTTCATCATTGAGACTGATTGACTTAAATACACAGTTTTTTGGTATTGTTGACTTTCTGCTTGTACAAATTCATCAGATATAATATCAAAGGTAAGTCAGGAGTGTGGCCTCTGAAAAGACTGATGAGAATGACAATTGTTGACCTTTTAAATCTTGACAGTGTCGTGAAGCTTTATTTGCAAGGAAGAATAAATGATTCCGCACTGTAACAAACTGCTATTGGCAGAGGCGACTCAATAAAGTTGGGGCCATTTGACAGACAAAAGGCAACAGTAGCTTAGTAACTAGTTTAGGTGAAAAGATTCAAATGCAGCCATATAATAACAACAACAAATAGGTAACTGCTCCTCTTATTTTGTACAGGGTGTAATGTCAACAGCCTCCTACATACAGGCTTATGGAGAGTTTGCATATGCAGTTCTCATAATATGGACTGACACATCTAAATGGATTCACACAAACACTTACACACACACACACACAGTGTCCATCAAAATTCTATTACCGTGTTACAGTCTGCACTTAGTTTTCACAAATCCATTTTCTGTCCACAGCAACACGGTAAGATATTGTCTTTCTGTATGGCTGTGTGTCCAAATATGTGCACTGTGTGTTTTTTCTATGTTTCGAGATTGGGAAAAGAAATAGGTAAGTTGTGAAACTGCAAACATGTTCAATTTCAGGTTCAGGTTTTTGAAAGATGAAGAAAAAGCAGATATGTCAAGTTGGCAAAAAGTCCCCACTTGTTAGTGGAAAACTCCTGTATGTGTTCCTGTTTCCCCAACTTTCAACCTCCATCTAAAAATAAAAGACAAGCAACGGAGATACGTAAGAATCTTAGAAGATGGAAATTTAAGTTCACTTGTGTTAATGTACATGCCAAACAGTAGAAAAGCTGGTCAGCAGAAACGGAGAATGCTAATTTTGTACACAGTGACAATGAGGGTTGGAATAGCAGTCAGGTTGCAGGATTCAGTCTTCCTCTGACAGCATCACATTTTTTTCTAGCAGCTCTACAGTGGGAAGTAATGTAACGGTTGCATCATACCCAGACTGATGTACAGTAAATGCACATATTGTATTTAGATATTGTGTTTATATATTTTTCTTTCAAAACTTTAATTGGCCTCTCACTGTCCTGTTCACTCATGTCCCCAACGTACTGTCAGGTGGAGGACCTGAGAGAGAAGCACAGCACATGGGGCTTGAGCATGAACCCAAAAGGGTTTTCACCAGCAGAGAGAGGTGAAGACCAAAAGCTTTCTTTTTGAGACAGAGCTGACTCCTGGCCCAGTGCACCAACATACTGTACTTTTATTCTTAAGACCTCAGACAAAAGCCACAACTCTTGTCTATTATTGTGCTACAATTCATGATTAAATGTAAATTTTGTGAAACGACTGGATTTTTGAGCTGCTGTGTGAACCGAACCCCTTATAAAGGAAGAGTTTGTGATTTTTAGGCTGGTATTAAAAGAAGCTTGGATAATATTTATGCTTCTATACTCTGTCTCTATGTCACCAAATGAGGTCCATTTGTTTACAGCCAACGTTCTGTATAAAAAAACTTCAAAGTTCACCTGACACTGACACAAAATTACAACCTATTTTACACAATTTTTCTGTCCCCTTGAACTGCAGCTACCAGTGTTTCACTTGTGATGAGTCAGAAACACAGTACAATCTAAGTTGTTTTGGACTTTATGGAGGATTCCACATCTTATGAGAAATCATACGTGTATGAAACAAAATACACAGATAAAACAGGCAGATTCATACACGCACAATTGCATTACCAGTATCTCAATTCCAAACACATTCAGTATCTCAAACACATTGTTTTGTTTGAACAAAGCTGAGGGAAAAACTAGACCATATATTTCCATCGTCATCAGCTGTTCTTAGTTGGTGATATAACAGCCCACAGGCTTTTGCTCTGAGTATAAGTCTCCAACAGTTAACAGTCTGAAAGTGGTGTGTTTTGTTCATTTTGATTTCTTGAGCTCCAATCAGAATTTCACAGTAGATGGAGACATATTTAAAAACAAACATAATCCATGTTGACAGGAAAAAAATTAAGGTTGTCTGGATAACAAATCATAGACACTGTAGCTAATCTCCAACGCATACATATAATCCAAACCCAGCCCAGTATTATCAAATAATCTATGTCCTAAAACCCTAAACTACAAAGATAATCTGCTGTCACAAGTACAAATTTGCCATTAAATTAACTCAATTTATAACTTGGGAAGGTAACTGACTGGAACAACAACACTCTCAAGTCTGCATGTTTGAACGATGCAGACTCCAATTAGCTGGAACACTGAAGTTTCCTATGAATCTCAGGTAAACTCAGAATTATATTGTTTCTTCAGAAGGAGATCTGTACGATGTGTTCCTCCTTTTTTCAGAGTAGTTGTGTTCTACAAAACACCTGTGAACATTGTGGGAAGCAGGAAAACAGAAATACCTCTCAAGTTTGTATTAAGGCCAGCTTGAAACATCTCAATCTAATACTTTAAGTGAAAAAGGCCTTTGCCTTTGACTTAAATTCTTAAATTCTTATTCTTTGACCTTCTTATGAAGAAGAAGAAGGAAATTCTAAGGTATGGGATGGAATTATGTGGAGGATGTTCAAGCTTACTTAGATAGTTGTTAGTGTTAAAATGTAGTTTTGAGAACTTAATAATTGATAGTGAGAGCGGGAGTGCAGGTGTCAAATCGCTAAAGCATTTGTGAAGTCCTACAGAAACATCCATAAAGCTTGGCTTTAATGGTTTTCTAGAAATAAGATCAAACACAGTTGTGTGAAATGAAATGCTTGCAGAGAAACATTTGGTTGCGTTAGAATTCTTTATGAAAACCTTCTTTGATCGCTCATGAAAAATGTGCTAAAACATCACCCATCCCCTCTGATTAGAGCTTTGGGTGGCAGATGTGACTCATATGCACACACAGCCCACACATGGTAAAGTACACACACACACACACGCACAGGGAGAAACACACACAGACAGGGAGACAAACCCAGGTTTGTTTCCCTTCCTCGTGGAGAATTTACACTTATTTACATTCACTTCCTGGAGACTCATTCTAACCTTTACAAAAACCACTACCTGGCCAAAGCTAACCATTACCCTAAATTGCAGTTCTCATAATATGGACTGTCACATCTAAATGGATTCACACACACACACACAAACAAACAAACATGTCCTAACTCAAGATATCTCACAGTTCATCCATAATCAAAACTGACACTTCTTACCCCCACTCCCCCCCCGTCCCCCCCTCCGCTCACCCCCAACCAGCTTCGCCACCTACCCACTTCTGCTGCTCTCACATCCCAAAATACTGGGCTGCCGAACACCAGTCTCTCCCTCTAAGCCCCGGGCCAATTAGTGTGGTGTTGCAGCATTGTTATGTGCCTGTCATGTGGGGTTCTCCTGCCCGCATTCTGTTTGTGGCAACACAAACTACTGCTGCTGGGCCACAGGCAGCTTGAGAGCTGGAGAGGCGATGGATGAGGAGGAGAAGAGGAAACGAAAGGGTGTGTGAGGAGTGGAAAAAGAAATCATCCAATTTAACAAGGAGTGACTTTTGAGAATAAGTTAGGTTTTTGACTAATATTGCACACAATGTTGTTAACACAAACATAATAAGAAAACACAGCTTGGGGGAAAGAAATTGTACTTCCTGGTTAAGGGACTGAGTAGAAACAAGTCTTTAAAATGCTTCTCTCTGTCATCATCACATTACGCAGGATTTACAGTACAGTCGTCCTGCTAGGGGACGGAGAGTTAAGGACAGTTATTTTTAGTAAAAGCATCATGTACAGTTTGAAGGAGAGGTATTTTCAGTGGTGTGCACCCAGGACTGGTTCAATGCTTTACAGCTGGGAAGATGCGGTCAGTACATCAATGTATTTGCTTGAATGTAAAGCCAGTTTGCCTTTAACCCACTAGTAAAATTCTTTTTTGAATTGCATTGAATGACGTTTTGAGTTTACACTGAAGAGCTCGATAGGGTAAAAGAAGACCTAGCAACACCATGTCTGTGGCCGGTTCAAAAGTTCCCTTCAAAAAAATCCACTCCATCACGAAAGACTATTTAACTCCTACATACTGTCATTGTTGCAAAAGTACTTAGTTACTCCTTGGCCTTACCAACAATGAGGCTGTCAAACTGTGAAAGGGGACAAGTCTTATTGGTCGTGGCAGCCAAGTTAAGCAAAAATTCTTTCCTCAGCTCCTGGAGTTGAGCTCAGAAAGTTATTTTGAAGCAGCCATGTGGTAGAGTCACTGTAAAGCAGTGGATGTTAGCCATGAAGGCACCACTTGTGTTATGATGATATACATACATTCACAGGTTTGTGCTGACAACTGCCTGCAAAGGCTTCAACGGACAGCAGGAATAATGATATGAGAGTGAGCCACAGTGATAACTTTTATTTCACCTTCTATTGTGAAGACCTGAAGAACAACCAGAATACTATGACAGGGCAAGTATGTCACGATGTAATGTCATTTGTTTCTCTGGGGGGAAAACTTAACGGCGAATCATTTTGCTGGAAAGTTTCACAAAGAGAAAGAGACACTTTTCCTTTTACACTAAAAGGCTATGGGCTAATTTTAAATCTGGCTTGAATGTTAATTGCCACAGTTTGAGAGCAACAATCTGTCATTGGGAGAACAGAAGAATGATCCAAACATGGCACTGTTACATTAAATTGATTCACAGGCAAACATATTTAATGCACTCACCACCTGTTACGACTTTTATGAGGCTGCAGGCACAAGGCTCCTTGTGAAGCAAATAACACAACTTCTCACTGAGGAAACTGAGGTTTTGTAATGGAGTAATCATGTTACTGTCAGTTTGGGTGGATGAGAAATGACATTAGGGAAAGATGTAAAAACGAGAACATGGATTTATTCATAATTAGTACATGTTTATATCCCTAATAAATCATGCCTCCATTCTCAACATACATTATCAGGAAAAAGTTATGAGAGAAACAAACAGCAGAAGAGGCCGAAAGCCAAATTAAGAAAAAGGCTGCTGCTCTTGATGCCAATAATTTTCTATCCTTTTTAGTATTTTTTCCTTGAAACCGGTACTTTAAAATTCCCCCATAGAAAAATGTGACTTTCACGCGAATTCCCCACGTTAAATAAAGCTTTTATGGCATGAATACAAAAAAGGCCCAACAACTCTCTAGAATGTAATTCTTCAAAAAACAAAAAAAACAAAAAACGGAACTTTGAGTCCCAAAGCTCCTCTTTGAACTTTACTTTGTTCAGAGACATTTATGCTGCTTAAATTTCACATCCACGCATTTTTGCAACATGCACAGACAGTAGAGAAGAAGAATACCAATGGCCATTTGCCAGTTGACTGAATCTGATGTAACTATCTGGTATGGTATGTAACACGAGTGCCTATAGGGGATTTGGGATGGGATGAGGGTTGGTAAATGAGAGCTGCATGGGACTTTATGTTGTCATTGAGTTTATCAAGTGGGAACCTCACTTAAGATACTTTTATCTCTTTCTATGCTTTTAAGCACATTTTACAAATTCCAAGAGACGTCTTTGAAAAGGGACCCTCTTCTTAACGTCTGTCATCACTGCTGATCAGACTTATAATCATATACAAAAGGAGCTGACATTAAATCGGAATTCTGGAGAACCCGAGAGACAGAAACGTTACCGCGTTGTGTGATTGATTTCCAGAAGAGACGAGACTTAGTTTGAGCCTGGGGAGTAGATAAACATTAGAAGGAAATTCACATATCCATGTACTGTAAGCACATAATGTTTATTTATATCGCTCAGAGTTTCAGCAGAGGTTTAGAATGCGGTTATTAACAGCATGTGCCAGCTTTCTGATTTATTCCATAGTTGATCAGTTTTCCAAGCCCTCGCTTAGTTAGACAAGCTTTTTCCTGTAGAAACTGACCACACCTGAAAGCAACAGGAGTTTGTTTTGTTTTATTTCGTCCTTTCGGCTTATCCCTTGATTTCAGGTTCGCAACAGCGGATCATTGTCCACATGTTGATCTGGCACAGTTTTTACGCCGGATGCCCTTCCTGACACAACCCTCCCCAATTTCTGCCGGGCTTGGACCAGCACTGCACAGCTGGGGAGGGGAACGGGCTGTTAGGGGTTGGGGGTTTTACAATATAGCCGGGATTGGGGATCGAACCGTGTTTTAGTTCCAAAGTCACTGAAAGTATGAAAGACTTTGTTATTCAATAATTTCATTTTCCTTTAAAGCTTATCTGGTAAAGAAGCTCTCTTGAGTGGCCAGCAAGTGTTATTACATTACTTATATCTATCCACATCTTTGTACAATTGGTGGAACTGGTTATAATATGCCAAGTTACTATGCTGCATTTTTACATTGTTTTTGTAGGTGCTCTTTTTATGTTCTGCCTTTTTTACATGGCACCTTTGCACCTCAAATCACCATGTCTTGATAAAAAGGAACCTAAACTTAGAGAAACTTGTTCATGTTGTTCTCTAAAATAGAACACTTTCAGTTAAAGTTCAAGCAGGGAGACAATTATCATTCTAATTTCCTCAACACGCCTGGTCTCCACCTCTTAATTATTATCCAGTCGGCTGAGAGGGTTATGTGCACAAGCTTTTCTGTCAACCAGTATGATCTTGCTGGCTGAGGGGTACTTGTGATAGTTTAAATGTCAGTGTCTCGTTGCTGTCACTGCTGTGCACTGTGTTAGGACCCTCTATAGGGCTGCCTCCACTTGTCAAGGACCCGTCAATAGTCCCATAGGAAGAACCAGCGCAGGAAAGCATGCAAACACTTGTAGATTGTTATCGGTTCCAACAGGAAGTGATTTCTGTGTCCATTTCAGTTTCTTCTGCCATGGAAAAAGGCCACACACATCCTGGCAGGATTTGTCTGACAAGTGCTTCTGTGACACACCTTGTTGCTCCCTAAGGTAATATATTTGCTGAACTACCCCTTTTCACTTGGGGGTATTTTGTTGTACACGTGAACTTTCCTAGTGACCAAGACTGGTGCAGTGTAGTAGCCCTTGCCCCATGACAGCGTCGTTTGATGAACTGTTCCTATGAGGTTAATGTGCCTTAGAAGAGCACTAAATTGCAGTTCAGTCCACAGGAATTCTTTGAGTAAAGTTGAGCCAAACTCAACCACAAACTTTACTTCATTGTGTGTGGGAGAAAATGGAGGATCGTTAAACTTTCTTTTTTTTTTTTTTTTTAAGCGGAGGAGTAAGAGACCCATGAATAGTACTAAGCCTCATTACTTTGGTAAATGGGTAAATGCCCCATGGCCTGTACCACCTACAGTATGCCAGCTGCAGGAGCAAATTGGTCTCTGGGGATTCATAGACAGCTGTGAGTGTGTGTGTGTGTGTGTGTCAGAGAGAGTGTGAGAGTGAGAGAAATAACAAATAGTAGTAACTACAAAAGCCTAAAGTCAGATAAACAGCAAATTTGTTAACTTGTTATCAACAAAGAAAAAAAATGCTGAATGTACATGTGGTTCCCCTCAATCTATTTAAAATAAAGGTTCTTTTTCTTTACATTCTAACTTCTTTATTCAAAACCCTTCAAACTTTGTGGAGCACTGTCAAGAACAGTTTCACAATAGGTGAAATCTAACCCCATTATTATTTAACTGTATTAAACTTTTTAACATTAATGCAGCAAAGTTAAATTACTTAACGTGTTGTCGTCTCCCCCAACCTCCTACAGCCACATCTTACTTATTACACTTATCTTGAAATTCTCTGGATCCTTACATAATCCCTTCAGCTACAGTCAGCTGAATCATGTAAAATCAGACCATCTTTGAGTCCATCTGAACCTGTAAGAAAACACAAGAAGCAGATGACAATAAAGGTGTCGTGTAAAAGAGGTGATCAGCTAAATAATGGCCGTGATGTGTTCAACTCTGACTGACCTACAGTATTTTTTACTTTGCTGGATTGTGTCGCACTTTGTTAAACTCTCAAGAAAAGGACCCTTTGATTCTGATGTAAGTGCAGATGTCAACAAACGCTTACAAATATTCCATATTAACTGTTGCATTATTGGCCGTCACTTTAATAGATCAGATAACAGAATAGTTATACTTTTTTTTTTAAAAAGCCAACAATGCAATTTCTGTAGGTTTTTTCTGCTGCTCAAAATTGTTTTTTTGAAAAACTGAACCGTGGGCCTGATGCTGGTGCTGGAGGCAACTGAGTCACTGTTGTTTCTGTGAGCACAAAGAGGGTTTGCAACATTTTTCCAAATCACCACTGCAGAGAACATTGCCAGAGACAGACATGTAAATGTTCTAAAGTTATAAAGATCAAACCTTTTTGTTAACATTTAGTCCTTCAATGTTCCCACATTGTCCTGCATTCATTTGGGGCTGAACAGTTGTAAACTCCACACACAAATGTTTGTTGGTTGTACAAAAAAAAAAAAAACTTCCTTCTATGATCAAAGAGCTGGTAAAATGCTAAATGGTACTTCAGCAAAGCTTTTATCACATTATACAAATAACTGTATCCATGACAACAACTCACCAGGTATTTTAATGAGCCCTTTTGCCTATAGGCTAGAATCTTATTACAAGCTGTGACACCATCACTTACAAGGAAACTTAATCCACACCTTAATATTAGCCTCTGTGTGTTGGAACACTTAACTGGTCCACTAACAAATGGAGACAGCGTAATACTGTAGCCTTCATGTTAGTGTCATCTTGACAAATGCTTCTGTTTTCATCTTTGCTAAAACACAGATGACAACCACGGACTGGACCTGTCATTTACAAGGTTTATCTTTCACAAGCAGTGAACACTGTCATTGTTAGAGCCCTAGTTTACTAAAGATCATAGCATGGCATATCATAGCAGTCTTTGAAAATATCTGTTCCTGCCTCCAAGGAAATGTTTTTTATATGTTGTATCTGTGCTATGTGCACTGTATTAAGTGCTTGTGCCTGGAAAAGGGATTCTTGGTAAATGTGCAGTTCCTTATTCAGCTGCTTTCTGGTTCGCCTTTTTCACGGCCACCTCTAATTCTCAGGCAATGCAGTAGAGTTCAGCAACAAGTCAGGAAGTACTGTCAGACTGAACACATATTTACAGAGTCCAACAAAAGGGATACAAGAAAGAGAGGGAGAGAGAGAAAAGGGGAGAGCTTCAACCAAAGAGAATCTTTTTTGGCGTTGTGTGTTTAAGGAGACCTCGCCACAGACAACATTCCAAAAAAATCCTTTTCATGTCTTTGAGCCCAACTGATCAGACGCACAAATACAAAACACAAAACCAAATCGGTCTGTGCTTTTATTAAGCAATGAAAGGTGAACATTGCCACACAAATAAATACTTACCCACTGAGCCTCAGACATCAACTCGCACACATTGTCACTCAACCATGGAGCTGAGTTAGACCTCCCCTCCTGAAGTGTGTGTGTGTGATGAGTCAGATCATCCTGGAGTCTTGCTGCAGACCCCAGTCAATGGCAGGAGAAAGTGAGATCAGGTTTTTGTCCATTGTTTTTGATCTGTTGACCAAAAGGTACAAAATGGATTATTGTTTCATTTCCTAAAATCTAAACATTGAAAATGGTATTAAACTCAAAATTGCTCTTTTGTCTAATACCAGTTGCTTCCTTTATTAGCTCACAGAAATGTCCTATGACTCGCAAACTATACTGTTTATCTTTCATGAATAAGAATAAGGTGTAGAATTTATATGAGGCAATTATATGGTTAATTAGAGGCTAACATCTTATTAAGTGAAATTTTCTGATCTTTATCTTGATGATATTTGATGAATTTGTGGGCTAATTATGATAATTATTATTCCAAAATGCCTAATAATCTTCCTGCAATGCATCACTGTGCATTACAAGTACTGCCAATTTATGTAATGAAGAATTTTATTATCAGGGTCATTACTTCCTTTAGTGGTGATTTCATCTATCAGCAGTCGACCATGGCATAAAAATGATGGATTTATGAAGTGAGAATTTATAGAAACTGCTGACTATATATATATATATATATATATATATTTAATTCAAGATGCATTTTTTACATCATGCTACAACTGCTTTATCGTGGCTATAAAAACTTAACAAAATGTTGTTGTCCTTGCTGCCTTGGGCTTCAGGCACCATCTCCACTTCTTGTGAGACTTGCAATGTGTTAACATTGTGAAAACCGTTTGAATATTGTCTACAAAGACAGACCCTGGAAATTAACTTTCTAATCCTACATTTAGCCTCATTCAATCACCAATGTTCTACTGCTCTGTAAAAATGAGAAAAGAATGTCAGCAAGACCTAAAAGTGTTTAATTCACTTCAAAAGTGTTTGTCTTCCGGTCAAAAATCAATAAAGTTTTACTAAGCCAACTAAAATGTTTCTTTAGATTATAACATTTTCGATTTAGGAAAAAAATCACTAGAAACAACTAGAAATGTCATAAATATCTAAAGAAATTGTTGATATGTTAAAGAAATTATTGATATGTAACAAACCAGGCAGACTGATCTGTGCCTGCTGTGGAAACTTAATTAACTAAATAAATCAAAAATCTGTTTCTTTCAGCTTTTTTGTGTGCAATCAAGAGAGCAAATGTGTGCTATATTAATTTTACTTACTATTAGTTTGAAAGAGCCTGACTTTGGAAGACCACAGAGGTCAGAAGCAAAGGCTTTGGACAAGCGAGATTTACTGTATCCATCCACTGATTATCCATACTGCTTATCCTGTTTGTTTTGGGGGGTGGGGGTCTGCAGCCATTTCCAGCTGTAACTGAATTGAGAAGGGGTTCATACAACGCGGCTGTCACACTGAGACAGACCTTTGGGCAATTTGCAGTAACCAAACCTACATGTCTTTGGACCATAGGAAGGAAGTGGGGTACTTAGCGACACTCACACAATAAGAGGGTGAACATACAAACTCGCAGAAAATCTTTTATCTGTGAGATGCTAGAGCCAGCTACCAATTGAGCTCCACATTTTTGTAGCGTCATTATAGTCTGCAGGCTTTGAAATGCCAACAGAAATCTGAACACAAATAAATTTGATCAATAGAAATTACATATATCAAAAACCACTTATAGATAGTGAGTGGATTCAGGGTGTTACTGACATACTGACATATGTCAGTGAAGAAGCAAAACTTTTCCATATAAATATGTGATATATTTATAAAAGTATAAAAACATTTTTTTACGTGGCACGAGAGAGTATAAAAAAAAAAAAAAACGAAGACAATCTCAGAACTGATTCTGGATCTGTCTTGGGTGAGCTGCTGCAAGTGTTGCAGCATCGTAAATGCCTCCAGTGGACATCGAAATCATTTTGCAGAGACGAGGCAGCTGTGTCAGAGCTGTCACACTCTTAAACTGTGTCCAGAGCTGATCTGCTGATATACTGCATGATCTGAAGGGGACGGACAGGTTTGACTTTGTCTTGTGTTGGTTTTACTTAGACCTGGAAGACCACAGAACTCAGTTTGTAAGTTATCTCAGTGAGGGTGTAAGTGTGTTTTAAGCTGTGTCTGACCAGGTGTGAGTAGGACTTTAATCAAAGTGTGACAGGGAGGACAGCAAAGGAAAAAGTTCTCAACTATTTCAATGCAAAGTATGTCTTTGCTGCTCTGTAGTTTGATCAGTAAGCAGGGAGCATTTCTGTATACCGGGAACAATTAAGGAGCAAGATTTCCCCAAGTAGCAAACTCAAGCCGAATCAATAACTGATGCCTAAGGAACAACTGCCTCAGTTCTTTTCATTTGGCTTTTTCATTGGCCTCTGTGTGTGAATGTCACACTGGAAGAGCCTTGTTGGACTGACTGAACCCAACACAGCATCTATAAATTAAAGTCAAAAACAGACATTATTGGCTTTGCGAAACTAGAGTTGATTATATTAGTGTAATTATAAACAATGGTTTTAATTTTTATTACCTTGGCCTGCTGACATGTCAGTGTGCTCCTTGCAGTGTTTGCCACTTGACAAGTTTTTTACAATTTGCAATGCCAAGTGGGAGATATCGGAGCCAACAAAAATATCTCACACTTCCTGCTTGTAATTAGCACCAGGAGGTTGACACGCACCATTTTCCCCACTTGGCTGCTCATATTTATAGTAAATCCAATATGACATGAATGCAGTATTAACATTGGAGCAAAGATGTCAAGAGAGAGGCCAGTCTTATGTCAGCTCCCCTTAGTTCTACTCAATTGAGTTAAGGGAGTTTTTAGGTTTTGTCTGTATAAGAAATCTAAGTCTGTCAATTATTAATGCCATTTTTGACTTGTTCTGGGGTTTCAGAAATGCCTTGCATCATATTGGGCAATGGCATGATTTTTAGATTAGATCTCCATCCAGTTCCTCTTTAAACCTTTGTTTGTTTCAGGCGGTATACAGTTATTATATATATGAACTTACCTAAGATAAAAGCATTATGTGATGTACAGTAGGTCTTCTGAAAAAAAAAAAAACAATTAAATAAATGCAAATAATTGACACTAATACTTTTTTTCTCTCACTAAAACTCACTAAAACCAATGATTTTAAAAATGTCACCGCACTAATATCTTGACTCCAAAGGAATCTAATGTTACAATAGCAAAAGAATACACACTGCAAAGCAATTTATTTCCGTATATACTTGAACAGGCAGAACCAATAGTCCAGTGAAGTTATTTAGAGGATAAATATTTGAAAAATCCAAACAAATAACTGGAATGGAGTAATTGTGGCATGTCTCTGACCTCTGCAAATGATGCATTTTAGACTTTATGAGTATTCAGCTGGGTGATTTAACAGGAGCAGTCTTTGTTACAGGGCATCATGGCCTCTCACCTTCTCCCTCTCTTGCACGAGCACACATATTCACAAACACACTTTACTAGAGAGTTGTCCTTGGTGTGTCTCATAAAGACAGGCTAAGGAGGCTAGGATATTTTCAGGCAGTAAAAGCAGCCTGTGAAATCGCATCGAATGTAAAGTCACAACAGATGGTTACTACTGCTATGTCCTCCCTGGATATGACAGAGGAAAGGAGGCTATGAACACGAACAGCCCACTCTGCAGCCACGCTCCCCTCAATGAGGACATGAAAGCTTGTTAAAGACAAGGTTGCATATTGAAAGCTGTACTCCACAGCTGCTTATTGTGCTCTAAAGTGAAAAATCAGAATCACATTAACTACATAAAATAAATAAATAAATAAATAAATATCTAAATATAATAACAAAACCCAGTAGGGGGCAGAATTAGTCCAGACAAAAGAAAATGAGGAAAAAGAAGGGGATGGATGAAAAAAAAAAATGTACCTGGCTACATAACAAGGTGTTCTGAAGCGAGGTAGGAATGTCACATGTATGCTGCTACATGATTAGAGGACATATAGATGCTATAGGTGCAGCTTTTGAAGCTTTTACAGTATCTCCATGGCAACTTCATATGTGTTTTCAGACATTCTAAAAGCAACAAAAACACAACTTTCTCGTAATGAAGAGTTAGGGAGGGGATCCGAAAGAAGTATTCATTGTTCAATGAATCACTGCCCTAATTTTAACTCACAGCAGATGTTACACCTGCTTAAAGGACCGTTTCCACTGGTTCTTCAGCATCATGGTTAAACACATAGCATATCCTATTCAGATACAAACACATCTTGGGAAGGTTTGGTCAGACACGTCGAGTTTGTCACATCACAGACTATGGGTTTGAAACAGCTAATGAACAGCTGTCACATTTGAAAGTCAGGCACAAAACATATACATGATATGGACCTTTAGACCTACGTGTAGGAGCAGTGATAACCTTCAAATAGGGTGCTAATGGTTCCTCTGATGGGCTGTGCCAAAAAGAAAAAAGTGCTAGATGAAGAAGTCAAGGAATTGGCTGAAATGACACAACAAATCCACCTCACTTAATTATCTTAAGTGAATTATCCCAGCCATCGATATTCTGTAGCTGATTATGCATCTTGCACATGACGGCTGTGAGGATGATGAAAGCACCTTAATGGCCCTGTTTGATTTCGAGTGGTAGTGGCTTTCAGCAGCTCATAATATTTAAAAAAAACTAAGCATCCTATGCATTGATTGAACCACCATTATGAAAATAAACTGATCTTTCTCACTCGAAATTTTTTCAAAATGCATTTTAATGCTGATTTTATAATAAAACATTGCAATCGCTACTAAAACATATTCTAAATGTAGTACATTTTGCTTTGTGGACCAACACAGCTATTGCCATTTGGAGAAGGCACGCTGGGCAGAGATTTTAAGGAAAGACAAAGAAAGCACAGTTTTTCAGCTTCCCTACCTCTTTGTATATGCAAATCTGCCTAAATAACATCTTTAGACTGCATTAAATAAAATTCTAGGGCTCTGATTTAGACACTGGTAATCACACGTAGCTAAATGAGGCAGTTACATTCTGATTTTAAAGCTTTTCCATTCAAACACAGACATATTAATAGTCACAACCCTTGCTACTACCCTTGATAAGCTTACAGTACACAGTTCTGGCATGTCAATCAAAGTCAATCAATCAAAAGTGAAGCAAAACAAAATACAGAGAAACTCATTAGAATAATTTGTGAATATCTTTCTAGTTATGTCCATCTAAACAGTACACAAACTACACAAATTTGTAAAATGGATAGCAAACCCTGCCATTCAAAGATGATGGATGAGATTAGTTCTTTCTCCTGAAAGGTTCAAGGAAAACTGTTTGGTTCTTTTAGATTGTTGGGTTAAGTGCGAGAGGTTTGGGGATAAATGGAAAAAAAAAAAATGCTGATGGAGTGTGCAGACATCCCTTTGCTCCTACAAGACCCCAATTATCCATTATTACCTGCATTTGATTACCTACTCTTATCTGGCTTCTGTCTTCTCCTCTCAGCTCAGCAACTCTTAGAGACTTAGAGACCGGCACAAGGTGAAGCGAATAAAAAATGTGAACACTACAGTTATTTGCTGTGAAATAACTTCTAAGGAACTAAGGACTTTGCTTGTTTGTCTAAATTTTTTGACTTGATGAAAAATCTAGACGAGACACAGGCCATTTGGTGAGTGCATTTGCGGCTCGAGACTGACAGCTGTGAGACTGAAACAAGGGACACAAGTAATAGTAGAACCTGGAATAATACACTTGCTTTAATGAAATGTTTGTACTCACAATCCATATTTTCATTACTGCTCTCAAGGTCTCACACAGCACACGACACAGTACTGTCGCTGTTCTCTCTCTCGCTTCCATTGTCTCAGTGTATCTTGTAGTTTTGCAGCACATCTGTATGCCATGAAAAAATAAAGAGACACATATTGTTCAGCTGCTACATTCCCATCTCAGTGAAGGGTGCGACCCCTTCAATGGTGCAAGTCTGACAAGACAAAGAGCGACTCCTGGCAAAAAAAGAGAGAGAGACGCAGACACAAAACCAAAACATGCTACATTCACACTCTGACGGGAAGCAGCCACACTGCTACATTACATTCCACCATATGCTTTTTGTTTATTTGATGAGTATTTGTATGCACTCTTTTATTTATTTTACGCAATTATTCCACAGGCATTCAATTTTTAACTGCACCATCTTATTAGCAGCTTCACACACTGACATGATAAGACAGCAAACTAATTGTTACTGTGATATGGGAAACACAAATATGTGTTCATGCTGGATGTTCATGCCATCTGACGATTATTTGTTTACATTAGCTCGCTTAAGTTCCATCAGAAGTTGCCGGATATGACTTAACTTTTTCGGAATTGCAGCACACAGGAGTGTATAATGTATTTTTGCAGATGTTGTAATCATCTCCAGGCACATTAAATTAATTACAGTGCTTCTTTCATTTCAGAACATTCAAAATTAACTCATGAATCTAGGAGTAGTGGAGAACCTTCTGTCACTTCTCTTGCCTTTAATTCACGCACGGTCTAATCACTATCACAGTTATACCCCACTTTGGACTATGGACGTAGACAAACCCACTAGTAGTAAATTTATTGTGATGCAGAGAGAAAGTAGTTTAGCAAGAAAAGTAATTTTAATCAAATACTAAATGTATGGAAAGCTGATCACAGTACATTCTGCCGTTCCCTTCTTGTCACTCTTGAAGTTGTGAGCCCCTGTAAACCCCAAAAGACGAGTGGATGTGCATCTGAGTGAGATAACAGTCTTGCTGCCTTGGGGCAAAGTGTCTTCAAGTTCCTCTGTTTGCAAAACCTTTTGGTGAGAGAAATATCTTTCAACTTGAGAAGGATATTACACTGCAGCTACAAGACAAACACTGACATGCATATCCACACACACATGCTCAAAGCACGCACACACACACACACACACACACACACACACACACACACACACACACACACAGACCAAAGGCTGACTTCATAGAGTTGCTTCTGCCTGTTGGGATTCAATTAAAGAAACTTAAATGATACTGGGTTGACTACTTCACAGCCTAATGGCCTCAGCTTCACACATCTCCTCTTCTTCCCCATTATATTTCATTAATAACACATTGCTTTGAGAAGGGTGGGAGGCAAAAGTTTGTGTATGTGTGTCAAAGGGGATGAGTTTGATGGCTGAAAGAAAATGATAGAAAAGATGATCATAACTAGCACATAAACAAAAACACTTGAAGTGAGCACTTGATTGTTAGTTGCGTCATGAGAAACGGCAGCTTCCTTGAGGCAAATGAGCCATCACTGCAAATATACATAGAACAAAAAGTAAAATATCAAACTTATGCACAAATATTGTGAATGCACTACGAAACAAAACAGGTAGTCAGCTGTAAAGTAGTCTATTTATCATCTCAGTGACATTGTTAGGGACATAAAAACCCTTTTCACTATACATGGCATTAGCATTCCTTCCGCTGGGTAAACCACCAACAACACACTGAACCAATAAGGATTCAATAAAAATAATATTCACGTTTGCACATCACTACCTGCACATTACTGCAAATTCCATTATTTAAAAGCAAAGAACTGAGCTTTCTGTGATTGTGGTACCCTGGAGAAGGTGAGTGTCTCTTCATTTAATGCCACACTGTCTCTCTATTAGTGAAGGACAAGAGCAGAGAGATGAGATGAAGGCATAAAAGGGAGTCAGCTTTATAATAACACGGCTGCTTATCTTTACCATCTCTCTTTCTCCCCTCTTCCTCTCTTTCAACCTCCCTTTATTCCCCCGGTTGCTTTGTAATGAAGTTATCCCACAGCAGAGTTGTTCTCAAACCAAGCTGTCTTAAGACAGAGGAGGGATGGAGGGAGTAACAGAATCACACAGAGGAAGAAATATCAAAGACAACAACCAGGAAAAAAAAAAAGCCCAAGAAGAAGTGGGGGACAAGAGAGATCACAGTGATGTGGCTTTGGGACAGTGTGCAAGAATTTAAAAGAAGCTCTTAAGTGTTTGAGACGTAGTCACTAGATTTTCCATCATGCACTGCAAACCTGAGTTTGTCTAGACAAAACCTGGACGAGTGTATGTGAGAACACAAATGTCCAACTTCGCTGCAATAGACTTTTCCCTGCCAGGTCTTTAGTGAAGAGTCTGTGTAAAGTTTTGTTGAGCCCGTGTGCTTATAGAGTGTGTCAGTCTCTGGAGAACTTACAGAAAGAGAGAGAGCTGGTGTCTTGACGAGGTTCTATCTTCCTAATGGCGCAAAGCCACAAGAACACAAACTGTTTAACTGGAGACATGACAAGATTAGATAAGTTTTGTTGGATGTGCTGTAACCAAAACATTGCTATTTCCACAGCACACTGGTTATGTATATTCCTGCCTCCTGAACATTCAACTCAACATCAACTCTCACTCAAACTAAACAAAGTGTATCCAGTAGGTGAGAATGCATCTGACACAGACATTTACATTTAGTCATTTAGCAGATGCTTTTATCCAAAGTGACTTACACGTGAGTTACAAAGTCAAGGAGAAAACATCAAAGCGAAGTCCTATCACAAAAGTACATTTGAAGAGATTTGAGATTTCACAGACAACCTCCCTACATCTGTGAAAGAAGGAGCTCTTGACAAAAAAAGGGAAGGATCCATACGATTTTATGTAGACATGACCAAAGTGGAGCTCTGACAGAGATGCTTCTGGTTTTGTAAGTCTCCAAAATAAATGTGTACTTCTAGTTATAGCAGTCAACATCTAGGGAGTAATTATTTGTCCAGTAAATGAACGTCGGAGACAATCCATTTTTGTTAAACTCAGTCATAAAAACAAAAAGAAAAAACTTCTGTGTCAGTCATTGTGAAACAATATACTGCAGTACTCAGGAATAACATGAGTGAGAACACTGAAGACAGGTGGTCAGAGCCAAGCATGTAGAATTTCCGCCATCCTTCACAGTCACACAAATCGGAATTTAAAAACTGCATCATTGTTTTAATGGCAACTAAATACGTGACCTCCAGCACACAGATTGTGGGGGCAAAGCAAAACTGTATTTGTCAATAGGAAGTGTTTTGGGATTGTGCTGGGGTGAGAAGAACACCTTATGGGACTGGACCCCCAAACTGAATATGGTGACAACAGATGCCCCTCTCAGATGCCCCTCTCCTCCCACACTTGGTGCTAGGAGGCTAGAAGTAGTAAAGTTTGTTCCTCTTGGCAGCTGAGACCTTGTGGCAGCCAGGGGTGAACCCTTAATCCAAGCCAACTGGCATGGTGATTGAATGGTAGGGGTGCTGACTGCAGGCACAGCGCCCAAACTCACAGATGGAGTTTAGGCCCTTAGGAGTTGTTAGTGGGGTGATGGGCTTATGGAAACTCATGGGCTGCTTGGACTTTACATCTTCTCTCAGCATGATGCTATCTAGGGACTGATGCTTCTTCCTCCTCTGCTAAAGCCTTTGCCTGACTGGCTTTAAGCGAGTTCTTAAAAAGACACTCTGGACAGACTGACTCATCAAAGCAACTGACTCTGTCACCATTCAGTCCTGTGCATCCCACATCTGAGGGAGGATGCTGCACAGTGGGGCATGTGGAGATAATAATCAGAAAACATGACCTTGACTAGACCAGTCAAGTGGCTCTCTGAGGGCACACACACCTCAAGGTCTGCGATAGTTTGGTATATGTACTAGTTTGATTGTGTGAGAAAACTTCCTTTCCACTCTGCTACTTCTTACTTTTACTTCTCACTTTAGGTTATAGCCTGCAACTTGCTGCATAATTTTTTACCACATATATTTTATTGTAATGGTGTATCTATACATTAACTGTAAATACAATATTAGGATGCAAAATTTGACATTAGTACACATTAGCAACAAATTCTGCTTTGGAGCCACTTAGCAACAACATGCTGTATGTATACGTAAATAGGAGGTAGTAGGAGTCGGGGGTGTCCTGTCATCACTCTCACTAAATACTGTGTACTTCATATCCTCTGAATCTGTGTCCGTCTGTGTCTCTTGTATCATCTCTTTATTCTATTCTTCCAAAGATACAATCCTGCCTAAATAAAATCCCACCATTCTAAAATACAAGAACATGCAACAAACACACAGAAACAGAAGTGATACACACATAAGCACAGTAGATGTAATGTACATCCATGCATATATAGATGCTGTAGAAGGGCCAAACAAGTGGCAAAGTGGCGAAAACAAACACACACTCACACATGTATGTTGTGAGTAGTCAGAAGTGATTAAAGTTTCCCCAATTACAATCTAAAAATGCTGCTTTGCTTTGCCACAAAGCCTTTTTACTGTTATTGCTGAAGAAGCAAGTTCGGCCCCAAGGTGTTTGATTCCCCCTCGCTTCATGCCTGCCTTTAAAACACGATGAAACAAAGCTGTTGTGCAAAACTGTTGTTTTTAAGGCGGCTCTGTGAAACAATGCAATTATCGCTAATGCAGTTTTGTACTCAACAATAACAGCAACGCCTTATCTCAACACGAAACTTTAGAAGACAAAATCTAAGCCAGCAGCTCCACTGCAATTCCAAGTTCTTTACTAAACAAGGTCAAATTCTAAGTGAAGTAGAAAGTCAAAAAGTTGAAGTTAAAACAAAGAAAAAAAGCCAAAAATATAGACGCTGCAGTAAACATTTAATTCATTATTCTCCAATGCTTTCCATGAAATAAAGGAATGAACTGCGTTAGCAACACACAAAGATGTTGACACAGACTCAGCATGCACCTAAACATAATCTTTCTTTACCCGACCCATTCAAGGTGAGCATGGTGTGTGTGTGTGTGTGTGTGTGTGTGTGTGTGTGTGTGTGTGTGTGTGTGTGTGTGTGTGTACTTTAAGCCGCCTCCAGGGGTGGTGTCAGAGATGGGGAGATTTCACCCCAACAGATGTGTGAAAGACCAGAAGCACCTTGGGGTGTAAAGTTTAAAGTTTATTGTGAGACCAGCAACTTGGGTTGTTTTTCTGGGTCACTCTCCCACATATACTGAGGAGAGACAGTATTTGTGAGAGGACTCAGACTCAAGCAAAGCTGTCCCAACATGTAAATGATTCAGTTTTGTTTGAACACCGTGTGAGATCAGACATAATGCTACGCCACAGGACCCAATGGGAGAATAGTAAAGGAACGTCATGACGTGATGTACAGGCCTTTGGATGAAGGCAGCTGAAGAACATGATCAGTTTTTTGGAGACGTAGCCTGCACTGAAAAAAATTAATTTGAGATAATGTAAATGTACCATAATGTAATCTGTGTAATTAACAAGAAATAATCAGGTTTGTATGTTTAATTAAATATATCTAAGTTAGGAGTTAATCTGCTTTTGTTCAGAACACAAGACATTGTGCATTTTGTTCCTTAACAAAATGTTTTAGCAATCATCTTGTTCATTGTACTCTGCTTAAATAAAATTGCCTCCTCACTGCTCATTACCTGAATCAGGTGTGTTAAGTGAATCAGAAGCTGAAAGATACCAATTCACATTGTCTTCGCCCACTTGACCCTCATTGGAGATGGTGTCTTCTAGCTTCTGATTCACTAAACACATTGGATCCAGGTAATGAGCAATAGGCAGGGCAGAGGATCTTGACAAGCAGGATTGAGAATCCTGTGCCTAGATAAGAATGCGAACCAAAAATGTTCTCTAATGTACATAATCACACTCTCATCTTGCAAGCATTAAAGCCATACAGTTAAAAATGAAGGTGGTAAAACTAAGACCTGTCTTAGAAGTTTTGCAGTTGTTTATTTTTAACTGCATTTCTCACGCTACTCCTTTTTTTTTTTCCAAATCCTTTTTTTTTAAGGTATTTACTTTATTTCATTTTGTGTGAATTTAGGAACAAGTGCAATCTCAAGGCACCGTGACGATTAAGGATAGTAAAAAGTGTCCTTTACTTCACGTTTTGTGCCAGGTGAAGTTGCATTTTAAAATGCACAATTACACATTTGATCATTTAAATATATTTTATAAGAAATCCCCAGTTGCTAATCAGAAGATCTGGTTCAAAATGAGACATTTAGAAAACAAAGTATATCCTATGCCAAATAAGTTGTATGGAAACTTAAAAAACATCAGTTAAAAATACATATTTGAAACTCGTCAATGTTGAGTAGAGCAGAGACAAAGCAATAACCAAGGAATTGCTTGAATTAAGTAGACTTTAAAAAACTTTTACATATAGAAATTTCAGTAAGAATAGTGGGGTGTCAAAAAGTGCCAGGGATATACAGTCAGATGCAACCAGCTGGAGAATGTATCTGATGAAACGCAGCATGCTACTACTACACATACTGAAGACACATGCACACACAATTACAGATTAAATTAACTTGTTCAAGGAACAAACTGAAACCACACAGACACAGTAGAATGAGGGTGCAGAGGGAACATTTTTGACAGACAGAATCATTGTAGCCCTGTTCTCTCTCTTCCTAGGGTAGTTATTTAGAAAGCCCCAAGACAGTGAAAGCCTCAAGGTTGCTACAATGATGGTACAATGGGTGGTGATTGATCGAAATGACTGCTGTAAATTGTATAATGAGTGTGAGGTGATGGGATCATGATCATGGTTAAGAGACCAGACAGCGTTTGATTTTCCAGTCTGGGAGCTTATCACTTCAAGTCATATCATCTACTGTAGGAGCAAAATCCATCCGTTCACATCAGAACTGCCAACACTGAGGGAGACGCAGAGACCTCATTACCACAGTGAGTAATGAACAATGTTGCGTTGTAATCTTCAAAATTTCTCTCAGTCTATGGCAAAATGAATATAGATCCAAAATATAGAACATGTGAACATTTACGATATGTACAATATAGTTGAGAAGTCATCCAAACCTTTTCAGACAGACATAATGTGATATGAATCCACATCTGTCTCTCAAATGTAATTCCCCCTGGTATTGTTGCTGACCTTCATTGTGATGAGTAAACAAACTTATTGCAATGAGGATTGTCCTCACTTTGAAGCTAATTCACATTTCCAGTGGATTAATTTTGACTGGAGCAGCACTGTTGTTTAAAAGATTCAAACAGCAACTAATTAGACATGGCTAAAGTAGTCAAAGGATTTGATGGTGGGAGTGACTTGTGTTGAATTTTAACTTAATAAGCATCAATTACCCCATTGGACAGAGTTAAACAATATTGTTTGCCTACTTAGGCTGCAAGACTGTCATTTTGAATTACTGCTATCTGACAGACAGTCAAAGAAACAAGAAGGGATTGAGATGGGGCCAGAGAATGGAGAAAGACTGAGTGAATAAGAGATTAAATCTGATTCTGACTGAATGATAGTGAAATAAAAACAGACAGAATAGTAGTAAACAGCCAAAAATAGAAATTCAGAGTGAATGAAGAGACAACCAAAGATAGACTAAAATAGAGGGTTACAATGCAAAGATGCTGCAAAGATTGGAGGCTAAAGAACGAACAGGGAGAGTACGAGACAAATGAGACACAAAATGATACAGACAAAATGCTGGGCACACATTGCTGCAAACAGAGAGAAAGAAAGAGGAAAGAAACGGAGAAGCAACAAATTCAGGAGCAAAGCACCCTCCCTCCCCTGTTCAGCGAGGAGACCAGTGTAAATGAGATCGACTCATTTCCAACACATAGATACAACCAACCACCCCCATCTGTCTTTGACAAACACACATTCAGACACAAGCACACGCACACACACACACACACACCAGCAACCAGAGATGAAAGGAATCAATAGATTATAAGCAGACATCTGAAGAGTCCAGTCTTCTCCCGGGAGGATCAACCATAATTGGTCCAGACAAACAACCAAAGGACAACAACAATAACAAAGCTTCATTGCACACTGAATGCAACAATTCATATATCAGAACAGGAATAGCAAATTAAATCTGTGAACAAATATCAACAGGGCTTTGAACACATCTCCATTATTCGTGACCAATTGTTGTGGTCTGCAGGTTTAAGAGACCATGTTTGTAGCATCATTTGCATATCTAAATAAACCATCACATCTGCATTTGTGCCAGCCTTGGTTTTCACATTTAGTGTGCATTTGCTCTTGTTGGTCTGCAGCTTGTTAGAAGGGAGTTAGTACATTTGCAGGATTAAGATTTCATATGAGACTGGAGCTTGGCGATTGAATGAAAAGCTGCAGGACTTCAACAGTGGATTGATTTCTGTGTAGGACTCTTGTTACTCACATCAGACACTGTACTGTATGTTAAAGTGGTTATATGTGCCACTGTGTGTCCTGTATGTTTGTAGGTCACCTGTAGCAGATGAAGAGATGGAAGCCCAGCAGTGCCTCTGTGGATCTAGGGTTGAGGGAACAAATATGTGTTTCATATAATTGATCTAATCCTTCAGTGGTGGTACTGGAGACGTGCCTGAAGCCTATGTCCAACAGCATGTTGATCCCCTGACTGGAGCATTTAATCGAGCTCTTTAGATCTTAAGGGTTTATCCAAGTCATGCTGGTACCTAGCACTTTACCATAGCAACCTACATTGGCTTAAAATTATTTTTGAAAAACCAATTTACATATAGTCAATCTGGAAGATTATTAAGTGTCATTAGTGATAATGTATTAGAAAAAGACAAAATAAGAAATTACAGACACACATTTCTGTCATTCATTCATTTTCAGTGGAGCTGCTCAAGACTCTGCTTTGACATGACATTATAGATAAGACTGCTTTTGTCCCTTTTCTGTCTCTGTGAGAGAGCTGATCACACTTAGCTCATTGGAATATCCTAAACTGAGGGAATGACTTGTGAAGCCCCCCACTTATTTGACAGTTACATGGGTAATTCAAGAGGAAATATTGATATTATGTTTAAATTCATCAGCCAGAAGCATTGTGTGTTAAAGCTGGTAAGTTTACTTGTCCTGATTGTCTTCATAACCAAACATAATTATTACGGGAGACTTCATCAGAAAACACAAAATTCTGTAACTAAAACAAAATTATAATGACTTACAGACGAATAACTAATGTACTTTAAAAGAGGCATTTTTAAATTAAAACACACCGAGGTGTGGGCACATAACCTAATAATTACAAAGTAAATTTACTGGTTTGATAAAGTTTGTGCTTTTAATGTTTTAAGTTACACATCATAATTATTGTAGAATAATCCTACATAAAATACTGACTAATCTAACTTCAACAATGATTTTTGCCAGTTTGGACCAGCCTTTAGAAAATGTCTCAGCTCAGCAGGAACAGCTGGTATGATTCCTTGTCTATGTGGGAGACACCGGCATCAGCATATATAGGAGCACATTGTAAAAATGTTTATATAGTTTTGAGAAAGCCGACTATGCTCCACTGTGTCTCTAAGCAGCAGTAGAGGATTCCGCACAGAACCACATTTTATTGACAAATGGGGGAAACAAAGAGCACAAGACACAAGATACCGCTGACAAATATGGTAGAATAAAAAAAAAAAAAGAATAGATTTCACACTAAATTCAGTGGCTGAGCAAAAAATAATCATAGACAGTGGTGTGTGCCAGGTAGTAGCAAGGTCCAACTGAATGGAGCGGTGTAATTATGAGCGACGTTACATCTAGTCAGATTATAATGTCCACTTAAATGTCTTCAATGTGACTGATTCACTTGAATTTGATTAATATTAAGAAACTATAGATAGTAGGAGAAAGAAAAAAATGTAGAAAGGCGTCCACTCAAAAAGCTGATATTTTAGACAATTTCCTCGTTACCACTTAACAAATGCTTTATGTCTAATGAAGACTGAAGTTTTTTCCCACAAATATAACTTTAACATTTAACTTAATGTCTGAAAAATTGACAAAAAGCTGTTTGTGAACCTACAGTGTCTTCATTAAAGTATTAACACAGTTAGCCTCCTAAAACTGCAATGTCTACATTATTTATCAAATGTGTGGTGCATGTGTTACACCGTGAAATCAATAAAGATGTTGCACCAAGATATCACACTGGCATCTTGATGAAGAATAAATTGTTCATAGAAGCAACAATTTCCACAACAGCTGTCAATTGCCTTTACATTATGTTTCAGATGTAGTTTGTCTTCAAAGCATCTCAGTTCATGTGCCCAGCACATTACATCGCCCTCTTTAAAAGTCAATGAACAAAAAGAAATACAAACAAGCAGGGATGTCAGATCGCACCCTCGTGTCCGGTAATTGTACTTGTACTCGTAAAACTTCTCTGATACTGCTCCATTTATAAAATACCATATTTATCTGCCATATTTGTTTTGGCAAAAGAACACACGAGAATTGATGTTCTCTATGGATTTGCTTAACTGCAATGGATTGATGAGGATTTACTGTTCAGCTACTCATACTAGAAGCAAAACAGTTCAATTCTATCACTACTCGATATCGGCAAGTGCTCAAATGCAAGTATTGTACTCAGTCTGGGATAAAAGTGCTGCTGGAACATCCCTACAAAAAAAGTTCAAGTAGGCTCAGGACTTCATTGCTCTGTTTGTTCTGTTAATTTCTCTTTAGTCTGCAAACTTTGGGCTGCTTCACATAATCATCTTTTTCTGTACAACGTGTGATAACTCATATTTGCAGTAGTACATTCTTAACAATTCCTATGAAAACAGAACAATCTAATAGACATAGCTGTTGGCCATGACTATTATCTGGATGCATACATTTCTCCATACACTCAGACATACACTTGTACAAAACCAAAATATATGCAACATGTTGGCGATCTGCATATGATCACTGACAATTATCTCTAACATAACGCTTTTCCACTTGCAGGTTCTTTGGAAATATGTTTTGCTGCTTTTGTTTGCTCAATGCTACTTTCACGATTGTAACACAGGCTATTTTAGTCGGCACACTTACTTCAAACATTTGCTAACGGGAAAGGGAAGTTTTGTACTTTTGTAATCTCATTCCTTTGAGTGATGTCTTTCCTCTGTGGGCCTGTATTACTCATGAAAACAAAACCCCATAAATAAACATGAAAGCCACACATTCTTGTCTACATTGTGCAAATATTATGATCCAAGTCTTTATAAAACCCCAGAGTAATGCAAAATCTCTGAGGAGGAAAATGAGATGACTGGTGAAACTGGTAGGTAGAAAAAAGAACTTGTGTGGTTTGTAGACAGACATGAATAAGTCATTAAGAGATAAACAGTAATGTATTTGATTGACATTTTAACAAGAAAGTGTTAAAACAGGCTTTAGATAACTTGGTGTTGGTGTTACTAAAGTTGAAGATACTGTACCATGTTAGGGCATCTTCCATAGTGGGGCAAGACTAAGTGAATTAGTTCAGAGTAAACAACTATCGCAGTACTGTCGGGGCCTTGTGCAGGTGACAGCTGGGGCTAGAAACACTCTGTTTTTGGGGTCGTCTGTTCATCGATTTGTCAATCCATCTGTCTCATTCTCATCAACACAACATCACAGGACCTTCCCTAAATCTGACGAAAATGAACATTTCCCTTCAAGGATTTTTATGTTCAAAGATCAGGAGCACTGTAGCCCCACACCTGCCCCATTCTTGTGAGCGTAGTATGTCAGAGATTTGTATTAGAATTGGCACAAACATCCACTTGCACTCATAGATGAATTTATTAGAATATGAGTGTGAACAGACATGCATGTAAACTGTAACTCGATTGGTTGGCAGAGGCAAACAACCGCAAAGGGGTATTTCTAGCTACGTATTAGAATAAGTATAAATGTTAGGGAATTCTTATGAGGGTCTTTACTTGAGGAGCAAAATCCCAAAGCCCCACTTTACTTTTGTGTCTATTTACAGGTTAGCATGCCAAAAATAATTATTACCCAGGACCCTTCCCTGAATTACAGTCTATCTACCATCATAGGTGGATGACTGAATGAATAAATGAGATAATGAGTGAATTTGTGAATCAAGTCAACATATCCTTATTTCTAAGGCCACTGTAAACATTATAAATATCTTCAATTTCTCACAATGATTTGTTGCAGATGACACTAAATATTACTTCCTGTTCACTCTTCTTAAGTGAAGAGTTCACTCTGCTCGTACTAGGTCATCCTCACTCACTCTTTATGTGTAGTTTTGCATTTCTTTCTGCCTGCCTTCATATGTTTCCGCTTAGTCTGTTGTTGTATGTTAGCCTGCTAGTTCGTTTCACTCTGGTTTGTGCTCAGTCTGCAGTTCGCTCAGCCTGGCTCCCCTTTAGATTATCTACTTATTCAATTCGGTTTATTTCTCTCTAACTGTACTTGTTTTAATTAATGTAGTAACTGAGCTTCCACCGTTCATGTTTTGAACATTTCTTTTTTTAAGGTTATGTTAATTCTGTCCTCCCTTCTGGGGTGATGTTAAGTTACCTTAGTTTCTTTTGACTATCTCAATAAATTCTGTCTACACTCTCCTTCTGTTGTCCTTGCTACTATTGCTCCATATATAAAGTGGAATTGTGACACAAACTAATGCAAAATAATGTAAGACTAAGAAAAGCACAGCATGCTGATGGCATAAAACAAATGCTTTTTGCTGGCTGAACATTCAGGTGTTTCGCTCTGTGTGCACACTCAAACCCAACATGTGGCTTTTGTTTTTATTCAATCTAGACTTGATGTGAAGGTCACGGAGGCTAATCACAAGACTTCAGTGGTAGTAAATATTACTTTGATGCTGGATAAATATAGGGTTTATAAACTTTGTCTCTATAGCTTTGAAATTTACTATGATTTGTCCGACCAGGATAATTGTAAATACAGCCAATCGAATGGAAAGGGGACGTTAGCTCTAAAACCACTGATCCTTTTAACCTTTTCTATCTCCGACAAAGGACATTGATCAGAGGAAAAGAGTATGTGCTTATGCATATATAAATTATCTGGTAGAGAAAAATGTATATAGACAGAGCTATTTACTCATTACCCCTCAGTGCTTAAACCCTTCCAACTATTTCTCAATATCACTGCCCTTAATATGTCCACTCCAATCCTCCACCTATGCTAGTTTACTTGCTCAGTCATCTGTGTCCCCTTCCTTCCCACCTTCGTGCTCTCTTCATTTTCAAAGGGAAACGTTTAAAGGGCTCCTCTGAAATACTAAGCAGCTGTTTCATACTTTACCAGACAATCTACTGAATAACTGGGGTGGCGATAAGGGTGCAGACAACTGCACAGGCAGCTTTGAGTGTTAGTGTGTGCATGTATTTGCAAGTCTAAACATGAGTTTGGGTTATTTAAAATTAAACTAAACATCCATTCCCTCACCTCAAGCTCTCTGTGTCTCCAGAGATTAATTTGTTTATTCTTCCCATTACTATTATGTATTTTTAAGGGCCTTTTCTGTTCCAGGATTAACTGCAAATGTGTTTACAGTTAGATTAGCTATCCTGTCACATTTGCTCTGTGTGATTTAGTGGCTTACTCTGTGTGTGTGTGTGCATTTGTGTGTTCTTAAAGGGGTGCTGTGTGTTTGTTCTTGTGAGAGGGTTAAAGTGATTTAGTGGGTGTTGAGAGGAATGCAGACCAGACAGGACATTGACATTTACATTTATGTAGTGGTGACACACAGCTATAACCATTTTGTTATTGTCAAGTCCCTTGCTATTGCACTTTTTTTTTTTGAAAAGAACTACAACAAATTAAAGAGTGTTTTGGTTTGGTCCAGCACACATGAGGGGAACGAGCACAGGAAGAAGTAACACTCCCTCTTTTCCTGGAGGAAAAGTATCGGGCAAAGAAGAGAGGCTAGTGTGATTGAGAGATAACAGCAGTGACCCTGAGTTAATTGGCAATTAGAGAGCTGCCAGCATTATTGTTTGAGGCTATAAATAGGATTCTGTCACACAAATGTGTTTTTGTGAATGTGCCAAGTCTTTTTCCCTGACAGGTTCACATACAGGAGGTCACTTTGCAGGTCCTTACATGACCCTGTTTGTTTTCTGTCCTCTGCGCATCCAACTGGTTCACTCGGATCTTTTCAAGTCATGACAACAGCACAGAAATTGAAGTTAACTGCATTAATTTTTCTGCTCACACAACCGACTATAAACATTTCGTTACTTTTTTAGTTATGTATTATTTATTCAGAAAAGATCAAGATCTCTTTTAGAACAAATTGCAAAAATACAGCCCATGTGTACAAATCAAATACAGCCAGAAATGTGACTTACTCTACTGATTTTTACACCTTGTACAAAAACATTGTCTGTCTTTATACCCTCAAATCGTTCAAGTCCTCCCCCCATGTGTACGTACTATATGTGAACCTGACATTTTTTTTAACTTTACAGTGTTGAGAGAGAGAGAGATGACGAAAGAGGAAGGGATAAGGAGAGAATGGTAGAGAGACTGAGGTGCCTCCACTTTTAAATTCCATCTTTCCAAGGATGGATTCCCTGCTGAGAGCCTCAGGCTTTGTCCTTCTTTCAGCCCCTTTTGTATTCGCAAGAGTGTGTGTATGTCAGGTAGAGAGTCAATGATTTCAGTCCTGCTATCAGCCTCTGGTGCCAGTCTAGTCTCCTATCAACCTCCCCACTCCCTCTACTCCCAAGGTATTGTCAGAAAGCCCCTCAGGACAGTCCATGAACATCTCAGCACTGTGTTTTGAGAAACAAACTAGCCCCCAATAAAAGCACATCTGCCACATCCAATTTTAAATTGTGAATCCACAGGTCCAGCCTGAGATCAAAATGCACAGCATAGACCTTGTATCTATGAATAGTACTGCATCCACCTCAGCATTGGCTTTTCTTTCACATATGAGACACACACACACACACACACACACACACACAAACACACACACACACACACACACACACACACACACACACACACACACACACACACACACACACACACACACACACACACTTTTCCTCAGGAATACTCTAGTAACCCTAGTATGTTTTAGAAGTTGATAACTATTATTAATTATATCATTTATGGCCTTTCTTCTCTTGTCTTCTTTCACATCCTTGCACTTTGCCATTGCAGTTGGTGGAATAATATCTCAAGCAGATCGCTGATTTTTGTTGCTTTAATAAAGACAAGTTTGACAGTATGTTCAACTGCTCTGCTTGTACGAATATTTCCAAAAGCACTCTTTCAATGAAGTTTCGTAATACTACATTCTGGTTAATCTAATGCCTGCTGTTGCCAGTTATGACAGTAATTAAAACTCTGCAGATAAATGAAATGGTTTTCTGTTGTAATTTACTTTTAATCTAGAGAAAAAACACTGAATTTATTGTTGTGTGACCCCTGGAATTTAAATGTAAAGCATCGCAATATTATTAAATGTTCTTAAATACAGAGAAATGTATTGAAATGAACAATTCCTGCACGTATATGTTCACAGCCAGTAGAGTTTTTAGTATCTTAACTTCAGACCAACATGCTTCAGCAAACGTTTGCATAGAAAAAGAAAAATCATCAGCATTACCAAAATCCTGTTATTTAGTTTTCTCTTTTGTACAACAGGCTCAATTATTTTATTTAGTGAATGTTTTTTCCTCCCTTTTATGGTGCATCTATAAAGCATTTTGAAACTATTTGAAAAATGACTGAAGCAGGATACAAAGGAAAATTATTTGCACAATTATGAGTAAGACAACCATCTACAGTAGTAAGCCACTCTAGGTAAAGCCTTGGATGCTGCCTCCACCAGGAATGTTGATTCTTTTCTCTATCTAAAGCTTTACTCATGTCTTCCCTACAACCTTATTTTCCACTTGTTATTCAAACTGTTTATACAATTTAAACATTTGGACATATCATGTGCTAGAAAGTTTAAGATGTTTTTAACTAGTTAATATTTTGGTAATAAAGGACCCAATTGTACTACCTCATTCTCTACCTTCACTCCCCCATCTTTTCCAACAAGTATTTTATTGCCTCTTTTGAAGAGAAGGTTGATGGCATCCAAAGCACTTCTTTCCATGATCCTCCTCTACACTCCCACAACATTTGTAACCTCACTGATTATACTCCTTCCCTCCTGTCTCTGCAAGAAAGGTTTTGAAACTGGTGTCCTCCAGCTCACCTCACCAGAGACTTGATTGCACTCTACACAGCCCCAAGTTCAAATCCGTGTCTCTTCCCAGCTCTACTGCTATAATTCTTTGGTTTCTTTGGCTTCCCCAATTCTTTTGCTCTCAAATCATATTGAGAATCTTCCAGTTGTTTCAATTCCCTGATCATAGCTCTCAGCACCTGAAAATTGATCACATCCAATGCAATGTGAAAACAAAGTGATACTTTATTGATCTTACTGAAAACACAGAGAGGTCAAAGCTCAGCAGGACAGATAGCACAAAGTTGTACGAATGTCTTTGTAAAAGACACCTGAGTAAAATGGAAGCTGGGTTTTATGGCAGGGCAGTCTCCAACTCTTTATGATGTTGTTTCAAATCTTTGGATGTATCCAGCAAGGCTTAAAAACAAGCTCAAAGTCTCAAATATTTAGGCCACAGTCCAGTTCAACATCCTGCCCCTCTACACCTTGCCCACCTTCTGGCCAAAATTAATAAAACATCTGGTTCAATCTGGAAGTACCGAGACTTTACCAGAGGGAAGGCTTGAAGCAGGGGTGGCCGTGTACAATGCTTTCCCTTGCAGAGATGTGGTAAAATATGAACTCAGCAGTTTTAATGCTGTAGTTGCTAGGTTTGTTTTTTGAAAAAAACAATGGGTATCAGTGTACAAGAAAATTAAATCAAAGCAGAGTTACATCTACTGCCAAAGCTCCCCAGTGCCTAATGCCATTGTCACGGTATTTTTGTCTGTCACAAATCTGGTTGTTTAATAGATTTAAAAGATTCAATATAAAGACCATGGATAAAGCAGTGTTTTTTGTAGAAATACTGTACAAACAGAGTAATAAGGTAATAGCTTGAGATAGAAAATTGATATATTTCGATTTGTTTCAGCAAAGTCATTATTGCACACAAAATACCAAGACGGAAAAATGCTAAATTGCTCAAAATCTACTTAATTTCATTGTAATACCAGCTTAAACCAGCCACCAAGCACCACAGTGATTAATGTTTGGATTAATCTGATATTGCCAAAAATGTAAGCAGGCAGTTTTGCATTTTGCAGTTGAATAGTCAGTTACTGAAATGTTACCCTGCATTATCTTGTTAATGGCAAAGTTTAACATTATTTCTGAAATTTGGCATTAACAAGACAATACAGGGTGACATTTCAGCAACTGACATGCCGTTAAAATGCCAGGTAACTTTTGTAGGTGGCAATCTTTGCCTCTCAGCAGTGATCAGTCTTAATTAGTTATAGATAAAAGATGAAAAACAAAAAACGTTTTACATTCCCATTTATTTGTTCTTCAAGGTAAAAAAACGCCTTCCTGTCCTATTGCATGCTGTTGTGGTGTAGTTTGTGTCTTTTCCGTCACTCTTACTTAATGTTATTCAGTAAAGTAGATATGCCATGAGAAGAAACTCTACTTTCCCACCTACCCTCAATATGTCCTGTACACGGACAACTGCTTACCCACATTCTTAACTTGAGGTAACTTTCGTAGGTTGCAATGTTTGCCTCAGGAGAGGCTACGCTGATGTGGGCCTCACGGATGACTATGCTCATGATTTTAGGAAATGGGAGGTGGGGAGAGAACAGAGAAATACAATGTTCTTTTAGTTTAAAAAGTGAGAAAAGCAATTAAACATTCAGAATTCAGGCTGCAGTGAGGCAGACATAAAGAGGAAAGCGGAGATGGAGAAGGTTAAACTCTCTAAACTATTATGGGCCCACATGCTGAACAACCCAATGTACAAGCAGATATGTAAGGGTTTTTAGTTTGTTTGTCTTTTCCACCCACACAAATACGCTGTTACACACCTGCCAATTCAAAGGTTATTTAGATTTAGGTAGGTAACCTATTACCCACTGGCATAGCTACTATGAGCAAAGCATATGGCAAATTAGTGACCTTGATGACATCTAGTATTTTAGGCATCACAGTAACATTTAATGACATACTGTATTTTAAAACCTACAGTCTTTGTAGGGACAAAACACATGACTTTAAAATAAAAAAGACCAGTTTGCGTCCTGATGTTAGACAGTTTTGTTACTTTAGTCAACACACCCCATAATCTAACTTTAACCCAACCTCATTTTTGCACCTAAAACAAACCATTTGCGTGTATTTATGGTGCCTAAACAAAGGGAAATTATGTACATACTATTGCAAGATAATGATGTTCTGAGCCTTCTACCATGTGGAGCAGGTACCTATTGGCACATAGATATGGTGGTAATAACAATAATGGCCACAGAATTGCAAGGTGAAATATCTGTTGATATCTGGGGAATACTAAGGTTGCATCTGAGAAAGGATAATTTAAGATACTACTAGTATGACAGATACTTCAAGACAACGTAATTACTATGGGTACTCCTTTATCAAAGTATCTAAGAACTTATGCTGGGAAAATTTAATCTCTGGTGAGGGAATATTTTGATACTACTGAAATCTGGCGTTTTGGATTTCACATAAAACCTGTATTTTAAATGTAACACACATGTCTTTTCTGGTGTTAAAATATTTCATGATATTAGCTAAATTAACGTGCATATGTTGATAAAGCATTCCACAAATGGTGTCCCAAGTAGAATATGTCAAGATATGATTAATCACAATGTTCTAACATATGATTTCAGTCTGGTCGGTCTTACTGTGGATACTTTTTGGCAATGATCCATAGCCTGACAATATCAAAAACATTTTCCCCAGATACAACCCATGGCCTTACTTTATTCCACATACAAGACACCTTTTTTCTTTTCTTTCTCCAAATAAGGAAAAAAAAGAGCCATTTTGTATTTCCCGTATGTCTCAAGGTTGACTCCTGTCTCATTTATTTCTCAAAGTGAATCTAAGGAGAAACATATCAGACAAAATAGAAATGAAAATGAGGCTGAAATGAGAAACACAATTTTGTATACAAGCAGTAAAAGAGCATAGTTTGAGCAGTAGCTCTTTCCTCTGGGCACTTGCGCTGAACTGTCAGACATATTCCAGAGGTACCATTTTACTTCAGTTAAATGAGCTCTAAAGCCAGAGAGACACTCCCAGACCACCCAATGTTTTTAACCACCTGCATGACCAACTCTGTTTCTTCTTTGTCCTCTTCATCACAGCACATACAACCTGAAAGTATTTACCAAACAAATGAGTCAAAACTAAGAGAGAATTGCAAAGCATAGCTACATGAAGGCTTGAACATTTTAGGCAATTATTCAAAAGATAACATGATAACAAGATAACTTGCTTAATTGAAAAAACTTTGGTATATGATAAAATGCATGTTAATACTCATGTGTTAAAAAAAAAGTCTAAGCCGGATACATAACTTATATATTTTATGTGTATTATCATTTTTAATGTCACATAGTCATAAACAAATAATAATCAACAGTTGGAGGGTTGGGTTAGGGGCTAATCTGCCTTTTTGCTTTTAAGAAATATATAATAATGAATTAGTTAATATGGTATGAATCTGTTAGAGGAAAAAGAAATTACAAATGAATTGCACATTTTACCAGTAGGAGTTGGGAACTAGACTCTAAATGGTCACTACCAGACCAGTGTATTTCCACCACAGAGTGGATGCTGTTTCCTGGCTCACTACTGGCCCATGTGTCAGAAACAGTTGCTCGCGTGTTTTTCTGTTCAGGCCTGAAGGCTGCAGTTCAGCAGGAGAGAGAGAGAGAAACCCAGTTGTAGGGTTTGCAAACCAACAGTATGTTATTCAAAAGACAGCATTATGCAACAACAGACAATGAAATTTGATAAACACTGACATGTGCCCACACTCATAATATACGTATAAAACACAGAGTGGAAATGAGTCAGTTTATGGATAAAATATTATACTTTGTGTTACAGATTACCATGGAAACGTTGATAAGTTCAGTGTGTGTGGTATGTTAGACAAAACTATTAAACACACAGTAGGTTTGCTAAATATACAATCCTGTTTTTTCTTCCTCTTGGTCATCTCCAGAAGAATGGAAAAAACACATGTAAGCCAGATTTAAATGAATGCATGTTAACAATGTGAACAGGCTGGTTGATCCCAGTAGTTTGTACTGGGACAGACCTGCCTGTTGTGGGCAATAGGGCCTGCTTTTATTTTCCTAGCTCTATTTTAACAGGTTCAATGTTTAAATTAATTGCAGAAATAAATGCAATAATTTCCCTGGCCATAATTTATACGAATCAAAGAAGCACAGGGCTTGTACAACGATAAACTGAGCACACACACACACACACACACACACACACACACACACACACACACACACACACACACACAGAAAGCACGGTTGGGACAGTGATAGTGTTAATTTCAGCTTAAAGCAAAATGTTCAGCCCAATATGTTGTAAATGTGTGTTGAAACAGTATTGTAAACTATGTTACATGTATAAAATCTCAAAAACATGAAATTTGTATAAAATTTGAAAGTGTATAACAATATAGCAAAATAGGCACTGAAGACTTTAACACTACAAATTTGAACCATTCATCCTCAACTAAACCAACATCTCAACAAACGCCCTTTACTGTTTAATGGCTAATAGTTAGTATTATTAGTAGATCTTTGGGTAAAAAAAAATACTTTCTTAGAATACAGAATACATTCCATTTCTTTTTTCTTCAGTGGTATATCAATATAATTACTCTGAGCCGTTCTTGGAAAGTTCAAACCGAATCTGTAGGATCTAAATAGACCTACAGCAACCAAAGACAACTAACATGTAACACCATGTTGCATTTTAATACAAAAGGCTTTGATAGCATGAAGAGGGCAGTTAGATACAACAGTACCATTAAATGGCAATGTTAATATGGTGATAGAGATTCCATTTTAATGTTAAATCACATTTTCATATATTGAAAATAAAGTCATGTTTATTCTTTGCAAAATAGACACAGGACTTGTTCCCCCAAGTGGGGAGGAAAGGAGAGAAGATACATAACATTATTTTTAATTATGTAGTGTAATTTCATGTTAGACTGCTAAATGCTGTCTCTGTCACAATGACATTAGCTCGGTAAATGTTAATGTTAACAAATCAAAAAACTGCTTAAAGTTAATGTTATTTTACAAAAGCTCTTCATACCCTGTTATTGCTCCCCATCACTGGCTTCTCCACACTTGGTGGTGCAGTCTTCAGCTTGTACCATCTGGATGTGCTTTTTCTTGGACAAGCAATTTGCTGGTAAATGTTTTTTTTCATTATTTTTCTCAGTAGATAAGAATTTCTCCAGAAGTTATTGTAGAGAAATGCATGGTTTCTTCTGTTGTCCAATAGTGTTACCATTTTTCAGCAGCCAGTCAATCATAAATGACAAGGCATCATTAAAAAAAAAATAAAAAACATAACAACAAACAGAACTTGAAAATAGCAGGCATTTAATAAGTGAGCACAATCTCACTGCCAACATAGACTAACACTGTCATAGGGAAATATTGGTATTGGTAATCTAAAAAACCTCATAACGTTACTGAGGCATTTTGAGCAAACAATTAGCATTTCATTATTCTCCCACACACAACGCCTTTGATATGCTTCAAAGTTATACGTTTTTAATGTTGAAGATTACTGATATGTGACTGATTTGATCCTATACTTTGAAATAACTGAGTTCATACGTATACTGTGTTGAAATATATGGGCCCTGTGTGAATATGTATATAATGCTGCATACTGAATGCTGGCTTTGCATTTGCTCTTAACAAAACAAAACAAAGAAATAAAAAACTACAAAATTTGGAAATCAATGCATGAAAAAAGGAATATCTGGAAGTAATGTTGCCAGGCCTTCATAAATTGCATTATTACCACAGTGTAATTGCTTTGTTGTTTTTCCTCAGACGTAATTTGATCTGTTTTAGGTGTATTTAGGAAAAATGGTGCATTTATGTATCTGTGTCTGGAAGAACTGAATGTGTGTGGCAGTAGAGGCTCCCTTGGTAATGTGGCTCACTGAATAAAAAGGGAGGTCTTTGGAGACATATGTAGCAGGACGAAAACAAAGGTCCGGCATCTGTCTCCTCTGCGCCACCTGCAAGCCCAGGTAATCATATACAGTACATATGCAGCCAAACATTGGACAGATACCAACTATGGTTTGGAGAAGATCCCAGAATGTTGGAGTCCGGCACCTTGTTAACATATTTAGCCTTGGTGGAGAACCAGAGCTGCTCTACCCTCTATGTGGTCAACATGGAGAAAAACAAAGAAAAGGATTCGCAAAACAAGCATAAAGATCGAGTCAAAGGGATTTATTATTATATTTAGAGAACAGTGCTGTAGAGGCAGTAAGGGACGCAACACCCTTATCTGCTGTTGTGTCCTCATTAGTTTGGTCAACAGGGAGAAACACATAGACTCACCCACTCTCATCAGCACTAAGTGTAACAGTGTGGGTGTTATACACAGATGACAGACCGCTGCTTTATTACTAAGGCTGTGGTCCACTTGTATAACTAGTACAGCAAATGAGAGGAATACTTTGAGCTTTAAGTATTATAATGGTGAGAATAGACAAAGTAAAAAAAAAAAAAGGGACAAAGAAAATGTGTACTAGGCAGGAAACGAAAACACATGAAAATGCCATAAAATGGAGCAGCAACATAGAGTTAACATATTGCAAAGTAGAACATTTATTGAACCTAATTTAAGTTTAATAAAAGTGTTTTCCCCTTTAAATCTATTATAGAAAAATACATTTCCTTTCAGTATAAACGGCAATACCATGAAACTGTAAATTAAGCAGTTAAATAACAGAGGAAATTCATCAGGTAAGTAAAGTCCCATTAGCCTACATTAGTCTCTATTTGTCTCTTTTTAATGCATTAATTGAACCTTTTGAGAACTCAAATCATCTATTTGCTCTTCTCAGGCATTTGAAGTATTTCTAGCTACTAAAGTGGGGACTGAGTGGGTGCCAAAAGTTTGTGGTCATGGCTGGTCCCTAAAAATTAACTGGCTGAAACTTAGTTGGAAATTGTTGATCTATTGTGCAACATGGGAACGAAAACTCAGTTATTACGTAAGGCTTCCACTTAAGAGAAGATGTTTCTGTTCACTTTTGATTTGAATTTAGAGTGACCTCTCTGGGTCCCTCGCTCAATCAGTGGTGGCTGCCTGTCTGTTAGGTTGGCCAGAGTATTGAGGAGTGGAGGCCAGTGGCAGAGCAGGGAGTCACAGATAACAGGCTTATCACTAGGTGAGAAACTGTGAGATCAGGAGTCTGGTTTTTTGACACTGGGTAAATAGGCTGCTTATTGATTGAAATGCTCTGCAACACTGACAGCAGCTATAGTTTCCACCGCTGTATCCCAACATTCTTGTTCAGGGTCTCGCAGGTCTGGAGCCCATCCCAGCAAACGGCGGGGTAAACCATGAACACGTCACCAGTCCATCTCAGGGCCAACACCTTGAGACATGCACAAATACCGACAACTATTCACTCACATTCACACCTTTGGGCAATTTGGAGTCACAAATTAACCTAACACTCATGTCTTGGAGTTTTAGGCTCTGGAAGGAAACTGAGGAACCTGGAGGAAACTCACACAATCACGGGGAGAACATGCAAAATCCACACAGAACAGCAGCAACCAGCAGAGGATTTGGGTCAGGAACCTTCTAGGTGTTCGGTGGCGGCGCTGACCACTGCACCACTGTGCTGCCCTTCACTACTGTACATATTTGACATTTTAATCTACATGTTGATGCCTGAAGTTACTGTGAAATGCATCAGTGCTTTAAAATGCACCATGAAAGTTCAAGTCCTAAAGTTAAGGGATTTTTTTTACCTGCATGGAAGGACACTAAGCCCCTAGGAAACACTAGGCAGCGAAGCAATTTTGGCCTAGATGGTAAAACAACGTCCCCAATTGATCATGTCATGGACACTGTCCTAAAAAGAATTCCTCTCATAAAGAATGAATGTAAAAATGTGAAGGTTATAACTAGAAAGGAGCAACTTTCACATGAATGAATAGCCGCCATGTTTCTAGTTGGTATCCAGTTCTCATGAAATGTTCCTTGTAGTACAAAGCAGATGAACATTTGTTTTAGTTTTTATGGAAACAATATCTAAACATGTTTATGCTCTTTTCTAATCTCAACAAATGCTGTTGGGCCATTAGTGGAAGTGGAAAACACAAACACAAACTAAAAGCTAGAAACTGCTCACATAAGCAGAACTGCATTTAATTATGCAATTTATGCAATTCTGTCAAAGTGTACTAAAATAAAATTAAGTAGATAATGAGGGGATTTAACAATCACAGCCTAAAACACACTCAGCATCTTCTTTATTTAGTATGGATCCTTGTCTAACGCATGTTTCTCCAGACAGTGGGCCATTTTAAAAAGTGATACTTTCACTTCTGATGTAAAATATCTAACAATAACTAACAATACTGCTGTACAAAAGTGGCAAAATAGGAAAATGTCTGTTGGCATGTTATTTTAAGCCCCTCAGAATTGTAGATATGTAGATCCTGTTAACCTATAACCAATAAACAGATCATTAGGTTCATTGCCTTCCAAGACTTGTGTTGACATCTTGGCTCTGATGTCTCCACTTTACTGTACCTCATACTGTCTTGTTTATTCATTCTTTAGCTAATTTGTTAGCTTTTTTGCATTTCAGAGAAATATGTTTTTATAATTTGTTTCTTGTGTCTTGTTGCCCTCAAACACATGTGTACAAAGAGGCACTTAATCTGTACAGAATTTCCTCTAACTTCAGTGTCAAGTACAAATAAAATACTCACACAGTGTATTTTTGTCTGCCAAAACAACAATACAACAACAGTATTGCAATGCAACAATACGTTTTTGTGACTGCATGTTGTACAGCCGTGTTAATAACTGTTTTTCTGGTTGTGTTTAGGCACCCTGAGCTCCTAAGGTTAGATAAAGGTGCTCTGGCTTAATTGGGAAAATATTGCTTCAAACATAACAACAGTATTTCTCAACTTTACTCAAGGCTTCTGATGCCTAAACCTTGCCACACATAGGACATTTGGAGCCTGTAGCATCACAAACCTGTACTTTATATTTTGGGCATCCTCCCCAAAAACCCTCTTGCAAGTTGTTTTTGTGTGGTTTGCACTCCTTTATTAATCTTCTTTGGAAAATTCTTGTGGACGCGTTGCCACATTTAGGGCTACATTTAGTCTTTAGTAGACATTTATGGTTTGACAACTGGCCAGGCCACAGACCCTCTGGTTTATGGACGATTGCTTAACCCATAATAAACGTAGTCTTATCATTCACAAAATACATTGCAATCATCCACTGATTAAATTTCGAAACATTTTTGTGTCCGCAGTTCGGTTGCATAATAACTTTTAGGCAACAGGGTTGGGTTTCACTAAGGGACGTGTCTCTGTCTCTAAATCGATTTCACTGAATAGTAGAAAAGCAGACAGCACGATACATTTTGGTGTATTATTTTAGTGTGACCTATTCTCTGGAATAAGAAATATACATCACTGAAAGATACTGTAAATACCAAGACAGAAATACACATTGTTAAAATATGTTGCTGTTGAGATTTGATTTGTTCACAGGAAATAAAAGAAATGCAGGGCCATGTTGATAACAATGCACAGGAGTATAGACAAACGTACATTTCTTTTTAAAGATCAGATATTGATACTGTCTTGTGTACTGTAAAGGTCAAGAGCAGTATAAGTTTAGATTAAAAAGAAAACACCAGAGACAAGGCCTGTCAAAAAGGAAAATCCTCATTCTTGTGAGATTAAACATACTAATAAAATTGGACTATAAAAGGACGAGCGCCTCCTAACTGCAAATTATTTGTTTTATTGGAAAAAAGGAGACATTTTAAATCTTCAGGAGTATTAATGCCTTTTCTGACTCAATGTTTTAATTAATATAGTTTATTTTAAACATATCCATAACACTTTATTCACCCAGAGGTGTTTGATTTACTTCAATCCATCTTTACTAACAGCCCAGATTTCCCTGTGTCCTCCCACAGTGCATTTTGAGAAAGATTGACATAACATTTGCCTTATTTACAAGTATTCGCTATGATTGGCTGGAGGTGTTGCCTCCACATTCAAGTAGCAGGAGGCAGCTAGCTTAGCTTTAGCACAGATGCCTTAGCTCCTGTTACCAGTAACAAAAAAAAAAAAAAACAACTTTCATGGCTGTGTTTTTCCATCGAGAAGTTAGTGTTTAATCACAAACTTCTTGTTAAGCCTTGTTCCTCAACCTGCTGCAATGAAAAACATTATCTATTGAAGTTATGTATTGTCTGTACCACTCTGTACACCCTCAGCATAGCATTGTATATGGGAGTACGTAGTTGGGTTTCACAGGAGATTTGAAATTTGAAATAACACTAAAGCACAGAGTTACAGTTGAGTAATTTAAATGCAAACCAGGACCCCCACAATCCATCCAAAGGATGTGCTGATAATTGTTTTGTTATCGTTATCAGGTTTCCACAAGACCAGCTGTTCAAAGGCTCATTTTCTTTATAATAACTCATCACAAATTGATATACTTTAATTTCCCTCAACAAATAAAGTAAATAATGACAAATGGGCCAATAAGAGTTTTGGAGATGGACCTCTCCATATATTGATGGTGACTTATTCCATTGAGCATCTTGAATAAATCTAGAACAGAAAGGTTGTCGAATAAAGACCAACTGGACGGAAAAAATAGAGTTTTAGCTTTAGTTTATTACCTTCTTTCTTTTGACAATAGTGAGGGACAAAATTCAGGACTGTAAACACAAGCAGAGGGTTTGATGGACAACTGAGAATGATGCATTCTTGAGTGTTTCACAAACATTTTAATAATTTACTTTTTCCCCCACAGGCATGCTCAATACATGGCCTACAGACAGTAAGTTGTTGCTGCTACTTAGGATGATGCAACAGGGCGATTTTGCCCTCTGGTGTAAATCCAGTGGGAATAACCTGATGAAGATAAACATGCCATTTTTACACACCTTCAGTATTTGCCTTCTGTAGTTAAGACATTTGAATATACCTTCTTATTTAATGGTTTTCTACACTGTAGGTTCATTCACACATATTGAATGATGTAATAAGGCAAGACAGCTTTCCCCACTATCGGTAATATTTTTGCCTTTGTTTCGTGAAATATAATATAAGGTAGGATAATCCTATTGTTGTGCCAAAGCAGTGCTCATATACAGTACATCATGTTTAATTGTGTCTATTAGATCGCTTGGACAGAATGCATCAATGACAACATGAAATAGATTCACCCCAGATGCTCAGGGTGACGGAGTAAAGTATATGGAGATTTCAGTTAACACACTTGGATCACCTGGGAAAATGTGGTGAGGGCATGGGGGTGGGCTGTACAATCGTACATCACAGTGACATTTAAAGAACAGCCTTTTAAGATTGATGCCAAAAGGTAATCGGGGCGAAATTACCACATCATCTCTATATTATTGGCCGCATAGAGTGATGTCAGAAATGAATGAGTGAAATTTGCATTAGGTCAGAAAGCAGATATGTTTCACCTATTGGCAGGTCGATACATTTGTCAGTATATTGTAGCTCGGAAAACGGCCCCACATTGCAAACTAACACCGTGCCTCATTTGTGTGCCAGCTTGTTTATGGAAGTCTAAGATCTTTGTAGATTCCGAATGTCCCCCCCTCCATAAATATGGATGTGCATAAAACACAAGGACATGATGGACAGATAATACATGAAAAGAATTATGTAATTTAGGGCTCAGTGCACATATTCTTTCTCATTCATCGTGTCTCTTTCTGACAGCATCTACTTCCCCCTCCCTTATTTGTTTGCCCTTTTCTCACTCTGCTTCATCCAGTTCCCATCCCCAACCCCACCACTTGGATGATCTGTCAACACTCCAAGTAGGTACTCAAGGGACCATTGTATACTGAATGAATGGATATTCAGATTCTGGACAAGCAACGATGTTCCCTCTAATGTAGTCTCTTTCCCATTTGTGGAATTTGTAGTGGATATGTACTGAGTGTTTTTGAAGTTCATTCTGCTTGGTAGTTTTTGGGAACATGCTGGTCCTGAAGTCAGCTAAGGTCTGTAAATGTTAGTGTATTTAATTAATCTAGTTCTGTCTGTCTTTTCCCTGTCCTTCATGAACTATTCATTATGGAGTAAGTGGTTATTTTTCATTTCAGGGAGCTTTCTTTTACTCATGTTTTTTTGGAGTTGAAGCATGTGCACAGACTGATTTATTATAGCTGGACAGAGAATCAGGGACTAGGAGAGAAGTGACTTTTTGATGAAACAAAGTTGGTAAGAAGAGCTATAGAAGAAGGATGGAAAGGTGATCACAATCCTAACCACAAAGAAGGATCTGCAATCATGACTAGTGAAACCAAACTCTCTTTGTCACTTATCGTTTTTTTCCTGCAACAATTTACAGCAGAATTTCATGTATTTTGAGACCAGATCTCCAATGACCATGCAAACACATCCATAACTACTATTGAGGATGATGTTCTCCTGCTGAAAGATGTTACAAAATAATACTTTCTACAAGTGTCTGGGTCTGGCAAGTCACAATTCCTTGGCACCCTGGTGCTTGTGAGCTGACAGTTGTTAGCAACTATATGTGGCCAAAGTCTCCTGGTACTTCTCAAAGTCACCTATTACAGTATGTATCAGCGACTGTGCTCATGCAAAATATGAACCGTGGAAAATAGTGTCATGTCATTTATATACCAGCTATCACATTTTTAATGTGTGTGTGCCTTTGGGAATGTGTCCGTGTCCACATGTAGTTATCTAACCAATAAATGTACAGCCTTACAGTACTTGTTAGACATTACTTCTCACAGTATTAAATTCCCCTTCTCCTGTTGCTGTGTTCTTATCCCCAGCTTTTATTCTCTGGACACACATGGGCTTTAAGCTTTATGCTTTCTCTTCTGAATATTTCCCTATTTGGAACTAGTAAACACCATTTGCACAATTCCTCGACCCAAAAAACCACATTTATTTCTGGGAAATGATCAAACTTGAGGTTGTAAAAACACACGGTCACCTGAGAAAGAGAATAGAGCATAGTGGGCAAAGTTGCATCAGGTCTTTTCACACTTAAGCACTGTGCTTCCATTTTGGGTGCATTCATGTTTCCAGAACAGCCTCGGGCTAAAGGATTCTCATACTGACAGTCTTCTGCTGGTTCCTCTGGAGTTATCAAACCAGTGCAAATGCCTTCCTTTAATCTTCCCATGTGATAAGTATTTTAAAAAGCTGTGCTGGTCAGAGCAGAATGCAGGTCAAAGTCCGTAAAAATAAACTGTACAAAAATAAAACAAAACAAAGCCCTGACTGTAACTAGTGGTCTGTTTTAAGGTCAGTATTAAGTGGTAAGGCAAGGTAAGATTTCTTATTACAAATTGTGGATGTTTTTAATAGCTGGAAAATAAACTGTAGAAACACAATAACTATGGTTACTTTTTCAATTATTTGAACTTGTGACTGCTGTAGATTAATTGTTCGTTTGACGTTTTCTCCTGAAGGAATGCGCAGTGGTATCTCCTTTCCACAAGACGATATATATATATATACATAGCTGCCGACCTCACCTTTACTAGAATCTGTCTCAGTTTTTCATTTTTACACACAACGCTGATAGATCTGTAATTAAGAAATGAATAATGAAGTGGGTCCAGATTATTAGTATAAATTCAATTACTATAACTCTGCTATAATTGTTGCTATTGTATATGCTGCCATTATTTCAATAGAACCTGGAAAATACATGGCCAAGTAAATAAAGCTTCAATTACAAACTGTCCTTCCATACTTGACCTTGTGAAATGATGAGCGTCTGACCTGTCTCAGAAAGCTACTGAGAGATATTTCACACTATTCCAGATTTTTGTCACACCATCCCATTGACACACTTTAATCATCTTTGTCTTTATCCATGAAACCTTATTTCTATTGCCCGGAAGCAGCAGATAGCCTGTGAGTCTCAACACAAGAGCTGTGTGAAAATCAAAAGAGATTTTGCTCTTATCCTGTCTGAACACCAAGGTGTGAAGAAAGACCGTTTTTTTCAAAGAGAATTCAACACAACAGAATGCACAAGATCCAACCACAATAAACGGCAGCTGGCTTGTTTTTACATATAAAAGTCCTGGATCTCTGATGGATCTACAAGAGATTTCTACTCCACAGCAATGGTACCAGGAGAGATACAGTTTTAAGAGGCCATAGCCTCTAGTTTTCGGGTGGCAAACATAAATGTTTTTTTTTTATCAGCACAAAAGTTTCTTTGAAGCTCTGACACAAATACAGTTCTGACTTTTAGATTATATTAAAGAATGTTTCCTTATAGCAGCATTAGTAAAAATGTTAAACTTCTTAGAACTATTCTTAGAAGCAACTATTTGCTTTTGTCATCATTTAATATAATGACGTGTTTAGGACTGAAGACAGTATCGTGTAACACAAAGTCTTTCGATATTGCCCTTGATATGTATCTGGTACCATTTAAATTAAAATTTAAAATAACCAATTTCAATAATGGAGCCAATGACTCTGTATTTGATGCATGACTAAGAGATTGTTGTAATCTATTTTGACAATTTCTTATAAAAACATGCTGCATTATTAACCTACAGATGAAAATGTAGTTTCACTAACAGGGCATTCATACATGCAGCCACAAAAGTCTGGGCCAGCAGCAGCTGCCTGATCATTGTCAGTGGAAATATAAGCTGCTGAACACAACTCAGATGCAACAGGAGACCAGCTATGCAACAGGGCAAAGCTGAAGAAAACAGACGCATCAAGTTAACCACCTAATGTGTAGAAATTATAAACTAAAACAAGGAAACCATCACCATTGTGGTTTTCCAATTATTAAAAATGCACAAAATAAAACGAGAACACATTTCTAAAACAATTTAGCACCATTGTTAGATTAGAGTAAACAACCACCTAGTCAGAGCAATTTAAAAAAGGTGATCCCCATAAAAAGGGTGTTTGACTCACTGACATCACTTGTGGCTCAGTGGGAGAGCATTGGGTTGGGATGCAGAAGACAACAGGTTCAAATCCCATCCCACCAGGCATGGACCCACCCAGCCAAGGGTGACCCTGGTGCGGGTCCCAAGCCCTGATGAAATGGTAGGATAGTTGCAGGAAGGGCATCCTGCTTAAAAACTTACGCCAAATCATGCGTAACATGTTCCACTGTGCTGACCCCTGACGGGAAGCAAAAAGCCACTGATGTCACTGACATCACTGCAATTAACATGATAGTTTCAAGTTCAATAAGACAATCATTTGTCCCGACTCACAAGCTGATGTCTAATATCACTATTCTGATACACATGGATATTCATATCTCCTGGTAGTCACTAATGAACTGCATCAAACTAACTGGATGCCCTTTAACTTGTGAGTAATGATGTGAGTTGAATTCTTGATGCTTTCAGGAGTTTGTTCATTTCTCAGCCTAAGCAGCTATTATTAAAAATGCTCTTTCTGACTTACAGTCTAAGTTTGTAAAGCTTCAAATCTATGTGTTTTTTTTTTTTTCAAACAAATCTTGTTTTTGGCTTCCCATTAAATCTATAATACCAGCTCCCAGTTCAGATTCGGGAAGCAGACACCCTCTCTACTTTTAAGTCTAGGCTTAAAACCTTCCTCTTTAATAAAGCATATACGTAGTTATAGTTATGCTGCTATAGGCTTAGACTGCTGGGGGACCCACCCCCCAATGCACTGAGCTCCTTTCCTCCTCTGGACCCTCTCTCCTCTCCTCTCATCCCGCAATTGTCACCACTGTATGTCATTAACTCTGTGTGTTCTCTCCCGTAGTTGTCTTTGTCCTCCTCTGTCCCCCCCTCTCTGTCCCTTTCTGCAGGTGTCCCCAGCTTTGAAGCTGTGTGTCTTCCAGCGTGAAGCTACTGGTCCTACCAATCTTCCCGATGTTTTGTTGTTGCTTTTTGTTGCTCTGTTCTTTTCTCTCTTCACTTTCCACTCACCCCAACCGCTCCAGGCAGATGGCCGTCAACCCTGAGCCTGGTTCTGATGGAGGTTTCTTCCGTTAAAGGGAGTTTTTCCTCTCCACTGTTGCCTATGGCTTGCTCCAGGGGGAATTGTTGGGTGGTGGGGGAATCTCTTTATACATCTTTATAATCTTGACTTTATTCTGTAAAGTGCCCTGAGATGATTTTGTTGTGAATTGGCGCTATATAAATAAAGTTGAATTGAATTGAATTGAAATCAAGCTTTTTTTATGCAGTGTCTGAACTGATTACCTCTGATACTGCAAGAATGCAACGTGCAGACCTATCTGACAGCAATGTCAGCTATACTTTATAATATAATTTATTAATCATATTCAGGATAGAGAACCCAAATAAACAACCTTTATATGACACTATAAACTGCTCCCCAGTTTTAAGAGTACTGGGGAGCAGGTTTACTCTCAGGTTTTCTCAGTGTAAACAGGATAACATGTTAGGTGTTGCTAGACCAGAAGTCAATCCAACAATAGATGTGCCATTAATTTTTATGGCAGTATTCCACTTAAATCAAGTTGAGGAAAATGGGATGTGAGTTTATCAGACAGAGAGTATTGAGCAAAACAACTGTACACAGTCACCTAAATAACTTAACAACATGCTTCTGTCTCAAAGGCAGCAGTCTGATGACATTCCTGGCAACTGTTCACCACAAAAAAAGCTCAATCATCAATTGGCTTGAGTGTGTGTTTGAAGGGATGTGCCATTTTAACCCTTGCAATGTCTTCACAATCAAAAATAACCCGTCTCACCTCTAAGAGCAAAGAAAATCCCCTAAATGATGATTACACCACTATATATTAAAAGATATCTTAGGGTCACTTTTGTCTATTTGTGTGCATCTAGTTGAACACAGATTAAACTTTCATGTGCAGCATCGGCATTCAATTTCAAAGCAAATACAATTTTAGACCTAATTAGCATTTCTTGAAAGCGTCGTTTACTGAGAATGCAGCCAAAGGCCACAAAGATGTTGCAGGTGACAGCAGTACCCAAAGTTCCCTCTTTGCTGAAGCCATGAGTGCAGGTTTCAGTGCCCGGCAGGTCGTAATTTTTTTTAGATGTCCAGGAAGAACAAGTGGGCAATGATTTAGAAAAGGAAGAGGTAGCTGAAGAGGAAAATGGGGATGAATACAACCCAGAGCCTGATACATTATCGTCAGATGATGTAGAAATTCCTCAATGCTAAAAGAGACGTTTTAAAGACCAGATGGCAGCACAAAATGTCATAATAATGACCCCAGAATTTCATATTTCCAAAAAAGTTCAAGACTTTCATAGTCCCCTTTAAGGAAAATGTATTCAAAACTACAGAATTTCTGCCACTTTCTTAGAAGATGCAAGTGCAGACTCTTGCTAAATCATAGTTTACACCTATGCAACAATAATAATAAAGCTCTTCTTTAAAACAAAAAAAGAACAAAAGAGCAGAAAGAAAAACTAAAGAAGTATACAAGATGTGGGGACCACGAGAGGGTCTCCACAACCTGGGGTTAAACGTTATTAGCTACACAGGCACCGGTGACAGAAAGGATTCACATTGGAGCTTTTTTCCTACATTTTTCCTAATTTTTGCCACTATTGTAAAAAATGTATCTTTAATTTCTTCATAGCGTCCAGCAGAGTCTTTTGATCTGCCGACGTCTCTTTTCTGTCTCTCTGGCCATCATCACCATACGGATCATGGTTTTATGATTTTAGGTGATATTTGGTATATGGCCTAGTTTATTCTGGTAGGGGCCCAGGATGAAATCGTGTGGGTAGGCTTGTAAACATGACCTTCAGGAGCTAACAAGGTTGCTGAGCTAATACGGTTTTGCTAATTAAACAGTGTTTTATCAAACCTTTCAGTGTCATTAACCTCTGCCAGGCAGTATCTGTCCTTCTTTGCTGCGTTTATTACTTCCCCTACAATTATTAAATATGAATAGACGCAAACATTATTTACTGGGAATTTATGAGAAGTCAATCCTGTCCCCCGTCAGGTACCTGCTGGACACTGGAGAACCGTGTGTTGAGCCGTTTCTAGTTTGGAGCAAAGAAAAGGAGGTGAGCATGCAGCATGATACAGGGCCCTGAAATGTTACCTCTACATAGCTTGTTTTGCCCAGTCACTGTTTCACTGTGACACATCCTTGTGCTTTCCCCCAAAGCACAGGCGTTGCTTGTGGAGGCATGTAATGAGAAGCCCACCGCAACTGTGTGATAGCAATAACACATCACTGCCTCTTTACAAACTTCCCTGTGTGGTCAAGCCAATATGTACTAATTAGCTGTGTGTAAATTTTGTATCCTCCAGTGGTCTTTTACCCCCCCCGGTCATGCTTCTCAGTGTTCAACCTTGCTTATTTAGGCTCTGATACCAAACTCCAATCCTGTGTCTGCCTGCGGTTAAAGAATGCAGGGAAAATATGATGGCAGGATTTCTAAGCTTGCCGTTGACAACTTGGCGGTGACCATAGTCACAGAGGTCGGAATTGAGCAATAACACAGTGTGTACACAGCAAGACCGAGTAGCAGATCAGGATAAGGTTAGAGAGTAAGAGTGAAAGAAAGACAGGCGAAGAGGTAGATAAGTGAGGGAGGGACATAGAGTGCTACTACGAGGTTAAGCATACACACTTACACCTGCAGTTAAAGCCTTCACCCTGCCACATTATCCCTGGCCTTACCCCCTCTGTGTTCACGGATGCCAAGAAATCCGATTTGCCAACTTTGGGAAGCTGTGTGTGACAGCCAATTACTGGGGAGAGGACTCCCAGTGGAGTCACCTCCTCACCTCACAGCCCAAACATCTGCCTGTCAGACAGTCAAGGGAGGCGGGTAGACGGAACAGTGGACAGAGGGAGTCAGGCAAGCAATAGTGCTCAAAAACTGATCCAAAGCATCAACTTGTCATTTTTAAATGTTTGTCATTAGAGTTTTATTGCTGTCATTATGCTGGTGTTTGATATCTAAAGCCATCAGTCTTAAAATTACAGTTGCCTGATTAAAATTGTGCTTTGTAGGCAGAAACAATGAGCATAAAGTTGCATTAAAAGTTGCTGATGCCAACAGTGTTACACTAAAGAAATCCAATTCTCACACAACCCATGGATGATCAAGCAAAATACGATGTTTTAATCACATTACGCACTCTCGTAAAGTGCATGAGATGTCTGGATAAACCGCTGCCTATTCGGAACCTTGTGTGAGTAATCTATGTATTTACATCTGTGATCACCTTGGAGATAACTGTGGGGCATCATTAAACAGCAAACAAACCCATGCAGCTTGTGTTCATCATGTTTAAATGCTAAAATGCTCCACAGCAAGTGTTGCTCTGCAGTGATACTATGTGATTATTGATGCTATTAAGATCATGTTGTAAATGTGTTTCAACTAGACCTACTGTTATCATTGCTCTTGGAGTTGATATCTGAGACACACACCTCAGAAGCTACAGTGGGCCCAAACCTGACATTAGAGATTAGTTTGAAGTGATAGATCTCATGAAGCATAAGTTTATAGCTTTTGTTTTGCCCTAATGTTTAGTAGATTTAATGCTGCCCACAGTTTCTAAACAAATTTACGGATTGATTCTGTCAGCGTTTCCGCATTATCACAACTTTCAGAAGTTGTTTGCAAGCATTTAAATACAATACGGAATTTACATGTTGTCTAAAAAGGTAAACTCTACCAACAGAAATTAGTTTGGTGTAGAATGAATCACATATTGTGGCTAATTTGAGATTTGATAAACAACACATGTGTTGTGCCTAATAAACAACACAGATAACAGAAGCTCTGTGTCTTTACCTGAAATAATTTGATTACGCCAAATGAAGTTCTTCATGTTCAGAATCATACAGTACCTTCAGTATATATAACTTCACTGGCCACTTTATTAGGGACACCAGTACAATCTAATGCAATCTAATTCAGCAGCTCTGCAATGAATTCTTCTAATACAAGGTTATAATTTCTGATTTCTTTTTCAGCTGTAACTGAACGGGAGTGCATTGTATTAAAAAGTGGTTCTAAAGTTTTGGCTCCTTTATTCATTTTAAATACATGTATTGTGGCCAGAAAATTCAAAACACATCTAAATATAATGCGCTCAGAAAAACGGAAAAATTATAAACTTATAAAAGTAGAATTTATGGCAGAGCTGCAGTTTTAGATTGCACTAGATTGTGCAGGTGTACCTAATGAAGTGGCCAGTGAGTGTATATAATGGGCATGTTTAAGTGTCCATGTGCTACCAGGCTGAGGGAAACCAGATAATCATCCATCCATCCATTATCTGTAACCGCTTATCCTGTTCAGGGTCACAGGGGGTTGGAGCCTATCCCAGCTCTCATTGGACGAGAGGCGGGGCACAGCCTGGACAGGTCACCAGCTCATCTTAGGGCCAACACAGAAAGATATACCCAGACGGACAACCATTCACACCTATGGGCAATTTAAATTCCAATTAACATACGGTAACAAGCATGTCTGTGGACTGTGGGAGGAAACCAGAGTATCCGGCAGAAACTCATGCAAGCATGGGGAGAATATGCAAACTCCACACAGAAAGGCCACAGTCGGCAGGGTGGGGAACTTCCAGCACTGAGGCAGCAGCACTAAAAACTTCACCAGTGTGCTGCCCAACCAGATGATCAATAGTAAATTAATTTGACACTGATGCCAGTGCAAAAGCAAGCTTAACTTTAAGTTGGAAAATGAGATTGCTTGACCCTTTTCTTACTGGCCATGCAGTGCAACCTGAATTTTGAATGCAAACTCTCTCACTGTCACCTTGTCCCCAACCTTCTCTCCTCTATTGCCTCATGCTGTTGTAGCTCACTTTTGTTGTACAGAAAACAGCCAATAAATGAATAGCAAATAAGGAAATTGGAAGGTATAGTGCAATCTGTCCAGCCAACAATGCTCTCCCCACCTGCAACACATTATGACAGGAAGATAAGGAGAAGGGGGGGAAGAGCAGACGCAGGGAGGAAGAAAGTTGCACATTTTCTCGCCAAGCAGCGAAATTGAAGGGAAATAATACGAGGCGTGTCAAAATGCAATATCACCCCGTTTACCCTGATGTTTAAGTCCTTCCCTGACTCCACTGCCTCCCAAGAGAAGCAGAGAATTAAAAAGAGAAAGCAATACGTACTGAAAAAGGAAGACATATGAAAGCAGACAGAGGATGGAGAGACGAAAATGAATATGAGGTAGAGAGAGAGGCAAAGAGAGTGAGAGAGCAGCTGGTAATAGGGATATAAAGAGTGTAATCTCTGGCTCGAGCAATAACATTTAGCTATGGAACAGTGTGTCGAGAGCACACACATGCATGTCCTTGCACACACAAGCGCACGCACGCACACACAGGCACAAAGACACACACACACACACACACACACACACACACAGACACACACATATGCATTTGCAGCAGTCTAGGGAATAGTTCTGACCTGAACAATTTCACAGTCTTTACTGCAGCCCAGTGTGGAATGAACACACACACGCACACACACACGCCTGGATGCTTCTTCTTTAATACAAGCGCACATGTACATCCACCCTCAAGCCCATTCACTTTTAGTTGTGCTACAAACTTCTCAACATAGCTTGAAAGCTCAAGTATAGGTTTGATGTGCCAGCAGGACACAATGGGCTGAAATATTCTGATAGAGGATACTTATCACTTCATGCACAAATCTAAGCAAACTCTGAAGTAAGGTGGGGGGAAAGTATTTCGCCCCTGATAAGGACAAACACAAGCCAAGAGCAAAGACATGGCCGTCTCCTGAGAAAACTTCATTTGTGTATGAACAAACATGTCTTTGTCCACAGCTTCCTCCGCTCCTCTCGTTGCCCCTGCATATCACATGTTGCTGAATTACAGTAAGGAACCATTTGCCACACACACATGAATTAAATGACAAATGGTTACAATAGCTCACTTGTACAAAGATGTAGACACACACCCACTGTCCCTTGGCTGCATTAGAAAACAGTAAAGGTCTTACTGTGGCCTGAGGCATCAGGATTGCTACTTAATAACTCGCCTGGGGCATCAACCTGACAAGACCAAGCGCTAAACACGCAAAGTGCATACACACAAACACACACAGACACAGAGTTGCAAGCTGTGTGTCTGGCTGTAACTCTTTATGCATCTGTCTTTCTTCTCAGGGGAAGAGCTAATAAATGTTCTAACAAAGGTGAGAGATGTGCAAATCAATACAATCCACAGTCCAGCTTTGAAACCGAATTATGTTATGATTCAAATGTTATTTCATCAGCCAAGATGTATCCATAACATAAAACTAGCAGAATTAGAAGGAAATTTAGGCCAAGAACATATTTCTAACCCAAAAATTCTTTTACACAAGTGGGGTTTCAAACTGACAAACATAAATTGATTTTGAAACACTGACCAAAAAAAAAAAAAAAAAGAAGAATTTTTTTTTTTTAATTTGATGCAAAAACGAAGCAAAAAGCAAAACACCAACCACAGATATTTGTCAGGTTACTTTTGAAATAGTGTGTTAAATGGTATTTTGTTGACTGCTGTCTACATTTAACACGAGTCATGGTCGGATTGCAAATCATAAGCCACTACTTCAGTATATTTTTTGTCTCAAAGTTATACAGCCCACAAAATGACTACGTGCTAAAGGTGCAAAAGAAAAGGAACAAATGGAGAAAATAACTACAATTAGACTCAAGATGTCTGCAAACAACCTTAAAGAGATGCAAAATGTTTAAAAAGTGAAACAAAACTGACCTGTCTTTGTCCATGGGACCTTTTTCTCATGGTCCATCCATGTAGCCATGTGGAAGTTTATAGTAGGTCTAGCTGGTCTTCAGATTACACCAGAAAATGTTCTGCAACTACACAGCACACTTATTTAGAGTGCCGACATTACAGAGTCTCCTTCTGGGATTGTGGTGGACTCCAGCACATCCATATACATTGTTGACATACTTTCATTGTTCAGCACTTTTCCATCTACTATTAAACATCAAGTGTCTCCTCTGGCCCCATTCCTTTACATTATCTCTACATTATTTAGCTACTATCCTCTAACCAAGCCCACAGCCCCTTACTCCTGATGTTAGTAGTTTCTGACCTCAACTTCGGTTGTGTCTCAAGGAGGAACCATATAACCTTCCAAATACAGTGCCTTGACTTTTCAGGTTTCCCCTTTGGCATTGTTTTTCCTAGACTCTCTGCTCAAACAAATGCTGACTCAGATTGACTTTCATTACTTGCACAAGCAGCTAAGACACTAACCTGCATTCCTCCTCACCCTCTTGGTAGAAGATGAAAGTATGCTAAAAAAATAGCCATCAATATGAAAACATAAATGAGACGCCAGACGCCCTTCCTGCCACAACCCCCCCCCCATTTTGTCTGGCCCCTGGACTGGCACTGGGGTTGATTGTGGGGTGGGATTTAATCCCACCAGCCCCTCCATTTTCCCTTACAAGATAAATTGTTCATATACTGTACTGTCATACTGTAACTAAAACAGCTGTTGGACTCAACATATATAATATAGTATTACTCACCACTGGAAACACTCTGGAGCACTGTCCTGTCCGTTCTTCTTACTAATGGTTATTACGTTAGATCACAAGAATTATTTGACAACTTTTACCAGGCCAAAGCACCATGGCAAGGGATTTGTAACACTATTACTACCAACTACTATTACCACCAGATATGCACCCACGTTTTTACCCAAGAGAGGAGCTGTGACTTTTGCTGCTGGAGGTACAGTAACACTACCAACTCATGGGGCTTTTTAACCACATACACTAAGTGACCCAGAGTTCAATGTTTGGTTTAAGCTCTTCTTTTGTTTGGCTTCTTTGGAGACAAGTTCTAGCAGCTAAATTTAGTACCACCTCAGGACGTGATTGAGGAGATCTCACCCACAATTGCTTAAAGTAAATGCTGTCTCCTATCAAGCACTACCAAAAAAAGCACGGGGTGAAAACGCATGGGTGTAAACAGCAACTTACACGAGAAAAGGGTGAAATCTCACCGGAAGCAAATTCCAGAACGGACTACCTTTAAGTACAGGTTATCAGAATTTCCAGTGTATGGCTCAGTTGGGTTCATATATCCTTCATCTCAGCAGAAAACATGTTGGATCTGAGGCTGGTCATACCAAAAAAAGAATGACGCAAAGATACAGTTTAAGAGGCATTTTCTGGCCGTGCTGCATGTGAGAGAAAAAGCAAATGGTGGAGCAACATAACGACACCAGCAAGAACCCGCATATCCAAGGACACGGTCCCACTACAGATAGTAGAGGAAGACAGGTTCAGAGTAATGATAAAAACATAGGATTTAAAAAATGGTTTACCAGGGTGAAAATACTTCAGCCAAACCTCTGTACCTTGAAGTGAATTTATACATTGGCTTGAAGGATACATATTGCAAATTAATATTAACCTTGCTTTTATTTGTACATTTGCAAAAAAGCTCTTCAAATGAACACAGTTTATTTAAATGAACTTATAGTGTCTATAAAAGTAGCCTTAAAAGTTTACTTTGAAAGTGAAGCACGGTGAAAGATATTTATGTTAAAGGTTTGTATTCCTCACAGTGTAATCAGTCACAAACCTATATAAAGCCCCAGTTGTGCATAAAAAGGAAACACTGTGAAATAACATGAAACTGTCACTATCTTAATAATGACATATATTATTATATGACAATATTTGGTCTTACATGCCAGCAGTATTGTACATGTTGCTTCTGAGTGTGTGGATTCACAAACTGCATCCAGAAGTGGATCTACACATGCAAAGTGTTTACCTGCATTCACTCACTGTGTGCAGGCAAACGCGATGGCAGTTTACACTTAAATTAAGCTTGTGCAACAGGGGACTTACAAAGCTGACCATTGTTGACCTCTGTGAGTTGTAACTCTGCTTCTGATTTAAGAACTAACTTTGACTTAAACACAAAAGTACAGACTTACATAAAGACAGGGGGAGGCAGAAATGGACCGATTTTCTATTATTCAAAAAATGAGCCATCAAAATGAGTTCATCTCCTTAATGGGAGAGACCACCATTCCTATCAGTGTCAAAATATGTCAGCTGAAAATACAGAATAAGTAGGTCTCTGTGTGCCAGCCTTTTCTGGGGTTCAATCCAATGAACTCCATTAAGCCATAGGACGATCCTTGCCTGATCAGTCCAAACCAAATTACAGCTACAAAGAGAACAATATCAGGGAAATTAGGAAATTCCAAAGAAAATGGGAAACACATCTGGTCTTAATGAAAAACCTGACTGACTTCAACTGAAAAAAATGATCAAGTGCATCCTGACCTCAAGACCAGGTAACTAGTTTGGAAATACTGCTCCTCTTGGTTCTACATGCGGAAAATAGTGCAGAAACTTGTTGTGATATGTATGTAGTGATAAAACTGACTAGATTCAGGATAATATATCATTTTAATAGCTCTGATTAGGAAATAAATGTGAGTAAAGAATATGCAGTATATACTAAGCTCTTGCAAATGACTGGGCAGTAGAAGAAAGGTAATGATTAATTTATTCATATAAACATTCATAACAATTGAACATATGCTAGTAATAGGTGTCTGGCTTGTCAACACAAAATAGGGTGAATTTCAACATAAATGTATGTTACTATAGCAGAGCGGGGAAACTTCCACATTATAAAAAACTACTCACTTACGCACTCATTTTATTTAATGGTAAAGTTACACTTTATGTGCACTCACTGAAAATGTCATGTACTTAAACATGTGTGCACACGGACACATACACACACTCACACACACTAGTGTACAGTAGTCTGAACGCATGCCACAGGGGGGTTTTAGAGGGGAGAAGAGAGATGGAGACAACAAGGGGTGCTTGAAAAGTACAAAAGACTTGCACAGACAATCCCATGATACTTTGAGAAAATCCAAGTCTGCACTTACTTTCATTTCAGTTATAAAGAGACAGAAGAAAAAAAGTTGAGCAAACTTTGCAAAAAGCCTAAGGCAAAAGACAAGTAACCACACTGCAGAAGCTACAGCTAGTGAACTTTTCACATGAGGATAGATTGATTGAAATTATATTTTATTTTTAAATTATATTGTGGTACAACCAAATCAAATACCGATTTATTTGTACAGTTCGTGTACTTTGAAAGTCATGTGAATTTCTAAACGTACCACAGATTTCATGATTGCCACAAGTATGTCCTAATAAAGGCTGTGGTGGCTAATGGTTAAAACACCACTGAGATGATTGCATTGAAATCGTACATTAATCACACTCCGATTGCAAAACCTTCAACTGTCTTTTTAAAAGGACCAGACACAAATAATAAGCAGATAATAAGCAGATGAAAAAAAAAAAAAAAAAAAAGAACCACTGGAAGCCAAAATGTATGTGTAGATATCCAACATCACATCACCTCTACAATACCAATCACCATCTGTCTGAAGTAGCATTGTGCTTTTCTCAATCTTCCCTGGTGTCTGGGACAAATTAGGCACCAACATGCAAAAGGGGAGTGTTTTTTTTGGAGCCAGCTGGGGTTTGCATATTCATTTTTTGCTTGCGTAACTCTTCGCACAGTGAGCAGTGGCGGCTGGTGCTAAAGAATTTGGGGGGAGTGCAGTTCCGGAACGGCAAACCAAGTGAAACCACACGGTTTAGCTGAGCAAAAATGAACAATTAAGCACTGTCAAAGCAATAAGTAACAAAAAATGAATAAATCTGAATTCAGTCAGGGTTTATGATTAACAGTATTAAAATTAAACATATAGAATCTATTTAAAAACCCCAACATCTAAAACTGTGAAAATGAAGTCAATTTAATTGGCAAAGTAACATTTAAGGACTTTACATTTTTGCAAAATAAATTCAATATAAAATAGTACTCATGCACCGTTAGAATTATATAATGGAAAGGAATATATCATTTAAATAATATTTAAAAAGAATTCAAATCAATTGTGATCTTGGTTAACATGATAACTGCCTCTTGCCCAATTACAACAGGTTAATGGGAAGCTATGAAATTAAATCTAATAATACCCTAATTTAATGGTGATTATCAGTAGCTTGACAATGGACATATTTGATTTTTTACCTAAAAACACACATGGTAGTTTCATTGTGAACTGAAAATCAAGAGCAAGTTCAACACATTTAGAATATTTAAATGTTATAGTCCATAGTAAACACTAGAGGAGTTCATCTGCTGCCCTGTACAGTGAAACAGCAATCAGAACACAAACACAGTGAATGAATGAATGAATGTTTCACATGCAGTGTGTCACTGCACAATTAAAGTCCTGGTAGTTTTGATTTTGTTCCAGTGGTGAATTTAGTTTACCATTGTATTAATGAATTATCCATGCAATATCATTTTTCAAACATATCTTGAGTCAAACGTGCTGCCATTGTACTGCACAGCTGGAGAACAGTTGAGCCTTTCATTCTTCTCAACCCCTGTAACTACTGTGACTGACCTCAGATCAGACTGCAGTTGCAGACGGATTTTGCTTGGGGCATGTCCCACCCTCCCTCGCTTGGACAGGGGTGGGGTTTACGGCCTATACTGCAGATATGGCTTGTGGCCAGCTGTCAGGTCGTCCATCTTTATCAGAAATTATCATAAAAATATATAAAAACAAGCCATCTTGCATTTTGCAGCTCTGTTTCATGTTTATTACAGAAACTATCAGGTGTCATTTTAAGCTTATATCATATTCATATATTCATATTATGAAATTAAGTAGAAATTGTTCTGTTGCAGTTCTCATAGTGGCCACGCTGACACTCACTGATGCTTGACCTCCTTGACACACCAGTGTTAATGTTGTGCCGGACATTAACACAAAACTAAGTAGAAAATAAATCAGCTTTGCAAGTTTGTATCTCTTTAAAGGTTTGCCATGAATTGCACAACTAAATTGGTGCAATTTGTTTGCCCTTTATGTTTTGTGTGTGAGTGATTTAAAACAAAATGCACTTGCCTTAAGTAGACAAATGTTAAACGGACTAAATGGGAGTCAGTAATCTTTGAATCACACTGTGCCCCCAGTGTGTTCAAAGTTGATTTAAGTTGCTATAAAGTTGTGAAAAATATACATTTTTTTCATTTACACTTCCTTCTCATTTCCATACTGCAGTCCTTATAGAATATAGTAGAATTAATTAATCCTCAGTGAAGATTTGTGGACAGGAGCTCAGCCTTCCTTTACACTCTAATTGTTCCAGTGAGACTGAGACTCAAAATGATGAGTTTAGTGTGTTAGTGGGTTGGTCCCTCCTGACAGCTGTTCGATTGTCTCATTCGTGCTGTGATCCTTTGTTCTACTTTGTTACTGTGGCATGTTCATCTACAACAAGTTGCAAGTTATTTCGTAGTCTTACCTTAAAAAGCTGATAATCTGACATCATTGGAGGAATAGGGGATTTTTAGTGCCTGTGTATAAAGGTATTTGATGTATTTTACCTTGGAACACTAACAAACATCTTCGTGGTTCCTGGTTTGATCGCAGCACCTCATCCTCCTGTGGCTTAGATGGTCAACACCTCCTGTTCTCTTGCAGAGATTTCAGATTCAACTACCCGAAATGATGTACATGCAGTTGCAGAACCCCCTCCTGGTTCAAACTCCCCAGATGATGCACCCTTTGTTACTGTAATTCCCGATCAGCCCCCTCGGTTTCAGCAGCAGCTCCTCTGGAACCCTCCCCAGACAGTGTCCCTTCTGCTCCAATGCTTTTTAATGATTAGACCTCCCAGATCAACGCCCCCCTCCACTTTAAAACTCCAAATCACAGCTACATGTCATCTTCCCGAAAGATCTCGTGTTCACCATCGGCTTTCTGCTTGTCCTCCTGAGAGGTTCGGACTTTAACAATGGCATCCTGTTGGCCTCCCAAAAAAAGGTCTTGCCATTGCAATTTGCTACTGGCTCAACCTCCAGGGGGAGTCTGGCTCATGGTTCTCCATCCCAAGCGCCCTGCATCATTGTTGCCCTCTAAAGCAGCTCTGTCAGCCAGATTGTCGCTGCACTCCTGAGCAGCTCTATCACCTGCATCCCTGCCACCCTCCCATAAAGCTCCGCTGCCTGCAACACTGCTGCTCTCTCCAGAGGCTCTGCTTTTACCACTCATTTGAACCGTCCAGGTCCGTCGCTCACCTGTGCTCCTGTTTGTTGACTGAGGTTCTATGTTCTCCAATATTTCATGTCCCTGGCTGCTAGTCTGCTTTTGTCTGTTTGACCCTTTGTTTGGATTTCTGGCTTGATTTTATGAACTTGTTAGATTGCTTACCTGTTCCTGACCACTGCCTGCTTGAACTTTATCCCCATCTCCTGTTCCACTGTCTGGTATACGTTGCTTGGACTCTGTGTAAGACATTATAGCTACATTTGTCAGTGTGTCTGCCTAGTTTGTCTGCACATAGGCCCAATATGCCTGGTGTTTCAACACAACTGTGACATATGTACCACTAGAGAATGATGCATTTAAAAGGATTCATTCTTTAATACCCAGAACAAGTCCTATAGCCTCAACTGAGAATCCAATGACTTTCAAATCCTTCCACTGAACCCTGCTGTCAGCATGAAATCCATTAGACAAAGCCCAAGTGCTCTGTGCACTGTCATACAGCACGTACCTGTACTCAAGCTCACACCTCAGAGATGTACAGTATGTGCACACACATAAGTAAATGTGAACACGGCCTCTCACTCACTCACACACATACACACACACACAAACACACACACAGTCACACAGTGAACATATTCAGGAGTGGCAGTTTTAAAAACCCATTTTCCACTTGGTTAAGCAAGCAGCAACAACACTTGACTAATGGAAAACCCTGCTCCTAAATGAGGTCGGAGAAATTCTATCTTACACACAGGTTGTTGTGAATTCTAATAAAGTCGCATTTTCATCTCCTTTAACCTGCATTCTTACACTACTGACGTTTTGGGCAGCCAGGTCATACCAGCTTTCCCCCAGAAACCAGACAAATCCTGCGAGTTGATCATACTGAGAGAAAAGTCCTCCTTCCTCAAGACACAGACGTTTTTAGCCATGAAAACAAACCACTCAGTTGCAGCATTTGGGGGCACTAAGGGGAATACAGGAATCTGTTCTGTCTTTTAATGCTAGATTTATGCAATTTTAACCAAACCTCACAGTAGTTACAAAAGCATGAAGTTTGTTTTGTCCACAGTGTCGGTTTTCCTTAAACTGTGTATCAAGCCCCCATGGCTTTGTTGTGAAAATACCACTATGTGTTGTTTCCACCATAAAATGGGCATCTCTCTGAAGTTCATCTGACGGGGAGTAATAACCCGCATCGTCCCTCTTTCCTTCAGCCTGGGAGAAGGGGCTGTCCTCAAATATACTGTTTTTCTATCATGTGTTTGCTGATTTCCTTTTACTCTGCAGGGCCTAAGTTCCCTGTCACTCAAACATTGCATTGAAAGGGATGCAAGCTGATATCCTATAAAAACTTTGCAAGTAAAAAGAAAAAAAAAGATCCCATCTCTTGGGACTTTGCACACTGTGAACAATGATGCAACTGATCCTTTGTTAGGGACCACATCTTCCCCCGCCAGTGTCCCTGGTAAAGGAACGTACTATGCAGCACATTTCTACAATACTGACAGTCCTCTTTCTGATTCCATTTCCTGATCATTATCTGAAAACAATTCCCATAAAACTCCAGATAAGAGATTGCCAAAATACGTGCCTTCCCCATGTCTATTGCTCAAAGCACATATTCTTTACTGCGTTATGTACACTCCCACCTGTCACACCGACTCCTACTAGTATTATCGTCCACTTTTTTCTCTCAGTTTCTGTTTGGTAGCAGTGGCTCTTGTCCCACCACGTCTGTCTTGCTGGCACTAAACGTGTCCGCTGGGTCTTGCCCATGACAAATTGCCCACTGGTGGTAAGAGTTGCTGTATATCTTTTTTTGAGCTTGTCGACATCAAACAGCTACCATGCTGACCTGATATTGACCTGACCATAGTCTTCTTTTCAAAGAAATGTGCATTTTGAAGGCGCAGTTCTTGCATGACAAAAGCATTAGGTCTCATGTATAACATACTTGCGTCTTGTTGTATTTCGTTGTATTTCATTTGAGTCTTCTCTCTATTTTCCCTGTGCCTTCCTGTACTTTTCTTGTTGTACTCATAATTCCTAGGTGTCCAAAAAATATTATATATTTTATATATATATAAAATCAGAATACTTTATGAAAACCTCTTAGGTCTCCTAATGTTAGCATGTATGCTCATTCCAAAATTATTTGACAGATGTTGCCGTGTAACAGAAACCGGCATCAAAAGTAAACACGTATCAGATACTATATGCACCTATATTCATCAATTTACAATCCCTAAGGTACACAATACAGAAAATGGGAAAGGTGGTGCATTAAAACAGGAGCAGGTAGGTGATCAATCTATAAAGCTTTCAATATCTGTTGACTGTTTGATGTGTCCCGTGGACAGAACAGTTATACAATGTGGCTTTTAGTTCAGGACTAAAACAAGCTAAAAAGCAATCACATGTTTTGCCAGAATAATCCTTATTACTATATATATATATATATATATATATATATATATATATATATATAAAAGCTGTTATGTTTCAGCATTGGTAAACAGAGACACTCATGCATCCATCAAAATCAGAAACTGCTGTGCTTGTAATGAAAATTACAGAGGCTATACATACATTGCATACTACAATGTCTATAGCACCACGTGGGCAGTAAGTTAATACATCTATTATCCTGGCATTTTCAACAGTATCCTCAACAGTATTCCTCAGAGCTTGATGCTCATTAGCTGAGGTCAAAAAGGTTCTGTTACACTGCTACAAATCATTCTCATAACTGTTATCACTGTACCTCTCATTTCTCTGCTTACTTGTGAATTGTCCATGTGATATATACATATATATATATATATATATATATATATATATATATATATATATATATATATATATATATATATATATAGAGAGAGAGAGAGAGAGAGAGAGAGAGAGGGGGGGGGGGGGGGGGGGGGGGGGGTGCATCACGAAAGTTTTTAAAGTGCTTAACTTTCCAAATTTTGTTATTATTCCAAAATTGATTAAATTCATTATTTTCCTAAAAATTTTCTCCATAATTTTTTTCTCCAACTCCATAATGACAACATGAAATAAGTTTGTTTGAAATCTTTACAAAGTTATTGAAAATAAAACCAAAAAAATCACATGTACATGAGTATTCACGGCGTTTGCCATGACGCTCTAAATTGAACTCTGGTGGACCCGTTTCCACTGATCATCTTTGAGATGTTTCAAGAACTTGATTGGAGTCCACCTGTGGGAAATTCAGTTGATTGGACACATGACAGCCTGCCTGAAGAAATCTCAGACCATAAGAAACAAAATGCTCTGGTCTGATGGAAGAAAGATTGAACTCTTTGAGCTGAAGTCTGGATGTCTGGAGGAAACCAGGCACTACTCACCACCTGGCCAACACCATCCCTACACTAAAGCATGTTGGTGGCAGCATCATTGGGCAGCTGTGGGGATGTTATTGAGCAGGAGGGACTGGGAGACCAGTCAGGATCGAGGGAAAGACGAATGCAGCATTTTACAGCAATGAGACATCCTTAATGAAAACCTTTTCCAGAGCGCTCTGGACCTCAGACTGAGGCATCCAATTGAACATCTCTGGAGAGATCTGAAAATTACACTGCCCATCCAACCTGGTGGAGCTTCAGAGGTACTACAAAAAAGAATGGAAGAAACTGTCCAAAAATAGGTGTGTCAAGCTTGTAGCATCCTACTCAAAAAGACGCAATCAATATTACCATAAATCATGTTAGATAGTTAATTTGTGAGCAGCCTTTTATCATTCAGGAAACTGTTTGAATCCAATAAAATAAATGTCAGGTATGGGAAAATATTTACACTATATGGTTTCTAGTCCATCTAATATAATATTAGTCCAATACAAAGGCAACACTCAAATAATTAAGCAAATGGGTGAGAAACATTGATCAGGAAGGACAAAAAAATCTTTTGACAGCTAACTCATTATCTATGAATTTATCCTCCAGTAGCCAGCTCTTTTCTCTCTCCCTCTTTCTGTCCCTTTCTATCTGTCAGGGGAGGAATAAAAATCCCTCTCTCCTGAAGGCTTAGCAGAGATTATCCTAGTGTCCCAGGGGAGGGTAGAAGGGGTGCTGAGATGCCACATTACAGATGTAGCAAACGTTAAAGTGAATTTAATGGGCCTGAGGTTGAGCAGGATGGACAGGAAAAGGAGAGAAGCCAGTAGCAGTAGCAATGAATCCCTCTTTCTTTTCCTTTCTCCCTACCTCCATCTCTCTACTGATCCCCCTTCCTGTTTATGCCTGTACCTCAATTTCTCTCCTTAGCGTCAACCAATCAATTTACTCTATTTGTGGCTACTCTATAGCGTCATTCATTCTATATAAACGTGCTTTTTTTTAAAAAAAAAAAAACAATCTGGGATGGAGCAATAACAAACACATGTAACCATACTTTTCAGATGGATTAGTCCTCCCTCCTGCAGCCTGGCTTTCCTACATTACCTCTTGTCACCAATACCCTCATTTTATTTCATTATTCACACCAAGTAGAGTGCACCACTCCAGTACTGCCCTGCTCTCCCTCCTGAATATGTAACAGCTGAAAATGAAAATGACATCCACCCACTCCTCTATCTCTCACCTGGTTTCTCTTTGGTGAGCTCCATCCCATTTTCTCTCCTTCTTTTATTTGACACTAATAAGCTGGAAGCTTTTCTGTGGTTAAAGTAGGCAGAGGGGACACAAGCAACCCACCTTCACAAAAGCTTGCTGACTCTCTCTCACACACTCTCACACTTACGCACACATACACACTGTATGAACGCACACATACAATAAATACAGTAGGTGTAGTGAAACGTAAAACATCTCAGCCTTACAGCCATTTTTAGTACCATATTGTTCAGTTGTGTGGTTCAAGTGAACAGTGACATGTGAGACGGACTATTGTGGTTTATTACAACATGGAACTTATGGTCCAAGATTACTAACTAATGACGTGAGAACAAAGCAGCATAACTAAAACAATTTGTGTTGCCTTATATCCCCCCCCCCCCCACCTTTCTGTGACTTTGGCTGGTAATGCACATACATGTTTTGTTTGTTTAAATCGATGTTGTCTCTGAACATAATTGCAGTGATTTAGCACCACATTGTAATTGGAAAATAATAATAGTATGTGAAGGTCATTTTTTAGTTACAATGTAGTATGATAGTAATAAAGAAGATCTCACGAATATAAGACAAACCTTTGGGTTCCACGGCTGGAAGACAGACAAAGTATTTTAAGCTTTTAATGAAAATTAAAAACGGAAAACATGAAATGTTGTTTTTGAAATTCCTTTTCTTTTTAGTCGGAGCCACTTATGCATAACCGCTGAGACACACTACATCTTTAATTGGCTTGTACCGTCTTTATTAAAATTTCATATTCTAAATATTATTTCTCTGTTTCCCCTTATCCAAACCATTACACTTGTGTTTTGAAACAAACTCCTGAGACAGGACCCCTGAATGGATGTACGTTTCCAAGAACAGAGACTGAGGAGGGTCATACTATAGAGAGCCTGAGATAGGAGCGAGCTTGGTGGAAGGCATCATCGAGATGTTGATTGGATTCTTCCCTAAATTGTATTTTCCATCTATGTATTTATTTATTTATATTCACATTTCTTCCCTTAATCTTTCCTGGTAACTCCAAATTAATTTATACAGATTTTAATGATGCATTTAAGGCAGTGGGAAGTCTCAGTATGCCCCACAGTTGCATAGCTCAAAACAATAAATTTTAAAGTTTGCATTGTATCATGTTCCCACAGGAGATCCTTTCTCCCAGTGGCCATTAAACTGTTCAACTCACCCCCCCCCTGTAAAAAGGAGCGGGACTAAATGGTCAAAATGGATAGTATTGTTTTTATTTCATTTATGTTTACTTCTCTAGCTGGGTTTTTTCTTACTTATTGATCAGCGGTGTGTACTTGTACTTATCAATTGTCTCGGTTTTTTCTTTTCTTTTCTACTTTCAGAGAGCAGCTGTAACAAGGCAACACAATTTCCCTATGGGATCAATAAAGTAGTTTGAATCTTGATTCTTGAATCTTGAATAGCAACACAAATGTACAGTACAAGCTATTTATTTATCAAACTGTGCTTGACCAATCATGCATGAGGTGTATTGTCTGCTGCCAGGATTCAAACTGAAAAGATAAGACTGTACAATCTAAAATAGTATCACCTATTACAACAACATCTTGTGAATCATGTGAATCTTCTTTATTTACCACCATGATGGGCTGTGCGGCAGTTGCCACAGATAGTTTGAAACACCAGAAAACCGATGAGATCCCCCCCAAAAAACTCACACATGAACACACAAACACACATTGACATATTTGTGAACTTGCTCACATCAGGTGCCCAAAATGATTACAAATTTTCGAGCTGACTCTGGGAGTGTGGCTTACCTTTAAGCTGGAGGATCCAAGGTTTCAGAGCACCCACCAGAGTTTGAATCAGGAACTGCTTCATCTTGCAACCACAGGGTGTTGGGAAGATGAATAGAGTAAAACTGATAATGGATTCAGGAAATAGGTGGAGGCTGAATGTAATGTAAGACTGCTTTGGGGTAGCGATGGAAGAAGAGTGATCACAGTGTTAGGGAGTGCCTGCTTCTGCATTCATTCAGTGTGTCTGCAAGCAGAGAGGAGACTGGCCCAACTCTGTTCTGCTATTTACCACCGTATGGCTTTCTGCTTGGCATTCTGCTGCACAGATCCTCTTGTCAGCCACATAGGATAAGTAGAGCTTTCAAACTTCACGTGCAGCCATACCCTTGTGAATTCGCCCCTTTCTACAAGAGGAGGGAGCATATTTTAATTTGATTTCCAAAACACAATGAGCTAAAGGCTATTTAAAAAAACCTGACAATCAGTTCAGCCCACAGTCTGTGAGATGCTCAGTTCACGCCTACAAATTACCTGCTGCTCGGAGGAAGGATTGACATGTTGCTAAGATACCTTGACAGGGTTGTTAAGGCAGGGGACAGGAGAGCGCTGAGAAGACATAATTCCTGCCATAAATGAGATGCATGCTGAAAGATTGTCTCAGAGAAGAAACATCATGTTCTCAGTGATGGCTCTATCAATAGTCAAAAAAACATATAAATCAGATGTTAATACAACTGTGTTTTGATAAAGTGAGGAAAAAGATCAGACTTTCATCCTTTTCATGTGTTTCATCTGTTAATAAAGCAGTTGTTATTCTAATGCTAATAATTAGTTGTTATTTTTGTCACACCTGTCAACAAATCAGGATGTAGAGGAAGGTGATGCTGATGTAAAAGCTCATTTTCAAAGAGAAAAAAAAATGCTACAAGCAGTAGTTGTTTTATTGTGAATGTGTGCTAATGTGAAAGAAAGGATGAAAAAGACATTTGAAACAGCCCAATCAAAGGATTGGGATTAAATGAGCTAAAAGGCATAAATACTTTACTTCCCTTTATTTTTAAATAGTTTGTGTGACTTGGGAGTTGTTTTGTATGACTTGTTTGACTGTTGAGAACTTTCTTTAAAAGTTGGAAATACATAAATTTCACATTCATGAGGGACCATGTTGAGGTAATGTTGAAGAAAAGCATAGCATCAGCTCCCCGATGGCAGGTTGGGTACACTTGTGCTGACAATGCGTGAAGTACACAAACACACACTCACACGCTCTTTCTCCTACTATCTCTCTCCCACTACCTTGTCACACGATGACTTTAAGGATATGCTTTCTCTAAACAAGCTTGAAACAACACGTGTGTGTTCACATGTTCTCACATTTTCACTGAATCCCCTTGTTTTGTTCTTCTTCCTTGTCAGAAATACACATATACTCTTCATTTCAACCCTATATCATGGCCATCTATGGCCTTTGAGAAAAAACAAATGCTACAAAAACAAAAACAGCACCTGTAAAGTCCCAGTCTAACCATAAGTGGATGTGCACACCACAAAACCTCATTTACTTGCACAAAAGCATGGAGGTTATTATCATATAATCTGTATCAAAGCAGTGAAATAGAATCTGGTGAAATGTGAACTGGCCTAAATTACCACCACCTATTAATAATCAGCCATGACATGAAGATATTAGGGTTGTGACAAGACCATTTATGTCAAAACCTTTGTCTAACCCCAATTACAAGCCACATTATTGTTCATTTACTTCAACCGAAAGCTTTCACACATATGAGAGTTTTTTTTTTTTCTTTTCTTTTTGGAAACGTACTGTCTAGAGAAGCTTGTGTTACGTGCCAGTTTTCCTGAAATCATATTTTGTACAGAAATTACAACACTGTTTGAAAAACTGCGTCCATATTTTGCATTCTATTGAAGATTTAGTTCATAAACTCCAGGTTCATTATCGAACCTCTTCAGTGCACCACAGTGCTGTTCTGATACACTTCACCTCCTTTTATTGCTGAAAGAAAAACAAATAAATGAAAAGCTGAAGGATTTTTTTTTTTTGTTCAATGTCCAACTTTTGGGAGAAATTATGAACATACTTTATATTTGTGCCATTAACCTTCAAAGGTGAACAATAGCAAAGTGAAATCATTTGAATAATATTTGAAATTAAAATAATTTTTTAATGAAACAATTTAATGATTGATTAAATGTAAATGATGAATAATGAATAATAAAGATTAAAGATCTCTGTAAATTGCATGTAAGATAATTGTATATTGTACAAAAACATGGCCTTATGTATTGAATGTATGTACCAACGGCTGGTTAATCCATAATAATATATAATAATTTATTAGTTCATAATATTTTATATTGGGTTTTTAGACTTGCACAATAAAAGCTTTCAAATAAACGCAGTGGCATAAAAACTACAGTAGTGGAGTAAAAGTAAACATAACACACAATGAAAATACTTCAGTAAGCACTGCATTTCAGTGAATGTATTTAATTACTTGCCACCTCTGGATCTGAGGTAGTAAAACCAGACATATCATAAAGCTAAACAATGATAATAGTGACACAAGGTACATTTACATAATACACTTGCAGCAGCAGTGGTTTTTGAGTTTCGGTCTTTTTCATAGCCTCTCTGTTGTTTGTTTTAATGGACTGCAACATAACATTTTTATTTTTTTCCCCAGAATTTAATCTGTGTCAAACATCAACTCAGCTTTTTGCAATAACATAGAAACAGAAACTCTTGTAGAATAAAATTCCAGGTTACACCCACCAAACATCACAGCTATTCCAAACAAGAGGTACTTGAGCTGCCATCACACAAATTCTCCTGATGAACATGCAAATTTATGCAGCTAGGTACTTCAAAATCTAATCTACTCTTTAAGTGTATACCTGCTGTGTAAGTACTTTACTGTGTATTGTTGTTGAATTCTACCATTTATAGGAATGAAACTATCAACAGTGACAGAGTAAAAAAAGTAGGAAATGTATATACAGTGAATAGATATGCATTGTAGAAATATAATCCAGATATTATTATTAGTTTATGAGATATAATTATTAGTATTAGTACTAGTGTGATCTATTTATCTGTTTATCTATCTATCTGTCTGTCTATCTATCTATCTATCTATCTAGTGATAGTAGTGGTCGTAGTGGTTAAAGTAGTTAAAGTTGTTACCTTTTTAAGTTTGTGTAAAACCTGCAAAAAGCATCATTGGATGAATGATAGAGTGCAGAATTCTTATGGACAAGTAGATGAAATTTGGTAAAGAAGGCATCACCATATTAGGAAAATCTGAAATATTCCATACCATTGCTCAATATTGCAGTGAGGATGCAACTTGCAATAAATACAAAGCAGTAATCGCTTCATATTAGCTCAACATTTTATATACAGCCCTGATGGAGAATAGAAAGGATTTAAAGAGCTTGATCTTTAATAATGCAATTGATAGTCTCTCCACATTTTATGTTAAACCAATGTTGATAAATACCTTCATAAGATATCTGTAATGTATTTGTAGATATCTTCAAAATGGTTATGAATGAATTATGAATTATGAATGAAATATGAATTTTGACTAGTAATATCTTAAGATATCTTAAGATAAAGATATCTTCTAAATGTAAAATTAAAGATATCTGTAATTTAAGATGTTGACTAGTCATAATGTAATTAAAAATATCGGGAATTTACAATACGGATAGTCAGAATTGAGTTGTAGCCCGGAATGTCCCATTTAAGTCAATGGGACTTTCTGGGCACCTTTTAAATCATGACATTCAGTGAGTGTGTTCATTTTTCAGCAATTAGTGTTAACTAACAGGTATTTTATAGAGAAATTTGATTAATTTGGGAGTGTTGTTTTATTTGAACAGAAGTCTATTGAGTTAAGTCTAAATTATTTTATTTGGTTTTATTAATTTTCATTTAACTAATTTTAAGGTTGAGTAGATGTGTTACTTTATTTGTAAATTCTTTAAAGGGGCCAATTGTGTCAAAGTAACTGAGTTGTAATTTTGCAGTACAATTTTTGCCAACATTCTTTTCAATATAGATATATTATTATTTTGTTTAATCACAGTCTGGACTCAATTATTTAAATAGTTAATATGAATTAACTTGCATTTATGCCAATGGGTACCGTAACAGGTTTTAATAATTTCAGTTACTGTTGGTAAACCTTTGTGGTAGCTACCGAACTCTTAGTCCCAATAACTCTTGTCTATACTCATTTGGCGGCATCTTAGACACAGGCCACAAAGGTAGGGTCTAAATTCTACGTGATGGCCAAATATTCACTGGAGAGAAGCCAATGAAGATGAAATATGATCTCTCAGGCTAGTTCCAGTCAGCACTCTTGCTGCAACATTTTAAATGAATGGAAGGCTTTTTATGTAGTTATTAGGACGCCACAAAAGTAGGGAATTACAGTAATCCCCCCTACAAGTAACAAATGCATGGACTAGTTTTTCAGCATCATATTTAGACAGGATGATTCTAATTTTGGCAATGTTCTGTAGGTGGAAGAAGTCTGTCCTAGAGATTTGTTTTATGTGCAATGTAAAGGACAAATCTTAGTCAGACATAACTCCAAGGTTACACAAAGCAGTACTGGAGACCAGAGCTCTGCCATCTAAAGTAACTATATTGTTAGATAGCATATTTTAAACATTTTTCAGGTTTGTCTAAATTTAGAAGTAGGAAATTATAGGACATCCAGGCCTTTATGTCTTTTAGGGATGCTTGACATTTGACAGATTGGTTACCCGTTTGGTAATTGGGTATCAACTGCATAGCAGTGGAGGAATGTGTCCTAATAATGTTGCCTAGAGGTCACATATAAAGAGTGAAAAGTATTGGTCCTAACACAGAGCCCTGTGCAACTCCATGACTATTGTTTGTGCATATAGAAGATTTATCATTAACATGAACAAATTGAACAAATTCCTGTAAAGGTGGTCACATAATTTTAGAAATAAAGGGGGGGATGTCTCCACATTTGTATCAGACTAGTAGATAGGTTGTTAGTTTAGAAGAGTTAATAGTTTAAGTTAGCTCAGCGAGATCTATGGTTAAAAAGCAGTCTAAGAGGGATCAGGGGCTTATTGATCACTCTAGCACTTTTCTGGCTCTAGTTGTGTTTGTATTTGTGTTGAAAAGTGACAGGAGCTCACAGTGTAGTATAGTATGGTAGTATAAAGTGGGTTCCATAAAACCTGACGCAGACCTTGATGTCAGACTTGGTGTGACTCTAAGAGCCTTGCCTAAGGGCCCACACTGGATATTGACCACACCTTTACTGGGAATTTAACCCGTGACCTACTGTTAACCACTGAGCTATCCAGCTGCTGTATATATGCATTTATAATATAGTGTATTTATGTTTGATAGATAGATAGTTAGATACTTACATATTTACACACACACACACACACCATACATTCATGGATATACAAACATTAACATACACACACAAAGTGAAATATAGTAGTCTACACATTGTGGATTTTGAGCAGGTCTATAAGCTCCTCTACTTATTAAAGTGGAGATAAACCTGCAGAACTCCTGTTGCCATTGAGTGGGAGTGAAGCCTTTACAAACTCTGTACACAGACATACAAGACATATTCATTTCAGACTCAGCCCTCACATACAGCATGGACCAGGTTGCCTTTTATTGGGCCAAAAGTCTGGTGGCCAAACCTGACCCAAGCTTAACAAGAACCCTGCATTTTATGCCCGAACTTCACCCGAGACCAACACAGATGAGTTTGTGCAGTTTTCCACAACAAGCACTTACCCACAAGCAACATGGCCTCTATATGCTCATTAATTTAGGGTTTAATAGTGTTTAATTACTGTGGGGTCCCATCGGATACCTTCAGGCTTGGTTCAGGCATCCAGCCTCTACCCTGAAGCTCAGTCTCCATGCACAAGTGAGTTAAGAATCATATTTGCTGTTGTGATTTGTGTTTTTCTCCAGGAGCTCACATCTCTCCACACCATGCAGCAGCTGTTACTGATGCTGTTGAGTCCTACCTGTCAACTCCCTCCCCCTTCCCGCTCTCCCAGAGCCCCACAAGCCACCGAGTGGAGTCTTAAAAGCCTCCACTGAGTCAACACGACAAATCAGCTAGTATTTTCTGCAATGTTACACAAAAATCCATTACCTTTTTCAACTTTTAAATCCCAATGAACCGCTAACAGATTATAACTTTAATTCAGTCTATAACCATCTAAAATATCGCGCATTATGTAATTATCCATTTTTGGAGGCAAATGCGCATAAAATAATAATTCATCTGGAATATTATGACTGATAATGTGATATGGTCATAAAAACACTCAGTTAAGGTTTTAGATACAACAAACATGTTGCACCTGACCGGAGCTTTGAGTGCCACAGCGAAAAGCTACAAATACATTTTTACAAATACATTTGTAAAAAAATATTTTAGATTTTTTATAAGTTTGCAAAAAAATCAAAAATTATGTATTGACCTGGGTATTGCTTCAAGATTGAATATTTTGGCGGACAAAAATATGCTGGTTTTTGTCTGTACCACATTTCTTTGATATGTTCAGTATCGATGTATTTGCTACAAGGAAAGTACCTTCCCTGGGAAAACGTTTAATTTTAAAGGAACATCATTTTTAGCTTTTTTCTTTCTAAAATATACACTTCGACAACGACCATTCCTGATCAAGCTTCCACGGACTACGGACGGAATAACTTGGCATCCTGATGAAGCTGCCTGGTCCTTGCTGGCCTCCGACCTCTCAAAGAGAGATCACATGTCAATTTAGCCTATCAAAGCTGTTGTTCCTTACATTTTTGTGTGTTTTTTATTCCTGTACGAACACATAGTTCCTACATGTTCTAGTGGTCTTCTAAAAAATAAGACTGAACTAAATATATACTATATGGTCATGATAGCAATGCTAAAACAACAATTCTAATTGTGGTCTAAGACCTTTGCACAGAACTAAAGTATGTGTCAGATAATTAGTTTGAGACCTTGGATTAAAAATGTGAAAGCCATATTCAACGAGACCCAGTTACAGTACATGCTTAAAATAGTTGTATCATATAGCAATTATAATTTGGACTATATATGTAGATTAGTCATTTTCTTTTCTGTGAGAAAGAACAAATAGTCAATTTTCCCCTGAATTCCACTGGTGAGGAGATGGAGCACTGTGAGCTTGATCGTGAAGTAAAAAGTATAAAGTGGCCTCTTACAGCATGTAATCCCTTCTGATTAGTATGAAACTGTAGTGATGACAGAAAAGACATGAGGTGTTGAGCAGGGAGACTACACTTCACTTTTTCACAGATGGGGACTGCTAGAAATTATCAGGGGCCCTGCAGCAATAATTATGTCTAATCTCTAGCATGTCCTAGGACTTCGGTCTAGCTCTGAGCTCCCAGAATCTTTCAGAAGCTTTGCACCTGTCCTGTGGCTGTCAGGTACTGTAGGTAAAAACAACATTGAGTGTGCTGGGAAGTGCCAACTTAATAAGGATTTTTTTTTGCTCTCCCTGTAGACAATAGCATTTGAGTTTTCTGCCCTCTGTTTTATAGCAGTTTGTTCTTGTTGATGCTGCTTGTGTTGGAGTCATATTAAAAGAATTTGTCTAAATACCGGTAAACAGGTTTAATGAAGAACAGCAGTCAAAAACTCAAAGACCTTAAACCAGGGCTTTGTGAACCAGAGTGGGTGTTTGCTGTGCAAGTAGTCAACAATAATAGCACAGCATATAAAAATAAATAAATGCAGGATTTGTCCTCATAGTATGGCTGAGTTAACCTTAATAAACTGACTTTTAGCTAAACTTTAAAATACAATCTGTCTTGTTCATAGGGACCCTGCAACCAGTGAAAGTCTGGCAGATGTGTTAAAGGCTCTGAAAGAGGCCACTTTGAATAACTGTAAAAAGGTAAAAGGAGACCATGTTTAGCTTCTTAAGTGCTTCACACTCCATCAGCCGCCATCTGGCCCCAGAAAATTGTAAGGACTTAGCTTTCTTCCTTGTCAATGGCTTAGTTGAAGCCAGGTCATGATTTAGTTCAACTGTCACTGCAGATTTAATGGGATATTATTCAGTCAGCAAGACAGGGTCAAGGGCCATAAAAAACAGCAAGGCATTGAAAGCCTTCATGTGAAAAAGTGGGGACATGTTTGAAGCTGAATTGAGAAATAAAGAAGATGAGAGATATGAGTGCATGTTCACATTTGTGTTTTTCTGAGTTACACCAACTAACTCAATTTGAGTTTATAGCCTTGCCTGTTTCGCTTGCTGAGCTAACTGACTTTTCACCTCTGAGTTGTTCAACTTGTGTTTTAGCACATTTATTTCAAATGAATGTTTTTACTCAGCAAACTCAATACTTTACTGTAGCTTCAGCACTCAGATCTGTTGATAACCCCTAGGACAAAGGTGCTTGTTGGCAAATCACAAAGACAGTGCTTCAGGCTGTGGGTTTTAGCTGTGCATGCTTTAATTTGTGCAGTGAAACCTACTTTCATCTTGGCGACCTTTGGACTACCATCTTTCTGAACTGGGATATAAGTAAGCTAGTTTTTTTTCTTCTCCATTTCAGCAGTTCCCAAGAAATGGTGCACTAATTCATGGTCCTGTAAGACATTCTGTGTCAGCGGCAGGTAAAATTGAAAAGAGTCAGAAGTGCCCACAAAACTGCACAGTATCAAGATTCAAGGATTAGACACCATCCAAACCATAAGCAGTTCTCAAATGTAACATTTATTTTGGGAGCTTAATAGATACAGTAAAGATAGATTGGCATGGCAACTCCTGAGCTGGACATGAACCCAGAATGCTACAGTTGAGCCATGTCTCCCTAAAATATCTGGGCGCTTCATTCTCTCTCTCTCTCTCTGTCTCTCTCATAACCCAGGTTTATACTTGTTTATACCAAAAGCTGAGGACACACCTGAAGACTAGATAAGCCTTTCAAAGAGCAGTCAGTTCACATTTAAAGACTGTCTCAGACAGTCTGGAAGGAGCACAAACCTGATGATTGATTGTAGATAATAATTGCAGTTCTGGACAGAGATGTCCTGATGCATTACCACTTTTTTCCAAAATAAATACAAGTGCTTACATTAAGTATTTGCTGTTATCAAATACTAACACGAGCACTAAATTGTAGTGCTTTTAGTCTGAGTTGCCGGACAGTAAACTCCTCATCAATCCACTGCACAGAAATGGGGACACACCTGAAGACAAACTAAGACTTTCAAAGACTGGACTGTTGACACTGTACACAAACATTGTTTCCACTAACTTTAACAGATTTCTTTCAAGTTTCACAGTTTGGAAGGAGCTCGCATCGGACCACTGGAAGCTCGGAGTTAACAAACTCCACATATTCAGCAAGATTCTGGAAATTCTTTCATGTTTCTTGGCCAAAACAATCATGGCACCAGTGTAATAAATGGAGCATAAATGGAGCAAGTTTGCTCAAAAGAACAAAAAATAAATAAAATAAAAACAGACAAAGATCTGATGCATCCGGGATCCGGGATGAAGAGTCATGGACAACCCAGACTGTAGAGTCTACGGAGAGTTTTAAGACTGTAGATCTCCTTTAAATGTTGCTGTGTCCTTCATACATATCAAACATGTTTTAAATAATCTTTATGAGAATGACTGTTAGTAACTGGATCTTATGACTTTAGTATGGAAATGTTTTTGGTAGGAGAGTTAGAAAAATGCTGTATAGTTTGTGACATGCTTTGTTGAAAATGTGCACAAAGGTTTTAAGGAGAAAACTATTAAATATGAATAAGAACCTTTTTGTCAATTATGGAGTTTAAATTGTATTAAGAAATTGTGGTAATTTTACTGAGCATAAGAAAAGCTCTATTGCAATTTATATTATTATCGGGATATGAAATTTACTGTAGCGGGATATAATTTTTGGTCATATCGCACAGCCTTCGTAGTGACTGTAGTGTAGTGATCTTCCTCAGTTGTGACGTCATCTGTCTCTTTCTAAAAAGCAACTGGATTTGAGAGTAACGATTAGAATCTTTATATGACACTAACTCAGCCAAACTGGAGCAGACCAGGATCAGCTAAGTCCAAGCAGTCATCAAGACCAAATAATATTTCAAGCGGGTCGAAGGAATTTCACTTGTCATGCTAAAAGTCATTTCTGTGGATCGCCTAGAGTATTGGTACTGTGGGCTGTTGTTTCCCAAAAGCCATATTGCTGTTGATTTTATTTTCAAAATGTCAGTTCTCACTGGTTTGAACAAAAATATTATCTAGCTGCATCTAGCCGGGCTGATGTGGGTGAACTGACCCTTTACTGTAACACAAAACTAAAAGTTCAGTGCATAAGGTTATATGCATCAGCTGCACTGCTGCAGAAATAACTGATCAAGAATATTCTCGCCAAAATAAAAAAATTAAATATTAATTAATTTTTATAACTCAACACTCAATACACTCCTGAGACAATGAATGTTTCATAAAGCCCGGCTACTCAGTATTCATTCAATGTTATACAACTTCTCATCCAATGTAGAAAGGTCAACAGCGAGCTGCTTCTGTGAGCCAACAGCCAACTCTACAATCTCCTCTGCTGGCTGGTCGAACCCTGTTTATTATCTGCATAAATTGGTCAGACTCTCACAATCCTACTTTTTCCAGAATCTTCTGCCTCATGGTCAAAATTAATGACCTTTTAATTCATTAAAAACTGCAGCATTTTCATTATATGTGTCAAACTGGAGTTGCACCCTGCTCCATTAAAGGATACTATACAGTAAACCACAAAAATGTTGATGCATTGCTGTAAATTATGGTGCAATGTGGTGTGATGTGTATTTTATTGTATCTTCCATTTCCTAAACATAGCAGTTTTATGACGCGTACATTTTTGCCTAGGGCCCCAACTGACTCTAGGATCTTCTTCTTTTCCTTTGGGCTGTTCCCTTTCAGGAGTCGCCACAGCGAATCATGTGCCTCCATCTAACTCTGTCTTCTGCATCCTCTTCACTCACACCAACTAACTTCATGTCCTCTCTCACTACATCCATAAATCTCCTCTTTGCTCTTCCTCTAGACCTCCTGCCTGGCAGCATTTAGCTTGTACAAATGCTCTGTTATCATCAGAAGAAGGAAAACTGATCAAGGAGTATATGTAAAAAAAAAAATTTGTACTATCGCTTTCACTGGTTCAAATGACAAACATCAGCAGCAGAAGATAATATCAGGTGTAAAATATAAATGATCTGAAGAGTGTCCTTGCTGCCAGTCCTGGTAACGATACCTAACTCTGCCATCAATCTTGATGAGTTCATGGATCAGCGGTGGAGAGGTGCATTCTGGCCCGGGATCGGAATATTCAGTGGATATTTTTATATGGTAAATGTGAATAAAAAACATTAAATGTGGATGGATGTCACTTCATCGGGATGACAGTGAGGTCTTCTCTGGAATGATTGAGACAATTTTTAAATACATCCATTTACCTACTATTGCACAGGCGACAGCAGCAGATTCTTAATGGAAAAAATGGCATTTGTGATTTAAATGAACTGATCTTTTAAGAATCAATAATTACACTAAAGGGATGTTTTGTACTTGAATATTTCTAGGTGGAATTTTTCGCGGTTTATCTCACGTACATGTATGTGTACAAAAAGTTATGCTGTGCCTAGAGTCTGTCTGTTTTCCTTACCGTCGACTTATTCAGCTGCATAAGGGAAACCTTGAAGTTATTGAGCCAACCTTTAGTTTCTACCTTTTCATCTTTTGTTGTCCAGTTTCGAACAAAACGTTTATTTTGGTGAAGTGCCTCACTGAATATTATTGAACCTTTTTTCCCGAGGAAAGAAAGTTGTGCAAGTCAACATCAAAATCAGAGGTCAATTAAACTAAACTTGGTAACTGGTTAGTGCGCCTAGGAAAGTGTTCGCTTGCTCAGCAGCCAGTTGGTCTGTTAGGGACAGGAAGGGATACACTTAATACCAAGACCTGAAACAAGCCCAGCGGTCACATCTTTGCATACATGAAAATTTACACTGACCAGCACTAACATTAACACTAGTGGTCTTAATAATGTCATGGAGGACAAAGATCACTGATGGTAAAGGTGATTTTAATCACTTTATGCGCTGACAGATGGTAATACTGATGCATCAGCATTTATTAACTGCTCATAGATTTCTTATAAAAATACATGAAATATTTTTATATTGAAAGCCAGGTGCTATTAAAGATGTGGCTGATCAGTGTGGACTATATAAAGTGTTAATTTCACTGGAGCAGTTACAAATGGGCTATTCTCTCCTCTCTTGAAAATACAATTATTTAATAAAAGCAGATTCCACATCGCTGTGTAAAAGACCATCCCATCTTCTATAGAGTGTGTGAGACAAAACAAGCCAGGAACCGGGAGAGGAGCAGACAGGCAGCTTTGAAAAATGGATCAAGCATTTTCATACATATTTATTCTGGATAAACAATGATGTTTCAAAAAAGGGGGTTGGCTCTGTGAAAATTTACAAGCAGGCAACAAATGTGCATACAGTTTGGGATTTATTAAAATAGTTAATGACTACAATTTCATTCAGAATTATTATTAACAATAAGGCACTTGCAGCATGCTACCAACTAGAAGGTGTCTTTTTATCCAAATTAAAATGACAATATTAGCATTTTTATCCCATAACAGTTTATAGAAACAGAGTAAAACACAGAGATCTAACAAGCAAGAAACTGCCTGTGTGAATATCACATTTCCATAAAACCTTCCCCTAGTAAACTCATGTAGCCGAAGAGATGACAGTTATGAATGTCATCACCTTTTTCAATGGCTGTTGTTGACCATATGGTTAGTGCAGCCTTTCTCCACCCACTTGTCAGCTCAGTAAACTGTAAGTTGGGTGCAAAAGTTTGCATTCTATTTTGAAATGTTTTAAAAAAAATAATTTTAATTAACACAGGATTTAATGTAATTTAATTCATGGAGTTCAATTGTTTTTTTTTTTATCAGAAATTGCTGAATATGCATTATTGCTAGCTTTAGGCTTAATTTGTATCCCCTTACCTGCCACTTTAATGTTAAGAAGATGGAAAAAAATGTACCCTAAACATAATATAATAATAATTCACATTCATCCATACATCCATTATCTGTAACCACCTATCATGTTTAGGGTTGCAGGGGGACTGGAGCCTATCCCAGCTGTCATGGGGTAAAAGGCGGGGTACATCCTGGACAGGTCTCCAGTGTGTCTCAGGGCCAACACAGAGAGACATACTGTATGCAGACAACCATTTACATGTGTGTGCAATTAAGAGTCACCAGTTAATCTAACATGCATGTCTTTGCAATAAGGGAAGAAAGCAGAGTACCCAGAGAAAGAAAGGCTAGCCAGGGACCAGGGACCCACAGCCAGGGACCAGGGACCCACAGCCAGGGACCCACAGCCAGGGACCAGGGACCCACAGCCAGGGAGCAGGGACCCACAACCAGGGACCAGGGACCCACAACCAGGGACCCACAACCAGGGACCAGGGACCCACAGCCAGGGACCAGGGACCCACAGCCAGGGACCCACAGCCAGGGACCAGGGACCCACAGCCAGGGACCAGGGACCCACAACCAGGGACCCACAACCAGGGACCAGGGACCCACAACCAGGGACCAGGGACCCACAGCCAGGGACCAGGGACCCACAGCCAGGGACCAGGGACCCACAGCCAGGGACCCAGAACCAGGGACCAGGGACCCAGAGCCAGGGACCAGGGACCCACAGCCAGGGACCAGGGACCCACAACCAGGGACCAGGGACCCACAACCAGGGACCCACGACCAGGGACCCACAACCAGGGACCAGGGACCAGGGACCCACAGCCAGGGACCCACAGCCAGGGACCCAGAACCAGGGACCCACAGCCAGGGACCCAGAACCAGGGACCAGGGACCCACAACCTTCTAGCTGTGAGGTGGTAGCACTAAGCAGTTGTCCCCAATGCTGCCCTACTGCATATTTAGCTAGTACAAATGTTCTTATCGAACAAAAATGCTCAAGGAGAATATCTAAACACAGTTATAATAAAATTATATAAATTATATTTGTGCAAAAGTTTGCACCCCTCCTTTTTATATTATCTCATTAAGAACTATTTTTTTCTAGCTCAGTGAGCATTTAATATATAATGCTGATGAAAATAAAAATGTAATCTTTCTGAAATTTCAAAATAAGATGATGCCAACTTCTGCATCCAACTGTATTACTTGATTAAGCTTAGGAAAAGAAATGTGGTTTAGGTAAAAAAAAAGTCGATAAACTCTGACCATTCATTTACCATCTTTTAATTGATATAACAGTAGTACATTGATGTAAATGCCATTAAACTTATCAAAATATCTCTGATTTTAGCTGAACAATGCCTCCAGATGAGATCATTTAGTCGCAGTTGCGATTAGTACCATAAAATCTGTGATCAGAATCAGGTCATGGGTTCAAACCTGATGGCTAAATGTGAGTGTGTTATTTGTCTCTATATGACAGCTCTGCAATATACTGGCACCTGGTCTAGAGTGTTCTCCCCCTTATCCCCCAATGACAGTTAGACTAGGCTCCAGCACCTATTAACAGGATAAGCGGTCAAGATAAGGGATGGATAGATGGCCACAAAATCTATAAAGTATTGATTGCTGCTTCTCATGTATGTCATCACTGAGTCAACTAAATTTGAATGTGTTGACCATGAATGTAACCAAGAGGCACCAAGTGTTCAGCAAACAGTCTGAAATGTTGAATGCTCAGTGTATGCGATGCACCGGATGATGGCTCATTCAGGCAGAAGTAAGACTGCAGGTACAACATGTCCACCACAGACTCTGCCTATACTGTTATTTACTGTAATTCTCACCTAAAATAATCAAACTGTTACCTTACAGTAGGTCTGGTGACAAAAAAAAAAATACCTCTGGAAAAAAATGCTGCAAGAATATATTTTTACCTTCTGTTGCGTCACTACCCACATTTTTTAGCTGCAAGGAAATGTTCTAACAATTTGACACATCTTTGCACATCTTTGTGGAATATCACTTGTACATTTGAGTCAAATAGCTAAATATGGATGTTACCAAAACACACCTGCAAAACGCACCCATCGTGGTCTTGACAGATATTGAATGTATTCTCGATGTGAATGAACTCTCCCTGAATGATCACCCTTTTGTACGAAATGTTATAACAAGTGTTACATGATCTTTAAGACAACCCAAACCATTTGCTGCAGGAAGTAGTGAAGCTATGGTTGTTACTGTTCTGCAAGTCTGCAGTTTTTCAGCTTTATGGGTCATTTTTTGTAATTAGGATAACAAAGCAAAGTAATGTGACTGCATAGATAGATAGTTGGCAGATAGATTGATCCGCTTTTATGTCTTTGCTTTCATGCCAATCCTTCTTCTCTTGTCCTTAGAGTGTGGAAGGTGACAGCAATATTCCACCCTCCAGCAACAGTCAGGGAATGATAATGTGTCTGGGTTAAACCCCTGCATAGTTATATCCTTCATTCAGTTCTGTTTTACAAGTGCTTGCTTGCACACACACACACACACACACACACACACACACACACAGTGAAGAGGGTTGTTGAAATGACAGAGGTGAAGGAGAGACATGATGATAATATTTATATGATATAATGCAGGGGCTTTAAAGGGGAAGGACAACAGGGTGGATAACAGTTATCGTTAAGATAGTTATCATTCAATCTTGGCCTCTGAAGTGTTGTTCAGCATGAGTGTAGGGAACCAAGATCAGACAGACCTCTCATGCTCAAGTGCAGCATTTTAACATAATTAGTACTCCAGTTTGCTACATTAACACACGCGCATGATCACACATGCACAAACACCTGCAATCACATGCATCCACACATCTCCACAGTATGCCGCACGCCTTTGGACACACATACACGCAAAAAGAGCAATGCTGACTGGGGCACAGTGTGCAAAGAAACCTTGCTGCCCCATTGGTTTAAAAGAGCTTAAATGCCATGTTAAATATTTATTAACCCCTTCTGGCTCACTAGCATTCATTCACACACCTGAAAGAAGCTTTGGTCTTTTTTATAACTTATTCCTTTCTGGTAAAAGTGGGCAGCGGGTGAACACATTGGTGTATGTTGTTTTGGTAGAAGAGACACTGTCTTGAGCCACTCATACATTTATGTATATAAAGATTTGTGAGTGCAATATGCAGTTTGTTTAATGTAATACCGACACTTGTTTGATGACAAATGTCATCGATTTGCCGACCAATAAAGTCATGTTGTGATTTAATGGCACAAGAAGACATTGAAACACATGGTTGGTCAAGCTTTAGGACCTTCATGAATTAGAAAATAGAGACCAAATAGAGTAATATTGCTAGTGCATGTGGTTAATTTTGTGCTCCCAAACCTTGAAATGAGGGCATAATGAGAATAGCTCTGGCCATAGCCTGATCCCTCTTATCTGAATTACTCATGAATAACTATGAATGTTATGTTGGCTCTGCAGTAGAGATTTACGTTGTTATTCTGAGTTACCTTAATAATTACTTACAGTATGTGCTCAGTTGTAGCATCTAGGTCAGGGGACATGGGCTTTGTGGTGCTTGGTTGGTTTACGGTAAATATAAATGCAGATTAATGTCCAAACAAATGAATGAGCTGCTAATCTGGTCACTGGCTAAAGATTTGGCAGCTAAAATGTTTTCTAAATGAACAGTCAGCATTGTCTGTTGTTACTTAAATGAACAGCATTATCCTTCTCTTTCATGACCACAGACAGAAAGCCACTGTGCAGGGTTTGTCAGAACATCGTTAGGCCTTCGGGTGGTAGCTATGATAAAGTATTCTGTAACATTCTGTGAAATAATTCAGAAGCTGCTTTACTATTCATTTCAGAAACAATAGTTTGGGGTTGTTTTCGGTTTAAAACTAAAATGTGTGAAACAGGTGCAATATGGGCTGAGGAGTTATACCTGTTCGGAGTATTAGCTTTTTATGCATCTACACTTTTTGTATGATGTAAGAGCCTCAAGCTTTGAAAAAGCTGCTTCGATTGTTGGTACAGATACTCTGTCTGAATGACTACTGTAGTATTAATATGGCCTTGTGAACATCCCCTCCAGCTGCTCAGCCCACATCCTGAAAACTGCAGATCTCCTGGGTCAATCCCAGGTGCTAAGGTGTGCATTTTTCTGAATGTTAAAAATGTTGTTGCCGAATAAAAGCACGTTTGCTTTACTTCCCCCAGTGGTACATATGCCCATTTTCAATGAGACTGCTACCACAAAACTGTGATTCAAAATAAACTAACCAAAAGGCACAAATAAAAAAAGTTGTTCAGTCTTTTATCACCTGGAACTCAAGTAGTGTTAAAGTAGAAACATCAGTTTATCCAGTATGAAGCTGTGTTCACCTACCCACACAAACATAGCACCCAGGTAATGTGTTAATATAGGCTCTGTGGTATTAGATATAACCTAAAACTTTGAGTTTTTATTCCTCCAATACCTGTACTTTCACATAATGGGTTCCAAAGCCATATCCACTATGAAAGTTCAATGTAATTTCAAACAGGATATACAAGATATACTGTCAAACCCCAATTGTGTAACATGTAAATAAAAGCAAAATGCAATGATTTGCAACTCTCATCAACCCAAATTTATTAGAAATAGAACATAAACAACATATCATAACAATTTGATAAAAATTAATATTCATAAAAATGTTCCTCAATGTAAATTTTGAATGGAAGAGTTTGAAGAACCCACCATCTACAGTATATAATATCATCAGAAGATTTAGAGAATCAGGAGAACAAGGCTGAATGTCAAAACTGGATGCACACGATCTTCAGCCCCTCCGTCGGCAACGCATTAAAAACGGGCCTGATTCTCTACTGGACGTCACTGCATGAGCTCAGGGACACTTCCCGAAATCACTGTCTGTGAACACAGTTCACTGTGCAGTCCACAAATGTAAGTTTAAGCTGTATCATGCAAAGAAGAATCCAGACATGCTGCCGTGTTCTCTGGGCCAAAGCTCATTTAAAACAGTTCTAGGCCTGACCTGTCTGCAGTCCAGACTTTTCACCAATAGAAAACATTTGGCCCATCATAATAGGAAAATTGCATCAGACAAGAATGGGAGGTGAGTTGGCCTCCTCACTGCCCTGATGTTTACAGACAGTTGCTAAAAGAAGAGGGGATGCTACACAATGGTAAACATCGCCCTGTTCCAACTCCAATTTGCCGGAATCACTCGCTGCCACATAGAAGTGTCTAGTCCCTTTTTTTATGCAGGTCTTAATTTTCTGTTTTCTGTTTCCAGCAAATGAGTGTGGATTAACAGCCAAACTAACAAAAAACAAGGAGCACCCCGGTTACAACACCCTGCAACCTGTGACCTGTGGCTAAACAGCTTCACACAGATGGGATTCAGGGCCTTGATCAGGGGCTTCCTCTCGATCAAGAATATTGATATTTGACTTCTTCCAAACCAATGGGATTTTGCTAGTTTGAGGGATTGAATCACAACCTTCTGATTTCAAGCTTTTTCTCTAACCATCAGACCACTACTTGCAGTGCATAATTGCACATTTGAATGTACAAATGCAATAACAACAGACTTGCAAGACTTCATTAACTTCAAAAATATATATTAAGTCTGCCCAGGGTTGTCCACATTTTTCACATAAATGGACATTTATACAATAAAGCATGACAGGTGGTTCATTTTCAATAGATGGGTGTCTATTGAATGATTTTTCCCATTCTCTCTCACACACATAATTTAAATTTTACACTTCATCATAAGGCCAAAAAAAAAAGGAAAAAAACTGAACTCCAGCCCTGAGCCTTTCCTCATCCTCTCTCATCTCATCATTTAGTGACGCGTTTGCTGATGGAGAGCTGTTTTTATCTATAAAACTCATAGCCAGCAAACAATCATTTTGTCTCAGTAAGACTGAGGGTTCTTCAGTAAGGCCATTTAGCTTCTTTCACGACCAAATGATTGACAGAAATTCAAGATAAAATTCTTTTTATTGATAATGGTAATTACACTCATTATTACACAAATAATCGTATATTTGTGTAGCAGTTGATTGAATGGGATCATAAATTATTGTTTTTAAGCCATCGAGGCCTTTTCTCTCCTTTAGCAATTGGTGGTTTTGTTGGCATTTTGTTGATATGAAGTCAAGTCTTTCATAAGTAGAGGAAAAATGACACACTTGTGTAGCCATCATAGTAAAAGTGAGTGTCCTTTGGCTTTGTTCCACTGTGACATGTTTTGTACAAGATGTTATTGTGCTTATTCAGGATGTTGAACAGAGAATATTTGTAGTGACAGCAAGGTTAGATAAGTTATTCTGTAGAATCCCATAAAGATATAAATTGACAAAAAATGATGAATTAATCTCGGCTGAGAGTCTTCGGATTTTACAATGGTGAGTTCAGCCACTTCGTTTTGAGGTAGAAGCAATATTACCCCCTGTTATCAGGATTCTACATTCTTTGCTATTTGTGTCATGATATACAGTATGTTTTTAAAGAATCCCATCATTGTTTGGCAGTGACTGTTAAGTTATCTTTACTTTTACAATTAATACAAAAGTCCTGCTGCATGATTCATCATATTATTCATATGTGTTCCTATTATTCTGAACCCCTAATGTGAACTAACAAACATAATACTAGTAAAGTAAAACAACCTCATTTAACCTCATGCATAATATATGGTAGGTTTGACAATTTTAACAGGAAGTATTAAAAATATAATAACATTTATGAAGACACGACCACATGAGAATTGTTGCATTATTGAACTTTAGTTTATCACCATGAAACGAGATGCTTTTCAAGACAATAATTGACACAGTTACAGCATCTGCCAAAGAGCTGCATCACATCAGCATCGCTGCAGTTTCAAAACCCGGTGAACAAGTTTTTTTTTAAACTGCCATCCTCACTGTCAATTTGACTAAAGTAACAACAGCATCCCCCGTCTTCCAGTTGCAAGCCGCACATTCTCCTCACTGGACACACACATATACGAGTTTTACTTCCTCTCTCAGTGGTTCTCACCGATACCTGGTCGAACTTCAAACACAAAATATTCCACTGACTAAGAAAAAAAAAAAAACATGCAACAAGCTCACAGATAATTTTTGTTCTCTTAACTGAGGATGGAATCTCAGTAACGAAAAGTGGACTTTTGTTGAACTTAAGTGGGCAACTTTTTACTATACTTTAATTAGTCAAACATTCCCTTTTTAAAATTAATTGGCTCAGTTCTTCAAGGGCTTTGGCTAAAAACAAAACTTAAATGAACAGGATTTGTAATTAATTAACTTTTTAGTGAGACTGACCATGAGGGTTATCTGTCAGCAGTGTGTGTCCTAATTCTGTCTTTTTCAGGTTTGGCATTTGCCCAGATATATATTTTTCTAACATTTGTCCGAGGAAACATTCATTCCTGATGATTTAAAGATTTAAAGGTGAATGTACGACCTACCATTCTGGCTCCTCAAGCTGATCAAGGGCCTTTGTTTGTTTTAGCACGTTTCACGTGTGTGGTTTGGTACAGGAGGAAACCACAGAGAGTCTCCGTCTGTTTTCCGCCATCACACTGTGAATGTCTGAACCACAGTTCCACAGGTCATATCTTACAGATGGATGCACAGCCTACAAGCCCTCTGTCTGGGAGAAGGACCCCAGTGCGCCCCCCCCCCCTCCCTTTGTGCTGTGGTGCTGAGGATTGGAGCTGCTTTTTGCCCAGATGGAGTATGCCATCGCCGCTTACATGCATCCATCCATACACACAAACTATCACATCCCCTGAGCTTGCTGTTCTCTAGATTTACTGCCCTACTGCCTATGATATTGAGACCTCATTTTGTCCTCACTTCAACCTATCCACCTTCTGTTGTCTCATGTCTAGCACAGGTCCGCACAGCGGGACTCATGTCCATCCAAGGTGTGAGTTTGGATAGAATAATCTGCTGCTCAGTCTACCGTCAGATGTCCTGTGTGCTTCATTCACATGCCAAACTGAGACTAACCCAGGGACTTAAATAGGTGTCAAATAGTTATAGGACCCAGATAGAGTTGGTTCACTTTCTTTTTGTGTCATTACTTTCACCACAACCTTTCGACGCTATATGGCAGGGCTGGTCTCGACACATTGCTTGATATTATATTCACTCTCTCAGCCTTTTAATGCAAACGCACCAATTCTAAATATCCTTGAGAGACAAAAGCACCTACATTTTAGTGTGGTTGCTTATGCTTGCTTTGTCTCAAAAAGAATATCGACTCCCACAGAGAAGCTTTACATTGAACTTTTTCTATTAGCCGACGAAAAAGCTTGCAATTGAACTGCACAGGAATTAGAAAGGATAGATTCATGTGCTGTCTGAGAGACTCTAAGCAGAGACCTTTTTTTCAAGGAGATTTTCATCTCTCTCAACATTTTAACACCACATCATAAACAGTTCAAGTCCAGTTGGGTCAAAGCCATATGGAAAGTCCTAGGTCTCAAAGTGACTTTGAAGGGTTGAAGCCTCGCTTGTATCATTAGAGAGAATCTGCAAGGTTGGATAGCCCATCTTCAAAGAAGAATACCTTACTCGCCGAGCAAGTAATTAATAATTCACCAGGCAAACAAACATAAATTGATCTTCGAGAGTATATCTTTAAAAAAAAACACCACATAAAAAAACAGGACCTGTGCAATAAAATAAACACACACAATAGCTCTGAGTGTGATTTGCACTGTAAGAAGTGTTAAATTATTGCCTGCTAATTTAATTTAAATTAGGAGAAGAGTGTCATTATAGTAATATCTTTCTTTTCTCTCATTATTTTTTTAATACATTCCACACACTCACATACATAACACACTTCTTCTTGCCCTTTTAGACAGGCACTACAAAGGTGCCTTCCAATACAAATCAATTAAATGGCTCTCGTGAGAGAGCTGTGACATTTGCAGTTAGTGGCTCTCTCCACCAGGCAGAGAGAGGCAAAAACAACACACCCTGTCAGCTCTGCAACATTTCTATTTCCCTCAAAAAAAGTCTTTGCAAACCCTGTGTAGAAGTTATGGAGAGAGAAGTGTGCATATGTATATTGGATCACAAACTGAATCTAATACATCAAATTTAATTATTTGAAATGAATGCAGAACACCAACATTTCAAATGCTTTGAATAAAACGTTAACCTGCCTTTTTTTCGAGTCAGCTTTCTGTGACATAATGTATCTGGGCACAGACACAGAGGCTTTCTCTCGAGTGTCAATTGGAAGGCAGCCACACTACGAGGTCATGTACTGTATAATGTAGCGGGTGATGTTGGAACTCTGATAGGAAAAAGCTGGGTTTTAGCCAGCAGCAGGTTATGAAGAAAAGGTGCTAAGGTGCTATTACTGTACCAAACTGGTGTTAAGTTGTGGTTACGTGTATATAGTTTGTAGGGGCATAAGGGTAAAACACAGGATGATGATCATGACCTCTCTTCAAGGACCAGTGCATTTATTATAAAATGAATCTGTGTATTGTTTACTGACAGGGTTATGAATGACCTGGTCATCTGGCAACCAACTGAACACTGCTATATATTTGATGTCCTTCCCTTTTTGTATACTGTCTCCTATTCACTGTTAATAATTGGTTGATGAAGAGTTGCATTCACACAGACTTTGCCCTCTAACAGGGCTTCACAGACACGGCTGCTTATCTTTGAAAATGAGTGCATTGAAGTTTTTGCATATGCATGCTTAGACAATCAAGGTGAGTGGGTTCAGCCCTTTGGGGCCTGCCCCTGTTATAGCTCACTGATCGCCCTATTCTTCATCCACTTTTTTAGAAAGAGTGGGTAACAACATAGCTATTTTTAGAAAACCGTGCATGCTCGGTTTAGATGCTGCTGAGTATTCAGAAGTGAGCATCGAGAAAGGTTCGTAATAAACCAAGGCACCAGCTTCCCTACTGTGTTCATAAAAAAATCTCAATGCCCACTTTTTCTCTATCACCACAATGGAGCAAGTGTCCAATGATATAATAGATGAGATGGATCAGATTTTTCATCCACCAGGGATGTTGGTTATTCAGTACATTTTGATCTTAGAGATGAAAATATAAAGATAAATAATGCAAACTGAGCCTTTTGTGGAATGTGTTAATGCTGCTGTCAGGTAATGAAATGTGTGAACTGTTTTGTATATTTTTGAATTACTTGAGATATTTCTGACATGCTTGATGTGTTATTATTACTGCACTTCCACTTTTCATTGTGTACTTGAATTCTCAGTTTGGGATGTTAAGATGTTTGATATTGTAACCATGACAATAATAGTAACCTAAACGTAGAACTTCTTTTAAGCCAAACCATGATATTTTTACTACTGCTCACTGCTATCACTTCTAAGCAAACCGAGATGTTTTTGTTACATCGTTTTTAAAATATTATTTCCACGAGGATGCTATGAGGGTTCTATTTCAAGTGAGACTCCTAGGGAAAGGGCAGCATCATACAGCCTACATGGTCATTTTGGTTGGAGAACATGTTGATTTTTAAACATTTTGAACTGATAAATTTGGGGTTGTACTTTGTTACATTGAAATGGTTTTTGTAAAACATTCTAACCAAGTTTGTTGTACTTGAGAGACATACAGTACTAAAAAAAGACTTTTAATCCTTCTTCAGCCGCAGGTTTTAACGATGACAGACTCGCTGAGACTGTTACACGTGTTTGTTTACTTGTGCTTGTGTTCATAGGTCTAAGATGGAACATTATGGGGACAGAAAATGACCCGCTGTAGGATTTATGAGAAAAGAGGGAGTATCACAGAGGAAGAGGGAAAAGAGCGATGAAGGATTGACAGACATCGAGAGACAGATGTGGAGTGATTGACATGCAGTGAACCATTGATTGATAGGCATGAAAAATGTAACTGATAGCTATGACAGCTTGGTGGTGGTGGAGTTTGTGTGTGTAGGGGGGGATTTAGCTAGTCACTCGACAATATGTCAGAAGTACAGCATGACTGTCTATTCACTCACCTCCCTGCTGACCCATTCACACAACTTCATACACACGCACAGACATAGAGGAAGCCCATTCTCAGACACATAACTAATAAAAAACATTCTCTCCTCTCGCCACCAGCCCTCAGCTTCAGCTCTCCGCTCTGTGCGGCCGAACCAATTATAGTCGCCCGGCTTCTCCTTTGTGTCTGGGTATAAGCAGCGGCCTCTCATCTACAATCAATGGCAACACTTACATCAATTAGCCAAGCCTAAGGAAAAGGCTGGAGCTGCACAAGAGTGAGCTCAAACACCACTAAGGGTTCAGATGGCCATTAGAAATTGGCACCAGCAAGAGAAGTAATGACTGCAATCATCATTCACAAGAGTGCTGGTGAGAGAGACTTTCAGAACCATTTCCATTTATGTTAGCTGTTTATTTACTCTAATTCGACACTCGCGCCCAAAATAGTCCCAAAAAAATGACGTGCAGTGATGTAAATAGGATTATTCAGATACAAATATCTGTTTCCTAAACCACAATTACAATAATTCATTCCTACGAGAATCCACAAGAGAGGTAGGCACTTATGTTGGGCACACATTTTTGGCAGGAAAAGGTGCATGAACACAGGACAATAGAGAGCAAAATTCTCCTTTTTGTAAATGTCTGATCTGTGTGTCTGTTTGTGTGTGTTTGTGTGTGTGCGTGTATAGTATAGTACTTCTGAGTGTAAATGTGTATTTCTGTCAGAATTCTTCTCCATCTCAGTAAACCTCCGTAATTACATCCTAACAGAGGGAGGAATTAAACCCAGTTTCATCTATTGGGATGATGAATTTGACAGCGTACTGTTATATAGACTTCATATCTGCAGACAAACACACATAAATCTCCGCCTGTGATGGTGCTGCTCTGAAGGCTGTGTAATTAAACATTGTTATATGAGAAAGTGAATTAATCTATAGTCTGTGAATGTGCCATCAGGATACGGTTGATGGCAGGCTGTGTTAGAGAGAGGATGATTTAGCTGACGAGGCTGGTCATATAAAACCTGGGGGACTCAGTTGACGGTGAGCAGAAATGGAATATAATTTGCAAGGATCCTAAATGATGCCACTTTATTCATTTTTCAGAGATGAATGTCATTTTGATGGAACCAAGAAAGTCACAAAGAAGATGATGGAACAAAGAAAGTCACAAAGAACAGAGAGAGCAAAGTCACATGGTCATGAGTGCATGACTATCAGAGCATGTACTTTTATGTTCTGACAAGAATCCGTCAAATTTCATTTAACACAATGAAAAATTTTGTTTCTTTGGTTTGAGTCCTGGCACCAGCCCGTGCTGTGTACAGTTGCTTGAACCCTAGTTTGGCTGAATATTCAGGTTGTAACATTGCAGATCTCTCTTGAAACATAAAAAGGCCTGGGGCTTCATATTTAGGTCACTGCATGGTGCAAAACACAGCAATACACTGGTGAACTGCCAGTTTTCATGTGGTGCACCAAAGTTATTTCTTTGACTTTTGCTCGTTTGCTCTCTTGACTTATCACTACCGAAGTGAAAAAAGAGGGTGTGGTGATGCGAATGCAGGAGTGAGCACATACTAATATTAAATTCTCTTAAAATGACACTACCCGTTCTACTTTTTATCCATTTCACTCAGCCCGGAGCTCTTGTATATAGTATTATGGTGTACTCCACTCAATCATTAATTTTTAAACAAGTGTTTAATGATTAAAACTGAGTTAATTAACTCCTAAGCTCAATATTCCACAGAATCAGAAACGCAATGGAAATTCAAAACATTTCTAGATTTGAGCATTTTTTTGTAAATGTCTGTGCATGTGAGTATCTCTGTGTGCTAAGTGGATGTGTGCGCACATTCCTTTCTCAGGAAGCTCGAGACCTATGGGAGCCAATTAGAGGGTAATGTTGGGGATGACAAAAGAGTCTCACTTCGGTCCAGCCCACCCGTCTCTGTCTCGTACCCCCTGGCTTGATAGCCAAACAGAGGTTTAATAAGAGAGGTGTCTGGCACTGTCATCTCCTCTCAGACACATAGGAAACCCAGTGGTCACAGAGTTTGGGCTTAGATGAGGTCACTGCCCCTGTAGGCTCAGCTGGAAGAAGGGAGACAGTAAAATAAATGGACGGGAGACTGGAGAACAGAAGAACCAGTTACTAAAGCTTGGTGTGTGTCTCTGAGATATTATATAACAGAATATGGGATGAGATTGCAGATCAAGTGCGTCCTATAAAACTGTAAGTCAGAGCCATCTCTCCTGTGGGGAAATGTGATAGAACAGGTTCACCTTTCTACCTTCACTCGGTGAACTCATTTCAGTGGTTGTTGTGATGACTCAGGAAGAACATCAGCCTGTCTGGAGTGCACACACAGGCAGACACCGATACCGTTTTATAACTGTGTGGCTCTGTTGAAATTATTTCCCAAAGCTTAGTAGTTTCTTGTAATGCAACCCTATCCGAGTTAATCACGGTCTCAACAGTATCTTTATATAACTAGGAGTTATCTTCTTTTTTGTTTAACACAAAGAATTACTCATTTATTTGATAACCATCACATATTAATGAAAAACATTTTACCATTTGCTTATTATTTCCTACAAGGATCCATCAAGTTCAACACAGCACCAATTAGGGGGTGATGATAATAACTTCCCCCCGGGGAACTTAAAGTCAGAGCCAACAAGAAGAGGACGACAACAGCAGGTAAGCAGAGCCAAGGAATGAGCAATGATGACACCACCATATTGCAGAGGGTGTGTGCAGTGAGTAGAATATGTCATGTGAGAGCAGCAGTGACCTCAAGTTGTCTAAACCAGCTCCCAGGCATTGCTGCTCTTTGTGTTGGTAAGAACTGGAACACTGAAGCATGTTTCTACACAACTAAACTGCAATTGCAAATGAGTTTTTCTAGGGAGCATAATTACAATCAGATTACATTTTCTGTGAACATAATGGGAATAAATGGACGTTTAACATACAGCAAATGGCAGTAAACCTGTAATCTGCGATCTTGCGGACAACCTGGTTTGTTTTCTCCGTGTATTGTCCTGCAGTAGACCGTACGGTTTGGCTGTGTTTACGTACTCACTGTTGGTTAGTGTTACGGAAAAGGTCGAAGGCTGGCTTCATCTAGAAAAACTAACAGTTCACCCACTAAGTGTTTCTGCTTAAAAAAATACCGAGTCTTTGTCTACTTTTGCTTTTCTTGCCTGAACCGACAGTGACCATACACAGGACACTGGAGTCCTGCTTGGGTCTGTGAAGAAACCAGTCCTGTACTCTGCATGTTGCCCCACTTACCTGCTGACAGCAACATTGTAGCACTTCAGTAATTAAAAATATGTTGCATCAAAAGATAATTGTTTACTTATTACTTTCTCTTCAAAAACATAATGACGTGGGAAGCTTATTTGCATAGGAACGTAATTTTTAGGAGACAGGCTTGTCATACTTGTATGTGCCAGGTTTTTTAATGCCGAAGAAGATATTAAAGATATAAATAAAAACAACAAACTTTTTTTAGTAACTATAATAGGCTACAATATGGTGCTGTAAACATATGGTGCCGTTCCTTAAGACTCAAGGGTTACAGAACAGAAGACACTACTTAAATATCAGCGCTGACACTCACACTGACCATACAAAAATAAAGTTACAAGGCTTTTTGTGTTTTCAATTAGAGACGTTAATTAAACAAAGAAAAAGCCACCATGTTTTGATCTTTGGGTTGTTTTTACATACTGAAGAGCTAAAATCATTTAGCTTTTTAATAAACATCTGCCTCATCAATACATTACATTACATCATGTAATATTTTATTGAAAGCTTAAGGGAAGGTGTTTCAGTGAAATGCTAAATTACTCTATTGGTGAGTGGTGGTCGATAGTTTTCCCCTGACGAGAGACGTACGGCAGGTCTGGACCACTCGCAAATTTTGTTCGCACCTAGAAGAAAATTAATGTACAATGAAATTGTCACAAATTCTCCTAAATTGCTCGTTTGTGGCAGGTAAGGACGACTTTGTTTATACGAGTGGTTCTTGCATGAGGCCCATTATCTCAGAGCGAAGCAAGTATTTTCTGTACGAGGTATTTTGCATTATCACTTCCAGTGGGCCAGAGGCTCGTAGCCTCTGTTCATCAGCTGGCAGAGGGAAGGTCTCTGGCAGCAGAGTTGGGAAGCATTCAAAGTCTTTCCATCACTCTGTGTGTGACTGCAGCGTCCTACTGTGGCACTCTAGGTTCCCTCAACACGGATTTTCCTTTGCTTCTTTCAGGTTATCTGACACACATGAAATGTACTATGTGCACTGAAGGACTTCTGTATGTTTCCCACTAAATGTTGTAGTTTTGCCATTGTCTAAGTTTCTTGATCTTTGCTTCCAGTAGTTGGGAGTGTATAACAGAGTCAAAGGGTTTTTTTTTACCATATCTGAGTGGATGGTACAGTAGTGGTCTGTAAATGGTGATGAACTCACAGTTATGTGATTCCTGGATGAGTAGCTCTGCAGAAATGACATTTTCACCTTTACAGACAGCTGAATTTCAGGGGGGTCTCTCTTTCAGAATGGCAAGAGGTAGTTTGGTTGTGTAGAATATTGCAAGATGAAATCCTTAGAGGAAACTGACTTTAGCTCCTTGTCGGGTACTAAAGATATGTCATTCCTCTTCTTTCTCATCAGAAATATGGTGGCTCTAAAGGTCAGTCAGCCAAAATTATGACCAAGTTGGTTGAAGTCCTGCCATTTACAAAAAATAAAAAATAAAAAGGGCCACTTCAAGAAGACAGAGAGAGAACGAATAAGCGATTCTTTATTAAAGTTTACTTTTGCCTACATTTTCCCTTATTTTTTGATTGTGACACAAGGAAAGTTTCTCTAAATTCACCCTAAAACATGCTGTATGTTGGAAGTTAATCCTGGAAAAAAAAAACAACATTTACATTTACAAGTGTTTTTGTAAGAAGAGAAAAAGTTAATAAGCTTGGTTTTGTTTTGAGTCCTTTTAAATCTCTTAATGCATGGCTTGAGGGGACCTCATTACTTTGTGAGAGTTTCCAGTTTCATAACTAATTTGTTTAGTAATTCATTTGTCCTTAAGCAAAAAATCGGAGGAGGATGTCTCTACATTTATTTCATTTTGAAATCTTGATTTTGTGTCTCTGACATAGGTTTTCAATACACAGTTAAAATGGCCACAATTTGGATGAGTTTTGACTAACATTTACATATGTTAAATGCTAGTGGGTATCAGCTTATGTCGTCATAAATCTGTTTGGTCCCATTACAGAAATAAACATTCTATAGCTCCAACCTACTATCCATAAAGTCTCCTAATATAGGTACGGAACTTTAGAGCTTTTAATTCATACCCTAATCTGAGCATGGTGTAAATACTTGTTGGCTTGATCCTTCTTTATATGGAATCTAAACTGTATCTGAAGCTTAGCTGCTGTGGCAGTTTCCCACTGACTTGTGTGACAGTTTCACCTGAACACCACAGCTAGTAGTCCACTAGTCCATTCTTAATCCCTACTCATCCACAGCCTTGCCGGACCTAATAGGGGTAACACGTAGATCAGATAGTTAGCACTCTCTAAATTACCTTTAAATCATTCTTGAATCTCATTGTCCTCATTCAAGAAATAAACAGGTAAGTGTGACCTAGCTTTAAAGCTGTGGTTAGGTTAGGCCGGTTGACAGGTTAGTTGGTTGATTGATCTGCTGACTCTTGTAAGGCAGTTTCAACTGACAGCCAGCTCCAACATCTGTCACCGTGTACTTCTGCCAACAAATACCTATTTTACCAACCAACGTTACATCAATTGTGTGTGAGTAGAGGTCGTCCGCAAGCTTCCTCAGGTGTCTTGTTGAGCCGTACTCACAAAAGTGGGATGGTTTTGACAGTCTGTTTTATGCTTCCCAGAATCAGCCCGTCTTTACCAGCACCTGACAGCATTGGATTATCCCCCATAAGTTAAACCCCACTGTCAATCACCAGCTACAGAAGCTTGTTGCATGTTGCTGTTGCTTAACCTATTAAATATGACATACTAACCAATATGCTGCTTTCGACATCCTATAAACCAAAAGGGTTTGGGAATCGTCCAAACAAACTCACAATCATCCATCTTATGCCAGCAGCGTGCCGTCCAACAACACACCAGGACTTCACACTCAACGTTCACATGCATTTACCTGTTTGCTCACCCTTCTTCTGACAGGACTCCGGTGTTGCCCATGTTTTTCACCACTGGCTTGTCCCCCTTTACTTAAAAGGATTCAGACTGATTTGGCAGCAGAGTGTGTTGTTCTCTGCCTGCTTAGGAAAACTACCTGTTTTTCTAAATGGAATATAATTTGTCAGTTGCTCCCTGGTTTTAAATCAGTTCAAAGTTGCTTGATTTCTGACTTTTATACCCACACACAAAAAAAACTCATCATTTTCCTTTTTCCCTACATATATATATATATTACTCCTTTGGCATCAAGCACCAAAATGGTGGATACCATTGCTTACAATTCTGCCAGTTTCACACAATCTTTCCCCACAGACACCTAAAAACACTGGATTAGAAGAGTGTAAACATTGTGGTTTGGTAAGAGTTAGGGACAAAAACGGCAGGATTAGGTGTTTAAATACTTCATAAACATGTTGTCAGTGTATATGATTGCTGGGTGGAAAAATCCATTGGGCCCTCACTATCCAAATATCGTACCTCAGGTTTTAACAGGACCTTCAACTGTAAAACAAAATAAAACAGCCACAAACACATACATATATACTGTATGTACACACACACACACACATTTTCCTTTATTCCTCAGTAAATCCCCACTGCTTTATTGAGGCCATTTAAGGCACAGCGTGGACTGGAATAAACTGTGAATTACTCTCATTCCATCCATCTTACCTGTCATGACTTTTCCAAAACATATTGAACAGGATGGTGAGGAAGTTTTAGCAGTTAGCCTTTTGTCCTATACTTCCCATACTATTTCCATTATCTTAAGGTCAGAGGCTGGCACTGCCTGCCGGCTGCAATATTTATCAATCAAACAGGTCTGAGACAACAGAGAAAAGTGGAGTGGCACAGCAAAGAGCACTTAGCCTGGATAAACAGGCGGCTACTACTATGGATCACTGCACTGCTAAGCCTGTCACCAGGAGAGGGGCTAGAGGGAGACAGAGAAGGGACAAACTCTGGACACAGTGTGTGTGTGTGTGTGTGTGTGTGTGTGTGTGTGTGTGTGTGTGTGTGTGTGTGTGTGTGTGTGTGTGTGTGTGTGTCACTTACAATGAGGCTTTGGGGAGAAACACAGGCCTGGTCAAAATGTCATCAGCATGCCAGCTTATAGCAGCTTGAAAGGCTTAGAGTTGTGATATTTATCCAGTGGGCTTTGGCAGGGAGGTGAACTGGGAGAGAAAATATCTGTAATTTCATGGTGTCTTCAGGGGAAATTTGATTTCAGATGGCTGGCAGTCTGATAAATAGGAGCTGCTGCCTGCAATCCTTTCCTAAAGGAATAGTAGAAAGAGTACAAGTCTCTCTTACGTCCGAGTCAGTAAGAGTGCGAATGTGTGTTTTTGTCTGTGTTCATACAGAGATGTGGCTCATGCACTGATAGGATCAGAAAACTGATCTTTTATGAATGTTACAGTGCTTGTCTTTACGCAGAGAGTAGTGCTTTAAAGTCAACCTCTATTGATTCACTGGATTGGTTTTGATTACCCCCTGTGCTCCGCGGGATTTTATTTCAATTGTCCCTTATGAGCACTTGTTCATGAGTTAAATAAGGTCAGAAATGTTTTATCTTTTTATGTAACTGCATTTTATTCAGTCCTGTGCCATCACCAGCACGGGCTTTCGGTTCTGACAGAATCCAAACCAACATCCTCACAAGCTCATCATGAATTTTTAATGATGAAATCATTCTCTATTAATTCAATAGAGAGCTCCAAAATTCAATATGGTGTCTAAACAATTAGATTTCTCTGCCCATCATTTCTCTCTATTTATATTTAATGTGACTGCTCACACTGCTGAGGGGAGGCATATCAAGATAATAGGAGGGAGACAAGAGTTAAAAAAAACGGTTAAGAGGATGTGAAAAGAGGAGAATGAGAAAATCCTCATTTGGTTTCGAACACACTTCATTATTGAAGATCAGGCCCATGAATACAGTAACCGCTAAGTACTGATAAACAACTCTCACTTGATTAGTCCTCATCCTTTTCCATCTGATTCACAACTGTTTCACAGCTGTACACACATTTTTTTCCCCACTCAGACAAGTGCTATATCAAGTTTCAACCCTTGAGATACTGTTTAACATCCGGCAACACCGGTGATTGCAAAAGAAGTGAAATATTTTTGAAGCTCTCAAACAGTGAACATCAACCCTGCAAGATATTCACAAAGAGCATGACCTTATTTCCAGTGAAAGAGGCAGTGTGAGGCAGAAAGGATGAATTCAGCTGCTCTCAGGTGGAAACACCTAACCACAACTCTTGTTCCCAATAACCGGTCTACTCTCCTCATCAGCCAACAGCTCCAAAGGCTTTCTGAGAAAGGTGCCGATGTAAAGAGTCAAGCTCACAGGGAGACTTCTACCTGTCTGTTTGTCTGTCTGTCAGCATTCAGTACATCCCTTTGTTGCTCCAGGGAAGTGGGCAAAGATCCTATCATATCCTCATTTTGCAAAGGGCCACCATTATAGTTAGACTTCAAGGAGAAGCTGCCATAAGGGTCAGCAGCCAAACACGTCACTGTTATTATAAAGAATTTGAAGTTAACATCACGAATCTTGTCAGATCCGCCTGCCTTCCCATTGGTGAGTTAGAGGCTGTGTTTTGCCTTTCTGTCATAATTCTGAAAAGCCACAGTAGATTCGGGATTTAACCTTTGTAGTCTGGTGGTTTGCCAGCTTAGCACCTTGGATGGAGCCACTGGAAAACTTCAGATAATTATCATTTTTAGGTTTTCATACATCATCACTCATTGTAGCAATTTCATTTTTGTCTCCTTTTTATTTCTTCCCATCTACATCAAATTTATTTCAACAACTTTTTAGCCACATAACAGATATGTGGGTAACCCTTTCTAACCCTGTAACAAGCACGGGTAAAGCATTTAGACATCAAAATGGTGCCTGCCTCTCCCCACATTTACCTAAACATGACATAACTTCACATTGTCCATTGATGGTAGAGCTAAAACACACGGATCCATGCTGTTTAGCAGAAAAAATGCCAAGTCAACGTGTTGCATCTAAAAATTTTTGAAAACATAAGTATGGATTTTTTAACTGTCACCAAAAGCCACCACTCACAATCTGAAAAATAATATGCTGTTAAGTTCTGCTGTAGCTAATGTCAGTCAACAAATATGAACGTCGACATGGGAGACCACTGTTGTCTTCCTGCATCCTACTGAGAAACAACCTTGGATTATTTTCTATCTGCATCTTTATTGCAGGAGCGTCGGATCAGAAAGCTCTTGTATTTGTTTCTCGAAGTCAATGACAACTTATGTGGCATCACTGGCAGGAGCGTCAGACCAGAAGGCAATGCAGCATTCTGGAGCAAGATTTTGCACTGAACTGCTGAAATACTGGTCTTGAATGCCAGGTGAATTTAAATTAAATGGCATCACTTGTTAGAAGGTTACGTGTTCAATTACCTTCACCAATTTAATATGAGCAGCATCGAACCTTTGTGACATTCATTTCCCTCTCTCTTGCAAATTACTACCATGTGTCTGCAAATTGTCTGTCCTATGTTGATCTGAAGACAGAAATGGAGAAAAATTATATTTCTATATCATGTGTCATTTATTATGATCGTATTCAGAAAAAGACCTTATAGTCATTATACAGAACCAGTTAAACACTTCTTTGGTTTTGAACAAAGACACACACTCTCTTTTATTGTTGGCTACATTAAATGCTAGCATACAATTTTCTTTGCCGTAATCTCTAGGTCAATCACATACAAAGAATGAGTGTGAATTTACAAAGACACACACACGCACACACACACACACACACACACACACACACACACACACACACACACACACATTATGAGGCTTTGATGTAAGCCATCCCCATAATGATCAAGGCTTTGCTCATCTCATTTCCTTGATTGAAGCTGTACAGCAGCATAAATTATTCATTCTCATGTATATTGCAGAGTTTTGAAACATGTTTTTATATTTCAGTTTGATCAGTCAATTGAGAACACGTGTACACCTTTGCCAAGCTGTCTGTCCTAAATGTAATTTTACTTTAAAGTGATCTTTTCCTAAGACAGGTGATGGTCAGCTAATAAACTGCTGTGTGGCAGAATGACTGGAATGAAAATAGTTCAGATATCCATTTTGTGTCATCTATTTTTATTCACTCTAATATTTTAGTAGTGAGACAGTGTTTTAGACACATGCTGTATTATTCCATATAACTTTGGGGTGGCCCCTGTTTTTTTAAGTGTTTTTTCTCTTTTTCAAATATTTGTCATAATGTATTTTTGATGTCCTCCCATATTTATTAACTCATGCACGGGTTTCTGGCAGCCTGGAGTCTTTTCACAAAAAAAAAAAAAGAAAAAAAAAAAACTTTTATAGCCGCTAAGTGTCTAAGAATGAAAAAACTGCTAAAATTTGCGTTGTCACTGGGCTGAGTTCATTCAACTCGCGGTCCAGGGCATTTAGAGACCAGCTAAAATGGCTTTTCCAGCAGCACAATTAAGGTGACATTCTAAGTTATTATTCATTCACACAAACAAGCTTGTTAGTAACAGTGTGCCATCATTAATTGGTTCAAATTCAAATTTCAAATTGGAGGACAATTCTGGTAGAAACAAAAACTGTAAAGTAGCCACACACAGTATCTTTAAGGGGAATCACAGCCATTTTTTGTCTTGTAAAGCTCATATATAGTTGTTGGTTTCTAAATGTTGACTTTGATTTAGATGAAGTGGTAAAAGCAAACCATGCAAAATGTGATGTCATGACTAAAGGTAAAGCATGTTTTGCGCCTCTTTAGTGTGAAAATTGAGATATTGTGGGCAGCTTTTCTGAGTAAACATTGCTTTCATTAGATACATTCTTCTTAATGTTTCCACAGCATCTCGCATCTCTGCTAAAATGCCACATTATATAGCTTTTATTAAATGTTTGTTTCCTCGTCATCATCAACAATAGCAATATTGTAGGTAGTGATGGTACTGATTGTAGGCCATCAGTTGTAGGTAGCACCGATGCAAACCAAAATTGTGGGAATGTCAAAGCTCGTTGTCAGCGATACCCTTCACGAAAAAGTTCACGTTGTATGTTTCCACGTCAATTATACTGAAGGGCACAAGTGTTGCAAGCTAAACGTGTCACTGAGTTCACCGCAAAACAAGGCTTGTTTGTTTGGATGCCTGGAATGCTGTCAATTAGACCAACAAGATTCATGCTGCTTTTCTGCAGGGAAGTGGCGGGTTTCTGTACAGCTTCTGTACGGTGCTGCTGTATGTGTGTGGTTCCACATGGCTCTGCTCAAGTTGTAGGGGGCAGAGTGGTCATTCTGTCACCACAGATGGACAGGAAAAGCCCGGGGGGCATCTGAAAAGCCACAGGCAATGTAGTTTGCATAGTTTGTGTGTGTGTGTGTGTGTGTGTGTGTGTGTGTGTGTGTGGCATTTGTGTATTCTAGTATTTGGTTTTAAGCGTGTGTGTGTGTGTGAGTGTGTGTGCCACAACAGCGTAGCTGACAGAAGCAGTACAACCCCCCTCTCATGCAACAAATGCCATCCCTGTCTGCTTGGGTTGCACTCCAAATCTTCAGATCAGTCACACACTAACACACATATATACAAACATACACAATCAAGCACACACACACACACACACACACATACAATATGTCTGCACAGAAACAAATATCTCTGGGACCAAAGAGGCCAGTTTAGCATCACTTGAACTAATGTCTTATTTATTTCCCTGGGTGATAAGCTGGCCTGTCCTTGAAAACTCCATTCTTTGAAAATATAAACATGCACGAAGGAGTAGTGTTGCAATGGAAACAATGGAGAAAACACTGCGAGATATTAATGACATGTTTTAAAAGATGCAGGGTGAGTGTCTTACCGAGAGAGCAGAAGCTAATCAAAATGGTTGCCTTGTTGTATTAATGTCTTATTTAATAATCTATAAATTTCTCCTAAAATATTCAGTGCAAAAACTTCAGTCTACTGTATAAAACCTATCCATAAGTTTCCCCAAAAAACATGGAGATTTCTGGACAAATGGCTGTTACAGATGGTAATGAATCAATCAAAACTGCAGACTGCTAAGATTACTGCATTGTATCAAAATTGCAATAAACGAATTATTACATTATCTGATACTGATAGAATTTTAAAAGGTGTTCTGCTTAATTTACATGTCCTGATTCACATCTTGGCCCTTCCCTGCAGGTTTGGTTAAAACATTCCTGCCCTGGTGCACACTCAACAAAAACCAACCCCAGTATTCATAAACTTCACTTCCATTCATTCGAGTCCCTGTTTGCCTGCCTTCTGCTCTTCTCCCATTAGCCATTAAACTCTTCTATTTATGACACTTATTGTTTCTATTTGCTCTTGGCTCCAACTTTAATACAGTATATGCACTCTGACATGTCACTGATTCAAGAAAGTATCGTGCTTATAAACACTTGCTCCGCATTTTAAATCAGGTCTTATTTGGTCAGAGGAAGAAATAGAATCAACCAATATACTAAATACTCACAGCTTTCTGTCTAAAATGGGAACTGATGACTTCCTAAGAACAGAAACCCTCTCAAGTGCTTTTTGGCTTTATAGAACCTGAACTCATAGTGTTTTAGAGCACCCACAGGGATGGAACATTTATGTAAGTGACTTTTAAAATACTGCAATACACAGTATGTTTCAATTCAGCGTCAACCTTGAAGCACTCTAGACCTCTTTACTTTGTACGATGGCTCACCTTGCTAAGAGGCACGCTATTGACATGGAAATTACAGAAGCCCTGAAAAAAAGGTTTACCTTCACTGAGAAGATTCATGATTTTTCTTTCTTTCATTTTTTCTTTTTAGCTTTGCTTCAAAGCTCCAAAAACTGTGGTTAGAATACTGAAATATAGTAATGAAACCTTAAGGCAACTGATGAAAAACATACAAAATAAAAACCCCATTACATAAAAACATAAATGATATAAATAAGCCAAAAATATCGGGTAATTAAACATTTTGGTAACTAAAAATGTGTTCATTGTTTTTTCATAATTTTTGTCGTTTTTGTAAATACATTGTAAACACTCAACATGTGAAGGAAACTAATCAACACCGAAAAGGAATTGAGTCACCACAGCTAATGAAATGTGAATGTTTGTGAGGATAGTGCTGCAATGAACTCTAAATCAGAATTGATTTTACATGACGATATAGAATACTGAAGCCCAACTGGTTATTGGCTACAACATTTGTACAGGTCAAAAATATAAATACATTAATCACTTAACTGTGGGAAATGAAGCTAATGAAAATAATTTAATTCAAAGCTATAACAGACATATGCATCCACAAAGTATTCAGAGCACTTCATTTTTTTGACATTTTCATTAAATTCATTATTTTCCTCAAAAGTGTAAAATGACAATGTGAAAGAAGTGTGTTTGAAATCTTTGCAAATTTATAAAAAATAAAAATAAAAATCCCATGAAAATAAGTACACGGCCTTTGCATTGACACTCTAAATTGAGCTCTGGTGGATCCTGTTTCCACTGATCATCCTTGAGATTTTTCTGCAACTTGAACTGAAGGTCCCAATGAGCACAGTGGCCTCCAACATCAGCAAATGGAAGAAGTTTGGAACAACCAGGCCTCTTCCTAGAGTGGGCCGGCCAGCCAAACTGAGCGATCGAGAGAGAAGGGCCTTAGTTAGGGAGGTTACCAAGAATCCGATGGTCTCTCTGAAAGAGCTCCAGCATTTCTCTGCAGCAATCCATAAATCAGACCTGGATGATAGAGTGGCTAGATGGAAACCACTCCTTAGTAAAAGGCAAGTAACAGCCTCCCTGAAGGACTCTCAGACCATGAGAAACAAAACTCTCTGGTCAGATGAAACAAAGATTGAACTCTTTGGCCTGAATGCCAAGTGTCATGTCTGGAGGAAACAGGCACCGCTCACCACCTGGTCAACACCATCCCTACAGTAAAGCATGGTGGTGGCAGCCTCATGCTGTGAGGATGTTTTTCAGTGGCCGGGACTGGGAGACTAGTCAGGATCAAGGGAAAAATGAATGCAGCAATGTACAGAGACATCCTTGATGAAAACCCGTTCCGGAGAGCTCTGGACCTCAGACTGAGGTCAGACAGGACGATGACCCTAAGCACACAGCTAAGGTAACAAAGTGGCCACGGGACAACTCTGTGAAAGGCCTTGGATGGCACAGCCAAAGCCCAGACTTGAACCCAACTGAACATTGACGCTCCCCATCCAACCTGGTGGACCTTGAGAGGTACCAAAAAGAAGAAAGGGAGAAACTGGCCAAAAATAGGTGAGCCAAGCTTGTAGCATCCTACTCAAAAAGACTGTAATTGGAGCTAAAGGTGCTACAACAGTAAAAAGTATTAAGCAAAGGCTGTGAATACTTATGTACAGGTGATTTCCTTTATTATTGTACTTTTGTACAATGTTACATTTACTGCTAAATCTGTGTTTCTGCCTATGGGCTGACAACTAGCAGGTGAGTTCAGTCAAATAATGCTTGGAGGCTGCAGATGCCTCAGGCAGCTGGATGCTGCCTGCTTTTTCTCCATCGTTTTCATTAACATGACCAGTGCAGTGCATTAACTGTATGATGCTGTGTAAGGGCATTTATCAAATGTAGCAAGTAAAATTCATAACTTGACCTGAAGGGAAATTTAAAGGCAGATTAATGAGAATTGCTATGGTGTTAAAACTAATCTTAGAAGTGCAGTGACACTTTCAAATGCCTTGGGTGGTTATATTACTGTACATGGTCAGCTTTTCAAGCTGTCGGGAGAGAGGTCTGCTTCTAAATATGTTAGTTAAGTTCTGCAAACTGTGGGATTTAAAAATGGTACATAAGCACATAGCATTTTTATTTTGGGGCTGGGTTACTTGGAGATTTTGATGAGAAAGTCAAAAGGCCATTTCCTGGAGGAAATAATGACGTGAGTTGGCATTGTCAAAGTTTTCCCAGCACAAAACGTCTCTCATCTTAGTCTAGCAGTAAATGGGTCAACTGACTCTGACCTAGTGATGCTGTATTACAGCATTTTGCCCGATTTTGGCACAATTTTCTTTATGGTTTGTAGAATTAAATGGTTTGAGAGAAACAAAATGCTTTCAGAGTTATTTCAAATCGCAGTTCAATAACTAATGGCCATTGCATTTGACTTGTGGAGCAGGATGTTGCACATTCTACTGTGATGTTTTGTGGCTTGTACAATGCAACTTTGGCCAAATTGCAAACTTTAATTGTTTTTTTTTTTGATTTCATATTTGTGTCAAAGGAAAAAGAAGTAAATAAAATCCCAGCAACAGATGGTTTCTTGGCACATAAGACATATGTAATGAGAAATTGTTCAGACGTTTGGACACCATTTGACTTGTTAAACACTCAAAACTGTGGTAACTTGTTTGGCCTTAATTGACTCGTTAGATTTGTACAGTAGGTCAAGAAGTAAATCATCAGCTGCTGACAAGTTCTTAGTGAAACAGAAATCAAGGCTGGCTTCTGCAACATCCAAACTTTAAGTTTCGCCATGTGCCGTTTACTGTTGTGGTAGCGTTTTTCATACAATTGTACATTTGTTGGTTCATATTACAACTAGCAAAAAGTGAGATAATGGCAGGTTGGTTTTAAATATGTTGCTGATTTTTCTCTTTTACTCAGTATGTGTCAGCAGGATGTTTGGTTGATATGTCTCACTAAATTCAGTTTAATCTGAGGTGATTGTTGTTTCAGTGATGATGGATACCAGGGAATGATTGAATAGATGGATTTGTTTAAAAAAATGATCTAACAGATCTGCATGTGTGATAGACACAGTTAAGTAGACACAGACATACACATAGACGGACAAATGTGGAAGGTTTTCAGCTACTTTATCGGTGATGTGGTATTTGGTGGCAATCTGAATTCCTGCTGATAAATGAACTCTTTTTGCTTTTTATGCACAGTAACAACCCACAATTTCCTGACATTTGTTAATCCTGAATTGCAAAAGCAAAATATGTGAACTCCATCTTCTTTTATTTCTCTTAAAATCAACATCAGGCCGCTTCTGTTTCTAAATTATTTTAACCCAAAAAAAGTACCTCCACTGCCAACCACTCAAAATAGAGATTCTGCTTCAGAGCACTGATCCTAGTGTTTTCAATCTAGAAACCTTTCTCTTTCTGTAGTGTCTGTCAGAGGACTGACAAAGATCAAAATGATGATCCTAGACTAGGTTGCTACTTCGTGCCCGTAATGTTAATTGGATTGAAAGTCAAGCATGTAAATCAGGTGAGCTACATGCTAAGGTCCACGTGTTAACATGCTCACAACAACAATTCTAGTCCGTTGTTGCAGGTATTTGGGTGTTTCTGTAAGTCACAATCAATCCCATCACACAGATTAAAGCTGGATGATATTTCTATATCAAAAGTCAGAATATTCATCCATCCATTATCTGTACCTGCGTATCCTCTTCAAGGTCACAACGGGCTGGAAACTAGAGGCAGGATACACACTGGAAGAACTCATTCACACCTACGGGCAATTAAGAGTCACCAATTAACCTAAAATGCATGTCTTTGGAATGTGAGAAAAAACCAGGGTACCCGGAGGAAACCCACCCAAACACAGGCAGAACATGCAAACTTGATACAAGAAGGCTGCAGCCTGCATTTGGATTGAACCTGGGGGTCTTCTAGCTGTGAGGTGGCAGCACTAACCGTGCTGGCAGGAAAGTTATTATCGTACAATTTAGCTATAGCAGAGCACGAGTGTCTGTTTTGAAAACCAATCCAAACTCAAACAACACTTCAGGAGATTACAAACAAAAGTGAAATACATTTTCTAAGGATCCCCGAAGATCTGAACCTGAGAGTAGATGTTCACACAATGTAGATTTTCCGATGATGATGAACATGTCCACAGGATACGTAAAAACACTGACCTGCTAGTGACAATAGTTTAAAAGTCAGTCGTGGAGGAAGCAAATTGACTCGAAGTTCCAATTTCAGTGAAGATATTTTCATCTCAAACAAAGCTTTGACTCTTTCGATAGTCTAAAATATGACTGCATTTTATGGGTTGAAAGTAAACCTTGTGCAAATGACAACGGCTATCACTACTGATACTGGTACTGCCACTGGAGAAATCACCATGGTGCAGACTTATTTATGAGTTAGAGTGAAACCATAACCTGTTTTAAGTCGGTGTTGACTCAGCAACCTTTTGTAAAGTTAGGAACAATTAAATACCATGCAAATATACAATATATACTGTATCCTGAATCTAGAAAAGATGACTAGAACACAGGCAGCTATAACATAGTGACAGCCACGGTGAAGTGAATTCCTGTGATAAAGTCTTCCCTTTATCTCCTCAAGACTGACAGTGGAGCACTCCTGCCATCTCACTGCCTTTTTTCCACAGGACCCTGAACAACACAAAAGTCACCGGATCCCCAGAGAGCATTTCTCACAACTTTGCAAACACTCTGTTTTGATGTGTCTGTTTTTTGATGACGCAGTGCGTTTCAGTGATCAAGGGCAGTTCAGAAGAGGACAGTAAAGGTGAGCGGGTAAACACACACACACACACACACACTTTGAGTTGTTTGCCAGAACACCTGTGCGTTTGAAAAAAAGAGCCACACAAAGCATCTTTCTTTTTTTTTCTCTCTCTCTCTTTTTTTTTTCTATTCTAGAGCCATGAGGTGACACACCATTGTTTTCCCCACATTCCTCCCCTGTGCATTTTGATTCCTGACAGGGCCTATTGAAGTGCTATATGAGAGAGGCCATTAGATACTGAGCTGGTCATCACTCTACTGTGAAAGGCATTGTACTGATGTGCTGTCCTTCATATAAGTAAACTTTTGAAAAATATGGACTGTATGCATTTAGTATCAGCAGGATTCAAATCCGCCCAGCACTCTTTCCTTTTTGCATACTGTATTTTATTGTAGGTTTAATTTTAAAAGGATAAAATTGTCACTTTCACCTAATCATCAGTCTACACTCCCATAATAGCATGAAGGATTTTATTTTAATTTATTTTAATTTAATTTAATTTTTGTTCTTTTCCAAATATGATTTTAAAAAATTAAAACCTTTGGATTAGAAAAATATCCAAACCCTAAGACAGAAGTCAAGCCACTGTAAAATGGCCAGAAACGTAAAGGAGGGGTTCATGTATTTTTGAATTCACTGTATTCACTTGCTGTAACCATTTCCCCAGTTAGTACAGGCTTCTGAGATATCCCACCGAAAGATGGTTTGTTTATAAGTGATGGGGAAAAATTTTCCCTTTTTATGTTATTTCCTTCCGCTGCAACTCAAAAGTGAAAGAAAATGAAAAAACATCTTACAGGCAAAGGATTTAAACTTTGGATAATATCAACTTGATTTGATAAAGTCAGGCTGCAGTGTCATTTTAACTTTGTGTACATATTTGAATAAGTCTTTGCATAGAACAGGCACCGTGGATCTTTGCCTCCATCACTTCTACTGAAAAGACTTTAAGTGATATCTCGATGGCCTGGAGGAACGATTACAGCAAGTAAGATCTCTTTCAGAGTTCATAAGGACACCTGACTGTTGTTTTAAGACGCACTTGAAAAAATTGTGAATCTTCTTTATGTCAAAAACTTTTGTGTAAAATGTAGATTTAACAAAATTAGAGTTGTTATTGGATTTTTGAAGTCTGGTGCGAAGCCCCTGAAAGGAAGCCTCAGGGGTTAGAATCATCCGGATTTTGTGCTGACCAGCTGAGCACAATCCTGCTCCAACAAAAAAAAAAAATATGAGTTAATAACCGGCCATGAAGTTTATTTAATAAAGTCAGCCGTTTGCTACTATGTCATAAAAATGAGAACCTGTGCATAACTTGTTTATCCAGGATGTGCTTTTTTATTGACAACCGTTGGCTCAAATGATTCAGTGCATGTGTGTGTGTTTGTGTGTGTGTGTGTGTGTGTGTGTGTTATCATATACAGTATGAGAGCAAATCCATCAGTGTAAACATATTGACCTGTCAGTGGGACGTCTGGTTCATTGTGTTACTTGCCAATGGTGCCCAGTTCCAAATTAATCACACATGATGAGATGATTAATCTGGTTTATGTCCCTCTGTCTGTCCACTGTACACATCCATCTGTCCTCCTCTACATCTCGAGGCTATCTGCCGAGACCACAGGCCACTCTAATACTACACTCCATCCTCCCATATACACTAACATAAAGGCTTAGAATCAGTTCCCCATTGTTCCCTTAAGCTGGTATATCTGTTACAGTGCAGTGCCACACATTGTCATTACAGTAAGCTCTGGTAGTATCTCAGAGTGGGAGACACTGGGGCACAGTATATTATGCTTCTGCAGGCTTACACTTTGTAAAATGAAACAAAATGATGTGTGGACTTGTGATTTGAGACTGGAGCTCCACATAATGTATGGGAGCTA